>NC_072433.2:31140000-32390000 GCF_028878055.3 Symphalangus syndactylus
TACTCAGGCCTGCTCGGCTCATTCCACCCACTTAGCTTGTTCCACCCACTCAGCCTAGCCGACTGCACTTGGCTTGCACTACTGGCCTAGATCCCACACCTGCCAAGGGCAAGCCAAGGGTGGAGCACAGTGAGCATGGGGTCCAGTCACTGCACATAGCCAGGTATGCCAGCTGCTGTCACAGGGCAGACAGCTCCAGGATCCAGCACAGGCGTCAGCTCCATGAAAGGCTGTAGCTGGATCAGATGTACCACAAGCAGCTTCTGCTGCAGGCACCCACATCTGGACGAGGGGAATGCAGTGGCACCCAGAAGCTTGGAGAAGCTCAGAACTGCAGAGCCCCAAAGAAGGTGTCATGGCCCTGTCTTGGGGAGCCACTAGGACTGAGCTTCCCAAAGACTGCCGCTTTTCTCTCCTTCTCATCTCTCACAATATGGTAAGTGGTGTAGGCAGGGGGGAAAGACAACGGTATTTCAGCCCTGTGTGTTGCTGCTCTTTCAGTCCTGCCATTCGGTGGGTCCCAAGTTCTTGTCCCACACCCAGGAAGAATGAGGCATATGAACAACTAGAGGATGAACAAGGTGGAGAGCTTCATTGAGTGACAGAACAGTTCTCGGGAGACCCGAAGTGGGTAGCTCTTTCCACAGGCAGGTCGTCCTAATGAGTGGCCAGCTCTCAGTGGAGAAGAGACTCACAGTGGGTAGCTCCCTTCTGCAGGCCGGTAGTCCTGACATCTGTGTTTGTCTGGCTTGGCCCAGGGTTTTTATGGACTCAGAAGGGCGGAAGTACATGCTGATTGGTCCATGGGCAGCCATGGGTGGGCCTGGAAAAAGCACCATAAGTTCTCACTCAGGGTGGTGGATTCTACCAGGAACTGAGGGTCCAGTACCCAGGCTTCAGGCCCTCTTTGGCTTGAAGATGGGGCTTCACCTGTGAGACCCACCCCTTCCCACCCAGGAGCCTGTCTGCCTCCTGCTGGCATTGACATGCTGTCCATGGCACACAGCCTGTTCATGAGGAGAGGTGCCTGCAGGCCTGTGCCGAGCCACCCTCAGACCCTCCTCGGTCTCCGTCCAGTGCTTGTTGGCATCCAATATCTGGAGGGGCAGAGGCAGCAGGGGTCTGGCATGTCAGTGCTATCCAGAGCACACACACACCTGGCCAGGTTGCAACAGCACCCAGGCTCACTACAACTCTGCTCAACCAGAGCAGGTGCTGGGAGCAGGGAGAGGCCAGAGAACAGGAGCAGGCATTTCTGAGCTTACAGGGGTGGAGGGATTTCCCTGGCCCCTGAAAGTGCAGGGATACCCAGGCCTGGAGCTGTGGCTGGATGACTGCAGCTGCACCTGGGAGCATGGGGCTCCTGCCCACCTACTTGGTAGGGGGTAGAGTTCCTGCCTGTTCCCAGCCCCTGCTGGCTCCCCAGAGCACTCAGCCCTGGTCTCACCTCCCCTACTTCAGCTGGCATCTTCGCAGCAGCTGCTCAAGACTGGCATCACCACCATCATCATTGTTGGCCAGGTACGGTGGCTGATGCCTGTGATCCCAGCACTTTGGGAGGCCGAGTGGATCACTTGAGGTCAGGAGTTTGAGACCAGCCTGGGCCACATGGTTTCACCATGTCTCTACAAAAAATACAAAAATTAGCCTGGCATGGTGGTGCATGGCTGTAGTCCCAGCTACTTGGGAGACTGAGATGGGAGAATCACCTCAGCTCAGAAGGCCAAGGCTGCAGAGAGCTGTGATTGTGCCATTCTACCCCAGCCTGGGCTACAGAGGACGACTCCGTCTCAAAAACAGAAAAAAAAAGAAGAAAAAAGACTCATCTTTCAGAAATACTAAAATATTTAAGAAGGAAAGTGTATGATATCTGGAATTGGCTTCAAAATAATTCAGTGGTGAGAGGAGTTGGTAGTGTAAATAAACATAATTGGCAAAGAGTTGAGAAGCTATTGAAGTTGGATAGTAGTGAATGGGAGTTCATTATACTATTCTTTTCGTTCTTGAATGTGGTTGAGATTCTTCAAAATAAAACATGTAAATCAATACACATACATATGTATGTGTGTAAATGTGTATACACCTGTGTCTGTGTGTATATCTATATCTGCATATACATCTACCTATCTATATCATCTTTCATCATCTTTGAGGTCATAAACAATGACTTACTGAGCATTTTCTCTGTGCTGCATCCTAAAGGAAGTGTTTTACTATGATTATTTTATTTAATCCAACCAACACTCCTACAAGGTTAATGTTAGCTTATGTCTATTTGTTTGGTAGATAAGATTTACACAGATAAAGTAACTTCTAGTTGCACAGCTAGTACAAGAAAGACTCACCTCCACCAGAGAATTTATTAGTAATACTCTTGACTTTTCAGAAGGTCTTATAAAGCCTAAGTAAAGAGCTCCTGCCTTTTTGCTTGGGACTGAATATTAGCTCTGTTACTTATATTATTGGCCTTGGGCAACTCTGCAAACTCTGTGAATGCTTCATTTATCATGGGCATAAAACTGCCTGCCTCATATGTTCCATGACAATGTTTAAAATAAAATGAAGAAGTGCATGTAAATTGTTTTCTACATATTAAACTCCAGAAAGGGTGGGGGTATTGCTTTCCTGTTTTTTTTTTTTTTTTTCTATTTTTTTTTCTTTTTACTTGAGGTGTGTGCATGTATGTGTGTGTTTCTTTTGGTTCTGGTTGAAAAATCAAGGCCTTTCTGGGACTGCTTTTCCTATGTTCTTCTGAAGGCAAGAAGTTGAAACTACCGTCTAGACAATGAGGTAAAATCTTGTTGACAGACAGAATTTCTGCTGACCTGTTGTTGCCCTGACACCTAAGGGTGAGAGAGCACTTGAGAACAGCAATCAGTGGCCCATTTCCTCACTCTTCAGTGGACTGGAGATACTAATTGCCTGATAGTCCCTCCCACTCTGCCTGGATTCCCTTTCCAAAGGCTCTTTTCATTATACCTGTTGTTTATGGCCAAACCCATGAGTCACATTTAGAAATCAAACATGAGGAACTCGACCCCCTCCGATATTCTGAAGCTTTGTTGAGCTGTTAAACAATGAGTGAAATAAATTATTATTGTTAAAAATAAAAAATTCAGTGGCATGAAATTTCAAGACAGCATTTTCATTTGAAGCCATGAATAATGTAGTTATGGTAATATAGCCGCTATTCATAATTACGAACACTTCATTTCTCCACATGTTCTCATGTCACACAGAGCAGGCTGGTGAGAGCTGGTCTGCTTCTGATTGTTTTTGCTGTGTTTTGCATTATAAATTATATTCTACTCAACTCTGACGACCCCAACTCTATGGCAGCCATTGGCACCATAAAAGTCCATAGCAGCATGTCTCCGAACCTCCCCTGCAAAACTAAATGTTTATCTTAAGTTAGAGCTTGGAGTTTAAACCCATTCAAGAGTTAGATTTTGTTCACAATGCATCATTCTATTTACCATTTTAGCAACAAAATGAGGTTAAACATGAAATTATGCCTTAGAATCCTTCCTTAGCATGAGCCCTTCCAAGGCCCTGAGAGAGATCCTAGCTATTTAGTAGTCACCTTTTGTGTTGATTTCTTTTTAACATTAGAGTAAAAATAATTGATCTTGACGCTAGCCACATTTTGCTACAAATCCAGATCTGCCACTTAGTAAAACTTGATATAGTATTATTTATACTTTATATTTTTTGAGAATTAAATGCCATAACTCTTTAATATCTTAGTACATGCTTAGCACTAAATATCCAATAAGTAATAGTGTTTATAAAAGGCCTAGTAAGATTTATGATTAAAAGTAATAGCTATTTCACAACAACTCTCGGTTAAATTTTAACCTTTTCAAATCTTGAAGTGAAAAACCTTTACATTTAAACATCTTTACACTCGAAATTTATTGTAAAGTTAGTGTGTTCATTTGATATAATTATATATTTTTTGTCCATGAAAATTGTCTAAATTGATAGGATATCTTTAAAAATAATTCTGTATTTGAATCTGCAGTCTCTCATGAGAATACAGTCTCTACTCACGAGAGTTACAGATTTCTTTAATTTAATTTCAAGTAATTAACTGACATGCATACATTCATGCAGTCAGTAGGTCACTGAGTTTGGACAGGTTATTCAAATAAATCAGTTGGTCTGGCACTGGTGCCAAGAATTTTTGCACTTTTTGGACAAATACAAATGTGAAACATAAATAGGTAAAAAGGAAACTGACATGGATGGCGTTTTTCAGAAAGAAAGAAAAAAAACTTTAAAAAAGGAAGATAAAGAAATAAAGGAAGAGTGAAAGGCAGGAGGGAAGGAAAAAGAAAAGATAAAAATAAATAGCATAATAAATGCCACTAAGTAACCCATGATAACAAGCTAATGTCAAATTGCAGAAAGTACATTATATTTAGAAATACAATTTACAAATACATTTTGTTTTGTAACAACTCAGTATCTTACTTATCTGTCTCTTTTTTTTTTTGGCCTGTTATTGTCACAGTGCAAGTATTCAAATAAATACAAACATCATCGCATCACCACAAACCCTGCTCCATTTCTATTTGATCATTTCAGCAAAATAGTAGGATAATTTTGAATTTGACTTTAAATTCTATAATTATCTGCCTAGGCCTAGAAAACATTAGGCTAAAATTTTCTGATTTTCAACCTTTCTTTTTTTCCTCTTTCTCTCCCTCCCATCTTTCCAACTTATCTCCCTCTTCCTGCTCCATATAAAGTCTTTTGTGCTCATGTATATAAATTGTTAAAATGGAAGTACTGAATCTTTCTAAGGTTAAAGATGAATGATGAAGTAGGATTCTATTCAACCACATTCAGAAACATTACTATAACTCATGGTTGTTGATTGTCTACTGAGTAAAAGATATTACGTTTGGTTTTCTAAGTGAATTAATATTTAAAGAATCTGAGATACAATGTAGTAAGCCAAGGCCAGAGAATATGTAAACAGTACCAGTCCCAATGCAAAATTATACATTTACTAAGATTCAGTCAAATCTTAACTTGCTACATGCTCACCAGCTGTGTCACTTGGAGCAAGTTTCTTAACCTCTTGGAGTTCAGTTTGCTTAAATTTAAAATGGATGCTAATGATGCTTATCAGCTTTGTTTTGCTGTGAAAATTAAGTGAGAAAAAAAGGGCTTAGTGCTAAATAAGTGTTAATTCTCTAACCCCTGCTAACCATCCACCTCAGCCTTTTCTTTCTTGGATTTCTTTCCTGAGTCTTAAATTTAAACTTTCTCTCACTTTTTCTAAACTCACTATCAGATTCCTCCCTATACTCTAACTTATAGGTGAGTAAGGAGGACTTTAAATGTTACCTCAGGAGGCAAGACTACATTTCAAACACTCTTAATCTTATTTATGAATAAATAATAGTGTATTTTCTCCTAAATGTTTATTGGTGTATTTCTCAAAAAATGTCTCCACACAAACCATAAGAGTATTATGTGGGAACTTGTTTCTTTTGGGGCTCAGAAACTGATACCCCAAAGCTTGGGGTTTTGCTGTGCTGAGTACCTGTAATTAAAGGAGATTAAAAGGCCTCAGAAGTAGCTTCAGAGGCAAAGCTTCTCTTTGACCTTCTCCTACTTCTGTCTTCATGGGTCATAGATACTAGTAATAAAGAAATTCTCTGACCTACCTTGTCTGCAAGCCATGGAAACTAGAATTCTTCTTCCTCAAGGTAAATCTTAGAAACTAGAACTCCTCTCCCTCAGCATTAACCGTAAAACCCAAAAAGGTCCTCTCTCCCTTCTTCCTTGAAGACCTTTGTCAGATACAAAAGAAGTTCCTCTTCAAAGGTTTAGCTTGTTCAGTGTCCTTGTTCTTTGTTCCCTACTTCCAAGGCCAAACTAACTTCCTCATCCTTTGTGCCTCCCTGTTTTAGTTTCAGTAAACAACTTTCCCGCCAGTCCTTATCTACAGAGCCCACATCTGCTACCCACTCTGTAAATTACCCCTCTCATCACAATGGCTTTTCCCGCCAAAACTGCCCTTCCTGCCAGTATGACCACACTCCTGTACCATGCAAGTTAGCCAATCGGGTTCAGCTTAGATTGTGCGGTCCAACTCCAGCCAGTAGAGGCAGGACACAGTACAGGGACAAGCTGCATTAGGGATTAAAAACCCCTTTCTTCCTTTGTTTGGTGTGCTCTTGTGGTGACCAGACCTGTGAGAAGCACTCTTCTGCAGAAGCAAATTTGCCTTGCTGAGAAATCCTTTGTTTAAGTGCTCACTTTCTTGCGACACCAAGCATTTGTTTCTAACACCTTCATTCTAGAGGTGCCCTGCCCCATACCTTAGAGGAGGGCATGTTACACAGAGAATCTGAGAAGAATCTGAACAGGCCTTGTTGGATTTCCCCCTCAGCCTATTACCATGATATTGTCCCAATCACATTTCTTCATGGGTGTCCACCGTTCATTGAATCTAAGCATAAATATGAATAGTTTCCCTGGGCCTTTGAGTTTTCATTTCAGAAGCCTCCTGAGTCATTTAAAATTCTATGGATTTTTTGTTGGTTATTTATTTATTTATTTATTTATATAGAGATGGAGTCTCACTTTGTTGCCCAGTCTGGTGCAGAACTCCTGAGCTCAAGTCATTCCCCCACCTCAGCTTCCCAAAGTGTTGAGATTACACACATGAACCCCCATTCCCTGCTGTAAATCTTTTATTAAATAGATTTGATATGCTCATCTCTTGGTAACCTGTCTTTTGTTATAAGAGTATCAGCCATGATGCTTCTGGTAAATGAGGAAAAGTATCACACCTTTCTGGCCCTACACTTAAAAAAAAAAGAAAGAAAAAAGACAGAAAGAAAAGAAGCAAACAACAATTGAGATTAATATTGTAGCCACCTGATGGGTTATTCCATCCCACTGCACAGACAAATTTATTAAGACGATGACATTGCAATAAAGAAAGGGTTTAATTGACATGAAGCCAACCATGTCATGTGGAAGATGGTGAAGTTATTACTCAAATCAATCTCCCCAAAACTTTGGAGGCTAGGATTGTTTAGGGATAGTTTGGTGAGCCAGGAAGTCCACTTCTGCCTTAGGCCATAGGACAAGTTGGCTGATCTTGGTGGAGCCGTTTGTCATCAGAAATTCAAAAACCTGAAAAGACATCTCAAAAGGCCAATCTTAAGTTCTACAATAGTGATGATATCTGAAGGAGTCATTGGGGATTTGCAAATCTTGTGAACTCCGGAATAAAGGCAGGTAATAATTCATGTCTACACCTTAGCAGAATCCAGGCTCCTCATCCTCCTAACCTGGTGGTCTTTCATTAGATTTACAAAGGCAGCTTAGTTTTGGGGAAGGGCTATTATCATTTAAACTATAAGCTAAATGTCTCCCAAAGTTAGTTTGGCCTAAGCCTGTAACCACCCAATGGGTTCACCTTGCCCACTGCCTACAAAGAGCCTATTTATCAAGACAGGGAATTGCAGTAGAGAAAGTATAACTCACGCAGAGCCAGCTGTGCAGGAGACTGGAGTTTTATTATTACTCAAATCTGTCTCCCCAAAAACTCGGGTATCAGAGTTTTTAAGGATAATTTGGTGGGTAGGGGGCCAGTTAGTCGGGAGTGCTAATTGGTTGGCTCAGGGATGAAATCATAGAGAGTCGAAGCTGTCCTCTTATGCTGAGTCAGTTCAGTTCCTGGGTGTGGGGCCACAGAACTGGTTGGCAGGTCCAGTTGGGGCCATACAATTGTCAGAAATGCAAAAACCTGGAAAGACAGCTCAATCTTAGGTTCTCAATACTTACTCTTGATGCTATCCTCAAAAGTAAGTGGGGAAGTTGCAAATCTTATTATATCTGGAGTCATGGCTGGTAATATTTAGAATTCTAGCCCCTTTCTTCCTAACTTGGTGGCTGGTGGCCTTTCATTCATTTTACAAGAACAGCCTAGCTTTTGAGAAGGGCTATTATTTAAACTATAAACTAAATTCCTTCCCAAGGCTAGTTCAGCCTATGCCCAGGAATGGACAAGGACAGTTTGGAGGTCAGAAGCAAGATGGATTTGGGTTAAGTCTGATATCTTTCAATGTCATAATTTCCTTAGTTATAATTTTGCAAAGGCAGTTTCAAGCCTAGGAATGATTAAGGGTACTTTGGAGGTTAAAAGAAAGATGGGGGTTGGTTAGATAAGATCTCTTTCACTGGCATAATTTTCTCACCGTTCTAATTTTTGCAAAGGTGGTTTTAATACCTGAGAACTACTGAATCAAACCCTAAAGAACAGAGATTTGTTCATACAAATATGTCTATGTCTAGATATCACTACTAAGGATCTCATTACTGCCAAATTAAAAGGAATTCCCAACCTGTCAAGAAAGAATTCATCTTATTTTCCTGTGGAAATGAAGTGGCCACGATGTCTGGGGTATATACCCTAGGGTTTGTTGTCACAATCCGGGAAAATTTAGGACACCAACACACACACATGAGGAGTTTAGGAGTGGAGGTTTAATAGGCAGAAGAGAAGAGAAAGAGAAACAGCTCTCTTTATAGGAAGAGGGCTCTCCAAGCTGAAAAGGATGGCTGGCAGCAAATGTGCCAGATTTTATAGTCCAGTTTGAGGAGGCGGTGTCTGATTTACATAGGGCTCACAGATTGTATGGCATTTACATAGCGTGCAGGGAAGGGTGGTAGCCCTACTCTAATCTTATTATGCAAATGTCCTTTCCAGTTGATCTGCTCCATCTTGTCTGTTCCTTATAGTACACGTGGCTGACAGAGAAGGGAAGATGGAGCCACCATCTTGAACATGTCTAGCCCCTAGTCCCTGCCGGTATTCACCCATGCAAGTTCCCAGCTTGCTTGTCTGTGTCTGCAGCTCGACTTTACAGCCTGCTCTTTGCTGGAAAATGATTTAGGGCTGCTTTTCATTAAAAAGAACAGCCTTACTGAGGACTCCCATACCCTTACTATCTGCCTAAGTGATTTCTTCTTAACTCCTATATCAGAAACAATGCTGGAAATCAGAGTTTATGTGGTTGAAAGAAGTTCCTTGTTTCCTATTGTTGGTATATTTAGATCCAATGGAATATTTAGTGTTCAATAAGCTTTGCTTCTAAAGGGACACTGATTTGAGACAGCTCTCATCTAAACTCTTGATACGCTGTGGCTTCTACTCTCTGTCTGTGGTCAGCTCCCTTACTGAATGAAGTCTTCTACATGACGGAAAGCTATCAGTGGCTCAATCATGTGTAAACCCCATGATTTTCCTATTTCAGATCTGATAACTGTGTGCTTCAGTAATTTACCACTTGCCTGTCTTACAGACAAAGCCAGAAAAAGTAGGCTGTGGGTGAGCTTCAGAAAAAGAACAGGCATTTGTGAATTGCTAGCCAGATTTTAAGCTAGGAACATTTTTTTTAATTCAATTTAATTCTTATGACTTTACTGCAATACTGCAAGGTAGATGTTTTAATCCTATTTTACGAATGAGGAATTTGATATTTGGACAACTTAGCAACTTGTTTGAGGTCATGTAGCTGGGGAGTGATGAAGTCTTTGAAATCTAGATTATAATTCAAAACAGATTGGAACCTGATTAGGGCCTGCTATGGTGGCTCTCGCCTATAATCTCAACAACTCAGGAGACTAAAGCAAAAGTATCCCTTGAGTATTGTTTGAGGACAGCAGTTCAAGACCAGCCTGGGCAACATAGTGAGACCCCATCTCTAAAAAAAAAATTGTTTTTAAATTATCCAGGTGTACTTGCACACACCTGTAATTCTAGCTACTTGAGAAGCTGAGGTGGAAGGATTGCTTGAGCCCAGGAGTTCACACTCTGCATTCCAGCCTAGGTGACAGAGTGAGATCCTGTCTCTAAAAAATAAAAACAAATAAATAAGAACCTGATTAGAAACACAGACCTGAGTATGCCATCTAGTTTTAGCCTTGGTTAAGTGACTCCTTGTCTCAAGATTCACACTGTAAAATCAAGATAAAAATAATACCAATCTGGCATAAAAACAAAGACGTAGAAGAATGGAATAGAATAGACAGCCCATAAAAATAGCCCATGCATATATGGTCAGTTAATTTTCCCCAAGGACACCAACAAGACTCTCAACGGGGGAAAGATAGTCACTTCAATCAGTGGTGTTGGAAAAGTGGCTATCCAAAGGCAAAATAATGAAATTGTACCCTGATCTTACACCATACACAAAAATTAACTCAAAAGGGATTAAATCTGTAAGCATAAAAACTGAAATCATAAAACTCCTAGAAGAGAACATAGGAGAAAATCTCCTTGACATTGACCTTTGCAATGGTTTTTTGTATATCATACAAAAAAGCTTAGGCAACAAGAGCAAAAATAAACAACAGAGACCACATCAAACTAAGAAGTTTCTGCACAGCAAAGGAAATAATAGCAAAATGAAAGGGCAGCCTACAGATTAGGGAGAAAATACTTGCCAACTGTATCTTTGATAAGGAGTTAGTATCTAAAATATTTAGGAAACTCATACAACTAAATAATTAAAAACAATCAAGTAACCCAGTTCAAATATTGAAGAACCTGAAAAGACATTTTTTCCAAAAATAAAACCATAAAAATGACCAATAGGCATATTAAAAAGTGTTCAACATCACTAATCCTCAGAGAAATACAAATCAAAACTCCAGTAAGATATCACTTCACATCTGTTAGTATGACTATTTTCAAAAAAATAAGAGGCAGCAACTATTGGTAAGGGTGTACAGAAGAGAGAATGCTTGTATGCTGTTGGTAAGAATGCAAGCTGGTACAACCATTTTGGAACACAATAGGAAGGTTGCTCAAAAAACTAAAAATAGAACTACCATATGACCCATCTATCTCTCTTCTCGGTATATATCCAAATGAAATGAAATCAGCCCCATATAGAGATATATGCACTCACATGTTTATTGTAGTATTATTCACAATAGTTGAGGTATGAAAATAACCTAAGTGTTTGTTGATAAATAAATGGATAAGGAAGTTATGAAATATATTGTACCTAAG
The DNA here is from genome assembly GCF_028878055.3 of Symphalangus syndactylus. Lineage (NCBI taxonomy): Eukaryota > Metazoa > Chordata > Mammalia > Primates > Hylobatidae > Symphalangus > Symphalangus syndactylus. Next base: position 31,151,051 of record NC_072433.2, read on the forward strand.
GACATTATTCTAAATGGAATAAGCCAAATACTGAAAGAAGAATACCGTATTATTTTACTTATAATATGTAGTTTTTTTAAGTCAAATACATGGGAAAAATTAGTCGAAGAGAGATTACCAGGAGGTCAGAGAGAGATGAAAATAGGGAAATACAGGCCAATAGATGCAAAGTTGCAGTTGCATAGGAGCAATAAGTTTAGGGATCGAATGTATGGCATGAGGACTATAGTTAATAATCTTGTATTGTATACTGGAAATTTGCTAATAGAATTGAGTTTAGATGTTCTTGCCTCCCCCGCCCTGCCTACCACACATGCACATATACACACACAAAGGTAACTATGTGAGGTGATGGATAGATTAATTTGCTTAGCAGTAGTAACCATTTAACTAGGTATATGTATATCAAAATATAATGCTGTATGAATTAAATATGTGAAATAAAATTTTGAAAAAGAAGAATACCTCCTTTCAGGATGTTATGAGTCTACAGTGAGCCAAAACATTTAGTACATGCACCCAACAGTGTTTACATTTATTATAATTATTATTATTGCCATGATTATTTCTTATTTAAGTATACGATTCATTAGGAGAGAAAACTTACTTTGCTATTCACTACATTATATCCAGTGTCTAGTATAGTGAGATGTAATAGGCAATAAATAAATATTTGTTAAATAACAGATATCTTTTTCTCTCTGGTGCATATTCCCCCTGTAGTGACTTTCTGATACAATATGCAAAAATGAGAAAGCCAATGAAGCCAACAATTAATACTATTAAATATTGAAACTTCACCTTCTGTCAGTTCAGTAACAAGAGCAAAATCAAGAGATTGCCCTAGGCAGTTAACCAAATAGAGCCCTAATAGGGTGCCCACGATCAATGTCAGTCCCCATAGGGCTGGTACCATTCCCTGCCAGCCGGGCTATCAGTCCACTGCCTAGGAACTCTCCCAGCCAAATTCTGTAACAATATGATAATTTTCTTGTACTCAAAATGCACTTCTTGGTAAAGCACCATGAGAAGAAACTCGAACTTGAGAGATAGGAACATTAATTTTCTGGTGCAGAACAAGAACCATACCTGGAAAAAAAAAAAAAGAATGCTGAATATTGTGTAGTACACATCACCAGGAGATCCACAACCTCTCCCTCATAGTCAGATAATCCTTATGGTTCTGTTTAGTTGACTATTAGGTTATTGCTGCCATACACATAATTGGGCCCTGGAATGATTTTATAACCACTATAAAACATGTTTGTATTCATTAAAAGGCAATAATTTTGATAGGTAAAGAATCCTCAATCTGGGGGCAATCTCATATAATTTAGTCTGAAAGACCAGCCCTATCAGAATCTCCTGGAGAGACTGTAAAATAAATGAATACCTACCTACCTCCAAACCTAGGAACATAATAGGACATTATGCTAAATGGAATAAGCCAAATACTGAAAAAAGAATACTGCATTATTTAACTTACACATAGATTTTTTCATGCTTGCCTACATACCTAAGATACATCATTATCTCGGCTATTCTGAAAAGTGTTATCAGGAGACAATTTTTAACAAACCTCCCTGGTTCTAATGACCTCAGAGTTTTAATAAACACTTTGACTTAATTAAAGTTACTAGTTTTACAGATGAGTGAATTACAGAATAGAATACCCAGCTGTCAGTAGAATCTGCCTTCTGCATATTATTATAGTAATATTTATATGATGCAATATAAAGTCTATATAATTATGCCAGCCTTCTTTCACTTTTGATGGCATGGTTAAGTTTCAAGGACCCTGGATTCCTTGTCTTCTTTTCAAACTCTGGTTTTCAACAAATTATGGTATTTAAATTTCTATATAATCACAAAATTATAATTTTAAAGATATGCATGCTTTATCTGGAATAACATATTTCAAACAAGAAAAGATCAGAGGATTGTGTAGAAATAGGATTTAGAGGAAATCAGGGAGATGGAATGAATATAAATGGTTCTTAGTAGTATGAACCGTGACAATATAATTTTTCCTTGAGTCGATGCTGTTAATAAAAGATGAATTACTATGTGGTACTCACGGCTCACACAATATTAAAATGAACATAAGTCCCATTGAACATGTGGGTCATTATGAAAGTGTTATGAAGTCACATGTGGATTCAAGCAGAAGAATAGGGAATTTATATAAAACTTTCATTGGCAGGTTTAGAGTGCATTTTAGCAAGAAGCAGGTACAAACAAGGGCATCGATGACTGTTGATTCCTCTAGTGTATTTATTCTTTGAATCAGGACAAAACCTTCAAAGAGACGACCAATAGAGTTGAATAGGCATAGCAATCCCAGAGGGATTTTTAGATATAATATTTACAGTGCAGATATTCTTTGCATTTATAATCTTAGGTTCCCATTTACTAGTTCAATGGCTACAAGAAGTGTACTGAACATCTGTAACTCTATGTTTACGTTATGTACAACTTCATATTGGTTTTATGAAGTTGAAGTTGAAATGAGGGAGTATATGCAAAATGTTTTAGCATGGCATTGACCACCTGGTGAATGTTTACTAATGTCATTGTTATTGGGATTATTATTAGTCTGGGTTGAATTGAGTTGACAGATGCAATATGCTTAGTTGGAGAAACTTGAGCTTCTGGTCTTTAAACGGTCTTCCCATTTATTTTATTTTTCATTTTTTTGAGACCTGGTCTTGCTCTGTCACCCAAGCTGGAATGCAGTGGCATTATCTCAGCTCACTGCAACCTCCACCTCCCAGGCTCAGATGATTCTCCTACCTCAGCCTCCCCAGTACCTAAGACTACAGGTACACACCATCATGCCAGGCTAATGATTTTTATTTTTTGTAGAGACGGAGTTTCACCGCATTGCCCAGGCTGGTTTCAAACTCCTAGACTCAACACAATCCTGCCACCTCAGTCTCTCAAAATGCTGGGATTATAGGCATGAGACACTGTGCCCAGATTCTCCTTCTCTTCTTACCATTTAATTTTTAATGTTATTATAAATTTTTAGCTTGAAAATATATGGATAAGAGTCTGCTTGGTGGAAAATCCTTCTTGATGATCTACAATAGAGTCATACGTCTATATGTATATATGTATATACCAGCATACCTCAGAAATATTGTAGGTTCAGTTTCAGGCCAGTGCAATGAAGTGAGTATTACAGTAAAGCAATTCACACTTTTTTGGTGGTGGTGTTTCCCAGCACATATAAAAGATATGTCTATACCATACTATAGTCTATTGAGGTTCTTGCCTCAATGTCAATGGCTGCTGACTGATCAGAATAATGGTTGTGGAAGGTTGGGGTGGCTGTAGCAAAGACAACAATGAAGTATGCCACATTGATTGATCCTTCCTTTCACAAAAGATTTCTCTGTAGCATGTGATGCTGTTTGATAGCAGTTTACAAACCACAATAGAAATTCTCTCAAAATTGGCGTCAGTACTTTCAAACCCTGCCGCTACTTTATTAATTAAGTCAATGTAATATTCTCTGTATTATTCCTCTGTTGGCATTTCAACAATGTTCACAGCATCGTCACCAGGAGTAGATTCAACCTCAATAAACTACTTTCATTGTTCATCCATGAGAAGCAACTCCTCATCCATGCAAGTTTGATCATGAGATTGCAGCAAGCCAGTCACATCTTCGGGCTCGACTTCTCTTGCTATTTTCACCACATCTGCAGTTACTTCCTCCACTGAAATCTTGAACCCCTCCAAGCCATCTATGATTTAACTCCTATAAATTTTACTATTTTTACCTCCTCCCATGAATCACAAATGTTCTTACTGGCATCTGGAATGGTGAATTCTTTATGAAAAATTGCCAATGTTCTTTGCCCAGATGCCTCAGAAGAATCTGTGGCAGCTATGGCTTTAACAAAATATGTGTTTTAAATAATATGTGAAAGTCAAAACTACTCCCTAACCTGCAGAATGGATGTTACATGATCAAGCATAAAAACAAGATAAATCTTTTTGTATATCTCCATCAAAGATCTTGTGTGACTAGGTACATTGTTAATGAATGTAATATTTTGAAAAGTTTCTTCTAAGCAATAGGGCTCAACAGTGGACCTAAAATATTCAGTAAACTATATGTAAACAGATGAGCTGTCATTTGGGCTTTGTTTTTTCCATTACAGAGCACAAGCAGAGGAGACTGAGCATAGTTCTTAAGGACCCTAGGGTTTTTAACATGTTAAATGAACATTGGCTTCAACTTAAAGTCATCAGCTTCAATGGCCCCTAACACGAGTGTCAGCCTGTCCTTTGAAGCTTTGAAGACAGACATTTATAGGGGAAACCCACCCCCAATATTTCAATGTAGGTTCTTTCTATTTTCCATAAGTGTCAGCCAGTCTGAGAAATAAAGAGAAAGAGCACAAAGAGAGGAATTTTGTAGATGGCCTACTGGGGGTGACATCACATATCGGTAGGAACATGATGCCAGCCTGAGCCTTAAAGCCAGCAAGTTTTATTAAGGATTTCAAAAGAAAAGGGGGTGCAAGAACAGGGAGTAGGTCACAAAGATCATATGCTTCAAAGGGCAAAAAGGAGAACAAAGATCACATGCTTCTGAGGAAACAGGACAAAAGGCAAGACAGAACTACTGATAAGGGTCTATGTTCAGCTGTGCATGTATTATCTTGGTAAACATCTTAAACAACAGAAAACAGGGTTCAAGAGCAGAGAACCAGTCTGACCTCAAATTTACCAGGGTGGGGTTTTTTCCCCACCCTAGTAAGCCTGAGGGTACTGCAGGAGACCAGGGCGTATTTCAGTCCTTATCTCAACCACATAAGACAGACACTGCCAGAGCGGCCATTTATAGATGGCCATTTATAGACCTCCCCTCAGGAATGCAATTCCTTCCCCAGGGTATTAATTATTAATATCCCTTGCTAGGAAAACTATTTACCCATATCTTCCCTCCTTGCATGTCCATTTATAGGCTCTCTACAAGAAGAAAAATATGGCTCTATTTTGCCGAACCCTGCAAGCAGTCAGACTTTATGGCTGTCTTCCCTTGTTCCCTAAAAATCACTGTTATTCTGTTCTTTTTCAAGGTGCACTGATTTCATATTGTTCAAACACACGTTTTACAATCAATTTGTACAGTTAACACAATTATCATAGTGGCCCTGAGGTGATGTACATCCTCAGCTTATGAAGATAACAGGATTAAGAGATTAAAGTAAGACAGGCGTAAGAAATTATGAAAGTATTATTTGGGAACTAGTAAGTGTCCATGAAATTCACAATTTATATTCCTCTGCCACAGCTCCAGCCAGTCCTTCCGTTCGGGGTCCCTGACTTCCCACAATAGACATTGACTTCTGCTCTCTAGCTATGAAGTAAGTAGTAGATGGCATCTTCTTCTGATAGAACTTTGTTTTATCTCCATTGAAAATCTGTTTTTTGGAGTAGCTACTTTCATCAAGGATCTTTAGCTAAATCTCCTGGATAACTTGCTGCAGCTTCTGTATCAGCCCTTGCTGTTTCACATTGCACTTTTATGTTATGAAGACAACCTCTTTCCTTAAACCTCATCAACCAACCTCTGCTAGCTCCAAAGTTTTCTTCTACAGCTTCCTCACCTCTCTCAGCCTTCATAGTATTGAACAAGATACGAGCTTGCTCTTGAATTAGGCTTTGGCTTAAGGAAATGGTGTGACTGGTTTGATTCTCTATCCAGACTACTAAAGCTTCCTCAAAATCAGCAGTAAGGCTGTTTTGTTTTCTTATAATTTGTGTGTTCACAGAGTTGCACTTTTAGTTTCCTTTAAGAACTTTGCTGTTGTACTCAAAACTAGGCTTTTTGGTACAAGGGACTTGCTTTTGGCCTATCTGGGCTGTTGGCATGACTTCCTCGATAAGCTTAATCATCTCTAGCTTTTAATTTAAAGTGACAAACATGCAACTCTTGCTTTCATTTGAACTCTTAGAGGCCATTGTAGGGTTCTTAGCTGGCAGAATTCCAATATTGTCACGTCTTGGGAAACAGGGAGGGCTGAGGAGAGAAAGAGAGTTGGGGAAAAGGCAGGTCAGTGGAGCAGTCAGCACACCACATCTATCAATTAAGTTCACCATCTTATATGGGTGTGGTTTGTGGTACCCGAAAATAGTGAAAAAGTTGGAGTATTGCAATGATTACCAAAATGTGACACAGAGAAATGAAGTGAGGACACACTTTTGGAAAACTGGTACTGATACACCCGCTTTAAAAAGGGTTTTCAAAAAGCTTTCCTTTGCAAAACACACAATATCTGCAAAGTGTAATAAAATAATATAATGTTTTATTATTATTTTTATTGGAACCCAAGGTCTTCCTATTATGCTGACAGCTTTATATTATTATGAGTTAGCACCAAGTCACCATTTTGAACCCTTGGTAAAACTAAATTCTCTTTTGCTGTCACTGTCTTTATTTCTTCAGATACAAGCAGCATGTCCCATCCCTTTTTCTTTTCTTACTTTTTTGTTAGAAGCAAATAATTCTAGGCTTTGGAATGACAACAAATATCCAAACTTGAATACCCTAGAAAGTTTTTAGAAAAGATGCCATAGTTCTTTGGGGAAAAAAATAATACTCAGAAGAAGTATAATATCTTCTTTAAATATCAGAAGAGCTCAAAATTAGACATGCTGAAATGGTGAAAGCTACAAAGTGGCAAAGTAGGCCTTACAAGAAATAATCGAAGCCCAAAATATAAAACAAGCTGTTTAGAAATCGAGTTTTCTATTCCTATGAGGCTTCAAGAAGGGCTAGAGCTAATATGGCTACTTCAAAGTGATGAAAAATAAGAGCAGGCAATTTCTTTCTTCCATTCTTTTCTTCTGTCCTTTCCTCATTTCTTCCCTCCCTCCTTTCTGTTCTTCCTTTTATTTTTTGTTTTGACTTTTTGTATATTATTTAAAAATTTCTCAATATGACTTTAAAAAATCCAAGATGTAGATGACTTATTGATGGAAATGATGCTGAAGACATACCCCACACAATGAGCTGCTGGAGGAGATGCCATCAATGACCCTGCCAATCCCAGGGTTTTAAAAACCTTCTGACTCCAAGCTCTGACATTATCCTCTGTGTTTTTCTGCTTACTTAAATGATATAGACAAGTTAAAAGATGTTCTGGCCCTATTTGGGTCTATCATTAAAACAAGTGGGGATAGACAACAGAAAACTGTCCAACTATTCAAAAGTGTGATGTCAGACTCCCCAAATAGGAAGAAAACAGGCAGACTACCCAGGTAGAAATAATCAAATATAACCAAAAAACTCTTTTCATTGTCAAGTCTTGTGGCTGAAAGTCAAGCTGTGTCTATGAAATGAAATGGCTTCAAAGGTAGCATACAACACCATTAACCTCAACTTCTAAAATGAAAACAGGCTTCTCTGATCAAGGACATTATTCTTTTATTCAGAAAATCACCATGGGAACAATCAGTAAGCAAAATAAAATGCTATCAGAAGTTTAGAACTGTGACTTGAGAAGTAATAAATTCCTGCCATCGCTATGCTGATTAGGGAGATAGGACAGAAAATTCTTCTAAACTAACTCAAATTATGACAGATAAGACAAGATACATACATCTTGCATATAGAAGTAACAAATATACTGGTCAGTGGCATTTGAGGATAACAATTGATAATAACTTTGTTTTCTTAATAGTGAAACGTAATTCATGTATGCTCAATTTATTCAAATCCTCTTAGATAAGAAAGATAAGGTTTACAATATACTAGGCTTAGTGTGAAATTGGACTTTTGTAGATTGTTTTACAATATTTTAAAATGGACTTACACTTCTTTCTTTCATCTAATGAGCCTAATTCCAAAAGATGAAAGATGAGGTAAAGGCTAGTATATCACTATGGAAGACAAGCTTCCAAAAGTCCATGATAGACAGGCTGATTTTGGAGATCAAAGGAATGGCCTTCAATCTCATAGCTACAGTTGGAGGGATCTGGGGAGGTCGTTTCACCCCAACAAATGTCACCAGAGATTAACCTGCTTGAACTGAAATGCAGACGTATATATTCAATGTTTGTTCAAGTAATAGGTGTTGAGCATCACACTTATCCCTTACAATGAATCACAAGATACTCTCTTATTATGTGGTATATCTGATAGTCATCTAAGTCTTTCTCCACAGGAAAAATATATGAGAAGGAAAATTATTAACATTGTTTGGTCCTTATTAAATGTGTATGCGAAAAGCAATTATATAATTGTGACATTTAAAGAGAACAGGTCATGATAACTGAAGTTTCCATTCTTCAAAAACAGTTACAGCTTCACTGGGCAAACTAGCCACTGAGTTCGTTCTATCTTGTTCTATCGCCATCTCCCCTAGGCAATTCCTTGTGTATCTTTCAATGTAATCATGGTTTGAGTCAAAGAAACATGAATAATCCCTTCAAGTAGACAATTTAGCCATAACATCCAGTGATTAGGTTGTTCTATGTGCTTTTGCTGAATTTTTTTTTTTTTTTTTTAGATAAAAGATGAACAGAAAAATGATGATAGTCTTGAGCAATGCATTTTCTCTTCCATTCTGACAGCCTGTGTGTCTGGGCACTTGGCTGGATTTCTGCTGCCCCACATGGAGAATAGGAGCATTTGCATAACAATGTGGGCCTTTGAAATGCCTATTCCAGCTGCATTTCAGAGAAAGCTTACCCCAGCTGTAAAATGAATGCCTCAATCAAGGCTACAGCTGGGGTCCTCTCAGGAGAATGGAGTCTTCCTGGAAAAAGAAAGGCCAGAAGGAAGATGTCCTACTGGACTAAAAAATACATCCTTCATTTTGTCAAAGGCCTGACACAATGGACAAGAATCTACTAAAAGATACTGAGGTCAACATGCATTAAGGGATAGTTCATTTGCACGTAAATTATAGAGGAAACCGAAGGAAATAACAGAAATGACTGTTGGCAATTTGCAGCACTCATTTCTGTTATGAAACAACGAAGGCCTTCGTTTTTCATAATTTTGTTAATGGAAAACCAAACTCTGTAAAATATCTTAAAAAGGTTTTACTCTAAGCCAGTATGAGTGATTGTGGCCCAGAGAAAAATACAAAACCAAGAACTCTTGAGTAAGTAGTTCCGAGGCAGCCGAGTTACAGTTTGGTTTCATACATTTAAGGGAGATAGGAGTTCCTGTCAAAGACATAAACCAATACATGTAAGGTATACATTCGCTGGGTCTAAAAAGGCAGGACATTTCAGTGGGGGCTTACAAGTCATAGATGGGTTTTAGGGATTTCTTAGTCAACAGTTGACTGACAGAGTTAAGCTATTATCTAAAGACCTGAAGTCAGGAGAAAGGAATGCTTGAGTAAACAAAATTAGGTTGGCCAGGTGCAATGGTTCACATCTATAATCCCAGCACCTTCAGAGGCCAAGGTGGGCAGATCACTTCTGCCAAGGAATTAGAGGCCAGCCTGGGCAACATGATGAGACCCCCATCTCTACAAAAAATACAAAAAAAAAAAATTAGCTGGGCATGGTGACATGTGCTTGTAGCCCCAGCTACTCAGGAGGCTGACAAGGGAGTATATCTTAAGCCTACGAGGTTGATGCTGCAGTGAGCCATCATCATGTCACTGAACTCCAGATTGGCCAACAGAGGAAGACTTTGTCTCAGAAAAAAAAAATTAAAAAGTAAAAAAATAAAAAATAAGAGTGTTGTGAGGACCAAGGCTCTTGTTATGTAGATAAAGCCTCAAAAGTTGCAGCCCTCAGGGAGGATAAATGGTAAGTGTCTCCTTTCAGAGCTAAAGGTGTCAAGACTATCAGTTGATCTATTCTTGATCCCAGAAAGGCCTAAAAAGGGAATGCCTGGATGCATTAATGATGATTCTCTATAGACATAAATTTCCCCCACAAAAGATGGCTTTGCAGGGCCATTTCAAACTATGTTAAATAAACATATTTTGGGGTAAAGTATTTTGATTTCCTTTATGATCTGCTATCTTTCATATGATGCTTTACCAGAGTCAGGTTGAAAAGTAAGTCATATTTTACTGGGTTAATTGAAAAAGTCCATTTAACAATATTTTATGGTTTGTAGGGTGTGACTAAACTCTCTCCTTGCACAGCTTTAGGTCTTGGTAATTATTTATATTTATAATTTTGTATTTTATTGACACAAGGAGTTTGTTTGATCAGTTTTATTATCTCTATTTTAACCAAAATGCTGGTCAATTGTGCCTAAACTCCAAAAGGGTGGGGGTATAAGGGAGTGCGTCTGACCTCCTTTCTTATCATGGCCAGGGGCAAGGAATTCAGTTTTTAAGGTTTTTTGGCCATCCCCCTGGCCACGAGGGGTCCATTCAGTGAGTTGCAGGGCTTAAGATTTTTATATTGGTTTACAACTTTTTGCATTTACATACAAAACCAGTGGGTTCATTTATTTTTATAAAATCGTGAGCTCTTGAGCTCTTCAGTGGGTTTAATTTCATGTGGTATGTATGTACTGATGTTTTTGAGATAGAAGAAGCCAGACTCAACACAGGCACAAAACAGGAATAAAATTTAGTCACATAGGAAGAAGAAAAGTAAATAATGAAGAAAGTATATGCCAAAATACAAATTCAGAAATATATAATGAGTATTTATTTTTATTAAATGAGAAACCGATGGATCCTAGACATCTAAAAACCTGAATTTAAATGCCAGGTAATAAATAAAAATGACATTTAATCCAATTGATATTAAGTACTTAGAGTAAATTTTCATTTACATATAAATGTTTAGGCATTAATTTTTGAATTACTATTTTCCTGTGAAAAGGGACAAATACATTCTATCAAAGTAGCAAAAACCCTGAGTTGAATGAACTCAAATGTCATTCTACTTTAATCAACTAGAAAAGTGTTTCTCAAACTTTAGTGTGCACAGGATGACATAGGAATCTTGTTAAATCAGATTCTGAGTCATTAGGTCTGGGGTCAGAAGAACCCGAGTTTCTGCTTTTCCATCAAGTGCCTAAACAAGGTTGATAGTGCTAATCTACAAACCACACTTTAAATAGCAAGGAACTAGATTACTCTCTTCATTAAATTATAACATAAAATAATTCAATTTTTCAGAAAAATATATATAAAACATTAGAAAAAGAGATATATAAAATTGTCAGCTTCCAAGTCATATACTTATTAGAAGAAAGGTTATCTATGAGGACTGACAGGCCTCTGAGCCCAAGCCTGCACATGTACATCTAGATGGCCTGAAGCAACTGAAGAATCACAAAAGATGTGAAAATGGCTGGTTCCTGCCTTAACTGATGACATTATCTTGTGAAATTCCTTCTCCTGGCTCAGAAGCTCCTCCACTGAGCACCTGGCGACCCCCGCCCCTGCCCGCAAGAGAACAACCCCCTTTGACTGTAATTTTCCACTACCCACCCAAATCCTATAAAACTGCCCCACCCCTAACTCCCTTTGCTGACTCCTTTTTCGAACTCAGCCCACCTGCACACGGGTGATTAAAAAGCTTTATTGCTCACACAAAGCCTGTTTGGTGGTCTCTTCACACGGAAGCGTGTGACGAGGACATAAATTAAGATATAATAATATAGAATAAAGTCAAATTGGCAGTTAGTTTAAATTTTCACTTATATTCAAATTTGTAGCTATTAAAGATATTTTTCCTCAAAATTTAAAAATGTATTCACTTGTGTATCTGTATGCAAGAAGTGTTCCTGAAACATGAAGCTAATTATATTAGTGTCACTGGTGGTTTTTATTTACTATTCAATGATAGGAGCCTTTGTGTATGTTCCACACTGGCTCCTCCTCATGGTTGCTTGAAATATGCCTAAACTTTTTCAAAACGGAAATCAAGTCAGACCTCTCCTTACATTCCCTGGCAGAGTTCACATCATAGCTACTCTGCTTGTGTAATTCCTGATACATGGCTTAACTGTTACTCAATTTCCTTGAATTCTCTGTACCAGTTTCTCCTGAACTAGATAAAAAGCTCCTGGGTGAAAGTGTTAAAAAGGGGCAACTGTTCTTAGGTTGTATGCTGGCCCTGCACTGAAAAGATGCTTAATCTTGGAAATGTATAATCTTGGACGATTCTTTGTAATGTGAATGCTAATCTGTAGCACTTTCAGTAAATCCACCAATTCTGGAAAGAGCTATGGGTTCAGACCTTTACCACACAAGACTAAGTGCTCACTGACCACTAAGAAGGCAGAACAGAAAGTAGTCTATGCCTTTCCTTGGTGGGAGCAGTGGCTCATGCCTGTAATCCCAGCACTTTGGGAGGCCAAGGCAGGTGGATCACTTAAAGTGAAGAGTTTGAGACCAACCTGGCCAACATGGAGAAACCCCATCTCTACAAGAAATAAAAAAAATTAGCCAGGTGTGTTGGTGTATGCCTGTAATCCCAGCTACTCAGGAGGCCGAGACAGGAAAATCTCTTGAACCTGTGAGGAGGAGGTTGCAGTGAGCCTAGATAGCATCACCGCACTCCAACCTGGGTGACAGAGCCAGACTTTTTCTCTAAAAATAAAAGCCTTTCCTTGTTGTTCCCTTCTGATAGGTTATAGTGCCAGTTTCACTCCCACTGAAGCCCTGAAATTCTCCTTCCTTAGTATATTTAAACTATTTGCATTTAATTTCAAATTCATTATTTTAGGGCTTAAGTCCACCTTGGTTTTTTTGTTTCTGTTTGTTCTTTTAGTTTTTTATTTGTCTTGCCATTTTTTTCCTGCCTTTCTGTGGATTATTGGAACATTTTTAAAATATATATATATTTATACTATTTGTGAGTGTATTTCTTTGTATAGCTTTTTAAGTAGTTGAAGTTATTATGTATACACATATATGCATACATACATATATGCATACATACATATACATATTTATATAATATTATCAAGTCCATGGGTGTCAGCATTTTGCCATTACTAGTGAAATGTATAAATCCTACCTCTATTTACACTTTTTTCCTAAGGATTGTGATATAATTGTATTAAATATTTCCTCTACATACATTTAGAACCATATCAAATAGTATTATAATTATTGCTTCAAGCATCAAATATAATTTAGAAAACTCAAGAGGAGGATAATTTTGCTGAGTTAGTAGGTCTTTTCTTTTAGCCTTTAAAGCGTGTTGTGCCACTTTCTTCTGGTCTCCATGGTTTCTGATAATAAATCTGCTGTTATTCAAAGTGTCCCCTAAGGTAAATTATTGTGTCTTTCTCTCTTCTTTCAAGGTTTTTACTTTGTCTTTAGTTTTCAGACGATTGACTATGGTGTTCTTGGTGTGGATTTTTTAAGGTTTATCCTATTTGGGGTTTACTTAGCCACTTGAATCTGTGGGTTTGTTCCTTTTGAACAATTTGGAAAGTTTTTAGGCATTATTCCTTTTAATACTTCTTAGCCCTACTCATTTTTTCTTCACTTTCTGTAATGCTGATAACATGGATGTCATCTTTTATGTTTCCTCAGGTCCCTGAGCTTCTGTTCCTTTGCTTTAATTTATGTTCTCTTTGTAGTTCAGATTGTGCAATTTTAATTGTTTTCTTTCTAGTTCAACAATTTTTTTCTATGTCCTCTATTCTGCTGTTAATATCATTCATTTTTTTATTTCATTTCTTTTCAGTTTTAGAATTTCCATCAAGTTCTATTTTATATTTACTTTTTCTTGTTCTTTTTTTTTTTTTGGTTGAGGTATTCCATTTCTTTTCTGAGACTTCTTTTTTTAATTTTTTCAATGTGTTCATAACTGCTAATTGAAGGATTTTTGTGATGGCTGTTCTAATATGTTTGTCAGATAATTCTAATATTTTGTTCATCTTGGTGTTAGCCTCTAGACATAGTTTTTCATTCAGTTTGAGATCTTCCTGGTTTTTAGAATGATGAGTGATTTTCTATTGAATCACTCATTGCTGAGTTATTGTGTTATAAGACTCTGGATTGTATTTAAACTTTCCATTTTAGCTGGCTTTCTCTGATATCACTCTGATGGTATCATCAGAGAAAGAAGTGAGTGCTTCCTTGTTACTTCCAGGTATAGATAGAAGTCCAGGTTTCCTATAAAGCATCTGTTGACACCAATGAGAGGGTTTCTCAGTAATGCTGATCATAGGTGATGCAGGACTTCACAGATACACACTTGGCTTGTAAGGCATAGGGTATCCTCATTCGTGCTTCAATTAGTCTCTATTCATGCCACAGGGAGAGGTGTGGCCTCATTATCTCTGGGCAGTGATTGAAAATCCCGATTTTTCCATAAGGTTTCTTCTACCACTGTCCCAGTAGGGAGAGCAAGGGCACCAAATGACTCAAGTTTGCTGGAAGCACAAGCTCTCTACTTGGTCTCCACCGACACCATGTAGGATTGGTGCTCATTAATGCCTACCTTGAATAAAAATCTCATTATAGCCTGGCAAGGGTGGAGGTCTAAGGTCCACACAGTTTTTTTCTTTTTAAATGGGTAAGAGCGGCATCAATTTTTTTTTCTGGGGTATTTGGTTGTAGTAGAGCTGTTACTTTTGAAAAATTGGGGATTGTTTTTCTCACATCTCATTGGATTTCCATTTTGCTGGCTTTTGGGGATATACGAGGCAAATCAAAAATCCAGACAATTTATTACTATGTCATTTCTTTACTTCTGAGTTTCCTCAACAGTCTGCTTTCTTCTCAACACCTTAGTGCCTCCTTTTCTTTTTTTTTTTTTTTTTTTTTTAAATGGAGTCTCGCCCTGTCGCCCAGGCTGGAGTGCAGTGGCGTGATCTTGGCTCACTGCAAGCTCCGCCTCCCGGGTTCACACCATTCTCCTGCCTCAGCCTCCCAATTAGCTGTGACTACAGGTGCCCACCACCACTCCCGGCTAATTTTTTGTATTTTTTAGTAGAGATGGGGTTTCATCATGTTAGCAAGGATGGTCTTGATCTCCTGACCTCGTGATCCACCTGCCTCAGCCCCTCAAAGTGCTGGGATTACAGGCATGAGCCATCGCACCTGGCCCCTTAGTGTCTTCTTATGTTTGTTTACATATAATGTCTAAGATTTTTAGTTATACACAACAGGGAGAATAAGGATATCTACCCCATTTTCCCAGAAGCAGAAGTCTGAGATAAACATAAAGTAAAATAAAAGAATGAGTAAGGCAGCACTATTTTTAAGAGCAAAGACATGGAGTCAACCTAGGTGCCTATCAACAGTGGTTTGGATAAAGAAAGTGTGGTTTATATACACCATGAAGTACTACACAGCCATGAAAATTAATAAAATCATGTCCTCTGCAGCAACATGAATGCAGATCAGATGGAGGCCATTATCCTAAGCAAATTAATGCAGGAACAGAAAATCAAATACTACATGTTTTCTCTTATAAGTGGGAGCTAAATATTAGGTACAAAAGGACATAAAGATAGGAATGATAGATACTGGGGACTACTAGAGGCAGGATAGACGGAGAGGCCAGGGGAGCTGGAAAACTACCTATTGGGCACTATGGTAATTATGTGGGTGATGAGATCATTCATATCCCAAACCTCAGTGTTACACAATAAAGCTATGTAACAAACCTGCACATCTACCTCTTGAGTCTAAAATAAAAGTTAAAATTTAAAAAGTGAATAATTGAAGGATTAACAAGAGGAAAAATTTAGATTTAATTATTCATATTATTATAGCAACTTCATTAAATATGCAAATTAAATTATTTCAATATGAGATAGAACTTAAAAATAATGCAGAATCATTGGGTAGACTTTTGTAAATTAGAAAAGAGATTTATACATCATTTCATTTTGTGTGGCCAAAATTGATGTCATTTGCTGAGTGTATAGAAGAAAGAAAAATATCAGAAAATTCTGTGATGAAATGCTTCTATTATATTCCAAGATATTTAGAGGAATAATGCTGCATTCTCCTAAAAATAATGTGAATTTGATCTCATCTGCCCTGAGTTTTTCCCGTGGCTACTGAATCCCTGTGTAGCAACTCCCTCCTCCTCCAAACCATCTCTCATGTAAATCTCTTCCTTTTGCCTCCTCTCACTTATCTTTTCACAAAGCAGAAAAATTGAGGTATAATTTACATACTATAACACTTACATACACAATTATTTTTAAAAATATTTAGAGAGTTTTACAACCATCATGCTAAAGCAATTTTAGAATGTTTTCAATACTCAAAAAAGATCCCTGGATTTTTTTTATTGAAACAATTCTAGAAGATACAATTCAATCAAACAAATCAGGAACCATTATCCCTTGCCCTCACATATTAAGCTAGAAAGATAAAATAAAGCAAAAAAAAAAAAAAAAAAAAAAAGCCAAAATAGTCTTTGAGATCAAGGCCCATAAATTTCTCAAATTAGGTACAACCATGGTAAAGTAGTACTGGACTGTTAGTCTAAGCCATCTGGTATAATTCCTGATCTTCTTTCAAGTGTTTACAGGGGCTTCTGAGCTCTTAAGATGCAACAGAGTGGAAAGAAAGGTGAATAGCATTACCCACACACACTCAGTAAAATGAAGAAAGAAATGATGAGTGTATAAGCCAGAATCTGTAATTACAAGTGACAGAAACTCATTACGAACATACTTTGCTAAAAGGGAATATATTGTTTCAGGTACCTGGGAAATAGAGGAGTGTCTAGTTCCAGGAATGGCTGCATCCAGGATCCAGGATCTTAAACAGTGTAACCAGGGCTTTACCTCTATCTAATGGCTTTACTTTCTTTTCAGTATTGGCCTTATTTTTTGGCTGTATGTGATGAAACTGTTTGGAAGAACAGCTTCCTATGCTGTTAAGACTAAATTTTAGAAAAGATGATCCAGCAATAATAGAGAACTTGGAACACTTAATTCCATGTACTTATGTCACATATCAGGAAACCAGAAAATTTTAACCTTATGTTAGTCATATGCACAACAGCTTAGTGGGACAACTGACAGTTCCTCACACATCATGAAATGTGGTTGTAGTAGTTCTCCAATAGAAAGGATTCTTGGGGTAAAGACACACTGTGGGCTGGGCATGGTAGCTCAAGCCTGTAATCACAGCACTTTGGGAGGCCAAGGCGGGCAGATCATGAGATCAGGAGTTCGAGACCAGCCTGGCCAACATGGTGAAACCCTGTCTCTACTAAAAAAAATACAAAAAACTAGCTGGGTATGATGGTGCCCAACCATAATCCCAGCTACTCGGGAGGCTGAGGCAGGAGAATCACTTGAACCCTGGAGGCAGAGGTTGCAGTGAGCTGAGATCGCACCACTGCACTCCAGCCTGGGCAATAGAGCAAGACTCCGTCTCAAGAAAAACAAAACAAAACAAAACAAAACAAACAAACACACACACTGTAATTTCTATAAATGCATCAAACTTTAAACATTCCTAATACCCCCAGATAATAGGACTTTGCGTGCACATGAGTACAGGGTATGACTACTCCTTTTTTGTGGCATCATCATTCCTTTAATACCCTGTGGAAATCTCCCCAGTTTATCTTTCTCTAAAGGAAGAGGATTCTTCCCTTTTGAATCCATGATTATCATACTGGCATTTATCACCTTATTTGTGCAAACACTTGGGGGAAATGTCAAAAGAGGAGTGTGCATGTAGGTATGCGTATGAATGAATGCACACCCACATGTACTCACATACATGTGCGGGGTAGGAATGGTTAAGAGAAGTGAAATAATCTAACATCTGCTGGGCAACTATTATACGTCAAACATATTTTAGGTGGTACGCCTAATTTTCTATGTATCTGTTGCTGTACATAGTTTAGAACTGAACACTGGCTTCTGATCTTTTAAACAAACCTAGCCCCATTTCCTAAAATAGCTCATGAAGCCATCTCTCCAAATCCCAACCCCTTTTGGATACAGACAAGAATACAACTACCCCTGTTAAACTGGATTAATAAACTCGACACATTTTCTCATCTCACCTACCTAAAAGTTTAATTGCAGGTGTCTTTTAATTATTTGATAATAGCTAATTTTTAACATAATTGAGCTTCAGAAGTAGAGTCTTCTCCATCATCAAATATTAAAGGCCAATTCATATTTAACTCACATCAAAAAGATGCCCTTCATGTGCAACACACCACACTCATTCTCATGTCTCGTAGAACCCTTCAGGCTATGTATTACTATCCTTTCCTTTATTTTTTATTCATCCCTTTTTTCTATCCTGTTTATAAAAACTTTTTTAATTTACTTGGAAAACTTATTTATATCTTAATTTTTTCTTTTCTGCACTATAGGCAATGGCATAGTTAACTTAAGTATATACGAGATCTTAAAAATCTTACCCCTTGGAAAGACTTCACCTTTCAATTACTTTGTGGAAAATTACAAAAGACTGTCACTCCCTTGATCTCATCAAGGGGGGAAAAAAACGCCCTAAACTAAAAGTCATACCTGTTCTACAAAAGTATCTAAGAAGAGCAGATTCAAATAACTCTTAATGAAATACATTCCAGAAGTAGATAAGCCATTCATAGATCTTTACAACAAGAAATGCTGCAAGTGTTTTATACTTGGAATTTATACCACATATAAACTCAATTTCTGTAGAAAAGAATGCTGGACATTTTTAAATGTACTTTAATATGGAAGATTATTTCCTTTTTCTTTTCTTATTTTGTTTTAAAGATAATTAATTGTTTAATCTGAAAATAAATGTAATGTATTTTGAAATTTAATTTGTAGTAGAAAAAAATATATACATATTTTCTACATATGGCTATTACATATATACACATATATGTGAGTAATGACAGCATAAAGAATGGAAGAAGGTAAACAGATGAATTCTGACTTAAGTTTGTTACTTAGTATATGAAATAGTATAGTATAACTCACATTTTACTGTGATAACTGAAGGGTGCATTTTGTAATCCCTAGAGCAAACATTAAAAGCAGTGAATAAAAACAAACACATTTTGTGAGAACTGGAATATCTAAAAAGTCAAGATAGAAGAAAAACATGGAAAGGCAAAAAATGCCAAATGTTGACAATTTTGTCAGGAGCAGCAGCCTCAGGTGAAAACTAGAAATAGTCCAAATTCTCTTTAATAAGTCGGTAGAAAAAAATTGTATTTTTATTTAATGAAATAATAATCATCAATAAAATAAATACAATATATGAATAAATCCCAAAAATATCACTTTAAGAATAAGAAACCAAACACAAAGGTATACATATTATTTGATTCC
Organism: Symphalangus syndactylus; assembly: GCF_028878055.3. NCBI lineage: Eukaryota > Metazoa > Chordata > Mammalia > Primates > Hylobatidae > Symphalangus > Symphalangus syndactylus. The sequence continues at coordinate 31,170,285 of NC_072433.2, forward strand.
TGTGTATTTAAAAAGGAAAAAATTAATCTATGCTTATTTGTGGCTATAGAAACCAGAAGAGTGGTTGCCTCTTGATGCGAGTAGCAGTAGCAAAATGTATGTTAATAGACAAGAATTGAATGTGATGGAATTTTCTGGGATTACAGAAATGTTCTATACCTTTAATCCTAATTTGAGGTTTGATTACATCGGTATATACATTTGTCAAAACTTAACTGCATGCTTGAGATCTTTGTATTTTCACTATATATAAATTATTGTTCAATATGTTTACTTATTTGTATTTATATTGTATTTATTTATTTAGACAAGATCTGGCTCTTTTTCCCAGGCTGGAGTGAAGTGGCATAATCAGGGTTCACTGTGGCCTCGACCTCCTGGGCTCAGGTGATCTTCTCAACTCAGCCTCCCAAGTAGCTGGGACTACAGGTGTACACCACCACCCCTGGCTAATTTTAGTATCTTTAGTGGAGACAATGTCTCACCATCTTGCCCAGGCTAGTCTCAAACTCCTGGGTTCAAGCAATCTGCCCGTCTTGGCCTGAGGCAAGGGCCACCGCACCCAGCTCTATGTGTGTGTGTGTGTATATATATATATATATATATATATATATATATATATATATACACATACATATACATATACATATGCACACATATATATGTACATATACATATGTATATTTATATATACATATACATATATATTTTTTTACATGTATATTTACATATATATATTTTAAAGATAGAAAATGAAAGAAAGAAAGAAACTTTGCCCTTACTCAGCCTCATCTCATCCATTTTCCCCTTTATTTACTGTACTCCAACCTCTAAGTCCTGAGAGCAGGACTTTCATATATGCTATGTTCTTTTTGATGCTTATACAGCTACTTTTCACATTGCTGGCTCTTTCTTATTTTTCAGACTTCAGAATAATTTTTCCCACTTCAGAGACTTCTTTCCTAGTTACTCAGACAAAAGTAGAATTATAGAATTCAGTATAAATCCCTCAGTGCATTTATCACATTTTGAAGTTAGACACACACACACACACACACACGTACATACAGATAAACATACATATTTTGCTTACTTTTATTTTATTATTTTATTTTATTTATTTATTTTGAGATGGAGTCTCGTTCTGTCTCCCAGGCTGGAGTGCAGTGGCATAATCTCGGCTAACTGCAAGCTCCACCTCCCGGATTCACGCCATTCTCCTGCCTCAGCCTCCGAAGTAGCTGGCATTACAGGCACCGCCACCACGCCTGGCTAATTTTTTTGTATTTTTAATAGAGATGGGGTTTCACCGTGTTAGCCAAGATGGTCTCGATCTCCTGACCTCGTGATTTGCCCACCTCAGCCTCCCAAAGTGCTGGGATTACAGGCGTGAGCCACGACCCCCAGTTGCTTTTTAATTTAATTTCACAGGGACTGTGTTTGCGTTGCTCACCCTCATAGAGCCTCTTCCTTCTGTAGCATCTGTTGCTTTAGAAAAAGCCAAATGAGCCATAAGACCGAGGTTCATGGATGAGTAGCTCAAAGTCATAGGCAAGGGAACCATTCTTCAAGGTATTTTAAGTCCCTTGACGATGCCTAGACACTTGCTAAATTGGGAAATATTTAACTGAACTTTGAGTAACCTGGCTTTTCATATTTGAGTCCTCTTACATTGAGATAGTCCCAAGAAAAATGAAAGCATATGTTCACATAAAGATCTATACAGAAATGTTCATATCAGCTCTATCCACAAGAGCCGAAAAGTTGAAACCCCTGTTTAATTTTCAACAGATTAGAAGGAAAGATGTGTCTGTGTATTTGTGTCAGTGCTTGAGAGTTTGTGCCTGTTCTTGTTTGTTTTGGCAGACCCTGGGGATGTGGAGCATTGATGAGATCTACAACATTGGTGACTTGATGCAAATGTGAATGAATCAGAACCATATTTTGCAATTTCTCTTAACATTCAAATCATTTTCCCAATTAGAAAAGAAAAGTGTTTGACAAACTGTATTTGGGCTTCATCAAATTTGCAATGTTTGAAGAACATATCAAGATGTGGTGAAAATAAACAGCAGCTGGATTTGCCCTTTCCTGCCACACACACACAGTTTGTTGGAAGTCGTTCATAAATCCTTACTGCTCACTGACTCTGGGAACAGATGGCTCTTGGAGGCCACATTGATGGCCAAGAAATCATCTCATTATTATCATAGAAAGCATCTTCCACTCTTCATTTAGATGAATGAATGGTGTACTGGTATTTCTATCCCAAAGAGGTGCTAATTAAAATGGAAGGATTTTCTCATACAAATTAAATCTTGATGAGAATCAGAGCATCACCCAGACTCCAAGATTTCCAGTCTCCCCTCTTGAGATACTTGAGTTTAATCTCTAATTTTAAATTTCTTATTTGAAACTAGACATGTTGCCCCATCTGTCATCCGACCTTCCAAACATCCATCATCAACTATATCACAGATGCTAGAGGAAAAGTGGGAGAGGAACTAGCTCTTATTGAGTGCAAGATCATTTATATGCATTATTACATCGTTTTTACATAAAGATGGAAATGCTTTGGCAATAGTGAGTGTATGCAAGCTTTAAGATCAGTTTCAAACTAATTTAAAATTATTTCTCAATATTTGTTTTGCTATAAAAATAACCAAAGCAATCTGGCTTAATGGAATGAAAATGGACTTTGAAATGCAACTGACCTGGATTCTATTACTAATTCTACCTTTACTAATTGTTTAACCATGAGAAAATTCCTTACTTATTAAACATCAAGTTTTTCATTTGTATAATGAGAAAAATAATATATTTTTAGTGTTATAAAAATTTAATGAGTAGGTATGTATGCAAATGCAAAAAAATGAATCTGGCAGATAACTTGCATTTATTAATACTGAGTACCCTTTGTTTTGTTTCAGAGATTGGTGCTAATCAAATCAACTAGCAAAGCATCAAGTTATGATATTAGTAAGCTGATTTGAAATCCTGGCTAAGTTGACTAGTTTCAGCAACTCAATACAGGCTTGAGACAAGAAAAATCATGTAATTTGAGAAAGATTTGTGTTACAAAACTCTTGATTTATAGAAGCAGTTTGTGGGTAACAATGCTTAAAAGACAAATTGAGGTAATACTGTGAAGAGCTGTGTATGTCATGTTAAGATTTAGTTTTTAAATATATAATAAAATCAATGTTTTTCAATGTAAGCCCATAAACTATTTGTGTTAGAATCATTCTTAATAGAAATATTGAATCAGAAACCCAGGAATTTTCATTTTGAACAAACAGTTCAAGTAATTCTTACAGACTCTAATGGACAGAACCACTGATTTTAAAAGGTTACAATATTTCAGTTGTGGTAGAAACCCATGCTAACTCTGAATAATCCAACATTTAAGTCTTGTAGCTCATCTAAAATAACAAAGTCACTCTAGTTTGATGTACCTGGCTAATTTAGCTGCTTGATCCACCAACTTATTTCCCTTTTATAATGTATTATTGCCATTCCCATGGAAGGAAAACTGAGGATAAAAGCCTGTTAACTTCCTGATGTTCTTTAATGGGAGACCTTTTAGCTGTAAGAAAGTCTCTCTCTTTCCAAATAGTGGCATGGGTATGGAGGACTAGAAAGTAAACTTACAATCAGTATAAATGTTAACTGCTTTCCCTTTGCTTAATTAAAGTGCCCTTGTGAGGCAATTCGCTCAGCTAGTTGAGCACCTGTGCCCAAGGAGAGAGGCATACTGTCAACAGTGTCATTCAGGGTTACTGCATATGCTGCTTTATGGATCCCTTGTTCTACAAAAGAACTTCTGTCCATAAAGAGAGTCCAGTCTGGGTTCTCTAAGGGATGGGAGGTGTTGAAGTCCTCTCTGACCTCAGGTTTACACTACTATCTGTTTGCAGTTGTGTTCAAACTCCCCAGCTTCCTCTAGGAGGAAAGTGGCTGGGTTTAGGGAGGGACAGGTTCTTAACTGGACTGCAGGTGTCTCCAGTAGTAAAGCTTGATATTTCAGGAGGCAGTTGTCTATTAGCCAGAGACTCCCTTTAGAAGGCAGCAGTCCTGTCACATTATGTGAGGTATAAATGGTTAAGTTATTCTCATTGTTAAATTAGTAGCCTCTGAGACCATCAAGGCTACCGCTGAAACTGCCCAGAGGCAGGCCGACCATTCTTTAGCTACCAAATCAAGCTCCTTGCTTAGGTAGCCTATGGGCTGATGGGCTGAACCTTGGGCCAGGATCAGAACTCCCAGGGCCATTCCCTTTTTTTCTGATACATAAAGACTGAACATCTTCCATATAGGAAGACTAAGGGCTGGTGCCTCAAGCAAGGCTTGTTTCAATTGGTCAAAGGCTCTTTTAGCCTCTGGTTGTCAAATTAAGGAGTAAGTCTTAGCTGCCTGAGTTTCCTTTATTAGGTGATATAAGGGACGAGCTATCTCACCATATCCAGGTATTCGTAATCAGCAGAATCCTGTAATGCCCAAGAATCCCCTCAGCTGCTTGAGGGATTTGGGAAGGGAAAAAAAGTGGGGATGGGCTTAATCTTTTCTTCACCTAGTGCCCGGGTACCCTCTGACAAGATTAGACCTAGGTACTTCACTGAAGTCTGACAGAGCTGAGCCTTCAATTTTTAGACCTTATGTCTTCTGGTAGTCAGGAAATTAAGAAATCCTTACTGCCTTCCTGAGAGACTTCCTCAGTTGGGGCACAAAGCAGAATGTCATCTATATATTTTAAAACTTTAACCTGAGGTTAAAGAAACTCAGAGATATCTTTTGACAATGCCTGCCCAAGCTGGTGGGAGCTGTCTCGGAATCCCTGGGGTAACACCATCCAGGTTAGCTCGGCAGTCTGGTTGAAGGGATCCTCAAATGCAAACAAATATTGGAAGTTTGGGTGTAAGGGTATGTAGAAAAAGGAATCCTTTAGGTCCTGCACTATTAACCATTTAGTTCCCTCAGGTATTTGGGTTAGCAGGGTATAGAGATTGGGAACCGTCAGATAAATTGGATCCACAGCCTCATTAATGAGGTGGAGGTCCTAGACAAGTATCCATTCTCCACTGGATTTCTATAACCTTAATATTGTGATATTACAAGGGCTGTTGCAGGGTTTCAGGAGGCCCTGCATCCTCAAGTTATCAATGATGACTTCTAGCTCTTTCCTAACTTCTGGTTTTTGGGAATATTGTCTCTGGTTAGGGAAGGACATAGGATCCTTAAAGTGGATCTAGACCAGTGTGGCAGTTGTGGCTTGACCACTTTTCCCTAGAGTTTTCCAAACTTCCAGATTAATATCGGTTTCCATCAGGGGGAGACAAAGAGTCTGTCCTGGAGCCATAAGGATGGTGGTTCCCATATGAGCTAAGATATCTTTGCCCAACAGAGAAGTTGGGCTTTCAGATATGATTAAAAAGGCATGGGCAAACAAGAAGTCTCCCCAGCTACAACTAAGGGGCTGGGAAAAATATCGGGTTAAAGCCTTTCCTGAGAAATCCCTATTGTCATGCTAAGGGAGGAAAGGAGGCCTGGATTTGAGAGTAAATGGCTGCTCTGGTATCCAGGAGGAGGTCCACCTTCTTTCCTTCAACCTCCAGAATTGCCTGGGGCTCCTGGATGGTAATGGTGGTCTGAACCATCAGAGCCGGGAACAGAAGCCCCAGGACCCATTAGTCCTTCTGGACCAACTGGGAGACTGGCTCTGGACCCAGTGACCTGTGTCTCCAGGAACAGTCTACCTTACAGTGGTTCCCACTCCAGAATGTACAGGGTCAAGGTGGCTTCCTCATGCTGGCTTGCCTCATAAATTTCCCTGGCTTGCCACATTCATAGCAATTCACAGGTACATCTTAGAGATTCTGGGATTTGTGAGCCTGTAAGGCAACCATTAGAGCCTCTGCTTTTTTCTTGTGTCTCCTCTCTCTCTCAGGCTTCCTCCCAATCTGTATTGTAAAAGACCAAGGTGGCCACTTTCAGGAGGTTCTCTAAAGTACTTTTTGCTCCCATGGTCTGTTTCTGCAGCTTCCTCCTGATATCAGGGACTGCCTGAGTAATAAACTTATCCTTTAGGACAAGTTCTCTCTCGACCAAACCAGGAGATAGAGATGTGCTTTACCAATACCTCTCTTAGCCTTTCCAGGAAGGCAGTGGAATTCTCATGTGATCCCTGGTCTATCATGGATAGTTTGGAGTAGTCAAGAGTCTTTGTTCTAGCCATTTGTAGGCCCTCCAATATGCAGACCTGAAAGTGTTTCCTCTTCCATTCTCCCATTTCATCAATGGGGTCCATTTAGGGTCCTTCAATGGCATCTCTGTTCTTCCAATTGGACAAGGCTCATCCCCTTCCTTGGCACTATGAGATACAAAACTCAGTCCCCAAATTTCTCCATCACTTGCAGGGCTGCCTGCTTCTCAGCAGTAGCCAGGGTTTGATTCAAAAGTAAAATAACATTCTTCTAGGAGAGTTCAAATACTTGGGTTAAATTCTGGAAAGCCTCTATATACCTGTCAGGGTCATATGAAAACTTGCCAAGATCTCCCTTAATTTGCCTTAAGTCCTGTACAGAAAAGGGGACCTGGACCTTAATGGGGCCATATTCACAAGGCATCTCTTGTAGGGGCAGGAGCTAGGCTGAGACCTGCCTAAAACGAGGATATTTAGATTGGGGCAAGCTTGAGAAAAAACCTGGATAGGGAAAACGGGGTGGATCAGGAGGAGCAGGGCTCCTTCCCTGGTTCATTGGGATTGTCCTTTGCAGATTATAACCTGACCAAGCCCTTGTGCAAAGAAATATAAGGCATTTTTTTTTCCAGAGTCTAAGGGTCAAAGGAGTCACAGTGATTTAGGATGCACTCAAGAGGAGTGCAGGCTGAAGATGGTTTGTTACCTATCTGAAAGAGAGGAGAAAATGCATCTTTTAGTTCTGTTTTCTCTTCCAACAAAAACCCAGGGTAGGTGAGGGAGAGAAAAAAGGCATTCCTTTTTTTCTTCCCTCCTTTCCTTCCCCAAGTCCTGGCGCCTACTATAGGCACAACTCATGGATGCTAGGGCAACCTCCACCCATGAAGTAGGCAAGCCTAATTGGTAGGGATAATTGTATTTACCTATGCTGTGCCCTAACCTTCCACTGTCAGTAACCTTTGGGTTCCCTAGGCCTCATCTATGCCATGTTGTAAGCGAATCCTCCACCCACGAAGCAAGAAGGCCTAGTTGGCAAGGATATTCACGCTCACTTGCACTATGCCCTAGCCTTCCACTGTCAATTGCCTTTGGGTCCCTCAGATCTAGTCTTCTTTTTAGGATTTCAAACCAATGTGTGGAAGATACACTGGAGTAATGCTGAAGTGAAGCTGTGGAACCAGATTCTCCTCAAACAAGGGAAAGAAAGGGAATTCCAGAAGGACCTGGCCTTATAAGATGCCTCCCAAGAGGAACAAATTTAATCCCTTGCATAGAAAAGCTCTCGGTATTCGCAGGATTATGTTCACTTCTTACATATGGAAAAAAAACAACTTAAATGCAGAGGAGGGGAAGGTGCCTGGGGAAAGTGGCCTTTTGCCCTATCTAATGGGTTTCTTCAACAGGGGAAAAATACTCTCAATCATTATGTCCTCCTTGCTTCTAAGAATAGACAGAAACCACATTGTTCTAAATTATATTCCTGATGCCTGAGCCAAGTGCTCATTCTACCCAGTTATATTATCTCTGGTTTGGAACAACACCTTTAACATTGTATATGTATAAAGAAGAGATAGGAGCCATGACAGCTGCAAAAGAAAGAAAGAAAATGTGAAAGGAAAGACTGGAGGTTCTAGTGCTGACACCGTAATGGGCTGTCAGGGACTGGAGTCAGTCCTGATGTCTTTGGGTAATGCCGAAGTGCAGCCTCAGCCAGATACCCTCAATTGCCCCAGAACTTCCTTCTAATCCTATGTGATGGCTAGACCTCCGTGAACGATAACCAGATTGGGACAAAGCCAACATTTCCAACACCTGAGGGTGATGGGGGATTGACAAAGTCCTCTCTGGCAAGCCTGTCCTTTGAGTCTTGTAAAACTGGTAGCTGCACTATTCACACTTAACTGGCTGACAGAGGTCTGGTGTCTCATCTGTTTTCAGAAAAAAAAAATCTGAGGACAAGAAGCCTCTGCAATGAAAGTGAAAGAGGTCTGCTCTTGCCTTTCCAATGATCCTGGACGAGCCTAATTGCTACAGGATTCCTTCAGTGCCACTTCACCAGCCGGAAATCTCTGTAGCCACCATGACTTCTGCCTGGGACCTTGCTCAGGCCTGCTGGGCTCACTCCACCTGCTCAGCCCCGCGGCTGCACTTGGCTTGCACCCTGGCCCAGATCCCTTACCTGACCAGGGACTCTGCACTTAGTCTGTGGCTGGACCAAGCATGCCACAAGTCATTTCTGCGTTGGGTGCCGGGGTCTAGACATGAGGAATGCAGTGGTGCCTGAAAACATGGAGATGCCAGCAACTGTGGAGCCCCAAGGGGTGTTACAGCTCTCATGAATGTTTTGGCTTTGTAGTTTGGTAAACCAGCCAAGAGGGAATGGCACCCAATGGCTTCACTTCTTCATGCCCACAGTGAGGCGAATGGGGCCATGTACAGCTCTCTCCACACCTGCTGCCCACAGCTCAGTGAACAGAAGTGTGTGACAGCTCTCTCCACACCTGCTGTCCACAGCTCAGCAAGTTCTGGGTTCTTGTCCTACGACCTAGAGAAATAAGGCGTGTGGACACCAGAGAATGAGTAAGGCAGAGAACAATTTTATTGAGTGACAGAAGGAAAGCTCTCAACTGTGAGGGGGACCTTAAAAATGGTCCCAAAATTCTTTGGGAAATATTAGTATTTCCCCAAGTCCCATTCTTTGGGAAATACTCAAACAAAAGGGACATAGTCCTTGCCCTGAAGGAAGTTACAGCCCAACAATAAGGATAAATATAGACAGAAATATATAAATCATCTGAGCTGATCTGTGCTGTCTGATGTCAAATATGTCAAATCAGAAAACACTAGCACATATGTTTCTATTTCATTTTCTCATGACTTGGAAGCTACCAGAAACATATAATAAAAAAATGGCAAACATACAAATTAATAAAGCAAAACTGCTTATAAATGAAGAAGTCCTAATGTCCAAAAATCAATGCCTTCCCACGTTATCATTTTAATTTTGTAATTTCTTTTTATGTTAGCCATGATGACTTTACCATTCCCTGCTATCTCAGATTATTTAAGAAATTAGATGAATAAGATCATTTGTTTCTAATTGGTGTTCAAATGCAGGGACTTTTAAAAATATAGGTCTTAGGAAGTTTGTCTTTAGTCTATTTCAAGATTATAAAACACCAAATAATAGAATTCTGATGTCACAGCATGATTTCATGGAGCCAGAAACTGACTGCTTACCATCTAATATGGTGACTTTGCATTGCATTATAAGCATAGTATATGATTCCTTCTTGAAATATGTCTTTGCTATTATATGAACCAGGTATGCTGTGTAACAGTCCTACTCACACCTTCAGGGGACATAGTACTAAGTATTTACTTTCTATGCATCTTTGAGATTTAGTTGAAATACCTTAGGGACATCTTTTCTTTGCTAATCTCCCTCAAGTTTCTGCAGGTCAGCTAGTCTATACATGTATCTGTACAGTTGGCCTGTACATTCCCGGAATATAAATAGAGTTTGAATTCTAGTAGCTGGAAAAATTTCAGATAAATAACTTATAATTGTAAGTTGTAATAAATCTAAATAGGAAATAAGATAAGTTGGATGGTGAAAAAAAAGAAAGAGAATTACTTTGAAAAGTGCTCATAGAACGTGATACTTAATCAGAAAAATAGAAGAAGAAAAAAGGCCAGCATTATGAAGTAAAGTGGAAGGAACTTCCCAGGTAGTGATAGCATCAAGGATGTTGACCCTGGTGTAAGGAAGGACATGATCTGTTTGAGGAAGTGGAAGAAGACAAGCCTGGCTAGAATGTAATGCATAAGTGGGCACAGAATACACAGTGTCTATGTGAAGCAAGATGACTTTTGAGAAAGAGACAGGGACCTATGTAAAATGTTTTCACTTTTCCTAATTCCAAGACTTCTGATTTCTTATTATGAATCAAGAATCCAAGCTCCCCAGGAGAAGAGGAACTCACCTTTCTCTCTTGCAGTTATTACTTGTGTTTACTTTACTGCTTCTCTGTGCCCCCTAAAAGTAGACTATTAGCCCCACTCCTATATTGACAGTCACTCTTCATGCCAAAGGGAAAGCCTATTATTTATCTATTGCCATGTAATAAATTACCCCAAGATGTAGTGTCTTGAAACAACAATATTAATTTTCTCATGTCTGTAGTTCAGTAATTCTAGAGTGGCATAACTGGACTTGATGTTTTGGGGTCCTTTCGGGTTGTAATGAAGGTGTTGACTGGGCCTGCAGTCATCACAAAGCTTAACTGAAGAAGAACAAGCTCCCATGACCATTCATATGATTGTTGGAAGTGTTCATTTATTTCCTCGTGGGCCATTAACCTGAGGGCTTTGTCTCTTTTCTGGCCATTGGCCAAATGTTATCTAAGTTTCTTGTTACATGGGCCTCTCCATAGGGCAGCTCACGGCATGGCAGCATACTTCATCAGAGCAAGCAAATGAGAAGGGTCAGCAAGACAGAGCAAGGGAGCTGATATGGTTTGGCTGTGTCTCCACCCAAATCTCATCTTGAATAGTAGCTCCCATAATTCCCACTTGTTGTGGGAGGGACCTAGTGGGCAATAACTGAATCATGGGGACAGTTTTCCCCATACGATTCTCGTGGTAGTGAGTAAGTCTCATGAGATCTGATGGTTTTATAAGGGGTTTGCCCTTTTGCTTGGCTCTCATTCTCTATTGGCTGCCACCATGTAAGATGTGCCTTTCACCTTCTGCCATGATTGTGAGGCCTCCCTAGCCATGTGGAACTGTAAGTCCATTGAATCTCTTTTTCTTTATAAATTACCCAGTCTTGGGTTTGTCTTTATCAGCAGTGTGAAAACAGACTAATACAGAAGCCAAGATGGAAGTCACTTTCTTTTATGACTTAATCTTGGAAGTGACATCTTATCACTTTTGCCATATTCTGTTCATCAGAAACAAGTCACTAGATTGTGCCCACATGCAAAGAGAAGGGATTGTATAGGAACATGAATATCAGAAGGTGGGTAATGGGGAATCATTTTAGAAGTCATCTACCTAAAAGTTTCTCAGATGCCTCCAGTATTAGACGTCCATCATACTTACTTTTAAAATAATTTAAAACGAGTTAGAGACTCGGAAATTACAGAAACCATTAAGACTAACAACATGAACTAGAATTTTATTTGTGTTGGCCACTTATATAGTCACCCTAAGAGATTAATGGAAAATGTCTTTGTCATTTTTTATCCAGGTTTCAAGACACGAATATATAAATAAGTATCCGTGGCATTGACATAGTAGATTTTTCCTATTAGTTCTATATTTCATAGAATCGTGTATTGACAGAACTGGACAAGAAGCAAGAGATTACTCAGAAAAATGTTTATATTCTACAGATGAGAAAAATACATGGTACTCTCACAGAAAAAGCAATTTCTCTCATGGCCTATAATTATTTAATTTGAAGGTGCCTGGGGAAAGTAGCCTTTAATTTGAGGCAAAACTAGGACTAGAACTCAGGTCTCTTTAAGTCTCAGTGGCCTTCTCTTTTGATCATATTTAGCACAAGAGTTTCTTGTGCTTAAAAGACCACAGTGGACACTGAAATTAGAGAGTATTCATTTTTATAGGTGCAGACTGATGAAAAGACAGGCAAATAAGTGACTTAAAATTCTATGAATAAACTGACTATTTCATTTGCTAACATTGTTATTCTGATATTTTTGATAGAAATTACTTCGGTCAGAATACATTCACATTATTTATTCTAAGAAATGCATTAAAGTAAAATGAAAATTTGTGGGCCCTTAAGCAGAAATAATGAACTAATTTGGTCTCTGCATAAGGAAAGTTAGTGCAAATTCTCAAGGTTACTCTCACACAGACTGGTATTTTTTCACTTAGTCCAGAAGATTTCTATATGAAGGACTAGTGATAAATCTGTAGCAAAATTCACGCATAAACACACACACACATGTGCATGTACATATGCATACACGTACACACACTTTGAGGGTAGCTAAAATCACAATTCTAAATTGTGTTGTTCATAACAGAGATACACATCCCAAATGGATAATTTTCATCACTTCAAAGTGATACTCAACAATTCATTTCTGAAATCTTTAAACTGGTCCTCTTATAAGGTGAAGATAAGAGAAGCAAAATTACGTGAAAAGGGCTCAGGAAAGGGTGCAAACATGGATGTATGTTAGCACATCCATTCGAGGAATCATTTTCTAAAGCTTCTTAACCTGACTCTTGGTGAATGATGGTCATACAGTATTAAACTTCAAAGCAGGTAGAGATCTCTTTATCATTGAGCAAGTGATTTGGAGTGACAATTCAATATATAGTGTTATACTTTATTTATAATTCACAAATGGCTTTGAAATTTTGACTTTACCCTTTCTCCTAGTTCCTGTCGGTTTCCATTATGGTTGATGTCTAAAGAACAGACTAGGTTCATCAGTAAAAATAATATTTTGCTACAACTAGCTTTGATGATGTCACCAGCTTATCTGATGACTGCAATGTGCTTCTTAACTTCCAAAGGTGAAATCAAAGAGCTCTGTCTTGTCTTTTCATTTTAATGATACTGCCACTTCAAAACTTTGGACTAGCTCCTTATCCATACTTTTTTTTTTATCTTTTAACACCAAACCTCTAAATTTTGGACATCTTACCTGGGCAAATTTCATATACACTACACTGAGTTTTGGGAAGATGGGGGAAGCAGTTTACCATGGTAAGGGTCCTGGCAGGAAACAGAAGGCATGATCAAGAGAAACAACCAAGAGAGTTGAATGAAGAAAGTATACGTAAAAACATAGGCAGGGTTACTGAAAACCAACAGAATGATCAAGCACACATGTGCAAGCAGCAGGAGATGGCTGTTAGCACTTACAGTCCTGAAGGAGCAAGGAGAGGAATCATGTTATGCATTGAATTATGCCTCTGCAAAAAAAAAAAAAAAAAGATAAGTGGAAGACCTAATCCCCAGTAGCTGAGAATGTGACTCAGAATGAAATAGGGTCATTGCAGTTGTACTTAGTTAAGATTAGGTCATATGGGACTAGGATGACCGATGCCTTTGTAAAAATGGCCATGTAAAGACAAAGAGACACAGAGATGAAGACACAGGAAGAACACCATATGTTAGTGGAGGCAGAGATTGCAACAAAGCATCTACAAACCAAGGAGTAACCTGCAATGCCTGTAGCTACCAGAAACTGAAAGAGGCAAGAAAGGTTTCCTCTCTGTGGCTTCAAAGGGTACACAGCCCTTCTGATACCTTGATTTCAGACTTCAAGTTACCAGAACTGTTGTTGTTTTGCAAACCTCTAAATTTTGGACATTTTAACTCTAAGCAAATTTTATATACAAATGCAGACCTCGCTTTTCCATCACATTAAACAAAGAAATTAATGTTGGAGGAGCAGGAATGGAATTACACGCCAGGGTGAGGGAATTTCACTTCGGCTTTTGTGGTTCAGCCCAACAGTCTTTGTTCTTCTTTTCTTCCTTCTGACCCAGAATCTTCTCAGCAGTTTTCTGAGCACAGTTATGTCACCTATCTCATTGTAGATTTTCTGTATCTCATTCTGGCCCCAAGTGGCTGTGCATTGAACTTAGTTTCACCAGTCTCCTCTTTCTTGCCGGTCCCAAAGGAAAGCCTGTGTGTTACTTTCCTGCTACTCTCCCCTTTCTTTGTTATAATGGGAAAACCGAGAACGACAAAAACACGCTTGGGAAAATTCATTATAAAATCTAAAATGTGACATGTTACAAAGTTCATCAAGTACTGGTTCCTGGCATATAATTGCCAAGTCTATTCTTAGAACATTCTAGTATGATACTATTGTCTGCTGTTAATTCTGAAGCTGGCACCTACCCAACCTCTCTCATCACTTGACCCTTACCCAGATGAGTGCCTAATGGATCCAACCTTCATGTGTCATCCTTTTGTTCAGGCCAAAGAGAAAGATGAAAATAATCCAGATCACAAATCAAAAGTATGAGCTTTTGAGACACTCAGGATTTTCTGAGTCTATTATGGGGACAGGGGTCATTTTTGGCATGTCATAAAAGAGGAAGTCCCTGGATTTTGGGAGTACTGAGGACACTCAAAGTATTTTTGGTAAATTTATTCTTAAAATATTTTTTACATGAATTTAAGGAATAAATAATGAGAAGACTATGACATTTCCACCAATAATAATAATAATCCACACACAATCTAACAAAAGACAAGAGCAAAGCCAGGGATATTAAAGATCAACAGGACCCAAATACCACAAGAAGACAGAGATATTTACTTATTTTAGCAAAGTGTGACTGACAACAGCCATCAAGTCTGTGAGGGGATTTATAAGCTCATTTTAGAACAACACTGGAATATTTGGTAGCTTGGAGTGCATGATAATGAACTTGAGGTGTAGAAGAGACAGAAAGGGGGATCTTAATAGTTCTCACATCAATGTGTGAGTGCATTCTTAAATTTTCTTTCATTACCTCATACATCTGCCCTGGATTTACTGCCCCACCTCAGTCTTCTGAAAAACTGATGACTTCAAGATTCCTATTACTGGTCAAATTTTGGTAGCTCTTCTCACAATATTGATTTTGAAAGGCTTACTTCTGTCTGAGTGTGCCCCTGTTTCACATGCACAAAGTAGGCAGTCAGATCTAATGCAGAAATATACAAGAAAGTACACGGAAAACAAAAGGAATGTATATTTTTAGCTTTTGCCAATGTCTGTTTCCCTTTCCCTCTAGGCTGAAGGAACTAATTTAAGGACCCTTGGAGGATAATATATGATAAAATAAAGCCAACAGCAAAAAGAAAAGTTCACAACAAGAATATGGTATAATAAAAATAAAGCCAATTACATAACTACAAGAAAGGGCATAAATATGCCAATTTAAGCAGTAACCAGTGTGAGTAATGTATAACTTCAATAGCCTAACAAAAATAAGACAAAATCGATATTGCAAAACTCAACATATATTATAAAAATAATCAGATTTTATTACTAACCCTAATAACTACTATATATTTATTTGGAATGGTGGTGTATTGTGTTTAATAAAATATCAGAGATTTCTTGGGTTTTATGAAGCATTTCATCATGTTAATATTACATCCCTTTCACATAATTTGAAATAATTACCAAATATTTCCAAACTACATTTGTGTAAATAAATCAATCAGCTTTGTGGGGCTAAAAGCCTTGCCAGATCTTCTCCCACTTTTGAAGTGTTAATGTTCTAATTTAATTTATTAATTCATTGGAAAAAATATCTTAGAACATGAAAGGTGAAACAGTTTTGCCATCCATTTGATGACTGCATTCTATCCATCTACTTGAAAAGCATTCCACATGGCTATTTTTTCTTTTCTTTGACTACTAATCACACTTCAGGGCAGATTTATTCCTTATCATCTGAATTACTTCGATAAACTCATAATTTATTGTGTTCAGGAATTAGCTACTAATGCTACTAAAATGCAGGCTTTATATGGTTACCAGATTGATTTTTGACTGTCTCATTTATTTTTCAAACATCATAAAAAAAAGTCACTCGCTGGAAAAATGGCATCTAATCTCCTTAAAATGGAGTCAATCACGCCTGTAATCCTAGCACTTTGGGAGGCCGAGGCGGGTCAATTGCCTGAGCTCAGGATTCGAGACCAGCCTGGGCAACACGGTGAAACTCCATCTCTACTAAAATACAGAAATTAGCTGGGCATGGCAGCATGCGCCTGTAGTCCCAACTACTGGGGAGGCAGGAGACTTGCTTGAACCTGGGAGGCAGTGGTTGCAGTGAGCCAGGATAATGCCACTGGGCACTGGGCAACAAAGTGCGACTCCATCTCCAAAAAAAAAAAAGGAGTCAAAAATAGAATTTGATGCTGGTTTCTAATGCCATTGAGATTTTTATAATCACCTTAGCAAATTCTTAGTTAAGGCCAAACGCTTGTGACAAGACTCCCCAGTGCTGTGTCAAAATTCTGGACCCGACATTTAGTTGCCATACAACCTTGTCAGATACCTCCATTTCATTTATAAAGTATAGAAAATCATTCCTGGTTTTTTTTTTTTTAACTTGTGAAGATAAAGGGAGACAAACACGGTAAGTGCCCAAAAAATGTTAGTTCCTATTGATATTGTTCAATCATTATTCTCTCCAGGTTTCTACTAATGAGGTTTTATCCAGTTTCAACTTCTTCTTATCCTTCTTCCTGTTACAATCTTAGGTACTATTTAAGACCCAGATCTGGTTCTCTCTGCTCGAAGCAGAGTACCCCAAGATAAGCACTCTACATTTATTCTTTGATTTTTTCCAGAATTGCGTTCATGCTAGTGGTTCCCAAAGATGCCTGTGAAGCAGGAACTGTTAAGGATGTGATTAACTTTTCTTAACACAGCTTTGTGTTGCTTCACTTGTTATAAAGAGGTACTATGTGGGGATTAAAGAAGTATATGTAAATAAAGTATGTATATTATCTGTGAGAAGGGCAAAAGAGACTACCTTCCAAGTCTGTTCTGAAGGATAAAAAAAAGAAAACAAGTTCCATGAAGTGGCAGTCTGCCTGTTAGGCTGCCATGACCTGAATGTCTTTGTCCCTCCTACAATTAATATGTTCAAATATGAACCCCCAATGTGATTAGGAAGTGGGGACTTTGGGGTGATTAGATCATGAAGATGGAGCTCTCGTGAATGGGACTTGTAAGTATTCATAAAATAACTACTGCAGAAATAATTTGTTAAAATTTATGGACTTCAATGGCATTCTCTGTATATCTTTTTGGTCATTCTTCTGTTAGCTAAAATTGATGTGAGAGATATAGGTCCATTATGCCAAGTGATACTTTTAAAAAGTTATCATTGGAAGATCCACTCCTTTATTTTTAGTTGCATCCAGGAAACCACTTCATATGTTTTAAACTTTCTTTCATTTCCCACTTTGTCATATTATCAGATATAATTTAATAGTAGATCTCATGTACTTAATTCCACCATGTGCCCTTATAAGAGGCCCTAGAGCTCCTTTGCCCCTTCTGCCATGTGAGGACACAGTGAAACGGTGCCCTCTAGGAAAAGCGGGCTCTCACTAGACACATAATCTATCAGAATCTTGATCCTGGACTTCCCAGCCTCCAGAACTGTAGTAAATAAATGTTCGTCACCTACCCACTTTGTGGTATTTTCTTACAGCAACTTCAATAGGTGAAGACAGGCTCATAGTTAGTGCTCAGAAAACATCAGTTTTCTTTTTTGTCTCTGTTCACAACTATCATTTCTTAAACCTTCAAATCTTTATGTATTTGCTGTTTCTTCAGCTATCTATTGTGTGGTAAATTTGTCTTAAACAAAACAAAAAGTCTGTAAGTGATACCGTAGAGACACTTAACCTCCATTGCCAGCAGAGCTGCCTATTGAGTTCAGTGTGAAAGCTGACACTTCTTTTTGCGATTTTCTGTTACAGACTGTCTGTCAACCTAGAGACATTAGAAAATGATGGATTTTAAATTCTCCCTCACAGAAACCAGGATTATGTGTTGCAAATCCATCATTCACAAAATATTAGTGCTCAATGGTGGAATTAAGTACTTGGGATCTGCTATTAAATTATATCTGATAATATGAAAAGTAAAGTGTGGAATGGAAGAAAGTTTAAAGCATAGGAAGTGGTCTCTGGATGCAACTAAAAATAAAGGAGTGGATCACCCAATGACAAC
This sequence comes from Symphalangus syndactylus, assembly GCF_028878055.3. Taxonomy (NCBI): domain Eukaryota; kingdom Metazoa; phylum Chordata; class Mammalia; order Primates; family Hylobatidae; genus Symphalangus; species Symphalangus syndactylus. Next base: position 31,188,231 of record NC_072433.2, read on the forward strand.
TTTTGAAAAGGATCACTTGCTATAATGGGCCTCTATCTATCATGTTAATTTTAGCTTACAGAAGAATGATCAAAAAGATATGCAGAGAATGCAATCAAAGTCCATAAAATTTTATAAATTATTTCTGCCATAGTTATTTTATGAAAAGTAAGGGACTCATATATTTTAACAGGTTGATAAATATCTATGGCTTATTTCACCTTGTAAAAACAGTCTGAATGAAAGGTTTTATACCAGATCAAACCTAGATGTTTCTTTGTCAACAAATTATTTGTGTATGTGTATATGTGTGGAAAAAATGATAGTTTACAACCTAATGTCACAAAATTTAAACTTGTCATCATTATTACCAACAGTTGTTATTTCCCATCCCTCAATAAATCCTTCAAATCAAACAAAATAGGCATGGATCTTTGTGAAGGTCACCACCCATCTTTGAACTTTATTTCCTCAATTATGCTTATTATAACTAATTTTATTCTACTTGAATCTAGAATTCTTCTTATTCTAGTGTCTTGTGTGTGTGAACATGTGTGTACTTGAAGAGGAGGGAATGGGGGTGACAAGTAGAAGAGATCATAGGGTTGATTCAATATGAACCTGATATGGTTTGGCTCTGTGTCCCCACCCAAACCTCATCTTATAGCTCCCATAATTCCCACATGTTGTGGAAGGGACCCAGTGGAAGATAATTGAATCATGGGGCATGTATTTCCTGTGCTGCTTTTGTGGTAGTGAATAAGTCTCACAAGATCTGATGGTTTTAAAATGGGGAGTTTCCCTGTACAAGCTCTCTTCTCTTGTCTGCTGCCATGAGACATGCCTTTCGCCTTCCGCCATGATTGTGAAACCTGCCCAGCCACGTGGAACTGGAAGTCCAATAAACCTCTTCCTTTTGTAAACTGCCCAGTCTCACAAATGTCTTTATCAGCAGCATGAGAACGGACTAATACACGGTCTCATCTAGTAAATCACTTGTGAGATTGGTTAATGAGTCATATCTTTATCATTATATTAGTTATGCTGGCCTTGTGATAAACAGTGTCTTTCTATATCCACAGCCTTCTATTTTCATTATCCAAATTGAAGAACAAATTTGTGGTATGATTTCTCAAAAGCCTATCCTCTTCCAATTGCAGAGGATTATAGGAGAAAACAAAGAGTTAACTGTTATCCCAGTGGAGATGGTGACTTACTACTATATAATTCAGATTATGTCTTTATATTCAATCAATAACCTAATTAGGTGCATTGTTGGGGTCAAATATATTAAATGCGTCTGGCAAAATGTTACTAAGTCAAAATTTATGGCTGTTGAAGTTGGAATTTTTTATATGAAAGAAATGGAATAGATAGAGGAGTTACACTTCCTGGAATATGGGGTAGACATACATTTTTCTATTTTTCCTACTGAGTGCAACTAACAATTCTGGATATTATATGTGGAACAAATATAATAATACCCTGAAAGGTGGAGACAACAAAGCCAGACCAGCTAGCTACTATGGGATGCACATAATGACATAGTGATGAATTCAATGGATTTTAATTTGCTACATGTATCGAAGATTTGGAGCTGAAGAGGCCAGTAATCAAAATGTCAACAGGTGGATACGGGGAAAAAACCCTCCACAAAACCTGGTTCTCTGTCCAAAGGAAAAACAATACCAGGAGAAGATGCTGGGTATAAGAAAAAAAGCATTAAGAAAATAATTACTCTATTCCAGTCAAAGAACAAAGAAAATTTTGCATCCCTTATCTTCACCCATTACAAATAAATAAATAAATATCCAGTGGAAAGCCAAGAGTTTCAATTTCTTCAGGATCTAATAAAGTTGTCTCACTCACCCAACAGGTGGTGTCACAAATGGCCAGGTAGAGAGTCAGGGCTTGTGTCCCCACTGGACAGTAATGAGGAATTCAAATACAGGAAATGAGAATTAAACAAATAAAAAAATAGAAAGTCTGAACAAAAAAGTAGAAGATATAAAGAAGGTCTCTCTGAGCCTATGCTGGCTTAGGAGGCTGCCTGATAAATACATAAATAAATAAATAAATAAATAAATAAATAAATAAATAGAAATAAAGAAAAATCAAATGGAAATTCTAAAACAGTAAAGTACAATAATCAAAGTTTTTAAAACTCTATTAATGAATTTAAAGGGAGAATGAAAAGGACAGAGGAAAGATTCAGTGAAGCTGAAGATTAAACAGTAGAAATTACAAACTATAAACAATAGAGAGGCTATAGACTAAAAAATAAAAATAGAAAATCATCAGTGACCTGAAGGGTGATAGTATAAGGTTGAACATCCCTGTCATTGTAGTCACAGAAAAAGAGAATAAGAAGGATGAGACTGAAAAAGTATTCAAAGAAATACTGTACGAAAGTTTCTAAATTTGGCAAAAAACACAAACCTAAAGAATCCAGCTGACACATGTGGGGGGTGGAGCCAAGATGGCCTAATAGGAACAGCTCCAGTCTACAGCTCCCAGCCTGAGCGACACAGAAGACGGGTGATTTCTGCATTTCTGTTTGAGGTACCGGTTTCATCTCACTAGGGAGTGCCAAACAGTGGGTGCAGGACAGTTGGTGCAGCGCACTGTGCGCGAGCCGAAGCAGGGTGAGGCATTGCCTCACTGGGGAAGTGCAAGGGGTCAGGGAGTTCCCTTTCCTAGTCAAAGAAAGGGGTAACAGACGGCACCTGGAAAATTGGGTCAGTCTCACCCTAATACTGCGCTTTTCCACCGGGCCTGGAAAATGGCACACCAGGAGACTGTGTCCTGCACCTGGCTCGGAGGGTCCTATGCCCATGGAGTCTCGCTGATTGCTAGCACAGCAGTCTGAGATCAAACTGCAAGGCAGCAGCGAGGCTGGGGGAGGGGCGCCCGCCATTGCCCAGGCTTGCTTAGGTAAACAAAGCAGCCAGGAAGCTCTAACTGGGTGGAGCCCACCACAGCTCAAGGAGGCCTGCCTGCCTCTGTAGGCTCCACCTCTGGGGGCAGGGCACAGACAAACAAAAATTCAGCAGGAACCTCTGCAGACTTAAATGTCCCTGTCTGACTGACAGCTTTGAAGAGAGTAGTGGTTCTCCCAGCACGCAGCTGGAGATCTGAGAACAGACAGACTGCCTCCTAAAGTAGGTCCCTGAGCCCTGAGCAGCCTAACTGGGAGGCACCCCCCAGTAGGGACAGACTGACACCTCACTCGGCCAGGTACTCCTCTGAGACAAAATTTCCAGAGGAACTATCAGACAGCTGAATTTGTGGCCTCACGAAAATCCGCTGTTCTACAGCCACCTCTGCTGACATCCAGCCAAACAGGGTCTGGAGTGGAACTCTAGCAAACTCCAACAGACCTGCAGCTGAGGGTCCTGTCTGGTAGAAGGAAAACTAACAAACAGAAAGGACATCCACACCAAAAACCCATCTGTACATCACCATCATCAAAGACCAAAAGTTGATAAAACCACAAAGATGGGGAAAAAACAGAGCAGAAAAACTGGAAACTCTAAAAAGCAGAGCACCTCTCCTCCTCCAAAGGAACGCAGTTCCTCACCAGCAACGGAACAAAGCTGGACAGAGAATGACTATGACGAGTTGAGAGAAGAAGGCTTCAGCCGATCAAACTACTCTGAGCTACGGGAGGAAATTCAAAACAATAGCAAAGAAGTTAAAAACTTTTAAAAAAATTAGAAGAATGGATAACTAGAATAACCAATGGAGAGAAGGGCTTAAAGGAGCTGATGGAGCTGAAAGCCAAGTATTGAGAACTACGCGAAGATTGCAGAAGCCTCAGTAGCAGATGCGATCAACTGCAAGAAAGGGTATCACTGATGGAAGATGAAATGAATGAAATGAAGCGAGGAGGAAATTTTAGAGAAAAAAGAATAAAAAGAAACGAACAAAGCCTCCAAGAAATTTGGGACTATGTGAAAAGACCAAACCTACGTCTGATTGCTGTACCTGAAAATAACGGGGAGAATGGAACCAAGTTGGAAAACACTCTGCAAGATATTATCCAGGAGAACTTCCCCAATCTAGCAAGGCAGGCCAACATTCATATTCAGGAAATACAGAGAACGCCACAAAGATACTCCTCGAGAAGGGCAACTCCAAGACACATAATTGTCAGATTCACCAAAGTTGAAATGAAGGAAAAAATGTTAAGGGCAGCCAGAGAGAAAGGTCGGGTTACCAACAAAGGGAAGCCCATCAGACTAACAGCTGATCTCTCGGCAGAAACTCTACAAGCCAGAAGAGAGTGGGGGCCAATATTCAACATTCTTAAAGAAAAGAATTTTCAACCCAGAATTTCCTATCCAGCCAAACTAAGCTTCATAAGTGAAGGAGAAATAAAATACTTTACAGACAAACAAACGCTGAGTGATTTTGTCACCACCAGGCCTGCCCTAAAAGAGCTCCTGAAGGAAGCATTAGACATGGAAAGGAACAACCGGTACCAGCCACTGCAAAAACATGCCAAATTGTAAAGACCATCGAGGCTAGGAAGAAACTGCATCAACTAACGAGCAAAATAACCAACTAACATCATAATGACAGGATCAGATTCACACATAACAATATTAACTTTAAATGTAAATGGGCTAAATGCTCCAATTAAAAGACACAGACTGGCAAACTGGATAAGGAGTCAGGAGCCATCAGTGTGCTGTATTCAGGAAACCCATCTCACGTGCAGAGACACACATAGACTCAAAATAAAGGGATGGAGGAAGATCTATCAAGCAAATGGAAAACAAAAAAAGGCAGGGGTTGCAATCCTAGTCTCTGATAAAATAGATTTTAAACCAACAAAGATCAAAAGAGACAAGGAAGGCCATTACATAATAGTAAAGGGATCAATTCAACAAGAAGAGCTAACTATCCTAAATATATATGCACCCAACACAGGAGCACCCAGATTCATAAAGCAAGTCCTGAGTGACCTACAAAGGGACTTAAACTCCCACACAACAATAAGGGGAGATTTTAACACCCCACTGTCAACATTAGACAGATCAACGAGACAGAAAGTTAACAAGGATATCCAGGAATTGAACTCAGCTCTGCAGAAAGTGGACCTAATAGACATCTACAGAACTCTCCACCCCAAATCAACAGAATATACATTTTTTTCAGCACCACACCACACCTACTCCAAAACTGACCGCATAGTTGGAAGTAAAGCTCTCCTCAGCAAATGTAAAAGAACAGAAATTATAACAAACTGTCTCTCAGACCACAGTGCAATCAAACTAGAACTCAGGATTAAGAAACTCACTCAAAACCGCTCAACTACATGGAAACTGAACAACCTCCTCCTGAATGACTATTGGGTACATAATGAAATGAAGGCAGAAAAAAAGATGTTCTTTGAAACCAATGAGAACAAAGACACAACATACCAGAATCTCTGGGACACATTCAAAGCAGTGTGTAGAGGGAAATTTATAGCACTAAATGCCCACAAGAGAAAGCAGGAAAGATCCAAAATTGACACCCTAACATCACAATTAAAAGAACTAGAAAAGTAAGAGCAAACACATTCAAAAGCTAGCAGAAGGCTAGAAATAACTAAAATCAGAGCAGAACTGAAGGAAATAGAGACACAAAAAACCCTTCAAAAAATTAATGAATCCAGGAGCTGGTTTTTTGAAAAGATCAACAAAATTGATAGACTGCTAGCAAGACTAATAAAGAAGAAAAGAGAGAAGAATCAAATAGATGCAATAAAAAATGAAAAAAGGGATATCACCACCAATCTCACAGAAATACAATCTACCATCAGAGAATACTACAAACACCTCTATGCAAATAAACTAGAAAATCTAGAAGAAATGGATAAATTCCTCGACACATACACGCTCCCAAGACTAAACCAGGAAGAAGTTGAATCTCTGAATAGACCAATAACAGGCTCTGAAATTGTGGCAATAATCAATAGCTTACCAACCAAAAAGAGTCCAGGACCTGATGGATTCACAGCCGAATTCTACCAGAGGTACAAGGAGGAACTGGTACCATTCCTTCTGAAACTATTCCAATCGATAGAAAAAGAGGGAATCCTCCCTAACACATTTTATGAAGCCAGCATCATCCTGATACCAAAGCCTGGCAGAGACATAACCAAAAAAGAGAATTTCAGACCAATATCCTTGATGAACATTGATGCAAAAATCCTCAATAAAATACTGGCAAACTGAACCCAGCAGCACATCAAAAAGCTTATCCACCATGATCAAGTGGGCTTCATCCCTGGGATGCAAGGCTGGTTCAACATACACAAATCAATAAATGTAATCCAGCATATAAACAGAACCAAAGACAAAAATCACATGATTATCTCAATAGATGCAGAAAAGGCCTTTAACAAAATTCAACAACCCTTCATGCTAAAAACTCTCAATAAATTAGGCATTGATGGGACGTATCTCAAAATAATAAGAGCTATCTATGACAAACCCACAGCCAATATCATACTGAATGGGCAAAAACTGGAAGCATTCCCTTTGAAAACTGGCACAAGACAGGGATGCCCTCTCTCACCACTCCTATTCAACATAGTGCTGGAAGTTCTGGTCAGAGCAATCAGGCAGGAGAAGGAAATAAAGGGTATTTAATTAGGAAAAGAGGAAGCCAAATTGTCCCTGTTTGCAGATGACATGATTGTGTATCTAGAAAACCTCATCATCTCAGCCCCAAATCTCCTTAAGCTGATTAGCAACTTCAGCAAAGTCTCAGGATACAAAATCAATGTACAAAAATCACAAGCATTCTTGTACACCAATCACAGACAAACAGAGAGCCAAATCATGAGTGAACTCCCATTCACAATTGCTTCAAAGAGAATAAAATACCTAGGAATCCAACTTACAAGGGATGTGAAGGACCTCTTCAAGGAGAACTACAAACCACTGCTCAGTGAAATAAAAGAGGACACAAACAAATGGAAGAACATTCCATGCTCATGGGTTGGAAGAATCAATATCGTGAAAATGGCCATACTGCCCCAGGTAATTTATAGATTCAATGCCATCCCCATCAAGCTACCAATGACTTTCTTCACAGAATTGGAAAAAACTACTTTAAAGTCATATGGAACCAAAAAAGAGCCCGCATCGCCAAGTCAATCCTAAGCCAAAAGAACAAAGCTGGAGGCATCACACTACCTGACTTCAAACAATACTACAAGGCTACGGTAACCAAAACAGCATGGAACTGGTACCACAACAGAGACATAGATCAATGGAACAGAACAGAGTCCTCAGAAATGATGCCACATATCTACAACTATCTGATCTTTGACAAACCTGACAAAAACAAGAAATGGGGAAAGGATTCCCTATTTAATAAATGGTGCTGGGAAAACTGGCTAGCCATATGTAGAAAGCTGAAACTGGATCCCTTCCTTACACCTTATACAAAAATTAATTGAAGATGGATTAAAGACTTAAATGTTAGACCTAAAACCATTAAAATCCTACAAGAAAACCTAGGCAATACCATTCAGGACATAGGCGTGGGCAAGGACTTCATGTCTAAAACACCAAAAGCAATGGCAACAAAAGCCAAAATTGACAAATGGGACTAATTAAACTAAAGAGCTTGTGCACAGCAAAAGAAACTACCATCAGAGTGAAGAGGCAACCTACAGAATGGGAGAAAATTTTTGCAACCTACTTATCTGACAAAGGGCCAATATCCAGAATCTACAATGAACTCAAACAAATTTACAAGAAAAAAACAAACAACCCCATCAAAAAGTAGGCGGAGGACATGAACAGACACTTCTCAAAAGAAGACATTAATGCAGCCAAAAAACACATGAAAAAATGCTCATCATCACTGGCCATCAGAGAAATGCAAATCAAAACCACAATGAGATACCATCTCACACCAGTTAGAATGGCCATCATCAAAAAAGCAGGAAACAACAGGTGCTGGAGAGGATGTGGAGAAATAGGAACACTTTTACACTGTTGGTGGGACTGTAAACTAGTTCGACCATTGTGGAAGTCAGTGTGGCCATTCCTCAGGGATCTAGAACTAGAAATACCATTTGACCTAGCCATCCCATTACCAGGTATATACCCAATGGACTATAAATCATGCTGCTATAAAGACACATGCACATGTATGTTTATTGCGGCACTATTCACAATAGCAAAGACTTGGAACCAACCCAAATGTCCAACGACAATAGACTGGATTAAGAAAATGTGGCACATATACACCATGGAATACTACGCAGCCATAAAAAATGATGAGTTCATGTCCTTTGTAGGGACATGGATGAAACTGGAAACCATCATTCTCAGTAAACTATTACAAGGACAAAAAACCAAACACCACATGTTCTCACTCATAGGTGGGAATTGAACAATGAGAACTCATGGACACAGGAAGGGCAACATCACACTCGGGGGACTGTTGTAGGGTGGGAGGAGGGGGGAGGGACAGCATTAGGAGATATACCTAATGCTAAATGACGAGTTAATGGGTGCAGCAAAACAAAATGACACATGGATACATATGTAACAAACCTGAACATTGTGCACATGTACCCTAAAACCTAAAGTATAATAAAAAAAAAAGAATCCAGCCAAAATAGTATAAATAAAAAGAAATCCACACCCAGAAACATTCCAGTCAAACTCCTGAGCAATAGAAAAAAAAAATCATGAAAGCAACAAGAGACACGTAAGACCTTAACTATGCGGGAAAACAATTTAAATGATGGATGATCTTTTAGCAGAAAAAAAGTAAAAAAGCCAGAAAGAAGAGGCACAACAGTTTTCAAGCACTTACAGAAGATAACTGTTTATCCAAAAGCCTATATCCAGCAAGACTATCCTTCAGAAATAGAGGAATTCAAGACATTAGCAGATGCAGGAAAACTAGGAGCATTCGGCTCAGCAGATGGACACTAAAAGAATGGATAAAGAAAGTTATCTAAACAGATGGAGATAAACAAAGAAAGAACCTTAAAACAATCAAAAAGAAGGAAAGAACTCAATAAGCAAAATGATTCTGTTAATACAGGAGATATTTATTCTCCTCTTGACTTTCTTAAATTATGTTTGGGAGTTGAAGCAAAAAATGTAACTCTCTGGATGTGGAGAAATAGGAACACTTTTACGGTGGGACTGTAAACTAGTTCAACCATTGTGGAAGACAGTGTGGCGATTCCTCAAGGATCTAGAACTGGAAATACCATTTGACCCAGCAATCCCATTACTGGGTATATACACAAAGGGTTATAAAACATGCTGCTATAAAGACACATGCACATGTATGTTTATTGTGGCACTATTCACAATAGCAAAGACTTGGAACCAACCCAAATGTTCATCAATGATAGACTGGATTAAGAAAATGTAGCACATATACACCATGGAATACTATGCAGTTGTAAAAAAGGATGAGTTCATGTCCTTTGCAGGGACATGGATGAAGCTGGAAACCGTAATTCTCAGCAAACTATCACAAGGACAAAAGACCAAACACCGCATGTTCTCACTCATAGGTGGGAATTGAACAATAAGAACACCTGGACACAGGGTGGGGAACATCACACACCAGGGCCTGTTGTGGGGTGGGGAAGGAGGAAGGGATAGCATTAGGATATATACCTAATATAAATGATGAGTTAATGGGTGCAGCACACCAACATGGCACATGTATACATATGTAACAAACCTGCACATTGTGCACATGTACCCTAGAACTTAAAGTATAATAAAAATAAATAAATAAATAAAACAGAAGAAAAGTAACACTCTTTGACATGGTTCTAAATGTATGTAGAGAAAATATTTAAGAAAAATGCACTATAAATGGGAGATAGTAAAGAAACATAAAGGGAGGTAAGGTTTGTATACTTCACTTAAACTGGTAAAATGATAACACCAGCAAGCTGTGGTCAGATGTGTGTGTGTGTGTGTGTGTGTGTGTGTGTGTGTGTGTAATGTAGTACCTTTGGCAACCATTTAAAAAGCTATGCAAATAAAGAAGCTCATAAAGAGTATAAAAAGATTAAAATGGATTTATAAAAATTGTCTAAAATTCCCACAAGAAAGCAGGCAAGAGAAAACAGAAAAATTAAAAGCAGAGAAAATGAATATAATCCAAACATAAAACTGGCAGCTTCAAGCCCTTATATATCAATAACTAGATTAAGTAAAAATGGTCCAAATATACCAATTAAAAGACAAAGATTGGCAGAGTGGATTAAAATATAAACCCAACTACCTGCTGTGTGTGCTGTGCACAAAAAACTTAGTTTATATATAATATTAATAATATTGGTAGTTTGAAAGTAAAAGGATGGAAAGAGATATGTCATGCAAATACTAACCAAAGGAAAATAGAAGTGGCTATATTGACATTTGTAAGGTAAACTTCAGAGCAAAGACAATTACCAGAGATAGAAAGTAGCATTCTATAATAATAAATGGATTAATTCAACAAAAATCATAACAGTCTTAAGTATGTATGCACCAAACAACAGAGCAGCAAATAGGCAAAATTAATGGAACTGAGAGAAGAAGTAAAGAAATTCACAAAGTTAGTTTGAGATTTCAACAGCCCTAACTCAATAACTAATAAAACTAGACAGAAAAGTAGCAGAGTTGTATAAAAACTCAGTATCATCAACCAACAGATTCTAAAGAGCACTTATATAACACCCCACTCAACCACAGAATACACATTCTTCTCAAATTCCCAGAGAACATATGTTAAGGTCAAACGTATGATGGACCATGAAACAAATCATGACGAATTTAAAATAATTAAAATCATACAGCATATGCTCTCTGATCACAATGGAATCAAACTAGACATTAATAATATAATGATGACAGAAACATATCAAAACACTCGGAAACAGCATAACAAAATTTTAAATAATTCTTAGGTAAAAGAGGAAGTCTTATAAAATTTAAAAATACATTGAACTGAGTGAATATGAAAATAAAACATAATAAAATGTGTGAGACACAGTTTAAGTATTGCTATAGAGCCCTAAATTCAAACCTTAAAATAAAGGAAAAGTCTCTATTTTATAATCTAGCTCACACTTTTCAACTCAATAAAAAAATGAGCAAATAAACCCCAAAAAACAAGAGAAAAATGTAATAAAAATAATACATCCAATTAATGATATTGAAAGCAGAAAAACATTTTAACAATTAATGAATTTAAAAAATTTTTTTAAAAATAATAAAACCAACAAATCTCCAAGTCTAATCAAAAAGAAAGAAAAGATATGTTGCCAATATCTAGAATAACAAGGGCTATCATGTAGGATTTTGCAGATCACAAAAGAATAATAAGGAATACTCAGAACTCTACACACATAAATATAATAACTTGGATGAATTGGAGCAATTTCTAAAAACAAAAACTACCATAACTTACCCAATATAAAATAGATAATTTGAATGGTCCTAAAACTATTAAGGAAATTAAATTTAAAATTAAAATCTCTCAGAATAAAAATCTTCAAATTGAGATGGCTTTAATGGAGAATGCTAACACACATTACAGAAAAATTTACAATTCTACACAGTATCTTCCAAATAATAGAATGATGTCAAAATTATTTTATGAAGCTGTACCTCTGAAAATAAATCCAGACAAAAATAACAACAACAAAAAAAGAAATTATAAGGCCAGGCACTGTGGCTCACGCCTGTAATCCCAGCACTTTGTGAGGCTGAGGTGAGTAGATCACCTGAAGTCAGGAGTTCAAGGCCAGCCTTGCCAACAGCCTGGAACAGAAAACCAAGTATCATATGTTCTCACTTATAAGTGGGAGCTAAACACTGAGTGACATATGGACACAAAGACAAGAACAATAGACATCAGGGATTACTATGGGGGAAGGTGGAAGACTGGCAATCGGTTGAAAATTAACTCTCAGATATGATGCTCACTACCTATGTGATGGGATCATTCACACCAGATTCTGGTGACACATAATTTACCCATGTAACAAACCTGTGCATGTACCCCATGAACCTAAAATAAAAGTCTAAATAAATAAAAAAACAAATAGTTGACACACACAAAAAAAATCCTGGCACCTCCCATCTCTTGCTTCCTCTCTGAAAATGTAATCTCCACACATGCCAGCTCCCCTTTACCTTCCTCCATCAGAGGAAGCAGCCTGAGGCATTCGCTAAAGCAGATGTTGGTGCCATGCTTCTTGTACATCTGGCTGAACTGTGAGCAAAATAAACCCCTTTTCTTTATAAATTATCCAGCCTCAGGTATTTCTTTATAGCAATCCAAATGGACTAAGACATTTGCCTAAAGTCCAGATCTGCCAAAGTGAAAAACAATGACCTCTGGTTCCTTCCCCAAGTTTTCATTAACTGAACTCATATTGCAGGAAGAAAAACTGAAGTCTGTTGACACATTTGAACAGACTTGTCACAAACGGTTTTCTGCTTTGCCCAAAAGACTTTTTCTGAAGTCATTATGTATTCTTCAAGCCCACTGGATTCCCCTAAAAATTATTTATTACTTGCTGAAATCATCCACACTCCCATGTCTCTTTTCCTTAAGAAGGGTATCTTAAGGAAAAGGAAAATATCTATACCCTATTACATTGTGTAGGAATCATTCTGTGATTTTCCGCTCATGCACATTAACAAATATTAATGTCTTATTTCCTATTAATCTGCCTTTTGTCCATTGATTTTCAGTAAACCTTCATAAGGTAAAGGGTAAGTTTTCCTTTGGCTGCTGCATGCTCATTCTTTGCTAGTGAGAATACAAAATATTACATCCACTTCAGAGGGCAGTTTGGAAGTTCCTTACAAAGATAATAACAGTCTTACCATAAGTTACAGTGACTGTGCTTCTCACGTGTCTCATGGACACAAGCCAATAGCTTGAAAACCTATGATCACACAAGTATTTATACTTGTTTTATTTACAAATGCCAGAAACTGGAAATAACCAAGATGTAATCCAGTAGATGAATGGATAAACAAACTATGGCACATTTATACAACGGAATATTATTCAGCAATGAAAACAAGTGAGCCATCAAGCCATGATAAAGCATGGAGGATCGTTAAATGCATGTTGTCCAGTTAAAGAAAAACAGTCTAAAAATGTTATACAATATATGATTTCAACTTATATAACATTTTGAAAACTATGGAGACAGTAAAACTATCAATGGTCATCAGGGATATGGTGGAAGGAAGTGAAGGAAGAATATATGAAGCACAGGGCATTTTTAGGAGAATGATGAAACTTATCATATGATGCTGTAATGGTGGATACCTGTAATTATTCATTTGTCAAAATTTATAGAATGTACAAAACTAAAAACAAACTGCTGTAAATAATGAACTTCAATTAATACTAATGTATCAATATTGCTCAGTTTTAATAAAAGTACCACATTATTGAAATATGTTAGTAATGGGGAAAAGTACTATAAAAAAGAGTATATGAGAACTCTCTCTACTATCTGCTTTTTTTCTGCTAACTGCTCCCAAAATTAAATATTATGAATTAAAATAAAATGCAAGTCACATTAGTTAGTTTGCATTCCTGAGAAGCAAGGAGTAAAATGTAGCAGAGTTTCAGGGTAAATCTTCCATGTGGTCAGAACTAGACTGCAGTAAAGAAGAATCAATACAATGCAAGAGAGGAGATGGGGGAGCTGGATTTCAAAGTAAAGATATTGAATACTTGACGGGGGAGCTCTGTTACTTTGCTGATTTGTAGCAAAAGATAACATAAATGGAGAAGTCCTCCTTGTTTCAGATATTAACTAAAAGTTAATTAACTTCTCTGACTAGCTCATAAACAATGACCTACACCTAAGCAATTGATTTAAGGACTTGGAGGAAAAAAACGACTATATATACTATTGGTACAATTTATAGGATAGAAGACTTGGATGATAGTGAGCAAACTCAGAGGGTAGTATCATGTTCTCTATGAGGCCTTTTAAAAAAGTCACTTAAAGTGACTTAGGCTTCAGAGTAAAATACAAGGTTATCAATATAATGTAAGTATTTTCTGCAAATGTTTCACCTCTAAAGATTTTTTAAATTATTATATTTATTAGACACATAATAATTGTACATATTTATGGGGTACTGTGTGATATTTAGATACATGATTCCAATATGTAATGATCAAATTTGGATAATTAGCCTATCCATCACCTTGAACATTGATCTTTTTTTTTGTTTGGAACATTCAAATTACTAAAGATCTTTTTTACTAACCCATGTTTTATCTTTGTCTAGCAAATGAACTGCATTTTAAATCAATGTCTATTATTGTCTAGTCATTTTTTTTAAAGCATGTACATAGATCATTCAGAACATTTAATTACTATGAGATAGCTAACCGGGGTTTTCATACTAAATTGATAACATTTCTTTTCTAAAATATGAAAGATGCTATTTTATTTAACCCATGTAAGTTTATTGAGATTCTCCCCTAGGCTTTTAAAAAACACTGACAATTTGTCCATAGAATTGCATTTACTTTATTGGATTTTTATGAAGATGAATGAATAGCAAGAAACTTTGCAAACAGTTTAAAGCAGTCACTGAAAGCAATAGGAATTTTATATGTTGAGAATTTTGCTGGCAACATCATCATTGGTGGTACCACCACCATCGTCCTCCTCCTTATCATCATCATTTGTTATTTTCCTTTAGTTGTGTTCCATGCACACCCAGACACAGAACAAATTTCATATAACTACATATGTTGCATTGTTTCTCCTGAAACAGTATCACCCTTCCTTTTACACTTAGTTAATGTGTACCATTTGAAGTCTAAGCTAACAGTCATCACCTTTGAAAGATGTTACTTTGATCATCCTAAATACTCCCAGAGCACTCCAAGTTTTTCTTTCTCATATATTTCAATTATTTAATTCAATAAATATGTGCGACTACTGTCAAGCTTTTTCTTGGCACTGAAATAACAGGGATACAATTATGATCATATATGCGCTTTTGAGAATTCATGGTCTGCATTAATCTCATGCACTTGAGTAATTTGTTGGTCTCCAAATTATCTGTTCTCCTAACTGGAATAAATGTTCAGTTTTAGACTAGAATATGACTTTTAGTCCTTTAGCTCTCTCCCTCCCTCTTCTCCTGCATTTACTATTTAGTAGATCCTTAGAAATGCTTGCTTATTAACAGAGAAATGAAAGATATGCTATTGTCTTTCCTTTGTAAATGCACCTTCCCTTAAATAAAGAGAAAACTCTGTGTCAGATCGCCCTATGCCTCTCCCTTATGTATCTGTTCTAGAAAGTAATATCCTGTGTATCATCCTAGGATGAATGTTTTCCCTCAACACCTCACTAAAGAGGCATCTGCCATTTGTTTCTATTTCCTCTGTTTTTGCTATTATAAGAACAAACTATGGAGTCTGCATGAGATTTAGCAGGGTTTCCTTGTCCAACTTCTGATTGTGAAATGCAGTTTTCGTCTCCAGACTTGCCTTGTCTGATTTCCTCCTGTATATTTTCCTCTTGGCTTTTTAAATTAAAGTGCTAGTCCCTGGGGTTGTATCTCTTGCCTGAAGCTGTCATCCTGTCCAAAGATAACAACATTGTATTTACCATTACAAAAAAAGAGAAAATAGCATGAGAATGAAATAATGTTTGTCCTATTAGTGTCTTTTCATTACAAAATAATAAACTTTAACCAATAGATTGCACCAGAGATTTTAGAGTTTTTAACCCATTTCCACATTTATGCTTTCAATTCACTTTGCAGGGGTTTCAAGAATAAAAGGACATTTTAATCAACACAAATAGATTAACTCTTGGTTAAAATGGAAGTTTCACGCTGACCCAAAAAGGTATCTGCATATGTTTGGATTTATATGTGTTAAGAGAAAGAGTTACATAAAAAACGTAAAAAGCAGACTGCAAAAATGAATCCATTTTATTTTTGAACTCTGTTTTGTTAAAGCTCTAATATGTATAATTAAAGAGCACAGTTTATGAACTGTGACAATATATAGAAACTAATCATAACTGTAGACTCTCAGAGGGTAAAAATCTAAGTGAATACCTATTTACAGAAAATAAGATTCTACGAATTACATTTCTTTTTCTTAATTGGATGCAGAGTGTGCTATACATATTTAGCATTATTTCACTTGCAAACAAAGTACCAAATACATTTTTACATGTAGTCGTTTGATATCTGCATGCTTTTAATTTCATATTCTAAATATTCTGGATGCATAACTAGCCACATTGTCAAATGACAGGCTTAGAAGATGGAGCTATAATCTCTATTACACATTAGAATGATAATGTCTAAGGATATATTTTACAATTGAGATAATAAAAGAATAGAGAGATACCAAGAACTCAGCTAATTAAGAAGAAAGAAAACTCACGGATGACTTCAAGGATATTAATCTGCCTTTCACAAACCAGGGAAATATTTAGAAAATAATACATTAACTTGTCTCTGAAATCACTCTCACCTCTTTATATCTCAACTCTAATGAAGGTCAATATTGTGTGGTTAATTTTAATAATAGAGTACTGTGAACTTAGAATTCAGGATGACAAAATCAAGACTTGAGAATGAAACATTTTAGTATTGATGAGTATTAATTAGTACGCAGGGACAAAAAAAAATCCTGGAATATTCTAGGCAAAGACAAATGGTTACACTAGGCTACTGTGATAGCTAGCAAAATTAAAAGGTATCTCTACAATTAGCAATAAATTAGCATTGCCAGAAACTACCTACCATTATGTAAGTCAAGCCTATTTAACGGGCACAATTTCAGTTGTTTGCCTCCACATATAATATCAAGCAAAAATACCTGGATAATATTATCATTGGCTAACAACAGGACTTTACAAAATATACAGCAAAAAGTGACCCTGATCATGAACAGTAAGCAGTGTGTGTTTATATGTGTGTATGTGTGTGTGTGTGTATGCATATGTTCCATGACACCTGAGTTGGAGAAGAGTGAAAATTATTTCTCCAACCTTAATTAGTTAATTAAAAAATATAGAAACTCATAGCTATTTTCCCCATTTTTACCAGAATAGAACCAGCCTTGAAGACGTTAGACCATTTAAGCCGACTAATTGAAACCTAACAATATCACAATCATGACTACCACTATATTGAATAATATGACTTATGCTACAGTTCTATATTTTCAGGCTGTAATGACACTTCTGTTCACATGACACATTAGTCAACACAATGCTGTATCCCACAGAATTCTTTATTTCGTAAGATAGTCATGTTGAAAGTGGCAGGTAAAAGGAAGCCATGAGGTACCACAACCGAGCTGGTATTATAAACTTTGGCTTTGAAAGTAGAGACCAGGTTTTCAGTTCTGACTTTGCTTATTTATTTATTTATTTATTTATTTATTTGATGGAGTCTCACTCTGTTGCCCAGGCTAGAGTGCAGTGGTGCAATCTCGGCTCACTGCAACCTCCACCTGCAGGGTTCAAGCAATTATCCCTGCCTCAGCCTCCTGGGATTACAGGCACCCACCACCACACCCGGTTAAGTTTTTTGCTTTTTTTTTTAGTAGAGGCAGGGTTTCGCCATGTTGGCCAGGCTGGTCGTGAACTCCTGACCTCGGGTGATCCGCCTGCCTCGGCCTCCCAAAGTGCTGGGATTACAGGCGTGAGCCAATGTGCCCAGCCTCAGTTCTGACTTTGTTCCATGTTAGTCCTGTCAAGTTGGAAAATTTACTTAAATCTACCTTGGATATAGTAGTCCTTGTAAAATGGAGATAATAATAATCATGCTCACAAAACCGTCTGAAGAATACTGAGATAAAGTACGTAGTGTATGGTATCTCTGGCCTGGTGAGTTTCCATACAACTTAGATAATACTAATATTATTTTATTAATACAATAGCCTGGGGAGTCCATGTCTATTCCCTGCACCCCTACTGTATTCTCCAAATGTATACACACATAAAAGGAATACAATGTAATATCAGTACTTCAAGAAACCAGTCAGTAGGGGGCCAGGCGCGGTGGCTCACGCTTGTAATCCCAGCACTTTGGGAGGCCCAGGCGGGCGGATCACGAGGTCAGGAGATCGAGACCACGGTGAAACCCCGTCTCTACTAAAAATACAAAAAAATTAGCCGGGCGTGGTGGCGGGCGCCTGTAGTCCCAGCTACTGTGAGAGGCTGAGGCAGGAGAATGGCGTGAACCCAGGAGGCGGAGCTTGCAGTGAGCCGAGATTGCGCCACTGCACTCCAGCCTGGGCGACACAGCGAGACTCCGTCTCAAAAAAAAAAAAAAAAAAAAGAAACCAGTCAGCATGGCAATGTGGAGGAATTTCTGGCTTGGAATCACAAGCTATGAATTTGAATCTTTGGTCGAATCTTTGGTAGGTGTTCCTATGACATGTGTAGATCAATCTACTCTCATTCCAGCCTTCTCAGGTGCCCACCTTCAGCACCTAATCAGAACAAGCTCAAGGCAGCACATACAGCCTTATTCTTGACCTAATTCATACAAAATATGGGTTCCTCTTAATTGCATTTGTATTCATACCTTGATGTTAGCATCTATCCTTGGAATGATGCCAATCCATTTTCCGCTTACAAACAGTGCTGGTAATAATATCAGCAAATTAAGAGCTGATATTCTATATGGAAATAACCAGAAAAGAATCCTGGTCCTACAATCTTTATATTATGTATTTTGAATCAATTTGGATATATGTGGATTTAAGGCAACATTCATCACTCTACATGTCTTCAAACAATAAAAGTCAAGTTGGAGGTGCAAGCCCAAAAACGAGATTTAAGCCATGACAGGGAAGGTGTTTGTTTTCTTACTTTTTCATTTTCTCAGCCCAGTTTCAGTCAGCTGAGAGTCAGTCTCTCCTCTTGTTTTTCTTTTCCTCCCTACAATGATCAATGAAACTGATGTAATATCTTAGGTTTTTAGAAAGAGTTCTTTCCTGGCCGGGCGCAGTGGCTCACACCTGTAATCCCAGCACTTTGGGAGGCCAAGGTGGGCAGATCACGAGGTCAGGAGATCGAGACCATCCTGGCTAACATTGTGAAACCCCATCTCTACTAAAAATACAAAAAATTAGCCAGGCGGGGTGACGGGCAACTGTAGTCCCAGGTACTCGGGAGGCTGTGGCAGGAGAATGGCATTAACCCGGGAGGCAGAGATTGCAGTGAGCCGAGATCGTGCCACTGCACTCCAGCCTGGGTGACAGAGCGAGACTCCGTCTCAAAAAAAAAAAAAAAAAAAAAAAAAGAGAGTTCTTTCTTGTCTTTTGACTGAATATCTGTATTTCCTTATAATAAAAAGCTGTTTGGGGACATAGTCAACTACATAGCACTTCTACCCCTAGCCAAAATAAAATCCTCTATGTGATGCTGCAACTCATCAATTTATTACTTGGGTTTTGGAGTAATTGCTCTGTAGTATCATTTTGCCCTTGTCCTTCTAAAACTCATTACCTTAGGAGTTACACAGACTGACTTCTAATTGTGCCACTTAATGCAACAAAAACATTTCTTAACTGATTAGTACACGTTAGTTATTAAGATAGGTGCTTGGTTCATGAGATCCTATATGGCATAATTTCTGCCATCAATGGGGTTGGGAGTGGGTTACATTGAGAAACCACCAAACATACCCTTTTTCATAGGTACTAAAATAAACGTGTGGTGTTGTGGAAACACAGAAGTTGGATGTCTACATCATGTTGAATGATGATGGTTAGGGATAACTATTCTCCAATATACTATTTAAATTCCACTTTGAAGGACAAATACACACCAAAAAAACCTATAAGGAGAGATGGTGAGAACAAAAACTCATTCCAGGCACAGAGATGGGTGCTTCCTACCCTAACCTATCCTAACCTTAGCAACCTTAGGCATGCTTACTAAACTGCTCTGGGTTCCACTCACATGGAAAATGGTAAATAGGACATTTAACTCATATTATTTTACTAAGATTTGAGCAAAATATAAAGTTCTTGCTTCTGGGGCTGAAATTTGAAATTGAAACAAGAAATGTCAGATGCCTTTTTTTTTTTTTTGCAACTAATTATGTTTGTGTATTATGTCTTACCATTGATCTTTACTAATCCCTATAATATCTACTTTAGGCTCTTAAATCATACACAGGCATATTTTCCCCAAGACGAGAGAGAGTCATTTAATGCTAGGTTTAAGAAACTTTGCCTGGGAATTACCTAAGAATAATAGATGTAAACCAAATGTCTCTTACAATTTCATGGCTGAGAGTTGGAATTTAGTATACTTGAAAATTTCCCAAAGATGTCCAATAGCCAACATTATAATAGACAAATTCATTTTTTATTCTTTCTACCCTCAATGAAAGCTATGGCCTAGTACTTTCTTTAGATCATGATTTAGATGTCAGTCTTTACTGCTCTAAAATAGTGGCCCTGGAGTTTTAGCTCTACTTAAGATCAGCTTCCAAATGTAATAAAAAAAATAGCTATGAAATCAGAAACCCCTTAGTAATTCTACTGGCTCACGGCAGGACCACTTGAAAAGTCACTCAATAAAGAAAAGAAATAAAATATGCAAGGTTCAGAAGACGATGCCAAAAGGAAGTTGAAATAGAAATATTGTTTTGTATCATTTCTTATCCCTTTTGTGACATTTTAATGAAAAGTATATTTGAGGTTCTAAATTATATTACATGAAACATTGCAACTAACTTTCAAGATATTTATCCTGAGCAATTTCCTATTGATTCATGGTTGTGATCTAAAACAGAGAGCTGCCCACACAAGTGTGGCTAATTAGATGCTTTCTCTAAATGTTATGATCCATATTCCTGGAACAGGGCTCTCTCCATCCCCCTTTGGGGAATGTTCTAGAATTTCTGCCTGATTTTATCATGAGAATTGGCATATTCATCAAGCTAATATGCTGTGTCTTGCACTGCCCCATCATTTTCAGAAGGCAATCACATTAAAAGAAAGAGGCAACTCAAATCTCCTTCGGTTGAGGGAAGAGACTAAATAGGAATGAATCAAAGTCCAGCAACCTTTGGCATCCTAAGTAGATATTTTTAATGAAGTTAAATAGGAAGTGCCAGTTGAGGTCAATATTAAATGCAGAATCTGACTGTCTTGACTGTCTTGGGATATCTTTTATAAGAAACTGCAAACTAGTGAACTGGTTGCATTTAAGGGTGACAGTGTTTTTCTATATAGTTCTTAATTTGTTCATTAGCACTAAAATAATTTATTTTGCAATTTTTGGTAAAAAAAAAGTATCTAAAATTTGAATCAGAACTTCATTAATTCTTATATTTCACAAGAGCAGAGGAAAGAATACAGATTTTGAATCAGAAAACTGAGTCTAATTTCCAGCTTCCACTTGCTTAGTTGGGTGGCCTTGAGCAAACACTTTTTCTCAATTTCCTCTTATATATATATATATAGAGAGAGAGAGAGAGCAGAAGGCCTATTTGCCAGGAATATTGCTGTTATTGATGAAAAATAAATACTATTAATAAAGGTATTTTGTTTATACTTAAGTTGTAATTATGACAATTAATTACTTCATTTTTCTGCAGTAAGTTTGTGTTCTGAGAACCTACAGAACCATGATGGATGGTTTTCACCTACAATACCATATAATATGTACTATGTCTATATCTTTGTTTTTTCCGGTGATTTTGTTTTGAGCTTGTCCATTTATTTATTATGGATTGGTTTTCTTGTGTCTCATCTTTTGATGTCCGGATTTCCTGATGTCTGTCTTGCTCTTGACCTCAGTGTTTCTTTTGTTTCATGAATGCATTGTAATAATAGTAGGTTTGGACTTCTAGTGTACTCATCACCAAAACAGTGAACATTGTACTCAAACAGGTAATTTCTTTTCTTTTTTTTTTTTGAGATGGAGTCTCGCTCTGTCGCCCAGGCTGGAGTGCAGTGGCACGATCTCGGCTCACTGCAATCTCCGCCTCCCGGGTTCACGCCATTCTCCTGCCTCAGCCTCCCAAGTAGCTGGGACTACAGGCACCTGCCACCACGCCCAGCTAATTTTTTGTATTTTTTAGTAGAGATGGGGTTTCACCATGTTAGCCAGGATGGTCTTGATCTCCTGACCTCGTGATTCGCCCACCTTGGCCTCCCAAAGTGCTGGGATTACAGACATGAGCCACCGCGTCTGGCCTCAAACAGGTAATTTCTTAACACTCACCCACCTCTCACCCTACACTCTTTTAGAGTCTCTGGTGTATATTATCTCCATCTTTATGTCCATGTGTACCCATTATTTAGCTCCCACTTATAAGGGAGAATGTATGGTATTTGATTTTCTGTTTTAGAGTTAGTTTACCTAGGATAATGGCCTCCAGGTCCATCCATGTTGCTGTAAAACATGATTTTATTCTTTTTAATGGCTACATAGTATTCCATATATATATATATATATCACATTTTCTCTATCCAGTTAACCACTGATAGACACTTAGGTTGATTTTGTGACATTTCTATTGTGAATAGTGTTGTGATAAGCATATAATCGCAAGTGTCTTTCTGATATAATGATTTATTTTCCTTTTGGTAAATGTCCAGTAGCGAGATTGCTGGGTTGAATGTTACTTCTATTTTTAGTAAACCTCCATACTGTTTTCCTTGGTGGTTGTACTAATTTACATTCCCACCAGCAGTATGTAAGTGTTCCCTTTTCTCCATATCCATGTCAACATCTGTAGTATTGTGACTTTTTAATAGTAGCCATTCTGACTGGTGGGAGATGATATCTCAATGTGGTTTTAATTTCCATTTCTATGATGATTAGTGATGTTGAGCACTTTTTTTATCCTTACTGCCGGTATATATGTCTTTTTTGGATAAATGTCTGTTCATGTCCTGGGCCCACTTTTTAATGGAATTCTTTGTTTTTTACTTGCAGAGTTGTTTGAGTTCATTGTAGTTGTGGATATTATTTTATTGTCAGAGGCATAGTTTGCAAATATTTTCTCCCATTCTATAGATTGTTTATTCTGCTCATTTTTTTCTGTGCAGAAGCTTTTAAGTTTCATTAAGTCACATTTGTCTATATTTGGTTTTATTGCATCTGCTTTTGGGATCTTTGTAATAAATTATTTGTCTACACCAATGTTTAGAAGAGATTTTCCTAGTTTTTTTCCTCAGACTTTTATAGTTTTAGGTTTTACATGTAGGTCTTTAATTCATTTTAATTTTTGCATATGGTCAGATATAGTGGTCCACGTTCATTCTTCTGTTATTGGCTAGCCAACATTCCCAGCAAGTTATTGAATAGGGTGTCTCTTCACCCATTGTTTATTTTTGTCTACTTTGTGAAAGATCAGTGGGTTGTAAGCATGTGGCTTTATTTCTGGGTTTTCTGCTATGTTCCATTGATCTATGTGTCTATTTTGTACCAGTACTATGATGTTTTGATTATTACAGCCTTCTACTATAATTTGAAATCAGGTAATGTGATGCTTCTGGATTTGTTCTTCTTGCTTAGGATTTCTTTGATTATTTGGGCTCTTATTTGGTTCCGTATGAACTTGAAGATTTTTTTTTTCTAATTTTGTGAAGAATGACATAGGTACTTTTATAGGAGTTGCATTAAATCTGTAGATTGCTTTAGTCAGTAAGATCATTTTTAAAGATAATTATCTTTCCAAACCATGAACATCAGACTTTTTTCCATTTGTTTGTGTTATCCAGGATTTCTTTCTTCAGTGTTTCATAGTCCTTATAGAGATCTTTCTCCTCCTTGGTTAAACGTACTCCTGGGTAATTTTTGTTGTTGTTGCTGTTGTAAATGGGGTCTCCCCAGATTGCCAAGCCATTCCAGGCATTCTGGACCCTGAGACTCCCTGCCGCAGAAACTGTGTCTGTCAGGCCACACCTTTCCTGCTCTTGCAAAGGGAGGGGCACCCAGCTTCCGGGACACCAGGGGAACTGCTGCCACACTCTTCCTGTGTTCTGACAGTAGAGGTTTATCTCCCACTTGAGATCAGACCACAGATCTCATCTTTATACCCCTGGTCAGTGTGCTTAATTCCTGGGGAACTGGGACCAGGCTGGTGGATTTTTTCCTCTGGCTCTTTGGGGTCAAGCACTGGTTTCCATGGTGAGTTGAATTTCACTCCCGCCACCAACAAACCACTCTGGCAGGGTGATGGACGCTATCCTGTGGGCTGTCTTCCTGTGGGAACAGACAGACAGGCGGTCTTGGGAGGGATCAGCAGGCATGGGAGCAGGGGGTTCAAATGTGCCTCAGTCCTACAGCAATGGCCGTGGTGACTAGCTTGGAGACATGAGCATGCCCAGGCCCTACTCCTCCCCAGTCAGGCAGACAGCAGGAGTTGCAGCTGCTTAGGGAAAGATACAGAGCCTTAGTAGTGGGTGCCCAGACATGTTTTGCTGCAGCTGACCAGCACACTGAAGCCTTTTGTGTTCCACGTGGGTTCAACGGATGCCTTTGCATGGTCTCCAGGCAGCTACCCCCTGCATTCTAAAGGTCTGCAGGGGTTGTGGGAACTCCTGTAGCTAGGATCTCAGAAGTCCATGATAGAAAAGTGTTGCCCCATAGTTCCATCACTCATCCCTTCCTTGCGTCTGGTTCAGGTCCAGAGGTTGTTCCTGATGCTTGGTAACATCGAGCAGGCAGCCCCACTTCCCTCTTCAACCACAGTGTCTTCTATCACTTTTCTCCATTAAAGTTCAGTGTTTTCTCTCAAAACATCTGTTTGAAGTATGACAGTTTACTTGATATTTTGTTTCCCCTCCATGGAAGAGGCACATTTCAGCTGCATCTAGTCAGCCACCTTTAATTCTTCTGAGCCCATGGTTCTTCTTAGGGGAATCTTTTCCTCTTTTTTCTGATGTCCTTCTTATTGGAAATCAAGAAATCCTTTTAGCTATTCCCGAAGTAGTACTAAGCAACTTCTAAGTAAAATCTTGGAAGTGTTTCCTAGTAGTAACTAATGAATTTTCCTGCATCTATAGCTCTTTGGGAAAACTGTTGATCTTGGTTTTGAATGTGTTTGCTCCTTCAGTATATAAAATTGGTCAGTAGTTCTTATCCCAAGATGCCCATAGTCCAATGAGAAAGAAAGAAAATTAGACTTAGTTGATAATGACTGCAACAGATTAAGTGATTAAAGCTCTGGGCACTCAAGGAGGGGCATCTCACACCTAGAGGGGTGACAGAGACTTCTTTGGTGGAGGCAATATACAATCTGATATCTAATGGAAGAGAAGGGATTAATCAACACGAGAACAAAGAAAGGACTCTTAGGTAGTAAGAATAATGCAGAAGTACAGTTCTTCCTGTACAGCAAGCTATTTAATGTGTGTAGAAGGCACAAAGCAAGAATGAATTATTTTGCTTGTGGCCAGAAAGGGAAAAGGACAAGTAAGCAGAGTTTGCATCCTGAAGGACCTTGGAGAATATGGTTAAAAAAAAAATTGCTGTTATCCTGAGGATACTCTTACAGGTAGTCACCTTCAGATAAATGAAGAGTTGTAGTTTTTGACTCATCCCCACTCCAGTCTGCATTGTTGAGTGAGCTCATGTTGATCTGACATTTATATAATGACAATTGAGAACACAGACAAGGCTGAAAGGAATGTGTGTGTGAAAATCTAGTCCATAAGGAGTCACTGAGTCAGCAATATTGTGAATGGCACAAAGAAGGCTCAAAAATACTACACTAATCCAGCAGGAGACATAATCAATCAAGGCTTTGGTTAAAAATGGATGTGTTCAGTTTGTGAGCTTGAGAACAACTTGGGCAGAGTAGCTGTATGTTGTATTTCTTTTGCAATAACCTTATCTTGCATTTCCTCCATATTAGCATCACTGAATGAAATCACTACAAGTCACTCTCTTGATGAATTGATATAGGGCTAGAGACATTCTAAACTGTGGAAGTTTGAATTCTCAGTGAATCACTTTGCTTCCTGATACATCCTAAAATGAATCATGGAACAAAGGACGAAAAATATACTCTGAACCAATGGGCCTTGAACATAGGTTGTTACTAAAGCAATTATGGAGCGTTACCTGGGAAGACCTATATGAACAATTACTTCAAAGACACATAGCATATAAGTAAGGTAAATAAAACAAAAATGGAGAGCTTGGCATGGCAGGGGGATGATTAAAGGTCAAGTGTTTTTAAGATTTTTAGAATAGGCAAAAATAAATATTTTTTTTCTTTTATAACTTTTTTTAATGCAACATTTTCCAACTAAATTATTGTTCGTACTATATTCAGATAGTTTGCTTGGCATATTGTAATTGCCACTTTTGGCAGGGGATTGAAGATTACATCTGAAGCAATACTAGTGATGATATATAATGGAGATGGAATCCTAAGGTAATGCAGTTTAACTAATGGATTTTTCATATATTGTATACACACTTTTTAAAGAGAGAAAATAAAACTGTAGCTATTAATGCCAGCCAGATTGAAGTTACTCCAAGATAGAAATCAAATTTGTGAGCTATCAGTGGTTCAGGTCATTATTGAACATTTTCTTAAAGTTTGTTAAAGATGCAATTTTATGTGTAGCTTATGTGGTGCACTTTTAGATAAAAACATACAATTTATTGAGCACTTAAAATAATATTTACTTTGGAAGTTGTTCTTGAAGGATACGCACACACACATAGGACACAATATCTCTCCTCAAAGACATCGTTTGGGAAACAAGCCATAAATATATGACGTTAACTAATAGTACTTACATAAGGCAAAAATGTCAAATATTTATTTGATAAATTATGAAAATAAATGATATATAAAGTAATGTCACACTAAGGGATATTATCTGAACCCAGAAAAGAAATTCAATATAAATTGCTTCTGACATGATATATAGATTTAAATATTTATGGACTTCAACTAAGTGCAAACATGTCCTCAGAGGTTTCCAGAGGATGTATCATGTTCTCTGTAATTTTCTGTTAATCTATTAACCTTTCCAATGGATTTTGTCTTCTTGATGTCAGGAATTATGTCTTAATGACTGTTAGTGTCCTACATTTATAACCTTGTACTTGATATATAAAAGGCTTTGAACAAATGATTTGATAAATACATGAATGACAGTATTTCATGCAGGCAGAAAAAGGGGGGACCAGGTTATGGCAATTACTAGTTAATTTTGTCAAAGACCATGCAAAATGTGACACTAAGTGATGACAGAGGCCTGAGCAACATTCTTGCTTGGTCGTCCTCTCTCAAAGAAAAATGACAAGGACATTCCAGGTGAGGATAATAGCATGAGGAAGGCATGGCTCTGAAAAAACTGGTATAGATATTGTGGACTGAAGAAATACTAGATATCATAGTCCCCCCCCAACTCTTTAATGGTTAAAAATGGAATACTCTAGGCTGGGCTCAGTGGCTTACGCCTGTAATCCCAGCACTTTGGGCAGCCAAGGCGAGTGGATCACCTGAGGCCAGAAGTTCAAGACCAGCCTGGTCAACATGGTGAAACCCCGTTTCTACTAAATATAAAAAAAAATTAGCCAGGTGTGGTCGGGGGCGCCTATAATCCCAGCTACTCGGGTGGCTGAGGCAGGAGAATCGCTTGAACCCGGGAGGCGGAGGCTGCAGTGAGCCAAGACTGTGCCATTGCACTCCAGCTTGGGCAACAAGAGTGAAACTTGGTCTCAAAAAAAAAAAAAAAAAGAAAGAAAAGAAAAAAGTAAAGGAATACTCTAGAGTGCTGGAATACTCCAGAGTCTTGTATCATGCAGGTAATGAAGATTCCCATTTTGCTGAGCATATGTGGACCTATGGGTGACAATAATTGTAAACTGGCATTGGGAAACAAACAGATTTCAAGGTCTCTATCATAGCTCTGACAATCTTTGGCTTGTGGTAAGTCATAGTTGAAGCACATATCATTTTCAGAAGAACCAAGGGCAGCCCAGCATGTTGAAAAGAGCTTTAGATTAAGACTGAGGAGACCTGTTGTCTAGATTCGATTCTGCCTTCAGCATGTATGGAGGCCAAAGCAACCCCATCTTGGATGCTAATCTGCCATGTTGGCTTCTGATTAGCCCCAGTTATGGGAAGGCCTCTAAAATTTCCTGTTTATCTATTGTTCCTTCTGTAACCACAGGTATTTACCAAAAATCCTGCCCTTAGGTCAAACAACCTTGATGTTGTTGTGCTTCAGTGGTCCTACACATCCCTTCTCAACCACCCTTTCCCTGTAGCATAAAAAAGCCCTGGGTCTAGGGGTTAAATGTTTCAGGGGTCCACCATCTTGTCTCATTGCTGCCTGAGACACAGACATAGCTTTTCTTCAAAAATCCCTATTAACTGTTTTTTTTTCTTAAAAAAAACAAAACTGGATTTCTCAGCCTCTTTCTTTAACCTCTCAGCCTCCTCAGACTTTGGGAGTAGGTTTGCATAGACCTGTTTACCTTGAAACAGCAGCCATACAACTCAGTTTCCTTGCTTTCAGCATGGAAAATGGTAAGCTTTACTATCCCTTTTAGATAGATTACAAATTTGCTCTGTGATTCTTTGACTCCGATGATTCTTGTGGTCATGGGAAAGGAGGAAAGTGGAAGTCTGTGATGTGGACTGGTCTGTGTACTCTCTCCTGAAGGCACTTTTATGTCATCAAATAGTACAGAGGAATTGGCAGGTAAAAGTGTGATATATTAGTTAATAGCATTGATTTTAGAATAAAAAGAAATCTGGCTTCTGGGCTGCAATACTGCAACCATTCTTAGTAGTAGCTGCCAAAGCTTCTGTGCCGTGGACATAGAAAAACTGACCTCTCTGGGCTGTCACTATGAAATAGGCTCATGACATAATTTCTTAGTCATCTTATGACTACTTTTAGGAATATAAAAATATCTCATTTTCTCCCATTCTGTAGGTTGCCTGTTCACTCTGATGGTAGTTTCTTTTGCTATGCAGAAGCTCTTTAGTTTAATTAGATCTCATTTGTCAATTTTGGCTTTTGTTGCCATTGCTTTTGGTGTTTTAGACATGAAGTCCTTGCCCATGCCTATGTCCTGAATGGTATTGCCTAGGTTTTCTTCTAGGGTTTTTATGGTTTTAGGTCTAACATTTAAGTCTTTAATCCATCTTGAATTAATTTTTGTATAAGGTGTAAGGAAGGGATCTAGTTTCAGCTTTCTACGTATGGCTAGCCAGTTTTCCCAGCACCATTTATTAAATAGGGAATCCTTTCCCCATTGCTTGTTTTTGTCAGATTTGTCAAAGATCAGATAGTTGTAGATATGCGGCATTATTTCTGAGGGAGAAAATTTTTGCAACCTACTCATCTGACAAAGGACTAATATTCAGAATCTACAATAAACTCAAACAAATTTACAAGAAAAAAAACAAACAACCCCATCAAAAAGTGGGCAAAGAATATGAACAGACACTTCTCAAAAGAAGACATTTATGCAGCCAAAAAACACATGAAAAAATGCTCCTCATCACTGGCCATCAGAGAAATGCAAATCAAAACCACAATGAGATACCATCTCACACCAGTTAGAATGGCCATCATTAAAAAGTCAAGAAACAACAGGTGCTGGAGAGGATGTGGAGAAATAGGAACACTGTTACACTGTTGGTGGGACTGTAAACTAGTTCAACCATTGTGGAAGTCAGTGTGGCCATTCCTCAGGGATCTAGAACTAGAAATACCATTTGACCCAGCCATCCCATTACTGGGTATATACCCAAAGGATTATAAATCATGCTGCTATAAGGACACATGCACACGTATGTTTATAGCAGCACTATTCACAATAGCAAAGAGTTGGAACCAACCTAAATGTCCAACGACGATAGACTGGATTAAGAAAATGTGGCACATATACACCATGGAATACTATGCAGCCATAAAAAATGGTGAGTTCATGTCCTCTGTAGGGACATGGATGAAACTGGAAACCATCATTCTCAGCAAACTATCGCAAGGACAAAAAACCAAACACCACAAGTTCTCACTCGTAGGTGGGAATTGAACAATGATAACACATGGACACAGGAAGGGGAACATCACACACCGGGGACTGTTTTGGGGTTGGGGGAGGGATAGCATTAGGAGATATACCTAATGTAAATGACGAGTTAATGGGTGCAGCACACTAATATGGCACATGTATACATATGTAACAAATCTGTACGTTGTGCACATTTACCCTAAAACTTAAAGTATAATAATAAAATTTAAAAAAATCTCACTTTAATCCTCTTAAAATAAGGAAAGAAAATATAACAAAGCATATATGGTGGGGATAGGAAGGTAGTCCTTTTTTTTTCTTTTCCAAAAGCAGTAATGAGTAAACACTCAGAGGATGAAACTGATTTCTTAGATCCAAGTTTTGGTGTTCCCTCATATGTTCTTGTCTATCAGTAAATAATTAGAGGGAACAGACAGGATAGAAAAAAAGTGACTTTCTGATTATGCTGGAAAAAAAATCTGAAGCTCTGACTTAAACTTTTAAGATTACAACTATTCCTTTCTTTGTTATTACTAACAGAAACAAGTGAATCCAACCTTTATGATCTCTTTCTCCTACCTGTATTTAAAGTTGTTCCAGTGACCTCCTCTAGTTCATCAACCCCAATTCATTACCCATTACAAATCAGGACATAATTCAAACTCTTCTCTTATCTGAAAAGGCTTTGCCAGATGGGACCTCTGGCTTTTTCTAGGTCCCACTGCCACCATGTCTCCCTTTGCCACGGAAGCCTCACTGATCTTGGAAACTGTCTGTCTAATGTGCTAAGCCAGATCTTATCCCAGGGCGCTTGTAGTTGGGCCTCCAGTCTGGAAGATTTCTCTCAGACCTCTGCGTGATAGCCATTCACTCATCATTTAAGCTGCAATTCAAATGTCACTTTTATGAAGATGCCTTCCTGGCTCTCTGCACTGAAGCAGCCTCACATCCTGGACATGTATTCAGTTCATCACCCTGTGGTATTCTGTTCTTAGCACTTTTCTATTTTCTGAAGTTCATCTGGCTGATTGATTCCTTTATTTGTTGACTAGCTTACTTTATGTCTTTCCCACCAGATGGCAAGCTCTCTGGAGACAGGGGCCTTGTCTAATTTATTCACTGCTATATGTGAGGTGCCTTGAACAGTTTGTGGCACAGAGTGTGTATTCGATTAATATTTACCAAATAAATACATGAATAGATGGATGGTCATTTTAGTACTGGACCTTGTTTCAGAGGTGGAGAATGTGTTCCCTTTTGGCCTAGCCTTGGTCCTACTCCTTGGGCCTTTGGCTTAAAGGTGGTTCACTACCTGGCTGCAAAGTAGCATTAACCTTGGAGCTTTTGAAACACAAATACTAGTGCTTCATCCACTAATTAAATCAAAGCCTCCGTAGGTGGAGCTTGAACATTGATTAAAACAAACAAAAACGAATAATCACAATCAACTCAGTGTTTCCAACATGCAATTAGATTTGACAACTACTGTACTTGCTTACCTTACTCAACCCCAGAAGAGCTGTAAAATAATCTGCTTTGAAAATTCCATGAAATGATATTTGGAAATGAAGTTTTAAAGTTTGCAATTTGTATTCCATAGGAATCTACAAAGAATAACAGACTGGAAAAGATGTGGTTTCTTAACTAAAATAAGAGAGAAGAGAGTCTAAAATCGGACCTCGATTGAGTTGACTTGTCCCCTTCATTTATCCTGTCCTTGACTTTGTTACACCGTTTATTAAATCTCTGAGTTCTTTGCAGCTGGTCATCATTCTGTGATCTGTGTTCTGCTTCTCACTTTCTCTAAGGACTGCTAGAGTTCCCTTTACTAAGCATTTATACACCAGTTAGAGTTCCTTGGATGACTATAGCCTTGTGCTATTCTTCAAGCAGATAAACACTGGTATGATTTGCGTGGAAGTTGTGTGACATTGTTGAAAGAGCCTTATTGCTTGAAGCAGCTATGGCAGAGACCAATGAATCAAGTGCAATTAAATTTAAGAAACAAAGGCAGGTGATTACCAATTTATGCAGAGGCTGAAAGATATTATTTTATTATCTCTATGTCAGGCTTTCCCCCGAAGTTTCCAATCCTGTGAATCTCGTTCTACATGAATGTACACACATTGTTTTATATTGACTTTTGAAGGTAGTATTAGTTACATTTACATATTAATCAATCCAGATGCAATGGGCCACTGTAATTACCTAACATTTGGAATCCAAATTTTGCTGATTAGAATTCTGAAATGATGATTTATTAGACGAGCATAATGATTCCAAATGATTTCCTCAGGAGAATCCTCCCGTTATTAATTATTAGCTAAAGTTGCTTCCAAAGAGCTCTCCGAAGGAGTTTAGGAAAAAAAAAAAAAAAAAAGCAAAAACTGCATAAAGAGGCGGAGAAAGATATATATTGACATAATTGTATTTAATGTGCGATGCATCATGACCAAAGAGTCCTTTTTATATCTGTTATTAAAACACAAAAGAGCTAATTTAATTTTAAATATCCATGAGAAAAATTATAAAGCAGAAAACTGCAAACATATATTGTCAGGCATGACATCTCGTCTCTTTAGTGACATGAACCTTTTTAGAGGCTAACTTTCTGTTGCCCCTGCCATGACTTTTTCCCAATGGTTCTTTGACTATGTTACTTAAAATTAGATAGGTGTGATTAATTTATCTCTACCCTGCTCTGAAAAGACACACTGCATAGGGGCTTTGATCCGATCACACAGGGAGGTCTCCTTATGGTCCAGCCATACTGGGTTGGAATCAGAGCAGAGGCTCATATGATTATATTTGTCACTGTTAATTGAGCACAAATGTCAGTATTCATTAAGAACAAAGGAAAATGTGGCATTGCAGCTGGGGCTTAACTTTTTCATTAACTGTATAACATTAAGTGGTAACTGTAATACCAAAGTCACTGAACAAATTCACAGAAAGAAGCATATTGTGGTTTTACCTGGTTATGTCTTTTCAAAGGCGTAAGTGTGGACAGAGGGCTACAAAAATTACCAGAAAGCCATCTGGCATTATTAAGTAGCCATTTGAATGTAATTAAACATTATGTCTTTTGCAGGAAATACACCTGCAATTAACACAATTCAAATCATGGTTGATAATTTGTATGTTTCTCACTTACTGGTGATTATGGGCTGGTTTTCTGGACATTTGAGACTCTCATGCACATGGACTTCCTTCATCCCCAATTTACCCCCAAAGCTTTTGTGACAGATTTGTAAGTCTGTCTTGTACAACTGTACCTATCTCTGCCATTTACTCTTATCCGTAATATCAGTGGCAGAGATGAGCTGCTTTGAAG
Organism: Symphalangus syndactylus; assembly: GCF_028878055.3. Lineage (NCBI taxonomy): Eukaryota > Metazoa > Chordata > Mammalia > Primates > Hylobatidae > Symphalangus > Symphalangus syndactylus. The sequence continues at coordinate 31,221,578 of NC_072433.2, forward strand.
CATTGCCCTGTAAGCCTGTCATTTGGCAAATTGAAAGGAAGCACTCTTTTTGATGACAGCAGTGAATGATACAAGCTCCTAAGTATAGGGATGTGCCTGGGCTATCAGGTGAAATCTGTCTCCCCAGGAACAACTTAGGGCAAAGTTTGTGATGCGCTCTTTTAAAATGTTTTTATGTTGAATGCTTCAGTTGGGTTATAAAAATGAAAACAAACATTGCATCCAGTTCTGATCTCAGCTTGAAGTCACAGCAATAAAATGAATGGGTTCAGGGGCAGGTAGGGGTGGGGTGGGGAAATGGGACTTGAAGATCCCTTGCTCTGGAGGAAAAAAGATGTCAAAACAGATTTTGTCTGTGAAGGGACATAAAACTAGATAACTTTGAAGATTGTCTTCAAATGCCCAAGTACTCAAAATGGGAAAAGAAAAGCTTTCTTGTAACTCAGCCTGAATTTTAATTAGAAGTAGTCCTTTCTAAAAAGACAAAAATTTAGCAGTCCTTTCTAAAAAGACAAATCCGGCTGTCTAAAAGTTTGGGGTGAGGTTTAGGAGGGGCATGGGTTGAACCCTGATAAGTCAGCAAAGAGAGTGGGGATTTGTGACTGTGTTAGATTTCTCGGCCTGAAGAAGTGGTTTAGGAGTGGCTGCCTACCCTATCCTCAAAAGAAGAGGAATTAGACAATTAGACACAGAGAAATCATGAGTGTTCTATAGAGTACTAATTTCTAGCTTGTTTGAATTAATTTAAGAAACTGAATATCAATTGAAGTCGTTGGAGTTAGAAAAGAAAATATGAAAAAGAAAGAAGAAAGGAGGGGAGAGGAAGAGGGGAGGGGAGAGGAAGAGAGGGAAGAGGAGAGGAAAAGAGAGAAAAAGACGCATGAAGAAAGGGTTTCCAGCTTAACCCAAACTAGAGGTGCCTCACTATATGCAGTCTTCCAATAAATCTTCTTTAAATATTTTCAGCCCCACGCATTGAGCTTGGTGACACGTTTAGCTTGGCCAACGTGAACATTACATAATGTGTACAAAGCCCCAGGTTGAAGACAGAACTAGTCAATTCTGTCTCGATGAGTTTAGATCTCAGAGGGGAGATCTGGGCTCCAGTCTTCAGTAGGCATATAGATTCTATTTGATGACACCAGTGTGAGTAGGAGTTTTAGAGAGTGGGATGGAGAGGAGAGACCACACAAACTCTGTGAAAGGCTAATGTTTAAAGAATGCAAGAAGATAATCTTGAAACAGCTAGAGATGGAGAAAGTAGGGATATAAGAAAAAAAATAAGAAACATGCAGTATACAAAGGGCAGAAATTAATAGTTGGCTAATCAGAGATTATAAACAGGTTAATACACTGAAGATGGACAAATACTGAGTTTTATAATATAGTATCACTGTGGATTGCCTGTTTGTGGACTTTATCTCTCTAAAAAGCGTTGATTCTTTTATAGATAGAGAAATTCACAAAAATGAGTAAAATGTAGAACTTTAGTGTAGTTACCACAATTTCAACATCAGAGATATCTTTATCAATATTCAGAGGTCTTTTGTTTTATAAATGACATTAAATGAGGTTATTTAACTATGTGTCTTTTTTGTTTGTTTTTTGTTTTGTTTTTTTTGAGATGGAGTCTCTCTCTGTTGCCAGGCTGGAATGCAGTGGCACAATCTCTGGTTACGACAACCTCGGGGTCCCTGGTTCAAGCATTTCTTCTGCCTCAGCCTCCCGAGTAGCTGGGACTACAGGCACGCACCACCATGCCCAGCTAATTTTTGTGTTTTTAGTAGAGACAGGATTTCACCATGTTGGCCAGGATGGTCTTGATCTCCTGACCTTGCGATCTGCTCACCTCAGCCTTCCAAAGTGCTGGGATTACAGGCATAAGCCACTGCGCCTGGCCAATTATGTGTCTTTTTGGTGTTATGTCAATAATAACAATAATATAACAATTATCACTATTTGCCACTTTTTAATTTGGCATAAAACTGACAGAATTTGTAGTTGCTGAGAATGTCTCAGATGCTGAGCTTTGTATAGACACAGAGACTAACAGATTATATAGTGAGAAATCTGGATATGGCTTGAACTGCTTTGGTTTCAACTCTCACTCTACCAAACACTAGCTGTAGGTTGTTTCTTAAAGAATGGCAAGAACTGGAAAACCTGGTAAAGCCGATAGAAAAGTAGCAAGAGATAATAAAGTATCCACCTCATAGAATTTTTCCGAGAATTAAAGTAAACAATACATGGAATATACATAAAATAGTATTTAATATAGAAAGCACTCAATATAGGTTGACTTTCATGATTATTATTACTTAATTATAACAATTTCATAAAAATTCTCTCACTATTCATATTCTGTAGAAAAGAAAACTGGAGCATAGAGAAAAAATAATTCATGTAAACACAATTTATTTGTAATTACGGCAAGATTAGAATCTGAATCTCTCTAAAATCCATACTTCTCCCAACACACTGACAGTTTCCAAATTGTGTTCTGTACTATTTCATACATTGGAGAATGAGCTTATACCTTGGAGAATGAGCTTCAGCTGTCCTCTATGTGTGGGATTCAAAGGAGGTGGATGGGAGGATTCAAAGGAGGTTGAAAGAGAGAGGCTCTTGTGTTGCTTATTTGAAGTTTCCATTTTCTGTTATATAAATTAGGTTCCTACGTAAGATTTCCCATAAGAAGCATTCTGTCGCTAAAAATAAGTTTGTTCATGTAAATACTAACAATAAGCTATATACCCTAAGCCCTTCTTTACCTTCCCCCTCAAAAAATAATTCAAAGTTCAATTAGATGATATTGCCAACTTATCAGTTGAATAGTGTCAGGGTTCTCAGATAAAAATGATGCAAAATCCGCTACAATTTTATCCTCTCTGGGCTATCCTATGACTTCCCTTAAAAAGAAGGAACCCCTCAGCATGTAAAGGGCTAGTTCGGACTCTTACAGTGTAAACAAAGCAAACCCTTTTGAAAATCTAGCCACATGGTGGCCTTCATTGATTTCTCCCTGGTACCGTTAGCCAGTCTAGAAATAATATTAAGTGATTTTTGCAAAGCTTTTGGGAAAAAAAAACTGTTAAAATTAGGCTAGATATGTCTCTTTTTTGTGTGTGTTTTGTTTTGAGACAGAGTCTTACTCTGTTGCTCAGGCTGGAGTACAGTGGTTAATTTATTGCAGCCTTGAACCCTGGGCTCAAGTGATTCTCCCACCTCTGCCTCCTGAGTAGCTGGGACTGCAAGCATGTGTAATTACTCCTGCCTAATTGAAAAAAAAAAAAAAAGATTGTAGAGATAGGGTCTTACTATGTTGCCCAGTCTGGTCTTGAATTCCTGATTCTCAAGCAGTCTTCACACCTCGGCCTCCCAAAGTGCTGGGATTACAGCTGTGAGCCATCATGTCCAGCCAGAATTAGGCTAGATATATCCCCTTAATTTCAATTCTTGTTCACAAGAAATGAGAAATGGTTATAAGGATTAATATGCTGCTCCTTTGTACTCCCAAGCATATTTCTTTTACAATAAGCCTTTTTGTGGTACCTTTTGTGTACAAGGTCCTATGCTACTCAACGAAGTAGTTCTTTTAATTCATACTTTGCAAAGTCAGAAAGTTTAGAAATGAACCCCAGAAATCAAAAGCTAATGTGGCATTCAAAACCAGATCTTTTACGTCTAAGGTCATTGCTAAGAATCTCCATTCTTGTCATACACTTCCTTCCAGCCCTCTCTCTACTTTCTTCCATGTGGCACTACATTTAGTTCAAGTGCCAGAAAAGCCCAGTATATTTACACATTGTCTTAATTTGAAGCATTACATGTTAAGAATGTTTGTGTAGGTTCATACAAGTTTTCCCGTATGTTAAGCCTCTCCCTACATAGGTGTTTGTGATACCTTGAGTCAGATGAGGGACAGGAGAAGCCACAATGCTATGTATGCTCAACTCTGAGCAGCTGCTTTGCTTAAGATTCTGTATCCTTGTAACAAGGTAAACAAACAAGCAAACAGGCAACAACAACAAAACCTTGATGTGTATCAGTTGTCTCTTCCTTGAATTCTATAACCCACCAAAAGTGCTTCAGGATGACAAATAAATAAATAGGTCATCTCAAAAAACTATGATGAAGGAGGTAATAGAGATATTGACAAAGTGAAATAAGAAAAAAAAAAAAAAAAAAAAGGAGTAACTACAGAATAACCAAGAAGCTCTTCAGAGGAGATGACGTTTAAAACAGGTCTTAAAATTTTAAACTAGTAATTTCCAGAAACAAAAAAAAATGGAGGGAATTTCAGATGGAGAAAAAGCTTATGAAAACCAGCGAGGTACATGTTAGCATATTTTGCTGGGGAACAAATGAGCAATTCTGGAAGAAAAGCAGAGTGGCCTCAAGGTAGGTATGGCAAAAGATAAAGCTGAAAGTATAGCTTAGAATCAAATTTTGAAGAGTCTTAAATGCCAAGTTAAGATGTTTGCACTTCATTCTGTAGGAAGTAGACAACCCTCCTAGTGTTTCAAGCATAAGCCAGCCATGAGTAGATTGATTTGTAAAGATAAATCCGCCTGTGCCTGGAGGATGGAACAGAATAGAAAGAGAAAAGAAGGAAGAGAAAAATGATCAAGTTTTCCTCTTGAAAGTGAAGTGCCATATTCATTGGGTAAAATATTGATTTATCTCCTTTGAGCCCTATCCTATAGCTCTCAACACTCCTCATGTTAGCTTAAATGTGAGCACTTCTTTGAAAATGAAAGGCTTTTAGATTGCTTATGTGTCTTAAAGAAATAAAAGCTAATTTTTAAAAATAAACAATCTTTAGAATACTTGAAAATTCAAATGCTTTGATGAGACCGATGGATAAATTCATAACCAATGCACGGGAAATTAAAACTGTTAATATCCATAGAGGAGCTTCACAAGCAAACTGTTCCACAATTAAAGTTAAGGATTGATCTGTGTGGGACTGCTAATGTAATTTAGCCGCAAGGCAAAGTTATCTACCCAGTATTTTATATCCAAGCTTCTACTAAATTAAGGCCAAAGATAGACAAAAATGTCAAGAACAGACTTCATAATTATAAATTAGAAGATCCATTAGAAGATAAGCAGCATTGTCTTTAAAATAGAAGGAATCTGCTGCACATGGTGGCTTACACTTATGATCCTAGCCGCTGGGAGACCAAAACTGGAGCATCATTTGTGGCCAAGAGTTTGAGACCAGCCTGGGCAACATAGCGAGACAGCGTTTCTACAAAAAATTTAAAAAGTTAGCTGGGGATGGTGGCGTGTAACTGTAATCCAGCCTACTTAGAAGGCTGAGGAGGGAGGATTGCTTAAGCCCAGGAGTTCAAGGCTGCAGTGAGCTATGATAGTGCCAACGTACTCCAGCCTGGGCAACAGAGCAAGGCCTTGTCTGAATAGAATAGAATAGAATAGAATAGAATAGAATAGAATAGAATAGAGTAGAGTAGAGTAGAGTAGAGTAGAGTAGAGTAGAGTAGAGTAGAGTAGAGTAGAGTAGAGTAGAGTAGAGCAGAGCAGAATAGAATCTTAAAGGCATTAAAATACTCACATGCTATAAGAAGTTGTGAGCATGTTTTATTCTGGACCAGAAGGGATATGTATAGGTGTTACCACTTCCCAGGCTTGCTAATTTGTCTGAATTCACTGCTTTCTGTCTGTATAAGGTTTGTGAATATAGGGCTTATTAGCTTAGATTTCTTCTTCTTTCTAGCATTTGCATTGATTTCACTCCATTCAGCTGAAACATCAAGGGTTTTTGTTTGCATTACTAAAATCGTTCAATTGCATATTGATAACTTCCATGTGTTATGTTTCATGTATGACATGAAGTATCCACCTTTCTCCATGTTATCCCATTTTGCTGTCTACCTTCTCTATCCATTTTAAGTTCCTGACATCTCTTGGACTTTCTAGAAGACCTCTCACATTCATTCAAGCCCTCTCCAATGAGGCTTTCCTTTGCACCAAAAATAACAACAAATTGATGACCACACAATCCAAATCTGTTTATAATTATTTGACATCTTCTCATCACTCTTAAAAATAATAAATGTAAATGCCCCTTACCTTGAGGAATATTTGTAGGAATTTGCCCCACAAATACATCTTTCTAATTCGACTTTAGTTCTCTCTTCTATGTGATCCAGTTTCATGGATTCTCTTTTTTTAACCATGATACCTTCTGTTACAGGAGCTTTATACATCCTATTTTCTGTCTTAAACATTCTTTTCTTGTTTTTTTTTTTTTTTTTTTACCTTACTTGCCTTTTGATATCAGATGAAATGTTATTTTTTTTCACTAAAAGTATTCTATAATCTCCTGCCATTGTTCAAAGCTCCCTCTATAGATTATACTGACTACATATGCCTCTTCTGGGATGCAACATGTAATTCCTGAAATGTGGTGAATTGGGAAATGTTTGATTTCTCCTCGAGACCATAAATTTCACAAGGGCAGGGAGAGGCTCTGCTTCTGCTCTCATGACATTTTTCCTGTTCATCTACTCGGGGCTAGCACAGTATCTGACATAAATTAAACGTTCATGAAGTCATCGTTGAGTTTTTTAGAAAAAAAAGAATAAATAAATGACTGTAAGGCTGCTGGATTTGAACTCTTAACTGTGTTCTGGCTTTACAACTTACCAATTGTGTAACTTTGACTAAGTAAGTGATTTTCTCTGATTTTCACTATCCTTAGATATAAAATAGGAATATAATGCCAATATTTAGTGTAAATGACTAACTATACAGAATAAGATAAAACAAACCAAGAGTATGGAAGAAAACCAACAACCTAGCTAGCACCTGCAACCCAGTAGTTACTCAGGATGACAGCTCAGGCTCCTCAGAAGAAGGTGTTCCGATGCATTGGGCAAGCAAAATGTTTATTAGGGATTATTACATGTGAAAGGAAGGGGAAGAAAGCAGGATTGGGCAGCAAAAGAAGTCAAACTGTAATGCAAGTCTGGCAAAACCTAAACCAACCCAGTGCTGTAATGCAAGAAACTAAAATTGCTTGACTTTTATACCCTGATTCACTCAGTCACTGGACATGGGCAGCCCAGGAAGGGTTTAAGCTCAGTGGATCAGCTTCCAGGAGTGGGGGCTGACCCGGATGGAGCTGAGCATACAACCGGCTGCTAAGCAGCAAATCCTTCCTTGAAGTAAGGTCTGCCCAGCTCATCTCAGCGTCCACACTCTCACTCAGCACTTTCACTCATGATTCTTGAGTCAGTCCATCAGTCACTCTTATGAAAGGCCCACGTGGGCTCCCACAGATCCTGTATTTTACAAGGGCTCAAAATGAGCAATCACAAGTACTGTTATTAAATCTTTCCTGACCAACCTTACAAGTGCCCAGGAGACACGGGAAAAAAAATGATGGATGCTGAGAAGAAGGAATTAGAGACAAAAGTGTCAATTAATCTCAGGCTGGGACTCACATAGCCTAGTGGGAAATGAACGGGTCTGCTTTTGAGGAGACTGGGAGGCCAATTCGACTGAACTATCACGCATGATTGTTTACATTTACCAGGTACTTTCTACAGGTCTGTGCTTCTGAAATTTGACCAATGTATAAATGAACTCATTTAAAAAGAGGGAATAAATACAGAACCCATACTGATTTAAATTAACTTTGCTATAGGTTTACACAATCACATAGAACTAGTGAGAAACTTCACAGGCTTATATCTAATAAGCAACTATAAAACACAAATTTATAATTAAATACACAAAAACTTTAATAAAATTCACATTAATATTCATGAATTTTTTTGATAAATGATATTGTTTTGTGGAAATAGAGTCTCTTCTTGCCATGTGATTGCTACAGCACAGGAGCTTTTGCAACTGAAATTGTCAATTCTGCCACGTATGCTGTGGGAATCAAATCTGTGATCATTTCTCTCTGAAGGATGTAATTTGACCTTCATTTGGCACATGCATGTTACTAATGTACTATAGAATTTCCACAGTTCTTTCTTCATTAATGATTAACAATTAAAACAGTGTTGTTCCTGACAGTTGTATAAACTGTAATGCAAATGTGAGTCCTAAAGTTTTATGGAAATATTTTGTTTATAACTAGCCGTCCAGATGATCAATAATATACAGACATTAATATTTTCCAAGTTGTCTTTTGAAATGAAAATAATTTTGAATTAATTTCTTGGAATAGTTTCTTTAGAATCTGTGGCATCTATTGCTGGTGGTATATAGTAGCCATTCTCTCTTTCAGCTTTGATTATGGTCATACTTTTCAACTCGGTGCATTGCTGTCCATATAACAGGGTATGTTTCCCGATGGTTCTTGCAGGTAGGTGAGGCCATGTGCTCCCAAGAAAGAGATCTCCAGAAGTTTTGTGAGACACAGCCATCAAGAATTTTCCAAAATAAGATGATAGGTATTTCTTTATATTTTTTCCTCCACCTTGCTATCCAGACCTGGAATCTGGTGGCTGGTGTGCTGGAAGCTATTTTGGATTGTAAGGCCAAGAGGTAATGAGAGATGTCTGAGTTGAAAGCTGTGATTCTAATGAACTCTCATGACCATGGAGCATCATGCAAGTCTTGGCTTTAATTTACATGAGAAACAAACACAAATTTATCTCACTAGGCAAATATTTTTCACGTCTCTTTAAGAGCCATAGTCCAGATACAAAAGGATGATGTTGACTTGTTCAACTTACATCATATTCTCCATGGTATTCCTCAACACCTGTATTTTCTTCACTTTATTCACATGAAATATGAGGACTTAACGCTATAGACCTGGGGTCAAAAGCCAGGTTTTTGTCATCTATTAGCTGTGAAACCTTGAGGAAACTGCTTAATTTTTCTAAGTATTAGTGTCTTGATCTGTAATATGTGTATAAAGATATCACAGGAATGTTGTGAGGATTAAGTACAATCATGCAAATGAAATGGTCATCAGACCAACTGGCATAAATTAAGTAAATAATGACTTGAAATTCATAATAATATTGATGATGCTGGTGATGATTTCTGATTTCTGAATAAACAGAGTTAATTACCACTCATCACACTTTACATCTATCCCAAAGAAGATGGACAAAATGTGTAAGAAACAAGGTTGACCATTTTTCTGTTTTTGGTGGGGGAGGTAGGGAGTGGAGTTTTGCTCTTGTTGCCCAGGGTGGAGTGTAATGGCATGATCTTGGCTCACCGCAATCTCCGCCTCCCAGGTTCAAGCAATTCTCCTGCCTCAGCCTCTCCAGTAGCTGGGATTACAGGCATGCGCCACTATGCCTGGCTAATGTTGTATTTTTAGTAGAGATGTGAGTTCCAGGTCTCAAACTCCTGACCTCAGGTGATCCACCCGCCTTGGCCTCCCAAAGTGCTGGGATTACAGGCATGAGCCACCATGCCCGGCCAAGATTGACAATTTTTCAAAGATTTCTAAAGGAATGCTGCAGAAACTCTATACATATTTCAAGAATAAGACATTTGAGGTTTTAGTAAATGTTAATACAAACCTATGATCTTTCCATTTGTACAAAAGAAGATATAAATTCCTTTCAGACTATGATGTTCCCATATTATTCCCCCCGAAAGCATGTGTGTTATGAAGCCATCCAATACGCATGTTGTTGACGGCCTGGCATGTCCTTAACAAGCACACAAGCCCCTCTCACTGCACCTTGAGGAATTCAGCATATGGCCATCAACATCTCTGGATTGTCCAGAGTGCAATTCAACATGAATCTCTGTTAAATTGAGACCAATTAAACATTATGCTGCAGAATATTGCATCTAATGAAATTAGGATGTTATTTTGTTTTATAGATTTGTGCCTGTTCCTGATCATCATATGACAATCTTTTTTCTTCAACAAAATCCTGTCACTCATTCCTGCCAACATACTGAGTTTTGGAAGCAAGACAAACAGACTTCATTAGGCTTCCAATACACATCTGCTAAAGAAAACACATTGCAAAACTCAATTGAATTTTGTCATTTTGCATCTCTGGTAGTAACAGATTACAGCATGCACTCATTCAAAGTGTTTGTCACTTAACATACAGAGATCAGATGACTTCAGATATTGCCACAAAACATGCATGTGACAAATTACTTATTTCTACAGTTACAAAAGTTTAAAATTGGAGGGAAAGAGAACTTTTTTTTTTAGATCTTTTAATGTGCTAAGTGATTTACAAAGGAAATATTGTCCCTTTTGCTATTTAAAATATTTGTGAGGGAAGCCTTATCTTTCAGCTTTGTAAGAAGGCTTACAACTAGTAATTGTGCAGGACATCACAACTAGTAAATGATACAGGCACAAGTCAAATATATGTTGCTTACATTCAAAATTTTATTTTGTGAACTACGTGCTGGAATAATAACTGAGAGATTACACAGAGTAAACGAAAGTTTTATATTTACTACATTCTATTGAAAATTTGTCATTAAAGTAATAGAAGGTAGATGGGTCTAACAGACCAGTCATGTTACATGTAAGAGTCTGTTAAATATTTTCAGAGGCATTTTCACATATGAATCCCAGTAATCCCCAAACAATGATGTTACTGCCATCCTCAGTTGAAAGAGGAAAACATTGAGATGACATCGCAGTGATACCAGCACATCTATTAACAAATTTGTCCACCTGCAAAAAGTTTCAGGACCAAGTATTCCCCATGTTAGGAAATGGATCACTGGCTATTGTAGGACAGACCTTTGCCATCTCCTGTCTTCCTATGCCTCTTTCATGTCATGAAAAGCATATGCTCTATGTTGTCCATGGTCCCAGAAAGATAAAGCACAACTACAGTCAAACTTTAGCCTGGAGGCCAACTTAGCCAAATTTAGTCTAGATTTGCTGACCCACATTTGATTTACTGGCTTCAATTAGATTGCAGAAAAGTGAGCAGAAATCCAGGATTGTGTTTTAAGCTATGTGTTTGAAGCTAAAAACTACTATGAATATGTTTGTGTGTGTGTGTGTGTGTGTGTGTGTGTATTTCTATAACTAAGTTAGAACTCCTTTCATTCATTGGAATTGCGGAGTTTTGTGGAGGAGAGAATACAACACCTGATATTACCTCTTTCAAGACAAAATGTCTTTCTAGAAATAGAGTTGGCCTTGTGAAAACAAATCACATCCTGAATCCAAGGCATTGAATTGTCAGAGGAAGCCTTAAAAAAATCTCTCACTGTTCCCCTTACTAAAGGGAAAGCCAGAGGCTACAGAATTCAGGCCACAACAATCCATTCCTTTAAAATAATGTAATCACTCTTTCTCACAAAACATATTTAATCCCATGGTGAGCCAAGTAAAATTGTGTTGTTTTATTGTTAGATTACCTAATTACCACCTTCTCTTTTGCTTTTTTTTTATTTTAAAGTACATGCTTACACACATACACACAAAATAGTAACAATAAAAAAGCCTTATCTTCTGTAACAGTCAAAAAGCCTTGATGAAACACAGCAGTGTTTTCAAAGTCCCCTGCAAGCTTTTGTCGTTGTTAAAAGCCTTACAAAAAAATCGTATTTTTAATTTTTTTTTTCTTTAGCAAAGGAGTTTGAATAATTCAGACAGCTGTTATATGCTGAGTGCCTTTTTTTTGTTTGGTCACTTTTCTTTGTGCCGGCAAAGGTTTGGAGACTTGTAGTTGTTCTTTCTCCCTTTGTTTTGTGATTTATGTGGGACTCTGGTCAACAATAGTAATCCAAGTCTTGGATTTAACTACTTCAAGGGATCAGAGTTTACGCAGCACATGAAGAAAAGGATATCTGGCATACGTGGTAACTCAGATCACAGCTAATGGGTCTCCAGTCAGTCACCATCCCTAGCACAGAGAATAAGAGCCCTGTACATTCATTTAAATAGGCCAGTTGATTGACTGATTGATCTTATATTTGTTAAGTGATTTTTTTTTTACACATCACTTATGTATCAACAAAGAATCTTGTAAAAATGCCAACTAGGAGTTAACAAATGGAGGGCAGGACCTAAATTTCTGTATTTCTGAGATAATCTCAAGGCTGCCTGTGGACAGCCCACATTCTGATAGAATGACCTTAGGCCCCTCCTGCCATTGAGAATTGAAAAGGAGATTCATATTGTCATCCTAAAGACCACCAGGATGATTGAATGGCAGGAAAGAGAGCTTGACTGGTGTTATCAGTTTGCAAACCAGGAAGAGATAGTCTGTGGTGTGAACCAAAGGTGCACTCTCTTTGAAGATGAAAAGGGACAAGTTGGGTTTTATGCCTCACAGGGAGGGCCTTTATCACACCACAGAGTCATGCATATTCACCAGGTTTGGGGGGAAAGCTACACTTATTCATGAAGGGGAGTTGGACACATGCACAATAGGTAAACACACATGTAACATACATCCCATGTTTACTTTGGGGCAGACTTTTAGCATTAAAATGGAGATGGAATTTGGCCCTTTACACAAAAAAGTGAAGTATATTACCTGAAGGTAGTAGCACACGCCTGTAATCTTAGCTACTCAGGAAGGTGAGTCTGGGAGGCATAGTTGCAATGAGCTGAGATTATGCCACTGCACTCCAGCCTGAGCAACAGAGTGAGACTCTGCCTCAAAAAATAAAAAATAAAAAGTAAACTACGGGATACAGTTTGGGTGCAACCTCTATATGCCAGCTAAAACTGGTCTCCAAAGATAACATAAGTTCTGGGATTTTTCTACATAGGTGTTTATGGAGGACATCCATGAGTCTCTATATCTGTAAATTGAGGATGTCATTTTGTGTTCCATGAGCTAATTGTTAAATACCATAACTTAACTCGTAAGGCGCATGGCAAGGTCACAAAATCACTAATCTGATTTGGAAATACCCCATATACTGCTTATGTTTTTCTTTTGCTTTCTTTTCTTACTCTTTGCTCTTCTTTCTCTTCTTTCTTTCTCTCTTTATTCACATGTCACAGAACTTTAATGGAGTTGTTCTTGTTTGGAAACTGAATATTTCAAAAATTAATCCCCCAGTTGACTTGAAAACAGTCAGGCATATATTTGTCTGTGGCTCATTTTCTCCAAGGCATGGATGGCAGGAATTGTTAGACAGAGTTGCTGCTCAGCGAATATTAGACCCAATTGTATGACACTGTTCTATATGGTCACTTCTGAAAATGATTCTGATTGGAGAACTGCTTCCCAAAACATTATAGCAAAACTCTCTCGCCAGAGACTTCAGACTCATTCTACAGTATAACATGAAATTTCCTTCAGTTGCTGCCTTGATTCTAGTCCTTAAGATTAGCTTAATCTTCTCTTTATAGAAATGCAATGAATAGATTCTGCAGTATAATCATTTCGCATGTAGGTATAAAATGTTACTAAGGTAATGAGATAAATTTTACAATTCATATACCTTACTCTTACATTAGTAATCCTTTTTTAAAACAAAACTAGAACAAAATAGCTGTGTAATTTAATCATATCCCATATGAATTACTAAAGTTTTTTTGAGCTTTGTTTATTTTCAAATTAGGTACATACACACACCAAACACACACACAGGAACACATACAAACACTGGTATATTTTAAATATTTGAAAATAATTTCTTTCCTGTTTTCTCCTCCTGCATTTCCTTCTCCTCTTTCTTCCTCTCTTCCCCTTCTTCTTTTCTTTTTTTTTGAGATGGAGTCTCGCTCTGTCGCCCAGGCTGGAGTGCAGTGGTGCAATCTCGGCTCACTGCAAGCTCTGCCACTCGGGTTCACGCCATTCTCCTGCCTCAGCCTCCCGAGTAGCTGGGACTACAGGCGCCCGCCACCACGCTGGGCTAATTTTTTGTATTTTTAGTAGAGACGGGGTTTCACAGTGTTAGCCAGGATGGTCTCGATCTCCTGACCTCATGATCCACCTGCCTCGGCCTCCCAAAGTGCTGGGATTACAGGTGTGAGCCACCGCGCCCGGCCTCTTCCCTTCTTCTTCATCTACCTCTTCATCTTCCACATCTTCCTCCTTTATCTGTCTTTCTGCTCCTTCCTTTTAACAGTAGTTTCGGAGAAGTTCTATGTTCGAGGGCTAATAGCAGATGTGCAATGGATGGGAAGCCATTCTTAAACTCTTCACTGTCCAGGAGAAATTAGACCCAAGTCCAGTAACAACCTGCATCTCAAAGAGATTAATGCCATAATGTAGGCCATGGAAGCTTAAAGGGGTAAGCAATTCCTTCTGACTCAGATAAATGATACAGAATATTTGAGGGTTTTAGTAAGCTCTTTGTAATGTGGTGGCAAAAATGCTACTTTTGCTAACTCTGTTACATTTTAATCCACTGTACCCAGGAACACTACATTTTTCTAATCTCCCTTGTAGTTAATAGGATCATTTGACAATATGTGGCCGTTGAAATGTGGCTGGAAGTGTTTTGTGACACCACCTAGACAATAAAACTTCCATGTGATCCTCCAGCCTTTTTGTCTTTCATGTTGGCTGTATTCTGACTCGCTGGGCCATATGTGCACAGCTTTTATTACATGAGACCGTTAGATTTTGAGCTATTCTTTGTTTTTTTACAGAAATCAGATTGTATTGAATAACAGATTGTCCCTTCTAAGCCTTGTAGGTGTTTAACAAGCAGAAAAGAAGAAGGAGTTAAAAGGTTTTGGGGGAAGGAGACCAATTCTTATGTTAAAGTACAAGGCACAGAGAGTATCTGGGGGTGTGTATTGTCTTGGGGGTATACCCTGAGTGTTGTGGGAGTGTGCTTTACAGAGAGCTAAATCTGCAGGGTGAAGATGGCAACCAGAATGTGGAGAGCCTTGAATGGCAAAAGAAGAAAGACTTTGGGGGACCTAACCAGTGTTTGACCAGGCAAGTAAAAAGATTCCCACTGAAATTGAGAAATATTGGGTTGACACCAGTTCAGAGAGAGAGATCAAAGGAAGGAAAAGCTAAAGAGAACCAAACTGTAGGAATAAGAAACCTGGAAGTTAATAATCAGTTGATGAGTGGTGGCAATCCTGATAATTATCAAAATAGCTGTCATTTATTAAATGCTTTCTATGGGCCTAGCTTGGCTCTAAGCACTTTAAAGTATCATTTTATCTTCATAACATACCAATGAGATTAATCCTAGTATTTTCTATTTTACAAGGTATTTTAAATGAAATTTTCTGAAAGTTTCCATGAGGTAAGATAACAAAATACAAGCACCAGTCATTGACAGCTTTTCAAAACTTTAAGGAAAACAAAAAAAAATTGATATTCAATTTTGTGATTTTTATATATAGATGCACAATACGTATTTTATATATTAACATATAATATATTAGATATACATACAACATTATAAGCTCCTACAAAGCATCTCATAATTATTTTATTCAGTTTTCCTACAGATATTTTTTCATCCTCAATTGATAGATGAGAAAAAATGAGAATTTTTGATAAGTTAAGAAAATTGAATAAAAGTTCATGAGGATACAGGAATAAAGTGGGAGTTATATGACGCTAAGATTTCTCACTCTATATTTGTGCTCCTTTGACTACACGAAAAGACGTAAGCATAAGAGAACAATGATAGATGTAGGTTGGGTGAATAGGTAAGGAGAAAATAGACTCTAAGAAACATTTTATATAATTAAATACCTTACGTATTTAATGATGACTATTTCAATTATATATTATTAGTTTTGTTTTCTTATTTTAAAAGACCTGTGCTTACATTCTTCTGTGAATATTCTTAAGCTGCTTAAGGCACATAGTCTAATTATATTTTTTTAAAATACGTATATGCCTGCCAGCCAAAGTAAAAACATTTCAGTACGTATTTTCCACAATTTTATTTAATAAATCTTGTAAAGTCTAATGCTGTTTCCTCCTTAGAGAAAGGTGAAACTTTGAGAAAGCTTTTTTTTTTTTTTTGAGATGGACTTTTGCTCTTGTTGTTGTCCAGGCTGGAGTGCAGTGGTGCGATCTTGGCTCACCAGAAAGTCTGCCTCCTGGGTTCAAGTGATTCTCCTGCCTCAGCCTCCCAGTAGCTGGGATTACAGGCATGCACCACCACACCTGGCTAATTTTGTATTTTTAGTAGAGATGGGGTTTCTCCATGTTTATCAGTCTGGTCTCGAACTCCCAACCCCAGGTGATCCGCCCGCCTCGGCCTGCCAAAGTGCTGAGATTACAGACATGAGCCACCGTACCCAGCCGGGAAAGCTTTTAGCAGTTAGGATAATGACCTCTGTAATCTCAGCACTCTGGGAGGCCAAGGTGGGCGGATCACGAAGTCAAGAGATCGAGATAATCCTGACCAACATGGTGAAACCCTGTCTCTACTAAAAATACAAAAATTAGCTGGGCGTGCTGGCACACGCCTGTTGTCCCAGCTACTCGGGAGGCTGAGGCAGGAGAATCGTTTGAACCCGGGAGGCGGAGATTGCAGTGAGTCGAAATCACTCCATTGCACTCCAGTCTGGTGACAGCGAGACTCTGTCTCAAGAAAAAATAAAAATAAAAAAAAATGACCTAAGTTACATCATCACAAGTAACTTACTTTAAACCAATCATCATTAAAGTTTATACAATAGGGCAGATTGTACTTACAACTGTATAATATTAATCACCTGTAAAGTTGCCTAATGACTTACCTACTTGAATGGAAGACAACAGGAGAGGTATTAAATGCAGGATGGGGAAAAATGCCTATAATTTACAGGTCTGGCAAGTCCACAGTGCTTAGAGAACAAGTGTTATACTGTTAATGGCTATTGAAATTTCTAACTGAAGAATTTATTTCCTTGCAAAACTATTTATTAATCATGAGGACTTCATCATGTTTGAAAAGGCAGAAATAATTTTTAAGAGTCTCTGGAACAATTTACCTTCTGTTTCAGAAATCTTCACTTCTATAAGTAAAATGACTTTTTCAAATGTATAGGCCTTATTTTAGTATATTGACATTTTAACGTTAAAGTTTTGTCTAAAAAGACAGAACAATATAAAATCAGAGAAAGATCAAACAGGTACCTTATTTCTTAACCATAAAGCCTCTGTCTGAATGTTTTTCTCATTTAGAAACTGGGGTAACAGATTTTCGAGGCTGGTCCAGTTTATTTCAAGACTGACATCCTACTTTGAAAACGGGGGTTAACATGCCTTTGTTCTTAATCCTTGCATGTCGTTGCATAGATAGCTATGACAAATTACCTTCCCTTTTCTTTACATTTCTATACTTTAGCATGTCTTAAATTATTTTCATTGTGAATTAGGAAATCTTCCTATGTGGCCATCTTGAAGGCCAAGAATGACAACTTATGTTATTCTTGTATAGTAGACTGTTTGTCTACTATGGTACCAATCGTGCATGCAGTTTCTCTTAATTAATTTACTCCCCTCCTTCCTCATGGGTTCTTTGAAGTCCTCAAACTTAACCTCAGTTTGCATGGTCAGCAGCACATGCTTTGTCACTGTCACAAACTTTTTCTTTTTTTCCTGATTATATTAATACTCTACTTCTCAAATTATCTCTTCTCCCAAGCTTATCACAGTTCCTTTTCTCTCCATGCATTTATGGCTTTTCACTGGTCTTGATTTAATCTTGTTCTTTGCACCCAATGTGCACTCCGTAATTTGTTTCTCATTTTCTTAAAGTTTGTTAGTAGAATTAAGTCCCAGTCCTTCTTCCATACCTAGCCCACCATACCAGTTCCATGGATGGTATTATAGCTCAATTTGCATCAGCACCAGATGTGGCTGTTAGGTACTCTTTGTTAGTAAAATAAAATAGAATATTTATTCATTAAACAAACATATATCTAGCACATGCTTTCTGTCAAACACCCACACTCTAGCAGCAACAGATTCCCCACTTGTCTTTAATCATAAATTCCCTACTCAGCTCTCAAAACCTCACGTCGTTAAGCTCAAATAAAATCTAACTTTCTAAAATCATGTCTTCTTATTTATGTACTTTAGCCATTGATTCAAGAAATATGCCAATATGAATGAATGCAACTATGAGGTATTAGTTATTTCCCATTGGTTTAAACTTGACAACAAAACTTAGCAATGTCTTATTTATGATATCACCTGATTTTGACACAAGACTTAGTATATGTTCAATATAGCTATGGATGCACAAATTATGGGGGCTTATGAAAAATCAATTTACACAAATTGACTCTACACAGTAGAAAACCCCCTTTTTCACTATCTGAGCTATTCTATAATACATATGCATGTACAAAGACATCTAAAGATTTTTTTTTCCAACCCCACTTTTCAAGGCACTCAACCGTTGCACTCCAAGACAGCTCCTGGTTTCTTGGGTCTACACAGGTATCATATTTGTAACCATTAATATGCAGACAGGAGATGATTAAGTGCAGGCATGATAAAATGTGACACCCCATAATAAATGAGAATAAAAAATGAATTTGTAACCATAAATCATGTATTAAAATTTATGTCATTGGCTTACATTGATGAAGACAATGTAGAAATAAGAAAATATGAGCTAGAACTATTTTAAAAATTATAATGAAACATATTTCAATTTTTTTATTTTTTTCAACTCTTTATCTTAGGTTGAAAATTTGACTTCTTGCCCCTGAAGGTAGAATGCTTGAACTTTGTGGTTTAGAATAAGACATTGGACAGTTACCAGTTTCATTGTAATGCAAATTTTTAACTTTAGCATTTTAAATATGAGTGCTCTTACGCATTCAAGGCAATGAGATACTACCATTTTTTTTAAAAAAAGTAAAATATCTATTTTAAAAGACACAAGATATTGAAGTGTAGTCTTGCCACATACTTTACCTAAAAAGAATTTGACTAAACTATTCTATGCCGTTTTGTGTAACGTTTTATAATGATTATAACACTTTAAGTTTGGAGAAAAAATGGAGAGAGAGCAGTACCTCACAAATTGAATAATATGAAATCCTTAATGGAAAAATTACTTGTAAAATTGGAAATTTCCAAGAATCCAAAACATAACCAGAAACCTGATTTGGAAAGCCACAGCATGGCTGGCATTATTATAAAATAGCAGACCCTACATTTCAATAAAGTCTCCATAACTTAAATTTCAGATTGTTCTTGTTCCTTCAAAGATACCCCATTTGGCAGAAAATAAAATTATTCTAATGCTACTGAAACAATTTTAGGAAGTCAGTTCTATAAGTAATACCTGGGTTGTGTTAAGAAAATGAATTTTAGAAAAAATGATTGCCTTGTGATTTGGGGAACGTAATTTCTTATCTATTAATACCTGGCCACATCTTCACTGTTTTCAACATTTGCTATCTTAATGGCAGCCTTATGCAGTGAAATAAATGTGGGATTTTTCTAAGAGGCTTTCATAATGTATAGAAATTTTCTGAAGTCATATTTTTTACCTAGTATTAGGAGTTGAAATGTATCCCCCCAAAGATTATATTTAAGCCTTAACCCCCAAAATCTCAGAGTGTGACCTTATTCTCTCCAATTAGAGAAGGTATTTACAAGGCTAATCAAGTTAAAATGCCATAGATTCGTAAGGACTATTGTTTTTATTAGGTGAAAATTTAGACACAGAGACAGACATATAGAGGGAAAATGATGTGAAGAGACAGAAAGAAGACTGTCATCCACAAGCCATGATGAGAGTCCTGGAACAGGTTCTTCCCTCACTGGCCTATGAAGGAACCTACCCTGCAACACCTTGATTTTGGACCTGTACCCTCCAGAACTGTGAGACAATAGATATCTGGGTTTTAAGCCAGGCAGCATGGCGGCCCCAGGAAACAAATGCACTCACTATCGGGCAGTTATGGTAAACTCTCTCATCATCAAGAAATGGAAGGTAAAAAAATAAAAATAATTAAAAAAAGTAAACTCCTTTCCTTTGAGTTTTCTGAAATAGTCACAGGCTTAAATGATATCTCTCTGAATGTTATTCACTAGGTCTTATGCACCATACTAGGAAACTAGAAGATGCTCAACAAATAGTGATTAAACCCAAATGTCAACTAAGTTCAATGCTCTTTGAAAGTCAAATGAATACTATGGTACACGGTATA
Organism: Symphalangus syndactylus; assembly: GCF_028878055.3. Taxonomy (NCBI): domain Eukaryota; kingdom Metazoa; phylum Chordata; class Mammalia; order Primates; family Hylobatidae; genus Symphalangus; species Symphalangus syndactylus. Next base: position 31,241,622 of record NC_072433.2, read on the forward strand.
AACTCCATTCTATTCCTACTGACTATCCAAAGATTTAGGGGTTAGGCTAAAAGAGTGTGGGGGATAGGGGATCTATTCTAACACCCACTTTGTTCCTGAGCTCCCGTTTCTGCAAAATTAGCATATCTCCATAGTTAGATCCTATTCCACTTGGTATTGCCAACAACATAACTTCTTTTCCTACAAATATGCTCATGATCTCACTGAAGAGTCAGATGTAATCTTAAGAGTTTGATGTAAAAGAGTTGAGTAGTGTTTTAACATCCCACCATAAAGAGCCCAAAACTGGATATTGGGCATCCCAACCTTTAGAAGATTTTGTTCATTTTAGCCAAGGGGATTATCTTGATTTATCCCTCTCTTTTTTTTTAAATAGATTTCAGGCCCCCATCATCTTGTTAGCCTTCCAATTTCTCCACAGTCCAATGGCTTCTCCTTATTTTTATCCTCGGTCCCCATCTGATATGGACTAAATGGTGCCCCCCTTCCAATTCACATGTTGAAATTCTGACACCTAATGTAATTATATTTGAAGACGAGGGCTTTGAGGTATAAGTAAGTTTAGGTGAGGTAATAAGGGTGGGGGTCACATGGTGGGGTTACTGCCCTTATAAGACACCAGAGAGCACTGTTGCTCACTCACTCTTTCTTTCTCTCTCTCTCCCCCCATGTACACACACTGAGGCAAGTCTGTGTGCACATGCAGTGAGATGGTGGCCATCTACAAGTCAGGAAGAGGGCTCTCTCCAGAACCCACCATGATGGTACCCTGATTTCAGACTTCCAGTCCTGGATTGTGAGAAAATAAAATTTCTGTTGTTTATAAGCAACTCACTCTATGGCATTTTGTTACAGCAACCAGAGTTGACTGAGACAGTTTACCAGCAATTCGATCCTCTTTATTTTGCTAACAGACTTAGCTCTTTCCCCATCGTTATACCAGCCTGTTCAAATTCAGAGGGCCCCAAAATAACAAAGATATCTAAATTTTTGTATCAATTTCTAATATTTTTGCAGGAAAGTTAACTTAGGACAGCATTAAATGTATATCATAATTAATGATATACATTATACCACTCAGAAGTCAAGATGTTACTGTCAAGTGTGGGAAACCTCAGTTTTTGTCCAAGTTGCAAGAAAGAATTCAGCCAAGTGACACATAGCAAGGGTAAAGCAGCAGAGTTTATTAGGAAGATAAAGTACATTCTTACAGAGGAGTGAAAAAACAGCTCCAGGCTGTTCTGGCTGAGAAAATGGTAGTAGCAGTGTTTATTTAAAGAGACAGCACACTCTGAAAGATGAGGCAGAGCGGGCTGCTTAAAAGAACGAACCAGCAGCCACTAGTGCTGAGGAACTCCATGACAATCTTATATACTTATTCATGAGGGGGCATGAGGGGTTGTCACATGCAAGCATGTTTCAGGAGGTCCCTTTGGGCATGAATGTTCCGTGGCTGTACATGCTAGGATACATGTCCCATGTCTCATTAGCATCTAAAATCTCCACTTGGGGGTGTATTTTTTACTATTATAATGAGCAGCAGGCTATGCTCAGGTGAGTTTCTGCTTTCCCTGCTTGTCAGTGGGGAAATTCCCTACCATGTTTATCTCTGGCTAGAGGAGCCCAACCACAAGGCCAGATGTAGCCAATGTAGCCATCGTCATTTTTGCTGACTGTCAGTGGGCAGTGCTGACTATCGATGGGCAGTGTCTCCAGGACTTTTTTCCCCAGGGGGCTTCCTTGCCTGCTCATTTCTGGCTGTCTGCCTATTCTAACAAAGAGTGACTAGAGTTAATTTCGATTTTAAATAAAAACTCTATGTTTGCTTATCAAATACACAAAAATGTTACCTTCTCATGAAAAGTCAGAGCCTTGCCAAACTCATTTAGATTTACTTTTAGTGTTAATGCATGCACACATGTGCACACCCATACACACACACACATTGTTTTCTGTCACTATTTTTATGTTTATGCAAGATAAAATGCATTAACTTAAGAGAGATGAAAACTTTAGGAATAATTCAGAACTATGGGCTCATGCTCCAGACTGGTGTGAGGCTGTGGGTGAGCACACATTCATGGAAGTTTGTGAAATAAAAAAAAAAACAACAACAACAAGTCATTCTTGTTCTACTGTGCTTACATTTATACTTTCAAAAACAAGATGCTAAAGGTGATATTAGTTGAGCAAAACACTGTTATTTTAGCTACCCTGGAAACTAGTTGACAATAAGTAGTCCCTTGAGGCAAGATTCTTCCCTGCATTGTTCACTACAATATTTGTTCAAAACTGAGGAGTGATTTGTAAGATCTGTCCCTTCAGGAAAAAAGAAGTGATATTGATGCCATGTAGCTAATGCAGAACAAAAACAAAAGAAATCAAAAAACCTCAAGCCAGCAAAATGATGAACATAACACCACTTTTCATTTTCCATTTCAGTGAAAGATTCATTTTATAGCATTTGAGGTAATCCCCGGTGTGATCTAGCTGAAATAGAAAAAAGAAAAGACAGAGAGAATAAGTTTTTAGGTTTTTATAGAAAGAGCTCTGGAGTCTTAGTGACTATTGTTATTTCTTCGGCATTTTGAGTTCTCTTGAGTTCAATCAAACAAATAACTTTATTAAGCACCCACGGCAAGCTGCATGTTAAACAACAAAGAAGCCGTGTCCAACAGTATTTTCTGAGCATCCACAGTACATAATGCCCCTTGGACACTTTGGTGCTATTGTTATTCCTAGGTTACAGAAAGGAGGCCAAGGGTCAGGTCATTTAAATGATCTTCCAATACTAAAACTTCTCATAAGCAGCAGAATTTGGTCTAAAATCTCATCAATGTGTTGCAAGCACCAGAGAGAAGCAGCTAGTGATTATTTTAAGGATACAGGGGCCAAGTTGGGAAGCACAGAAAGATGTTTGTCCTCAGGGTCTCTTAGAGAACCTCACTGAAGATGCCATAGCATGCTTACCTTGTCCAAGTCACTCTAGGACAGGCAATGCTGTGGGATAGGTAAAAGTGGACAGCCTGGATTGACTGTGCTCACAGCCGCTCTTCCACGTATTCATTCTTTAAACTTGAGAATATTTAATCTGCCTGTATTTCTACTGCACTGCAGGTAAACTTGGAATAATGAGATAATAATGCAAGCTTCATAGGTATGTGATAAAGCTGATGTAATTTTTTTTTTTTTTTTTTTGAGACGGAGTCTCGCTCTGTTGCCCAGGCTGGAACGCAGTGGCGTGATCTCGGCTCACTGCAAGCTCTGCCCCCTGGGTTCATGCCATTCTCCTGCCTCAGCCTCCCCAGTAGCTGGGACTACAGGCGCCTGCCACCACACCCGGCTAATTTTTTGTATTTTTAGTAGAGACGGGGTTTCACAGTGTTCGCCAAGGTGGTCTCGATCTCCTGATCTCGTGATCTGCCCGCCTTGGCCTCCCAAAGTGCTGGGATTACAGGCGTGAGCCACTGTGCCCGGCCAAGCTGATGTAATTTTAGTAAGTGTTCATGCCAGTGCCCGGCACATTGTACATTTTCCAAAAATGTTTCTATTATTTTGAATTATTAATATATTATTTTATTATTATTTTGAGACAGGGATGGCTCACTCTGTTGCCCAGGGTATGGTACAGTCATAGCTCACTGCAGCCTTGAACTCTTAGGATCAAGCAGTCCTCCTGCCTCAGATTCCTGAGTAGCTGGGATTACAGGTGTGTGACTCTGTGCCTAGCTAATTTTTTTTTTTTTTTTTTTTTTTGGTATAGATGGGGGTCTCACTATGTTGCCTGGGCTGGTCTTGAGTTCCTGGCCTCAAGTAATCCTACTGCTTGGCCTCCCAAAGCTCTAGAATTGCAGGAGTGAGCCACCACACCTGGTCTATTAACTAACATTATTAATATTGTTACTTGAGTCTTCCCTTTCACTCCTGTCTCATGGTGTTAGCTTACTTATGGGTTTTACTCTCTTACGGCTTTTGCTTATTTCCTTCCCCCTTGTGTCTCTCTGCTTCTGTGGATGTTCTGCATCTCTCTAAATGATTTGTATTCTAATTCCTAAAGAAAAGGAATATGATAGGATTGGCTAATCACTACCCTACATAAACTGTCCTGTGCATAAAGTCAGCAGAAGATGTGTTCCGCCACAGACAGTTTGAGCTTTGATGCTTATCCAGAATATTCTGTCTCCCTGCGCTTTTGCTCTATGGGGCACACTGCAATTAATGTTCTCTCCTGATGGAAATCAGAAGGAGCCAAAGACCTCTGTTATATTTCAAACCCAACATCAAATAGAAAATTAATAACAAAGAGAAAAACATCTTACGCCACATAGATACTACATTTCTAAAGCAAGAAGTGAGATACATATATTTGCAGATTAGTGATTGAATTTATCCCATATGGTATTTTAATCCGGAGTAGAGATGGTGGGGATGGTGATTTTATGTATCAGGAATGTTGATGTATTTAGCTTGTCTATGGCAGTGTGGATGACTGTGATGATAAAACAGAGACGTGCCTAATTTCTCTTTACAAACTGAGAAGGCATTTCTCAAATCTCCGTTTACACATTGGTGTTGCATAATCTCAATCTAGTCCACAAATTAAATGCAACTCCTAACCAAAGCTCACTGCCTGCCCCCTCACAGACTCCATGAACATAGAGTTCTGTGTCTCATGCTTCTCAATCTGCAGCTTCTTGAATAATTTTCAAGGTCTCATGACAAAGAGTTGTGTCTTTTATCACTCTCTAGCAGCTCTGAGAGTACTCAGTTGGTGTTTTGTTTTGTTTTTGTTCTTTTTGCTTTGTTTTGCTCTGCTTATACTTAAATTGCCTGACCAATGTTATATGTTGGAAACAAAATGTGTGTGATTGTTAATATTAAACAGGGATAAAGCTATATAATTCTGTTAAAAGTATTTTCAAAGTAATCGTATATTTTTTATTTTAAAAAATGTATATGTATTTGGAGGGTACAAATGCAGGCTTCTCACATGTGTAGTGGTGAAGTCTGAGCTTTTAGTGTACCCATCACCTAACTAGTGAACATTCACCCAATGGGCAATTTTTCTTGAAGTGGCTCCAACAAAAAAGTGATTTATTTTCTGATTTAACAAAATGTCTGATGGTTTGGATTTTAAATTAAAACTCCATTTATGTTTGCTTAACAGAGATATAGAGCATTACATGAATGAATGAACAAATAATAATAAAGAAATGAAGATAACCAAATTACACAAGCCTGAATACAAACTTTAATAATGATATTTATCACCTATGTGATCTTTGCAGTGATTTTTATTGAAATTTTCCTCATTTGTAAAATTATGTTTAAAGTATTTCTTTCCAAAAGTTGCTGAATGAAATAAAATGTTGCATGAAACACTGTGGCCTGGCTAATTATAGATTCTCAAGAACAAAGAATCAACGTGTTGATATGTTCATTATTTTGCTAGTTTGAGGTCTGGGGTGTTTTTTGTTTTTTTTGGTCTGCTTTAGTTATATGGTTTCAATACCATTTTTTTTTTTCCTGAAGGGCCAAATCTTACAAATTACTCCTCAGTTTTGAATTGCTGATAGGAATTGAGAGGTTTACTGATTTATGGGCTGGAAATTCTGGTTTTCTTGGCCTTCCCTTTTGTATTTCATAGTAATAACATGACTCTGGAAGTTCGTAGTCAAAGCTAAAAACTTTGAGGAGATGTAGTGATATCAGCTACATGTTACCCATTTTTAGGAAAAGAAAACGGCTTTCTAGAAACCCCAACTGATTTCTGCTTACATCTCATTGATAAGGACCATGTGTTGTGGCTTCTTTCTTATCTGCAAGAGAAACTGAGGAAGTCAGAATCTCTGCTGGAGCTTCGTATGTCATATTCTTGAATCAGATAGGTTTCTGTTTTCAAGAATGTAAATCATAATGGTCGGTGAGTATACAATTAACAATGTCTGCTATGTTATGGTGGAAATTTGTGTAAGAATAACTCATATTTGGCAAAAGTTTAGTGCATAATAAATGCTCAGATTTTCAGTTGCAACTGAAAACATGCTAGAACTTCAGAGAAGGAGTTCATTTGTGATGCCTGAATCATACAATGAAAACTGTGTTTAAAACATCAAGCTTATACAAATCTATACAGGTGATAAAATTGTCTAGACATTGTGTGTGTTTGTGTGTGTATGGGTGTGCCAGTGTTCATCAATTAGTAGAAGTTGCATGGATCAGTGCATTAATGAGTGTCCTGAATCTCTCTTTGGGCTCAAGGAGAAAGGATGTTGCTATTCATTATCAATGGCAGCCATTGGTGGAGGAGTAATGAGGGATAGATATGTGCACTGTGTCTATGTAATTGAAGGGTTTTTTTTTTTTTTTTTAACCTGTCAGGTAACTATTGGCAATGCACTAACTCAACTCTTATGGCCATTTCACTATCCAAGTACCACCATAAAGAATATATTGCATCACAACACAACATAGGCCAATACAATACTGCAATTATCTTGCTCTGGATTGATCTCTTTGATTTGGAAAATGCTGAACATTTTCTCCTCAGGCAAAGATTCAAGGAAAACTACTATTTTCCTGCTTGTGGAAACTGATAGCAAAGGACAAGAGAAGCACCTAGTAACCTTAGTAGATAAAATTTGCAATGCATAGCTATGAAAACTGTTTCGGAACCCTGTAAATACCTTGGAACTTTAAGGAAAGCTGAGAAAGAAGGAATTAGTGTAGGAACATGACTAATTACCATTCTCAAATATTTTTGCTCAAAATTCTACCTTAAAATATGAAAAGATGCTAACCAAATGCTCTTATCTTTGTTCTGCTGATGTTGCAGCTCCGAAGCCCTATTCTGTGATGTTAGTTTCACTTGGTCTGTTCACTGAAATTTGTAATCATCTCTGCAACAAGTGCTTCCTGCCAGGAATGCTGCAAAACAGCCACAAAGCCTGAATCTTTTATGCTGCTGCTATTGTCTTCAATTTGAAGATATCAACATTTATTTAGTACTCAAGGTATACTAGGCTCTGTGCAACACATTTTATAAAGCCTTGCCCGTCTTCAAGCACGAATCTGAATCAAGAACTCTCTGAATCCAAAGCATGTGCTCTTTCTGTTTGACATGAGATTTCAAAACTACACCACACACACACACACACTCACACAAAATTTTATATCTGTTTACATCTAGGTCTTATTCTCATCTTATTTTCAAACTTTATGACCTATTCATGTTCTCATGTCCTAAAATGCCTAAAAACATGCTCAAAAAATGATCAGTCTTAAAAAATAACTGAATTCTAATGTATTCCAATATGTAATGTAAAAGATCCAAAGTCTGTTTGGTTACATGAGTGTTTTGTTTGTAAAAATATATGGTATTATGTCCTTAGGAGGGGTGTGTGTGTGTGTGTGTGTGTGTGTATAGATATATATCTCTTTAAAGGCATTCACTTTCTGAAGTGATTTGTATATTAACAATATAACACACATTGCAAAAAAGACAAATTTCAGATTAAGAAACAAACTTGATATCTACAATGACATATATACAGAAAAATGACATTGTATACTTCTTAAAATAACACGCTATAAAGCATAACCAAATCTGTACAGTTAGGGGAAATTCACATTCTACAAAAACTGCTGGAGTTGTTTTGCCATAAATATCTATGAATATCTTTAGTAAGACTAATGTAAATATGTCAATATATCTATTTTTGATTGATATGCCACCTACTGCCTTGGAGAATTTAAGACCATTTACAATATTAATAATTCATCTCTGAGAATCTTTTTTTTTTTTTTTTTGAGACGGAGTCCTGCTTTGTCGCCCAGGCTAGAGTGCAGTGGCGCAGTCTCGGCTCACTGCAAGCTCCGCCTCCCGGGTTCACGCCATTCTCCTGTCTCAGCCTCTCTGAGTAGCTGGGACTACAGGCGCCTGCCACCACGCCCGGCTAATTTTTTGTATTTTTAGTAGAGACGGGGTTTCACCGTGGTCTTGATCTCCTGACCTCGTGATCTGCCTGCCTCGGCCTCCCAAAGTGCTGATCTCTGAGAATCTTAATTGTACTTAGCTTACACTTTAATCAGCAGATTTCAATTTTTTACCATGACCCAGAGTAAATCAAATTTACAACTAAACTCAACACATACACACATGCACACAACAAAAACAAATATGTTCCAAAAATAATGGCTAACACTATGTGATGCACTGTTTTTTTTTTCCTCATTTCATCTATGTGTTTCACTTCTTTTTTCCCTAATTCTTTTCTTTATTTTTGAAGATTGCTGATCCAAACCACAAAATTGATTTTATGGCTCACATAATCAAGGGTGAGCAAACATTTTTCTGTAAACAGACAATAAATATTATAAGTTTTGCGTGCCATAGAATTGTGTGTGTGTGTGTGTGTGTGTATGCTGTTTGTCACAACTGCTTAACTTTGCTTCAACTATTCAACTCTGCTATTGTAGTGTGAAAGTAGCCATAAGTCATATGTGACTAAATGGGCATGTTTGTGTTCCAATAAAATTTCATTTATAGAACAGAGGGTTGCCCAGATTGGACCCACAAACTGTAGTTGTCCCAGTCAGAGATCACAGTGACTAATCATAAGACTCATTTTGAGAAATACTGCTCTCAAATAGCTATTATCAAGCATTTTGGCCTCATGACCACTTCATACTCTTAACATTATTAAAGCAAGAAGTAAAATTTTTATGTGGGTTATATCCATCAGTATTTATCTTAATAGAAATTTATACTGAAAAAAATTTATTCATTTTTCACAATAATTTAATTGCACATTAAAGTCATTGCCATATTTATTAAAAAATTGTTTTATAGAACAAAGAAATAATTACCATTGAAAATCATATGCTTTTATATTTTAGCATTTCTCTTAATGTCTGGCTTAACAAAAAAGAGCTAGATTTTCATTTCTATTTTTCATTTAATCTGGTATATTTCAAAGTTATTGAAAGAGAAGGAAATAACTTTAAAACATCTGGTATAGTACATTATTTAGGTTAAAGTGTATGAAGAGAATCCAGATTATGTATTAAAAAAAGAGGTATTTTACAGACTTATCAGATAATAATGGATATCCCTTTTTGATACTACATCTAAATGTTTTGACTGTGTTCCTACCCAAATCTCATGTTGAATTGTAATTCCCAGTGTCTTGGGAGAGGCCTGGTGGGAGGTGATTGAATCATGGGGGCTGAATTCCCACTTGCTGTTCTCATGATAGGGTTCTCATGAGATCTAGTTCTTAGAAAGTATCTAGCACCTTCTCCTTTCTCTCTCTCTCCTGCTCCGGCCATGTAAAGACCGTGCCTGCTTCCCCTTTACCTTCCACCATGGTTTTAAGTTTACTAAGGCCTCCACAGCCATGCTTCCTGTACAGCCTGAGAAACCATGAGCCAATTAAACCTCTTTTCTTTATAAATTACCTAGTCTCAGGTACTTCTTTATAGCAATGGGAGAACAAACTAATACAACATCAAAACTTGATAAGTGATAGTTTCTTAAATGTTAATTGTAAATCACAATCTGAAAACCGTATCAGTGAACTTTGTGCTCTCTGTTTTATTAAAATCCATTAATCTTTCTTACACTTTGAATGGATCTCTTACCATTGCATGATGACTTTATAACATCATATATTAGTCATCTGGAAAATATTGATTCATTGAGTTAAGCAGATATTCCGTATGTTGACACATTTGGAAATATTTTTTAAATCATGTTTCTAATATTATCACTGATCTTGTTACCAAACAAGGCTTCTTTCCCCAATGCACAGCAAGCCAATCACTGAGACATTGAGATTTGTGGCAGAAAAAGGATTCATTCATAAGGCAGCCAAGTGAGGAGACATGAGAGCAAGCCTCAAATCCACCTCCCCAGTGAGTCTTAAGTGGGGTGACTTTAAGGATCAAACTAAGGGGGTGGGGAATTGAGTAATGAGGGGTCATCAGTTGATTGGCTGAGATGAAGGAAATTCCAGAGTCCATGGATCAGGCACTGAGTTGCAACTATTTAAGGTACCCCTCATTTCAGAAATGGGTCCATGAGGACATGGTCCTAGCAATTGAGTTTTTAACTTTTTTTTTTTGGTTCTAGGAGTTAGGTTGGTTGATGATCTTGAGCATTTTGAGCTGGATTCAGGACTGACTTTTGAGTCTCTGAAAACAATTTAGCCAACATCTTATAATCCATACATCAGTGTAAGAGGCTATGTATAGGAAGACTGCAGAAACTATGGTTAGGCTATATGACATTTTAAGAGTAAGAAAATTTTAAGAGTAAGAAGGATAGCTAACAATGGGTAAGCGAACAGCTGAAAGTTATAGTTAATAACTACCTAGAGGAACTTCAGTTACTGTCTCTCTAATCTTTAAGGGCTACTTGGCCACCAGTTTCAATTTCTGCAGATAAGTCTTTAAATATTAGAAATCTATAACTCATGGTACTTGATAACATTTTCCAAAATCTAACATTTACTTGTAAGTTGATTTTTTTTCTTCAGTAACACTTACTGTCAGTTGTTTACCTTGACGTGACAGAATCATTTTACTCACTTTTGAGAAAAGATTTGCCAAATATCTAAGTCTGGTTAATCATAACTGATTTAGGTGTAGTAAAGAATTTGGGTCCAGCATGGTGGCTCACAGCTGTAATCCAAGCATTTTGGAGGCTGATATGGGAGGATCACTTGAGTTCAGGAATTTGAGACCTGCCTGGGCAACATAGTGAGACCCTGTCTCTACATTAGAACAAAATAGTAGAGTGTGGTGGCATGTGCCTGTAGTCCCAGCTACTCAGGATGCTGAGGTGGAAGGATGACTTGTGCCTGAGAGGTCAAGGCTGCGTTAAGCCAGTGATTACACCACTGCACTCCAGAATGGGTGACAGAGCAAGACCTGGTTTCCAAAAAAAAAGAAGTTGATCTTTCCCAAAAGAGGTTTTAAAAAATTAACCTATGTCCTTAGCTTCTTGGAAGTAATTTCTAGGTTTTTTTAAACATCCTGCCTGAGAGGTATGTGTTTGTTCACCTGGGAGCTTTGGAAGGTGCCAAATAGTTACAATGTGATTTCGAGTGAAGGCTTTCGGCCACACCAGTAATGTGATTCATGGGCTTTGAGTCATGTCCTATCACTTGACTTTCAGAGAAGTTGGAGAATGAGATTAGCCATGGTGGGGAGCCAATCAAGTTTTCATGATCAAGCCCCAATAAAGGCTCTGGACACTAAGGCTGTGTGAGCTTCCCTGGTTGGAAATTTCTTGTGCATATGGTCACACATTGATGCCAGGAAAGCAATGCTGTCCACAGCTCCACAAACAAAAGACAATAGGAAGCTTTTTTTGGTATGGAATTTTCCTATACTCTGTTGCATGTGCCCGTTCTCTTGGCTAATTTCAATCTGTATCTTTCAGCTCTCCTTAACTATAATAGCTTTCAGTGAGTTTTTGGAGTCCTTCTAGTAAATTATCGAACCTAAAAGCGGTCTTAGGGAACCTTGAACCAGAAATCAGTGTTAGAAGATGGAGTAGTCTTGGGAACATTGTTTTTTCCAAACTTCACAATTTGTTAACCATTCTTTCAAGCAACAATAGTGTTCCATGATAAAGGCAGCTAGTTCAGCTCACAGACAATTGCAGAATAGTTTTTTCCCTGGGGCAATCATTACACTTCAGGATGTGGCAGAAGTGTTTTATACATCACACAACGTACTAAAAAAGACCTATGTCAAGAGCTATTCTTAAGTGACACTGGCTTTTTTTTTTTTTTTTTTTTTGACAGAGTCTCACTCTGTCGCCCAGGCTGGAGTGCAGTGGTGCGATCTCGACTCACTGCAAGCTCTGCCTCCCAGGTTCATGCCATTCTCCTGCCTCAGCCTCCCAAGTAGGTGGGACTACAGGCACCTGCCATCACGCCTGGCTAATTTTTTGTATTTTTTAGTAGAGATGGGGTTTCATCATGTTAGCCAAGTTGGTCTCGATCTCCTGACCTCGTTATCCACCTGCCTTGGCCTCCCAAAGTGCTGGGATTACAGGCATGAGCCACCGCGCCCGGCTGACATTGGCTTTTTAAACTGTAAATGCATGAAAATAAAAAAAATACGGTGACTACTGCTATAGTTTGATATTACTGGCTTGATTTTGCTAAGGCTCCAGCAGTGTTACTATTACTTTTGCACCATCACTGCAAGTATCAATGTGTAAAAAAAAAAAAAAAAAAGACTAATGTCTCAATTTTATTATGAGTAAAATTCTGAACTCACAGACCTCCTAAAGTATTGCCAGGCACATCTAAGTATCTGTATACTATTTCCATAAAAGTAATTCTACACATATCACATCTTAACACGTCTGAAGAATCCTCTACTTAATAGCCAGGCTTCCATTTAGTTATAAGAGAGAAGCTTAATTGCAAGCTTAATTGGAAGTTCTTTGACTAATTTCATGTTTCTGAATTTCACTGTTGGCCTAGTTCTTTCATTGTCTTTCATTTTAATATTTTTCATTTTACAGAATTTCCTCTCCTGCCCCAAGACTTTGCACTACTGCTTGCAAAACATCCTCTTACCTCCCACACCACACATATTTATTCATTCATGTATAATCTCACATTTACACACATTCATTCATACACAAACACATTTCACATAGCATATCCTCTCACCCTTCCTGACTCCTCTTCATCCTTTAAGTCACTTCTTTAGATACCTCCTCCTCAAAGAGGCCTTCTGTAATTATCCTAATTTCTTTTTTCTTTTATTCTTTGCTGTATTCTCCATTGCCTAGCATAATGTCTGATAGGTAGAATGCATAAAATCAAGTGAGCTGAAAAAAGTTAATGATCGAAGGCAAAAATATCTGATAAATTTAGTTATCAATTTAGTTAACAATTATCATTTTGCAAGCCGGGTGAAGGATTCTAAGATGGAGCATGCTACCTCTGATTGAAGCTGTATGTCTTTACTTATCTATATGTACGTGCCGGCTGGCACAAGTGAGTATGCATTACAAACTTGTTCAATGTGTGCGGAAAGAAATGTTACCTATATATTAAAGTATATTCAGCTTTATGCTTCAGCAGAGTTGAACTGTTCTTCTAGAACATTCTTCAGTGCTCCTTGATCTTCTATCTTATAGAAGTACATTTTTCTTAATACACTTTCCTCTTTAAAATAATATTTAGGGTTCTACCTTCTCGCGTAGACTATAGACTTCTTAGACCTAGAGAATTAACTCCTGGTTAGTTAGCAAAGTTTTTGTCTTTATTCTCTCTTTATTGTAATGGGTGTGAGAGGGAGGAGGTGTGGGAAAGTGTGGATTGTTGAAGTGGAAGAGACAAACGAGTGAGATGGTCAAACATTAGATGTCATCAAATCTAGGAAAATAAAAGGGAAAATCAAGGGGGAGTGTCACACAGTACATAGAGGTGGTGATACATGCACAGATGATTTAATCTAAGTCCCCAAATTTACAAAATTTGCAGATGAGGACACTGAGGTCCAAGAGAAAGCAAGTCCCCTACAAAGATCTAGAATCCATTTTCTTGACTCTTATGTAGGGCTAATGCTTAGTATTTACAGACTGTGCTGCATTTGCTATGTAGATTGAATTTAGACATTCATGTTATATCTTTGCTGTGACCGATATTTTTTTTTTCCTGAGGCCCTCAGTCTCAGTCACTTTGCATTGTTGCACATGAAGACATCTGCTATCCATCTCCTAAGCTTCTTCCTAACCTGACTGCAGTGGAGAAATCTCTCACCATCTGAGATTTGGCATGTGACATAAGGCTTGTGACATAAGGCTTGGCATGTGGCATAAGGCTGCCTTAGGCCCTGTATTTTGTCTGATATTTTGATATAGGACAAAAAGTGGTTGGTACTAAAAGTTAGGATTCCTCTAATAGATCTCAATTTACTCTTGGGGATCTCCTGACATGAAAATAAAATTTAAATCTCCTCTTAAAAAGCAGAAGGAGAGAAGGAAACATAAGAAGTTCCAAGAATCCTGGATAAAGTTAGAAAATATTTCATCCACTCCAAATTTTACTTGCAGATAAGTCATCCAAAGCCGCAAATTATACAGCAGACCCTCTTCACCCGCTCCAAGACTCCATTAACTTTCAGAGTATGATCATTAACTTTCAGAGTATGGTCAAAGACTCTTTCTTCTGCGGAAAAAGAATTTTCCTCAAGTTATTTTCTACTTTTTAAATCTTTAAATGCCTCTGTTAACCAGAAGAGACAGAACCCTATATTTTGGATAAGGATATTTTAAGTTTAAATAAAACTTTTCATTCCTATCTCAATTTAAAAATTTTAAAAGTATACTTTAAAAATACTTACATGATGATCTACAGCCCTTTGCTTTGTCTATTCCTATCTTGGTTGTGTATGCTGTGGGATTTAGTTATGAACAAATAATACAAATAAGGAAAATATTCTGGCCTGTTTGGAACATTTTTATTTATTTATTTATTTATTTATTTATTTATTTATTTATTTGAGTTCAAGTCTCGCTCTGTCACCCAGTCTGGAATGCAGTGGCACAATCATGGCTTACTGTAGCCTCAAACTCCTGGGCTCAAGTGATCCTCCCACCTCAGCCTCCAAGAAGCCGGGACTACAGGTGTGTGTGTTACCAGGACTAATTTCATGTAGTTTTTTGATTGTTTGGTTTTTTTCTAGAAACAGAGTCTGGCTATGTTGCCTAGGCTGGTCTTGAACTCCTTACCTCAGGCAATCATTCCACCTTGTCCTCCCAAACCACTGGGATTACAGGTGAGATTCACTGCATTCAGCCCAACTTTTTTTTAGTCTCACATTGCTTCTTTCTCTCTCTCTTTCAATTCAAGTTAGTATCTCTATTCCCCATTGGTTTTACTTGTTTGTAACATTCCTCATCCTCAGCACATTTTCTCAGTAGTGCCTGAAGAGTCTCGGCTTCACCTCCCTGAAAACAAATTAATAAATAAAAACAAAACCTAACACAACCTTCAAATCCTACTTCTTAACTACACTAGAAACTTGAGAGAAATTTCAATGTTCATTTATCTCCTCGAAGGAAAAAATACAAATAATTATCAGGTCTGAGAAAAACAGTGCTAGAAGTAGATGCTGCAATTTGACAAAGATAGTCTCCCTTTTTTAAAGTTAGTTATCTGTTTCTTGAAGGATGACCTCTCAATGTTCTACGTGATTTCTACTTGGCAGGTAAGCATTCTTTCTACAAGTGGTGAGGATTGGGGTTTTTCTCCATAAATAATAACTTGATTAAAACTAATATGTAGAAAGATATTCATTTTATTTTTGCCCTGTCTACTTTCAACTTTCATTGTGGATTTGAGACCATTAACAGTATATAACATTTACTCTGTGACCAGGAGAAGACCAAGAAGTCACACACACACACACACACACACACACATACTCACAAACACACACACACACTCTCCTCTACCAGCCCCCAGGAAAGCCTGATGCAGCAAAAGGAAAACCCAGGCTATAGTTTGAAAGGCGCCAACAACATTGGCAGAGAGACATCTGAACACCAAGTTTGCAAGTTGGGGTGATATCTACCTCCCAATCCAGTGTCAGGGTTTGCCGACAAGCAGGAGAGGATGAGGTGGAAGAAATAATCAAGGGAGAGTGGCTCAGAACTACAACTATGAACAACACCAAAGGGCTGGTATTCTCCATTGTAATGCATTGCTCAAAGAGGCCAGAAAATTATGTGGGATGGCTGAAAGCCCCTCATTCTGCCTGGGCAAATTATTTGTGAAGGAGTGTTTATGACAAATTATGAAGGAAATGTTAAAAGGATCTCTGATTTCTTTCCTTTTTTTTTTTTGAGAGGGAGTTTCACTCTTGTTGCCCAAGCTGGAGTGCAATGGCACGATCTCTGCTCACTGCAACCTCCACCTCCCGGGTTCAAGTGATTCTCCTGTCTCAGCCTCCTGAGTAGCTGGGATTACAGGTGCCTGCCAGCACTCCTGGCTAATTTTGTATTTTTAGTAGAGACAGGGTTTCTCCATGTTGGTCAGGCTGGTCTCAACCTCCCGACCTCAGGTGATCCGCCCTCCCTCAGCCTCCCAAAGTGCTGAGATTACAGGTGTGAGCCACCGCGCCTGGCCGATCTCTAGCTTCTAAGAACTTGCTGTTATTAAGCCAGCAGGGGATACAATCCTATGGCCTGGCCATCTCTGCTCCTTGTTAAGTGGATTTTTTCTTTGCTTTTTTTTTTTTTATTTTCTTTACTATTGAGCAGCTATTTCACACGGGTTCTATGTGGCTTACAGTCCTTTTCTTCAGCGTTGGCCCACAGATAGACCACGTCACCAGACAGCCTCTCAACTAGTTATCTCCAAATGCTGCTCCACTCTGGTGGGATATTAATTCTCATCATGCCTGCTTAGCATACCTTGGGGCCTTCCCAAATCTGTCCACCCATCTGAGCTGTGTGTGGCATGATCTGGACTGCTGGAAAAGGATGGCTCCTTCGGCAGGCAGACAATTATGTAATATACTGAAATGCAGCTTTGGGGTGGAGGAACTTCTATAACAGTTAATGTGATCATAGAGGGAACAGTAAACTGAGCGGTTTAGACTGGATGGTGCATTGTATTGGATCATCTATACTCTGTTCTCCCACAAGGCCTGCCCCATTAGCTGTGGCCATGAAAGTATAGGGAGTCCTCAATAGTATTATGGTTTTGCATTTATTGCAGCTTGTCTTTATGAATGGCAGTTTGGCAGTTTGCTTGCTAAAAGTGAAAAAAAAAAGCCATTCTAAATGTAAACAAGGTTTACAGTGATCACCTCTGGGGGGTAACATTATAAGTCTTTTTATATTTCCATATTACCTGCCTTTCAAAATTTCTAAAATGAAAACACATTAACAATCACAAATAAAAGGAATGGAATTCAAAATAAAACTACCTAAGACCATTCTAAACAAAATTCGTGAACTTGATTGGTATTTGAGTAAATTCATCCTTGTCACCTCATTCACCACTTTTCAGACAAATACACCCACAGAGAACATTTGTCTGTTTAACTGGTTTTTAAAGCAGTATCTCACACTATTGTGGGGCTTTTATTAAGTTCTATTGTGTCCTTGTACATGTGTCTTAGCTAACTGCTTATTTTATTGGTTTTTATTTTTTTGAGAGGGTGACTCGCCTTCCCAGTGGTGCCCATTAAGGTCAGGCTGGTCAGGGCTGCCAAGGGGCCTCACACAGGCTTTACATTTGTGTCAAGTCAATTGTCTTGAACTTTGTGTTCATCTTACTTATCAACCCCATATTTTTCAAAGCCTTCTTAATCTCCTTCCACATCAAATTTATCACTTAAAATGGGAAAAAGTATTTGTAATACATATAGCATAAAATTAACACATTTTGGGCCAGGCACAATGTCTCACACCTGTAATCCCAGCACTTTGGGAGGCCAAGGCAGACAGACCATGAGGTCAGGAGATTGAGATCATCCTGGCCAACATGGTGAAATCCCATCTCTAGTAAAAACAGAAAAAGTGGCTGTGTGTGGTGGCGGGCGCCTGTAGACTCAGCTACTTGGGAGGCTGAGGCAGGAGAATCGTTTGAACCTGGGAGGTGGAGGTTACAGTGAGTTGAGATGGCACCACTGCACTCCCGCCTGGTGACAGAGTGAGACTCTGTCCCAAAAAAAAAAAAAAAAAAAAAAAAAAAAAAAACACATTTCCTATATATATCTCTATACAAACATGTATATGTGTATATGTACATATAGACAAATAATTTTAAAAGATGTATCCCTCACTGCCAAAATTTATGAATAAGCAATTCTCAGAAAAAGTAAAACAAAGGTTAACTAAACTGAAAGGATGTTAACTTCCTTGGTATAGATTTCCACGCCACGAAATCCCTCTGCTTCATCCACAAGTAGGACAGATGAGAAATTTGTTGTAACAATTAGATAATTCATTTCTATGACCTTAGAATAATACCTAACATTTAAAAGTGGCTTGAATAAATGATTTGTGATTTTTAGAAGCCTTTGAAAAGAGGCTTCCAAATAGTATTTAGGGGTCCAGGAATTACAAATAGTATTTAGGGGTCCAGGAATTACAAATAGTATTTAGGGGTCCAGGAATTACAGATAGTATTTAGGGGTCCAGGAACTGGGGCCTGACTCCTAAGAAGAGAAGATTAGCAGGGCATAGCCTGGTGGGAGAATATTCCATATTCTGGTTTTCAGGACAAAACTCCTAAGGAAAAAATCACACTCTGAAACCAAAGCAGAAGTCCAGCTTATACAATGATTGATCAAAGTATGAGAACAGTTCCTAGCACTACTTTAGCAAACACTCGTTTTCCCTTCAAATCTTTTCCTTCATCTTTCCCGACGTCACCCATTATCAATATATTTTTATTATAATTACCATTATTTGAATACCTTATTCTTTGACTTGTACTGCATTAGACACTTTGCATATTTCAGCTAGTCTTTGCACCAATCTTGCAAGAAATAAAATATCCTAATTTGGGGTAGTTAATAAAATCACAGTCCAGAGTGGCTAATCAGCCTTCTTGAGTTTACCCAGTAAAAAAATGTCAGAAAGCCATAATGAAAACATAATTTTTCTGATATCAAAGCAAATTATTTTAGGTTGGGGGAAAATGTGGCTCACCCCAGGAACCCAGTATTTCTACAATATGGCTGTGGGACTCACTGCAGAACTCATAGGTAAGAATAGACCTTTTATTACAGAGGGTTTATTTCAGGAATGGGTTGAGTCAAAGGCAGTTCCTGGGGCAGGGGTACAGAGCGATGGGACCTCTTCAGGCTCAGTGGGGATCTTAGCCCTTCACAAACTGAAGACTTTCCCAACTTCTGCGGGGAGGTAGGATTTTATTACGTTCTCTTTCAGAGACTTTCCAAATCTTTGTATTCTTTCTTGGCCATATGTAAACTGATTCTTCAAACCTGTAAGCGAGCTGGGTAAATATGGACAGAGTAGCAAGCAGAAAGTAAAGAAAAGGGGGCAAATGTCAATCCCTTACATATGAAAAATAAATTTTAAAAAATCTTTTAAGACGTTCTAAAATGTTGCTGTATTAGCATCTCTCAAAACTGTGTAGTAATGTTAACCTATGCATGCAGAATTTATACCATGTTTCTTATGGTGCCTTCCTGCTGTACAACAGCAGGTGGAAAGAGGAGAGAGCATCTCACTTGTAAGCTTGCAGAAGGAATTATTTTTAACTTAAAAAAGTATGTTATTGATAAAATTCTAAGTTTTCTTTCATTTTATGCACTCCCCCCACGCACCCTCTGCTGTAGCCACAGACTATTTCTTCCTGTTCCCCAAACACTCCGACTCTTTCATATGCCATGATTTTGCATATGTTTTTTTTTTTTTTCTAACGGGGATACCCTTAAAATGAGTTCTGACTGCTCCAAAATTAAGAAGCAGATGACATGTCACTTTCTCTGTAAGGCCTTCCCAAATGGCTTCAGGGAAATGGACACCCTATTTCACTCTGTTTCTACCTTGCCTACAGCACACATCTGTTCATTTTTATACCAGACATATTTCAATAAAATTGTGTCTGTTAATTTGCGTTTCCTGAGTCTAAGAACTGTATCTCCTACAGTACCTCTTTTATGAGGTTGACATTTTACTGCAAACTCAGTATATTTAAGTGCACACGTGCATGCACACACACACACACAAATACACAATGTTGAATGCATTTCAACTCCTTTACTGGATCCCCATTGCTTTCTGTTTAGGAGACTATCACATTTTATGAGGTTTTTATTGCATGGTAAGTTTCTCTATAAAAATTGGGAGGACTCCAAAGTAATGACAAAAAAACTAAGTGATTTCCATATGTTTTCCATCTCACAAAGAGCAGACTCTTGCCATCTATGAAGTGTAATCATTCCATCCTGACACCAAACATTTTTTTTTTATTACTCACGGCCTACAGTTTCAATCCTACCTCTGGTCTTACTGGCTCTAATAGCCTGGCTAATTCACTTCCCTTGTCTGACATCTAATATCTTCATTTATAAATTGAGAATGATTGTACTTATATCACAGGGGTTAATTGAGGATTGATGGGTGCTTGATACATGGCAGTAGCTAGATGTATTGTAGCTCAGACCTTTGCCTCACATAAAAACCTTGGCTTCACCAATGGGTCTTGGAATTGGACATCAGCTGATGAATCCACTCATTAGTGTACCTGGAGAAGAGCAACATTCTCTGCTGCCAATCAAATAACACAGTGGTATAGTCAAAAGAACACTGGATTAGAAGTCAAAAGGTGACTCATTTGATGTGAGGTTGTAACCAGAAAACATGAGTAGAAGGGTCTTGCACAGAGTTTTGCACATATGAGCTTTAGGTTCTTTTAGCTTTTAGGCTTAGCTTTGAGGTTGAACCTCAAAAGTTGTATTTGTGATCTTCAGCAAATGATCTCTTTTTAATGGATGTATTTTCCCAGTTGTTGAATGAGGATTACATATTAAATGTACAGAAATTTTGTAGTCATTAAGATTACAATAGTATTGTTTACTGAATGTTTTCTGTATGTCAGGCACAGGCTTAAACACTATGCACAAATCCTTTCTTTTAATATTGCAAAAATTGTATGAGGTAGATGCTATTTACAAATGTGGAATGTAAAGCTAGTGGGAAAATGTCCAGAGAAACACAATTAATTTTTTCCTTTTTAAAACTCATAATACTTGCAGCTGGTTAACTGTGTTGCTTCCTTTTAAATGTAGTTTGTTAAAGAAATATTGACTCTGAGCTTATTAAGTGAAAGATATGAAAGTGAACAGGGACAAAGCATCTCTGCTTTCTAATACAGAAACGTGTGTGTACGTGAGTGTGTATATATAATTTTAGATAATAATACATTATTTTAAAAGACATAGAACAGAATGACGTGATGACCTCATAAGAGAGGAATAGCCATTTTAGATATTATGGTCAAGGAAGACCTTTCTGAAAAGGTAACATTTACTGAAACCTAAAGAATGAGGACTCTGTATGTTAAAGGCACTCAAAGGCATCTGGGGCATAATTCAGCAAATATATGCTGAGTGTAAGTAGAAATCAATCATGAATCAATCAGTTAGGCTGCCAATCAGTGAGTCTACCATTAAACTGGGTCTTTTCACCAATTGGCTGTGAAACCTATGCAGTGATCCTTAACCCTCACTGCATGGGAGAAGTTATAAAATCACAGATTTCGCCAGGGATTCTGGTTTTACTGGTCTAGAGTGTGACCTCAGTCTCTTATGTTTCAAACACTCTTCAGGTGATTCTAATAAATAGCCATGGTGAAGAATCACATATAGAAAGATATTGTGTATCTCTTTGAGCCTCATTTTCTTCATTTGAAAAATGAGAAGAACATGAATCATCTTTAGTATGTACTAGACACTTGTTACTCCAAATGTGGTCTTCCAACCGGCAGCATCAGCCTCATTTATTAGAAATTCAGATTTGAGCGTCCCACCCCAGACCTACTGAATTAGAATCTGGATTTTGACAAGATTCCCAAGTGATTTTTAAGCACATGCAAATTTGAGACTTGCTGGACTAGATAGTGCCATGAATTAAAGCTGCTAGATAACCAATGAGAGGAAATAAACTATCATAAACTATCATTCTTCAGCCAAGGATAAGCATGGAACACTTCCTTATTGTCAACAGGGAATTCTTCCACGTTAAAGCAAGAATAATTTCAATGAGATATTCTGAGAATCAAACAAGCCCCTTCTTGTTTTCAGAATTCATTCTAAAATGTCTTTAAGAAAAAGCTTGGTATAGATTTTTTTTTCATGCTTCAAGATACTGCATTGAACTTTAACCAAAACTTTTCCAACTTAAAAAATAAATTATGAGTAAGGTCATAAATCTCATCAAAATCTAATATTCAGTAAAGCTGCCTAGTGTGTATACTATGGAAAATTGGATTTTACTGTAACTGGAGCCTTATGTATCATATTGCAAGTTAATTACAGAAGTTAGTTTTTTTCACATGTAATAATAATTTATACAGACTCAGTCTCTGTGCTACCATCAGGATGTAAGTGCTCTTAAGAGACTAAAGTTAATAATGGTTCACCTATTCAGGTTCACAAGACTAAACATTTCCTGAGTAAATAGTAAATTTACATCTTTTTGGTACAGATAAAATTAACAGATTAATAAGTCTTACACACACACACCCACACACACACACACACACAGTTATTCCAATACATGTTAAACTTGTCTTGGTTTTAAAATTCTCTCCTATCAAGGTTAGTTGTTGATTTAAAGGGTTGGAAAAATTGCTGTTATTTAGGGACGCAGGTGGTCTTGCAGGGTGTTTGTACACTCTGACTTGCCAATGGTTAGTCAATTCTTATTATTTGATTTCATGATGTAATCACAATACTTTTATCATTTATGCAGATTACAATCAAAATGCAAGGGGCCAGGCAGGAAGTATTAACTGACTGTGCTTCTTTTTTCTGTTTCTGAATAGAAGTGAACAGTGTTTTTCTCTTATAAAACAGCACCCGTAATATGATGAACACAGAGAACTACACACAAACACACATTCACAACACAACACGTATGTACACACCCTCACACATGCATTCTTTCCTCAGTAGAAAAAGGAGTCACCAAAGCGACAGAGTGCTGTGTCTGTGTTTTGTTTCCTTAGCCAAATAAGTTTTTGGTTCCTGTTAAATCAATATACTAAACGATAATTTAATGAAAAGAAGACACAAATTACGTTTCCTTGTTTTTCTGAAATAAATTAATTCACAGGGTGCTTTATCTTGTTTAGAAGTTGTCTTACCCCAGGAGATATCACTGAATAATCTTTAATGTAGAAAAATAAACTCAGCACAGTGCAGATATACATTTAAATAGCATTGATAAATCAAATTTAAACATCAATACTTGTTAGCATTCCTTTAAATGTGCTCTCCTTCCAGCTAATGAAAACCAAGGAGAGATTCCAAAAGCCCAGTTGTTATTGATTACAAAGTGTTGTAATTTTCCTCCTGAGAGTGCACTTTGGCCAAAACTTTCACATGCATATTTTCCAACTAAAGAAAGTGATAATTATACATTAATGACGTCAATTCTATTGAAATGCAATTATTACAGTCTCTCTGAGGGCGGAAAAAATCTCAGCTTTATCAAAGTTTCCATCAACATCTTGATTTCACAAAGCCATTTGTATTCATGCTGAAAATGGACATTGAGCTATTGGAATGGTGCACCTGGCTTTTCTAGTCCACCTGTAGCTTTGCTTATTGGTGGTAGAAATATTAATGGCTTCTTTCTGAAGTCATAACGAGAGATTAGGCAGTTGTTGGTGTATATAATAAACAGCCCAATTTAATGTCATATCCTTAGGCAACTGTGAAAGAAGAGCCAATAATGTATGTGTGTGTGTCGGGGGGTGGGAGGGAGGGGGGGTGTGTTTTTAAGATAGGAGGCAGCCAGCTTTGGAACAGAGTACAAGCATCAGAATATCAGGTGCAAGCATCAGGTGTTCTGTTAGAGTCTGGGCTCCATGCATTCTGGCTGTGTCCACTATGCACTTCCCTTTTACAGGAAATGGTAAGCAGTCCTGCAGTGTTTCTAGATCTTTCATAAATGCATTCTAAATGGACATTATGAAAAGTCAACACCACTATTTTCAAATCCAAAATTTCATCTGCCATGCTCTTCAGGTACAATTCAAGTTCCTTCCAGCATTTTCAATCTACAAAGAAATTCACTTTATTTAGCCTCAAATCCAATTTTTAAGGATCCTCTAAAGTCGAGATGAATATGCTAATTGAGCTTTATCATCATAACCACATAAGTGCTTATAAATATCTGCAGGATCCACGTGTAAGTATACATATTTTAACATTATCGAAAGCCTTATGAAATTGTCAAGTTCTTAGAATTGATTATAGTTTCCAAAGAACTCCAAATTATCCACAGAAAATACATACTAACAATACATTAAAATCCAACATTATCCAAACTGTGTTTATTATGTTATTAGTAGCAGTTTCTCCATTTAATGTGTGAGGCTAATAATTCTATGAAAATGACACTATATATTATTATAGTATTGTAGATGGAAAATGTTTTATATGATAGCATTTTTCTGAGTGTCAGAAATTTTTTACACCCATTTTAGAATAATTTAGCTTTTTGGATGCATCCATTATTCAAAGTTTATCTTTTAACAATTTTCCTCATTGAAATAATCAATGTCTTTGAAAATTAAAAGACATTTTAAAACCATCCCAGAGGAACTATTTTGCTTTTAAGCAAACCTTATGAAAATTGAGCTAAGAAAACCCAACTCGTGCATTTCACTTACACTTTAAAGCATTCTGACTTTCATAACATATGTTTACACTTTAAAATACCATAGCATATCAACTAGAAAACATGCTTATAAAAATGTCCATTTAAAGGAACATTCTTACAATGTACATTGGCTTGTAAATCCCAAGATGCTGACAACATGATATGCCAGATGTAGACAGAGAAACTGATGAAAATGCAGTAATTCTGAATTTTAATATAATATAAACCATGTCAGCAACATTTTTGAAGAGCAGCTGCCAAGATTTCAATCCAACTGAATGGATAATGTTATTTTTATACTCTGTTCTCTTCTAGCAAATTAGACTTTTCCCCCTTTTTCCTAATGATAAGCTTTGCCTTATCAACAACAACAAAACTTCTGACTGAATGTCATACAATGAATTATCACTCTGTTTAAGATGAAAGACTAATTATAGTGACGAAAAATATATAGACCACAACACTGCCAAAGAGAGAAACTGCAACAAAATATTATTTGTTATTTGAAATCTGATACATTCCATTGCAGAGATAAGTGACATTAAAAGAAAATCTATTTATCGTTCAAATTCAAATTGCAATATATGGCATGTTGCTAACTAACCCAATTTCTTATAAACCCAAGTGAAAAACAAACTGACGGTATATTTTGTGTTGAGTCAGATTTCCCTCGTGTTAAGACAGTCTCCTGGGAATGTCTAAAAATTGCAAAATAAATGGACGATGGCACCATAGTTCTGGCTAAAATGATTTTCTCAAGATATCAGGACACCCTGTGGCTCAGGGATTCTACAAGCTGATCTGAACTTAGGACTTTCAGCAGTTCTCCACCTCATTCCCCACAAGCAGAGCTGACAAGCCCTGCTGGGTGGTGATTATTTATGATGATTACGTTCATCCTTATGCCCCCACTCTACCTTCTATGCTGCTGCTAGTATGATCTTCCTAAAACACAGAAAGAGGCAACATACCTGTATAAAGCTATTCAATAACTTTTATAGACTTTGGAATAAAATAAGAATCACATAGCTCTTCATAGTCTGGCCTCTACCCACCCTTCATTTCATTTTTTGCTACAGTCCCATGAATTTCCCACAAACTTTACTCTTACCATAAGGATTAGTTTTAAATTCCTGAAATTCACTTTTTTTTCACTTGCTTCTCTATATCCTTGCACACACCTCTCTCCAAAAACAAAACAAAGCAAAAAAAATTCTTCTTTTGGTTGCTTAGGCACCCTCTCCTCTAGCAAGACTGCCTGGGATCCCAGGCTTGGTCAATTTGTCTTTCCCATGGAATCCCACAGGCTCCTTAATTATGGCACCGCCACACTGTGTCGTTCCTATTGGTTACTATAATCAGTAATTGGTTATACTATAGGATAATAAGTGATTATTATACTATAATTGGTTTTACTATGTGGAAGATCTATGGTTTAAAACAGAGGTCAGCGTTTCAAATTGTCTGTACTGCATTCCAGACCTGTAGCTTTGGGTAACTTACTTAAACTCTCTAAGCCATAGTTTCCTTATTAGCAAAAAAGATTAAAAAAAAAAAAGAGGTTAAAACTAACTTGCTGTGCTTGATAGAGTTATTGGAAGCAAAGATTGAGGTAATTCCTGTAAAGCCTCACACCAACTGGAAGACTGTGCAATCCATAATTTTGGTTCAGAATGGCCTTTTTAAATAAAGTCTTCAATTCCATCTAAGAATAATTTTGTACATCTTAAAAATCAGATCAATTCAAGAGAATATTTTTCTTGAAATTGGCATGAATTGAAAATACAAATAATAATTATATGTGGCGGGCATACAGATACAATTACCCACAGTCAAACACACAAACAAAAACGCAATACCAGCATGAAGTTTAAGTAATGACTAATATATGAGCCACGTGACTTCAGGCAAATTATTTTACTTTATGAACTTCAGTGTTATCATCTTTAAATGAATGGTCAATCTACTGATAATTTAGCTCTGTTTCAACTCTGTTATGAGACCAGAAAACATTAATTCAATAATATTTCTCTACAGACTTTCCAGTTACTGAGCTTAAAAACTGTAAATTTCCTATTTAATTTGTAAAGGGGAAAAAATATTGTGAAGGGGAAAAAAATCTTCAGCTTTTGCCATGGGAAAATTTATTTGACAAAAATAAAGCATTCTTTCTATCCTTAAGAAGGGTGCATTTGAGCAGAGCAACAAAAATCTGTTAAGTGGAATCATGAGAACAGCAACATGTTGGATCTATAAGCGGGCAGTTTTCAGAATCCATGGAATTGTGTCTCTCAACAGCTTTCATCTTGGCTGTTTCGCCCTTCAGAAAACTGGTTTTCAATGTAATTCAAGCCAACTTAGAATAACAGATTGGGTGTTTTGAAGGACATTTATTGTGCCTGTAGCACTGAGCAGGAAGGCCAATTTTGAAGAGCCTTGTATTATGCTCCAGATCCATATGCCCTTAAAGAGACTCAGACTCTCTTCTGTGTATCCAACATTCGCCTTAAGAGACAAATCGTTCAAAATAGCATTTTAAGATGCAGTACGAGCTTCTACTGATAGGTGTTTTTCCTGTGGAGCCCATGCTCTCTAATTTCACTCTCTGATGTTCAGTCACACATCAATCACTTACAATGAACAACTTAAACAGGGCTGGCTTTGAGTCTCCTTCAACCTGAGGAGTTGCCTCTATATCAAGCTCAAATCAAGCCTTTCAGTGAGTGAATTAGGGGGTTTAAAGGTTTTGAATTGAGATACTTTCACTTAATTGACAAGAAAAGAAAAGGATCATATTTTATCTTTTTCTCTTTGGAAAACAGATAACACACATTACCTACAAAGAAAATAACACACACATATAATTTGATTACACTACGGCATTTTAATATAAAGTTTTTATAATAGATTCTGTAAGAAAATACAGAGATCAGAAATTAATGCGAACTGACATTTCCATATATCCAAATGGGGACTTAAGGCAAGTAGAATTTGCTTCAGTAAAGATGCCATGAGATGGCACTTGCCTACCTTTTCATCCTCATCTCCTGCCCTGACTTGCACTCTGTGCTGTTGTCATTAGAAAACTTTTAGAGTTCTCTGAAGTTGCCATATTTTTAATACCATGAAGTCTTTGTAACTGTCTCTTCCTCTAATGGAATACATACTCTTAGTCATATATTAGACATACTCCTACACAAACTCCAAAACCCAGTTTAGATATCTTTTTAGTTGATACAGAGGTATGCCTCCCACTAAACTTAAGAGTCATATTTTATTCATTTCTATGATTCTAATGCCCAATATATTGCCAGGGATAAGGTATGTATACATGTAATTTAAAAATGAATGAATGAATGGATGAATGGCATTGCTTAAAGGAAAGAAGGCAAGGACATTCAATAAAGGTGTGATAGTTGTAAGAAGTGGCTTAGGAGTAGGTTGATTTTATGTTCAGAAATATGTGGAGACATGGTTGAAAGAATTAGTGTGCAAAGTTAAAACACAGTGGATGATACATCTGCATGGGTCTTTGAAGTAATGAAGTTGCATCCAGGATTAATGTGTCAGGTTCTAGATAGTCAAAGATCATGAGCAGATAAAAGAAATAGTAAAAAACCAAAATTTCTGAATAATTCGTTTTTCTTCTTTAATAAAGGCTTTGCCCCTACAAAGTAAATCAGTCTTGTATAATAAAATCTGAAATGGGACAATAAGAAAATGGTAGGGTTGCTATCACATGACACCTCAGTTCTACTGCATACAGATGGTGACTCCTGCTTTGAAGTGGTAATTTATAAAATGCTGACCTTGAGACCTGGGCAAGTGAATGTCATTTGCAGGGCAGGGAGGCTGCACTCTGAAACTCTGTCTCATTATGGCAAATAACAGAGCAAAGAAGGAAACAGAGACATCCGACTAGCAGAGGTCAAAGTTCACAAGCAAATTGCCTCCATGTGTTTGTCACTACACATTTGCATTTTATATATCATTTTATATTCCACTGTGCTTTAATAATCATTTTAGCTATTTACCTTTACACATGCAAAATTCTCAATTTGCATCTGCAAATATCTACTCCTAGATACATCTGCCCACCTGCAGCATAATTAACTAACTGAAATTCTTTGACATTCTAAGATGTAAACAGTTTTCTAGCCCTGATATTGGTAAGTCTGCAAATATTAAAAGTTGATGCATGATTCTTTCTTTACTTTCTTTTTTTAAGATACAGCATTAGTTCTGCCACTTGTATATTCCAGAACAATCTCTTCTGGTTGTGCAAATCTAGAAATATTTTGTAAGTGCATTGGGTGCTCTGATGCTTAGCCCAGATCTTCCCCTCATCAGGAGAGCGCACATTCCATCAGCTGATGACAGTGTTGCTGACTGAAGTCTTATAGCTCGGTCTCCTCTGAAGACTCCTCCCAGCTGAGGAAAGAAGACTCACCCAAGTTCATGACATCTTCTCAAAGTCATGCTTCTTTCCTGGGATCACCCTGCATCCTTCATGCAGTGGATAAAGGCTTTGCTCCCTTTGCCCCAATTCAGGATAATTCTACAAGGCCACCCAGGTCCAGAGCTTCCCATAGGATACACTGAGGCCTTTTGTAACTTGGCATTGCCATTGAAATTCTTGCTTTGCCCAATCCTCGTTACCTTACTCTCACATTTGTAGGGAAATGAGAAAGCACTCCCTAAAATGTCTCAGAGTTTGTGTCCAAACAGACTTGAACTCCTACAAAAAATCAGTAGAAATATGGTAAGTTAACCTAAGGATATTTGAATTTTAAAAATCTTGAAGGCAATTTTAATATCATTTGAAATTGGAAGGGAAGATGGTCCAATAGAAGCCTCCAGCAATTGTCTCCCTATAGGAACATTAAATTGAACAACTATCCACACAAAAAAGCACCTACATAAGCACCAAAAAATTAGGTGAATAAAGCACCAAGTTTTAACACTATATTAAGAAAAGAGGCACTGCAGAGGTAGGAAAGACAGTCTTGAATTGCCTACACCACCACCCACCCTCATCCCCCCAGCAGCAGCCATGTGGCACAGAGAGAGAATCTGTGCACTTGTGTGAGGGAGAGTGCAGTGATTGTGGGACTTTGCCAGGGAACTCAGCACTTCCCTGTCACAGTGGAAAGTAACAAGGGGCAGAACTCAGCTGGCACTCACGAGGGAGCATTTAGACCATCCCTAGCCAGAGGCAAATCACCAACCCCAGTGGTCAGAACCTGAGTTTCAGCAAGCCCCACCATCACAGGCTAATGTGCTCTGAGGTCCTAAATAAACTTGAAAGCCAGTATAGGACACAAGGATTACAATTTCTGGGAAAGTCCTGGTGCTGTCTGGGCTTGGTGCCAGTGGACTTGGGGTACATACAACCTACAGAGACACTAGCCAGGGCAGGCAAGGGAGTGCTTATGCTACCCTTCCCTCAACCACAGATAGCACAGTTTGCAGATCAGAGAAACATCATTCCCTCCGCTTAAGGAGAGAAGAGGGGAGAGTAAAGAGGGTTTTGTCTTGCAACTTAGTTACCAGCTCAGCCACAGTAGAATGGGAAACCAGGCAGAGAACAGAGGCCCTCATTGCAGGCCCTAGATCCTGAATGACATTTCTAGACACATCCTGGGCCAGAGGGCACCTACTGCCTTGAAGGAGAGGACCCAGTCCTGGAAGGATTCATCGCCTGCTGACTAAAGAGTGCTTGGGGCTTGAATAATCAGTGATGGTAGCCAGGCAATACTCACCATGGGCCTCAGGTGAGACTCAGAAATGTACTGGCTTCAAGTGAGACCCAGTACATTCCCAGGTGTGGTAGCTAAGGGGAGGGAATCCTGAGGAAAGGAGAGAGAAGAGTAATGTGGACTTTGTCTTGCAGCTTGGGTATCATTTTGTCCACAGTATATAGAGCACCAAGTGAGCTCCTGGGGTCCCCAGTTCCAGACCTAAGCTCCTGGGTGGCATATATGGACCTGCTCTGGGACAGAGGGAAGCCCATTTCCCTGAAAGGACAGACTGAGAACTGACGGCACTAACCACAAGCTGAATGAAGAGCGCTTAGGCCTTGAGCCTTGAGTGAACATTGGCAGTAGCCAGGCAGTACATACCACAGGCCTGGGGCAGTGGTGGTGACAGGGAGAAATCCCTCTGTTTGAGAAAAGGGGAGAGAAGGGTGGCAAGAATTTTGTCTTGGAGCTTGGGTATGAGCTCAGCAGCAGTAAAAGAACCAGGTTGATTTCTAAGGTTTCTGACTCTAGGGCCTGGCTCCCAGATGGCATCTCTGGACCCACTTGGGGCCAAAGGAAATCACTGCCCTGAAAGGAAAAACACAAGCCTTCCTGGACTTGGTACTGCCGATTTTAGATCCCCTGGGCCTCGAGTGAACATAGATGTTATCCAGACAGTGGTCACAGCAGGCCTTATACAAGAGCCAGTGCTGTGCTGGCTTCAGATCTGACCTGGTGCAGACCCAGGGGTGGTCTTAGGGATGCTTGTGTCACCCCCAGCTTCATGCAGCTCAGGACACAGAGAGAGATTCCATTTCTTTGGGGGAAATTAAGGGAAGAAAACAAGAATCTCTGCCTGATATTCCAAGGGATTCTTCAGAATCTTACCCAAGACCACCAGGATGGTACCTCTACCAGTCTGCAAGAGCCACAGTATTATTGGGGTTGGGTTGCCCCCTAAAGCAATTATGGCTGCAGTGACTAAGGACTTAGATCACGAAACCCAAGTAACCTTTGAATAACTGGAAAGCCTTCCCAAGAAGGATGGGTGTAAACAATCTCAGACTGTGAAGACTACAATAAATACCTAACACTTCAATGCCAAGACACTGATGAACACCCACAAGCATCACAACAATTCAGGAAAACATGACATCACCAAACAAACTAAATAAGGCACCAGTGACCAATCTTGGGGAGATAGGGATATGAGATCTTTCAGAGAGAATTCAAAATATCTGTTTTGAGGAAGTCAATTAAATTCAAGACAACACAGAAAAAGAATTCAGAATATTATCAAACAAATCTAACAAAGAGGTTAAAATCATTAAAAAGAATCAAGCAGAAATTCTGGAGCTGAAAAATGCAGTTGACATACTGAAGAATGCATCAGAGTCTTAAAAGCAGAATTGATCCAGCAGAAGAAAGAATCAGTGAGCTTGAAGACAGGCTATTTGAAAACACAGTCAGAGGAGACAAAAGAAAAAAGAATTAAAAAGCATGAAACATGCCTAAATAATCTAGAAAATAGCCCCCAAAGGGTAACTGTAGGAGTTATTGACATTAAAGAGGAGTAGAGACAGAGAGCAGGGTAGAAAGTTTATTCAATGAGATAATAACAGAAAACTTACAAACCTAGAGAACGACATAAATATTCAAGTACAAGAAGGTTATAGCATGCCAAGCAGATTTAATCAAAACACGACTACCTTAAAACATTTAATAATCAAAACTCCAAAGGTAAAAGATAAAGATCTTAATAGCAGCAAAAGGAATAAATAACACAGAAAGGAGTTCCAATACATCTGGCAGCAGACTTCTCTGTGGAAATCTTAAAGGCCAAGAGAGAGTGGCATAATATGTTTAAAGTGCTAAAGAAACAAAACTTTTATCCTAGAATAGTATATCCAGTGAAAATATCTTTCAAATCTAAAGGATAAATAGATATTGTAAGACAAACAAAACCTGAGGGTTTTTATGAACACAAGACCTGTTATATAATAAATGCTAAAGGGAGTTTTTCAATCTAAGAAAAAAGGATGATAATGAGCAATAAAAAATTATCTGATGGTACAAAACTTGCTGGCAATAGTAAGTGCACAGAAAAATAGAATATTATAACACTGTAACTGCAGTTTGTAAACTACTCATACTTTGAGTAGAAAGAATAAAAATAAACCTATAAAAATAGCTATTAATACAATAACTTTTCAAGACATGGATAGTATAATCATCAGTTTAAAATAGCAGTTTATAAGATATTATTGGCAAGCGTCATGGTAACTTCAAATCAAAAATCATACAAAAAATACACAAAAAAATAGAAAGCAAGAAATTAAAATATACTACCTGAGAAAATCGCCTTCACTAAAAGAAAGGCAAGAAGGAGGGAGAAAAAAAAGAGAAGACCAAAAAGTAACCAGAAAATAGAAAACAAAATGACAGGAATAAGTCCTTGCTTATCAATAATAACATTGAATTTACATACACTAAATGCACCAATTGAAAGACACAGAGTGGCTGAATGAGTCAACAATCTGTTACCTACAAGAAATACACTTCATGTATGAAGACATAGATAGACTAAAAATAAAAGGATGTAAAAAATATTCTATGCAAATGGAAACCGAATAAACAGGAGTAGTTATATCAGACAAATTAGACTTCAAGATAAAAACTATAAAAAGTTACAAAGAATGTTATTAGATAATGACAAAGTGGTCAATTCGGCAAGAGAATATAAAAAATTGTAAATATATATGTACCCAACACTGGAGCACCCAGATACATAAAGCAAATATTATTAGGCTAAAGGGATAGATAGATTCCAATACAATAATAGACGGAGACTTCAACACCCCACTTTCAGCATTGCATATATCATCCATATGAAAAATCAACAAAGAAACATCAGATTTGGTCTGCACTATAGACCAAATGGGCCTAATAAATATTTACAGAACATTTCATCCAACAGCTACACAATATGCATTCTTTTTCTGAGCAAATGAATTTTTCTTAAGGATAGACCAATGAAAACTATAAATCATTGCTGAAAGAAATTGAAGGGAACACATAAAAATGTAAAGACATTTTATGTTCATGGATTGAAAGAATCAATATTGTTAAAATGTCCATGCCACCCAAAGCAATCTATGACTAAATGCAATCTCTATCAAAATACTATTGGCATTCTTCATAGAAATAGAAAAATAATTTGAAAATTTTTATGGAACCATGAAAGACCCAGAATAGCCAAAACTATCCTGAGCAGAAAGAACACAACCAAAGAAATCACATTACCTGACATCAAATTATACCACAGAGCTTTCTACATATGGCTAGCCAGTTTTCCCAGCATCATTTATTAAATAGGGAATCCTTTCCCCATTTCTTGTTTTTGTTGGGTTTGTCAAAGATCAGATGGTTGTAGATGTGTGGTATTATTTTGGAGGGCTCTGTTCTGTTCCATTGGTCTATATCTCTGTTTTGGAACCAGTACCATGCTGTTTTGATTACTGTAGCCTTGTAGTATAGTTTGAAGTCAGGTAGCGTGATGCCTCCAGCTTTGTTCTTTTGGCTTAGGATTGACTTGGCAATGTGGGCTCTTCTTTGGTTCCATATGAACTTTAAAATAGTTTTTTCCAATTCTGTGAAGAAAGTCATTGGTAGCTTGATGGGGATGGCATTGAATCTATAAATTACCTGGGGCAGTATGGCCATTTTCACGATATTGATTCTTCCTATCCATGTGCATGGAATGTTCTTCCATTTGTGTCCTCTTTTATTTCGTTGAGCAGTGGTTTGTAGTTCTCCTTGAAGAGGTCCTTCACATCCCTTGTAAGTTGGATTCCTAGGTATTTTATTCTCTTTGAAGCAATTATGAATGGGAGTTCACTCATGATTTGGCTCTCTGTTTGTCTGTGATTGGTGTACAAGAATGCTTGTGATTTTTGCACATTGATTTTGTATCCTGAGACTTTGCTGAAGTTGCTTATCAGCTTAAGGAGATTTTGGGCTGAGACAATGGGGTTTTCTAAATATACAATTGTGTCGTGTCGTCTGCAAACAGGGACAATTTGACTTCCTCTTTTCCTAATTGAATACCCTTTATTTCTTTCTCCTGCCTGATTGCTCTGGCCAGAACTTCCAACACTATTTTGAATAGGAGTGGTGAGAGAGGGCATCCCTTTCTTGTGCCAGTTTTCAAAGGGAATGCTTCCAGTTTTTGCCCATTCAGTATGATATTGGCTGTGGGTTTGAAATAGCTCTTATTATTTTGAGATACATCCCATCAATACCTAATTTATTGAGAGTTTTTAGCATGAAGGCTGTTGAATTTTGTCAAAGGCCTTTTCTACATCTATTGAAATAATCAGGTGGTTTTTGTCTTTGGTTCTGTTTATATGCTGGATTACGTTTATTGATTTGCATATATTGAACTAGCCTTGCATCC
Organism: Symphalangus syndactylus; assembly: GCF_028878055.3. Classification (NCBI taxonomy): domain Eukaryota; kingdom Metazoa; phylum Chordata; class Mammalia; order Primates; family Hylobatidae; genus Symphalangus; species Symphalangus syndactylus. The sequence goes on from NC_072433.2 coordinate 31,276,228, forward strand.
CAGGGATGAAGCCCACTTGATCATGGTGGATAAGCTTTTATATGTGCTGCTGGATTCGGTGTGCCAGTATTTTATTGAGGATTTTTGCATTGTTGTTCATCAGGGATATTGGTCTAAATTTCTCTTTTTTTGTTGTGTCTCTGCCAGGCTTTGGTATCAGGATGATGCTGGCCTCACAAAATGAGTTAGGGAGGATTCCCTCTTTTTCTATTGATTGGAATAGTTTCAGAAGCAATGGTACCAGCTCCTCCTTGTACCTCTGGTAGAATTAGGCTGTGAATCCATCTGGTCCTGGACTTTTTTTGGTTGGCAGGCTATTAATTATTGCCTCAATTTCAGAGCCTGTTATTGGTCTATTCAGGGATTCAACTTCTTCCTGGTTTAGTCTTGGGAGGGTGTATGTGTCGAGGAATTTATCCATTTCTTCTATATTTTCTAGTTTATTTGTGTAGAGGTGTTTGTAGTATTCTCTGATGGTAGTTTGTATTTCTGTGGGATTGGTGGTGATATCCCTTTTATCATTTTTTTATTGTGTCTATTTGATTCTTCTCTCTTTTCTTCTTCATTAGTCTTGCTAGCAGTCTATCAATTTTGTTGATCTTTTAAAAAAAACCAGCCCCTGAATTCATTGATTTTTTGAAGGGTTTTTTGTGTCTCTGTTTCCTTCAGTTCTGCTCTGATCTTAGTTATTTCTTGCCTTCTGCTAGCTTTTGAATGTGTTTGCTCTTGCTTCTCTAGTTCTTTTAATTGTGATGTTAAGGTGTCAATTTTACATCTTTCCTGCTTTCTCTTGTGGGCATTTAGTGCTATAAATTTCCCTCTACACACTGCCTTCCTTACACGTTATACAAAAATTAATTCAAGATGGATTAAAGACTTACATGTTAGACCTAAAACCATAAAAATCCTAGAAGAAACCTAGGCAATACCATTCAGGACATAGGCATGGGCAAGGACTTCATGTCTAAAATACCAAAAGCAATGGCAACAAAAGCCAAAATTGACAAATGGGATCTAATTAAACTAAAGAGCTTCTGCACAGCAAAAGAAACTACTGTCAGAGTGAACAGGCAACCTACAGATGGGAGAAAATTTTTGCAATCTACTCATCTGACAAAGGGCTAATATCCAGAATCTACAAAGAACTCAAACAAACTTATAAGAAAAAACAACCCCATCAAGAAGTGGGCAAAGGATATGAACAGACACTTCTCAAAAGAAGACATTTATGCAGCCAACAGACACATGAAAAAATGCTCATCATCACTGGCCATCAGAGAAATGCAAATCAAAAGCACAATGAGATACCATCTCACATCAGTTAGAATGGCGATCATTAAAAAGTCAGGAAACAACAGGTGCTGGAGAGGATGTGGAGAAATAGGAACACTTTTGCACTGTTGATGGGACTGTAAACTAATTCAACCATTGTGGAAGACAGTGTGGTGATTCCTCAAGGATCTAGAACTAGAAATACCATTTGACCCAGCCATCCCATTACTGGGTATATACCCAAAGGATTATAAATCACGCTGCTATAAAGACACATGCGCACGTATGTTTAGTGTGGTACTATTCACAATAGCAAAGACTTGGAACCAACCCAAATATCCATCAATGATAGACTGGATTAAGAAAATGTGGCACATATACACCATGGAATACTATGCAGCCATAAAAAATGATGAGTTCATGTCCTTTGTAGGGACGTGGATGAAGCTGGAAACCATCATTCTCAGCAAACTATCACAAGGACAAAAAACCAAATACTGCATATTCTCACTCATAGGTAGGAATTGAACAATGAGAACACTTGGACACAGGAAGTGGAATATCACACACCGGGGCCTGTCATGGGGTCGGGGGAGGGGGTAGGGACAGCATTAGGAGATATATCTAATGTAAATGATGAGTTAATGGGTGCAACACACCAACCTGGCACATGTATACATATGTAACAAACCTGCATGTTGTGCACATGTACCCTAGAACTTAAAGTATAATAATAAAAAAAAATTATACCACAGAGATACAGTAACCAAAACAGCATGGTACTGGCATAAAAACAGACACATAGACAAATGAAACAGAATAGAGAACCTATAAATAAATCCATACATCTACAGTAAACTTATTTTTAACAAAGTTGCCAAGAACACATATTAAGGAAAATACAGCCTCTTCCATAAATGGTGCTGGCAAAACTGGATATCCACATACAGAAGAATGAAACTAGATTCGTATCTCTCTTCATATGCAAAATTTAAACAAAAATGTATTAAATACTTAAATTTAAGTCATCAAACTATGAAACTACTTAAAGAAAACATTGAGGAAACTCTACAGGACATGGAACTGGGCAAAGATCTCTTGAGTACTACCCCACAAACACAGGCAATCAAAGCAAAAACTGGCAAATGAGATCACATCAAATTTAAAGGCTTCTAAATAGCAAAGAAAACAATCAACAAAGTGAAGGCACAACCCACAGAATGTAAAAAAAATTTTCAAACTATTAATCTGACAAGGGATTAATAAACAATACAGGATTTCAAACAACTCAATATGAAAAATATCTAATAATCTGATTAAAAGTGGGCAAAATATCTGAATAGACATTTCTCAAAAGATGTACAAATTGGAAAGAGATATATGAAAAGTGTTCAATATCACTGATAATCAGAGAAGTGTAAATCAAAAGTAAATGGAAGATGAAGGGAAGCGAAGGGAAGGGGAGAAGAAGGGAGGGGAGGGGATGGCAGGGGAAGGAAGGGAAAGGAGAGGAGTGGAGGAAATTGGAGGGGAAAAAGGAAAGGGAAGTAAAAATGAACAAGGAAAGGGAGAAGGGAAGGGGGAAGGGAAGGAAAAGGAAAGAAAGGGAAGGGGAGGGGAAGGGAAGGGAAGGGAAAGGAGAAGAGAAGAAAAAAGGGGAGGGGAGGGGAGGGAAGGACAGGGAGGGAGAAGGAGAGGAGGGGAGAGAAGGGTAGGGGAAGAGAGGGAGAAAGAAAGAGAAGAAAAGAAATAAAAGATGAGAAAAGAAAAGAAAAAGGGAGAAAGAGAAGGAAGGAAGGAAGGGAGGAAGGGAGGGAGGGGAAGGGAGGGAAGGGAGGGAGGGAGGGGAAGGGAGGGAAGGGAGGGAGGGAGGGGAAGGGAGGGAAGGGAGGGAGGGAGGGGAGGGAGAGGAAGGGAGGGAGGGGGAGGAAGGGAGGGAGGGAGGGAGGAAGGAAGAGAAAGAAGCTGGTTAAGAATGGGGTAACCACTCTTGTGTTATGGTACCAAGTTTTCCAAAGATTAAAAAGGCACCGTACATGTTTGAAGACAAAAAATAGAAAAGCAGAATGAACAGACTGCAGTCCCTCTAACTCTCTCACATTTTCCTAGTTAAATTATACAACCTCTCTAATTATTGATTTTTCTTTCTATTTCATGGGGGCAAAAATACTACATATCAGCTTAGTCATGGTCAGCCAGGAAAAGACTAATCACAGTTAAGTATTTCAAACAGAAAAATTTAATCCAGAAAGATGAGTAGAGGAAATCCTAAGACTATGAGAGACCCAGGACTTGCTGGACATTTGGATTTTTTCATTTTTCTTCTCTTTTATAAAGCATGTTATTGTAGATATAGAGGTTCACAGAATATGTTTTGTTCTGGTTTTATTTTTTTTAACTCTAAAGAAGTATTATTTAGAACGTTTGAAATTGTATTAGTTCTAGTGTCAGCATTTCCTGCATAGCAAACAACCAAAGAATCTCTGTGGCATACAATAATATGCACTTATTTCTCACTCATGGTCTAAAGATTGGCAGGAACTTTCTTTCAGGCTGTTGGTTGAGTTCAGGTTGGCTGCACCTGTCTGATTTTGGGGTCTGCACTAGAGAGTCTGCAGCTACTTGGTGCATATTATTCTCCTGATAAAGGCAAGCAGCACCCAGAGGGGCAAGCAGAAACAAGCAAGCAGGGAGGGAAGAAGGAAGGAAGGGAGGGTGAGAGGGAGAGAGGGAGAGAGGGAGGGAGGGAGGGAAAGAGGGAGGGAGGGAGAGAGGGAGGGAGGAAGGGAGGAAGGGAGGAAGGAAGGAAGGAAGGAAGGGTGAGAGGGAGGAAGGGAAGGAGAAAAAAGAGAGGAAGAGAGCCAAAAGGGAGGGAGAAAGGGATGTGGAAAGGAAAAAGGAAGGAAGGAAGTGTTGGGGCTGAAAATGTCTCCTATAACCTACCTTCCCTATTTAATTCAATGCTACTCCAATCAATCTCTCTCTTTCTCACTTCTCCTGGACACACATTTGCATGAAATACATTTCTTTTGGGGTCCCCTCCGATACTTGAGCACCTTCAAGGAAAGACAGGTTTGAACTTCAAAGGATCCCACATGTTTAGACAAAATATTGTCAATGGAATCAGAAATCCTCAGCTTGGGCCTTTCTCCAAACAATTGCTGCCTTTCCATTGCCTGTTTTTCCAACAATTCCTTTCAATTTTTAACTAAGAACACCCTTATTGTTTCTCTCAGTGACTATTTGGCCCTGTAATTCCAATTCTTGGTCCAACATTAAGCTCCATTTTCTCTGCATTTTTAGAATCCTGTAGGTCCTTTTTAGGTCTGTCCATCTGCCCCAGAAGCAACTGTTAGGCTCCATATGCTACCTTGTAGGGCTTAAAGTGAACACCAGAAATAAGAATAAACAAAATCAAAATTAGTGCTATTGAACAATAAACAAGATGTTTGTGAGTGTTCTATTTTATTTAGTTGAAAATTCTAGGAGTTAACTCATTTGCAATAAATGAATTGCCAAAAATGTTCTAAATTTAAACAAATGTTATCTGTAAAATATTATACTCAAAGTAATAAGAACAATAAGAAGTATACATTATTGGTGGAACTCTACTTATACCTTAGGTACATGAGGATATTTAATCTTTAGAGTTATATCTTCTTGTGTGGTGGTGATTACAAACTTTATTTAAATGATACCGTAACTTAAATCTAGGGTAAGTTAAACAGCCTATCCAATCTAGTAGGCAGCAGAGACAAGAACACATGGGTGCTTAATAATTGCTTGGGTTTAGCAGATGCTTGAATAAATGAACAGATGAGTACTTGAGATTGGATGAAATAAAAGGTTTAAATAGGCAAGTACTGGCATGCATAAATGAAGATACTGGGGGTCTTGAATGCTATGCTAAAAAGTTTAAATCTATTATAATTGATAGAGGTTATACTTAGAGGTCTTTTGAGCAGTCAAATGACACTCCCAATATTTATTACTGAGGAATCAGAGAGCATCATGTTTTTTGTGCTGAAAAAGAGAGAGACTAGTCAGCGAAGTCAGCCTTCAGAATTTTGCAAAAATGTATATGTGGGTAAAGGATCTGAATTGCAATGGCATGAGTGGGACTAGAAAGAATAGAATTAACATGAGAAATTGTGCACAACATCACTCATTTCCAGAACTGAGAAACTGATTGGACACAGCCTCTAAGGGTGACGAAGGAGTTAACAGCACTAAAACTGCCTATAGTTTACAAGGCATTTTGAGATATTCAGTTGCTTTAGGGCCATAATTTTAAATATTAATTGTATTTGTCAAACTGTAAGGCATTTGCTTATCAGGAAAGAAAATATCCAAATGCCTGTAAACTCTTGATTTGACTAGGGCCAACTTTTTTAAATACATTTTTTGGGGAAAAAAAAGTCTTTATAATTATAGTGCTATATAAGCATTAGTTATTTTCACTACTCCATACCACAACCTAGTGAATTTCCTGACAGGGTATACTCAATAAATAATTCTTAAATGAATGAATGAGGAAATGTCATCAGGCACACAAAATAGCTCTTTGAGGTAGGTAGAAACTTGAGTTTCTTTTTATAGGTACGGAAATAGCTGGAACAACTTGCTTCTGTTTTCCCATCCAGCATGTGACCTACGAAGACTTGAACTCTGGTAGGTTTCTCTGAGTTAAAAGCTCATTTAACTATAACATGATGCTTGATTTAACATAACGGATACCTCCACCAACCCCCCAATAAAGATTAACTACGTTTATAAAAGCTAGGGTAAAATGAGGAGGAAAGAAAGTAATACTCTCATGGCTCAATACTGCAAGTATTCATCTCGGGTAGATGTGAAATATGCTGCTCTATCTCCTGCTATTAGGTTGGAATGAGAACAGTAGGAGATGCGCCCCCCCTTAACTATGACATACACAGCAGATGTTCAGCTGAGTGCTCTCCAGGTGAGAACCTTAATCACCTGCAGGCTGAGTAAGAGGCAGAGCCCCCAGCTGAGAATTACAACTGCTTCTCCAGTCTGAGGGAACTACTGCCTACATATTGGATCAGAAGCACATAGGCAAAACAGAAGCCACTGTTGGAGAGGTAGCTGCCCAAAGCAAAGGATCTTTTCTGGAAAGTAAAATTATTAGAATTAATAGGTATGCCCATAATCCACAGCCTGTACTAAATGCTATGTTTTTAACTACTGTGCTCTTTGAAATTGATATGCTACCAAAAAAAAAAAAAAGAAAAAAAAAGAGAGAAAGAGGGAGAAAGAAATTGGCATTTCTAGAGCCATAGAGATAGAGTACAAAGTAGATGCAAACCCTGTAGACCTGGATTTAGAGCTGATTATTTCTGCCACCAGCAGCCCTGCAGTTTGGTCATATCTCAATATTTCTGAGCCACAACATCCGTATTTGTAAATTGAGGGGAGTGAAACAAGATTACTTCTACTCATTCCATTTCTAAGATACTCAGATTCTGATTTAAGTATTAACTAATTATTTACTGTATCTTATCAAGAGCTCGGCACTGCATACAAGGGGAGAAAGGATGCTGTGCAGAAAAAGTGCTAATTCTGTCCGTGGAATTGAAATAAATTGAATGAGCATTATCTCAAGGTCAACTAGGGATTAAAGAGGTGTTGCTTCTTTAAATATCTCATTTTCTTGCTGGTCCCTACCTAGTAGACACCACACACACACACACACACACACATACACACTCACCATGGCTAGGTCAGGCTTAGAGGAGGAAGAAGAGCAACAATACAACTACAAAGTCATCAAATTGCCTGTTTATACTAGAGTGTAAATAAGCATTTATTGCACAACTTGGAGGAATATTAACAGAATCAAAACACAGTCTCTACCCTCAAGTTGTTCCCAAACCAGAAAGATATAAAAAAATGTGAGCAATGCTGACAGGAAAGATAAGGCCTGAAAATTTAGAAATCATGTCATTCTAGAATCAGTTTCATTATAACACCAAAATGAAGGAGCTCCATTGCCCGGCCAATTATAATTGTCCTTTTGTAGTTAGATAGATTCTAATTTACTTGCAAAATAGTCAATATGGTCATACTAGCCAGAAGAAAGAATACAGGAAATCAGAGAATTTTAGTTAACTAGTGCAGCTTGTAGCTAACAGAGTCAAACTCCAAACCCCATGCTTGTCACCATTAGACACAACTGTCACAGACTCAGCTGTTCCAAGAGTTAGCATATTTCACAGAGCATCTCTGACCTTACCACTTTAAAATTGGTACCATTTAACCAATGTGGTGTGAAAACACCACAGTGCTGAAATTTTCAAATACAATACTAGCATTGCCTGGGCTGTTGTTGCTTTAGAAAATGCTCTGCAATCAAGGCAATTAAGCAGATAGCCCAACTGGCATGGCTGGCCACCCTGGAGTGCTTCTCCTATGGAGCTTATAATAAAATCAGAATCACTTAACTAAACTCCAACATGCTTGGACACTTTTAAATAGAGAAAAGTAATTAGGCCAACCTTTCTAACAGCTTGTTAGATAAAAGATTTGAAAGTGTAGACCTATATTGTTCCCAGTGCATATCAACTTTTTCTAATTTACCAATTGGTGAATTGTAAAGAAAAAGAAAACATGAGCTTTTAATAAACTCCACAAACACTGAACTTCTGTAATGTTCCTTACTTGGAATATATCAGTTAGTATTAAGCTGGGGCACTTTCTGAAACATAATCCTTTGAATACGTATGAGTTTTGTAAAAGTGGATAAAGGCTTTGTTAGAAACAATATCCCTGGAAAATTTGTCTAATTGTTGTGATTTTAATAATCCCCCCAAATCTTAAGCATGCCATTTAGGTATAATAATAAGCCTGTTGTAAGAAAATAAAATGAGAGTTTGAAAGACTTCACCCAAGGTCACCTGGTTCTAAGTATTGCATAATGAATCTCACAGCTTTAAGAGAAGATGTGATTTCTGGATTAAAATTAAGGCTTTGTCTTCTTGGCCTGAAACTATAATAAAGGGAATTTGGAATACAATATAGAAGGTTCAGGGATAAAGTAGAGTTAGACAGAATATTACAGGGTAAACAAATATTCAGATTATAATTTCATTCCTCTATATTTCTAATTGAATATATTCATCAAAGCTTTCTTCTCAGGTTCCAACAGACTCTTTTTAAAATAGTACTGTGGATGTTTTTACCAGTAATAATAGCTCTTGCATTTACTGAATATTTACTATGTAACAGGAACGTGCTCAGATCTGTGATCATATTGTCCTATATATGACAATATTGAGTGGATATTCTGATTTTATTGGCTTTATAGTTTTGAGGGATTAAATTTCCCGAAGTCTTAGTTCCAGTAAATGGTGAAGTGAGTGACTGAAATTCGTTCTGGTCTCCTTCAAATACCATGCAGTTATTCACAATCCTGCCTATCACAACCTCATAATTAAATTATGTTTTGCATTTCCCTCCTAGAAGGAATTGATTTGGTGTTGATCTCTACCATCAGAGAAAGCTTAACTTGTTTTTCTGACCTAATAAATCACTTTACACGCGAAGGTATGAGTGAGGTAAAGAGCCACCAAAATGCCCCAATACGTCTTCAGGCCATTTGCAAAGTCCTTAGGGCTCTAAGATAACTACCTCTCCTCCACTGTGCTGTTGCACCCTCTTGTCAACAGTTAGATTTTCTTTAGTAGAACAATGCGAAGAATGAGACTGAACATGCAAATATTTCTCTGTGAAATGGGCTCTGGTTTAGCATTCAGGCTACCTGGGTTCTAATTCCAGACTAATAACCAGGTGATCTTGAACATGTCCATTTTTTCTCAGGCTTTCAGTGGTGTTCTGGAAAAGCCTTTTAATGCTCTTCAGTGCCAATTAGGTTGCACTTCTCAGCTCTGCATTCAAAGATGTCATGTTACTAGCTTAGGATCTGCCACCATGGGAGTATTTTAACACCACAAAAATAGCTAAATGATACAAATCAGAGCCCACCATCCCTGACCAGGACCAGGTAGCAGAGGAGGTAAGTCATCAAATTCTGGATATATTTTGAAGCTAGAGCAGCAGGAAAGTAAGAAAGAAAGGAATCAAGGATGACTCTACCTCCTAACACTGAGGCCTTCATTCTTTTTATAACCATAAAGCATTTATCATAAAGCTACTGATAGAGCCAAAGTTCTATGACCAAAATAAAAAAAAAAAAACCACTTTTTGCATATGATGTTCTTGCTGCTAAAGTAGTTGGCATCATTTCCTTCTGATGCCTACTGAAACTAAGCTTCCTATCTTGCTACTTCATCAGAGTGGAAGACACTGATCCGAACTGTGCAAACATCTATGTTTATTCTGTGCTCCAACAAATCTGTCAATTGATAGTGTCCATTATCCATCCTCAACAAGTAGCACAGTGCTACCCAAACCACGATATTGTTTCTTTAAAAAAGAAGGCTTCAACATCTGAGATATCTTGGTTCAGATTCTGACGCTATTACTTACTATGAATTTGAGCCTGGACAATTTAATTAACATTTATAAACCTCAATTCATTACTCGCCCATAGCTTGAAAATGATATTATTGACTCTATGTGTATCTGGGGAATATTAAATAAAGTAATTCCTGAGGATGCTTAGCAATGTCTGCTACTCTAAAATTATTTTTGTAATTATTATTTTGTTATGAAATTTTTATTTTTCACATTTCATGAAAATATATTCATAGTAAAGAGGAATTTATGAAGGTGAAAATGGATGAGAGAGTTCATAACATACATGTCTAAAATTCAGTATCAAGGTTTCACCTGGTTTTATTTTTATCCTGTAATCTCCATTGTTACACCAAACCTTTAGAAAAGTTCTTCTACCTACCACAATTTATGTTAATGCCATATTAGAAAATAAAGGAGGAGCTTTTGGGAATAGTTTTGGACGGCAAAGTGGTCAGAAAGTAGATAGGCAACCACTAGAGGTGAGCCATGTGTGTGATGACATCAGAAGAAACCCTTAAAATGCGTTCGTCACACTGAGAGACCCTTCGAAATCTTGATTAGTAAATAGACTTCCCACAGTAAATGGCATGGAGTTATGAGCCATTTTAACTGACGATTAAAGCAAATGCTGATTGCCAAAAGCTGAAGTACTTAGGGTAACCCACACACCAGCCACCTTGGCTAAAAAGCTCTCTACATAAATGCCAGAATTGTACAGTCAATACAGATGAGACCTTACTTCACATGAAGAATAGAGCACACATTTTTTCCAGATCACAGACTTCAATAGTGGGAAAGAAAGAAAGAAGTAGGAGCAATAAAGCTGGACTTCAAAATTTTGCCCAGAGTTCACCCTGTTTGTTTTCTTAATAATGTTTGACGATTTGCTATTTCTTTTCCTTCCTGTCCCAAATTGGGTCAATAGTTCTTGATGATTAGTTTTTCTGAGAAATGGCAAAAGGACAAAATGACCTAGATGACCAGAGTGAGGCTGGGCAGTGAGTTAGTGGCTTTTTGATAAGATAAAGATAATTATAGAAGCTTAATGATTTGTTCAGGTTGTAAGTGTGGGGGATGCACTTTGCTGACCTTGCTATTTTATTTTGGATTTATGAATAATGAATAATTTGTTTTAGGGCATTCAAAGGGTTTAAATGTCACATCCAAGACTCTGACCTTGTCATTTTTAAGTGCCTGGTTAGATAGAATAATCATTGTCAAGACCAATGGGTGCTTTCCCTAAATTAAAAGGTTTTTAGAATGTGGTTGAACTTGATAATATTTCCATAATTGTCTTGCGAAAAATATGTTAAAGAATTATTACTTTAATAAATGTGTAAAATGTGTGTTATTATGCAAAATGAGCACTGTGGTAAACTTTGTCTTATAAATGTCACCTTTAATGGACTCTTCTGTTGAAAAAATTGTAATTTTTTTATTACATAAGTACTCTAGTTGCAAAGGTATTACATTTATCCATATTTGCTTCATGCCATTGGATTAATAGATTTCCCTATTTTTAGTTGTTTACTATTTATGTAGTCTACTTACAGGAAGAATTTGAAATGACTTGCAACAAAACAAAACAAAAAAGTAAACTCAAACCTTTGAAATAATGATAAAAGAGCAAAAGACATATACTTGGAGAATTGGAAAATTGAGGAGAATAATTGTATCCCAAACCTTTTCTAAAGAAGGCTGCAGCTAAGAAAATAGCAAAAAAAAAAAAAAGGCAGTCTTTGCAAAAAGAGAGATGTGATAAGTATCATATTTTGTTCTTATAGTCTAGTAATAAAAAGACATAATTATCAAACAGGACTTTTCCATGTTCTGAGCACTGAAAGTTTTTATTACAGAAATTCTTATTTAAGGCATATATTGGTAAATGTTGACATCCCATCTAGATCCCATTTACTTACTAGGCTGGTGTACCCAAGCCAGAGCTCCTTTCATCTTCACCTTTCTCTGGAGGAGTTCCCTTGACTAATAGGAACCACCTAGCTGAGAGTTGCATGAGAGCTTGCTAACCTCTCCCTAGGATGGCTTGTGGAAAATGACAGACTGACATAATACATAAAAGCCAGGTCCCCTTCCTCTTAGTGGGCAACCTTGTAGAACAATTCACACTCCTGAGGCCCTCATGAAACCCAGCTGAGGCTGGGACTACTTCTGCTGAAACTACATTTTTGCTTACCTCCTTTCCTCTGTCCAGTCCTATTTTACTTACTTTCTCTGCAGATTTCTCTTGCGAATATGCCCCCAATAAATCATTTGCTCAAGAATCGTCCCACAACAAGGCAAAATACATTAAAAAAAAGGTAAATCATTTTTAATCAAATGTTTTGTACAAAATTTATAGAGGCATTGTCTTTAGACAGCTATGCCTTAACTCTTTCCTTAAACCTGAGGAAATAAGATTAATTCATTTTTTTAAAGTATGGTGTCAAATGCCATTTATCTTGTCTTTAATTCTTCTTTAGATTTGCTCTAAAAACAAGTAGATTTACTTCATTTTCTTTTTTTTTTTTTTTTCATTGTGTGGACCCCAGATGACACTTTCTGTCTTTGAACAATGGGAAGATTGTTTTGTATTTGGCCAGGAGGAAAAAACAGTCTAAATACAGATATCCAATCAAAGTGAGAAAGAATGAGACTAAAACAGTTTGGTAGCCAGTTTGAGGCAGGAAGGGGATTCTGATCAGAAAACGTACACTCTAAACCTGTGTTTAATCATAGGAATCACCTCCATGTGACCCATGATTTTCAGCAAGTAAAATAATCTTCATGTATATCACTTTCTTCATCATAAAATGAAGTGATAATAATATCTGCCTGCTAGGATTGCAGTAAAGATTCAGATGTATTTGGACACTCTCATAAAGTGAGCACTAAAATGGCTGGTTAATAAATATTAGCTTTGGCTGGGTGTGGTGGTGCATGCCTATAATCCCAGCATAGGAGGCTGAAGTGAAAGGATCACTTGAATCCAAGAGTTGAAGACCAGCCTGGGCAACAGAGCAAGACCCCATTGCTACTAAAACAAAACAAAACAAAAAAATTCAGCCAGGCATGGTGGTATGCACCTGTGATACCAGCTATTTGGGAGGCTGGGGTGGGAGAATCATTTAAGCCCAGGAGGTTGAGGCCACAGTGAGCTGTAATTGCACTACTGCACTTCAGCTTGGGCAATAGAACAAGACAATGTTTCAAAATAAACAAATAAATAAACATGAATAAATAGATATTAGCTTAATCATTTTCTAACACACCTCCTCTTCAAGTAAACACTTGTAATATTAAAGAATATAGGGGCCATTACAGGAGTGCTTTTGAAATGAAAACCTGTACATGGGAGATATGTCTTTGAGGAAGGAAAAGTGTGTGTATTTGTATTTGTGTGTGTGTGTGTGTGTGTGTGTGCATCTACCTTACACCTGTGTGAAATATATATTTGGTCTTCATTCCTGTTTTTTGGAAAAAAACTCTCGGAATTTCCAGAATAAGTGTTTTCTTTATGCTAATTATATGACTGGTGGATAGGGTTTCCTCGGTAGCTTCAAGATGGGTGCTGGTCACCACAAAGACCAAGAGAGGACTAGAAGGTTGGGACTGTCAGCTCCATCTCCCTAATCTTTGGGGAGAAGACAGTGTCTGAAAGTTATGTGGACCACCAACGGTCAATGATTGAATCAATCATGCCTACACAATGAAGCCTCCATAGAAACCTAAAAGGACTGAGTTTAGGGAGCTTCCTTGTTGGCTACCAAAAACATGCAGCTGCCAGGAGGTGGTGTGCCTCAACTCCTGGGGACAGAAGTTCCCATGCCCAGAACCCTTCCAGACCTTGCCTTGTGTATTTTCTCATCTGGATGTTCATTTGCATCCTTTAAAATATATTTTGTAATAAATGAGTAAATATGAGTAAAGTGTTACCCTGAGTTCTTTAGCAAATTAAACTCCAGAAGGGAGTCAATGGAGCCCCAATTTATAGCCAGTCAGTCAGAAGTTCTGGAAGCACAGACTTGCAACTGATATCTGAAGTGGGGAACAGTCTCGTGGGACTGAGCTTTCAACCTGTGGGATCTGGTGCTATGCCCATGTAGATACTGTCAGAATTGAATTGAATTAGACACTCACCTGGTGCTCACTGCTGAACTAGTTGCTTGCATCACGAATAGGGAAAAAAAATCCCCACACATTTGGTCACAGAAGTATTCTGTTATGATAGTATACCAGGAAAGATGCCAAGATTTTTTCCTAGAGAGAGAAGAGAGAGAGAGAGAAGAGGGAGACAGAGAGAGAGACAGAGAGAGAGAGAGAGAGAGTGTGTGTGTGTGTGTGTGTGAGAGAGAGAGAGGAAGAGAGAAAGGAAAGGAGGAGGAGGAGGAAGAAGAGGAAGAGAAGGAGGAGACATTTGGTCTAGAATGAGTTGATAAGATCCCTGAATTATATGTGCCTAAGAATTCAGAAATAGGAGCAACTAATCCAATAAGGTAAGTATTTTTCCCTATCCCTTCCGTATTATTTAATAAAAATATTCCACATAGAAGGGAGAAGGTCATGTTCTCTCCCTATAAAATATGCCCAAGGGACACAGAAGTTAACTAATATGGGTCTCTAAAATGCATGTTGTTGGTTTTAAAAGCTGTTTCCTAAGTTAACAATTGAAACAATTCTCTTATGAGCTGTTTCTAGTGAGATAGTTGCTAAACTGTTCAGCAAAGGAAACTATTTCTAGTGAAAAGGTTATGGAGAAAGGAACCTGAGTAATTTAATATCAATGAGAAAGATGGGGAACAAATAGATTTTAGTTTAAACCACAGCAGCAGCCCAGACAATCGCTGTGGGTAAAAATACTTCACAGCCTCACCAATGGCTTATGGAGAAAGAATTATGAATTCATCACTTCTCAAAGTGTGTTTCATGTAATTTTTTTTTTTTTTAAAAAGGCCTCTATGATGAAATACTTGGAAATACAGCATACTTTATATTTGGATATTTGCAATGTATGTTAGCATATGTAAAGCTCTGAAAAACATCCCTGTATTAAAGATAAATTCTAACTGGAGGCTTTTTGTTTGTTTAGGTTATAGTTTGGGGTGAAAATGATATATTATCATCAGTCTTAAATTGGCAGTGATGGCAGATTACTTCCTTTTTCATTGTGTGCCTAAGATTTTTGAAAGCCTATGAATTCCCAATAAGGAGAAGAATTCAGTGTGGCTCATTTCAATCACACTATAAAATCTATAATGAGATTGAAGACACTGTAGACTTTATAATGAGATTGAAGACACTATATTGAGACACTATAGACTCTATAGACGCTGAAGGGAGTCTTCTTGGAAAGTAGAGCCCAAAGGTAAGAAAATGAGTGAATTTCTGACTCCCATAGCAGCCACGGTGTTTGTTAAGGGTAGGTAGCCTACTCTCATAAAGGCTGGTAGCATCATCCACTGAGGTTTAAAAACTTGTCAACTAACCACTACAGAGGCCAAGGTAAAAACTTCCCCTTTGACCCCTGAGGATGTACTAAAAAATCAACTCAGTAAACTCAGGTTAATTGGAGAAAAGGCATACACATTTATTAATATTACACAGGGAGAATCACAGAGTGATTGCCCCGTATCCCAAAGGGGTGTAAATGCTTATTTACCCTCCTTCTTAGGGAAAGGGTAATGGGGAAGTGTGGATGATTTTTAGGGGAATTCAACGGGCTTGGAGAACATACAAGGGCCTGGGACAAAGTCTGTTGGGTCAGCAGAGTGGACAACAGTTTGTGACAAAAGTCTGTCCCGGTGTGTTGACAGATTTTAAAATTTCTTCCTGTAACATGAGTTCAATTAATGAAAACTCGAGGAAGGAACTTGATGTAATTATTTTCTTCTTTGTCAGGTTTGGATTTGAAGTGGATAGGGAACTACAGAGAACTTAATCCTGTGTTTTGTGAGACACAGGGGATTGAGACAAGAGGTCGGGGAGAAGGTCAGAGAGAACTTGTGGCTTCTTCATTTCAGCATGTCAAAGTGCCATATTTTGGGGTATTAATTTCTGAGCCCCAACACTGCTTAAGCTCTTTCAACTCCCTTCATCAGTATTTCTAAAGGTCTATTTGCTGGCCTGGCATAATACGGCCAGTTTTATGTCTGTTGTCCTCTAGATTATGATGTTATGGGAATGTTTGTTGCATCGGGTCAGTACTGTAGAGTGCTGAAATCCTCACTATGGGATCGGGGTGACCTCAGAAAGCCAGGGGCAGTTGAATATTTCTGTTGGAACAGACAGAGCTACTTGGTCAAGTGGCAATGAACAGACTGCAGTATAAATTACAGTCCATTAAGAACTGAAGATCTGACCATACCTATGAAGTCATTTCTGAATAGCTGGCTGAAGGGAGGAGACAGAGGCTGAGTGCTTCTTTGGGTACCATAGTGGAGCCCTTTCAGTGGTAATTAGAGGAAGATGGCAACATCACTTAAAGGGGCTTTGTGCACAAAGGGCTGAACTCTAAAAGTATAGTTCTTTGCACTCAGCACATTGAGTTCTCATGTCAAACTACTACTTCGGGTGCCTGTCAACTCTGGTACCACCACTCCATCTGGTATCTTACACACCCAAAACATCCCCTCCCCACCATCATATACACACATATGGACATTTCTTGTTCCCTGATGACCAAGCTCTGTAAGGTTAGAGTTATGCTTTATGTTGTTTATTGTCTTAAAAAATTAGGTTTGGGCATGTTAATCTCAAGTAACTGAAGCCAGCTAAACTTATGCTTAAATATTAAAGAAAAGCCATTCAACTTTTTATTTGCAAAAGCAGGAAAACAGGAAATATATTTCAAGGTTATTTTCTGTTCTTGCTTCTCTGTGATGCTTTGCCAACTCCTCTAGATAAGAAAGATAAAAAGCAATTCAGTCTAGCATATCATTTCAGGACCCCCATATTAGAGTTTAATTATATTTAAACTGGAGTTTTCCAAACTTATTTGGCCCGTTTAATATCACCTCAAATGGGGTTCTGCAGAGCAGACTCTTTTAAGTGCAGGTGCATTATTTGGTATTTGCATCTTATAAAACTATGTAAAGTAGAAAAATGAGAACAGATAACTAAACTTTCCCATGCCTCATTTCCCCCATCTCCTAAATTGAATTAATAGGATCTGTCATGGTCCTTTCTGTCTGTGACCTTGGGGAGTTTCAAGTAGAGATGACCTGTAAAAAAGTTTTTATATTTTGTATATTCAGTTACTGCTTCAGACAGGGAAGTTAAGTTAAAGAAAAGAAAATGTATATTCCCTTTGTAAAGTTTTATTTAATCCTTATCAAATCCTGAGTAATTATTCAGCTTTCTATCAGCATGATTTTGTCAGGGAAATTGAGGTAGAGTGTATTTGCATGCTCAACCCAAACTCATAGTCATTAAAGGACAAATTGATATAAGAAATTAGATGATCTCCTAAGGCTATTAGTGAATTCCAAGAGTCGGTATAATTTGAAGTATGTCCAAAACTGAAAACAAAAACAAAAATGAACAGATTTGTCAAAGCAATCCTTTAAGAATTTTTTTGTTTAGTTTTACCACCACCCCACCCCACTCCCTTTAAGTAGCAGAATTGTCACCACAAAAACATTTATTTATCCAGATCTCTACACACAAAGTAGCTTGGTGAACTCAAATCTTGAGATTTTTTATGTGTATGATCTATGCTGCATGCCCTAAAACATTGCTCTTGCTTCAAAGTTCCTAATAGTATTGGGGAGGATATGAATGTATTTTCCTTGCAGTAGAATAATTTCTTGATTGAAATTAATAATCATGTTATTATTTAATAATCATAATATTTTTCTCTTCAGAATGCAGCCTGGGTACTGAAACACAGCTTTGAGTGATCAAACTTTCTGACAACAAATTCAAGTCGCAGGGGCATTTCTGTTACTCAAATGAGTGCTTGATTACATGGACCTCTGTACATATTTTATTAAGACCCAATGCATCGCCCTTTGGCTGACATTTCAACAAACCAACTTTAAGTTGGCAGTTGTTGCTTTTAAAGGATAGAACACAATGGATTTTAAATAAATATTTGCTTAATCTGAAGTTTTATCCAGTTGCTTTTCTAGAGGAGAACAAGAAAAGAAAAAATGTGGAGGAGAAAGAGCTCTGAAGATAAAGATTTTCCGATTTAGAATAAAGCTCCTCCAAAGGTCTGAACTTAGTTAAGATTATGGAAGATGCCCACCATGAGGACCTCGTCTACCCATTCAGTTCATAACAAGCACCATCCTCTGTATTCACTTTCAAAATTGTAGATAACTCTAAGTTCAAAACTTGAAAAATTGTGGAAACCATTTACGGCAGTGACAACATGCTGATTCCTCACAACTGCAGCATCACCCGGGAAGGTTAGGTTCTGGAATCATACATGGGCATACCTCGTTTCATTGTGCTTCACAGACATTGTGTTTTTAACAAATTGAAGTTGGGTGGCAACTCTGCATCAAGCAGGTCAATTAGCACCATTTTCCTAACAGCGAGTATTCACTTCATGTCTCTGTGTCACATTTTGGTAATTCTTGCAACATTTCAGAATTTTTCATTATTATTTCATCTGTTTTGGTGACCTGTGACCAGTGATCTTTGATGTTACTATTGTACTAGTTTTGGGGCACCATGAGCTGCTCCCATATAAGACGGCAAGGTTAATCAATAAACATTATGTGTGTTCTGACTGCTCCACTAACCAGTCATTCCCCTTTCTCTCTTCCTCTTCTCAGCCCTCCTTATTCCTTGAGACAAAATAGGATTAAAATTAGTCCAATGAATAATTTTGTAGTGGCCTGTACATATACAAGTGTAAGGAAGGGTCACATGCCTCTCACTTTAAATCAAAAACTAGAAATGATTTAGCTTGGTGAAGATGGCACCTAAAGCTGAAATAGGCTGAAAGCTCGGCTTCTTGTGCCAAAGAGTTAGCCAAGTTGTGTATGCAAAGGAAAAGATCTTAAAGGAAATTAAAAGTGCTACTGCAGTGAATACGCAAATGACAGAAAAGCAAAACAGACTCATTGCTAATATGGATAAAGTGAGTGGTCTGGATGAAAGATCGAACTGGCCACAACATTCCCTGAAAAAGTTAACCTTATACCTACAAATAAGATCGTGAAGTGAATTTTAGCTCAAGTTGAGTTTAGTAAGCCAAGTCCTAACTTCCTGTAATTCTCTAAGGGCTGAGAGAGGTGAGGATGCTGAAGAAGTAAAGTTTGAAGCTAGCAAAGGTTGGTTCATTCGATTTAAGAAAATGAGTCATCTGCTTAGCATAAAAGTGCAAGGTGAAGCACCAAGTGCTGAGATAGAAGCAACAACAAGTTTTCCAGAAGATCTAGCTAAGATTTAGCAAGAGACTTTCCATCAAAATAAAACAGCCTTCCGTTGAAAGAAGACACCATCTTCTTTCAGTTCTAGAGGGAAGAAGTCAATGCTTGGCTTTAAAGCTTCAAAGGACAGGCTGATTCTCTTGTTACATATCAGTCAGTACAGCTGGTGACTTTAGGTTGAAGCCAATGACCATTTATCATTTTGAAAATTTGAGGACCCTTAAGAATTATACTAAATTTACTCTGCCTGTGCTCTATAAATAGAACAATAAAACCTGCATGACAGCACATCTGTTTGCAGGATGGTTTACTGAATATTTGAAGCTGAGTGTAGAGACCTACTGCTCAGAAAAAAAAAATATCCTTCAAAATCTTATTGTACATTGACAATGCACCTGGTCACCCAAGAGCTCTGATGGAGATATACAAGGAGATTAATGCCGTCTTCATATTTGATAACACAACTTCCATTTTGCAGCTCATGAATTAAAGAGTAATTCAGTTTTCAAGTCTCATTATTAAAGAAAGACATTTCTTAAGGCTATAGTCACCACAGAGAGTGCTTCCTCTGATGGATCTGAGCAAAGTCAATTGAAAATCTCATGGTAAGGATTCTCTATTCTAAATGCTATTAGGAGCAATTGTGATTCATGGAAGAAAGTTATTATACCAACAATAAGAGGTGTTTGGAAAAAGTTGATTCCAATCCTCATGGATGACTTTAAGGGGTTCAAGACTTCAGTGGAAGAAGTAACTGCACATGTGTGGAAATATTAAGAGAACTAGAATCAGAGGTGGACTCTGAAGATGTGACTAAATTGCTGCAAGCTCATGATCAATCCAATATGAACAGATAAGTAATTGCTGCTTACGAATGAGCTGAGAAAGTGGTTTCTTGAGATGGAAGCTACTCCTAGTGAAGATGTTGTGAACATTGTTGAAATGATAACAAAGTAGAATATTACATAAACTTAGTTCATAATGTAGTGGCAGGGTTTTGAAAAAATTGATTTTGATTTTGAAAGAAGTTATATCATGGTAACATGCTATCAAACAGCATCACACACTGCAAATAAATCTTGTGTGAAAGAAAGAGTCAATCAATGTGGCAAGCATCATTGCAGTCTTATTTTAAGAAATTGCCACAGCCACCCCAACCTTCAGCAACCACCACCCTGATTAGTCACCAGCCATCAACATTTAGGTGATAACTTCTACCAGCAAAAAGATATGACTTGCTAAAGGCTCAGATAATCACTAACATTTTTTTAGTAACCACATATCTTTACATTAAGGTATGTACTTTGTTTTTTAAACGTGATGCTATTATGCTATTGCACACCCAATAGACTACAGTAAACATAACTTTTATATGCACTGGGAAACCAAAAAAATTTGGTGAGTTGTGTTATTGTAGGATTTGCTTTATTGTGGTGGTCTGGAACCAAAGCTACAATATCTCCAAGATCTGCCTATAATCTTGAGTTTGTATTTTAACTGCATTATCTCTTAGCTGTGTAACATTGAAGTTTGTAGGTGCTGACTACTTTTTCCACTCTCCTCATTTATAATGTGGAAAATAATAGACCACATAGAGTTATTTTACATTCAAATGATATATTGTACATAATGAAATTAGCACAGTGCCCAGTAAAGTGTAGGTATGATTATCCTCCTTGGGTTTTCGACCTCATTAAAATGTCACTTTCTGTGTAATTGTACATGAAAGAAAAAACATTTCAAAAATTCAGATTTTGAGCAAGTCACACTCTACATAAATTTTCTAAATACTCTGTTATATTCTCCTGAAAATATGAAATTTTAGGGTCTGAATTTACTGTTTACATTTTTTCAGCCTTAACTTGTTATTGATGAGTTTCTTTAATTGAAATAGCTATTTTAATTTCAAAATGGCAAAGCATTTGCTTTTTGCCAAAATAGAAGATGCAAGAGTAATTTTTAAGTTCATGAAATGAGAAGCAATATGAAAAACATTATATTTTTCTCTTATTCTCTGACTTTAAGGTATAGACCATTCAGTTTATAATAAATGTCATCCTGTGGTGGGATTTATGACAAGTAGTTCCCCAGTTATAAGGGAACTACTGTTATCTTCAGACAAAGCTTTAAAAGGTGAAACTCCAGCAATTTGTCTGACTTGATACATTTTCATTCTTTGGAAATGTATGCTGAAAGTTATGGTCCTTTACTTGAAAATTCCCATTTTCCTAGAGATTATTCTTATTTTACTTCAAGAATGACACCTCACCCCACAGAATTCTATCCTCCTTAAGAAAAAATTCTGTCTCCTTCTGAGTTTCTTGAAATTTGTAACTCAAATTTCTCTAATTATCTCTGCCTATTGACTTATATAAACTCTACTGTGAAGCATAGCATCTGTTAAAAGAAGTGATCAGTCGGCTGGGCTAGAGCACTATTCAGGCTATTGTATTGATTTCCCAAATGTTAAGAGTATATTTGACATTAACATGGTAGAGTCCTTTCTTCTCAAGTCCCTATCTCTGTGTTCAATCAATCCAGGAGGAGACATGAAAGATCTGAGCAGGGTCAATTCTCTCATTTGGGTGTTTGGCAGCAAAATGGTTCTGAGACTCCTCATTGTTTCAAAGACCATAGTTTTGTTAACAAGTAAAGATTAAACAATAATTTGAGATTCTAGTCAAGAGGTTTGGACTCAAGTCAGAACCTCGGGGAAAGAGAAAGAAATAATGGTACCTGGATTGCAAGGAGTAAACAAAGGCAAATACAACTGCAAAGAAAGGAAAGATGATAGAGGATAGGTAGCAGCTTATTGTGTAAATACTCCTTTTAACTAGAAATATTTTACCCCATGGTTGAGACACAGATCCAACCTACGGATTTTCCACTGTTGATCAGGAATAACTCAAGTTCTGTATGGAAGTGAGGTTCATAGTACTTGTAATTATTTAGAATTCAGGCATCAATTCTTATCATTGCAAAGAGTCATTTTAGTAACATACAAACATTCTAATAACATACAAACATTCTAATAACATACAATTATTAAAGCAATGTTGTGAATAAACTCTTTTCATAATAGTTTTTTGCTACTTATTTTTTCTATGCTTCTGCAAGGCTGTCTTGTTGAGAAAGAATAAAGGGTATAGTATTTAAATAATTGATTAAACTTTTATTGCCTTAAAAGTTTAATATTTTGGTTGTTATTTTCCTCGGTTGTTACCATTTGTGTTGAGTAGTACAAATTAGTCTGTATCAAAATGAGGAACACAACTCATTCTCTGTATCTACACAAAATATAGTGAATATCTTAGAGATGGTGCATGGATCATGTTTTTAAATAGTAAGATTCTTTGAACAGTATACATAACTATCATGTCTTTGGACCTCTTAATTTTAGTCTTTATTCTCTTTTTCCTTGTCCTTAAGCACTTATAACCCCCTAGTAATTAAGACATCTATGTTAATGACTTTTATGTTCCTACATCTCCAAGCTAAAATTCCTGTTACCACCCACAATTGTTTCCTTTCCTAACTCAGCACAGACAGGTAAGGCTACAATCAGCAGTTTGGCTCTGAAATAAGGCTTTTCCCTGTGATGCAGTGTCTGGTGTGGTGGGAGAGATCCTTGTACACCTGCATGCCTTCCAATCATGACTTTTCTGTTTATTTCCCCAACATCCATTTGATTAAACCTAGCATTCCCCTTTTTGGTTTGAACATTCTTTATTCTGGGCCATGCTCAGCTGCTTTGAATGGGAGTCTAATTTGGATTTGCCATTAAAAGTTTCTGGAGTGAACTCTCTGCATCTTCTTTCACTATTCTTTGGCTGAGACATTACAAATCATCTTAGACCTTCTGCTGCACAGATGGATCTTATAAACAGTCTGAGCTGGAGAAATAGGTAGAGACAAGACTACGCTATCTTTAAAGAATTTGCTAAAGGGACAATCCATAAGAAAGCAGTCACATGGTTTGGATGTCATATTAGACCAAACTACTACTGTTATGAATAAAAAAGACTGTTAAATAAGAAAAAGCCTCAGTGGGCATCTACAGTCCTGCACACTCAGCACTCCTCCCTCAGTCTCTGGAAATAGTATTCCATTTTAGTAAAGCTGTCACCCTTCCCACCCCATATTTGAGAATCTGCAGCTATAGTTTAATCTTGGAATAATTGTATTGATTCGTTTTTTAGCAAGTAGAGTTCTGGTTCCACAAAAATAATAAAGGGGAACTTATTATTGTTATTATTTCACTCATAAAAGAGTATCCTGTGTCCACTGAGTTCTCCAAGGACCCCTCTAGACAGGGGTCCCCATCCATCCCGACTCAAAAATAAATGCTCCCCTATTTAGTAAAAATGTATCATATTCTATTTTTCAGTATGTATAAATGCATCTTCCTTGGGCACATGTCCCCAAGAAATGGCAAATATTTGAGGGCAAAGATTGGGAGGCACAACTTTATATTTTTCTATAGCATTATATGTATAGCCAGGCTTCATTATATTATTAACAATATGAATTTAAGGAAAAGCTTACTTTTACTTTAGGTCTCCAAATTAGATTTGTAATTGTCATGTAAATTATGCTTCCTACTGGAAAACATTACATTTTCTTTTTCAGAAAACAATTAGTCATTAAGAATATCAAACCCCCAAGGGCAGGAAAAAATTATTTAAACCTCACCACATGTGGTTTGAAACAGGATTTTCTGACTGAGGAGACTAATCAGGCACACTGAATGCTCTAAATGTATTTTTTATTAAACAGGGACTGCTGTAAGGCCAACTGCTTCACATCCGTGTCTTTAGGCTCATTAATTAACTAGCTGCTGTGCAAAATTCATTCTAAAGAAATAAGTTAACTCATGATAATCCAAAAATAAATTACCTTTAGGACTACAGCCTGTCCCCTTATCATATGTCTGCATTGTAAACTGGTAGTAAAACTGTAAAGTTAGTGTTTTGTAAAGGGGATAATAATGAAAGAGAATGTGTGTCTTCTAGAATGTTGACTTCATGTACATAGATTTTGCCTTCTTGCTTGAACTGTCTGGTTAGTTCAATCAAATTTTCCAATTTTTTTCATTTCAATTGATGACTAAATCATTTAGAATTTTGAATTTAATTAGGTAGTATGAACTTGAGTAATTTCAAAGAAAAATATAAACAGAACCTGAGATTTTCTTTATATTTCTCCTCATAAAATATTCTAGTTCTTAGTTTTCTAACCCTTTTCATTATAAAACTGCAGTTGGGTTTGCTAGCAAACATTCCTTCTCACACAGACATATACATATAGAAACCAATTCTTATGTCAAATCTGATCAGAATAGGACATTCAGCAGTAGTCTTTTTTTTTACCATCTAGAATATTTGAAAACTAAGGTTACTATACCCATCTGTCCATTGGCAGAACTGGGATACTTTGCCCCAGGGGATCTGTCTTACTGCTTGTGTGATTCGAAAGTCACAGCATCTATTCTCTTTCTTTCTCCACCCTCCATATTATTTTAATCTATAATGTTTCTTGATCCTGGGATCGTGCCCTAAACTCTCTTGTCTGACTTTGGTAACTGAAATTTTAATAGCTCTTATTAGAGTCCTATTCTGGCATGCTCATTTGTGTGTGTGTGTATATGTGTGTGAGAGAGAGAGATTGATTGATTGATTGATTGATTAGGAGATCAGAAACTGAATTTGACTCCTTTTTGTTCAGCCATTCCTGGAGTCTTACTGGGAGAGAATCTAAGACCTATATGCTGGAACTTCGTGTTGGTATGTTCTGATGATATCTGTAATAAAGCAAGCAGCATGTTGGTGCTATTTCTGTGAACTCAAACAGCTGCCAACATGCATGGCTGCCTTTACCAGGCTACTACCTACAATTGTGTGTATTATATATCTACGAGAATCAATGTGTCAGCTAGCCTTGAAATCACCATATTTCCTTTCCTTGGACCACAGTTGCTAATACTGAGGCCATTTAAAATCATACTATTGAACAGAAAGAAAAGCAAAAGTCACAACAGCACATGTAGATGCAATAGCTGATGGAATGCACCTTCCAGGCTGGTGGGATTTTTTTCTCATTCTTTGTCTCTACAGTGGCATTTAACTCTCCTAGACACAGAGGTATGAATCACCATCACCGTGTGTTATCTGCCCAAGAAATGTCTGAGCTGCATTACATACATTAATTCCTTTATATTAGACTCTACAAAGCATTATGCTGGATGTTTTTGCATTATTATCTCATTTATCTGGAAATGTACAAAGCCTGAATGGTAGAAAATCTTGCTCCCCAGACTTATTGGTTTATTTTAAATGTGTCACTACCACTGTGGAGCGTACCAAAATGGAGTTGGAATGACAGAAAGGCAAAGGTTCACTCATACACCATATACAATGACATTTTGTGCAGCAAAAGACTGCTTATATGATGGTGGTCCCATAAAAGCATAATGGAGTTGAAAAATGTCCATTGCCTAGTGATGTTGTGGCCTTCCTGTCATAGCACAATGCATTGTTCACATGTTTCTGGTGATGCCGGTGTAAACAAACCTACTGCATTGCCAGACATATAAAAGTCTAGCACATGCAGTTATGTACAGTACATAACACTTGATAATGATAATAAATTGCTGTGTCATTCATTTTTGTATTTACTATATGTTTCATCATTATTTTAGGGTGTATTCTTTCTACTTATAAAAAAATGTTAACCGTGAAACAGCCTTAGGCAGGTCTTTCAGGAGGTATTCCAGAAGAAGACATTGTTATCATAGGAGATAACAGCTCCATGCATGATATTGTCCCTGAAGACCTTCCAGTGGGACAAGATGTGGGGGTGAAAGACAGTGATATGGATGATCCTGATCCTGTGGGGACCTAGGCTCATGTTGTCTTAGTTTTTTGGAAAAACTTTGAAAATTAAAAAAAAAAGAAGAAGAAGAAGAAAGCTTTTAGAGTAAGGATATAAAGAAAGAAAATATTTTTGTACAGCTGTACAATGTGTGTTTTAAGCTGTGTCATTATAAAAGAGTCAAAAAAGTTAAAGCACAGTTTATAAAGTGAAAAAGTTACAGTAAGCTAAGGTTAATTTATTAAAGAAAATATGTATATATATATACATACATATATGTAGATATACATATTTGTGTATGTATATATTTTTTTCAGACAGAGTTTCGCTCTTGTTGCCCAGGCTGGAGTGCAATGGCATGATCTCAGCTCACTGCAACATCTGCCTTCCAGGTTCAAGCAATTCTCCTACCTCAGCCTCCTGAGTAGCTGGGATTACAGGCATGCCCCGACAGCCAGCTAATTTTTTGTATCTTTAGTAGAGATGGAGTTTCTCCATGTTGGTCAGGCTTGTCTCGAACTCCCAACCTCAGGTGATCCACCTGCCTCGGCCTCCCAAACTGCTGGGATTACAGGCGTGAGCCATAGCGCCTGGCCCCAGAAATAAAAATATTTTAAAATAAATGTTACGTTGCCAAAGTGTACAGTGTTTATAATGCCTACAGTCATGTACCATGAATGTCTTAGGTCTTCACATTCACCCACCATTCACTCACTGACTCACCTGGAGCAACTTCCAGTCCTGCAAGCTCCATTTGTGGTTAGTGTCCTATGCGAGTCTATCATTTTTTACCTTTTATTTCCTATTTTTGCTGCACCTTTTCTATGTTTAGATACACAAATACCATTGTGTTATAATTACTTAAAGTATTCAGTGCAGTAGCATGCTGTGCAGGTTTGTAGCCTAGAAGCAATAGACTATACCAGATAGCCTAGGTGTGCAGTAAGCTGTACCCTCTCTGGGTAAGTACACTCCGTGATGCTTGCACAATGACAAAATTGCCTAACAATGCATTTTTCAGAATGTATTTTCATCAAGTGATATATGATTGTATTTGGGGTAAAGGAAAGAGCCAGAAAGCTTGAGAATAAGTGGGAGAAAAAGATAAGTGATTTTGGAAGCAAGTGCTAATTTTTTCTTACTTTTCCAGATAGGGTTAAACAAACCTAAGATTAATGTGCTTAGATCAAAATGTTTTATTCATATGAAGAATATATGAAAATTTACTCTTTATTGTTGCTCATCTAAATAATCTAAGACAAAAGTAAGTAAAATCAAGAAAATAATATATTCCATATGAATATCAGCCTAACTCCTGGTCATATAAGTGTGTGTGCACATATGTGTGTGTGCATGTGTATGTGTACCTGTGTGTACACACAATATGTGCTACATATAAATAATTTAGTTTTTATATTCAAGATATTTTACAAGTCTATTATAGAAAGATTTCAATGGCAGCTTTTATATATTTAGAGAGTGATAATGTCCCCTTTTTTACCCCGAATTCTTCAGTGGCTACCAACTGAAAGTATTTAAGCTTCAAAATCCGTCCTACCGAGTTTTTCTTGATCTGCTCTCTCGCTATTTATCCAGCCTCATCTTCTTCTCATGGACCTCATCTCAAACACCAGTATTTGGCAATGCTGATCCATTTCTAGGTAATTAAACATACTGAAATCCACCCATCTACCCACACACACACTTTTAATATTTTTTCTCTGCCTAAAATTACTTCTTCTTTCTTGCACAATTGGAAAATCTCTTCCAATTTTTCAGTACTCAAAATACTACTTCTACTTGAAATCTTTCCTTGATACCATCAAAATGATTGAGGTTATTCTATGTTTATAGTGCACAACAGGTCCATTTCAATCAATTACCTGGTGTGCAGTGGTTATAATATTTGTAAGTCTTTCTATTAAAGCTCAATTGTGAAGCATGAATACCACCTTCCTACCTTCGCATCTCTAGTGCCTAATTCTGTCCCTGGTATAAGTGCTTCCTGACTTATTAATTATCTAAACAAATGAAGAATGTCTGTATGTATGTATGGTGGATGGAGGGATGGGTGGACGGGAGATGGGTGAATGGATAGATTGATGGATGGGTGCATACATAAATCAAGAAAAGAAGTAGATGGATGAGTGGGTAGATGGAGGGTTTGCATTTATAAAGCAAATTAATCTTTCTAGTAAGAGAGTTTTTTATGTAAGATAATTATATTTATCAAGAATACATGAACCTTTAGTATAGTTATAAAATTTATGTGTTTGTTCATATTGCAAAAATCATAGATTTCATAATTATGAGAAAGAGAAGAAGAAACAAGGATGAGAGTATTTTCTGTCATAACAGTCCCTTGTAATTAAACTTAATGCTAGAAAATTCCATCATCCTGGAAGAGAAGCTATTGGACACAAATTTTAATTTTAAATTATTTTAAATTATTTTTTTCTATAACTGAACTGACAGCAAGTCTCCTCACCAAAAGTCTTTTTAAAGCAGTATCCTAAAAACTGTTAAATAACATATGGTTCTTTTCTTGGAATTGGTAATAGATCTTAAAAATGCAATTGGTAAGTGAAAATTATGGTAGAGATGTTCATTTCAATAATGAAAATATACACTGCAAATAGTTTTTTTCTCATGCACTTTTTTCTCTCTCAAAAAATATTGTTTTATTGCCTCTTAAAAAAGTGCTCATTTTTCCCATGATTCTTAATGAATTTTCTTTGAAAAATCTTTAAAAAAAAAAATTCTAGCTGTTTGCAATAATTACACACAGAAAACTGATGTGAAGGTCATTCTCTAACATCTGGAAATGGAAACAGAGTTTCCTGTTAATTAGGATAACAGAGATGAAGCAAAATCTACTTTGTAAGCAGGTATTTGATGGTAGTGACGGAGCAGGGGAAGATTAGAATGCAGAAACAGGGCAGGGTATGAGGGCATAGGCAAAAAGGGAAGAAGAGTTTCTAAATCTGAATGCCTTACCAAAAATAAAAACAAGGCAATCTCCAACACCACTGCTGTGGACAAAGCAGAAAATGCTTGCTAAATATGCTATCCTCCAAAATGACTCTTTCCTTTAAAATAGATGAGCTACATCTGCAGTGATAGCAATGAATATCCAGGAGGATTTGGGTCGGCTGCAGACTGTCATGCTGATGTGTAGAGCATCAGTCAACCCTTTCGCAGCAGATTTGAAGTAACATCCCACCCGTTTTTCTTCTTCGGTCCATGACTTTGTCCAAGGTCCGAGGCAAGCCCACATTCCCAGTCACTAACAGAGGTGTTTGTCACTCCTGCGGTGCACTCTGTCTCTAGCCCAGCAGCTGTTGTTTAGTGATAGATCAGTGAAGCAAAACATTATGCAGCAATGAAAAATAGATCTTCAGCCATCACTTGCGTTCTTACCCCTTTGTTCTACATTAGTGGCAAACCTCTGGGATTCATTTAACAGTGATCATTTGTTACTGAGGGGCAACTGTCTTTCAGACAATGGTGATTGAGTCACCTTTGAAATGAGTGCAAATGAGGAGAAATCATTTTCCAATATACCCTCTTAGGATTGCTTTTGATAAAATGGTGCTTGCTCAGAGAGGCTGCCCAGAATGTAGATTATATTCATCAATAACAAATGAGGAGCTTCTTTATTTTTTTTCTCCACAGGAAGTTAATTGGTTTATCTTCTGGAATTTCTAATAGGATTCAATCAGGAGATAAAGGGGTTTGAAATAAAAAACAAATGCTTAAAGTTTCAAGGGGTTCTCTGTGTAATTATATCCCAATATATTTTATCACATCTTATTTTATGTTGTGTTACTTTAGTTATATTAGGAAAATGTACTCGTTAAATCTTATGCACTCTCCTGAAAATACAAGTTTGGACTGCAGTTTTCTAATTCCCTAAGGTAAATTGTTTGCACATTTAATAGGATTATTTTTTCTATGCTCATGCAACTCCGTCTAAAGTCAATGACTTTGGTACAGTCTTTCAGATCTTAATATAAGTAATTTCCATCTCAACCTTGGAATGACGATCAATACTTTGTGATTTCTTCCACATAATTTAATCCATTAAATTTATTGGCAATGCCAATGCCAAACATCAAATCTTTAATGAAAATGAAGATTAATATTTGGCCAAGTAACCTCAAATCAGCAAATGTCTGAAGCATTTGTGTTGCTTACATTGAACATTGATTTCTTTCTCCTGGAAAGGAATCTCTCACAGTGGAGAATATTTGCCTGATCATACTCCTTTCCACAAGAGTAAGAGCAAAGTGCTTTGCAACGAGCATCAGGGAACAGGATCTCTTTTAATCTCAGCTATGTTTTTGCCTAACAAAGCAAGCCCATGTAAAAAAGATACTTTGCATTTCATATACATAGTCCATTTTTCTCTCATATCATCTTATTGAGTTATAGCAGGCATTTTGTTTTAATTTACTTTATTGTGGTGATATTTATATATATATGGAGAGAGAGAGAGAGAGAGAGAGCAAATTTCACCAATTTAAAGTATAGAATTAGAAGAGTTTTGATAAACATATACAGTGGTATAACCACCACAAAAACCAAGATAAAGAGATTATTTCCATCATTTCAAAATGTTTCATACTATCTCTTTGTAGTCAGTTCCTCTCACCATACCCTGAGCTGACAAATATCACTATTCTTTATATCATAGCTTCACCCTTTTTAGAATTTCATAGAAATGGATTCATATGGTATTTAGTATTTGTGCCTGGCTTCTTCCTCTTAGTGTGATACCCTTGAGATTTATCCATATAGTTGCACACATCACTAGTGTTTTTTTATCACTCAGTAGAATTCCTTTGTATAGATATACCACAGTATTTTTATGCATTTACCAGTTGATACAAATTTACATTTTATCCAGGCTTTAGCTATTATAAAGAAAGCTGCTATGAATATTTGAATACAAATCTTCATAGATTTTTACTTCTCTTGGGTAACTACCTAGGTGTGAAATTGCTGATTATAGTTAGGTGAATATTCAGCTTTATAATAAAAAAAATTGTATTCCAAACTTGTTGCAGTTTTTCATTACCATCAGCAATGCATGGAGCAGATGTTCACTTACTCTACAGTTTTGCCAAAACTCCATTAGTCTTTAATTTTAGGTATCTATTGGATATATATTACTATCGTATTTTAGTCTTTGTTTGCATTTCACAAATAACAAATATATTTTTCTGTTTTTAATTGGTTTGCTATTTGATATATCCTTTGGTAAAATGTCTCTAAGTCTTTGCCATTAAAAAAAAAACAGATGTTTTGCTATTATTAAGTTGTAAGAATTCTTACAAATTCTGGATACACATTCTTTATCAGATTTCTTCCTGTCTATAGTTTGCATTTACATTTTCCTAACAATGTTTTCTGAAGAACTAAATTTTTAATGAAGTTTAATATATTATTTTGTATTCTTCATACTTTTTCTCATTTTAAAGTATTTTCCCTAATTCAAGGTCACTTGTATTTTCTCCTATATTTTCTTTTTTGAAGTTTTATAGTTTTCAAAATAACAATTAGGTTTATGATTGATTTTGAGATAATTTTTATGTGAAAGAAGTAAGGGTTGAGGTTCACTTCTTCTGCATATAAAGATCCAAATGTTACAGCACCATTGTTAAAACAATTATTCTTTCCCATTAAATTGCCTCTGTGTCTTTGCTGAAAGTCAATTAACTATAAATGTATGGGTCTGTTTTTGAACTCTCTATCCTGTTACATCATCTGCATGTCTCTATTAATGCAAACAGTACACCGCCTATACTAACTTCATGTATGCCATCATATTAGATAGTGAAAACCCTGAAATATGAGAATCAACTGGTTAATCAGCTTTAACTTATAAACTGTCTTTTGGGCTTAAGCTGGGGCAACTTTAGAGTGTGTCTTTTTGACAAGAATATTGTCTTTATCTCAACATCCTGCTGGGATACTGAGTGTGATTCAGTTGAATCTATAGCTTAGTTTGGGAATAATAGGCATCTTAAGATATTGAAACTTCTTATCGTGAATCTTCTGATTTATTCATGTGTATTTTAATTTTTACCCTAACATTTTGTAGTGTTCAGTGTACAAGACTCGCACATTTTTTGGTGAATTTTCCTTTAATATTTCATAAATCTCAAGTCATTATAAATTGTATTGTTTTAATTTAAATTTCTATTTGTTAATTCCTAGTATATTGAAATACAATTGACTTTTTCCAAAACTTTCTATATAGGCTTGTTAAATTATAAATTCTAGTACAATTTTTAGATTATTTAGGATTTTTGACATAAACATATTATTTGTAAATAAAAATAGTTTTTATGCTGGATTTTCAGTCTTTATACTTTTTAATTTTGTGCTTTCTAAGAAATCCAATGCAATGTTAAATAGAATTTATATAAAGGGACACCCACCATGTTTGTGATCATAGAAGAAAACAATGAAGCCTTCCACCATTAAGATGACATTAGCTTTTGATTTTTTATGGATACCTTTAATAGCTTTTGAAGAACGCTCCGTTTTTATGTTGAACTTTGTCTAATCTTTTTTAATTTATTAAGATAATCATATTTTAGCATATGAATGTGGTGAATTACATTAACTTTGAATATTAACCAACTTTTCTTTCTAGGATAGAATTCACTTGGTCATGATTTATCTTTATACATTGTTAGATTTGGTTTGCTTACATTTTATTAAATAATTTTTGTTTTATATTCATCTGAGACATGATCTGAAGTTTTTTTAACTGGCTTTGCCTAATTTAGACTTCAGAGTGTTGCTGGTGTCATAAAAGGAGTGGAGAACTGTTTTTTCCTCTTCCGTATTCTGGAAGAGTTTGTGTAGAATCAGTATTATTCATTGCTTATATGTATAGCATAATTTATCAATAAAACCATGTGAACCACATATTTTATTCGTGAAAAAGGTATAAGTAGAAATTTATTATTTGCCTTATTTGAACACAGTTTGAACATTCAGCAGTCTATGAGTGGTTGGAGGATGGCCGCTGGGATTGGCCCACTTTCGGCTGTTATTACAGATGCATATTACTAAGTTAGGTTTTCAATTTTGTCTGCCTCTTAAGCGAGGTTACAGTTCATCCACAAGGACTCAAACATAGAAATACAGAGTCCTTCTCAGGCCATATTTAGTTCGCTTTAACAATTCCTTGTTTTGGTCAGCCCCTCAATTTAGAGAGATTGGCCAAAACTGTAGGCACTGACACTGCTCTCTGTCACCATCATTAAGACTTATTTGGTCTCTGTGGAATTCACAAGTCGTGTTTAGTTTCATTATGGAGTCTCACAAGTCCTCTTTGGTGTTTATATGGAATTCACAAGTCACAGCTTTGTACCAGCTAAATGATTCTTTATGTTCTTGCTGATCCAGTTGGAGTGACACCATTCAACTCTCAATGTATAGCTGCATACAAAACATTTAAGACTTGAGAGGATATATCGTGCCAAGGGGACTATTATTATGACTATCAAGAGGATACCATCAAAATGCCAAGGCATACTCCTTAATAAAAGTTCTTATGAAACGAACCAAACCAAATTAGCCAAGTTAAGGTTCAGACAATATAAGCAGTTCAACAGTATTAGAGTCTAATTGGTCAGAGTCTTCGTTTGGATTATGATAGTGATTAAGCACCACAGTTCGCTGTAAAGTAGCTTGACTTAAAGAAGCACTCATTTTCATTGTCACCCTGGTAATACAAGTCATAATAACTTGGAAATTTACTAGAAGAAATTTCTCTACAATTTTTTTTACACTTGTTCTCTTTCTTTTGTTTGCAAAAGAAAGAAGAAAATTAAGAGACTGTTTCTCTTCCTTCTTTGGATCAATGCAAACAGAATCTTTTAAATTCTGTTTTATCTCTGCTAGTGACTTTTTAGCTATAATGTTTTGTTTATTTTAATGGTTTCTCTAGGCTTTATAAGATATATCTGAACACAAACAGTTTTCCCTCAGACATTATTGTGCCACTTGGTAGTAGCATAAAAACCTACTTGAGCATAATTCAGGGTTTACTCACAAGCATGTAAAGATGAATGCTCCGCCAAAACCTCCTCGGCTCCCTTCTCATGGGTCTCATGAGCTTTCATTCTGGCCAGGGCTCTCCTAGTCTATATTTTGCCTTCCCACAGCACTCACCTCTGCATCCTCAACTCAATGAAGTCTCTTAACTTTGACCATGTTTACCATCGCTGTCCTTTGACCTATAAACTCTCCTTTGTACTTCAGCTGAAACAACTGTAGGGCTTAACTTTTTGTTTCCCTTCTCTGAGTGATCATTGTCCAATGCTACGTGTTATACAGTGTCTAAAATCTTTGTTCCATGTTATGTTAACTATGCTTCTACCTTCTATAAATCTGATGCTTTAACATTTGCCCTACATGCATATGCTGGGCATGCCTTATTATCGACAACCTGATAGTATACCTGAGTCAACTTGCCTTGACCTCCTGCACCCTTTGTCACTCCTTACCCTCTTGAGAAGATTCTCCTCCTAAGGGACAAACTTCTCAAATACAAACTAACCAATCCATAGACCACACTCCAACTACCTTCTAGGTCCAGCTTTCACTCTCTGGTATTATCCACCTGCCCTAGTCACCCAGGGCCAGGTACTAGAAAACTAGGGACAGTCCCTGTACCTGAGAGACCACAGTAATTATTCAAAATGGCTAATCCTAAGCCTGCTTACCTCACCTGGCTCATGCCTTCCTGCAGAAACCACAAGGCTCTTGCCTGCAGTTTTCTGCCCGTGAGCAGACCCCACTGCTTCCCCATGTGCCTCCTTCTATAATAGTGAAGCACTTAATTTTGTTATTTACCCAGTCATCATTCAGGAGCAGGTTGTTCAATTTCCATGTAGTTGTTCAGCTTTGAGTGAGTTTCTTAATCCTGAGTTCTAATTTGATTGCACTGTGGTCTGAGAGACTGTTATGATTTCCATTCTTTTGCATTTGCTGAGGAGTGTTTTACTTCCAATTATGTGGTTGATTTTAGAATAAGTGCTATGTGGTACTGAGAAGAATGTATATTCTGTTGATTTGGGGTGGAGAGTTCTGTGTATGTCTATTAGGTCTGCTTGGTCCAGAGCTGAGTTCAAGTCCTGAATGTCCTTGTTAATTTTCTGTCTCATTGATCTAATATTGACAGTGGGGTATTAAAGTCTCCCACTATTATTGTGTGGGAGCTTAAGTCTCTCTGTAGGTCTCTAAGAACTTGTTTTATGAATCTGGGTGAGCCTGTATTGGGTGCATATATATTTAGGATCGTTAGCTCTTCTCGTTGAATTGATTCCTTTACCATTATGTAATGCCCCTCTTTGTCTTTTTTTATCTTTGTTGTTTTAAAGTCTGTTTTGTCAGAGACTAGGATTGTAACCCCTGCTTTTTGAAGCTGGAAGCCATCATTCTCAGCAAACTAACACGGGAAGAGAAAACCAAACACTGCATGTTCTCACTTACAAGTGGGAGTTGAACAATGAGAACACATGGACACAGGGAGGGGAACATCACACACAGGAGCCTGTTGGGGACTGGGGTCAAGGTGAGGGAGAGCGTTAGGACCAATACCTAATGCATGTGGGGCTTAAAACCTAGATGATGGGTTGATCGGTGCAGCAAACCACCATGGCACATGTATACCTATGTAACAAACCTGCACGTTCTACACATGTATCCCAGAATTTAAATTTAAAAAAAAAAAATAGTGAGGTACACCCCCTACTCTTGGAAAATGTAATAAATTATCTTTTCAATGAGAATTGTCTACTAATGTGTTGGCTTTACTATACTTCAAGTTTTCTATTAAAACATTATATTGTAAAATACATATATTTGGAGTTTTCTAGTTTCTAAGGTGAGAATGTAAAGCCAGTTCTCCCTCATGGCTGAAAGGAGGAAAAAGTACTACATCACCAGCATTTTAAAGTTAAAGAAAGGAATGCTCAAGAATTTGTCAACTATCAAAGTCACACACCTTCTAGCCAATCACCAATTAACTCAGTGTGTTTTCTCAGTGTTCTTATTCAAAGGAAATTTATCTAACACAGGTTAGGTCATATTACTGTATTAATTTTCCAAGGCTGCTCTAACAAAATACCACAACCTTGTGATGTAAAATAACGCACATTGTTCTCTTGCAGTTCTGGATGCCAGAAGTATGAAATTAACATCACTGGACCAACATCAAGGTGTGGCAGGGCCCAGCACACTCCAACTGGAGGCTCTAGGGGAAAATCTATTTCTTGCCTCTTTCGGGTTCTGGTGGCTGCTGACATTTTCTTGGTTGTGGTTGCTTCACCCTCATCTTCAAGGTTAGCACCTTCAATTTTCTGTCTACTCTGTCTCCTCTGTACATCTATCAAATATCCTTCTGCCTCATTTTTATAACAATATTTGTGATTAAGCTCACCCTGTAATCCAGGATAATCTCTTCACTTAAAGTTCTTTAACTTAATTACACTTACAAAGACTATTTAAAAGATAACATTCACAGCTTCCAGGCCCTAGGACATGGATATCTTTTGGGGAGGCCATTTTCAATCTAACACAATTGCCTTGTTTTTACGTTTTGTTATTCTTTGTTTCTGTCAACACTTCACCTTGCCCAATGTTACCATTAACTGCAGAATAAAACTTATTGTCCCTCTGAAAAGGCATAATACTCAGTAGGTAAATCTCTAGAGATTTGAGAAAGACATGGTAATGACTGAAAATATTAATAATTTCCCAATTGACTAGAATGAAATGCAATTCAAATCCCTTTGGCATTAATTTCTGTTTTCTGTGGTTCAAATTTGCTGCTTCCTACCTTCAGCACTCTAAGTTGTGAGGGAAAGGGCCAAGGGGAAAATGTAAGTTCAGATTAAAAACAATGACAATAACAAAACATATTTCTCTCTCAAATGTGGAAAGCACTACACGAAGGACAGACTTTCTTAAAACTATCTACTGATGCCATTAAGTTTTCAATAAGATGGGAGCCTGGTAATAGTAAGTACTTAAAAAAGTAAAATGATAAAGAAAGAATGCAGTGATGAATGAATGAAGGAGTTGTATAAATGACCAAAGTGAGACATTGCTGCCTTTAAAGTAAAAAGATCATCTGCCATTCACAGGCATATTTAGGTACTTATATAACAAATATTTTCCTAAAAAATGATTCTAGAATGTGATTACAACATTTTCATGGTAAACTCATATTTTACCCACAACATTTTCAAAGTGTCTGCAAATAGATTTATGATTTACTTTTAAAAAGAAATATTCTTGAAGGGAATATACAAATGCTTCCCAACTAATATTCAGTTTTCATTCAATAAGGTTACAGCCACATAACAGAAATGTATATCATTTAGAATAAATCTAACCATTTGCACCAAAGTTCTAACATTGTCATATAACTAACTGTGCATTTTGATATTTGCAGATTCCAGGAACCAGACAAAAATGAACTGAAATATGACACAATTAGTCAATCTATGCTGATAATCATTACGTGATAGGAATATGTTCCTTGACTTCTTGTTGTCTGGAAATAAGTTTGGGTGGTGGGCTCAAGGATCTGGTCTCTGGCTATCCTGAGCAGCGATTTATTGGACATGTGATCTTGAACCAGTTGCTTAACCTTTTTATCAGTCTATGCGGTGATGAAAATCCAAGTCTTACATAGCTCAGAGAGTTGTTTCTAAAACAAGTGGAGATTAATAGATTATCTGACTTTAATGAATTAAGTCTTGATTATTTCTGTATCCTGTATCCTGTATCCTGGGAATATTGCACAGTACTTGAAAAGATTATAGGTATGCAACATGTTGTAAATAGAGGTATTCTTAAGGTATACTAATATAAGGTATAATTTTCACTGACTCCAAGGAAGATGAGAAGAAAAAAAAGAAACACTGATTGATCTAATGGATTCCCTAGTGTGAAAGTCCATTTAGTGATAACCAGATAGATGAAGCCTGAGTCTTTGATGAGGAAGCAAGAGTGAAGACATGAGGGGATAAGATGCAGATAATAAATCAAAAAGTCAAAAGCCCATACTGTAAATGGCATATGGAAGAAAAAGCCAGAAATCAGATGAAAGCTAGCTGAAACAGAAACAGGAAAATACAATTAAGGAGTGACACAGAATTTAGATATTGGTTATAGCTAACCTGCAAGGGCTGACAGGTCTGGTATTTCAGTAATTCTATTGGGCTGGACTGAAAGAATATAACATCAACCTGGCTAATATTATAGATTAACAACAAACATGAAAATCTGTTTTGCTAGATTGTTATCTGAAGGACTAGAGTGATTAGAGTTTTGGAAAGAACGGAAGTATGGCATTCCTTTCAAAGTTCAAGTAGCCACAGGATAAAATGTTTGACAGGGTGATATTGTAATAGAAAGTAATACTTCCGTTAAGAGAAGTTTCCCTTTTTTTCCGTCTATTCAATCTCCTTTACAACTTGAAATAGAAAACCCCTTGTAGAGATATTTTGAGTGGCAGGTTTTGTGGTGCTATTGTAGACCTGGAAAAAACACACACAAAAAAACTATAGCCAATTCAGGTAATATTTGGTTAGCACATAATGGCTGTGCAGGTGAGCAAAGAGTGGGAGATCAATAAGATACCCTGTCATTGCAAAAACTAGGATAAAGAATAAATTTATTTTCTTCACCACATGGATTTCAAGTTCAATTCTCTGTAAGATGTATTTAAAAAATCATGGTGCAATAGCTTTCATGGTATGTGCATTCTGAAGGGGGCAAACTTACCAAGAAAATGAACAGTTTCCAAATTTAACAAATCGCTGATTGTGAATAGGCTATATTTCTAAAGATGAAAATGTCAAAAAATTTTAGTGCTCAATTACTGAAATAACAGACCATTTTTCATAATTTTTTTTAAAAAGACTGCTTTTTTCCCAGAAAACATCAAAAACTCATAGAAATACATATACAGCAAAGACTTCGAACCAACCCAAATGCCCATCAATGATAGACTGGATAAAGAGAATGTGGCACGTATACACCATGTAACACTATGACACCATAAAAAAGGATGAGTTCATGTCCTTTGCAGGGACGTGGATGAAGCTGGAAACCATCATTCTCAGCAAACTAACACAGGAACAGAAAACCAAACACCACATGTTCTCAGTCATAAGTAGGAGTTGAACAATGAGAACACATGGACACAGGGAGGGGAATATCACACACCAGGGCCCATATGGGGGTGGAGGGCTAGAGGAGGGATAGCATTAGGAGAAATACCTAATGTAGATGATGGGTTGTTGCGTGCAGCAAACCGCCATGGCACGTGTATACCTATGTAACAAACATGCATGTTCTGCACATGGATCCCAGAACTTAAAGTATAATTAAACAAACAAACAAAAATAATACATATACAAATATGTATCTATGGGCATATATGCATTTGTGTATGAGGGTATGGATAAGCAGATTTTATTAAGTATCCTGTGATTAGATGACCCTACCTATGCTGAAGCTAATTTATTTATTCTTAGAGATTAAGTGAAAAAAATTATCACCATGCCAATTAATATTCTAGAAAGA
This sequence comes from Symphalangus syndactylus, assembly GCF_028878055.3. NCBI lineage: Eukaryota > Metazoa > Chordata > Mammalia > Primates > Hylobatidae > Symphalangus > Symphalangus syndactylus. The sequence goes on from NC_072433.2 coordinate 31,315,872, forward strand.
GGAGTTGAATTTTTTTTAACAACTAAAGTTTAGTTTTAACAACTCGAGTTTTCACCTAAAACTAATATTGAGGTTATTTATATTTTCATTAACTCAGTTGAAAACCATGAACATTTTGAAAGCCACTTGAGAGACAGCAAAGGTGTTCAAGATATATTCTCCAGGCTTATCAATTATGGTGGGGTGCTCAGGTATACATGGAAAGCTGTTTGTGTGAAACAGAACATATGCTATAAAATTTCACAAACAGTATGGAAACTTTGTAGAATGAGCGGGAAAAAAAATGCTTTATAATACAGAGGTCAGAGGTGTGGAGCCAAGATGGCCGAATAGGAACAGCTCCGGTCTACAGCTCGCAGCCTGAGTGACACAGAAGACAGGTGATTTCTGCATTTCCATTTGAGGTACCGGGTTCATCTCACTAGGGAGTGCCAAACAGTGGGTGTAGGACAGTCGGTGCAGCGCACTGTGCACAAGCCGAAGCAGGGTGAGGCATTGCCTCACTCGGGAAGCACAAGGGATCAGGGAGTTCCCTTTCCTAGTCAAAGAAAGGGGTAACAGATGGCACCTGGAAAATTGGGTCAGTCCCACCCTAATACTGCGCTTTTCCAATGGGCTTGGAAAACGGCACACCAGGAGATTGTGTCCCGCACCTGGCTCGGAGGGTCCTATGCCCATGGAGTCTGGCTGATTGCTAGGACAGCAGTCTGAGATCAAACTGCAAGGCAGCAGTGAGGCTGGAGGAGGGGCGCCTGCCATTGCCCAGGCTTGCTTAGGTAAACAAAGCAGCCAGGAAGCTCTAACTGGGTGGAGCCCACCACAGCTCAAGGAGGCCTGCCTGCCTCTGTAGGCTCCACCTCTGGGGGCAGGGCACAGACAAACAAAAAGTCAGCAGGAACCTCTACAGACTTAAATGTCCCTGTCTGACAGCTTTGAAGAGAGTAGTGGTTCTCCCAGCACGCAGCTGGAGATTTGAGAACAGGCAGACTGCTTCCTAAAGTGGGTCCCTGACCCCCGAGCAGCCTAACTGGGAGGCACCCCCCAGTAGGGGCAGACTGACACCTCACTTGGCCAGGTACTTCTCTGAGACAAAACTTCCAGAGGAACGATCAGACAGCTGAATTTGCGGTCTCACGAAAATCCGCTGTTCTGTAGCCACCGCTGCTGACACCCAGCAAAACAGGGTCTGGAGTGGACCTCTAGCAAACTCCAACAGACCTGCAGCTGAGGGTCCTGTCTGGTAGAAGGAAAACTAACAAACAGAAAGGACATCCACACCAAAAACCCATCTGTACATCACCATCATCAAAGACCAAAAGTAGAACAACTTACAAAGATGGGGAGAAAACAGAGCAGAAAAACTGGAAACTCTAAAAAGCAGAGCACCTCTCCTCCTCCAAAGGAACGCAGTTCCTCACCAGCAACGGAACAAAGCTGGACGGAGAATGACTATGACGAGTTGAGAGAAGAAGGCTTCAGACGATTCAAACTACTCTGAGCTATGGGAGGAAATTCAAAACAATAGCAAAGAAGATAAAAACTTTGAAAAAAAATTAGATGAATGGATAACTAGAATAACCAATGAAGAGAAGGGCTTAAAGGAGCTGATGGAGCTGAAAGCCAAATTTCGAGAACTACAGGAAGATTGCAGAAGCCTCGGTAGCCGATGCGATCAACTGGAAGAAAGGGTATCAGTGATGGAAGATGAAATGAATGAAATGAAGCGAGAACAGAAGTTTACAGACAAAAGAATAAAAAGAAACGAACAAAGCCTCCAAGAAATATGGGACTATGTGAAAAGAACAAACCTACGTCTGATTGGTGTACCTGAAAGTGACGGGGAGAATGGAACCAAGTTGGAAAACACTCTGCGAGATATTATCCAGGAGAACTTCCCCAATCTAGCAAGGCAGGCCAACCTTCAGATTCAGGAAATACAGAGAACGCCACAAAGATACTCCTTGAGAATACCAACTCTAAGACACATAATTGTCAGATTCACCAAAGTTGAAATGAAGGAAAAAATGTTAAGGGTGGCCAGAGAGAAAGGTCGGGTTACCCACAAAGGGAAGCCCATCAGACTAACAGCTGATCTCTCGGCAGAAACTCTACAAGCCAGAAGAGAGTGGGGGCCGATATTCAACATTCTTAAAGAAAAGAATTTTCTTTTTTTCTTTTTTTTTATTATACTTTAGGTTATAGGGTACATGTGCACAATGTGCAGGTTTGTTACACATGTATCCATGTGCCATGTTGTTTTGCTGCACCCATTAACTCGTCATTTAGCATTAGGTATATCTCCTAATGCTGTCCCTTCCCCCTCCCCCCACCCCACAACAGTCCCTGGAGTGTGATGTTCCCCTTCCTGTGTCCATGAGTTCTCACTGTTCAATTCCCACCTATGAGTGAGAACATGCGCTGTTTGGTTTTTTGTCCTTGGGATAGTTTACTGAGAATGATGCTTTCCAGTTTCATCCATGTCCCTACAAAGGACATGAACTCATCATTTTTTATGGCTGCATAGTATTCCATAGTGTATATGTGCCACATTTTCTTAATCCAGTCTATCGTCATTGGACATTTGGGGTGGTTCCAAGTCTTTGCTATTGTGAATACTGCTGCAATAAACATATGTGTGCATGTGTCTTTATAGCAGCATGATTTATAGTCCTTTGGGTACATACCCAGTAATGGGATGGCTGGGTCAAATGGTATTTCTAGTTCTAGATCCCTGAGGAATCGCCACACTGACTTCCACAATGGTTGAACTAGTTTACAGTCCCACCAACAGTGTAAAAGTGTTCCTATTTCTCCACATCCTCTCCAGCACCTGTTGTTTCCTGACTTTTTAATGATGGCCATTCTAACTGGTGTGAGATGGTATCTCATTGTGGTTTCGATTTGCATTTCTCTGATGGCCAGTGATGATGAGCATTTTTTCATGTGTTTTTTGGTGCATAAATGTCTTCTTCTGAGAAGTGTCTGTTCATGTCCTTCATCCACTTTTTGATGGGGTTATTTTTTTCTTGTAAATTTGTTTGAGTTCATTGTAGATTCTGGATATTAGCCCTTTGTCAGATGAGTAGGTTGCAAAAATTTTCTCCATCACCAAGTCAATCCTCAGCCAAAAGAACAAAGCTGGAGGCATCACGCTACCTGACTTCAAACTATACTACAAGGCTACAGTAACCAAAACAGCATGGTACTGGTACCACAACAGAGACGTAGATCAATGGAACAGAACAGAGCCCTCAGAAATAATGTCACATACCTACAACTATCTGATCTTTGACAAACCTGACAAAAACAAGCAATGGGAAAAGGATTCCCTATTTAATAAATGGTGCTGGGAAAACTGGCTAGCCATATGTAGAAAACTGAAACTGGATCCCTTCCTTATGCCTTATACAAAAATTAATTCAAGATGAATTAAAGACTTACATGTTAGACCTAAAACCATAAAAACCCTAGAAGAAAACCTAGGCAATACCATTCAGGACATAGGCGTGGGCAAGGACTTCATGTCTAAAACACCAAAAGCAATGGCAACAAAAGCCAAAATTGACAAATGGGATCTAATTAAACTAAAGAGCTTCTGCATCAGCAAAAGAAACTACCATCAGAGTGAACAGGCAACCTACAGAATGGGAGAAAATTTTTGCAACCTACTCATCTGACAAAGGGCTAATATCCAGAATCTACAATGAACTCAAACAAATTTACAAGAAAAAAACAACCCCATCAAAAAGTGGGTGAAGGACATGAACAGACACTTCTCAGAAGAAGACATTTATGCAGCCAAAAAACACATGAAAAAATGCTCATCATCACTGGCCATCAGAGAAATGCAAATCAAAACCACAATGAGATACCATCTCACACCAGTTAGAATGGCCATCATTAAAAAGTCAGGAAACAACAGGTGCTGGAGAGGATGTGGAGAAATAGGAACACTTTTACACTGTTGGTGGGACTGTAAACTAGTTCAACCATTGTGGAAGTCAGTGTGGCGATTCCTCAGGGATCTAGAACTAGAAATACCATTTGACCCAGCCATCCCATTACTGGGCATGTACCCAAAGGACTATAAATCATGCTGTTATAAAGACACATGCACACGTATGTTTATTGCGGCACTATTCACAATAGCAAAGACTTGGAACCAACCCAAATGTCCAACGACGATAGACTGGATTAAGAAAATGTGGCACATATACACCATGGAATACTATGCAGCCATAAAAAATGATGAGTTCATGTCCTTTGTAGGGACATGGATGAAACTGGAAAGCATCATTCTCAGTAAACTATTGCAAGGACAAAAAACCAAACAGCGCATGTTCTCACTTATAGGTGGGAATTGAACAATGAGAACTCATGGACACAGGAAGGGGAACATCACACTCCAGAGACTGTTGTGGGGTGGGGGAGGGGGAAGGGACAGCATTAGGAGATATACCTAATGCTAGATGACGAGTTAATGGGTGCAGCAAACCAACGTGGCACATGGATACATATGTAACTAACCTGCACATTGTGCACATGTACCCTAAAACCTGAAGTATATGGCCGGGCGCGGTGGCTCACGCTTGTAATCCCAGCACTTTGGGAGGCCGAGGCGGGCGGATCACGAGGTCAGGAGATCGAGACCACGGTGAAACCCCGTCTCTACTAAAAATACAAAAAATTAGCCGGGCGTGGTGGCGGGTGCCTGTAGTCCCAGCTACTCGGAGAGGCTGAGGCAGGAGAATGGTGTGAACCCGGGAGGCGGAGCTTGCAGTGAGCCGAGATCGCGCCACTGCACTCCAGCCTGGGCGACAGAGCGAGACTCCGTCTCAAAAAAAAAAAAAAAAACAAACAAACAAACAAAAAAAAACAAAAAAAAAACCTGAAGTATAATAATATAAAAAAAAATTATAATACAGAGGTCAGGTAGAACTGAGTCTTCAGAAACTGGAAAGATGTTTTCTGACACTACTCCATGGGAATTATATATCACTTGACATAATATTTAACCTGAAAGCAACCAACGGGAAAAAAAATCAGACAAATCTGGATTGTGAGACATCCTACAAGAAAACTGTCCTAAACTATTTCAAATTGTCAAAGCCACAAGGAAAAAGAAAAAAGACGGAGGAGAGGTGTTTTAACTTAAAATACAACCAAATAGAATGTGTGATTTTTAATTGAATTCTGGATTGGGGAGAAAAACATTTTTGGACAATTAAATGAATCTGAATATAAATAGAATATTAAATAATAATACTGAATCAGTGTTATATTTGTTTGTTATAGTATTAGATTTGATTCTCCTAAAATGAGAGCTGGAGACAACAGCTTATATGTGCATAATTTATTTTGAAGGTGATTCCAGAAAGAAGAATTGGCGTGCAGAGAGTGAGACAGGGAAGCAGATTCCTTCTATAAATGGTACAACTTTAGCGGAACTGTTTAAGATAGATATCTGGGTATCTATTCCTCTAGGAATTCTCTAAAAACCTGCATAGAATGTACACCAGAAACATTAACTGAAAGACAAAAGACTGGGGTATTTATCCACTGAAAGTAGCTTCCTGTGGGTGTTATTTTACCTATATTTCCAAGTGCATTTGCTAAGGTAAGTTCTGATGGGGAAGAAATGTTCATATATATGGCAAGGTACATAAAATATAGTAATCTTTCAGTGTAAATAAGAACTACCTACCATTGCAGCAGCTGAAATCAAAACTAGGTAGACAAGTAGGTAGACAAGGGTCTACCTTGTTTGGGGGTAATATAATTCCCTGTTTTCTAACATAAATACTGAAGTATTTAAGGATAAAGTATCAAGATGTTGATCACTCGATATCAAATGGATCTAGTGTATATTTGTACATGTAAGTGGGTGTTTATGTGTGTTGATAAGGTCAGAGAATTAAAGCTTCTGTAGTAAAGTCCTTTGAACCATTCATTTTTTTTTTTGAGACAGGGTTTCACTGTTGTTGCCCAGGCAGGCTGGAGTGCAATGGTGCAAACTCAACTCACTGCAACCTCTGCCTCCCGGATTTCAAGCAATTCTCCTGCCTTAGCCTCGCAAATAGCTGGGATTACAGCTGTGTGCTACCACACCCAGCTAATTTGTATTTTTAGTAGAGACAGGGTTTCACCATGTAGGTAAGGTTGGAGAGTAAGTTTAAAATTTTTCAGAATCAAATATTAGAAAAAATTCAAAAGGATTTTAATGGATGGATTTAGAAAAAGAAAAGGCATTGTTGGTTCAAGAAAGCCTAAGAATCAAGAGAGTTAAAAGCTAGTAATTTACAAACTAGTAAAACATAATATTAGATGGGTGGAGTGTTTGGAATTAATAGCATTACAACAAAATTTCAATTTTATTCTATAATTGATGATAACTACTGGGTGTTTTTAAGAACAGAAAAAATGAGTTTATGTGATATAAGATACTGTTTCTCCTTCTGTCTTTCTATCTGTGGTCAGAAATGCCAGAAGTTCATTTCTATTATGGAAACTAAGTGGAAGCTACTGAAATATCCATAAAGAAAAAATAGAGTCCTGAACTTGGGTAACAATATAAATTAAAAACAAACAAACAAAAAAATAAGACGAATGTTAGTAAGAAAAGATAAAAGCATGGAAAGTTGATGGCTTCCATCTAATTAGATTTCAAAGCTGCAAAAGAAAAGGAAGCAATGGTAACTAAAGTTACCAATGTTTTAATCTTTTTGTCCTCTGGTAACCTTGCATAATTGGTGATCAGAAATTGATAAATGAATAAAATGTATGTTTGATTATAAGAAAGAGCTTTGCAGCTTCAACAAAAATATGAGAAAAAAAGGGATTTCTGGGGAAAGGAGAAAGTCAATGAGGTGTTGAATTTTAGACAGTTTTTGGGGTGATACCAGTGCACTTGAATTTATTTTAGATTTGGTGTCTTCATAAAGCCTTTTGAAAGAGGAATGACATGCAAAAATAAGAAGATAGGAATTAAACAATATTTTTAATGGACCAAGAGATTTGGTGGTGGTGCTCCCGGAAATTTATTGGATCACTGAACTGATGACATGGCAGACACTGGATGTAATACACACACCTTTATTAGTACCCAGCAGAAAAGTATCTGAATTGAAGAGACTTCTTCACAAGTGGGGTCTAAGGCAAAAAAGGAAACAAGCTGGTGTAGTTCGGCTATCTATTCCTTCCCAATCTCACGTAGAAATTTAATTCCCAGTGTTGGAAGTGGGGCCTAGCGGAAGGTGTTTGGGTCATGGGGGCAGATCTCTGATGAACATCTTGGTGCTGTCCTCATGGTAATAATGAGTGACTTCTCTGTTAGTTCCCATGAGATCTGATTTGTTAAAAAGAGCCTGGCACTCCCCCCCGCTCCTTTTTCTTCCTCTCTCTTGCTTCCTTCCCCTGGCCTTGTGATGTCAACTCCCCTTCAACCATGACTGGAAGCTCCCTGAGACCCTCACCAGAAGCAGATGCCAATGCCATGCTTCTTGCACAGCCTGCAGAACCGTGAACTAAATAAATCTCTTTTCCTTATAAACCACTCAGCTTCAGGTAATCCTTTCTAGCAACGCAAAACAGACTAATACATAAGCCAACCACAGAAACAAAATTACACCTAGGGCTAGGAAGAAAGGCAGGCAAGTTGAATCAGATTGCAGGTGGATTGGTTTATGTGAATTGCATTTGCATACATAGGTTTTTGGCAGTTACTACCTGTCATACACACACTTTTTACACATACCATTGGGACCGCTTAAGGAACACGCTGAGGGGCTAGAGAGCAGAGATGATCAGGGAGAATTTGAGGGAAAGGAAAGTGGGAGGGATTTGGGGGAAAGTTGAAGACATTCATGTTACCATTAATGTAAGCAAAATGGAGTTTATTTACTTCTAACATGAACATAACAATTACATGGTTTCCTCTTATTATAAATAGGAAAGAGCTTTTCCTAATAATGGCCACAAAATGTTAGCAGAACAAAAGCAGTTAAAACAAGGGAGTTTAGCATGAAAACCCAAAGAACCAACAGAAAAAAAGTGGGTGTCTAGCGCTGAGTAAGACGCCAAATAGGGAACATTTTCTTCACTATATCCCTTACTATGTAGGCGAGCAGATTTCAGAAGTTTATGACATCAAGCTCATTCTCCACTTTAAAAGTTAGATACGGTAGCCTGCCAGCTTCCCGTATGGAATTGTGGTTAAGCAGTTGAGTTGTCAGGTCACTACATTTGTGTTTGATTCCTGAATCATGTACTTAGCAGTGTTCTGGTATCAGCTACGTCACTTAACTTCTATAAACCTGAGTTTACTAATCTATAAAATGGGAACAACAATAGAACCAAAACAGAGAACTACACTATTTTACTCATTCCAAAAAAACAAACCAATGAATCAGGCAGGCATGGCTATTAAAATCATTTTACATACAAGAAACTCAAATACCAATTGTTAAGTTATTTTTTCAATGTGATATATTTGTAGTTAGCAGAGCCAGAGTGTAATAGGTCTGCTTTATTTCAAATTTTACTTTTTAAATTAACACCTAGCATCCTTTATTAAAGAAAAACTGTTAATCAGAGGATAGTTGCTTAGGAAGGGAGCAAATAATAAATAATCAAGGATATCAAGGTACACAGTACATATTCAAAGATAGGGTCTGGACAACGCAATGCAAATATTTTAGTTCTATTTCAAGGCAATTTTTTTTTTGCAGAAGCAGCTGAACTGGGTTTTCTTACCCAGCTGTCATGAAACATAAGAACAGGAACACATAACATATCCTCTTCCTGCCCCTAATTTCTAATCCACCAAACCGCCTTCTGGTCATAATTTTGTCTCTTAAAATAGGTTTGCCATTATTAGGAAAAGTATTCAATTTTCTAGGCATTTATATATCCCAGTATATATAAAAGCACAGATATTCAGTTCTACATATTCATCTCTTCTGAGCATTTTTTTTTTTTTGAGTTTGAAATACTAAATCCATCCACACTGATTCACTGGTAGAATAATGTTTCTGAGTCAGTAAGGCTTCAGGTCAGGCTCTGGAGAGAAATAAAATCCATAATTTTGCTCCCTTTTGGGAGGCTTTTACTCAGCCACACAGCAACTAGATGTATTTTTCCTCATTTACCCTTACAGAAGGTATTATCCCACTTTGCAGATGAATATGTTATGGCTAAGATGGTAAAGGAACTTGCTGATTGTCACTCAGTTGTTCAGTTGGAAGGGTCACACTTTGATCACACTACTTTGGTGAAAGTCCACCTTCTACTTATCACAAGAGGACCTCTAAGAAGGTGGAGGTTCTCAAGCTAACTTTGGAGAGGGCATTCATTGCTTTCTCTTCGAGGCAACACTGATAAAGGCAGATGAAAAGGGATTGGTACATAGCCTAATTATTTTGTTATAATTAGAGAATATTCACATGGAATCTAAATTTCTGCTATTATGTCATCTCTTTGGGCTATTAACTGCCTGACTTGGATGTGAGAAAAAAATAAGGCCATTCTAAGACACCCTGATGTGTCTACACTGATGTTAAGTGATCCAATTAAATATGCAGCTATGAGTTGGGCTGTGATCTTGGTGAAAGGTCAGATGTTACAGGTTTCATGCTAAATGCACTCATCTTTTCACTTTCCTCCACATAGTTTCTTTCCTCTCCATGCATTCATTTCTCTTAAGGTGGTCTTCCTCTGCCACCTTGATCTTCCTCTTGGAACAATGTTTCTTTTAGATTCTTCACGTTTTGGGTTCTTTTGACTGTAGTGAAATGTTCGGGTACAAATATAAACAAGTATTTTAGAAATGTGAACTTATTTATCTGCATCAGACACCTTCTAACTCCTCTTTTACAATTAAGAAATCATGAAACATTAATGGAGAGTCCCAAATTTTCATTAATTAAAACTACTTTTAGTGAGATGATTACCTCCTATATTTCTTAAACACTGAATTGTTTTGTGTTCCAATGACGTTCAACTTAAAAATTGTAACAAGACACCTCTGCAACACCTGTTTCCATGTATACCTTAATGCATACGTGACTAGTCTTAACTGTTACTTGAGTAGTTCCAGAGACAAATCACTCCTAATCATATTAAGCAGTTGCTTTTTTCTTGTACTTTTTTGCAGTTTTCAAAGAGTTTAATTTATGATTAAGAGCATCAGGGCAATGAGTCTAAACTTTCTACCAACTAAAAGCCTTGAGATACTACTCTTTTGTGTTAAAAGAGTTAGAAAGCCTTTACTTTTCTCCATATGATTGTTCCTGAAGTCCACCAACCATTGTGTCTTATTAAATCAAGTTGCTGTTATTTTTTCTCCTTCTTTTCTTTCTTCTTGCTTGACTTCCTTCCTTTCTCCTTTCCTTTTTCCCTTTCTTTCTAATGCCCTTTTATTTCCATCTCCACAATAGCAATATACACTCCCTTAAGATGAATATCAGCTTGTTGGATTTAGGCAATAATTTCTGCTTGCCATAGTGTATATAGTTTTTAGTTCAAGATCATTGCATATGCTTATTCTTCTGTTTTAGGATCATTGTCACCTGTTTCAACTTAGAGGCATCTGCCTGCATTCTGTCTGGTTCTTATGCCCCTCTAAGGAAGACTAATGCTGGGATACTAAAAACATATTTAGATTCAGGGCCTACAGTTGGTTAAAGTAGGAGAATTTGAATAACCAAATGGTCCTCACCCATATCACCTGGAGGGCTTGCTATAAGACATATTATTGTGACCCATCCCCACAATATCCTAGTTGATTCAGTAGGTATAGTATGTAGCCATAGGATTTCCCTTTCTAATGAATCCCGCGGGGTGTTGGTTAATTGATATAACCAGAATCTTACCAGTCCTAAGTAAATAACAACATTCTAGGAGATGAGTCAAGGATCTTTATATTTTAATTTTAATTAAAATTTAAGACTACCTGCCAAATCTGATGAAAAAGTTAAAACCCTGGAAAAAAGGCGAATATAAGAGATCAGAAGTCTGGTCAACCCAAGAGAGCTCACATGGGGGAAGAGCAGAGAGCAGGCAAAATGGGCCACAGAAGCAAATCTTTAGGACTTGCATTATTGGAGCTTAGTCTTACTTTTAGATGATCAATTAGAAATAACCTACTTTGCTCCAAGAATGTATTTAAATTCACTAACAGTCACATAACATAGCCAAGCAGAAGAAGTTAAAATCAACTAAAAAAAAGAGAATGATAGAAACAGCAGCAGCAGCCCAGAGCAAGTGAGTGAACTTTGTCTCATGGATGTTGACCATGTGTGCCTGAAAGTGTCACCTGGCGATATGAGCCCAGCATGGGCAAGGACATCTCAACTAACTGCTCTCTGTGGAGCCTGGCAGCTTTGGCAGTTGCTGGAAACTAAGTATTCATGAGCTCCTCTGCATCTCCGTGGCACAGGCAAGCGACAGAGCTCATGCAGTGTGTTAGCCTCACTTGTGTAACTCCTGCAGAAAAGCCCTCACAGACTGTTCTGCTCTCTGACAGAAACTATTATCTTTATGTCTTTCCCTCGGTGCCTATGGCAGTGAGCGTTCTCTGGGCCACCTCTCTTTCTTACATTTCTTGGAGGTGCTGAAAAATGAGAGAAAAAATGTCTTGACTGCTACTTGCAGAGTAGTTTAAGGAGAATTGCCTTCCAATATATTTCTCTTGGTCTGGCTTCCCACATGATTGTTAAAACCTCTTGGTGTCCATTTTTGGGAATTTACTCAGTGTGAGAAGTCACAGAGTGTCCTAAATGCTGAGGAAATTGGTGATCCTGCTCAGAAAGATATCAGAGAATGTGGAGGGACAGTGATCTTGAAAGCAGTGCAACGTTCACAATGCCCAGCTGACATAAAACATTTCTCAAGTAACCTCTAAAGTGTTGACTTTTTTCTACTCCCTGGACAAAAATGAGAAATGGAAGAAAGGCCTGGAAAGAAATTCAGTATGGCAGCAGAGATCAAAAACAAAATGTACCAAGTTCTACACTGCACGTGAATACTTAGTGCTCCAATTCTGCCTAGAATAGGAATAACTATTACAAGAACATTTTATACCTGTGTGGCATAAAATAGTATATGGCATACTATAGCATCCATTGTGGGAGGCCAAAATATACCACCCAGAAAATAATTATTTGACATAATTGAGTTGGTTATTTAGAGAAACCGTAAATGAAATTAGCTCTGAAAAGCTGTCCTTTTGTAAAGGAAATTTACATCTCTCTACTTTTATAGGTTAAACAGCAGATACAAACATGTATTTTCTCTGAGGCCCCTTTACCTACCTAATCATGAATAAAAGTCTGACATTTTCCCAGACAGACATGACCACAGGCAATCACTTATACATTCTGAGGGCTGTTATCTGGGAGACTTTTTATCTGCATGACAAGACGGCCATTGCTCATCATGCCTTTCCCCCCCTCATCCTCCCATAATTTGTTACCACCTCCAAAGAAGCCCCAAGCCTCTACTCCTTTCTGTTTGGTATAAAAACTTCAGTCATCTGGCCCTTCCTTGAGTCTTACACTTTGTGTGTGGCTTCTGTGTCTATGCACATAATACATTGTATTTGCTTTCTTCCCTCTGGTTAATCTGTCTACTGTCAGTTCACTTGATGATAGACTAACATTATTGAAACTTCGGAGAGAAAAGAGAAAATATAAAACTTCCCTATAGCTTCTTGTGACTTCAAATGTTTATGGTCTGATATATTTGACTTCTCTTTGTTCAAGAATAATATTTCCCTTCTTTGCCAATCTCTTTTCAGATACCATGCAACAGCACCTTTGGGGTACGAACAAAATAGGTAAACAGATACCTTTCATCTTGTAATGATGCCATTTTACAGAAAGGGTAATTTACAAAATTTCAGGCCACAAAATGCTCTCTTGTGTTCTGTGTTTTGCCTAGCTTATGCTATCTAAACCATGCTCTTTCCTTGAGTCTTCCAGCAGCTATTTCACACTTTAAGTGTGAATATTAGAGTAACTACAGATTTTTCTCTAATTTTACCTTTGTAAAACTTGGAATAAAGTCACCAGTCAAGACATGCTTTGAGAAATCACTAGTATTTCTAAAGCACTGTGGTATCTTGGGGAAAAAAGTATTGTAAGAGGACAGTGAAATTTTTGAGATGCTTTAAACTGAGAGTCAGTTGTTATATTTAATCTTGAGTTAGCATGATTATTAAAAGGACAATTGTTGAGTTGTGAGCAGAAAAAAATGTGTAAAATTATAAATAATATTGAAATCAACTGTAAAAAAATACATGCATGCAATCTGGTCATAGCTTTAGGATTTATGTTTAATCTACTTCTGAAGTTCTCTCACCCAGGACAGCTATAAATTTAGGGGTTTCCACAATCCATATTCAATTTTAATAATTCACTAAGATGACTCACAGAACTTAGAAAAGTGTTAGCAATTATTGTTTTATCAGAAGTCTAAAGTCAAGGTGCCAGTAGATCCAGTGTCTTTTGAAGGCACACTTCCTGGTTTGCAGACAATCAATTTCTCGTTGTATCCTCACATGGTGGAAAGAGAGCCTGCTAGCCCTCAGGTCTCTTTTTATAACCCCATTCATGAGAACTCCACTCTTATTTCCCAAAGGCCCCACCTCCAAATGCCATCATATTGGGATCAGGGTTTCAACATATGGATTTCAGGAAAAAAAAATTTACTCCATTGTCTTCTGCTTCTGGCCTCATAAAATTCATATTCTTCTCACATGCAAAATCTATTCCATTCAAAAAGCCCCCAAAGTCTTAGCTTATCCCACCATAAACTCTAAAGTCTAAGTGAAAAATCTCCTGAAAATACCTAAATCAGGTATGACTGAGACTAGAAGTACAATTTATCCTTATGCAAAATTCCTTTCCAGCTGTGAATCTGTATGTTTGGGGGTCAGGGAGGGGGAAATCCTGTCTTTTCTGTTCTTTCAGTCAATACAGCAATTATTAACACAGAAGAATTCTGTGATGAAATGTAGGGGTTGAACACCACCAAGTGAGCAATCAATTCTGCAGCAGACATTGACTGGGTGCTCTTCAATTCAATTCTGCCACTATCTACCTGGAGATATGTCAGATCCCACAAGTTTGGGGCTCAGAACCCAAAATACCCCCACCAAAATCCAGGACCTCCAGAAATTCTTTTTTTTTTTTTTTTGAGACAGAGTCTCGCTCTGTCACCCAAGTGGGAGTACAGTGGCACGATCTCGGCTCACTGCAAGCTCCGCCTCCTGGGTTCACGCCATTCTCCTGCCTCAGCCTCCCGAGTAGCACAGACTACAGGCACCTGCCACCACGCCCAGCGTGTTAGCCAGGATGGTGTCAATCTCTTGACCTCATTGTCCACCCACCTCAGCCTCCCAAAGTGCTGGGATTACAGGTGTGAGCCAACGCACCCGGCCCAGGGCCTCCAGAAATTCTGACTGACCAGCTTCAAGATGGAGTTCTCACAATCCCCTCTTTGAGTTTTATTAATTTGCTGGAGCAGTTCACAGAACTCAGGGAAATACATTTACTGCTCTATTGTAAAGAATATTTCAAAGGATACAGATAAAGAGATGCATAGGGCAAGGCATATGAGAAGGGTGTGGAGATTCCCTCCCACGGCACATGACCCTCCAGGACATCACTTTGGAGTCTCTAAGAATTTTAGGAGTTGTATGCCAGGAAAGAGTGTTGAAGATAAACTGTATATTTCACAGTATCAACTGTAAAACCAAACAACTATGTACTTCCTCATACAATGGTGGGATAGGCATAGGATAGACATTTCCATTTCAAAAGGGAAAAATAAGGAAGAAAGAAGATGTAATGGGTACCAAGCAAGTTCCAGATCTAGAAGGGCAAACTCCACAAGATGGTAAGGCTTGAGAATAATCCCCTTTGGCTCCATTCTCAGCTCTCCAGGACTACTGGAGAAGGTGGTTCTGATCCCACCTTCCATACTCACTGGAGAAGTGGCCCCATATCCACAGCTCAGCTTGGTAGGGGTCCTGTTTCTCATGTTCTGTCAGGCAGGGTTTGAGCCCTATTGTTTTGGTTAGCACCACCCTCCTGGCTTTAGGCAGAGGTTATCTAGCCTGCTGAAAGCAAGGCAATTTCACCCTCCCCGCTACTGAAACCCAAAAGGCAGGCCAGATAATTTCTGAATTGTCCTCGAGGTTATTCTTCTATTGCTTTGCAGAATAGAACATGTCCACAGTTGAATAGCTCTATGGTCCTGCTCTATAAATCGAGGAAGTACAACGACCTCAAAAACCTTCCTTGATTTTTCCCAGTCTCCTTCCCCTTTAGTTCAAACTAGCAGTGTTCCTGCTGGGATAGTGGATAATCTAAGTCCATAGCTCACATCCACACTAAACTCCTTATCAAACTGTTGCTTGGTCACAGCCTTAGTGTTCTCTTCTGGACACGTTTTCTAACTTTTGCCAATACAGACAGGCTGATAAATGTCTAAATTGTTAAGTTCTGGTTTCTTTTGCTTAATAATTCCAACTTCAAATCATTTCTGTCTCCTTGCATTTTACCCTAGTCAGCCAGGAGGAACCAAGCTGTTCCTAAAACACTTTGCTTAGAATGTTGT
The DNA here is from genome assembly GCF_028878055.3 of Symphalangus syndactylus. NCBI lineage: Eukaryota > Metazoa > Chordata > Mammalia > Primates > Hylobatidae > Symphalangus > Symphalangus syndactylus. The sequence continues at coordinate 31,331,490 of NC_072433.2, forward strand.
TAAGATAAATATGCAATTTTTCTGCTGGCAAGTTCTACCTGCCACAGCACTAGAAGACAAATGCAATTCAGACAAGTTATGTGCCACATTATAACAAGGATCACCTTTCCTTCATTGTTTAATGGTATGTTCCTCATTTCTGTCTGAAATGGCCTTCACCATCCACATTTCTACCAGCATTCTGTGCATGACTATTTCTGTATTCTCTACAAACACATAAGCTTTTCCTACAGATCTCTCTTCCATTTCTGAGCCCTTTCCAGAATTGCTTTTAAAATTCCCTTCATGACAATCTCAGCTTCTTCTATCATTTATTTCAAAACTCTTCCAGTCTCTATCCATTCCTAGTCCCAAAGCCACTTCCACATTTTTAGGTATTTGTTGCAGTAGCATCCCATGGCTCACTAGCAATTTCTGTCGTAGTCAGTTTAGCCTGCTATAACAAAGTGCTACAGACTGGGTAACTTAAACAGCATACATCTATTTCTCACAATTCTGGAGGCTGTAAAGTCCAAGAACTTCAAGATCAAGGTGCTAGTAGAACTAGTATCTGGTGAGGGCCCACTTCCTGATTTGCAGACAGCCAACTTCTCATTCTATTCTCACATGGCAGAAAGAAAGCTAGCTACCTCTCTGTCCTCTCCTTAGAAAACTGCTAATCTCATTTATGAGGGTCCCATCCTCATGACCAAATTAGATCCCAAAAGCTCCATGTCCAAATACTGCTGCATTAGAATTAGAGTTGCCACATATAAATTTTTGGTGATAATAGTACTATGAAATCTCTCTATTCACAAAAGGCATAGGACATCAAATGTATAGGGGTTATTTCCCTACACTAATCAATTTTGCAACAGTAGCTGGTGTCCTACAACTTAATTCAATTCTGAAAATATCTACCTGGAAATTATGAAAATGAAATATTTCAAATTAAATTGAAATATAAAATTTTGATTCTGAAACTACAGAGCCTATAATTTTTCTAACTAATCATACTTCCAACATTGTTAGCCCAGAATTTATTTATACAAGTTTGCATTCTCTGTAAACCAGCTGGAAGGAGGAGAACAAATATAATGCATGTTGGAATGACTTGTTCCATGCTGAGCTGAATGTGATTTGTCTTCAAAAGAAATGCAAAAGGCAACAAATATCAAAAAGAGACAAATGACACCTTTACTTAAATTACGTTTTGATAAACAAAAATCAAGTTAAAACACATGTGATGTTATATCTCAAATCCCATGTTTACTTATTAAAAATTACTTGTAATTATTACATATTGTTGTCTACTATGCTTTCTTATTTAAATGTTTCCAACATACTGATCAAAGGGGAGTCAAAATTCAATCAGGAATTCTCCGTGGGGAAAACAAATTGTATTTTTGTACAGATACATTATGTGGAGAAAATTCTTAATGTAATATATTATTTCTATGAAATTTAAGTGTAGACTTTAAAATTCCATATTTGAGTTCCATTAACCTGCCAATTAATATAATAATTAACTCATTAGCTTAATGGTACTATAATTATCTGTTAGCTTTGATTGTATTATAATTCTTTCAAAGTCAATGCATAATGGTTTTATCTGTGCTCCCTATAAGTAATTTTCTTTCTATGCCCTTTTTACCCTATAGGTTATGAGTACAACACAAAAAATTCCAATGACTAATTATCTAATCCCTCCCACACCTAGGATAGTCAGTTTTCTACAGCTAGGGTACCTCTAATAAGACAACACAAGAAAATGTGAAAGAAGAATCCTCAAAGTGGTTTCCTATTGGATTATATCTTTTTCCTGACCTGGAGTGGAACTCCACACTTTCTCTTGGGGGTTCTCAGCTTCCCAGATGATGTTGCTATGCAGTTTAAACGGCAGTGTCATGAATAAAATATGATGGGTTAATAGGCTTCTGTCAACTTTCTGGATATATCTCTCACCTGCTTTTTTGATGTACTAAGCATGTTTACTTAACTGGTTTGGTAAACTAATACTGGTTTTTGGACAAGAAAAAAATGCTAAAGATTGATTCACCACATTTTTCCCCTTTTACTTTTAGTTGCCATGCAAGGATTGTACATAGTTATGAAATACAGAATATTTTGATACATGCATACAATGTGTAATGATCAAATTGGGATAATTAGCATATCCGTCACCTCAAACATTTATAACTTTGTGTTGTGAACATTCAAAATCCTTTCTTCTAGCTTTTCGAAAATGTACACTCAATTATTGTTAACCATATTCACCCAAAAGTGTTACAAAACACTAGAAATACTTCTTCCCATATAACTGTAATTGTGTATCCATTAACCAATCTCTTTCAGTCCTCTCCAATCCCCCTTTCCCAATCTCCCATAATCACAATTCTACTTTCTACTTATATGAGCTCAATTTTTAGCTCTCACATATGAGTGAGAACATGTGATATTTATCTTTCTGTACCTGACTTATTTCATTTAATATAATATCCTCCAGGCTCATCCGTGTTGTTGAGAATGACAGAACTTCATTCTTTTACAGATTAATAATATCCATTCTGTATACACATGTATCATTTTCATTCATCTGTTGACATACACTTAGTTTATTCCATATCCTGGCTAATGTGAATAGAGTGGTTCAGCACATCTTAACATAAAGAAAAGCTTCACATAGGTACTTGGGGACAAGGCTAAACTGTCAGCAAAGGGTCCAGCCTGTTATCTCTTAAGAAGCAGTGCAGACATCCCTATTCCCAGTAACTATTTATTGAGTAAGTTTAAATGCTTACTGCTAAATATTTATCTTGTTTAACCCTCTGATCTCACAATAACTTTCCAATTTAGGTATGATTATTTATTTCAATATTACAGATGAGACTTGGAAAGGTGATATAGTTTTCCCAAAATCATAGAGCTAGTTAGATAGACATCTGGAAAGAATTACGGATTTTAGGTTTCTGTCTATGTATTGATATCTATGTCCTATCAAGTTCACATTGAGGAGAATCAAGTCTTTCTAATTTCAAAGTCCATATTTTTTTTCAAAGACCATCTTTCTTTCCTGTCTACACATACACGCACGCATACACACACACACACACACACACACACAAAATGCATTACTTAAAAGATCAATAATCATAGAGGGGCCATTTTTCTTTGTAGTCAAGATGGAGACAGTGGCATTAGAAGAGTACATTTATTTTTGACAATTTAGTCATAAATACATAATTGGTACAAGGGGCCTTAGACCAGCAAGGAATAGCCAAACTAACTCTTTTATTTTATATTTCACAGACCTAGAGACAAATTTCTACAGTGTTAGGTTCTCAGCAGTAAATTTGCAGATTCTTTAGCTTTGCCCTGATTTGATGTCTTGATTTTAAAAATAAGAGGATATTAGCTCATTAATTCAGTTGGCTGGATACCAGTGAGTGTATCATCTTCATATTTGGCCACTGTAACAGGCTACATTATTAAAGACCTAAAGAGATGCACCTGAAATTGAGATGACTTGGAGCAGACCAGTAGAGACCATATTTATAGGACAAATTTAGAATACCTTGATTTATCTAAGCTTCCTCCGCTTCCAGATATAACTTAATTACAGATTGTCTTGGTGAAGAGTACTCTGGTAGACCTCACCCTTAGTTCCATACAAGAGGAAACTCAAATGCAAAAAAACCTAAATAGCATATTTTTAATCATTCTGAGCAACAAAAGTAAAAAGTATCTCTGCTGGACAGAGCTAGTGAGTCCTTCCAGGGATGAAATGGTGACATTCTTACCACCATCAATGCTCATGACCCCAGGCATTAGCAGTTGTGACGTTGATGGGTCCCAGCTGCAGGGGTGCCTTCGAATTGCATCAGAGATATAGCTTCTATGTTTAGCATTGACAGTGATTTTTTTAAAAAAAGTCATTGTGGATAATCAGAACATAAATGAGAAACAGGTTAGCCAAAAGGAATGGTCTGTGTACAGCAGGAAAGTATAAAGCTGAGACTCACATTTTTGTGTATTTGACTGCAAAATGCAAGCCATTCTAAGGATTTTAGAAAAGTTACCAAACTGTTCTTTCTCTCAGTATTCTCACCTTTGTATCATCATATACATAGGGCACTAGTGAAGACTGTGAAATCTCGGCCGCTGGGCTGTGTGCTTTATTAACTAGTGCTCTAAAGAGAGTAGCTGTATTACTAATATTACAATAATATGTCTTATAGCCTTGAGATAAACTAGAGAAAGGCTAGAATTCCCTAGAATGGAGGGAGCCACAGAACACCAATCTGTGAATATAATTGAGTTGTCATTATTTACTCCAATTTAGATAAGCTAAGACCTACCTTTAAATAAATTGGCCTGTTTCTGCTAAAATAAGAGTTTAATCCATTGGGTTTTTCCTAGATGGAATGTCTCCAATGTCTTTTCGTTGTTGCTGTTATGCTTAATCAGGTCTGTATTCTGGGTCCTCTAATGTGAGTTAACATTTCTAGTGACTCAAACAAGGTATCTCAGTGTCAGTTAGAAACCATTATGGTCTAACAGCAGTTAAGTGTAGGTTTTTTAATGAAGTGAAACTGTTTCTCCTGTTCATTAAGTGCCAAGTGAAATGGCTCTTGGGTAACCTCAAGTTAATGAAGTAGTACCCACATGATTACATAGGTGCTAATAAAATATGTATGTCAGTGAAAAACAGAAATGCTGTGAAATCTTATAGAATGCCATTGATAAGATAGGCTGAATGGATTCCTTCCTTGGAATCAAGTTTCCTATAAAGCACGAGGTCATAGTGCTCACGTGGCCTAACAGCTTGTAAAGATAAGTTTGTGATAGAAACTTGTATTAGAAAAAGCTGTGGGAAGCTTAGCGTCTGCAAACTACAGGTGGCTAGAAATTTTAAATCAGCGGTTACAGCGTCATTTGAAAGAAAAAAAAAATGAGAAATCAAGAAGCAGTTAAGTCAACACCAAAGCAAATTTCTGCAGTTGCCATTGGATAAAAACACACTGTTGTGCTAACTCTTCCAAAAATGGTTACATTCAGTATTTAGCAGTGACCTCTGGGTATGTCGATGAGCTAATAGCAATTTCCTTCAGAAAACACTTCACACTTGCAAGTCTAAGTGATGTCAGAGAAGCAACACAGATATATCATAAAAAGCTATCATCCTATCAGTTGCAATTACCTCTTCAGGAGAGAAAAAGCACTCAAAGGCAATGTTTCATCTCTGAACTCTCTCTTTTTCCTTACTGAGAAATAGAAGATCAAACATACAATATCTGCTTTTTAGGGGGTTGATTCTTTATGTGTTCCTGTGTGTGTGTAAATAGAAGTTGTAGTACTTATCAAGTCTAAATTTAAGGCAAAACTTAAAACAATTCCCTCTTCTCCATAGCCTTTTACAACCTCCTTTTCCTAATAAGAACAGTCAAACACCTTTCCTTATATGCTGGACCATCTCGATCTGCTGTCTGGAATTTAAAATTAATTTCTCAGCTTCTAGGAGTGCTAAGTGAAGATGTCTGTCAGTTGTCAGCACTCGCTGGAGGGTCGACTTAAAGAAAAAAATTCTGCCCATATTTATGCCTCCTTTCAGAGGCAGCCTGCATCAAAAGACCATAATAGTCCATTTTCATACTTCTATAAAGAACTGCCTGAGAGTGAGTAATATATAAAGGAAAGAGGTTTAATTGACTCACAGTTCAGCGTGGCTGGGGAGGCCTCAGGAAACTTACAATCTGGTGGAAGGTGAAGGGGAAGCAAGACACCTTCTTTACGAGGTGGCAGGAAGGAAAAGTGCAGAGCGAAGGGGGAAGAGCCCCATATAAAACTATCAGATCTCGTGAGAACTCGCTCACTATCACGAGAACAGCATGGGGGAAACTGCCCCCATAATCCAATTACTCTCCACCTGGTCTCTCCCTTGACACATGGGGATTATGGAGATAATGAGGATTACAATTCAAGATGAGATTTTGGGTGGGGACACCATATTAACAACCAATCAAAATGTGGGTATAAAAAGCACCTCCTGGCTGGGCGTGGGCTCACGCCTGCAATCCCAGCACTTTTGGAGGCCGAGGTGGGTGGATCACAAGGTCAAGAGATCGAGACCATCCTGACCAACATGGTGAAACCCCCATCTCTACTAAAAATACAAAAAAAAATTAGCCGGGTGTGGTGGTGCACACCTGTAGTCCCAGCTACTCGGGAGGCTGAGGCAGGAGAATTGCTTGAATCCAGGAGGCGGAGGTTGCAATGAGCCGAGATTATGCCACTGCACTCTAGCCTGCCAATACAGCGAGACTCTGTCTTAAAAAAAAAAAAAAAGCACCTCCTCACCCGAACTCTGAAGGAACATCCCAGCTCCAGACTTCCCTATGAGTTTGGTCTATGTTGGGGATGCATTGCAGCCCAGCAGCTTTAACCTGATCTGGCTTTTGCACTTTCCTTTCCACAGTCATTAATCTTCAAAACACTCCTTAGTAAATATCCTGGGTGCTAATCTCCATCTTGTAGGCTGTCTCCTGGGAAAACTACGTGAATCTGCAACACCTTCTTTGCACTTTCACAGAATTTTATGTGTATTTGTGTTTCTATCACAATAATCCCCTGCATTTTTATAATGATTTGTGTTTTCCTATATGTTGACCAGTTTAGTTTTCCTAAAGGCCCTGTGAAGTATGGCTATTCTTCTCATATGCCAAATGAAACTTACAGAGGTTGAGAGCTTGTACACTGGCAGAATTCAAACCTAATGTAGTATTATTCTATGCACAATGAAATCACTCGTATCCCACCATATTTGACTTTCTGCACATCCATTTCTCCCCTTAGGAAAAAGACCACACCTTTTTCATTTTTTGTATACCCACTGCTGTGTTCAGTACCTGACCAAGATTAGGTTTCTCTCTTTCTGAATTTTGGGAACTTGGGAAAGTTAATAACCTTGTTCATTGAAAGTATGAAAATTAAATTTTATTAAGATTAAAAAACTACCTCAAGGTTACATACTGGGTAATTTATGAAGTGGTTGTTCGAAACCAGGCTATCAACTACAGAGATGGAAGAGAGAAAAAAAGGCAGAAAAAAATAAATAAAAATAAATGAGGGGAGAAATAATTTATAAAATATATATGTTTGAAAACATATCAAACCAATCTCTAAATCTTCAAACAAAAGAGAATCTTCAATCTTTAGTTGATCAAACTTCACAGAATCTTCATCACTTCAATTCTTTACCTCTTTTTGCTGAAGACGTTCATCTGTCTGGAAAATATGTTTCTTCCCGGATTTCAGGATACAAGTGTTGTGGTCTCCACTGATTGATTAAGGACAGCAGAATCCAATTTGCAGGAGAGTTCTTACTTCCTCATTAAGTACACATCACCATTAAATGCTCACTGTCAAGAATTCTTATCAGGCTTTTAGAGCTTTTCTGCACTGCCTGTGAGGTACTCACAATGTTGGAGATTAACAGTAAAGGCACTTTTATGTCTACAGGAGTAGTTATGGCCAACAGTAGAAATGTACTTTCCAGAATAATTAAGACAATTATCCATGAGATCAATTCTAGGTAACATAAAGGTCATTCCCATTGCAGGTTTTCCCAGTGAGGTACCCTAGGCACTCCAAGTGGGGATAAGGGACCTAATGGAAGGATTATATATCAGATCTGAAGTATCATTTATGCAGCCTTCACGGAGATAATAAACATTGGTCATTCATTAGAGATGTTTAGTTGGTGAATACTGCTACTCTCTCTGCAGTATTTCCTATTCATGTATTCTTATTCTGCACACAGACTTTAAAGTGTGCCTACCTCCTCAAGATAATGACTAAAATGACAACTGAAATTTGAATTGTACTTAGATTACTCTGAAAGAGGATTTGAGAAAAAGTTGCAATTCCCCTCACCAGGTGTTTTCAGCAAACCAAGAATAAGTCTTTCTAAAGAGAAATACTACATTTGATATTGTGAGTCCTCGTATTTAATCCCTAAACATCTCAAAGAATAGTGCTTGAGCATGAACACTTATTGAGAATTCCTTAATACTCTTTCAAAAACAACAATCTACAACATCAAGAGAGTTAAACCTATATTATTACATTGAATGGATTACCAGCAAAGAAATTCATTTTTGGTGTGCTTAGGAAAGGCTCACTGAGCAAGTCAATACATATCAGCAATGTCAAGTTTTATGTACAGTACAGGATTAACAAGTTCATTTTCTTATTAAGCAAGCATATATTATGAGCCTTCAAAATAACAGAAACTATACTAAGCTTCAGTAATTCACAAATGGTAAGAAAGAAACTCATTCCTCGCATATACTCATTCACACACTCATATATTAACCATTTTGTTTGGAATGAATTGAGTGACTGCTACTACAGAGGCAGGCAGTATTTTGGTGAGCAAGACAAAAAGTATTACTGGAAATACAGTTTCATTCTAATAAAAGGGGCTATAAATGAAAAATAAATATATGAAGTAAAAGTGTCTCCTTCATAGTGAATGACAATAGTTTTAATAATTATAACAACAATAATAATATATAGTTGGCTGTCTGTATCCATGAGCTTCATACCCACAGATTCAACCAACAGTGAATCAAAAATATTTTTTAAATAATAGATGATGGCTGGGTGTGGTGACTCACGCCTGTAATCCGGCCACTTTGGGAGGCCGAGGTGGGTGGATCACCTGAGGTCAGGAGTTCAAGACCAGCCTGGCCAACATGGCGAAACCCTGTCTCTACCAAAAATACAAAAATTAGCTAGGCATGGCGATGAGCACCTGTAATCCCAGCTACTGGGGAAGCTGAGGCAGGAGAATCATTTGAACCCAGGAGGCGAATGTTGCAGTGAGCCAATATTGTGCCACCGCACTCCAGCCTGGGCAACAAGAATAAGACACCATCTAAAAAAATAAATTAATTAATTAATATAATAATAATAATGGATGGTTGCATCTGTATTGAACATGTACACACTTTTTTCTTATTGCTAGTCTCTAAACATAGACTATAACAATTATTTACATTGTTTTAGGTATTATAAGTACTATATATATGATTTAAAGCTTACAGGAGGTATACATGGATTGTATGCAAATACGATGCCTTGTTATATAAGGGACTTAAGCATTCATGGATTTTGGTGTCCTCAGGATGTGCTGGAACTAATGACCCAGAAATACTGAGAGTGAGGATATAATTATAATTAACATTGACTATGTATAAGAAATATATACATAATGTGATAATTACAATGAATTTTTATTATAAATGTTGTGATGAAGGTAACACAAGAGGCTGTGGGACTACAGAAAAGCAAACAAAGAAATTGTGACATTTAACCTGAGTCTTTAAGCACCACTTTTTCAAAGAAACAAGGAATTATTGCAAGGAGAAATAAATAGCAAGATTAAAGCTAAGAGGTTCAGACAAACTGGAGAGTGGAAGTCCTAGTAGCTCAGTAAGATCTGTCATTGTATCTACTCCTTCACAAACACGTTAACCCCTTTGACTTGCTTTCTTTCTGTTATACTCATTTGGTAAATATCCCTACCTAGAATGCACCTCATGACTGCACTAAGCAATGATTTTCCCTGCGGAGAAGCACAAGTGTGATAAACAGTCTTTAATTTTGTGATTATAAATGCCAAATGAATACAATATTGCTCAGCAATCCGACTATACACTTCTATTATTTTTTCTCATCCCGCTCTCCTTAATTACTTCAAACATTTCCATCACTCCTCAAAACTCCTACACCAATCTTCTTATCCTAACTCTCAGCTAACCATTTAAGTCATAATCCACTAATAAAATAGAAACAAAGAGAAATTCCCTTCTATTTGCACCCCATAAACAACCAACAAGTTCTGTACTGGAATTTGTTGCCCTCCCTTCTGTTTCTTTGAATGGAAGATCTCCATTGAAAACTTCATCAAAAGCCAACCCCTCCACGATGCTCTGAGTTTTATATTCTCATGGATTCAAAGAGAAACTCTTTATACCAAGTTGGGTGAAAAGGTACTGAATATTTGCCAAATATCAGGAACCAGGCACTCAGCAGTAGTCCAAATCAACTTATAAAGAAAAAAAATTAGACGTGTCTAGTTGTGTGGGGGTATTTCTGGGTGTGTGTGTGTTTGTGCATCTGTGTATTGTAATTAGTTTTCTTAATTTCCTGTATGTTATGTTTTAACGTCTTAAAAAACCTTTCTGGATGGAGAGAAACTGCCATTCCTGTGGCTAATCAGTTCTTAGGGATAGCAACAGGTCCAGCTGGGAGCATGTCTTTGATGTGCAAACTAACCAATGCAGAGACACGGATCTTCTATTTGTCTCCTACACTTTAGGAAGCAATATTTCTCTGTCTTAATCATCCCAGGGCCAGGTGCCAGGCAACTAGAGGTTACCCTTAAAGCTCAAATTCTGCCAAAATTATTCATACTAGCCAATCCTATCCCGTTCATCCCATCCTCATTGCCTGTTCCACAAGCACCCCAATAAGGGCAGTTGCCTGAACCTTCCCCTCTCTGCTGTCTTCTGCCTCAGAACCATCCTGTTATCTTTCTCATGATGCCCCCTATGTTAGTCTGTTTTGCATTGCTATAAAGGAATATCTGAGACTGGAGAATTTATAAAGAAAAGAGGTTTATTTGGCTCACATTTCTGCAGGCTACACAAGCCCGACACCAGCATTTGCTCAGCTTCTGGTGAGGCCTCAGGAAGTTTTCAATCATGGGAGAAGGCAAAGGAAGAACAGACACATCACCTGGCAAGAGAGAGGGAGCAAGAGAGATGCCAGGCTCCTTTAAACTATCAGATCTTGTGGTAACTAATACAGTGAGGGGAGGGCGCCCAGCCATTCATGAGTCATTCACCCCCATGACCCAAACACCTACCACCAGGTCCCACCTCCAAGATCATGGATCACAGTTCAACATGAGACTTGAAGGGGACAGACATGCAAACTGTATCACCCTTCGTGGTATGGAGTGCCTCACGTCTCTAGGACCTGTGAGTTTCATAAACTTTGTTTTCCTGAGACCCTTCTCCTGTGGCCACAGCTGATGGCTGGCCATTTTATAAAAGAATACAAAAAAGTTATGAAGAGACATACCAACAAAAAGTAGGAATCTCAATCATTTTCTCTAACACTAATGTTCTTCTCACCCTCACACCTTTGTACAAATCCCTATTAGAGCAGCTTCACTTGTAGAGGTATATTTACCATTATGCTAGTGAAGATGAAGCTTCAGGACCTCTCACATGCACAGACCTTACTAGCACCCAATGGACCCTAACCTATGTACAAATTTAAATTTCTATTTACAGCTTTTCATTCATTTTTTAAAGGCAATCCCTCAAAGTGCATAAGCCTCAGGTCCTACGAACCAGGATTTGCATGTTTATGTGATATACATGCTTATGTATCCACAAACCTATAACTTTGATTGAAACCAGATTGCACCGTGATATTGCAATATCTGACTGGTTCAGTCAGTTATTCTCTTGTGATCTGAAATAGAGACATGCTGACTTAATTAGCAAGTGTTGAATACTGGAATATTTTCAACAAAATGTAATTGTTAGAACAAGTTTGCATTTACAGAAAAATTGTAAAGATAAGTACAGATACCGTTTCCCACAAGCCCACACCTTATTTTCTGTATTATTAAAATCTTACAATAATATGGTATATTTATTACAATTAATGAACCAATATTGATTAATTAATGTTAACTGTAGTCCATACCTTATTTACTTAATGTCCTTCCTTTGTTTTTACTTAATGTCCATTTGCTGTTTCAGGATCCTATTTAGGATACAACATCCCATTAGTTGTCATGCGTCCTTAGGCTTCTCTTGGCTATGAGAGTTTCTTAGATTTTTCTTGTGTATGATAACCTTGATATTTTTGAGGTAGCACTGGCCAAGTATTTTGTGGAACGTCACTCTACTGGGATTTGTCTGATGCTTTTCTCATTAGATTGGGGTTATGGATTTTCTTTGCAGGGGAAAGACCACAGAGATAAATTGCTATTTTCATCACTTCATATCAAGAGTACATACTAGCAACGTGACTTATCACTGTTGATGTTGAACTTGATCAGCTGGTTGAGACAGTGTGTGTCAGGGTTTTTCACTGTAAAGTTATTCATTCTTGCCCCTTTCTGTGCTGTACTTTTTGGAAGAAAGACACTCTCTGAAGCTCACATCTAGGAGGTATGCTTTCTTTCCTCGAGGGTAGAGTAACTACGTGCACTATTCTTCTGCATTGCAATTCTCTGCATGGGATATTTGTCTCTTTCTTCCATTTGTGTATGTAATCATTTATTTATATCAGTATGGGCTCATGAATATCGATTTGATGCCTTATGTTATAATATAATACTTCTTTATTTTGTTGCCCAAATTGTTCCAGCTTTGCCCAAATTATTTTATTGCCCAAATTGTTCCTGCTTTCAATTGGTGCTTATGTCCTGGTGGTGTACCCGCAACATTGAGTGTTGTTGGTTGATCTGGTTGGTTTTGAACACATCCTTATTTCCTGACACCACAGGATGCTCTATCTTGTATATTCCCTGCCATAATTCCAGAGTCAGCCATTTCTTCAAGGATCTACGATTCCTTTTCTTGAAGAGACCAGAGTTAGTAACCACAATCCGGGCCCTAGATGGGCCCATTGTTACTGGGATATAGTTTATTTTAGGCCCTCCCTGCTGAGAGAGAAAGGAGATATATGTGTGTATACTAATTCATATATACAAATATCTACAAATATTTCTATATGTATCTGTTCCTATATTCAGCTAAAAATGAGTTTATACTGACGTCTCCAACTTTAATCCATACCACATGGATCATTCTAGTCTTTTCCCCCTTCTTTACCTGTAAACTTCTACTATAACAGTGAAAAACATGGCTCTTACCATCTACCATTTGTTTATTTAATTATTTAGCTCTAGTATGTAAGCATAGCAATTTCAGAATTGTTGCCCACATCCCTGTGGGGAAATAATTTTTATAAAGTAGGTTACAATGCTTAAGTTTGCTTTATCTTTAGTTTTAGAAATTCCAGTCATTTCCAAAGTTACTCAGATAAGCACCATTTTTTCCCAATCCACATAATTAGGTTGTTTTATACATTTGAAATACTGGTAGATTGTTTTGTCATATTGTGCATTCTATCTATTTTTCAACCCCTTGTATTTTTAAAAATTGCATATATTACATTTCACTCTTTGTATTGTAAAGTTCAATGGGTTATGAGAGATGCATTGTGTCATGTATGCATAAATTAAGTATAATTCAGAATAATTGCACTATCCTAAAATATCCACAGTGCTTTACCTTGTATCCTTTCTCTCCTCCCAATGAACCAATAGAACCCACTAATATTTTTGCTCTCTCTTAGATTATTCCTTTTCCAGGAGGTCATATAATAGGAATTATATAGTATGTAGCTTCTTCTTACTGCCTTTTTTTCATATAACAATATGCATTTTAGATTAATCCAGGCTTTTTTGTAACTTGAAAGCTTACATCTTTATCACTGAATAATATTCCACTATATGAGTGTTCCAAAGTTGGTTTACTGACCATTAACCTATTGAAAAATATCTTAGTTACCTCCAAGTGTTGGCAATAATGAATAAAGATACTCTAAACATTTGTGTGCAGGTGTTTGTGGGGACATAAATTTTTTAACTACTTGGGTAAATAACTAGGAGTGTGATTGCTGGACTGTGTCATATAATTATTTAGTGTTGTAAGAAACTGACAACTACCTTCTAAGTGGCTGTATCCAGCAACAATGAATGAGAGTTCCCGTTGCCTCACATCCTCACCAGCAATTAATTGATAAGGTCATTTTTTTTAAATTCTAGGCATTCTAATTGTTATATAATTTTATTTCATTGTTTGTCTTAAAATCCCCTAATGACAAATCATGTTGAACATCTTTTCACATACTCATTTGCCACTTGCATATCTTTTTTGCTGAAATATCCGTTCAGATCTTTTGCTCATTTTTAAAATGGGTTGTTTTCTTATTGTTGAGTTTTAACTGTTCTTATATCTTTTGATACAATTTTTATTGCCTTTAAACTGTCTTTTCATTGTCTTAAAAATGTCTTTCACAACATAGAAGTTTTAAATTTTAATAAATTGCTACTTATCCCTTTTTATCATGGATTGTGCTTTTGGTATCGCATCTGAAAACATCACCAAACAAATGGTCATGTAGATTTTCTCCTATACTGTCTTCTAAAAGTGTCATTATTTCATATATTTAAGTATATGATTCATTTTATGTTAATTTTTCTGAAAAGTGTAAATCTCTGTCTAGTTAAAATTTTTGGCATTTAGACATCAATTGGTCCAACACAATTTGTTGAAAAGACTTTTATTAGTCACAGTTCTCCAGAGGGACAGAACCATTAGGATATATGTATAAATAAAAGGGATTTTATTAGGAAGAACTGGCTCACAATATTTACAAGGTGAATTCCCACAATAGGCCATCTGCAGGCGGGGGAAAGAGAGAAGCCAGTAATGGCTCAGTCCAAGTCGAAAGCCTCAAAACCAGGGAAGCCGAGAGTGCAGCCCTCAGTCTGAGGCCAAAGGTCTGAGAGCCCCCAGGAGGCTGCTGGTGTAAGTCCCAGAGTACAAAGTCTGAAGCTATGAGTCTGATATCCAAGGCAGAAGAAGAAGCAAGGCTCAGGCATAGGAAAAGAGAGAGCTAGAGAAGACTCAGCAAGCAAACTTACAGCCTTTCTCATCCTTGCTTTGTTCCAGCTGTGATGGCAGCCAATTGGATGGCGCCCACACACACTGGGTGGTGAGGGTGGGTCTTCCTCTCCCAGTCCACTGACTTAAATGTCAAAGTCCTCTGGCAACACCCTAACAGACATGTCCAGAAACAATACTTTACCAGCCATCTGCACTGCCATCTAGGCATCCCTCAATCCAGTCAAGTCGACACCTAATATTAACCATCATAGCTATCCTTTCTCTACTGAATTACCTTTGTCCTTTGTCAAAGGTAAGTTGACTATATATGTGTGAGTCTATTTCTCAGCTCTCTGTTCTGTTCCATTGATGTGTTTTTCTCTTATTTTGCCAATTACCACAGTGTCTTGATTTCTATAGTTTGATAACACCTCTTGAAATTGGGTGTGTATTCTAAGTTTTGTTATCCTTCAGTATTGTGCTGGATATTCTTGGTTTTTTGCCTTTCCATATAAATGTTAGAATTAGTTTATCTACAATTTACTTTTCAGGATTTTGCTTTGGATTGCATGGACTCTATAAATAAAGTTGAGAAAAATTGATACCTTAAAAATATCTAGTCATCCAATCCTGGAACACAGAATATCTGTCTCTTTATTTTGCTCTCATTTTATTTATTTCTTCAGAGTTTTGTAGTTTTCAAAATGTTAGTATTGGTCATATTTTGTTATTTATACCTATTTCAATTCTGTGGTACAATTTTAAATGCTATTATTATTTTTATTTTAAATTTCAAATTATAATGATCAACTCATGCCATGCAAAAGAGGAATTAACTATTGTATATTGACCATATATTTTGTGACCTTACTATCTTCACTCATTAGTTTCAGGATTTTGCTGTTGTTGTTCTTGTAGATCCATTGGTGTGTTCTACACAGATACTTATGCCATTTTACTAAAGAGACAGTTTTACTTCTTCATTTTATTTACATACCGTTTTTTTTAATGGACTATTTAGTCATTGTTTTCTTACTTTCCAATCTCAGGCAGAAATATCCAGTTTCTCATCATCGAGTATGATGTTAACTGTAGAGTTTTGTTTAGATGTTCTTATCAATTGAACAAATTCTTTTCTATTCCTTATTTGCTGAGAGTTTTTATCATGGGTGGGTGTCATATTTGTGAAATGTGTCTTCTGCATCAATTAATACAACCGTATGATTTTCTTCTTTAGCCTGTAAATGCGGCAGATTACATTGATTGACTTTTGAATTTTGAACTAGTCTTACATATGTGAAATAAATCCCATTTGGTTGTGGTATATAATTATAATTCTATTTATAAATATGTGGATTTGATTTGTCAATATGAGGAGATTTGTTTTATGTTCATGAGAGATATTGGTCAGTAATGTTTCTTTCTTATAATGCCTTTATCTGGTTTTGACATTAGGATAATCTTGGCTACATAAAATGAGTTAGGAAGTGTCCCCTCTGCTTCTGTTTCCTGGAACAATGATAGAGAATTGACATTATTTCTTTCTTGTGTGTTTGGTAAAATTCATAAGTATTAGTACAACCATATGGACCTAGTATTTTCCTTTTTGGGAGGTTATTAATTATTGATAGGTGGTGAAAATTTAAATATCAGAGAGTTAGGACCAGAGTCAGCAACATAGTACCAAGACATATTCCATAAATTGTTATAGAGAAGAGAAAATAAAGCACCTCACATCGTGATATGTTCTCCAAATAGGAGACTAGGGCATATATGCAGAAATAACGTATCATGGAGGGATGGCAGGAAGAAAAGGGAGAGAATGGCAGATAAAGAGAGCGTGCTACCTTATCCTTTTACAAGATCAGATAATAAGTTAAAGCGAAAAAGAGAGTGAGAGAAAATCCTAGACCTGAATCCCTTTTTTTCCAGTTTCAACAAATTTGAGTTTGTTTCTTTTCCTTTCTTCATAAAAACAGAATAAAAATAATTATTTCATGGATTTTTGATGAAGAGTAAATGCATATATATATATATATATAGAGAGAGAGAGAGAGAGAGAGAAATAACACTGAATATACTACAAGTATAAATTTTCCATGTTTGGTACCATTAAATGATGCTTTTTTGAAGAGATATTTATCAAATTTACTCTAAAAGAGATAGACGTAACTTCTTAGAATATGTTTTCAATATTCTCAGTCAAATGTCATATAATCGTGTATATGAAAAAATGTAGGCACAGTAAAATCTAAAATCAGTACTTCCAGGCAACTGTTTAGGTTCTCTGAAAGCATACCAGTGTAATTTTATTAAAAAAACAGTTTTTGTATGGATTAGCTGGTCAAATAACAGTACAGATTACATGCAATGCTTTAAAATTTTTTTAATGCATTACACATGTTTTAATTTCTAACAGTATTATTCATCAAAATCTCTCGCCTAAAACTCCTATATGTTTTGTTTTTACATGCTACATTTGGAATATTCAAAACTTCCCCATTTTAAAAGCTACTTATTTATTTTGGGGGATGGGGTTAACTATTTATAATCTAGGCAATTATGAGGATAAAGCACGAATGTATCCATATATAGAGAGAGTCTTGCTCTGTCACTAGGCTGGAGTGCAGTGGTGTGATCTCGGCTCACTGCAACCTGCGCCTCCCTGGTTCAAGCAATTCCACTGCCTCAGCCTTCTGAGTAGCTGGGACTACAGGCGCACACCACCACATCCAGCTAATTAGTGTATTTTTAGTAGAGAGGGGGTTTCACCATGTTGGTCAGGATGGTCTCAATCTCCTGACCTCATGATCCGCCCACCTCAGCCTCCCAAAGTGCTGGGATTACAGGCGTGAGCCACTGCACCCAGCCAGTATTCAGTTATTTAAGGTTTTTACTGTAACCTTGCATCCTAATGGTCTGATGCCCACTTAAACATTTTAAAATGGTTTGTTTGTTTGTTTATAATTTCTATTTATATTTTAGATTCAGAAGGTGCATGTGCAGGTTTGTTTGTGGGTATATTGTATGATGTTGAGGTCTGACGTACAATTGATTCTGTTACCCAGGTACTGAGCATAGTACCCAATAGTTAGTTTTTCAACCTTTACCCTCTTCCCTGTCTCCTTCTTCTAGTAGCCCCCGATGTCTATTGTTGTCATCTTTATGTCTGTATCAGCACTCAATGTTTAGCTCCCACTTATAAGAGAGAATATGCAGTATTTGGTTTTCTGTTCCTGCATTAATTCACTCAGGATAATGGCCTCCAGCTGCATCTATGAGGTGATGGTCTGTTAATCGTGTCTTCCTCTCTGTGTTAATCCTAATTATATTCTCAGCATGTATTACCTCTGACTCCTAAATAACTTCAAGAGAGAATTTCCAAAGAATGATCAATAGTGAATTCAATCAATTTGTAAGAGTTTTATATGAAGACACTATTTAGAACTGCTTTCCCTCATTAGGCAGTAGTTATTGATAATGTATTTTTTATGTATGATTAAATTTGCTATGTGATAAGCAGTATTATAGCTACAGAATGTATTTTTTCTTCAGAAGTTCCTGTGATCCTATTACTATTCATTGGGAGAAGTTTTGAGTAAAGGCTATTAGCCTCTTTGTAGCATGAAAATGTAGGATTATTGAGGAAGGATGACTCGTTTATGAATCCTGCTACTCAACAGATATATATTTTTACAACACTAACATCTATTATAACAGCTGCTCAGTAATTAAGACATGGGCTTTGTTCTCATAGAGCTTTAAGATTGCTAGGTGAATGTGGCATAATAAATATATATTTGGTCTCTGCCCCGTTACTGACATGGAGGTCTTACATTCCTCAGAATTTCTTGGGTAATAAGGAGGATGTTTTGTTCTAGTGATGCAACTCTTGGTGAGTTCCTGGATAGCTTCAGGATGGGAGCTAGTTACCAAAGGTTCAAGCCATGCTCAGACTGGAACTTTTGGCCTCATCTGCCACTGCCCTTTCCAGGGAGGGAAGGGGGCTGGATATTGAGTTGATAATCTATGGTGCCTAGATGATGAAACCTCCATAAAAATCTCTAAACTATTATGGGATCCAGAGATCTTCCAGCTTGGTGAACACATCCGTGTGCTAGGAGGATGCACAACCCAGTTTCATAGGGACAGAAGCTGTTGTGCTTGGGGCTCTTCTGGACCTTACTTTATGTCCCCCTTTACTGGCTATGTCTTTGTATGCTTTGTAGTATCCTTTATAACAAGCCAGAAAAATGTTTCCCTGAGATGTATGAGCCATTACAGCAAGTTACGGAATCTGGAGAAGAGGAATTACTAGAATTGCCAATTCGTAGCAATTTGGTCAAAAGTATACTTGACAACCTGGGACTTGTGATTGACATCTGAAGTAGCAGGGGGGCAGTCTTATGGGACTGAACCTTTAACTTACAGGATCTGCACTGACTCAACATGTAGTGTCAGAATTTAGTTAAATTGTAGGACACTCACTTGGTGTCCATTGAAATTTGGAGAATTGGTTAGTGTGGGAGTCTATCACACTTTGATGTCAGAAGTAAAGTGATATAAAGAATATGTATGAAAAAGAGTTTTATTTTTTTCTTTAGTGAGACTCATGCATGAACAGGAAACTTTGTAATAATATCAAATAAAATGAAAAAAAAATAGCAGTGAAATTTACTCAGAACCACGGTGAATAAATTTCACCAGCTTAGGGGAAAAAGTTATGGAGGTTTTCCTAGAAGAGATGACATTTTAGTTGAATCTTGAAGGATAAGAAATAGAAAATAAAGAGAAAAGGACAAAAATGGAAAAGAGTTAGTGAATACGGAAGCAAAAAAATGCACAGTGTGCTCAGAGTTTTTACACGGAATGTGTGAAGCAGAATTTGGTCAATACATATATGTGGGAAGCAGTCAAAATAAGAACATTTGATACTTGACTGTATTATTTAGGAAATGCGTACCAGCCCAGGGTTTTCAGGATTTGGTTAGCTTAGGGAGATTTTTGTTTTTAAATTTTCAGACTTGAGGGAAATCATAAGGAATAATGTCAAAGAATATTATAGAGTATCCAGCATGAAATAGCTCTACCTAATGACTGGACAGAGAATACATAGAACCTTGTGTTGTTCAAGAAAAAAAAACAAAAAAAACTTCAGGCCAATATTCCTGATGAACATAGATGCAAAAATCATCAACAAAATAATGGCAAATCAAATCCAGCAGCATATCAAAAAGCTAGTCTACCTTGCTCAAGTAGCTTTTACTTCTGGGACACAAGATTGGTTCAACATATGCAAATCAATAAATGTGATTCATCACATAAACAGAACTAAAAACAAAAACCACATGACTATCTCAATACATGCAGAAAGGCTTTGATAAAATTCAACAATGTTTCATGTTAAAAATCCTCAAAAAACTAGGCATCAAAGGTACGTACCTCAAAATAATAAGAGCCATCTATGACAAACCCACAGCCAAAGTCATACTGAATGAGCAAAAGCTGGAAGCATTCCCCTTGAAAACGGGAACAAGGCAAGCATGCCCACTCTCAATCCTTCTATGCAACACAGTCCTGAAAGTCCTAGCAAGAGCCATCAGGCAAGAGAAAGAAATAAAAAGCATCCAAATAGGAAGAGAAAAGGTCAAACTCTGTCTCTTCACAGACAGTATAATTCTATATCTAGGAAAACACCAAGAATGTCCAAGCTGAGAGCCAAATCAAGAATGCAATCCTGTTCACAGTAGCCACAAAACAAATAAAATACCTAGAAATACAACTAACTATGGAGGTGAAAGACCTCTACAACAAAAATTACAAAACACTGCTGAAAAAAAAATCAGAGATAACACAAACAAGCGGAAATACATCCCATGCTCATGAATAGGAAGAATCAATATTGTTAAAATGCCCATAGTGCCCAAAGCAATTTATAGATTCATTGCAAACCACCAACCAAACCAAATGTTTGATATTCCTATGACCAATTACATTTTTCATGGAATTGAAAAAAAAGTTCTAAAATGTATTTGAAACCAAAAACAGTCCTAATAGCCAAAGCAATCCTAAGCAAAAAGAACAAAGCTAGAGGCATCACACTACCCAACTTCAAACAATATTACAAGGCAAAAGTAACTAAAACAGCATGGTATTGGTACAAAAATAGAAACATATACCAATTGAACAGGTTAGATAACCCAGAAATAAACCTGCAGATCTACAACAATCTGTTGCCTGAGAAAGCTGGAAATAACAAACAATAAGGAATGAACTTCCTTTTCAATAAATGGTGCTGGGATAACTGGCTAGCCATATACAGAAGATTGAAACTGGACCTCTGCCTTTCAACATATGCAAAAATCAACTTAAGATGGATAAAAGATTTATGTAAAACCCAAAACTAGAAAAAACACTAGAAAAAAACCTGGGAAATACCATTCTGGACATCGGTCCTAGCAAAGTCTTCACGATGAGGACTCCAAAAGCAATTGCCACAAAACAAAAAAATAACAGATTAACCCCATTTAAACTAAAGAGTTTCTGGACAACAAACGAAACTATCAACAGAGTAAACAGACAACCTACAGAACGAGAGAAAATATTTGCAAACTATGCATCCAGCAAAAGCTGAATAGCCAGAATCTGTAAGGACCTCAAGAAGAAATAACAACCCCATTAATAAACTGGATAAAGAACATGAAGAGACACTTCTCAAAAGGAGACATACATGAGGCCAACAAACATATAAAAAATGCTCAATATCACTAATCATGAGGGAAATTCAAATCAAAACCACAGCAAGATACCATCTCACACCAGTCAGAATGGCTATTGTGAAAAAGTAAAAATAACAGAGGCTGGTGAGGTTGAAGAGAAAAAGGAATGCTTATACACAGTTGGTAAGAATGTAAATTAGTTCTGCTGCTGTGGAAAGCAGTCTAGAGATTTCTCAAAGAACTTAAAATAGAACTACCATTTGACACAGCAATCCCATTACTGAGCATATACCCAAAGGAATATACATCATTTGACCATAAAGACACATACATGTGTATATTTATTACAGCAATATCACAACAGCAAAGGCATGAAATTGATATGGGAGCCTTAGGATGTCCCTTTGCCAGCTGGAAACCTCTGTGGCTGGCAGCACTTCTGCTTGAATTTTGCTTGCACCCACTGGGCTCCTTCCACCTACTCAGCCCAGCAGGTGGCATTTGGCTTGTGCTACTAGTCCCAATCCCACACTTGCCAAGGAAAAGCCAGGCATGGAATGGCAAGGGATGTGAGAGTGAGTGAGCATGGGGCCTGGCCACTGTGCACAGCCAAGAACTCCGGCTGCTGTGGCAGAGTGGGCAGCTTCCACGTGCCACCATGAACCCCCACTGCCATCAATCTCCCCTCAGAAGAGATACATCTAACTGCCATTAAGACAGGGATGATGACTGCTCTTAACTGCCTCATGCTGACAGCGGCGCACTGTTTTGGGAAAAAGACGGTCAGATCTCTTTCAGAGGCCTGTCAAGGGTCTCCATTAAAAGGGAGCCATTGTCCAAGGCTCTATTTGCAATACCATTTGGAGTTTGATGGCCTGAAGTCCAGAAGAGAAGACAGCAGATTCTTAAAAGACATGTATCAAAACAAAACAAAGGGGTAAAGACAGCTTAAAAACCCTGAGGCTGCTGACACACCCAGATAACTGGTGACTATAGTTATGCCTGCTAATACTTGGATGCGTGGGGCTTGGCTTTGGTTAGCTCCCTTGATCTTCTTTTTCCAAATAAGGAACCTCTGGGTTATTGGCACCATGTTTACCCCCATAACCTGACAAGATTTGCAGGATAATTGCTCAGAACTGAAATATTGATCCAAATTTTTGTATTATTTTTATTTTGACAATCCTATGTAACTTAACATTCCAAATAATCTTCTTTACCTCTCTTTTGGATGCTTTGGGGGCCCTCTGTAGCATCCTAAAGTTAGGGGTCAGAAAAGACAATTTTTAGGCTGCAATTTGATTTTGGAAAGCCTATCAAATATGTTAAAGGTTTAAAACACTAGATATTATGAAAAATAATTCCAGGCTACCATAAGTTATTTATTTAGCTAAAATGATGACTCAATTAAAAAAAATAAAAAACCTTAACTCATTAAGAGGGAAGACTTAACTTTCCAAACAACCAGTCTTTTGCTTCTTTTTTCAGTAGCTTATTCAAAAGGCAAACAAAAATCTTTCATTATCCTTTACTATGACATGAAAACCTTATTCAAGAAGAAAGAAAGCAAAATTTCAACCATGCATTAGTCTGCTATTAATATCAACCCCAATTTTTAATAAAATCTTATAGAAAAATCTGTCCAACCTTAATGAGTTTGACCATGAAGTGAGATTCTTATAACACTTTTATAGCCTTTTACAAATTTTTATTAAATAGAAGATCAGTGCCTTATGAAAACTCGGTTGTGCTTTTATTTCAATGTTCAATTTATGGAAAAACCAAATAATACCCATTTGAATTTAGTCAGTATGTGCACATATAGAATTTCTTTTACAAGATTAATTTCTACAAACCTTCCAGAACTTATTTAAACCTTTAGCTTTACCTTATCTAATTTAAAACAATTATTTAATCCTCTAAACAAGGCAAAAATTTACATCCCATTGCCTTCTTATAAATTATGCAGGTCAAACATTAGGCTGGCTAAATGCTTTAAGGTCATAAACTGCTTCTTTGGCTTTTGAAAATTGTTCAACACGCCCACTTTACAGTTTGGTAAGTCTTGGAGACATATGGAGTTAACCACAATCTTAACTGTGCTGGAAAAAGTGAGACCTTATCTGCATCTAGTACAAATTAAAATAACTTACCAGGGTTTACACCAAAATTAAAAATTGCTAAGAGTTACCATTATAACGTGTAATTGAGATGACTGAAAATAAGTGTACTTGCAAGGTGTGTAAGGAAAGTAAAATGTGTTTTTGGTAAAAGATTTTAAGAAGGCATGGGAATGGAAATATTGGCTTTGTTCCAATCCAGTTTCCTTTCATGGAGATCTAGCTGTTGCACAGGATTGGAATAAGGTCCTAGGGTAACTGAAGGCATCTGGCTGAGGCCACACCTTGGCATTGCGTGAAGGCTCCTAGACTGGCTCCAGTCCCCACAACCCCATTACGGTGTAATATTATCTCTGTACTTTGCAACAACATCCTTAACATTGTATGTAAAGACAGGATAACACCACCATAGTCTTGAAAGACAGAAAGAAAGTGCAACGGGAAGGACTGGAGGTCCAAGTACCAACTGGATTGGAACAAAGCCAACAGTTCCAACACCCAAGGGTGATGGAGGATTGTCAGTTTCCTCCCTAGCAAGCCTATTCTCTGTGTCTTAAGTTCAGCAGCTGAGATAGTTCTTTTAACAGGATGACAGGGGCCCGGTGTTTTTCTTTCATTTTGATGATTGTGGAGTTTAGGGACTCTGAAAAAAGGACAGAGAGCAGGAAGTCTGCTTTAATTCACCCTTCTGCAGATCCCCGACAAGTCCCTCCAAATGTCACAGGACACTTAGGTTGTGGCTTTGCCAGCCAGAAACCTCTGTGGCCAGCAGCGCCTCTGCTTGAGTTTTGCTCACACCCACTGGGATCATTCCGCTCACTCAGTCCAGCAGGCTGCCTTCGGCTTACACTACCAACTCCAAGCTTATGCCTGCCAGTGCAAGCCAGGTGCGGAGTGGCAAGGGGTGTGTGAGTGAGAGAGCATGGGGTCTGGCCACAGCACACAGTGAGGCACACCGGCTGCTGTGGCAGGGCAGGCAGCTCCAGATGCCAACACAGGTGCCAGCTTCATGCAAGGCTGTGGCTGGACTAGATGTAACACAAGTGGCTTTCGCTGTGGCCACCAGCATCTAGATGAGGTGAACACAGTGACACCCAAAAGTACAGAGATGCCAGGAACTGCATAACTCCAAAGAAGGTGTTAAGAGTGTGTCACAGCCATGGCTTGGGGAGTCCCAAGGTCTAGGCTCCCAGAAGGGCCACAGCTCTTCTCTCCTTCTCATTGCCCACAGTGCTGTGAGAGTTTGGGGAGTGTTTTAGGGGGTCATGTTTCAGCCCATTTGTGTTAAGCTCCTTCAGTCCCACCACCCTGCTCCAGCCTGCAGCTCCTGGGTTGGCCCAGCCATACCACTGCTCCTGTCACATGGGGCAGCTGCCTAGCACTGGAAAAGGGCAGGAGGGCTATGGTGTTAGAGCAGCTCTGGCTTGGGAAAGCCCAAGGTCTGGTGCCCCAGCAGGGTTGACACTCTTTGCTCCCACTGTGGAGTGTGTCACGACCTGCAGGTTGGCAAGCTGGCCAGGAACATGTTACAGCTCCTTTCACTCCTGCCATTTGGTGGATCCAAAGTTCTTGTCCCACGTTGAGGAAGAATGAGATTATGTGGACAACTGCAGGGTGAGCAAGGCGGAGAGGTGCTTTACTGAGTGACAAAATGGCTCTCAGGAGACCTGAAGTTGGTAGTTACTATCTGCAGGCAAGTGTCTAAATCTGGCTGAGTCAGGGGTTTTTATGGGCTCAGAAGGGAGGAAGTGCATGCTGATTGGTCCATAGGCATCCATGGGAAGACCTGAAAAAAGCACCATACAACTGGCCAAAAGGCATCAGTGAAGTTCTTACTCCAGGTTGCAGACTCCACATGGAAGTGACAGCCCAGCCCCAAAGGCTGGGCTGGCTTAAAGGTGTGGTTTCACCAGGAACTCATCCCTTCTTGCCCAGGGACCTGTCTGTCTCCCACCACCATCAACATGCCATCCATGGTGACCAGACTGTATCTGTGCCAAGGGGCACCTGCATGTTCATGCAACGCCACCCTCAGCCCCAGGGCCTCCCTTCTGCACTTGTCAGTGCCCGAAGTCTAGAGGGGGCCAAGGAGGCAGGGGGCTGGCATATCAGCACTACCTTGAACAGGTACACACCCAGCCAAATCACAACAGCACCTGGGCTCAGCCACAACTTTGCTCCACACCAGAGCTGGCACCAGGAGCAGGGAAAGTCCAGGGAGCAGGAGCAGGCACTTACAAGCCTGCAGGGCTTCCTGATCCCCCAAGAGCATAGGGATGCCTGGATCTGGAGCCCCAGCTGGGCAGCTGCAGCTGCAATCAGGAGCATAGGCTCCTGTCCCACCCAACTCAGTAGGGTGTGGGGCTCCCACTGGGATTACCTGTTTCTAGCCCCCATCAGCTCCACAGAGTGCATAGCCCTGGACACACCTACCCTGCTGCAGCTGGCATCATGGCAGCAGCCACTCCAGATAGTTAGCCACTCCCATTGGAATCAACCTAGATGCCTATCAATGGTGGACTGGTTAAAGAAAATGTGGTACATATACACCATGAAATACTAGGCAGCTGGGCTGGGCATGGTAGCTCATGCTTGTAATCTCAGAACTTTGGGAGGCCAAGGCAGGCAGATCACCTTAGGTCAGGAGTTCAAGGCCAGCCTGGCTAACATGGTGAAACCCTGTTTCTACTAAAAATACAAAAAAATAATTGGGTGCATTGGCGGTCACCTGTAATCCCAGCTGCTCAGGAGGATGAGGCAGGAGAATCGCTTGAACCCAGGAAGCAGAGGTTGCAGTGAGCCAAGGTGGCGCCATTGCACTCCAGCCTGGACAACAAGAGCAAAACTCTGTCTCAAAAAAAAAAAAAAAGAAAAGAAAAGAAATACTATGCAGCCATAAAAAAACGATATTGGAAATTGACAAAGATAGTCAGCTAGAAGCAGATACTGTCCCCACTTTCACAGAGAGAAATAGAGGGGGCAAGTATATACAGCACCTTCAACTGAAACATCCAGGTATGCACATTGAGATTCATCAAAAAAACAGTTCAACCCACACAGCATGAAGAAAAGCAAGGCAGAATGACCACCCACTCAGGAGTGACATGGAGCTAGGGGAGCCTCTCCTGCCCAGGGAAGTGGTGAGTGAGTGAGCAACCCTGGGACTCACACTTCTCCCACAAATCTTTGAAACTCTCTGGTCAGAAAATTTCCTTGTGAATTCACCCCACCAGGGCCTGCAGTCTGACATGCAGAGAGCTATGTGGAGTCTTGGCAGAGCACCCACTCAGGCACATGTGGAGCCCCAGGAGCTTTAGATACCTAGGCTTCCTGGCAAAAGCAACTGCAACTTTGGCAAAGCAGGAGGTTAGACCTGTATACATAACCCTAAGAAAAGGAATCCAGGGGGCTTAGAAGGGACAGTCTGCAGGCCCTGCTTCCATGGCACCTTGCAGAATAAGTCCCACTGGCTTGGAAATCCAGCCAGCTACGAGTAGCAGCATTACATCTCCCTGGAATGGAGCTTCTAGAGGGAGGGGCAGGCTTCCATCTTTGCTGTTTCACAGCCTTAGCCTTTGTTGCCAACAGTCTTTGGAGAGTGCAAAGAGACCTGGGGCTGGATTGGACACCCAACACAGCACAGCTGCTCTATAAAAGAGTAGCCAGACTGCTTTTCTAATGCAGATCCCTGATCTTGCTCCTCATAACTAGGCCAAACTTCCCAACTAGGGTCACCAGCCACCCATTCTGGTGTTTTCCTGCAGGCAGAAGTTTCAAACCTCCCTTAAATAGAGCACCAAGAGGGAGGGTCAGGCTGCTGTTTTTGCTGTTTAGCAGTCTTCACTGTTGATACCTTCAGGTACTGACAAATCTGGGGTAACTAGGGACTGGAGCAGGCACCCAGCATACTGCAGCAGCCCTAGAGAAGAGTGACCAGACTGTTTGCTATGTGGGTCCCCTTATCTCCTCACTGAGTGAGTACTCCGGCTCTTGGTCTCCAGCCAACCCCTGCTGTGGCTATCAACCCAGTAGCAGCTCTGCAACTCCCTGGGACAGAGCTCCCAGTGGGAGGAGTGGGATGCTCTCTTTGCTGTCTCACAGCCCATGCTGTTGCTGTCTCCAGGCTCTGGAAAGTATGCAGGGACCAGGGCTGGTCAGGATTCCCAGCACAGAGCACTCACCTCATGAAAAAGTGGCCAGGCTATTCTCCACACAGGTCCTGGTAGTCACTTCTCCTCACTGGGCATAGCTGCCTGACTTGAGACTTCAGCACAACCACCCTGTCCCTACCTGACTACTTCAATAACAATCAGTCCAGCATTACCCTGAGAAGGAATTCCAAGAGTCAACCCACAACCCTTATGTCACTGCAGTTGCAATGGTACCACCCTGTATTAGTCCATTCTTGCACTGCTACAAAGACCTGAGACTGGGTAACGTGTGAAGAAAAGAGGCTTAATTGACTCACAGTTCTGCAGGCTTAACAGGAAGAATGACTGGGAGGCCTCAGGAAACTTACAATTATGGCAGAAAGCAAAGGAGAAGCAAGCACCTTCTTCACATGGTGGCAGGAGACAGAGAGAGAGAGAAAGGGGAGAAGGGTCACACTCTTTTAAGCAACCAGATATTGTGAGAAAACATTCACTATCACAAGAACAGAAAAGCGGAAATCTGCCCCCATGATCCAATCACTTCCCACCAGGATTCTCCCCTGACACACGGGAATTATAATTTGATATGAGATTTGGGTCGGGACCCAGAGGCAAACCATGTCAGTCTGCCTTTGATCCCTCCGAAATGTCATGTAATTCTCACATTTTAAAGCCAATCATGCCTTGCCACAGAACACCCCAAAGTCTTAACTTATTACTACATTAACTCAAAAGTTCAAGTCCAAAGTCTCATCTGTGACAAGGCAAGTCCCTTCCACCTATGAGCCTGTAAAATCAAAAACAAGTTAGTTACTCCCAAGATACAATGAGAATACAGACATTGGGTAAATGTTTCCATTGCAAAAGGAAGAAATTGGCCAAAACTAAGGGTCCACACACCCATGCAAGTCTGAAACCCAGCAAGGCAGGCATTAAATCTTAAGGTTCCAAAATAATCTTCTTTGGCTCCATGTTTCATATTCAGGGCATGCTGATGCAAGAGGTGGACTCCTAAGGCCTTGTACAGTTCTGTCTCTGTGTTTCTGCTGGAAACAGTCCCCACAGCTACTTTCACAGGCTGGTGTTGAGTGCCTGCCACTTTTCAAGGTGCCCGGTGCAACCTGTCAGTGGATCTACAGCTCTGGGATCTGGAGGATGGTGGCCTTCTTCTCACAGCTCTGTAACACCTTCCTGTCCAGCTTGCCAAGCTGCAGGTGGTGACACACTCCTGGAGCCTCAGTGGGGACTCTGTGTGGGGTCTCCAACCCCACATTTCCCCTCTGCACTGTCCTAGTAGATGTTCTCCATGAGGGGTGCACCCCTGCAGCAGACTTTTCCCTGGACATCCAGGCATTTCCATACATCCTCTGAAATCTAGGCAAAGGTTCCCAAACCTCAATTCTCGACTTTTGTGCACCTGCAGGCCCAACACCATATGAAAGTTGCCAAGGCTATGGCTTGCACCCTCTGAAGCCATGGCTTGAGCTGTAACTTGGCCCCTTTTAAAGCCACAGTTGGAGCTGAAGCAGCTGGGATGCACAGCCTCATCTCTTGAGGCTGCAGAGAGCAGCTGGGCCCTGGACCTGGCCCTCAGAACCATTTTTCTCTCCTAGACCTCCAGGCCTGTGATGGGAGGGACTGCCATGAAGGTCTCTGACATGCCCTAGAGACATTTTCCCCATTGTCTTGTCTTTAACATTTGGATTTTCTTTACTTGTGCAAATTTCTTCAGCCAGCTTGAATTTCTCCACAGAAAATGGTTTTTCTCTTGTATCACATGGTTGGGCTACAAATTTTCCAAACTTTTTTCTTTTCCTTTTCTTTTTTTTTTCTTTTTTTTTTTTTTTTGAGATGGAGTCTCACCCTGTTGCCGGGATGGAGTGCAGTGGTGCAATCTCAGCTCACTGCAACGTCTGCCTCTTGGGTTCAAGCAATTCTCCTGCCTCAGCCTCCTAAGTAGCTGGGACCACAGGTGCATGCCACCACGCCCAGCTAATTTTTTGTATTTTCAGTAGAGACAGGGTTTTACCATGTTGGCCAGGATGGTCTCGATCTCTTGACCTCGTGTTCTGCCCCCCTTGGCCTCCCAAAGTGCTGGGATTACAGGTGTGAGCAATGTGCCCAGCCTTTTCTAAACTTTTATACTCTACTTCCTTTTTAAATATAAGTTCCAACTTCAGACCACCTCTTCTTTCATGAGTGTATACTTTTATAAACATACAGGTCACATTTTGAATGTTTTACTGCTAGAAATTTCTTCCATAATATACACTAAATTATCACTCTCAAATTTAAAGTTCCACAGATCTCTACAGCAAGGGCAAAATTCTGCTAGTCTCTTTGCTACAGAATAGCAAGAGCAACCTTTATTCCATTCCTCATAAGTTCCTCATCTCCATCTAAGACCACCTCAGCCTGGACTTCATTATCTATATCACTACCAGCATTTTGGTAAAAACCACTCAACAAATCTCTAGGAAGTTCCAAAGTTTCCCACCTTTCTGTCTTCTTCTGAGCCCTCCAAACTGTTACATCTGCCCATTACCTAGTTTCAAAGTTGCTTCCAAATTTTCAGGTATCTTTGTAGCAGTACTCCACTTCTGGTACCAATTTTCTGTATTAGTTCATTCTAACATGGCTGTAAAGAACTACCTGAGACTCAGTAATTTATGAAGAAAAGAGGTTTAGTTGACTCACACTTCCATAAGCTTAACAGGAAGCATGGCTGGGAGGGCTCAGGAAACTTACAGTCATTGTGGAAGGTGAAGTGGGAGAAAGCACCTTCTGTACATGGTGGCAGGGAGTGGGGAGTGTAGTGTGCCACACACTTTTAAACAATCAGGTCTTGTGAGAACACACTATCACGAGAACAACAAGGGGGAAATCTGCACCCATGATCCAATCACCTCATACCACATCCCTCCCCTGACACATGGGGATTACAACTTGACATGAAATTTGGGTTGAAACACAGAGCCAAACCATATCATGCCCTAACAGAACTTGAGCTATGGAAAGACAAAGGGCCTAGTCACTATACTGGCACTTCCAGCACACTGCAGTCACCATACAGAGAAGAGTCCAACCCCTCTTTCCTGGGAATACCCTCCCCTCAATCTTCACCAGGCAGGGCCTCCAGCCATGACTGCAGAACAGTTGCCCTACCCACTGCTGAGCATATTCATTGATAGTGGCTCAGAGTTTCCCTGGAGAGAGGCTCCCAGAGGCATCTGACAGCTCCTCTGCCACTACATCAGCAGTGATTCTATCCCTGCTGTTCTTGGCCTGGGGATAAAACAAAGAGCTTGAGGGCTACACCCAAGCTTACAACATGCCACAGTCACTATCCAAAGAGAAAACCAGTCTGTCCTCCCAGTGAGCCTTTGACCCCACCTCCCCAACAAGGTGAGCTCCAAGCTCACACCAGCAGTGCAGCAACCCCACCACACTGGCTGAACACTCCTCATAGCAGCTGTTCCACATTTCTTGGAGGTGGAGCCCCAAGGGGCAACTGAAAGTCACTCTGCCACTGCCATTGCAGTGGTACTACCCCTGCTACCTTTGGACTAACAAAGGAGCAAAGACCCTAAGTGCCTAATTTACATCTTCAGTAAGCAGCAGTCAACCCAAGGAGAAGAGGCCAAGCTGTCTCCCATAGGTCTCACTCACCCCCTCTGCTCATCAGCAGGCAGCAAACCACTGTCTTGGGCCCACAGCACAGATACCCCATCCCAGAAGTGATCATACTGAGCAATTGCTGACCTGCACCTCTCTTGAGTAGAACCTCCAGTAGACAAGTAAAAGACCCATGGCCACAAGTACTGCTAAATTTCCTTCCTCTGCTGCCTCCAAGTTGTGGGGAAAACATAAACCTGGAGATTACCCCAAAGCTGTGGTGAGCAATCCAGGAGTGCCAAGCCATGGTCTGTAGCCAACACTCAAGTGGGAGAGGAGGCCACTCTTTGAGAGCATTGAGAGGGAGCACAGCTGCAAATCTGAGAAAAATAAGGGGATTCACATGACTGAGCAAGAGCCTACCAACTGACCACTACACCTAAGCACTTCCTAATAGATCACACGCCAAAGCTTCAACACCAAAATACCTCACTTACATGCCTTCCTGTGAAACCAAAGACTAGAAGTCAGCTACAAATGAAGACCCTGCACAAAGCCTCAGCCTTGTGAAAACATCTAGAAAAGAAGACTACTGACTGTACTCAATCTACATCACAGTTAAAGGAACACTAACACACAGAGATGAGAAAGAAGCAATGCAAGAACTACAGCAATTCAAATGGCCAGTGTCTTATATTTTCAATGTGATAGCACTAGTTCACTGACAAGAGTTCTTAACCAGGCTGAGCTGGCTGAAATGACAGAAATAGACTTCACAATATGTATAGAAAAGAAAATCATGAAGATTCAGGAGAATGGCAAAACTCAATCCAAGGAAACTAGGAATCACAATATAACAATTCAGAAAAAAATAGCCAGTATGAAAAAAGAACCCAACTGATATGATAGAGATGAAAAACACACTATAATAATTTTACAATGCAATCACAAGTATTAGCAGCAGAATAGAGCAAACTGAGGAAATAATCTCAGAACTTGAACTGGCTCTGAAATAAGACAATGACAAAAATTAAGAAAAAAGAATAGAAAGAAATGAACAAAACCTTTGAAAAATGTGGGATTATATGAAGAGGCCAAATCTATGAATCACTGGCATCTCTGAAAGGGACAGAGAGTAAGCAAACAACTTGGGAGATATATTTCAGGATATTGTTCATGAA
This sequence comes from Symphalangus syndactylus, assembly GCF_028878055.3. NCBI lineage: Eukaryota > Metazoa > Chordata > Mammalia > Primates > Hylobatidae > Symphalangus > Symphalangus syndactylus. Next base: position 31,364,020 of record NC_072433.2, read on the forward strand.
AAATTTCCCCAACCTCACTAGAAAGGCCAATAATCAAATTCAGAAATACAGAGAACTCCTGCAAGATTCTACACAAGATCGTCTACAAGACACATAGTCATCAGAGTTTTCAAGGCCTAAATGAAAGGAAGAATGTTAAAGGCAGCTAAAGAGAAAGAGCAGGTAACCTATAAAGGGAACCCCATCAGGCGAACAGTGGACCTCCCAGCAGAAACCATACATGCCAGAAAAGATTGGAGGCCTATATTCAACATTCTTAAAGAAAAAAATCTTCAACCAAGAATTTCATATCTAGCCAAACTAAGCTTCCTAGTAGAAGGAGAAATAACCTTTCAGGTAACTATATGTTGAAGGAATTCATTACCACCAGACCCACCTTACAAGAGCTCTTGAAAGGAGGACTAAAGATGGAAAGTCATCATAAGAACACACTTAAGTACACAGGCCAGTGACACTATAAAGCAACCACACAAACACTCTGGCATTATAAACAGCTAACAACAAAGTGACAGGATTAAATCCACACATATCAATACTAACCTTTAAGGTAAACAGGCTAAATGTTCCCATTAAAAGGCACAAAGTGGTAATCCGGATAAAAAGAAAGACCCAATGATATGCTGTCTTCAAGAGACTTGTCTCACGTTCAGTGACACCTATAGGCTCAAAATAAAGAGATGGAGGAAAATCAGCCAAACAAATGGAAATCCAAAGAAGCAGGAGTTGCAGTCCTAATTTTACACAAAGCAGACTTTAAGCCAAAGCATATCAAAAAAGACAAAGTGTTTACACACAGAATACATTACATAATAGTAAAGGGTTAAAATCAACAAGAAGACTTCATTATCCTAAATGTATATGCACTCAACACAGGAGCATTCAGAATCATAAATCAAGTTCTTAGAGACCTACAAACAGACTTGACTCCTATACAATGGTACTGGGAAACTTCAACACCCCACTTACAGTATTAGACAGGTCATCAGGCAGAAAATTAACAAAGATATCAAACCTGAACTCAACGTTGGACCAAACTGATCTTATAGACCACTACAGAACTCTTCACCCTAAAACAGTATATACATTCTTCTCATCATATGGGACATACTTTAAAATCAGCCATATAATTGTACATAAAATAAAACCCTTAGCAAATGCAAAAAAGGAAGAAAAACCAAATTCTCAAACCACAGCAAAGTTAAAATAGAAATCAAGATTTTAAAAATCACTCAAAATCATGCAATGCCATAAAAATTGAAGAAACTGCTCCTGAATGACTTTTGGATAAATAATGAAATTAAAGCAGAAATCAAGAAGTTCATTGAAACTAATGAGAATAAAGACAAAATATGCCAGAATCTCTGGGACACAGCTAAGGCAGTGTTAAGAGGGAAATTTATAGCACTAAAAGGCCACAACAAAAGGTTAGAAAGATCTCAAATTAACAACCTAACATCACAACTAAAATAATGAGAGAAGCAAGAGCAAACCAACTCTAAAGCTAATAGAAGACAAAAATAACAAAAATCCAAGCTGAACTGCAGGAGATCAAAACATGAAATTATTCAAAAAATCAACAAATCCAGCAGTTTTTTTCCAAAAAATAAATAAATCAGATAGATAGACTACTAGCTAGTCTAATAAAGAAGAAAAGAGAGATGATCCAAATACAAACAATTATAAATGACAAAGAGGGTGTCACCACTACCCCACAGAAATATAAATAACAATCAGAGACTACAATTAACACATCCATGTACACAAACTAGAAAACCTAAAAGAAATGGATAAGAGATGGATGCATTCCTGGACTTGTACACCCTTCCCAGACTGAACCAGTAAGAAATTGATCCCCTGGACAGACCAATAAGGAACTCAAATTGAGTCAGTAATAGCCTGCCAACCAAAAAAAAATGCCCAGGAACAGACAGATTCATAGTCAAATTCTACCAGACATACAAATAAGTGCTGGTACCATTGCTACTGAAACTATTTCAAAAAATTGAGGAGGAAAATATTTTATCTAACTCCTTCTATGAGGTCAGTGTCATCCTGATAACAAAACCTGGCAGAGACGCAACAAAAAAAGAAAACTTTGGGCCAAATATCCCTGATGAACAATGATGTAAAAAGTCCTCAACAAAATACTGGCCAACTAAATCCAGAAGTACATCAAAAAACCTATCTATCACAATTAAGCAGGATTCATTCCTAGGATGTAAAGTTGGCTCAAATATAAATGTGATTCATCACATAAACAGAATGAAAGACAAAAACCACATGATTATCTCAATAGATTCAAAAAAGGCTTTTGATAAAATTCAACATTTATGTTAAAAACTCTTAATAAACTAGGTATTGAAAGAAATACCTCAAGATCATAAGAGTCATCTATTGCAAACCCAAAGCCAACATCATACAGAATGGGCAAAACCTGAAAGCACTCCCCTTCAACATAGTATTGGAAGTTCAGGCCAGAGCAATCAGGCAAGAGAGAAAAATAAAGTACATTCAAATAGGAAAAGAGGAAGTCAAACTATCCCTATTTGCAAGTGACATAAGTCTATATCTACAAAACCCCATAGTCTCTATTCAAAAGCTCCTAAGCTGATAAAAAAACTTAACCAAAGTCTCAGAATACAGAACCATTGTACAAAAATCACTAGTATTCCTATACACCAACAAAAGTGAAACCAAGAGCTAAATCAGAAACACAATCCATTTACAACTGCCACAAAATTAATAAAATAATTAAGAATATAGTTGACCAGATAGGTAAAAAATTTCTACAGTGAGAATTACAAAACACTGCTCAAAGAAATCAGAGATGACACAAACAAATGGAAAAGCATTGCAAGCCCATAGAGAGGAAGAATTAATATCATTAAAATGGCCATGGTGCCTAAAGCAATTTACAGATTCAATGCTATTCCTATCAAATGACAAACGTCATACTTCACAAACTCATAAAAAACTATTTTCAAATTCATATGGAACCAAAAGTGAGCCTGAAGAGCCAAGGCAATTCTAAGCAAAAAGAACAAAGCTGGAGGCATCGTGTTACTCCACTTCAGACTACACTACAGTGCTACAGAAACCCAACAGCATGGTACTAGTATAAAAACAGACACATAGAGCAAAGGAACAGATAGCTGAGAAATAAGGCCAAACACCTACAGCCATCTGATTTTTAACAAAGCTGACAAAAACAGGCAATTGGGAAAAGACTCTTTATTCAATAAAGGGTGCTGGGATAACTGGCTAGCCATATGCAGAAGACTGAAACTGGACCCTTTCGTTACACCACATACAAAAATCAACTTAACATAAATTAAAAACTTAAATGTAAGGCTCAAAACTGTAAGCACTCAGAACACAATCGAGGCAATACTGTTCTGGACATTGGAATGGGCAAATATTTCATGATGAAAACACCAAAAGCAATTGCAACAATAGCAAAAATTGACAAATGAGAGCTGATTAAACTAAAGAGTTTCTGCACAGCAAAAGAAACTATCAACAGAGTAAATAGACAACCTGCAGAATGAGAGAAAATATTTGAAACTATTAATTGACAAAGGTCTAATATTCAGCATCTATAAGAAACTTAAACAAATTTACAAAAAAAAAACTTATTAAACTAACAACCTTATTAAAAAGTGGGCAAAGGACATGAACAGACAGACACTTTTCTGAGGAAGACATACACACAACCAACAAGGATATATATATATATATATAAATATATATATATAATGTATATAATATATATTATATATGTTGTGACCTTATATATATAATATATATGATATGACATATATATATATATATATATATGCTTAACATCACTGATCATTACAGAACTGCAAATCAAACCCACAATAAGATACCATCTCACACCAGTCAGAATGGCTATTATAAAAACTCAAAAAATAACAGGTGCAGTCATGGTTGTGGGAAAAAAAAGGATCATTTATACACTGTTGGCAAGAGTATAAATTAGATCAACCATTGCGGAAAGTAGGGTGATGATTGCTTAAGGAGCTAAAAACAGAGCTACCACTTGACCCAGCAATTTCATTACTGGGTATATACCTAAAAGAATACCAATTGTTCCATCATAAAGACACATGCATGTGTATGCTCATTGCAGCAGTATTCACAATAGCAAAGACATAGAATCAACCTAAATGCCAACGATCAATGGAAGACTGGGTAAAGAAAATGTAATACATATACACCACAAAATACTATGCAACCATAAAAAGGAGCAAGAACATGAATAGAGCTGAAGGCCATTATCTTTAGCAATCTAACACAGGAACAGAACACTAAATACCACATGTTCTCACTTATAAGTTAGAGTTTAATGATGAAAACACATGGACACAAAGAGGGGAACAACAGACACTGGGGACTACCTGTGGATGAAGAGTAGAAGGAGAGAGGAGCAGAAAAAAATACAATAAACCCCTGTGACATGAGTTTATGTATATAACAAACCTGCACATGTACCAGTGTACCTAAAAGTTTATTTTTTCAAACAAAGAGATTATGACCTTTGCAGTAACCTGGATTGACACGGAGGCCATTATCCCTTTAAGTGAATTAACAGAAGAACAGAGAACCAAATACCGCATGCTCTTACTTACAAATAAGAGCTAAACATTGAGTACACATGGACACAAAAGCAGGGGTCTACACTGCACTGAGGTGAGAATTGAAAAATTACCTATTAGGTATGATGCTGATTACCTAGGTGACAAAGTTATCTGTATACCAAACCCCCATGACATGCAATTTACCCATGGAATAAACCTGCACATTTACCCCTACAACCTAAAACAAAATTTGGGTAAAAAAAAGAACCTTCTGCTGTTGTTGTTGTTTCTTTTCCATTTTAAGATGTTCCCATATAAGATGTTGAATTAGAAAATATCACGTTAAGCCTTCATTGCTTTCTTGGGCTTTTCTTAGGGCCTAGGACACACTAGGTGATGCTTATTTCATTTATATAGTGACATTACAACTTGGCATAAATTGATATACCTTGGGTGTTCTCTCATAGACTGTAGCTGAGTGAGAATGATTGAGGGTAGAAGTGACTCAATCTGCCCTTTTGTCCTGAATTGGGTTGTCAGGTGATTTGACTTTTCCCTAGTTCATTTAATTGTCTTAATTGTTTTAATCTTATGTAGAAAAATTTACAAAAGAAAATATTCTACAACTAGAGTTACAAAAAAGTAGCAGAGGTGATTTACTTAGAGACTGCAACACATTTAAATGCATAATTACTCCTTTGATTGTAAGATCTTCTTTAATTTCCAGACACATATACATGGTTAACATAACTTTATCACCTCATTAAAGTCTTTCCTGAGTCCTCCCAATGAGACCTTTATTGAAAATATTCTTCACAAATTGCTCTCTCCCCCATTCACTCTGTAACTTGTTTTTCCTAATTATTCTCCATAGAACTTAAAATCTCTCTCTCTGTATTTCCATCTCTTTTATATAAAAGTGTTTATTGCTTGAATTCTCACTAGAATATAAGCTTTATAAATTTATACTTTTTTCTAGCCCCATTGCCTAAAACACGTCTGCCATATACTAGGCTATCAATTAAAAATTATAGAATGAATAAATAATTTAATAAATTACTTTTCTTCATGGAAGTTTCATCCAGTTTTAATGTCTTTATTAACAGCCTACACTGAGCTGGAAATAAAGATAGGTTGATATAATAAGTTAAAAAAAATAGTAAAGTTGCTGAGTACCTACTAATTGCGAGGTACCCATTGATTTTAAATAACAACGATATTGGGTTTGTTCCATTATGATCTCAATTTTTCTATGAGAATTCTGAGGAAACAGCTTAAGAAACTCACTTAGAATCATACAACTATCATATAAAGGGCAGAGGTAGATTTCAAACCCATAATCTGGCCTATTTTCTTATCTTTTATACTATTATTAAAGGGATTTAGACTCAAAAAATTAGGTATAGAAGGAAGGTACCTTCACATAATAAAGGCCATATATAACAAGCCCATGGGTGAGATTATACTCAGTGGCGAAAAGCTGAAAGCCTTTTCTATAAGATCAAGAAACAGGCAAGGATGCCTACACTTGCAACTTCTATTCAAAATAGCACCACAATTTTTAATAGAAATTCAATAGTACCACAAGTCCTAGCCAGAGCAATTAGGCAAGAAAAAACATAATAAGTATACGTACTTCAAAGAAAAAAGCAAAACTGTCTGAGTTTTCAGATAACATAATCTTACATTTAGAAAATCCTGGACTTTATTAGGTACAATTGGTCAAGTGTCAAATTAAGTTCAGAATTTCTATTTTTTTTTTTTGCCTTGATGTTCTGTCTAATACTATCAGTGCAGTGTTAGAGTCCCCCACTATTACTATGTGGCTATGTACTTTATAAGATCTAGAAGTAGTTGTTTTTTAAATCTGGGTGCTCCAATGTTGGGTGCATATACATTTAACATAGTTAAGTTTTCCTATTGAATTAAACAATTTGTTATTATGTAATGCCCTTCTTTGTCATTTTTTTGAAACTTTTGTTTTTTTAAAATCTATTTTATCTGATAAAGGAATAGTGACCCTGGCTCTTTTTGTTCCCATTTGTGTGACACATCTTTCTCCAACTCTTTATTTCAAGCCCATGGGCGTTATTATGTGTGAGATAAGGCTATTGAAGACAACAAATGGATGGATCTTCTTTTATATATCTATATACAACTTGAAACTATACCCTTTAAGTGAGGGATTTAGATCACTTATATTCAAGATTAATATTGATAAGTAAGGGTTTGATTCTATCATGGAGTTGTCAGCTAGTTGCTTTGTAGTTTCTCTTGTGAGGCTGCATTGTAGGGTCTGTGGGCTCTGTACTTGTATTTTTTGTGGTAGCAGATATTGTTCTTTTGTTTCCATGTTTAGAACTCTCTTAAGGATCTCTTGTAAGTATGGTCTAGTGGTAACAAATTCCCTTAGCTTGCTTGTCTAGAAAAAAAAAATATTTCTCCTTCCCTTATGAAGCTTAGTGTGATGGGATGTGAAATTCTTTGTTGGAATTTCTTTACTTTAAGAAGGCTGAAAATAGGCCCCCAATCTCTCCTGGCTTATAAAATTTCTGCTGAGAGGTCTGCTATTGGCAAATGGATTTCCTTTGTAAGCAGTTGACCTTTTTACTCTAGCTGCCTTTAAGAGTTTTTCTTTCCTAGTAGGAACATGACCCTATGGTGACTTTGTGTATCTATGCCTCTGCTTTGCATCTGGGAGTTGGAAACAGTGGAATTACTCCTCCCACAGGAATGTGTTCACAGTGAAGGATTCAGGAGTCAGGCTGGATTTGAATCCTGGTATGTGCACTTACTTTCTTTATGATCTTAAGCAAGTCACTGTCTCTCTAAATCTGTAAATTGAGGGGATTAATAATTTTGCAGAAATGTACATTCCTTGAAGGAGGAGGCTTAATAGACCAGGAAGAAAATATAAATGCTTGGCCAACTCTCCTGCAGCTAAGACATTCAAAACCTAATTCTAATAACCAAGCATCTGCCTTTAATTATTGAACACACAGATGGTTCACAAAAAAAACTATAGGGACCCCAGGGAGTGTTCTGGAATGTAGGGGATGATTTCGGTTGTCACCACTACCGGGCATTGTTCTGGCTCTTGGAAGTCTTGGTCCAGGGATGCAAATGTCTTAACCATATGCAAAATATCTCCACACAATGCAGCATTATTCCTTGTCTCATTCAGTTTCCAGATGTAGCATCAGACATTCATGAAGAAAGAATAATATTCAAAATATTTTGCAACTTTTACTGTAACATAAATTATTATATTTCCATATATGCTTCAAATTTTTAAAATATTTATTTTATTCTCTAATCAAAGTGATCTATCAATGCATACAGGTTTTTTTAAGTTGTTTACCAAGAATATGAACTGAAACAATTCATTCTCAAATTGGTACAATCATCTTGTTTTATTTAGACTATGTGATGTGATTTCTTGATTGTTTGTCACTATTTATAGTAACAATGACCCTAACTTGGCTGTGGTTTGATACAACTAACCAGAGCAAATATTTTCAGCAAATTCCCGTTAAATTGAGACTCTTTAACTAACCTGAAGTCTCAACAAATTCAGTATTAACCATAGTGTTTTGGGTTTTCTCCTCTCCATACTGTTCTGAACTAAGAGTGGATACATTAAAAACTTTTCTAACCTTTAAAAAAGAAAATATCTTTGCTTTAACATTAACTTTTGACAGTCTGGTGACTATATGCCTTGGTGATGTTCGTTTTGTATAGTATATCTCACAGGTGTTTTCTGGATTTCTTGTATCTGGATGTCTACCTCTCTAGCAAGATTAGAAAAATTTTTCTTTATTTTTTCCTTCAATGTGTTTTTGGGTTCTTTACTTTTACTCCTTTATTCAGGAATGACAATAATTTGTAGGTTTGGTTGCCTTATGTAATCCCTTATTTCTTAAAAATGTTTTATTGTTTTAAAAATTATTTGTTCTTTATTTATGACTGACTGGCTTAATTCAAAAGACCAGTCTTCAAAATCTAAAATTATTTTTTCTGCTTGCTCAAGTCTATTGATAAAGCTTTTAAATGTATTTGTTAATTTCTTAAGTGAATTATTAGTTCTAGAATTCTGCTGGATTTCTTTTTTAAGATGTTTATCTACTCCTTCATTTTCTGGATCTAATAGACATCTACAGGATAGTTTATCCATCAACCGCAGGTTATACATTTTTCTAATCTGCACATGGAGCATACTCCAAGATCAACCACATTCTCAACCATGAAGCAGGTCTCAACAAATTAAAAAACAGTTGAAATTATATCAACTATGCTCTTTTACCACTGTGTAATAAAAACAGATGGAAATCAATGCCAGGATTTCTCAAAATAACACAATTAAATGGAAATGAAATAACTTTGTCCTGAATGATTTTGAATAATCAATAAAATTAAGAAAGAAACTAAACAATTATTTGAAACAAATGTGAGTAGAGGTACAACATAGCAAAACCTCTAGGATACAGCAAAAGCGGTACTAAGAGGAAAGCTTATAGCACTGAATGTCTACCTCAAAAATTCAGAAAGATTTCAAATTAACAATCTAACATTGCACCTTGAGGAACTAGAAAAATAAGAACAAAATAACCCCAAAGCTAGCAGAATAAAAGAAATAACTATAATTAGAACAAAACTTGATAAAATCGAAACTCAATAATCCATATGAAGAGTCAATGAAACTAACAGTTTGTTTTTGAAAGAATAAAAAGGATTGATAGACTACTAGATAAATTAGTGAATAAAAAATAGAGAAGATCTAAATAAGAACAATCAGAAACAACAAAGGTGACATTAAAGCCAATATGGCAGAAATACAAAAGATCTTCAGAGACTATTTTGACCACTTCCAGGCACAAAAATTAGAAAGTCTAGAGGAAATGGATCTGGAAACACAAAACCTCTGAAGATTGAACCAGGAAGAAACTGAAGTCATAAATAGACCAATATTCAGTTCTGAAATTGAATCAGTAATGAAAACCTGTCAAGCAAAAATTGCCCTGAACCAGATGGATTCACAGCTGAAGTATGCTGGATGAATAAAGAAGTGCTGGCACCTATTCTTCAAAAACTATTTCAAAAAATCAAAGATGGAGGACTCCTCCCAAACTCATTCTATGAAGCCAGAATCACTCTGATAACAAAATATGGCAAGGACATAACAAATAAAGAAAACTACAGGATAATATCTCTGATAAACATAGATGCTAATATAATCAATAAAATAGTAGAAAACTGAATCTGACAGCACCTCAACAAGTTAATACAACACAATCAAGTAGGCTTCATTCTTGGGATCCAAGGCTGATTCAAGAAACACAAATCAATACATGTGATTTACACATAAACAGCATTAAAAACAAAAGCCACATGATCATCTTCATAGACACAGAAAGACTCAAATAAAACCCAACATGCCTTCATGATAAAATTTAACAATCTAGGCATCAAAGGAATATACCTCAAAATAATAAGAGCCATCTATGACAAACGCACAGCCAACATCATACTGAATAAGAAAAAGCTGGAAGCATTATCCTTGAGAACTGAAACACAACAAGGACGCCCACTCTCACCACTCCTATTCAACATAATACTGGAAATTCTAGCCAGATCATTCAGGCAAAATAATGAAACGAAAAGCATAAAAATAGGAATAGAAGAAGTCAAACTATCTCTCTTCACCGATAATATAATTCTACGTAGAAAGCCCTAAACACTTTGCCAAAAGGCTCCTACAACTGATAAATGACTTCAGCAAATTTTAGGACACAAAATCCATGTACAAAAATGTGCAGAATTTCTATACACCAATAACGTTCAGACTGAGAGCTAAGTCATGAACGCAATTTTATTTACAATAGCCAAAAAATTATTACCTAGGACTATATCTAACAAAGGATATGAAAATTCTCTACAAGGAGAGCTCCAAAATACTGCTGAAAGAAATCACAGATGACACTAGCAAAGAGAAAAACGCTCCATGTTCATGGATACAAGGAATTAATATTGCTCAAAACAATCTTCAGATTCAATGCTATTCCTACTGAACTAGCAACGTCATTTTTCAACAATTATAAAAAATGATGCTAAAATTCACATGGTATTAAAGAAGATGCCAAATAATTGAAGCAATCCTATGCAAGAAGGAGAAAGCTAGAGCCATCACATTACCTGATTTCAAACTATACTCGAAGGCTACAGTAACCATAGCAGCATGGTAGTGGTACAAAAATAGACACAGAACAATGCAACAGAACAGAAAAATCAGAAATAAAGCCACGTACCTATAGCCGTCAGATGTTCAACGAAGTCAACAAAAATAAACAGTGAGAAAGGGGTTTCTTATTTAAAAAATGGTTCTCAGATAGTTGGCTAGTCATATGTAGAAGAATGAAACTGGATCCCTACCTTCCACCATATACAAAAATTAACTTATGATGGATTAATTATTTCAATAAAAAGCTTCAAATTATTAGAATCCCTGCAGAACCCCTGGGAAACACTATTCTGGACATTAGTCTTGGGAAATAATTTATGACTAATTCCTCAAAAGCAATTAAAAAAAAACAAAAATTGGCAAGTCAGACCTAATTAAACTGAAGAGCTTCTGTACAACAACAAAAATATCTGCCAATAGAGTAAACATATAATCTGTAGTTTGAAATAAAATATTTGCAAACTATGCATCTGACAAAGGCCTAATATCCAGAATATGTAAGAAACTTAAATAATTCAATGAGCACAGAATAAATGACCATATTAAAACAATATGAACAAAAACTTCTCAAAAGAAGGCATACTAATGACCAAGAAACATATAAACAAATGCTCTGCATTACTAATCATCAGGGAAATGCAAATTAAAGCCACAATGAGGCTAGACATAGTAGTTCATGCCTGTAATCTCAGCACTTTGGGAGACTGAGGCAGAAAGACTGCTTGACTCCAGCAGTTTGAGACCAGCCTGGGCAACTTAGAGTGTACCCATGTCTACTAAAAAAAAAAGGAAAATTGCCGGATATGGTGGCTCATGCCTGTAATCCTAGCAGTTTAGGAGGCCGAGGTGGGCGGATCACTTGAGGTCGGGAGATTGAGACCAGCCTGGCCAGCATGGTAGAATGCCGTATCTACTGAAAATACAAAAATTAGCCTGGCATGTTGACACATTCCTGTAATCCCAGCTACTCAGGAGGCTGAGGCAGAAGAATTGCTTGAACCAAGGAGGTGGAGGTTGCGGTGAGCCAAGATCGCGCCATTGCACTCTAGCCTGGGGTATGAGGGGAAAACTCCGTCTCCAAAAAAAACAAAAAGAAAGAAAGAAAAGGAAAAATTAGCCAGATGTGATGGCACATGCCTGTGGTCCCAGCTACTTGGGAGGCTGAGGCAGGAGGATTGCCTGAGTTCAGGCGGTCAAGGCTGCAGTGAGTCATCATCTCGCCACTGTTCTTACCCTGGGCAACAGAGACAGACTCTGTTTCTAAATAAATAAATAATTTCTTTAAAAAATGAGATACCATCTCACGCTAGTCAGAATGGCTTTAATTAAAATGTCATGAACAACAAATGCTGGTGAAGCATTTGAGAAAAGGGAACTCTTATAAATCTTTGGTTCGAATGTAAATTAGTTCCACAACCATGGAGAGCAGTTTGGAGATTTCTCAGATAACTTAAACTAGAACTAACATTTAACCCAGCATTCCCATGACTTTATATTCTCTTTGGGTATATACCCAAAGGAATATAAATTATTCTATTATAAAGACACAGGCATGCACACATATGTTCATTGCAGCACTAGTCACAATAGCAAAGACATAGAATCAACCTAAATGTTCATCAATGACAGACTGCCTAAAGAAAATGTGGTACATATACACCATGAAATACTATGCAGCCATGAAAAAGAAAGAGATCATGTCCTTTGCAGGGACACGGATGGAGCTGAATGTCATTATTCTTAGCAAACTAACACAGGAACAAAAAAAGAAATACTGAATGTTCTCTTTATAAGTGGGAGCTAAATTATAAGAAGATGTAGACACATAGAGGGGAAAAACACACATTAGGGCCTGTCAAAAGGTGGAGAGGAGGAGGAGGAGGTAGATCAGAAAAAATAACTAATAGATACTAGGTTTAATACCTGGGTGATAAAATAATCTGTAAAACCAACTCCCATGACACAAGTTTACCTATGTTACAAACCTGCACATGTACCCCTGAACTTAAAAGTTTAAAAAGTAGTACAGTAAATAAGTTAATTAAAGTTAGCAAAATATCTGTTACAAAAAAAGAAATAAAAAAATACCCTAGCCTCCACCAAAAAACTGTAAAGCACAAACAAATTCAGTAACGTTGCAACATAGAAAATGAACATACAAAAATCAGTACTAACCATTCAAAAAAAATCAGAAAAACTGTTCCATTTATGATAGCATTAAAAATATTTAGGAATAATTTTATCCAAGTAAGTGAAATATCTTTACAGTGGAAACTACAAAACATTGATAAAGAAATTAAAGGAGACAAAAATAAATGGAAAGATATACCATACTCATAAATTGGATGAATTAACATCGTTAAAGTATCCATAATACCCAAATCCATCTAGATTCACCACAATTACTAGCAAATTTCAAATGGTATTTTTCACAGAAATAGATAAAGTAATTATAAAATGTATATGAAATCATAAAAGAGCCCTTCTCCATAGACAAATGACTCTTCAACAAAAAACCCTAATGCATTCCATGCATTTTACAATTACTTGATCTTTGACAAAAGTGTCAAAAATACACAATGGGGGAAAGAAAAGTCTCTTCAAAAAATGGTGATGGAAAAACTGAATATCCAATTCCAAAAGAATAAAATTAGACTCTTGTCTCACATCATGTACCAAAATAAACTCAAAATGGACTAACCATTTAAATGTAAGATGAGAGACTGTAAAACTACTAAGAGAAAACATAGAGAAAAAGATTCTCGACATTGATCTGAGCAGTGACGTCTGGATATGACCCCAGTAGCACAGATGACAAAAAGCAAAAATAGACAAATGGGATTGCATCAAAATGAATGGCTTTAGCACAGCATAAGAATCCTTCAATAAGGTGAAGAGACAATCTACAAAATGAGAGAAAATATTTGTAAACCATGTACCTGGTAAGGCATTAATATCCAAAATATATAAGGAACTCAAATTAATAGCAAGAAAACAGACTCTGGTGGAGTCTAGGGTTTTTATATTTTCTTCCCTCATGGGGGAAGGGGAATTGACATTTTGCCAAGTTTGATTAATTAATTAATTTTATTACTTTTCAATTTTAAGTTTAATTTTAAAAATAAGCAAAGGATCTGAACAAATATTTCTCAAAATAAGACATACAAATGGCCAATAAATATAGATAAATATGCTCAACGTCACTAATCATCAGGAAAATGCTAATCAAAACCACAATAAGATATTCCCTCACATCTGATTGAATGACTATTATCAAAAAGATGCAAGACAATAAGTTTTGGCAAAGATGTGGAGAAAAGGGAACCCTTGCACACTTTTAGTGGGAATGTAAATTTATACAACCATTTTGGAAAACGGTACAGAGGTTCCCCCAAAAAATTAAAAATAGGACTACCATACAATTCAACATTCCCACTTGGTACATGTCCAGAGAAATCAAATCACTATCATGGAGTGATATCTGCGTTATTGCTATCATGAATAATGCTGCAATTATTCACAATAGCAAGATATGAAAACAACCTAAATTCAATCAATTAATGAATAAATAAGCATAATGTGGCATGTCTGTACAATGACCTATTATTCAGCCTCTAAAAAGAAGAAAATAGTGCCCTTTTTAACAGCAAGATGAACTAGGAGGACATTATGTTGAGTGCAATAAACAAGAAACAGAAAGACAAATATCTATCACATTATTTCACTTATATGTAGAATTTCAAAAATTTGAACTCAAAGAAACAGAGAATAGAATTGTTGTTGCCAGGAACTGAGGGTTGAGGAGATGGGGAGCAGAGAATAGGAAGATGTTGGTCAAAAGGCCCAAAGTTTCAGGATGTTCAACAAGGCAAATAATTTATACATTTTTTTTTTTTTTTTTTTTGAGACGAATTCTTGCTTTGTCGCCCAGGCTGGAGTACAATGGCACCATCTTGGCTCACTGCAACTTCTGCCTCCCAGGTTCAAGCAATTCACAGTTCACCTGTCTCAGACTCCCAAGTAGCTGGAACGACAGGCTCACGCCACCATACCCAGCTAACTTTTGCATTTTTAATAGAAATGGGGTTTCACCATGGTGGTCAGGCTGGTCTCAAACTCCTGACCTCAGGTGATTCACCCGCCTCACCTCCCAAAGTGCTGGGATTACAGGCATAAGCCACCACACCTGGCCAGTTCTATAATTTTTTAAAGGATTTAGAAAAGAGATAAGACTAATCTCTAACCAATCAGATTGAAATACAATATATGGATTAAATGTAATTCAATGATCTATGGGATCACAGGCAATTAATTGTGGGTATTTTTTTTTTAAGAAATTGATGTA
This sequence comes from Symphalangus syndactylus, assembly GCF_028878055.3. NCBI lineage: Eukaryota > Metazoa > Chordata > Mammalia > Primates > Hylobatidae > Symphalangus > Symphalangus syndactylus. The sequence continues at coordinate 31,379,204 of NC_072433.2, forward strand.
TTTTCTTTCTGGAGATCTAGATTTGGTATATTTTAAGGTAAATTTCTGAAGCTACACAAATTCACATATTTTAGGGCAACTTGCTGTATTCTGAAAATAGTGCCTAAAGAGAACCAAACTGTCCATGTCTGAGCAGTCATAAAAAGAATAAGATCATGTTCTTTGCAGGGACATGGATAATATGGTATATGGAAGAAAAAAGCAAACACTTTTTTTTAACCCTCTTAACATCAGTAGATACGACATGCAAGTTAAACTGAAAAATTGCCAATCAATGGAAGAAAGGGTGGGCTGGGCTGTTATTGTGTTACTACAAAGAAATACCTGACACTGAGTAATTTATAAAGAAAAGAAGTTTAACTGGCTGTACAAGCATGGTGCTGGCATCTGTTCAGCTTCTAGGGAAGCCTCAAAGAGCTTTTCTCATGACGGAAGACGAAGCAGGCACTGGAGTATTATACGACAAGGCAGGACCAAGGGAGGAGGGGTGAGGTACCACACACTTTTAAATAATCAGATCTTGCTATAATTCACTATCATGAAGACACCACCAAGCCATGATCTGCCCCCATGACCTGATCGCTTCACACCAAGACCCACCTCCATCATTGGGGATTATATTTCAACATGAGACTCCAGGTGACAAATATCAAAACTATATCAAAAGGCATATAAATATTATTTGCTGTTTTTCTTTTTTTTTTTTTTCACATGCACAGAGGAGTATAGAGAGAAGAAATGAAGACCCAGAGAAGCATTCAAACCTGGGGGCTTATATACCATTCTAGCAAAGGGAAAAACGTTGTAAGAAAAGACCAAGGGAAAAAAGTTTTGGTCTCTCATGGTGGTACATTATCGGATTGTAATTATATGAGGGAAAGTAAAGAAAGATAGGGTTACTCTGTAAGATGTTTATGCAGTCTCATCTCCGTACTGTTCCTATCTCTGCTGATAAAAGTTGTTCTTCCCTTTCTGATATGAGAGAAGGAAACACATTCACAAAGAAAATTTATGCCCTGCTTTTAGGCAGATAAGGGAAGGGTAGGGGGTACTTCTGTGTCTTTTTTTTTTTTTTACATTGTCTTCAGCTGAAAATAATCCTTATGCTAAAATGGCATACTTTGGGGTGGCATATTCCGATTATCTTCATGGTTTATAGACGATAGATCCAAAAACAGCACCAGAGTCTTTGGATTCCAAATGCAACAGTCTTCTCATTTCATCAAGCCTGAATAACCCTTCAAATTGGTTTCACGAGTTAGCTCCACTCATCAGCCACCTAAAAGCAACTGATTTTAAGCCTTTTTCCAATCCCTACCTCTTACCATGATGACCATGGAAATGGATTCTGGAATATCAGTTTAGACTTGCTTGCTTCAATTCCTCCTATCACCCGCCTATCATTCTTTCACCTGTTTCCTGCATGGACACTATTATAAAGAGTAGAAGGAAGTTATCAACACTTATTAATAAAGGAAACAATTTATTATGCTGTTCTTTATGTCCAAAAAATTTAGAAAATGTATATTAGAAAAACAACCAACTTCTCCTTTTGCATCAAAGGACAGTTAACAATGTCAAATCACCAACTAAGGGAGTGCATTTGAGAGCCTACATTTAATTGCATTCTTGTAAGTCACTTGAAATAAATAGAAATAATGAATGGGTTTAGTCACCACTTTTGTACCAAACAAAATTCCATTACCTACAACTACTAAAAGATTAATTATCAACTGAGAACTACATGAGCTATATTTATTTTAGTAATATATCTGTTACAAGCTTACCAAATTCTCCTTTTCTAACTAATTTATTTGCATAAACTTCAGATTATTGTCTAAGGAAAAAATGAAGACTCACAGGCATCTCAAATAAATATGAGTAAATGGCTCTTTTTCTCAGTTTCTTCTATGTTAAGGTGAAGTAAAATTCAAGTTTATTGGGCAAAATTAGCTACCAATGTGGTTAGCAAGTCTAATTAGAAATCTAAATGCAATTAATTTTGTAAATTGAAAATGTTCTTCGGTACTGCTCTCCAAAATTCTTTTATTCAATGGTCATTCATCTTTATTTGACTTTCAGACCATATTATATTTATAATTTAAATATATATATATATTACATATAAAGTAAAAAGTGTAATTGTCCTAAAAGGATCAACTTTTGCCTGAGGAATACAGCAGTATTTGGTGCTGTTCAAAGACCAGAAATGGCTACTTGCTGCTGTCAATCACTGATGCTTCTATATTAACTATAGTTGCAGGATTTTTTTTTAATTTCTTCTTCTGTCATTTTCACCTTTTGATATTCTTGTAAGCCACCCTATCCATAACTGTAAGCCATCCTATCCATATCTGGGATTTACAGCACAAACTGAATTTCCTTTGTCATCCAGAGCACCATATATGAATGAATTAAGAATTTGATTTAACAAAATATTCCAGGAACTCTATAACTTTGGAGCACAGCCTTACTTGGGGCTGGTTGCTTTGAAAATAATATAACAAGAAAAAATTTCAACTGTTTTCACTAAGTAGTGGGATAATCTTTTTTTTGTTTGTTTTCTTCTTCCTTTTTTGCATATGTATTTGTGGCTGAGCAGCTCTCTTCGTTGAATATTGTACTAAAGAGAAAATGCGTTTGGTCAAGGTTATGCTACATACATAGGTACCTGGACGATAGAGCTGGTCAATACATACAGCTCACAAGGCCACTTTCCTTAGGAGTATATATGTTCAGGCTAAAGCAAGTAGATGCTGCCTGTCATTGAAACTTGGGTCTATGTGCACATACGTAAGTCTGACCTCTCATTAGTTAGTGATTTTGTTACGGGTAGTTAGATAGGCAATAAGCAGGGCAGGAGAGGGCTCTCCCTGCCACCCACTAGGAATGTCCTGTGATGGTTCGTCAATTACCGCATTGCCTCTCTAAAAATGATAATTCAATAGCCACGGAGAGACAATCTCCTGATTGTTCACACGTTAACATTAAAAATGTTAATTGAGGCTGGGTGCAGTGTCTCACGCCTGTAACCCTAGCACTTTGGGAGGCCGAGGTAGGTGGATCACCTGAGGTCAGGAGTTCAAGACCAGCCTGGCCAATATGGTGAAACCCCGTCTCTACTAAAAATACAAAAATTAGCCAGCCATGGCGGCGCACTCCTGAGGTCCCAGCTACTCGGGAGACTGAGGCAGGAGACTCTCTCGAATTCCAGAGGCGGCGGTTGCAGTGAGCCAAGATTACGCCCCTGCACTCCAGCATGGGTGACAAAGCAAGGCTCCGTCTCAAAAAAAAAAAAAAAAGTTAATATTATGAAGACACCAGAGAGAAGCAAATTCCTGGGCACGCGTGTTAAGAGACAAAAATGAAAAAATGGCAAAGTATGATCTTCCGGGGCACATTCCACCGGAAAAGAGAAGAAAGCCTCAGATGGGCATGCGTATGACCCCCTAAACACACTGCATGTGCTCAGTTCCCAAGGGCTAGGAGGGCACCTGGCATGCGGAGAAAAAGGCGAGCCCATAAAGTCCTAGGATCAAGATTAAAGGATCTTTTTCTCTTTTTCTTCTCTTGGACCTTCAGGCACCTACTTGGATCTCTTCCAAATGTTCTTTCCTTTGTTACCTGTTCTAAAGCCTTTTAAATTTCCACCCTTGCTCTGAAACTTGCCTCAGTCTCTTTTTTTCTGCTTTATGCCTCTTGGACGAATTTTCTGTTCTAAGGAGGGAAGAACTGAAGTTGCTGTGGACCTGTATGGATTCGCTGATGGTAACTCGGAGTAATTTGGTTCTCTTCCACCGGTAACAATTTTACCCCGTTTTTCATTTAATTATTTAAAAACACCTACATAAATATACACACACACACATACCTTGCCCATTAAGAATGAGTGGAAGCAGTACACACTGATCCTAAACATGTGAAAATTATTCTGTGTCGTAAGCAGTCTCTCATTAACTCCTTACCACACTATTCTTTCTAGTAAGACTGGCTAATTAATATATATAGTATTAGAATTTAATTCTTAATCACATTTATTATTTCCTGCTGCATTTTGAGGCATCTCTTCTGGACAATATATCTAACTGGTCACAGACTATAAAATACATTCTTCATACATTTAAGTATAAAATGATGTAATGACATATGAACTCACCATGCAAGATGATCAGATAACATTATGCCTACCTTAGTTTTTAAAGTATCTTTTCCAGGAGTCACTTTTACTGTTCTTTGAGCTTTCTGAGTTTTCTATTAACATTTATTAAATATAAGTTGATGATTAGCTCTTGTCAGTAGGCTTTCATGAAAGATGTTTCTATACAAGTATGCAAATCCGTTACTGAAACTCATTTGATTTAGTAGCATCTTATAGTTACCAAATGCAGAGGGACATTTTTTCAACTTATATAACAGAGGAAAAGATGCAGTTTCATGAACCCAAACGTAATTTTCTTTAACAAATGTTACCAGTTTTGTAATTTCCACATGTATGTTACCACATACAAGTTTTATGGATAATTTAAATGCTAAAATCCACCTAACGAAAGAAAGAGATTTCAGAGATACTTGAATATATATTAATTTAAGAATCTGAGGTTAGTCAATAGAAAGTTATTCCAGATGTCACGTTTCTTAGGACTGCGTTAACATTCTGTTTTCTCCCACCATTCAAATACCTACTATCCAAATTCCTTGGTAAAATAATTGGATTATAGAATAACTTCATAGTTCTGTAAAATAATTTAATTGTCATAACACCTCTAGTTTCTCTGTGAAACCAAAGGTTTAATTTGCTTCTGTTGTAGCCTAATTTCTGCTTGACTTTTTAAGGTACTGATAGTCAACGGAGAAAAAGTAGGTGACATGTTAAAATGTCATCAAAGTAGCATTCTATTTTAAACAAAGACATATATTCTAATTCCAATGACAACGATAAAGCACTCCAGGGCGTGCTTTAATGGGCCATTAGTTTTCTTCTCTGGTGGTTGAAATTCTTTGGCCTATAGCCTTATGCTCCCCTGAGTCTCTGGGCCTCTATTAGACCCATTAAAAACACCCTGGAATGCGTTTTTTGTCTAATGTGATTATTATAAAAATGTCCAAGCTACACTTTATTCCCCAATTTGCAATAGCACTAGCATTTCACATTCCTAAATGTTGACATGGGGGTCTGCAGAAAATATAGTGCAGACAATCAATTAGAAAGTAAAAAGGAAACTTTCAGGCCTGTGTCAGTGGGTGCAAGAGGAAAAAAGAGAAATATCTGAGTTAACTAAGTAAGAGTAATTTTCACATCTGTTAAATATATAGGGGTTTGAACAGCTTTGGCAAATCTCTGCAAATCACAAGCTTGACAGATGTTCTCATCTTATTCACATTATTTTTCCATCCTTCTCTGTAGTAGACCGAGACTCCTTTTTCTGTGTGCCTCTACTTCTTCAATACAAATACACATTTATTTTATAACACTAGTAAGAAAATAGACCCTGTAATAAGAGAAAACTAACTAGCTTTCAGCATCAAAGAGAGAAAAGGCCAGGAGTGGCATGCTGATTTTACTGGCCAGCAAAAGTTCTTTGAAAAAAGCATCGTTGCCTATTAAAAATGGTTCTGGTGGAGATATCAATATGTTCCTGTTTCTCCTTTCAATGATGGAATCCGATCCATCAAATTATCAAATTCCATAAACTAATCATGGTAACTGATCTACCTCTATACAGTTATTAGTGTTAAGATTATCAAAAATAGGCCAGAAAACCTTCCTTACAATTTAATACTGGGAAATTTAAAGAAATAACTGATGTCTCTTCTTTAGAATTACAAACAGTAAAATATAGCCTTGGGAGTTTTGGTAGCCTTTGTTCTTGCCTTTGTTCTATTTTTTGGCTTCATTGTTTTTGCATTGTTCTGTGTTAGAATGATAGATAGATAGATAATAGATAGATAGATGATAGATAGATAGATAGATAGATTAGATAGATAGATGATAGATAGATAGATAGATAGATAGATAGATAGATAGATAGATAGATAGATAGATCGATCTGAGAGGGAGGAGAGGAAGTGGAAGATGGAGAAGGAAGGAGAGAGTGAGGAAGGGAGAGAGGGTGGGAGAAAGCCTGATAAGTTGATGTGAACCATTTGGCTTATCTGTGATTGAAGGAAGACTAGTCTTTGCAAGCGTCAGTTACGTTGTTGTCAGAAAGGGGTACCCATCCACATCCTGAGAGAGGGTTCTTGGATCTCTCACAATAAAGAATTTGAAAAAAAATAAAAATAAAAATAAAGAATTTGGAACAAGTCCATAGAGTAAAGTGAAAGCATGTTTATTAACAAAGTAAAGGAATGAAAGACTAGCTACTCCATAAACAGATCAGGGCATTTCCAAAAGCAAGAGGAGGAACGTGTCCACCTTAGGTCCAATGCTTTCTAATATTATAAGGTAACAAAGCAAAATAAAATCATAGGGGAGAAGTGCTCTACTACAACAGCTTGTGACAGGATTGCTAATCTTTTTGTAATTACTGTCTTCTTCAAGAATCTATATTATTATTTTTAAAGTGAAACTTATTCTTAAACTAAGAAAATGCTTTTGTCCTTAAGACATTGGAATATGAAGACATTTCCTAGGTCTATTATTTCCTGGGCCTGATAAGTCCTGGGTCTGTTGAGTAAATATTATTAACTTGTTCCCTTACCTGCAAATATCCCGTGACTAAGAATGCCTAACCTTCTGGGAATGCAGCCAGTAGGTGTCACTCATTTTACCCAGCAGCTATTCAAGATGGAGTCACTCTTGTTTGAGCACCTCTGACAACATGAACTAGTAAATTACCTTTTCTGCTTACGTTATGCAGGTTTTTTTCCTAGCTTGAATGGAATATATATTGGCTATTGTATTAGACTTAAATTGACATTCTCTGTAGAATTTTCTAGTTTTTTGTTCATCATCATGTGTTCTTTTGTTCTGATGACTCCTCCATCTTTTTCTTCCTCCAGATGTCACATCCAATTAAGAACACATTTTCTTTCTTGCTGACCTTCTTCTTCTCAAAATCTGATGCTGTCCAAAGTTGCAAACGTAGCCAAAAATGGGGTCTCTTTTGATTCTGACAATGTTTAAAGTCCTAGCCAGTAATGTCGTTCATTGTCACAGGAACTAAAAAGGAGCCACACAGAGACTCTTCAGCGTTACCTATGAAAGTCAGTGTGATGACGACATTGGAGGCATGAGCACCGATAATTCCTCTTCCAGGGTCATTCCAAGAGTTTAGAGTAAGTAATGGATAGCCAAATTAAAACTGTGCATAAGCGATCCAACATGGATCCCATTCCTGCTATAGTTAATATTTTCTGATTAAAGAAGCAAAATTAGTGCTTTCTCATTTAAAGAAGTTTAAGATTTTCACCCTTGTTTTTGACAAACTGAGAAGCAAGCAGAGATGTCCAGGAAGAGAGGACTCATATCACCAAGGAAGGATTCTTTCTTTGTTTTCTCTAGTCAAAAGCCCTTTCTTTGTTTTCATCTGGTTTTCTTGAGACCTGTCAGTGCCTGACATTTGGTTCTTGCAACTTTTATCTTTTCAATGATGTTCATCCTTTCTCCCTACATCTTCCTCCAATTCATCTAGAATTTCTAAATAGTAATGCTCATGACTATTAATGTCCCTTTCCCTCACTGTGTCTAACCAAGGCCCTTTTACACAATTATTATTCTATAAATGTTTAATGAATGAGGGGATTACTGAACTAATATAAATTGTTATGGCAATCAGTAAATTATGGGCAATACTCAAACAACATCCTAACAAAAAACACAAATCTTAAAACAAAGCCTATGGTTGTTGCAGAGGAAAATAGAACATATTTAAAATCGCTATCCTTGTAAATTGGAAATTCCCTTATACAGATCAAAATTTTCTCCAGAGCACTTTAGACTACTCGTTCAATGGCTGTCTTCCCTAGAAGATTATGTTTCATGAAGACATGAACTAGATGAGTCTCTTCAACTATTTTCTACCAGTGCCTAACAGAATTCTTGTGCTGTATTATTTACTGTGTGCCTTTGAATAGATAAATGAATGAGTAGAGAAATGAATTAATTCTATGCATATTTTCATATTAATAAATATGTGCAGTACATGTTTATTAATAATGATTTATAGGTAACTTCTGATTCAGTGAAATAAAACCACCTTTGGAACTTAAATTCTCCTGTCTGAGCTTTCACAAAATTATTTTACTTTGTTAAAAAAAAATGGCATACTTTCTTGGATTGTTATTTGACAATCTTTGACTCCAAGGAAGCATGCCAAAATAGGCAAAGTTTCCAGTGTTTCAAAATTGGACCTATGAGTAAAGGATATTAAAATATTTAATAAAAATGAGTCAATTAAAAGAAGTTTTTCCCCTGAGATTATACTTTTTCTACTTTTCTGGTGTTAAGATGTCCTCTGCTTTAGAAATAATGATAATTGTAGTCAGGGACAATTTTAGAAAAGTTTAAGTGTCCTTAAAAATATATGTGTGTATAACCCTGCATTAGCACTTTAGTTTAATTTTATTTATCTATGAAACATCTTAAGTCATTAAGATTCCACCTGCATAAAATTTGTTAGTTATTATTAGCAAGTAGTTCAACAATCATTTTCACTTTCATGGCTTTAGTACTGAACTACTTAGCCAATTCAATCTTGACTAATTCTTGAATAGCTGAATTAAACAGATTTTGCAGGGGGAAATCATCAATCATAATTACATAACTAAACCTTGATGCTATTCACTCTAGAACAATCTTTTCAATAAGAATTATCTATATCAGGAAAACTCAACTGCAAATCAAGGTTCTAACTTTTTGATTTCATATTTGGAGTTGTATCTGAAACCACTAATCTGTTTTCTTTATTACTGTCATCTTCATACATGTGGAATATATCCAGGATGCACCTGACGCCGGAGTTTCTTTGTAAGTTTCAGGTCTTTGTGCTTTTCTTGCAACTGTCTTTTTCAGACATCAAATTTTTAAAGTCAGAAAATCAAACCATCTATATTAGAAAAAATTCTTCCATTTTTACATAATATGGTAACAAAAAGAAATGGAGTTATTTTATCTGTGTAGACTGTTAAATTCTTCTTCCACATATTTAATCTATGCCTAAGATGCTGACATAATGACAGGATGGAAAGTTTCTTTAAAGTGCAATTTCCCAAGCCTGACCATCAGATTTTCATTTATTTATTTATTATTTTAATTGTGGTAAAATGCACATAGCATAGCATTTATTGATTTAAGTGTATAGCGGTATTAACTACATTCACATTGTTGTGCAATATATCTCCAAAAATTTTTTATAACTTGCAAGACTGATGCTTACTCACTGAAAAACAATTCTCCATTTTCTTCCACCTCCAGCTCCTGGCAAGCACCACTCTACTTTGTTTCTATTTGTTTGACTACTTTAGATATCTCACAAAATTGAAATCCTCTGGTGTTTGTCTTTTTGTGGCTGGCTTATCTTACTTAGCATAATGTCCTCAAGGTTCATTCATGTCCTACCATGTAGCAGGATTTCTGGTGCCCTTTTTTTTAAGGCTGCATAATGTTCCATTGCATGTACAGGCACATTTGTTTTTATCTGTTTGTCCATTAACAGATATTTGGATTGCCAGCACCTCTTGGCTACTGGGAACACTGTTACAATAAACATGAGTATGCAAATATCTCTTTAGGATCCTGCTTTTAAGTATTTTTGGATACACAGTATACCAAGAAGCATGATTTTTAGATCGTATTGTTGATGAAAAGAGTCAAACTCTGTAAAATATTTAGAGATTTATTCTGAGCCAAATGAGTGACCATGGCCCGTGACACAGACCTCAAGAGGTCCTGAGAACATGTGCCCCAGGTGGTCGGAGTACAGCTTAGTTTTATATATTTTAGGGAGGCATGAGACATCAATCAAATACATTTAAGAAATACCTTGGTTTCGTTCAGAAAGGCGGGACAACTCAAAGTGTGGGCTTCCAGGTTATACGTAAATTTAAACATTTTCTTGTTGACAATTGGTTGAGTTTTATCTGAAGACCTGGGATCAAAGGAAATGTTCAGGTTAAGATAAAGGATTATGAAGACCAAGATTTATTGTGCAGAGGAAGCTCGCAGATAGCAGACTTCAGAGAGAGAGCAGGTTGTAAAATGCCTCTTATTGGACCCTAAAAGGGTGCCTGACTCTTAGTTGATTATCTCCTGGATCTGGAAAGGAAGGAAGAAAAACAAAGGGGAAAGGGAGATTCTCTATAGAATGTGGATTTTTCCCACAAGAGACTTTGCAGAGCAATATCAAGATATGGCAAGGAAATATATTTTGGGGTAAAACATTTTGATTTTCTTCCTTGTCATGCCAGAGTCACACTGGAAAGTAAGTCATGATATACAGGGTTAAATAAAACCCATCTGAAGAGAATTTATGGTTTGTAGGGCATGGCTTCCCAGACCCCTTAGATAGGAATTTGGGCAAGATAAAAAAAAATCATAGCTTAACCCTCAATATGATAATTATATTTTTAATGTTTTGAGAAAACTCCACACTATGTTTTATAGTAGCTGTACTATTTTACATTCCCACCAGCAGTGAACAAGGGTGACAATTTTTTTACATTTTCAACAACACTTGTTATTTTCTGCTTTTGTATTAGAGGCCATTCTAATGGTTATGAGGTGATTTTTCATTGCAGTTTTGATTTGTATTTCTCTAATAATAAGTTATTCTTAGCATCCTTTCATATGTCTGTTGGTAATTTGTACATTTTCTTTAAAGAAATATTCATTCAAGTCCTTTATGCATTTTTAAATTAGATTATTTTTGTTGTGGCTAGTGAGTTGTAGGAGTTTTTTATATATTTTGGATATTAACCCCTCATCAGGTACATATTTGCAAATATTTCCTACCATCCCTCAGGTTGCCTTTTCAGTTCTGGTGATTGTTTTCTTTGATGTGCAAAGATTTTAAGTTCGATATAGTCCCATTTGTCTATTTTTTTTTATTGCCTGTGCTTTTGGTATCATGTTAAGGAAATTATTGCCAATTTTAATGTCATGAAGCTTTTCCCCAATATTTCTTTTCTAGAAATTGTATAACTTAAGTCTGATGTTTATTTGAATTAATGTTTGTTAGTTTTTAAATATGATGAAAATTATGGATCCAACTTTATTTTTTGCCATTTGTTCATGAGACTGTCATTTCCCTTTGTGTGGTCTGGGCATCCCCTGCTGGAAATCACTTGAATGTATGTGTGATGGTTTAGGTCTGAGCTTTTCATTATTTTCATTTGTCTATATGTGTTTATATGACAACACCAAACTGGTTTGATTATTGTAGTTTTGTGATTTTTTTTTTTTATTCTGAATGTGTGGGGCCACCAAAATTGTTCTTTTTCAAAATTGTTTTGATTACTTGGTGTCCCTTGAGAATCCATATAAGTTTTAGGAGTTTTTGGCTATTTCTGGAAAAAAAAAATGCCATTGGAACTCTGATGAAGAGTGCATTGAGTCTGTAGACTGCTTGGGTTTCTATTAACATTGTAATATTGTTAACTTTCATGAACCATGAATGTCCATTCTAACCCATGAAGATGTGTGTCTTTCCATTTAGATATGTGTCTTCTTTAATTTCTTTCAGCAATATTTTGTAGTTTTAGTGAAGTATTGTGTCTACTTGATTAAGTTTCTTCCCGGTTATTTTGGGTACTATTGGATCCTATTGTAGAATACTTCGAATACTATTGTAAATAGAATTGTTTTCTTAATAACTTTTTCAGATTGCTCATTGTTAGTGTAGGAAAAAACAAGACCGATTTTTGTATGTTGATTTTGTATCCTGAAAACTTTACTGAATTCATTTAATAGTTCTAATAAGTGTGTGTATACAATCTAAAGATTCTACATATGCATTTTATACATATAACATTATGTCATCTGTGAAAAGAGCTTACTTTCCTTCTTTCTATACAATTTAAATGACTTTTTTTTTAATTGCCTAATTGCTCTGACTGGGACTTCAATTACTACTTTTAATAGAAGAGGCAAGAATGGGCATTTTGCCTTGTTCCTGCTCTTAAATGAAAAATAGTTCAGATTTCTACCATTGAGTATGACGTTAGTTGTGGCTTTTTTTTTTTATATATATAGAGTTTCACTCTATCACCAAGACTGGAGTGCAGTGGCATGATCTGGGCTCACTGCAACCTCCACCTCCCAAGTTCAAGCAATTCTCCTGCCTCAGCCTCTCTAGTAGCTGGGATTACAGGCACATGCCACCACGCCCTGCTACTTTTTGTATTTTCAGTGGAGACGGGATTTCACAATGGTGGCCAGGCTTGTCTCTTAACTCCTGACCTCAAGTGATCTGCCAGCCTCAGCCTCCCAAAGGGCTGGGATTACAGGCACGAACCTCTGTGCCCAGCCCAGTTGTGGACTTTTGATATATGACCTTAATTATGTTGAGGTAGCTTCCTTATATTTAAAATGAGTTAAATATTTTCATTATGAAAGTTTTTTAATTGTGTTTAATGCTTTTTCTTCATCAAATGAGATAATTCAGTATTCATTCATCCTTCTGTTAATGTGGTGTATTACACTGGATGTTTTTTCTAAGTTGAACCATCCTTGCATTCCAAGAATAAATCCTACTTGGACATGGTGCATAATTCTTTTACTCTGCTGTAGAATTCAATCTGCTTGTATTTTATTGGGGATTTTGCATCAATACTTATCAGGCACCTTAGTCTATAGTTTTCTTATAGTATCTTTTTCTAGTTTTGTTATCAGGGCAATGCTGGTCACATAAAATGAGTTTGAAGTGTTCCTTCTTCTTCTATTTCAGTGGAGCATTTGAGGAAGACTGCTGTTAATTATTCAGTAAATGGTTGGTATATTCAGTGAAGCTACTCAGTCCTGGGCTTTTATTTGTTTCCAGGTTTTTTATTACTGATTCAACTTCTTAACTGATTATAGATTTGTTCATATTTTTAAATTTTTAAAAATGATTCAGCCTTGGTAGATTGTATATTTCTATAAGTTTATTCATCTCCCATAGGTTACACAATTTTTGGCGTATTATTCTTTATCAACATTTCCTATAAGCCTTTATGTTTCTGTATCATCAGCTGTAATACTTTATCTCTGATTTTGGTTGAGTACTCTCCTGTTTCTTTAGTTAATGTATCTTAAGGTTTATAAATTTTGTTGATATTTGTAAAAAGCAAACTCTTGTTCTTAAATTTTCCTATTGTTTTTTCATTCTCCATTTTATTTCTATTTTAATTTTATTACTTACTTCATCTACTAAATTTGGATTTAGTTTGTTGTTTTTCTGCTTCCTTGAGGTATAAAGTTAGGTTGTTGATTTAAGGCCTTTTTTCAATTTTGGTGTAAGTTTTTTCTGGTATAAACTTCCCTCTTAGTACTGCTTTTGCTGCATTCTATAAGTTTTGGTATGCAATATTTTGTTTTCATTTGTCTCAAGGTATTTCTAATGTTTTCTATGATTTCTTATTCTACCTATTGGATACCTAAGAGTATGCTGTTTCATTTCTATATATTTATTGTTTGTTTTCTTTATGCTATTTATTTCTAGTTACATAACACTCATTGAAAAAAATACTTTGTATGATTTCAATCCTCTTAAATCATTAAGATTTGTTTTGCTGCCTATGTTGTGTTCTAGATTGTAGAATGTTCCATGTGTAGTTGTATATGTCTATTAGGTCTAATTGTTCTGTAGCATGGTTCAAGTTCTCTGTTTCCTTATTGATCTTTGGTCTTGTTGTTCTATCCATAACTGAAAATGGGATATTCCCATTACTCTGTTGCCAACCTTTCTCTTTCATTCTGTCAATTTGTGCTTAATATATTTGAGATCATTAATGTTATGTGCATATATATTTATAATTATTATGTGTACCTGGTGCATTGACCCTTTCACATTCATATAACATTTTACCTTGTCTTTTGTGACACTTTTTATTTTAAAGTCTACTTTGCCTAATAAAAGTATAGGTACTTCTGCTCTCCTTAGGTTCCTCTTTGCAGGAAATATCTTTTTCCAATTTTCACTTTTAGCCCATTGTGTCCTTCAGTCTAACATGGATCCCTTGTACATAACATATAATTGGATTCTGGTTTTTTAAAACATTCCCCCAATCTATGTCTTTAGATGAGAGAGTGTAATTCAGTTGCATTCTTTTAATTTTTAATTGATGCATAATAACTATACATATTTGTGGGGTACCTATTGTTGTTTTGATACATATAGTGTATAATAAGCAGATTAGGGTAATTAGCCTATCCATCATCTCAAACTTTGTGTTTGTGTGTGTTAGGAGCATTTAATATCCTCCTTTTAGCTATTTGAAACTATATATTACTGTTAATTATAGTCACCCTACTGTGTTATAGAACATTAGAATTTATTAATCCTATTTAGCTATAATTGTGTGTCCTTTAACATATCTCTCCCTATGTTTCCCTTCCTCTTACCCTTCCCAACCTCTAATATTAATATACTCTGTTCTGCTTTTTATTTCTATAAGATTAGCATTTTTAAGCTTTCACATATGAATATGAACATGCAGTGTTTAACTTTCTGTTTCTGGCTTTCATTTAGTCTAATGTCTGCTAGTTTCATCCACGTTGCCAGGAATGACAAGATTTTATTCTTTTTATGTCTGAATAGTATTTCATAGTATATATATACACCATATTTTCTTTATCTATTCATCTGTTGTTGACATCTAGGTTAATCCATATCTTGGCTATTGTAAATAGTGCTGCAATAAACATGGAGGTGTGAATGTATCTTCATTTCTGTTTCTTTGGATAAATGCCCAGTAGCAGGATTGCTGAATCATATGGTAGTTCTATTTGTAGTTGTTGGAAGAACCTCCATACTATTCTCCGTAATGGTCATACAAGTTTACATTCCCACCAAAAGTGCACAAGAGTTCCCTTTTCTCCATATCCTACCAGCATTTGTTAATTTTTGTCTTTTTGATAATAACCATCCTAATGTGTGAGATGATACCTCATTGTGATTTTGATTTGCATTTTCTTGATGATTAGTGATATTAACAATTTTTCATATTTTGGTGGCCATTTGTATATTTTTTTTTTTTTTTTTGAATCTGGCTCTGTCGTCCAGGCTGGAGTGCAGTGTCATGATCTCAGCTCACTGCAACCTCTGCTTCCCAAGTTCAAATAACTGTCATGCCTCAGCATCCTGAGTAGCTAAAATTACAGGCATGCACCACCATGATTTGCTAATTTTTATATTTTTAGTAGAGACAGCGTTTTGCCATGTTGGCCAGGCTGGTCTCAAACTCCTGACCTCAAGTGATCCAGATGCCTCAGCCTCTGAAAATGCTAGGATTACAATGGTGCCCAGCCTGTATGTCTTCTTTTGAGAATTGTCTATTCAGATTATTAGACCATTTTTAATTGAATTTTGTTGTTGTTGTTGAGATGTTTGAGTTTCCTGTATATTCTGGATATTAACCACCTTTCAGATGCATAGTTTACAAATAGTTTACAAATATTTTCACCCATTCTTTTTTTTTTTTTTTTAAAGGGAGTCTCACCCAGTTACTTAGGCTGGAGTGCAATAGTGTGATCTCAGCTCACTGCAACCTCTGCCTCCTGGGTTCAAGCAATTCTCCTGCCTCAGCCACCTGAGTAGCTGGGATTACAAGTGTGCATCAACACACTCAGATAATTTTTTGTATCTTTAATAGAGATTGGGTTTCACCATGTTGGCCAGCCTGGTCTCGAACTCCTGACCTTGTGATCCACCTGCCTTAGCCTCCCAAAGTGCTGAGATTATGGGCACCAGCCATTGCACCTGGCCTTTTCATCCATTCTTTATCTTTTCACTCTGTTTGTTTTCTTTGCTGTGCAGAAGATTTTTGGCTTAATGTAAGTCCATTTGTTTATTTTGTTTTTGATACCAGTGCATTTGACATTTTTCATAAAATCTTTTTCCAGACCAATGTCCTGACATATTTCCTTTAAGTTTTCTTGTAGTAGATTTTGATTTTGTGGTTTATATTTAGATCATTGATCCATATGAAGTTGATTTTTGTATAATGAGAGGTGGTAGTCTAGGTTTATTCTTCTTCTGGATATCATTTATCCATAAGATAATTTATTCATAAGATAAGATGATTTACAGCATCATTTATTGAAGGTACTGCCCTTTCTTCATTGAGTATTCTTGGTGCCTTTGTCAAAAATCCTGGGGCAGTAGATACATGAATTAACTTCTGGGTTCCACATTCTGTTCTATTGGTCTATGTTTTAGTTGTTATACCAGTACCATGCTGTTTGGGTTACTATAGCTTTATGGTATATTTTTAAGTCAGGTAGTGTGAGGTTTCCCATTTTCTTCTTTTTTGCTCAGAATTTCTTTGACTATTTGAAATCTTTTGTAAATCCGTAAGAATTTTAGAATCTTTTTTTTTATTTCTTTGAAGAATTTCATTGGTACTTTGATAGGGATTGCATTGAATCTCTAGGTTGCTTTGGGTAATATGGTCACTTTAACAGTATTAATTATTTGATCCATGAGCGTGGAATGTCTTTTCATTGCTTTACATTTTCTCCAATTTCTTTTGTCAGTGTTTTCTGGTTTTTCTTGTAGAAATCTTTCACCTCTTTGGTTAAATGTCCTACATATTTTTTTGTAGATATTGTAATTGGGATTGCCTTCTGGAATTCACTTTCAGTTGAGTATTTGTTTATGTATAGAAATGCTAATGATTTTTGTATGTTGACTTTGTATTCTGCAACTTTACTAAATTCTTTTATCAGTCCTAAGAGTTCCTTGGTAGAGTTTTTAGGTTTTTAATTTATTAGATCATGTCATCTGCAGAGAGGAACAATTTGACTCTCCTCTTTCCCATTTGGATGCCCTTTGTTTCTTTATCTTGTCTTATTGCTTTTGCTGAGACTTCTGGTACTATATTGAATAGGAATGGTGAAAGTGGGCATCCTTGTCTTGTTCTAGTTTCTAGAGGAAAAGCTTTACACTTTTCCCTTTTCAGTATGATATTAGCTCATCATACTCACTTAAATACATGTAATATATGGCCTTTATTTTATTGAGGTATTTTTTCTATATCTAATTTATTAAGAATTTTTATCATAAAATGATGTTGAAATTTATCAAATGCTTTTTCTGCATCTATTAAGATGATACCATAGGTTTTGACCTTTATTCTGTTGATGTGATGCATTACATTATTAATTTTTATATGTTGAATCATCCTTAAATCTCTGGAGTAAACCCCACTTGATTATGATGTATTATCTTTTTGATGTACTGTTGCATTTGGTTTGCTAGTATTTTGTTGAGGATTTTTTTGTCTATGTTCATTAGGGGTATTGTCCTGTAGTTTTCTGTTTTTTTGTGTCCTTGTCTGGTTTTCATATTAGGGTTATGCTGGCCTCATGTAAGGAGTTGAGAGTTCTCTGTGCTTCAACTTTTTGTAATAGTTTGAGAATAATTGGTATTATTTCTTTTTTAATGGTTCAGTATAATTCATTGGTAAAACCATCTAGTCTTGGAGATTTTTTTGTTTTTAAAATTGTTTATTACTGATTCAATCATGTTACTTTTTTTTAGTCTGTTCAGATTTTCTATTTCTTTTTGCTTCAATCTTGGTAGGTTGTATGTGTCCAAGAATTTACCCATTTCATCTAGGCTTTTGAATTTATTGATTGATAATCATTCATTGTTCATAGTCATTTCTAATGATATTTTGTGTTTCTGTGGTATCCATAGTGATATCTCTATTTTCGTTTCTGATTTTGTTTATTTGGGTCTTCTCTCTTTTTTAAAATTTGGTCTAGCTAAAAATGTGTCAATATTATTTGTCTTTTCAGAAAAACAACTTTTTGTCTCATTGATCTTTTGTATCTTTTTTTCTCAATTTTGTGTATTTCTGCTCTAATCTTATTCCTTTTTTCTCTTTTTTTTTTTTTTTTTTGAGATGGAGTCTCGCTCTGTCGCCCAGGCTGGAGTGCAGTGGTGCGATCTTGGCTCACTGCAAGCTCCGCCTCCTGGGTTCACGCCATTCTCCTGCCTCAGCCTCTCCGAGTAGCTGGGACTACAGGCGCCTGCCACCACGCCTGCCTAATTTTTTGTATTTTTAGTAGAGACGGGGTTTCACCGTGGTCTCAATCTCCTGACCTCGTGATCCGCCTGCCTCGGCCTCCCAAAGTGCTGGGATTACAAGCGTGAGCCACCACGCCCGGCCTCATTTCTTTTTTCTACTAATTTTGATTTGGTTTATTATTGCTTTTCCAGTTCTTTGAGATGCATTGTTACTTATTTGAAATCTTTCTAGTTTTTTGACATATTTTTTTGCTATAAACTTGCCTCTTAATATTGCTTTTGTTTGCCCCATAGGCTTTGGCATGTTATGTTTCTATTTTCATTTGTTTAAAGGCATTTTAAAATTTCATTCTTAATTGATTTCTTCACACATTGGTCATTCTGGGGCATGTTGTTTAATTTCAACGTATTTGCATAGTTACATATGTTCCTGTTGTTATTAATCTCTAGATTTCTTCTACAGGGACCTGAGAAGATAGTTGATATGATTTTGTTATTTTTTTTTAATGTTGAGGCTTCTATGTACTAATGAAATAAATGTGTTTTCTGCATCTATTGAGGAAAATATTCTCTAAATGTCTGTTAGGTCCATGTGGTCTATGGTACACTTTTAATCCAGTGTTGTTTTTCTTATTGTTGATCTTTTGTCTAGATGATCTGTTCAGTGCTGAGAGTGTGGTGTTGAATTCCCCATTTTTGTATTTAAATTTAAGATATTATAATTACTGGTAGGGAAGAACTTACTATTACCATTTTGCGTTTTTAAAATCTATTTAAATCTATTTTTTCCTCTTTCTTTGTCTTGCTGCCTTGTTTGAATTTCACTGAGTTTTTGTAGTAGCATGATCTGATTCTTTTCATGTTCTTTTTTGTGTATCTTTCACAGATACAGCAGTCTATTATAAACTGATAACAATTTAATTTCAATTACATACAAAACGTGTACTTGTTTATATCTATGCCCCTCCTTTTATTTTACTGATATTACAAATTACATCTTCTCATATTGTGTATCTATTAATATTAGTTTATTATTTCTGTGCTTTTGTCTTTTAAGTTCTATACCAGAATGAACAATGATGCATACACCAATGATGTAATGCTACAAGACTCTATACTTGTTTACACATTTACTTTCACTAGGAAGTCATGCATTTGTTCATGTTTTTATGTTGCTGTCTCGCAAACTTTGATTTCAACTTGAAGGACTCCCTTTAGCATTTCCTGTAGGGCAGGACCAGTGGTGATAAACTTCCTTAGTTTTTATTCATCTAGACAAGCCTTAATTTCTTAATCATTTTGAAGGACAGTTTTGTAAAATACATATTTCCTGGTTGACAGTTTTTGTTTTGTTTTTTCTTTCAGTCCTTTGAATATATCATTCTACTCCAATCTGGCCTGCAATGTTTCTGCTGTTAAATCCAGTCATAATCTTATGCAAGCTCCCTTATATGTAATGAATCATTTGTCTCTTTTCTCTTGATGCATTCAACATTTGTTTTGACAGCTTGATTGTAATATGTCTTGATATAGACTTCATTTTACCTTCACTTCTTTTTTTTTGAGACAGAGTTTCCCTCTGTTGCCCAAGCTGGAGTACAGTGGCAGGATCTCTGCTCGCTGCAGCCTCAACCTACCAGGCTCAAGCAATCTTCCTCCCTCAGCCCACCAAGTAAATGGGACTACAGGCATGCACTACCACACCTGGCTAGCTTTGTATTTTTTGTAGAGATGCGATTTCACCATGTTGTCCAGGCTGGTCTCTAACTCCTGGGCCCAAGCAATCCATCTGCCTCAGCTTTCCAAAGTGCTACGATTACTGGGTGAGCCACCACACCTGGCCTACCTCTTATTTCTTAAGCTGACATAATGCATATAATGGTCCACTTGCTGGTGTCCCATAGTTTCTTAGATTATCTTTTTCTGTTTTTTTTTTCTATTTCTTTTTCTTGTTTTGTTTTTTGTTTTCTGTTTTTTGTTGTTGTTTTTGTTGTTTCTTTTTTTTTTTTTTTTTGGTTCACGACTGCCATTAAAGCCCTCTAGTAAATTTTTCAATTCAGTAACTATGCTTCAATTCGAAAGTTTCTGCTTGTTTCTTTTTTACAGTTTCTATCTCTGTTGATATTCTCAGTTTTTTTATGCATATATTTTATTTTATTGTCTATCCGTGTTTACTTTTAGCTCATTGAACATCTTTAAAGCAGTTACTTTGAATTCTTTGTCAAGTAATTTATAGATCTGAAATTTTTTAGGGTTGGCTTCCAGAGATCTATTTTGGTCTTATAAGTGGCTCATGCTTGCCTGTTTCTTTGTATGCCTCATTGTCCTTTGTTCAAATGTGTGCCTTTGAAGAAAATAGCCACCTCTCCCAGTTTTTAGTTATTGGTTTTATATATGAGAAGACTTTCACCAATCAGACCTGCTAGAGATGATGGGGTTCTCTCAAAAGTTATCTGGGAATGCATCTTCTTTTGGTTTGTGCTGTAATTTCCCAGCTAAAGAGTTTTCCCCCTATTGTTTTTAGTTGTTCACAATCTTTTGCTTCCTATAGTGTCTTTTTAGAGTAATGTAGTCTCTGATGCTGCAACAAGCTACTACCCTCACCTTTGTTCTCAGCAGTCCCACCAGCATCAATATTTTGCCAGTTTCTGTTAGCACTCCACATCAAACAAGACAGACACTAGTCCCTTGGGAAGCCTTCTGGAAAGACAAAATGTTGGATGTAGTTTCTCCTCTTCTATTTCCCTCTTAATGAAGGAGCCATGAGTTGGCAGGTTGCTAAGGGAAGGCACTATTGTGAGTAAGTGTAACAAACTTTTCTAAACCCAATTTGATGAGTTTCTTTTTGCCTGTATACTCTTCTGCAGTGCTATAATCCCTTAATTGGTTTCTAGAGATCTCAGAAAGGCCGTTTGATCTGTATATTGCTGCTAATTCAGTGTTTCCATGGAAAGAAAGGGTCTGAGGCTTCTTATTCCATGTCAGTGGTGTCATTCCTGACCACCATATTTTGATTCAGTATATCTGAGTTGGTACCAGCACCCCAGATAATGCTGATGTGGGAGGAATACAGAGCACATATTTGGGAATACTCTTTTGTACCAATATTTCTCAAAATGGATGGCACATTAGAATCACAGAAAATGTACTGATGTTTAGACTTCACTCTCAAACATCCTAATTTATGTGGTCTTGGATGGCCTTCAACTTGACTAGTTTAAAATATTTTCCAGGTGACGGTAATGTGCAGCCAGGGCTGAGAACCACTATTGTTATGCTACTTACTGATTAAATTTGGGAATCCATTAGGGCAGCTCATCTCTTTCAGTAGTTAAGTATTAATGAACATATAATTTAAACATCAATGAAAACTCCATTTAATGTCAGATTCTTCTTCAGCTCAGTTCTCCATTTTTATGTTATTAACTAGAGTCAAACCATTTAAAGATAACACATGTATTTGGAAAGGACTATAAATCTACTACTACTAGAAAAAGCAACTATGACTCAATCTCATTAAAAGGTGAAGAAATTTAACTTAATTTGTTGAAGAAAAACAGCTGGCTATTTTCTTCTGCATTAGTCAAAAGAAATAACAGGCCGGTTATGATGGTTCATACCTGTAATCCCAGCACTTTGGGAGGCCAAGGCGGGCGGATTGCCTGAGGTCAGGAGTTCGAAAGCAGTCTGGCCAACATGGTGAAACCCCATCTCTACTAAAAATACAAAAAAATTAGCCGGGGAGGTTAGACCTAAAACCATTAAAATCCTACAAGAAAACCTAGGCAATACCATTCAGGACATAGGCGTGGGCAAGGACTTCATGTCTAAAACACCAAAAGCAATGGCAACAAAGCCAAAATTGACAAACGGGATCTAACTAAACTAAAGAGCTTCTGCACAGCAAAAGAAACTACCTTCCAACAGATTTTAAAAGCAAATGATTTACAAAGTTTTTTCAAAGACTTATTGAAGTAGCAAATAAGGCGAGATAGGTGTTAATTTGGGGATGTGTTCATATTTTTGAACTTAAACAACGTAACAGTATTGAAAGGAAAGGTAAAACAGATTATTTATATGATTCACTTATTTAAACAAGCAAACAAATAGTCTATATTTTTCCCTTCCACTATCCTAATGAATACATTATCACATTATCCTAAATTGCCTGTCTCCCAGATTGACAAGGGGAGCATGGAAGACAGAGCAAGAGATCCTCCCAGTGAGCCTTGGCTTCCATTCTGGGCCTGATCTCCCTGAAAGCACACATTTCCATCTGATGTATCCTGCAGATTACCCAGTATATCTAAGCTCACTGGCTTTGTGTTTGTTAAATTAATGACAGCTTCCTGAACCAAGAAGTTATACGATTTACATTTTAAAGCTGTGTAGTCATATAAAGATGTTTTAAGAAATTACTCATTTTCCACAATTTTCTCAAATACAATTTAATTTCTGGCATTTCTAACAAAAATCTCATAACACACTGCCATATTTTCTTATACATGACTTTGCATTGTTCTTCATACCCCAATCCTAGGATCCAGTATCTCCACTATTCCAGTGGGATTTAAAAATAATAATAATAATAATAATATGTAGCATGAACTGTGGGT
This sequence comes from Symphalangus syndactylus, assembly GCF_028878055.3. NCBI lineage: Eukaryota > Metazoa > Chordata > Mammalia > Primates > Hylobatidae > Symphalangus > Symphalangus syndactylus. Next base: position 31,401,990 of record NC_072433.2, read on the forward strand.
AGTGTTGCTTTTTATTTAATAAGAATAAGTGGTGTTTATTTCCTATTTAAGAGTAAATGACAGCTTATAAAAAGTTTTGCTAATGCTAAGATCTTAGAAACATCATCATTCAAGCATTTATTTCTGTACCCTTAATATAATGTTTCTTTTCATGAATCCAATTCAAGATCATATAACAACCTTAACCAATTCATTAGTAAATTCTAAAAGGCCTCTTCTTGTTCCATTCTACATTGTGTAAAACCATTACCTACACAATTTTTCCAGAATTTCTCCATCTGGAAACATTGTTCTATGACTGGATTGTATATTCTCGTGCTTCCCTGACTCTCACTTCTAGGATTTCTTGAAAAGGGGGATACAGAGTAAGATAAATTCTGAACATGAAGTTATTTTTAGCTGTTTTCATCTGATGATTCCTACAATTTTTGTCTTGCCTTCCCATCCCTGCTGTTTTCTAACAAGGCTATATTTGCCCTATCAAAAAAGTCCAGGACCCAAAAGGGCTGAAGAGTCTGGAAATATATATCATAAACCTTCACATCTGCAAAAAAATAAACAAGCCAAGCAACCCAAACTCACACTAAATAAAAGCCAAAGCCGAAACCACAAGCCAGCACAACCAAACAAACGTAGACTTCCTTTATCACTCTGGACACTTTATCAATTTTGTTGCTTTAGCATCCAGTTGTTGTAACAATATTTTTTATGCTATGGAAGTTTTTTTTCCTTAAAAATTAAAAAAACGTACAAATTGCAACACATATAGAGTTCCCTATTATCGAAACTTCAATTTATTTCAAACTGACAGTTGAAAGCAATTTTTTTTCCATCAGCCTGCAAAAACTCATCTAAAATGACCTTTCTGAATAATTGATGAGAAGTTTTTGTGTTTGTTGCAACTTTCTAATCTGTGCACACCACACTGTAGCCAGATTACTTTAGTGGACTTTGCAAAACCTAATTTGTAACTCTTCCTGTCAGCTTTTCTATCAGTGGTAGCATTTGTTAGGGAACACCACTACAGTCAGCAAAGATGAGGCAGTATTAACAGTATTCTACCTGTTTCATTTACTTTCAAATTAAGCCCATTTTTTGAGTAATGTCCCATATGCTGTATAACTAATGATGAAAATGAACATATATGGTTCAGTTTTCCTGTTCACTCAATGTTAGAAGAGTACTAATCAAAGACAAATGATGATTAAAGGGTAGTTTTTCTGTATTCCCTCCTATTTGCACTATCTAGTGTGCATGTACATGTACACTCTTTAGTGATAAAATAGTTTAGTTACAAAGAATGAATACAATTGCTAGAACACTCCATGAGCTCTACTTATTATATTTTCTACAAGAAACCAGAAAAATAGTGAAAGTGATTTTTGGTCACCTAAGCTAATCTGAAAACCGTGTCTGCAAATTAGCCAGTCATATGCTATTAACTAATTGTATTAATTATATTTCTTATTAAAATGGAGAAATAAAACAGAAGGCAATAAAAATTACCATAGTTATATTGCCCTGCCTCAGTCCTTAGCCCAAGGAGATTTTTCAGTAATTAATTAGATATAAATGAAGAGGTAGATAATGACAATCTATAGCTATGTCACTCTTATAAATTTATAAAATATTAAATATGTTTTGACAAAGTTGAGATTATAACATATTCAAACTTCTATATTATCAAATTTATTTTGTGAAATATTTCTTTCTTTCTTTTTTTTTTTTTGACGAGGTCTCGCTCTGTCGCCAGGCTGGAATGCAGTGGCACAATCTCTGCTCACTGCAACCTCCAACTCCCTGGTTCCAGTGATTCTCCTGACTCAGCCTCTGGAGTAGCTGGGATTACAGGCACACACCAACACACTCAGCTAATTTTTGTATTTTTAGTAGAGACGGGGTTTCACCATGTTGGCCAGGATGGTTTTGATTTCCTGACCTCATGATCTGCCCCGCTTGGCTTCCCAAACAGCTGGGATTACAGGCGTGAGCCACCACGCCCAGCCATTTTGTGAAATATTTCACAAACACAAATATCCAACTTCAGAATACAATAAATCTTAACATTATGGTATGTTTATTGTAGTTCCATCGTTTAAAAAAATGTATATATTTGAGATACAATCAAAGCCCTCTGAAAACAAAGCCTCTGGTTCTATTACCCTCTACAAAGGTAATCACAAATATGAATTTAATGTTTATCATACTCATGCATGTTTTAATATTTAATACATGTTTATATATCCCTAAACATAATGTAGTCTTGTATTGGAAGATTTTAAAGCTTAAATACATTAAATCATGTTTTATATGCCACTCTGCAACTTGCTACTCCTTCCTATTATTCAGTTTAGAAATTTATCTTTCCTGATAAATATATCTCAATTTGGTGATTCTTACATATTGGTGGGTATTAGAATCACCTGGGAAACTTGGAAAAACTACAAAGTCCAAAGTCCTATCTTACTGGAATAAGCTTGGGTCTCTGTGTTTTTTGTAAGCTTTGTAGGCTATTCTGATACACATCAAAGTGTGGAGATCACTATTCAACTTTACTGGTCATTGTATTATATGTAATTATATATTATATAACTATATCAAAATTTATTCATTTTTCTTTTGCTGAACATTTGCTATTTTCATTCTTTTTTTTTTTTTTACAAGTAATATACCATGTGGGATACTAAATATTGCAATGTTGGCCTCCCAAGTTGTCATAGTAACTTACACTCACTAAGGTGCCAACCAGTTTTGGTTTGTCTGAAATATTACTCTTTTCCATGGAGGCAAATTGTTGTATTTGATCACCCTAAAGAGAGAGATATCTTCACCTACCTGAAAACATTAACATCATCACATTATTTAAAAGAATATATATATGTATAATATACAATATATTATATATATTATATATAATATGGCCGTGCAGAGGTGTGCATAAAGAATTGATTATTAGATAATTAACGACCTAATTAAACAAAACTTGGATACATTTTGTTTTAGGTTGTATTTCATTGATTACTATTGTGACTGATCACTTTTCTCAGCATATTAGTCTTTCAGATTTTCTCCTCTGTAAATTATACTTGCCCATTTTCCTAATAAGATGTTTATTCTCTCCCATAGAGTCTTATCCGTTATTACAAATTTTCTACTTTATTTCAGTTACATGTGTTACAAGTATCTTATACCAGTCTGCACCTTGTCTTTTATCTGCTTTGTATTTTGTACAAATTTCATTTTTCACATAAACAAAATTTTCAGTCTTTAATGTTTTATGCTTTTTTTGTCTTATCTAAGAATAGGCTTTGTACACTAAGGTAATAACTTTTATTTTTATAGATATTTTTCTAAAAATTCAAGATTTTATTTTGAAATTTACATCTTTAGTATACCTGGAATTGCATGTAAAGTAAACTGCTAATTTTACTTTTTATGTAAATAATAATTTATTCCAACACTGCATATTGAGTCAGTCTTTTAATTATTGATCTACGGTATTATGTCCCAAATCTAGTTTTTATAAATCTTTTGGCTTATTTTATGGGGTCTGGTTTTAGTTCATATAGTCTGTGTTTTGACATCTATTCTCTAGCATCCCAACTAACATCTCTTAATCATTATAATTTTAAATTGGACATAAAATCTACTTATGTGGTACAAAAACTGATTTCACGTTGGTCTTTTTAAAATACTCTTGTTATTTGTAACCTTCTCATTTTTCATTTAAATTTTATGGTAAACTCATTTAGTTGCATTAAAAATGTGATTTTGATTAAAGTCACATTGAATTTACAGGGTAATTTAGAAAGAATTGCTATATTAACAACTGAGTGAATTGAGAATTCACTCTATATATTGGTTAAGTGGAGACTATGCCTTTCACTATTTTCTCAGGAGGACTATTTATATTTATGACACATTCTGTTAAATATATATATATATATATATATATATAAAATTATACTTTAAGTTCTGGGATACATATGCAGAATGTGCAGGTTTGTTACATAGGTATACATTACCATGGTGGTTTGCTGCACCCATCAATCTGTCATCTACATTAGGTATTTCTCCTGCTATCCCTCCCCTTGCCCCCCATCCTCTGACAGGCCCCAGTGTGTGTTGTTTCCCTACTTGTGCCCATGTGTTCTCATTGTTCAACTCCCACTTATGAGTGAGAACATGCGGTGTTTGGTTTTCTGTTCCTGTGTAGTTTGCTGAGAATGGTGGTTTCCAGCTTCATCCATTCCCTGCAAATGACACGAACTCATCCTTTTTGTGGCTGCATAGCATTCCATGGTGTATATGTGCCACATCTTCTTTATCCAGTCTAACACTGATGGACATTTGGGTTGTTTCCAAGTCTTTGCTATTGTGAATAGTCCTGCAATAAACATACGTGTGCATGTGTCTTTATAGTAGAGTGATTTATAATCCTTTGGGTATATACCCACTAATTGGATTGCCAGGTCAAATGGTATTTCTAGTTCTAGATCCTTGAGGAATTGCCACACTGTCTTCCACAATGGATGAACTAATTTACACTCCCATCAACAGTGTAAAAGTGTTTCTATTTCTCCAGATCCTCTCCAGCATCTGTTGTTTCCTGACTTTTTAATGATCTCCATTCTAACTGGCGTGAGATGGTATCTCACTGTGGTTTTGATTTGCACTTCTCTAATGACCATTGATGATGAGCTTTTTTTCATATGTTTGTTGGCCACATAAATGTCTTCTTTTGAAAAGTGCCTGTTCATATCCTTTGTCTACTTTTTTATGGGACTGTTTGTTTTTTTCTTGTAAATTTGTTTAAGTTCCTTATAGATTCTGGATATTAGCCCTTTGTCAGATGGATAGATTGCAGAAATGTTCTCCCATTCTGTAGGTTGCCTGTTCACTGTGATGACAGTTTCTTTTGCTGCGCAGAAGCTCTTTAGTTTAATTAGATCCCATTTGTCAATTTTGGCTTTTGTTGCCATTGCTTTTGGTGTTTCAGTCATGAAGTCTTTGTCCATGCCCAGGTCCTGAAGGGTATTGCCTAGGTTTTCTTCTAGGGTTTTTATGGTTTTAGGTCTTAGGTTTAAATCTTTAATCCATCTTGACTTAATTTTTGTATAAGGTGTGAGGAAGGCATCCAGTTTCAGTTTTCTGCATATGGCTAGCCAGTTTTCCCAACACTATTTATTAAATAGGGAATCGTTTCCCCATTGCTTGTTTTTGTCAGGTTTGTCAAAGATCAGATGGTTGTAGATGTGTGGTGTTAATTCTGAATATATTTTTAAAAGACTGTCTTCTGGGGACACTCTAAGGAGACAGTGGTTTTCTAGCAGCGTTTTATAAAGGATTAGGAAAAGAAGCTTTGAGAGAACAAATAATTAAGGAACTTTCATTGATCTCAAAGAGTCTCTTTTTCAACAGATGTGCAGGAAAATGAAACGTTTCTATTTCTCCCCCAGACAGTCTGGTCATTTTTCAGGATGAGCTCCTTGTAATTTCATGCATTTGACACTTGGGTAGGAAAAAATAAACAAGTACCCACCCAATATAGACATATTTGATAAAACTTTTCTCTTAAAGTATAGTACTATTCTGATTATCTAAAATGAAAAAGAGAGAAAAACATTTCACTCTCTTCACTGTCATCTACAATGTGATGACGAGTTCAAAATAAGCATTCTCCTAATTAGAAATAGGTAAATTATCTAGGAAAGTATTGGAAGACAGCAAGAAAAACTTGAGGCAAAGGGATTTGGCATGCACATTTGTAGGAAGCTATGTAACTTTTTTTTTTCTTTTTTCTTTTTTTTGGCAGGAAAGGATGCTTACTAGAACAGAGCAATTAGTGACCACTTTTTCAGTTTCCCTGCTGAGAAGGCAGCCTTGTCAACTGCCTTATTACTGCAGAAATACTCAGTCCCAATGGTCAGCACTTGTCTCCTGGGTTGCTTTTGTCTACAAATTGATATGTTGTCCTGCCTTAAATGATCCAGCCCTGAGAATGCCTTGGGTTCTGAACTCTTGACGCTGACTTATCAGCATGGGAACACACTATGGAAGAACTGCTGCTTGGAGAGGACTGTATCTATCTCTTTTATGAGTGAAGCTGCATGAAGGAGGCAAACTTTGTAAAAAAGAGCTGAATATTTGGACGGTGAGCTGAAAGTTACAATGCCATCGGGGAGAATGTGTGTATGAATTAAAATTATGCTGTTCATTTTGACTGGTTCTAGCCTAGCCCAGGAAATTTAATAGAGCCATTCTCTCAAATGTGTTCTGAAAGAGGCAGAGACTCCAAATAGTTTTATGTTTGTCTATTTGTAAGTAAGTAGCAGTATTGGTAAGAATAGTTATGCAAAATCAAATAAGTTTCCCTGACCTGTAATCCTGGCAGACACTGGGGATACATGCAGAACCCAGCAAATTGAATTCAGTGAGAAATCCTGCCACTTCCATCACTGGACAAACTTCTATTTTGCCTGATCAAATTAGTCCCTGATTAAAATTTGAAGACTTTTACTTATATAGTATTTTAATAAGTGGTATTTACAAAACCTCTAATAAAACAGTGACATAATCATACAAAAGTGGTAAGATATGAAATGTAAAAAGGCCATAACTTATGAGGCTTTGCCAATGAGACACAGTAGATGAATATCTAAGATTTACAGAACACTTAGAGATACTATACATGGAAATATCTACAGACTTTAACAACCAAAAACAACAGCAACAAAAACTGGCTGGTGCAAAAGTTTTACCTGTGCTATCCAGTAACCCAGGTGATATAAACTTAACAAAAATGAAACTGTTTCACAAAACATACCATTCTTCTACAGATGTGTTTTTCTATCCTACTTTCTTCATTTTTTTCTGTCCAAAAGCAGATACTAAAGTGGAACTGGCACTCTGATGCATAATGCAAAAATAATTAACACATTTAAATGGCAAAATTACTGATCTGAAGGACATGGGACCCACACTATGATTTCTGTAACACTTCAGATATTGATATATATCCATTAAAAGCATCTAACATGAGATAGATTACATGAAGTTCTACTGCACTTTCTCTGTGTTCTTGGCTAGGACTGGTTTAAATCAGAGAAAAAGGGAAGAAAAATGAAAGGGACAAAAAATATTGTTATGAGGAAAGGACTAAGAATATAGGAAGAATTGGAAGGAAGCAAAGTAAACAAATGTAATGCTTTACTCATCAAAATGTGCCTCAAGGAATTACTGTTCACCAGACCCTCTCAACAGCAATATGATATAGCTCCTGACAGGTGGCATTGTTTGTAGAGTATTCTTAAAGATATTGATGTTCATATCAAGAGTAATAGAGTTCAAGCCACATAGTAAGTTGTAATACAACATTGAGAAACCAGAACCTCGGAATCCTAGTCCAAGAATAGCCATAGGATGTTTCATGAAGCACTTAGTGTAACTGCCCAATGCGTTTATTTTGCCTGCTGCCCTGGCAGAGCCCATTTATCAAGACAGGGGAATCGCAATACAGAACTTAATTCATGCAAAGCTGGATGAACAGGAGACTGGAGATTTATTATTACTCAAATCAGTCTCCCTGAACATTTGGAGGCTTGGGTTTTTCAAGGATAGTTTAAGGCAAGAGAAGGGGGCTGGAGAGGCTGCTGATTCGTTGGGGTACAATCACAGAAGTGTGGGAAATGGTCCTCATGCAGGCTAGGTTGCTTCTGGGGTGGGGGGGGCACAGGAGCGATTTGTGGGTCCAGGTGGAGCCATCAGTGTGCAAGTTCAGGTGGAGCCACTGGTCATCAGACATGAAAAAACCAAGCAAAACAAAACAAAAGCCCTGGAAAGACATCTCAAAAGGCCAGTCTTAGGTTCTACAATAGTGATGTTATCTGCAGGAATAACTGGGGAAGTTGCATATCTTGTGACCTCTGAAATAAGGGTGGGTAAGTGTTTATGTCTACAGCTTAGCAGAATTCAGGCTCCTCTCATCCTCCTAGCCTGGTGGTCTCTCATTAGCTTTACAAAGGTGGTTGATTTTTGGGAAGAGCTATTACCATTTAAACTATAAACTAAATATCTCCCCAAATTAACTCAGCCCAAGCTGAGGAATAATTAAGGGCAGTTTGAATACTAATGGCAAGATGGGAGTTGATTAGATCAGTTATCTTTCACTGATATAATTGCTCATTGTTATAATTTTTGCATAGGCAGTTTTATTACTATGTGAGGATCAAATTTACTTAATAATTTTAGGAAACAAATCCAACAATTTTAGGTTACTGGAGGAGTTCATTAATGTCATTTTGTCTTTTAAAATTAGAATGTATATTCCAAAAAGGGAGGGAGTTTTGTCTACTTTGCTTAGTATACATGATGACTAGCATTGATAAGTCACGTGGTAAATATTTCTTGAATGAACAATTCAATGAAAAATGCAAATACTTTCTCTTCAACAAACATGTTGAAGCACTGAGGAGCACTTGGTACATAGCAGCGCATAATGTTAAGACTTTAGAACAAGGAATAGATGGTTTGATAACAGATGGTGCTTCTAATTCACTTTGACCTTGGACAAATATCACTTACAATTTCTGCTATGCAAAATGGCAACAACAACAATGAAATGCTTAGACTGATTTTTAAACTGTTTTCAAGATCAGATAAAATTTTATTTGTAAAATTTTTTTTTTCTATTTTAAAGTCCTTTAACCAAGGATACCACATTTTATTAGTATAAAGAATTATTGTCGGTCGGGCATGGTGGCTCACGCCTGTAATTCCAGCACTTTGGGAGGCCGAGACGGGCGGATCACGAGGTCAGGAGATCGAAACCATCCTGGCTAACACAGTGAAACCCTGTCTCTACTAAAAATCCAAAAAATTAGCCGGGCGTGGTGGCAGTCACCTGTATTCCCAGCTACTCGGGAGGCTGAGGCAGGAGAATGGCGTGAACCCGGGAAGCGGAGCTTGCAGTGAGCCGAGATCGCGTCACTGCACTCCAGCCTGGGCGACAGAGCGAGACTCCCGTCTCAAAACAACAACAACAACGACAACAACAACAACAAGAAGTTTTGTCATTACCTATTTCAGTCTAGAGTGATGATGTGTTCTGACACTTGCTCTAAACCAAACCTCATCCTCTGCATTATATTCTAGCATCTGCTCTCAAAAGTAGTGCAAAACTGAAAAAGTATTACCAAATAGATCAGACAGTGAGTCCTTTAGAGTTATGCACTGTGCCTCATTCATTCATTTTTTTTTTTTTTTTTTTTTGAGACAGTCTTGCTCTGTCCTCAGGCTGGAGCGCAGTGGCATGATCTCGGCTCACTGCAACCTCTGACTCTCTGGTTCAAGTGATTCTCCTGCCTCAGCCTCCTGAGTAACTGGGATTACAGGCACTTAATCCCACCACGCCCAGCTAATTTTGTATTTTTAATAGAGATGGGGCTTCACCACGTTGGCCAGGATGGTCTTGATCTCCTGACCTCGTGATCCGCCCGCCTCACCCTCCCAAAGTGCTGGGATTACAGGTGTAAGTCACAGCACCCGGCCCCATTCATTCTTATAAACTATAGAGATACTTTTAGTAGTGATGATACATTACCATATATATGTACACACATGCACACACACAATCTCACATTTTTAGAAAAGTTACTGCTATATTTTGTTTGATATTGGCTGATTCCAATTCTATTAATGTGACAGCATCAAAACATTAACATGGAGTTTTCTGAAGATGAAATACATACAAATTTATCTAAATTTAGATGTAGTCTAAATTTCAATTATTTGTAACCTGATGCAAATTCAAATATTTGATAACATCTGTTTTATTTTATTTTATAAAGCTTCCTCTATTTTGCATGAAGCTAAGAACTAGTTTTAAGAACAAGTTATTTTAAAGCTTTTTATTTTACCATTTGAAAGTAATATTTTATTTTCCTTTTATTTGGGAGAAAAATGTACATTTTCATGATGAGTAAAATGTGTCCGACACTTCTCAAATAATTTACTCATGGTTGAGAATAAGCAGGAGTGATTAGAGCTTCAAATCAGAAAACTTCAGAGAGCCAGAAGCTATGAAAATGTGCAGCTTTTATGAATGATTTCTCACTCATTGCTGTATAGCAGTCACCACTGATACACTCTCTAGTTTTTTCCAAAGCATGTATAATTGGGCAAATCATCTAAACCCCCACAAGCAGGCAATTATTCAACTGCATTGACGCAGAATCACTGGGTCCAGTACTTCATTAGAATATACCATAATCCCTTGTTCTTGTCTTAACCTTCACTGTGAAAAATCTAATTCATCCAAAACTGACACAGTGTCCTGTTGGTTATGCAAATAGTGGCAATGCAGGAGATGGAGTTTCAAGCCACTCTTCTATCTCCAGTCCCATGTGTAGGGCTCTTATCCAAATCTTTAAATAGAGCCTGTGAGTTCTAATAATTATTCAACTAACACATATAAGCTCCCTTTGTGCTCCTTTTTGAAAATGTGCTTATCTTTTTCTCTTACAGAAAAGCGAGGAAGACACTGACAGAGAGATTGAATGGCACTGCCACCACCAGAGGAATAACTGGAAAAGGAAGCAGGAGGGCACTTAGGTACAAGGGAAATGATAAGAAAAGTATAAAGCCACAGGAGCAGAATGTTACCTCCTTTCTGTCCTCCTCTTTGTTCTTATAGCCCAGTTGTCTTCCTCTTGACCCTGTCTTTGAATTGCATGGGAAATAGTACAACTTTGAGCCATCCCCACCTGGGCTAAGATGCGATAGCTGACATTGACTAGAAGTACAACGTTGACTATATTATGTAATATCTCCGAGCCCATGAATAATGGGTATGGTTGTCCCTGGAGTCTGGGATAACTAGGACAATGCCAGGCATGTAGGTTCCAGCCATATAGACCATTGAATCTGATGAAAGATATACCCCTACTGAAATGCACTGAATATTTTTGAACACCTACCATTTCTAAGAGGATATGATTTGAAAGCCAGGATAGGAAGATTTGATGCAAATTTGATTGTTGCATGGGGCCTTGGATAATATCCTGGAAAAGCATATACCTTTGATCCTGGGTTATGATTTCAATTAGATTTTTCCTACTATGTCAAATGGTGATATAGTCAAATAAAACTTTATAACATGAATTAAAAGTTGCTACTTTCTACCTTTACTCATTTTTCATGTGACTTCAGAAGAACTATCAGAAGACCATGTGACAAACTGATCCTCCACTTCCTTAATCATAATAGTAAGAGTAATGGTTGTATACTCTAAAGAGTGCATGCTATATGACCTAAGTTAACTGATATATGTTAAGTATTTCATTTAGTCCTTACTACACATCTGTGACCTCATTGTTATTTTTAGCCTCACTTTACAAAAAAGGGTCTTGAATCTTATAGACATTGGATAACTTGATGAAGTCTACACAGTTATCAAATGGCTGAGTGGGGAGTCAAACCCAGGCACACGAAATCTGTCTTAACCAATCTTCAAGCCCAGGTGCTCTACCTGCTGCTTTCCACTCCTAGATGGTCCAGTCTCTCTCTGATTTTGCGGTTTATTTCACTGGGAAAACCTGCTGCCATGAAGCAAATCACTGTCTTTCAGAGGGCAGAAAGGAGCTCTTAAATTGCTTCTAGTAGATTTAACAGAAACACGGGCTGTTTGTAAAACAGTGACTCTCAACCTTGGCTGCAGAGTAGAAGTACCTAGGGATCTTTAATATTGGTTTTAAAGTTTCACCCCAGGGTCCTGATTTAGTTGGCCCCTCCTAGGTATGAGAAGTGTCAAGTTCCTTCCAGTGATTCTATTTGAAAAGTACTGCTCTACAGCTTTAGGCCTCACTCACTCTCCTTTCTGACTGCACAGCCAAGTGGAATCCTGTGGTCCTGGTCCCAAACTGGAGATACATGGCATTTGAGTAGTCTAAAAATTCTAGGTTTCGAAAGGATGAGAAAATGATGGTGATGATGATGATGTAACACTTAATGAAAGTTGCTCAATGCTTGTCATTTACATATATTTGAACATATTAATTAAGTCTTATTACTCTTCATATTTATTCAAAATGAAGGAGGTAGAAAATTGAAATTATTTGACCCAAATCCAAGTCAGGTATGCCACACATTGTGGGTGACTTTAAAAATGTGCTTTTAATTGCAAAAGTAAGGTCATGAGGTATGAAAGTATGGTTAGGTTTGAGGCTAGTGATGACTGTTGCATGACTGAGGTACAATTTTATGCAAGAGGTTACTATATTATAATGATCAGTTAGTGGGTGACAGAGTGAAGTGGCATGAAGGAGTGGGTTTTAGTTTCAGTCAGCTCTCTTTGGAGGAATGTCAGTTACCAAAAAAAGAAATCTGCTCTTAGGTGCTACAAGCCGAATACGTTAGAGCTTGCAGGAGAATTATTCCAAGGAGAAGAACCAAGATCCCAGCCACAGGACAGAGATCAGAGTTCAGGAAGGAAGGCTTAACGGGGAGTGCCAGACAGGCTAGAGGGTCAACTTTGACAAAAGAGACACAATAGGTATCTGAAGGCCAAGGAAAATAATTTGTTTTTAAAATAAAAGAGTGGCAAGGAAATCAAAGAGCTCTCAAGGATCTCTGGCTGTTTATGAACTTCCTCTGAATATCATCTCTGTACTTGTGTTTGTTGCTGTGTTAAACTCAAACAACAAAACACTAAGAGATAAGATGAGATAGAAAGTAGAACCATTGAAATGTAAGGGAATGAAGAAGTTTATTCATGGATTCCAAGAAATAACAATGATATCTGAGGGAAAACACAAATCTAGAGCCAAGGCTTTGTTCTCCAGAATGTTAAGAGCAGGAATTCATTTCTGGAAGGGTAACAGTGGAATTCCAGCTACAAAATAGCACATTAGTGGGCTTCCAGAGACACCTATTTCACCACAGAGTCCCAAATAATCATCTCTTAATGATTTTTTCTAAACACACATAGGAAAATTGAAAAATAATAGTTGTTTTAGCTGTTTTTTAAAAGATATTTTGCAAATCCACATATCGAACTTTTCCCAGTACTTTCATTTGTACTATTTTACTATAAGCTTTCAAAATATTCTGAGGCAGATTGAATAGATGCCTATTCTATAGATTTTTAAAAAGCAACTCAAATAATGAAGACAAGTGGCACATATACTAGTGATTGAAATTAGTATTGCTGGCCATTTTAAAGAATAGTCTTTGGCAGCGTTTCACTTTCCAGCATGGACTTGACTTTCATGATTCTAAGGAATGTGTGTTGGCAGTCTCAGCAGGTGAATCTATTATGGGCTTGCTACTACTGATATTTATTCAAAGGATGCTTTCAAGTCTTTGCACCTTTCTCAGTGTCCAAAATTCTTTTAGTATGAAGCCTCTTAGGGTCAGAATGTAAGAAATAAAGCAACAACTTAAATGCTGGGCTTTGGGAATAGATATGAGTCAGTATATTATGTTCACATTTAGGATTTTTTTAAAGCTTCATATAAGCAAATCTTGCAGAAAAAATAAATCACAGGAAAAAACAGGACAAGGTAACAAATCCATGATCCAACCATAGTGCAAGTACAATATTGGTATCAATAGGTTGACCTTAATCCACTCTGCAGTACTTCTATTATCCCTTCATGATTTTGTTTCTAGTATGGCACCTTTTTGGCTTCCACTTGCAGTGCTATGCCCTGTATGTTGGCAGAATGCCAATTATGCATCCACAAATACTGTTGCTATAAATGAAGAAGAATCTGACAATAAGACTGGTGCGATCAATGGCAAAGCTTAACTATGTCATCTCCACTTGTCTTTTTCTCCACTCCCTTCACCAAGGTCAGCAGAAGAAATGGTCACCATCCTGTGAATGAACTCTGTCCAAACAGACTAGTATTTTGTTCAGATTTTGCCTGTGATCTTTATTAAATTCTTGACCTTGACATCAAGAATTGGGGCTACAAAATGTCAGTAAAGGTATCTTTCCGATTCTACTATATATATGTATATATAGTAGAATATATATAGTATATATATATATATATACACACACACAGACACACATATATATACACATATATATATCTTTATAAATACAGAATTGACTACCAAATGTATCTATATGCTAAATTGTGAAAATACAGATGCAGAATTAACAGATATGAAATGTGCACTAATCAGGTATTCAAATTTTATGAGTTAAAAAAAGAGTTTCTTTTTTTGAATATGCAATGAATTATGAAAAGGTTTTAATAATCAAAACAAGACTTTCCATTGAAGTACCTGACCAAAGGACACTTTAAAAATAAAATGAATGCTACTTCTTACCTGGTATGAAGTCATAAAAATTCATAGAATTGTATGTGCTCACAGCGACCCTGGAGGAAAAAGTGATATAGAACTTTTTCTGGGTTTATAAACTAGGAACTAGAGAGATTTAGTAACTTGTCCCAAGGTAACATAGCTGGTTAGTGACAAATATATACCTATAACTCACATCTCCTGATACATAGTCCAGTGTATGGTCCAAATAGAAAACCATTATCTTCAGGAAAATAGCATTTATTATGAAACACCTTCTATATTCTAGGCTTTATGCTAGAAACTCTCCATATGTTATACTACCAGATAATTACTGTAACCTAAGGAGTCAAATATTATTATTATTATTATTATTTTTCTTTTTTTTTTTTTTGAGGCGGAGTCTCGCTCTGCTGCCCAGGCTGGAGTGCAGTGGTGCAATCTCGGCTCACTGCAAGCTCCGCCTCCCGGGTTCACGCCATTCTCCTGCCTCAGCCTCTCCGAGTAGCTGGGACTACAGGCGCCCGCCACCACACCCGGCTGATTTTTTTTATATTTTTAGTAGAGACAGGGTTTCACCGTGGTCTCGATCTCCTGACCTCGTGATCCGCCCGCCTCGGCCTCCCAAAGTGCTGGGATTACAAGCGTGAGCCACCGCGCCCGGCCCAAATATTATTATTATCTATACTTTACAGATAGAAATCTAAGGATCATTGCTCCCATGCATACCACTGGAGGGCCCGAGGACAGGCCCACCACCTGCAACACTTCTCCTGCCAGTGCCGGAGTGTATCATAAAAGGGCTTGAGGACTGCTCTGCCCTGCCTACTGCCATTCACACCTGCACTCATCTTCTGGGGGCCTAGGCATTGATCAGCTCCACCAGCCACTGCCTGCACCTGTGGATACGATGGGGGCCTGAGGACTGGACTACTCCACCTATTGCTGCTACCTGCCAGTACCCATGCATGTGTTCTAGGGTCCTGGGAATGGACCCACCCTGCCTGCCACCACTGGCTCCTATGCATGCCTTCCAGGGGCCTAAGCATGGGGTCACCCAGCATGCCAGTGCCCACACACATTTTCCGGGGACCTGAGGATTGACCCACCCTATCCACCACTGCTAGCATCTGCACACATTTCTCCTGGAAGCCTAAGAAAGGGACCACCCACCCTTTACAACCACTGCCACTGGCATCCACTTGTACATACTATGTGGGGATCTGGGGACTGTCTGTCCTACCATGTTGCCACCACCACTGCTTTCCACTCATGCTGCCTGGGGATCCAAGGGTTTGTCTGCTGCCATTACAGCCAGTACTGACACCATGAATGCTTTTCAGAGGCCTGATGGCCTGCCTGCTTCCCAGCTAACTGCTGCCACTGTCATCTCCTGGGAAAGCCCCTGGAGGCCCAAGTATTGGCCTCCCTGGACCTGCTACCTCTGGTGCCCATGTATACCACCTGGGGACCCAAGGATTAGCATACTTAACCCCCCACCGTCACCACTAAGGACCAGCCTGCCTGTGTCCCTGACCCCAGCAAAGTCTCAGCATAGCCTCCACTAATAACCACAGCTAACCCACTGAGGAAATCACAAATATGATTAAAGCTAGTTACAGCTGTATAAATAATATAGCGACTACAAGGCTCTGCACCTAGAATCAGAGCTAAAGCACACTGCCCAACCAATACTAGAGACACATACATACAAAAATGTATTTTCCTACAAAACCCAAGTTACAAAATTGGAAGAAAGGACTATTATACTGTATGTCCAGATATGAACATAATGATATACACACACACACACACACACACAAACAAAATTAAAAAGCAAGGAAACGTGACACCTCCAAAGGAATTTAATATTTCTCTAGCAACAGATTCAGTGAAAATAAAATATATAAAATTCCTGAAAAATAATTCAAAATAATGGTATAAAATGAGCTCAGTGAGACACAAGAGAACACAGATAACTAATACAAAGAAATTAGAAAAATAATTTATGAACTTAGTGAAAAATCCACCAAAGAGTTAGATCATAAAAAAGAGCAAAACATAAACCCTGGAACTGAAGAATTTAATGAAAGAAAAATACAATCAACAACTTCAACAATAGACTAGATGAATGAAGCAAAAGAGAGAATTTCTGAACTTGAAGACAGGTCTTTTAAAATAACCTCAGTCAGACAAAAATAACAAGAAAAAAGAAAACAGAAAACTTGCGTAACATATTTGACACCATAAAGTAACCAAATATTCATACTTTGGGTGTTCCAGAAAAAGAGATGGGCAAAGGCCTAGAAAACCTATTGAACAAAATAATAGCTAAAAACTTCCCAAATCAAGGAAGATATATAGACATCCAGGTATGAGACACTCAAAGGTCCTTAAATAAATTTAACCCAAAATGGACTTTTCCAAGGTACTATACTCAAACTATCAAAATCAAAGGAAAAATTCTAAAAACAGCAAAAGAAAAGCACCAAGTCATATATTAGGAAAACCTCATTAGAATAATATACAATTTCCCAGCAGAAACCTTACAGAACAAGAGAGAAGGGGATTGTATTTTCAAAGTACTGAAATAAAAAAAAATTGCCAGTCAAAAATACTATATTTGGCATATCTGTTCTTTAAAAATGAAGGAAAAATATGTCTGCTTATTCCACACAAGCAAAAATTGAGGAAATTCACCGCTACTAGATTGACGCTATAAGAAATGCTTAAAAATGTCCTACATTTGGAAGCAAAAGAACAATGTCTATCCCCATGAAAACACATGAAAGTATAAAACTCACTGGTAGAGCAGACACAGAAATGAGAAGGAGAAAGGATTCAAAAGTTACAACTTAAAAAAGTCACCAAACTGCAATGGTCAACAATGAGAGATGAAGACAGGAACAAAGGATATACAAAACAACCAGAAAACAATTGACAAAATGACAAGAGTCCTCACCTATTAATCATAATCTCAAATGTAAACAAATTAAATTTCTCATTTGAAAGATATACACTGGATGCATGAATTAAAAAATAATACCCCACTATATGCTGCCTGTAGGAAGCTTACTTCACCTATAATGACACAAAGACAGAAAGTGAAGGATGGAAAAGATATTCCATGTAAACAGACACCAAAAGCAAGCAGGAGTAGCTATATTTATATAAGATAAAACAGATTTTAAGTCAAAAACTGTAAAATGAATCAAATGTCTCTTTATAATGATATATAAAGATTTCTATACAATGATAAATAAATCAAAGCAGCAAGAGGATATAACAATTTTAAACATATATATGGACTCAACACCAAAGCACCCAAATAAACAAAGCAAATATTAACAGATGTAAAAAGATAGATTCCAATATAATAATAGTTTCAACACCTCACTCTCAGCATTGAACAGATTATCAAAACAGAAAAATCAACAAATAAATATTGAAATTAAAGTGCACTTTAGACCAATTGAACACCACAGACATTTACAGAACATTTTATTCAACAGCTTTGGAATACACATTCCTCTCATCAGTACATGAAACATTCTCCAGGATACACCATATATTAGGCCACAAAACAAATCTCAACAATTTTTTAAAAATCAGAAGTATATCGAGTATCTTCTCACACCATATGGAATAAAAGTGAAAATCAATAACGAGGAATTTTCAAAACTGTACAATATATGGAAATTAAACAACATGCTTCAGAATGATCATTGAGTCAATGAAAAATTATGAAGAAAATAAAAAGAATCTTGAAACAAATGAAAATATTAACACAACACCAAAACCTATGGGATGCAGCAAAAATAGTGCTACGAGGGAAGTTTATAGTAATAAACACTTACATCAGAAAAGTAGAAATATTTCAAGTAAAGAGCCTAATCATGCACTTTGAGAAGCTAAAAAAGCAACAATGACAACAAAAAACCTTAAAATTAGTAGAATGAAAGAAATAAAGATCAGAATAGAACAAAATTAGAGACTAAAATAATATAGAATAAAATAGTGAATAAATATAAAAAATGAAATAGAGATGAACATTATATAATATACAAAATCAACAAATGAAATTTGAAGATAAATAAAATGAATAAGATAAATAATAAGATAAATAAAATCAATAAGCTTATAGCTAGACTAACTACGAACAGGAGAGAGACGACCCAAATAAATAAAGCCAGAAAAAAAAAAAAAATGGAGACATTGGCCAAGCGTGGTGGCTCATACCTGTAGTCCTAACACTCTGGGAGGCCGAGGTTGGTGTATTGCCAGAGCTCAGGAGTTCGAGGCCAGCCTGGGCAACACAGTGAAAGCCCGTCTCTACTAAAATACAAAATATTAGACGGGTGTGGCAGTGTGCACCTGTAATTCCAGCTATTTGGAAGGCTGAGGCAGAAGAATTGCTAGAACCCGGGAGGCGAAGGTTGCAGTGAGCTGAGATTGCGCCACTGCATTCCATCCTGGGCAACAGAGCGAGATTCCGTCTCAAAAAAAAAAAAAGAAAAGAAAAGAAAACAAAACAAAACAAAAATAGAAGCATTCCAATTTATACTACAGAAATATAAAAGATCATCAGAGACTATTATGAACAGCTACAAGCTAACACATTGTAAAACCTAGAGCAAGTGGGTAAATTCCTGGACATATAACCTATTAAAACTGATCCAGGAAAAGAGAGACTGTGATCAGATCAATAATAAGAAGATTGACTTAAAAATAAAATGTCTCCTAACAAATAAAAGCCCAGAACCAGATGAGTTTATGACTGAATTCTACCAAAATGATAAAGAAGAAATAATACCATTTCCCGAACTATTCCAAAAAATTGAAGAAGAGAGAGTCCTTCTTAACTCATTCTATGAGGTCAGCATTACCTTGGTAACAAAACCAGGTTTACCTTGATAACAAAACCAGATAAAAACAAAGAAGAAAACTACAGGCCAATATTCCTGGTTAACATAGATGCAGAAATCCCCGATAAAATACTAACAAACTGAATCAAACAATGCAATGAAAAGATAATACACAGATCATGTGGGATTTATCTCAGGGATGCAAGAATAGCTCAGCATAAGCAAGTCAATAATGTGATACATCACGTCAAGAGAATGAAGGACAAAAACCATACGACTATCTCAATGGACACAGAAAAAGCATTGGGTAAAATTCAACATCTCTTTATAACAAAAACTCTCAAAAAACTAGGCATGGAAGGAACATACCCTAACATAACAAAGGCCATATATGACAAAATCACAGCTAACCTGATACTGAATAAGGAAAATCTGAAAGTCTTTCCTTGAATAACTGGAACAAGAAAAATGTGCCCAATTTCCCCATGTTATTCAATAGTAATGAAGTACCAGCTAGAGCAACCAAGCAAAAGAAAGAAATAAAAGCCATTCAAATTGGAAAAGAGGAAGTAAAATTATCCCTCTTGCAGACAAAGTGATCTTATATGTCAAAAAACTTAAAGACTCCATCAAAAACCTCTTAACAACTAAGAAACAAATTCAGTAAAGTTGCAGATGCAAAATCAACATGCAAAAATCAGTAGTGTTTCTAGACACCAATAACAATCTAGCTGAAAAAGGAATCAAGGAGGCAATCCTATCTACAATAGCTCCAAAATAATAATAATAACATATATAGGAACATACTTAACCAAGCAGGTGAAAGACCTCTAGAAGAAAATCTCAAAGGCACAGATGAAAGAAATTGAAGAGAACCCCTTAAAACAGAAAGACATCCCATACTCATTAAAACAATTAATTAAATTAAAACAATTAAATTAAATGAATTTTAATTTAATTAAAACAATTAATACTGTTAGAATGACCATAATATCTGACATGATTTGGTTGTGACCCCACCCAAATCTCACCTTGAGTTGTAGTCCCCATAGTCCCCACATGTCATGGAGGGACCCGGTGGAGATGATGGGATCATGGAGGCAGTTTCCCTCATGCTGTTCTTGTGATAGTGAGTGAGTTCTCACAAGATCTCATGATTGTATAAGTGTTTGACAGTTCCTCCTTCACACACTCTTTCTCTCTCCTGCTGCCATATAAGAAGGCGTCTGCTTCCCCTTCCACTATGGTTATAAGTTTCCTGAGGCCTCCCCAGCTGTGAGGAACTGTGAGTCAATTAAATCTCTTTTCTTTATAAGTCAGCCAGTCTCAGGTATTTCTTTATAGCAGTGTGGAAACGGACTAATACACTATCCAAAGAAATCTACAGATTCAGTGACATCCCTATCAAAATACCAATGGCGTTCTTCACAGAAATAGAAAAAAAAAATTCTAAAATTTATATGAATCCACAAAGACCCAAAATAGCCGAAGTAATCCTGAGCAAAATGAATAAACTTGGAGGCATCACATTACCTGACTTCAAAATATATTATAAAGCTATATAGCCAATAGAGTATTATACTGACATAAAAACAAACACACAGACCAATGGAACAGAGTAGAGAACCCAGATGTTAATTTACATATCTACAGCTAACTGATTTTTGATAAAAGTACCAAGAATGCTCATTGTGGAAAAGACAGTCTCTTCAATAAAAGGTACTGGGAAAACTAGATCTACATAAACAGAATAATGAAAGACCCCCAGCTCTCACCCCATACAAAACTCAACTCAATATGGATCAAAGACCCATATGTAACACACAATACTATAAAATTACTACCACAAAACACAGAGGAAATGCTTCAATATATTTGTTTAGGCAAATAATTTATGACTAAAACCTCAAAAACATAGGTAACAATAACAAAAATAGACAACTAAGACTATATTAAACTAAAAAGCTTCTGCACAGCAAATGAAATGATTGAGAATAAGGAGATAACCTGTAGAATAAGAGGAAATATTTGTAAACTATTCATCCAACAAGGAACTAATATCAAGAATGTACAAGAAACTCAAACAACTCAACAGCAAAAAAAAAAATAATCCCATTAAAAAGTGAATAAAGAATGTGAATAGACATTTCTCAAAAAAAGACATACAAATGGCCAACAGGTATACAAAAAAATGCGGATCATCACTAATCATCAGTGGAATGCAAATCAAAACCACAGTGAGATATCATCTTACCCCAGTTAGAATGGCTATTATCAATAAAATAAAACATATCAGATACTGGCGAAGATGCAGAGAAAGGCAACTCTTATACATTGTTGGTGAAAATTAGCACACCAATTACAGAAAATAGTATGGAGATTCCTCAAAAATCTAAATATAGAACCACCATATGATACAACAATGCCTCTCCTGGGTATTTATTCAAAGGAATTAAACTCAGTATATCAAAGGGATATCTGTACCCCTGTCTTTATTGCAGCACTATTTACAAAAGCCAAGATATAGAATTAACCTTAGTGTCCACCAATGGATGAATAGATAAAGAAAATGTAGCATTTATAAGCAATGGGGTACTATTCAGCCATACAAAATAATGAAATCCTGTTACTTGCAGCTACATGGAAGAAACTGGAGGTCACTATCTTAAGTAAAATAAGGCAGGTAAAGCAAGAAAAACATCACATATTCTCACTCATATGTGGAAGGTTAAAAAGTTGATTTCATGGAGGTATGGAATAGAATGATAGTTACCAGAGCCTGGGAAAGGTTGGGGTGCAGGTAATGAGAAGAGGTTGGTTAATGAGTACAATCATACAGTTAAATAGAATGAATAAGTTCTAGTGTTTAACAGCACAATGGACTGACTATAATTAATAACAATATACAGTATATTTAAAAATAGCTGTAAGAGAAGATATGAAATATTCCCAACATAAAAAAAGATAAATACTTGAGGTGATGAATATTTTAACTACTCTGACTTGATCATTACACTTTGTATGCATGTATCAAAATATCACATGTACCATATAAACGTATAATTTTTATATATCAATTTTTTTTTAAATCTAAGGCTCAGAAAGATTAAGCAAATTGTTCAAAGTAATAAGGATGGGATATAAAAAAGGACCCTTTTTACTCCAAACTATATTCATTTAATACTCATTTATTGTGTCTCTAATATTTCCGGAAGAATAGAAAATGAAAAATGAAGTAGTTCTCTGAAGATGTTCAAAAATAACCAAACAGGACATAATTCAGAAACATGCAAACAGGCATGCATAAATACAATATTACCTTATTTTTTTGACAGATTAATTCTTTAAATAAACATTAATTTAAATATATTTGATAGTGACAGGAGACAGACAAATTCCTAGGCAGACTGGGACAGGTGCCTGGTGAAACCTGACCTTCAAACCAATGACAATTTAAAGCCTGAAAACCAAGCCATTTCCAGATAGAATCCAAGACTGGAGTGAGAACTTCTATTTCTATTGGCCCACTCTTTCCCGATTGGTTCTTTCTGAATAATGCTTTTAACCAATCCAATGTTGCCTTTTCCAAGGCTACCTACAGCCTGTGCCTTCTCATTCCAAACCTATAAAAACCCCAGACTCAGCCACACAGATGGCTACCTGCTTTTGGGCCCCCTCTCACACAGAAGGCTACCCACTTTGAGTTCCCTCTCATTGTTAAGAGCTTTGCTGTTGCTCAATAGAATTCTTCTCTGCATTGCTCACTCTCTGATATCCACCTACCTCATTCTTCTTGGTCACAGGAGGAGAACCTGGCACCTGACAAACGGTGGGAGCATAAAAGGTTGCAATATGGTCCTCGCGGGCTCAGTGAGCTGCAGGCGGTGTGAATGAAATGAACTGTGATGACCTGGCACAGTTGCTCACGCCTGTAATCCCAGCACTTTGGGAGGCCGAGGCAGGTGGATCACCTGAGGTCAGGAGTTCGAGACCAGCCTTACCAACGTGGTGAAACCCCGTCTCTACTAAAAACACAAAATATTAGCCGGGCGTGGTGGTGGATGCCTGTAATCCCAGCTACTCAGGAGGCTGAGGAAGGAGAATCGCTTGAACCCAGGAGGCAGGGTTGCAGTGAGCAGAGATCGCGTCATTACACTCCAGCGTGGGCAACAAGAGCGAAACTCTGCCTCAAAAAAAAAAAAAAAAAAAAAAAAGAAAGAAAAATATAAAAGAAAAGAACTGTGACATGATCCTGTTCGTTGGACTACAGGAGTGAAGAGCTGCAACCCTTCTGGAGGCCCAGATCTTGGGACTCCCCATGGCAGAGCTATAACACTCCCCCATTAGCCAAGCCACAGGCTGCGGGAGCAAATGAGCTATAACATGCCCCCATTTGCTGAGCTGCAAGCAGGAGGAATTAAAGAAAGAGCGGGCCGGGCGCTGTGGCTCAAGTCTGTAATCCCAGCACTTTGGGAGGCTGAGGCCGGCGGATCACGAGGTCAGCAGCCTGGCCAAAATGGCGAAACCCCGTCTCTACTGAAAATACAAAAATTAGCGGGGCGTGGTGGCGGGCGCCTGTAATCCCCGCTACTCAGGAAGCTGAGGCAGGAGAATTGCTTGAACCCGGGAGGCAGAGGTTGCAGTGATCCAAGATTTTGCCACTGCACTCCAGCCTGGGCGACAGAGAGAGACTCTGTCTCAAAAAATAAATAAATAAATAAATAAATAAGAGAACTGTGGCATTCCCTGGTGGCTCAGACCTCGCGACTCCCGAGTTGATGCTGTGACAGCTTCTTGGGCCTCCACGGTTGCTGGAGTCTCCAAGTTTTTGGGTGCTGTTGCGTCCCCCTCATCCAGACGCCGAGGTCCGAGGCAGAAGCCAGTCGCAGCACGCCTGGACCAACCGTGGGCCGAGCGCAGAGCCAAGGCGGACACCGTATCTGGCTGGGCCGGTAGTGCGAGCTGAGCGCAGCCTGCAGGACTGAGTGGGCGAAGCAAGCCCACGGGCTCGAGCAGAGCCTGGGTAGAGGCGCTACTGGTTACGGAGTTTTCCGGCTGGCAAAGTGGCACCGAAACAATTCTGTACCATATTCAGCTAGAAATTTTCTTAATTCTATCGCTAACATCCTAGTATGCTGCTTCATTTCCCTGAGTTTCAGTTCTCTCAGTAGTAAAATAGGATACTGGGCTAGGTAGGCAACTTTTGCACTGAGATATACAGAGATTTAGCATCCCTGGAAGGTGCTCCAGGAGTCAATGTATGGAAAAGGGATGGCCTAGAAATTTTGATTCTTAATTCATCTCTATAGATTTGAGCGCACCATTTGCTTTATATAGTGAAATTCAGCATAATAAATTATTTACAAAATTTTGTTATTACAAAAACAGTTTGAAAGCCACTTGAATAGACTTTTTAAGCATAAATGCAGCTTGAATATATTATATTTTGATTGTATTAGACACACAATAAAAAGAATTTATTTTACTTTCCCAAAGTCTGAATTGGTGAGGAACAAAAATAGAAGCTACAGCAAATTGGCAAATTGTTGGCAGCCTTTTTTTTTTTTTTTTGGCCACCCAAATATCTTAAGAACTGAAACTTGAGACATCTGTACTTCCTTCGGCATAAATACACCTGGAAGTTTCTTCCCTATTCTTCCTGGATACTCTCTATATCCATTTTTCTATATTGAGCAAAGCAAAAAGCCAGAACCTTAAGACCTGATGCTGGTGGTATCTTCCTAAGCAATAGTTGTTATCTGCAGTCTTTTTTGAGCATGATGTCAGGTTACTCAAGGTCCTCCATCATTTTGGTCATATGTGAATTTTCTGTGTCATTATTCAAGCCATACTACATATCTGCCATACCAAATACTTGTAATCCTTATAAATAGAGACACACTTCTTTGATCAGTTTCTGTGTTCTTAGTGATACACAATTTTTTATTTATCTACAGGAAACTACCTCTTTTTTATGACAACATTAGCTTTCATATGTTTGTTTCAGCACATTCACAATCTGCCTTGGATTATAAAATATTAGTATAAAAAATTATTCGGAATCAGGTTAGTCATGGTGTGTTAAATCATGATTCCATCCTTTACTAGCTGTGAACATCTATGCAAGTCACTTAATCTCTCAGAGCTGAAGTTTCCTCATTTGTAAGATGAGAAAAGTATAAATTTTTGCATGTGTCATCATAGAAATTAAATAAAATAATGCATATAACAAACTGTACAATGCCTGACCCATAATGGACCAATAGAATCTTGTAATGCTAGCTGGTTTCCTCAAGAACAAATCATACTCAAACAAAAAAATATATATTATTGATAGTGAAAGCAAATTATAGCCAATAAAATATCAAAGACTATTCGCTGCTGGATACTTCATTCATTAAACTAGAAAAGCAACAGAGCACTCTCTACTGGGAGACAATTTTCCATAGGTCTCTTGTGTTTCTCAGTATCCTGTGAGTACAGTCATTGAATGACCTTTGGTTCCAGAGTATCTTTTCAAGGATTCTATATAGCAAAACACCTTGGAAAATACCGATAGTGTCACCAGAGCAGGTTTGTTTACTATCTAGTGCAGCAGATAATGTCTTTTTCCAGACCAATGTTTGGGAAGGCTTCCTTACAGTTTATTATATGTTTAAAAAATTGTATTCACCAATCTTGAGGCTCTTTCGCTGTGATGAAAATCCACTCTATGCACAGCTTCAACTGGACCTCTCAGAATTGCCTCCATGAAACTTATAGGAGAAGGAGAACTGATGCAAAAATGATACTCATGCTAATTACTGTGCCATTAGTAATAAAGTCCTGTGTCTCTGATCCAGGGGTCTCATGTCTTCTGCTGGCATCCATTAAACTGTGGTATGTTAAATTGTTAGTTGGTTAGTAAGGTAAAAATCTCAGAACCTTCACTGTTTTTGTGACATCTTGATCTGATTATATTATTAAAAGTGATTTAGAGAAAACAACGTAAATGTCCATCAGCAAAATGTGGTACATCCACGCAGTGGGATATTATGCAGCCATAAAAAGAAATGAAATACTGCTGTATGCTATAAGAAAGGTGAACCTTGAAAACCTTATGCTAAATGAAAGAACCCAGAAATATATTGTAAGATTCCATTTATATTAAATATCCTAAATAAGCAAATCCATAGAGACTGAAAGTAGGTGAGTGGTGGTCAGTGTATGGGAAGAGGGAGGAATTGAGACTGACTGCTAATAGGTACTGTGGCTCCTTTTTGGGCTGATGGAAATATTCTGGAATTAGAAAGTGGTGATGATTGCACAACATTGTGAATATGTAAAAGAGAGAGAGAGAGACAGAGAGACAGAGAAAGAGACTCTTTTGTATTTCTGAAAAAGCATGGATTAGGGGCCAGCAGACAAGGCTTTGAATATTGGATATTTCTTTTACCATTAGTGCCAACTCCATAACCTCTCTATGCCTCATTCTTCATGTTCACAAGTGTTCAGCTAATACCCACTCACAGATTCATTGTGTATATGAAACCTGAGAATGCCTTAGTGGCTGATTCAGAGTTGATGTCTGTTAATTAGTGACTATAAAGGTGAAAATGGCAACAATTTCTTCAGAAAATAAATTAACTAAAAGAAAAAGGAGTGGCTACACTTCTAATGTATGCCACCATATGCTTACAAATGCATATCCAGAGTTGCAGTGAGTCTACTGTGGATTTCTAGAAATATTTCTCATACCAACATTTAAATAAATACATTTTAAAAACAGTGTTATTTATGTTTCTACTAGTAATTGGAAGTATCCTTTCTCATGCACAGTTCCACAGTAAGGATAATACACTGTCAACAGAATTTATATGCAAATAACTCCTTAGTGTGCTTTAGTTGGAAGATGTTGGATAATTAAATCATCTTGAGAATACATTTCTAATAGCTTCTCTGTTTCTGGACCTTGCTCATTTTAAGAAGTGGTATATCATTTTGTAATCAAGGTGGCAATGTCAGAAAGCCTTGTTTTATTAAAAAAAAAATCATTGTATTTTCTTAAAATGGTGAAATTCTTTCATTGATAAGACTGAGATAGGCTGATGGAATGTATTTCATGATGGTGAAATATAATTGGATGGAAACAACAGCCATCCGTACAGTAGTTGGGTATCAGACTGTGGTGCATTTTAATAAATAAAGACAACTTTACCATATTCATTCTAAATGATGCACATTTTTACATAGTTGTGAAAATCCTACATCGACTTTAGTCAATCAGTGCTTTAAAAATATTTAGATATTATTTGAGAGTATCAGAAATAATAGTTATTCCTCATGGCATTTGAAATAGAGCCATCGGAGTGCACTCCTCATCTACTAGATAACAACAGGGAGAAGAGTGAGGCAGGGTGACCGAGACAAAGAAATAAGGACCTGGCAAGTCTGGTTAGCAAAGGGTAAGATAAAGGGTATCAGTGGACTTTGAATGATGCAGAGGCCAAGAGAGATCAGCATGAGAAAGGGAGGTGGTGGGAAAAGAATCAACATTTTAAAGGGTAGAGAATGTGTTTCTATTTTCCTCTAGCTTTTCTCATTCAAATCTCATTTTTCAAGCTCTTCCTTTCTATTCATCTTCCGTCCTTTATTCAGTGTTTTTCCCTCCTGATGCCTCCCAGACTACCACCTGCTGTCCTTGTTTCTCTACATATCATTTTTCACCATCCAGTCTTTTATTTCTTTTCCAGTTATTGCCTCAAGCCAATTTCCCAAACTGGATCTAGGGGCCTAGTTTCTCAACATCTCACTTGGGAGTGTCCAGGCAGGGGCCCAAGCTGGAGGCAGCCAGGAGTGAGGGGTGTGGGCAGGAACTGTATACCTGCCTCAGTTCAATGCTTCTTGGATGCAAGTAGCCCTAGGGGCTGCAGGGAGGGTCCTTGGAGACAGTTTCACTGTGCCAGTTTTAAATGCTGCCTAGGCCCTGGTGTTTTGGTCCCTCATACAATGACTGCAGACCCTGACACAGTTCCAAATATACTGAGTTGAATGAATACAATGCCAAAGGAAGAAGCACCTGCTTTGGAAAAGGCATCGTGGCCTTGATGCCTGTCTCCAACGGTGTGTAAACACTTACCTTCCTAGTTGATATTCCAAAACTCAGTCCATATTTTAAACGTCTGAGATACAAGAATATATTTTTTAAGGTCCTTTAAGGTACTATTTAAATTTTTAGTGGTTTCATTTATTTTTAATAATTATTTTTATATTGCAAGTAGAAATGATTTTGCAATTATGGTAGAGTATTAGTGTCTAGTGCTGTCAGAACAAAATATCACAGACTGGATGGTTTAAACAAGAGAAATGTATTTTCTTTAAATACATTTAGAGGCACCCTCTGTATGTGCCTGCATCTAAGTTTTCTCTTATAAGTACACCAGTCATATTGGATTAGGGGCCACCTTAATGTCTTCATTTTAACTTGATTATTTCAATAAAGACCCTATCTCCAGACAGTCATATTCTGAGGAAATGGGTGTTAGGATTTCAACATCTGATATGTATATAGAAAATGTCAGACAGGTAATGTGCCAACATTGTAATAACGTTAGTGAGAGGCACGTCTCACACATGAGTGTTGAAACACAATCATCTTGTTTATGTACAACAGAAGGATTACGTATTAATTTTTTGAGGGGGACACAATTCATTCCATAACAGGTAGTAATATAAAATTTCATTTAAAAACATGTAAATAAACATTTTAGCTAAAAATTGTTAAGTAAATAATAAGTATTTATAAAGCACTAAATAAGGATGAACTCTCCTCTAATATTTCAAAAATTATGTCAGGAGTGCAGTAGAATATAACTAATGAAAGTTTGGAACGCGCAGATCCAGTGAAATTTCACCTTTAAAGTCAATTTAGTGTCTAAAATAGTACGTGACACTCAATAAATAGTTGTTAAATAAATAAAGAAATCTCTTAGGGTGGGGTGAGAAGAAAATAGTGAGAAGAATGGTGAAATTGGAAAGAAGCGTTCCTAAGCAACCAGATAGAAAAAGTCAACTGCAACCAACATCCCCAACTCAGGATGTGGAGGAAATATGTCATGTGCTCATTTGCTGTAAATCCCCTTTACCAAGACATGTTAGCAAAAAATGTATTTTAAAAAGATGTGTTTCTTGTCTTTGAAAGCTTTCCAATCTAGTAGAAGAGAAATAGGCTCAAGTAGAGGTCTATACAGGCTACTTAAATATTTATCTCATTAAAATGTAAGATCTTCCCCTCCCAGAGAGAGAGCCATTTCATGTGATTATTGTCTGTTTTAAACATATGATCAAAGATTTCCCTGCCTTGGTGAACTGCCTCTTACTTCCCTTTGTCTCTTATGCTTCTTCCTCATGTAACTAGAGATTCCACCTCACATCTGCATTCTTATCCTGCCACTAAGCTTGGGCTCCATAAAAACATATTTCTTATTGCTTCTTCGTAATTTATGCTCAACTAATATTCTCTCTCATATATGTCATGTATATGATTCACTTCTCAGTGTAACTTTCTCAAATTTTATTAGTATCTGTAAGCTTAGACAAATTTGGAATCTCTCACTTTCTATTTCCAAATAATCTAAATAATCAGCAATTCAATGGAGAGAGTTTAATAATGCAGTATATAACTAAATAAATATATTATAAAGAAAATAAGAGCTACAGCTCATGGACCTACATCTACTAGTTGCTCATGTGGAAATTTTGGAATTTAATAGCCAACAAGACAAATGAATTGGGTTTCCAGCATAAAATACTTATTTTTAAAGAAAAATGTGTAGTTACAACAAGAAAAGTGGTGACACAAACTAAGCATGTCACATTTTTAGTGTTTTCTGACCCAAATTATACAGAATCCTGTTCAACTATTCATATTTTCTATGATGTTAAACAAGAATTCTTATATTTTGTTAGTACAAGCCTAAAGTAGAATCAATCTTTTGAATAGCATCTATGTAATATATATTAAATATTACATACATTACATATATTTATGTAATATATGTTAAAATTCATATTGCAATGAAATCTACTCAATGATCAATTTGGCAGTCAGTAAGAAAAAAATTATTGATGCACACAATAACATTGATGATTTTCAAATGCATTTTGCTAAGTGAAAGAAGGCAGACTAAAAGACAAACTTTACTGTATGATTTCATTTATATGACTTTCTTGTAAGGACTAATCTGTATGGACAACAAAAAATTTTATGTTTGCACGGGCTAAACATGGAAGGAGGGGTTGATTTAAAAAAGGAGCATGGAGGATTATTTGAAATGATAGAAGTATTCTCTATTTTTATTGGGGTGATTTTTACACCACTGAAAGAGTTTGTCAAAACTCATAGAACAGTAAGCCAAAGAGAGTGAATTTTACTGTGGTAATTATACCCCAACTAACCTGACAATACAGTTTAGAAACAAAAAAAGGCTGACAAATTAGGGATAAAAACAAGCACTCCATATGTCAAAACATAAACGGACATTTCATTTAAAAAAATTAAAAGAAGAAATAAAAGTTATTCAACCTCATTAGTCATCAAATAAACTCAAAATTTTAAATGATAATTTGATTTAGTTTACCATAAAATCTGGTTTATGCCCTGGAAAATGTATTTTTATACATTTATAATAAGCATAAAATTGGTTAAAATGTTTAAATAAAGCAATACAGCATTATGCATCAAAATCCTAAATTATATATGTGTTTAGACCCAGCACATCCACTAGGGAAAAAGAAGCTTTAAATGTTTCAACATGTATTAATAAAGATATTAATTCTAAAAGGAGTAATAGGAAACACATTGAAAGTCAAAAAAAAAAAAAAAGGAAATGCACAAAAGTAATTAAATACCAACGTGGCTGGGCACGGTGGCTCACGCCTGTAATACCAGCACTCTGGGAGGCCGAGAGAGGTGATTGTCTGAGTTCAGGAGTTCGAGACCAGCCTGGCCAATATGGTGAAACCATGTCTCTACTAAAAATACAAAATATTAGCTGGGCGTGGTGTCACATGCCTGTAATCCCAGCTACTTGGGAGGCCGAGACAGCAGAATTGCTTGAACCCAGGAGGCGGAGGTTGCAGTGAGCAAAGATCGTGCCATTGCACTCCAGCTTGGGTGACAGAGTGAGACTCTGTCTCAAAAAACAACAATAACAAAAAGAACAAGTAAGGTGTATAACTGTCCAGTATCTGAAGTCACAAATACTAAGAAACAGGATTTTTTGAGGTGATAAAACATGTGATGAAGACTAATGGGGTAAAATTGAGAGATTAGAGAGATACTATTGCCTGAGAACATATTCCAGCAGCTGCCTTCCTGGGTGTATTAGTTTTCTGTGTCAAAGTATAACAAACTGGGTGGCATAAAACAACGAAAATTTATTATCTCACAGTTCTGAAGTCTAGAAGTTCAGAAGCAAGGTGTGACTAGGGCCATGCTCTCTACGGTCAGACTGTAGAGAAAAGTCTGTTCCATGCTTCTCTCTTAGCTTCTGCTATCACCAGCAATCTTTGGCATTCCTTAGCATGTGGTGGCATAACTGCAATCTTTTTTATTTGTTATTTTTAAGACAAGGTCTTGCTCTTTCACTCAGGCAGGAGTGCAGTGGCACAATTATAACCTCACAATTGCAACCTCAGCCTTCTGGGTTCAAGCCATTCTCTGGCCTCAGCCTCCTGAGTAGCTGGGGCTACAGTCACACACCACCATGTGTGGGTAATTTTTGTTTTTTTTTTTAGAGATGGGGTTTTGCTATGTTGCTCAGGCTGATCTCAAACTTTCGAACTCAAGCTATCCTCCCCACCTCAACCTCCCAAAATGCTAGGATTATAGATGTGAACCACCATGCTTGGCTAAAACTCCACTCTTTGCCTCCATTGTCACAGACATTCTCCCTCTGTATGTCTTCACATTGTCTTATTATAAAGACACTGATCATATGGATTAAGTGCTCTTCCTACTTCAATATGCCCTCATCATAACAATTATATCTGTTAACAACCCTATTTCCTAGAAAAGGTCACATTCTGAGGTACTGAGTGTTAGGACTTCAACATATTTTTGGGGGGCTGGGGACACAATTCAACTCATAACATAAGGAATTGAAGGAAAGAGGAAGAGAATCAATATTTATTGAATACCTTCCAAGGTCATGATGTATATAGGCCACAATTTTCTTTATCTAGTCTATCATTGATGGGCATTTGGGTTGGCTCCAAGTCTTTGCTATTGTAAATAGTGTGTCAATAAACATACTTCTGCATGTGTCTTTATAGAAGAATCATTTATAATCCTTTGGGTATATACCTAGTAATGGGATTGCTAGATCAAATGGTATTTCTGGTTCTAGATCCTTGAGGAATTGCCACATTGTCTTCCACAATGGTTGAACTAATTTACACTCCCACCAACAGCATAAAAGTGTTTCTGTGTCTCCACAATCTCATGAGCATCTATTGTTTCCTGACTTTTAATAATCACCATTCTGACTGGTGTGAGATGGTATCTCATTGTGGTTCTGATTTGCATTTCTCTAATGATCAGTGCCGATGAGCTTTTTCTCAAATGTTTGTTGGTCACATAAATGTCTTCTTTTGAGAAGTGCCTGTTAATATCCTTTGCCCACTTTTTGATGGGGTTGTTTTTTTCTTGTGAATTTGTTTAAGTTCCTTGTAGATTCTGGATATTAGACCTTTCTCAGATGGATAGATTGCAAAAATTTTCTCCCATTCGGTAGGTTGCCTGTTCACTCACATGCTAGTTTCTTTTGCTGTGCAGAAGCTGTTTAGTTTAATTAGTAAAACCCCAAACCATAAAAACCCCAGAAGAAAACCTAGGCAAAGCTGTTCAGAACAGAGGCATGGACAAAGACTTCATGACTAAAACACCAAAAGTAATTGCAACAAAGGCTTTATATACATTCAGCACAAACAAGAGTCTGGGAGCCATGGGACACTCCTGCCCTCTCCATGCTTCCTAAGTAACAATTGTAGACTATTTAGGCAAAGCTGGGTGTTGTCAGGCAAAGCCCTTCCCTGCTGCCAGGGGTGGGAGCAAGGAGGAAGTGCTGTCGGGTTGCCCCCTGGGATGGGCACCAGCCCCGCCTCACCTCCATGCCATGGGAGGCAAGCCAGAGGCCACTGGCACGGGTGGTGGCCCCCAGACCATACAGCAGTGGGCATGGGAGGAGCAAATCTGAATGAGGACGGCCTGAGCCGGCCCTGCTGCACAGGGCAGCTGTGAGGACCCCCACCTGTGTCTTTGGCAGAGAACACAAATAACAGTGGCTTCCACAGCCTGATCCCGGGTTGGGGGAAGCTCAGGCACTTAGCAGCAGCACATGGGTGCCTGCCTGCTTCTAGCCACCCCAGGCGGGGCTGGGGTTATTAAAAGCAAGGAGAATCACTAGCTAAAATCCCTTTCCTAAAAGTGCCCTGGAAGAGTGAATGGCTGACTGAAGCCTTCTGGGTACAGGCCCTTTGGGTGTGGCTCTTTAAGAAGTGGAAGAATTGAAATTCAAAGCTTGACTTGGTTCTTGGCACTTTCTCATGCTCTCTGTGGCGGAGTGGTTTTCTTGAATCTCATGGTATACTGTGAACTTTTTCCCATTAATTCTTATTTATAAGTTAATAAGAAAATGTTTTTTATTTTTACTAGCCATTTAAAAACATACCTGAAATTGTCTCGGCATGGTGGCTCATGCCTGTAATACCAGCACTTTGGGATGCCGAGGCAGGAGGATCACCTGAGGTCAAGAGTTCGAGGTCAGCCTGGCCAACATGATGAAAACCCGTTTCTATTAAAAATACAAAAAATTAGCCGGGCGAGGGGGCCGGCTCAGGCCATCCTCATTCAGATTTGCTCCTCTCATGCCCACTGCTGTATGGTCTAGGGGCCACCACCCTGTGCCAGTGGCCTCTGGCCTGCCTCCCATGGCATGGAGGCAAGGCAGGCCTGGTGCCCGCCCCAGGGGGTGACCCAACAGCACTTCCTCCTTGCTCCCACCCCTGACAGCAGGGAAGAGATTTGCCTCATAACACCCGGTTTTACCTAAATATTCTGCAATTGTTACTTAGGAAGCATGGAGAGGGTAGGAGTGTCCCATGACCCCCAGACTCTTGTTTCTGCTGAATGTATTATATATGTATTAGTTTCAGCAACTTGGGAGGCTGAGGCAGGAGCATCACTTGAATCCTGGAAATGGAGGTTGCAGTGAGCCGAGATCATGCCATTGCACTCCAGCCTGGATGACAGAACAAGATTCCTTCTCAAAAAAAAAAACAAAAAAAAAAACCATGCCTGAAAAGTGGTAGTGTAGAAATATGGCTTTTGTTTTTGTCTTGTTCTTAGTATTTTATTTGGGAATAGATTACAGGTATTATTGAAAGGTTTGGTGGGGCCTAAGAGGCTGATGTCCACATCCAGTACGTGGTCATCATATCCTCTCAGCCCATAGCCAAGGTGAGAATCACAGTATTTATTTCCAAGCTGCTCCAAATGGGTGAAAGGTGAGTCTATTTCAGGTGTTGCTATCTCAAACTACACTGTTTCATCTATTCATTCATAAATTCATTACATATATCTTGAGTTGTATCTAGTACAGTCCTAGGCACTGGTGTTTAAAAAAAAAATGGAAAATATATCACTACTTTAGAGCACACATTCTAATTGAAGGTTGAAACAATAAATAATAGTTAAACAAATACACATCATGACTCATTGACATCATGATACTATGTAGAATAAATCGAGATGATGTTATAAGAATGCAACCACTGCTATAGACAGACTGACTCTAAAAAAATCACATTTCAAGTCATATCAGGATGATGACAAGGAGTCAGGCATGAAAGAGAAATGCTTTTTGGAAAAATAAAAACCACATGCAAAAGCTAAGAGCTGTATATGTACAAAAAGAGATGGAAGATGAGTCAAAGATGACCCTCCTCATATTTCTTTAGATTGTTCTCTGTTTTTATATTAGACACTTGACCCTGGTGTCAGTGTGAAGAATAGACTCAGGAGACAAAGATGGATAAAAAGGGAGACTGTTTAGGTGTTGTTGCAAATGTGCTGGTGCAAGATAGAAAGGACCAGACTAGGACCACGTGTTTGGGTTGAGAGAAGTAAACTGTCGTAATAAGAAAGCGAGACCAGCAGAATGCGGAATCTGAAGGAGAATCATCATTATCATGGCATATACGTACAGAAAGCTGCCAGTTAGACTAATGTTGCTTTCATTTAAGACTCATTATTTTTAAGTTTCTGAATCAAAAATAATGAGAAATTAACACAGGACATAGGGAAAAGAGGAGGAAGAAATCTAAAGGAACTGTTAGTGATGGCTTGTAACAACTGTGGAAAATTGGGACATGCCCTGGTGGATGGCAGAGGTCAAATTTTCTACCTTTCCTCTTATAGATGATAATTATATGTCATAATAAATATTGTAATGTGGAAGTGCCAATCCAGATGACCTAATAGAGATTTTCAATTTGTAACTTCTTTGCTGCAAAACTAAAGTATTAATCAAACTAAAAGCTTGTTAGACTGGTTAAAGGTTGACTCTGCCCTAAATGGTGAGAAGTAATAAGGCTGCCTTTCTCTCCTACTTATCAATGCACTCTGCTAATTCTTCAGAGTCTGTGACAATGTCAGCTCAGTAACCCGTTTTCTATTCTACTTCTTGTGGTGGTGGGTTATATCACATGGACATTGCATCAGTGTGTAGCACAGTGAGAATCTACATAGGACAGTTGAAGGTAAAAGTTTTTACCAAAACAAACACACTGTAGAGGAAGAGAAACAAAAAAGTTATTACTTCCCTGGAATCCAAGAATATCAGGTCTGGCACACCTGTGGCTCATTTTTAAAGCATTTTAAAACTTTAAAAATAAAAAATCTTGAGTCTAAGCAGAATTACTGTGAAATGTCGCAATCATGTTTCTCATGATGTCATCCCCTAACATGGTACACCAACATTATGTATGGAAAAATGAGATGTGGGTTTTTTTTCTTTAATATTATCAAATAATAATTTTCAATGTTTTTGCTTCCCAAATCATAAAAACATATTACATGCTTCCTATGTCATAAATAAATGTAGGTCAGCTTATTATTACATCTAAAATGTATTTTTTGGTTTGTCACATTCAAATTGAGATTGATGTGTGAAATCTATTGATATCTAAGTTCTAGTGGTAAATATTCAATAAGGAAATAGAAAGTTTGGTCAGAAACAAAAGTTATTTATAAAGCTATCTGTTCTTAGTTATGTATGATTGGGTACTACTAGCAAAGGTAAAAAGCTATTCAAGTAAAAATATTCTTTAAAATAACCAACACTATTTACAGAAGACTTTTACATTATATTCTAGGGAAGATCCCAAGCACTATATGTAAAGGATCTTCTTCAAATATCCATTTATTTATTTTTAATTGTTTATTTCCATAGGTTTTTGAGGAACAGGTGGTATGTGGTTACATGAGTAAGTTCTTTAGCCGTGATTTGTGAGGTTTTGGTGCACTCATCTCCCAAGCAGTATACACTGAACCCAACTTGTAACCTTTTATCCCTCACCCACTTCCCAACCTTTCCACCTGAGTGCCCAAAGTTCATTGTATCGTTCTTATGCCTTTGCATCCTCATAGCTTAGCTGCCACTTATGAGTGAGAATGTACAATATTTAGTTTTCCATTCCTGAGTTACTTCATTTAGAGTAATAGTCTCCAATCCTGTCCAGGTTGCTGTGAATGCCATTAATTCATTCCTTTTTGTGGCTGAGTAGTATTCCATTATACATATATATATATTCACAGCTTTTTTATACACTTGCTGATTGATGGGAATTTGGGTTGGTTCCACATTTCTGCAATTGCAAATTGTGCTGCTATAAACATGCATGAGCAAGTCTCTTTTTCATATAATGATTTATTTCCCTCTGGGTAGATACCCAGTAGTGGGACTGCTGAATCAAATGGCATTTTTTTTTTAAATTTTAGAGATAGGATCTCCCTCTGTCACCCAGGCTAAAGTTCAGTGGTGCAGTCATAACTCACTGTAATCTCTAATTCCTTGGTCCAAGTAATCTTCCTGCCTCAGTCACTTGAGTAGCAAGGGCAACAGGTGCACGCCACTATGCCCAGCCAATTTTTAAAAATTTTTGTAGAGATACTGATTTGTTATGTTGCCCAGGCATGTCTTGAATTCCCAGCCTCAAGTCACCCTCCTGCCTTGGCTGCCAAAGCATTGGGGTTACAGTTATAAACCACTGTTCTCAGCCTAAAATCTTATTTTGGAGATGAAGAAACAGATTCAGTGGTTAGTAACTATTAGTAACATTCTTAGCAGCAGAAATACGTTTTGTTATTATTGTTATATTATTAATTGTTATAGATATTCTCAAAAGATAGCAGCTATCAGTGCCTTCCTTCCCTCTTTACACTTGCTCTTCCTACCAAGCTATCCAGTCTAATACCCCTCCCTTTAATTATGGCCTCACTTTAATAACATCCTTGTCCAATAGAATGCAGAAACATGGTGTTTTAGGAATTTTGAGACTAGGTCTTAAAAAAATAATTTGTACCTTCTGTCTAGGTCTGGCTTGGCATGTTCGCTCCCGGAGCCCAAATACTGTGCAATGAGAAGTCCAAGCTACAGAGAGAGGCCAGACATGGGCATTCTGGTTGATAGCATGAGCTGACCTCTTAGCTGACTGACACATAAACTGGCCAGCATGTAAAAAAAGAAGACTCTAGCTGAGTACAAAGATTCCATAGAACTCTTAGAAATGAAAATAAATTGTTGCATTAAGCCAGTATGTTTTGAGATTGTTTATTATGTGCAGTAGATAACAGAACAATTAATAGAATTTATTGTGGCACAGGGCTAAAACATGGATTATTTGATTTGATTTTAATCATTGGGATTTGATAGTACTATCTTCATTATATAGATGGAAAAATAGAGAGTCACAAAAGTTATTGCTTATCTAAACGTCACTTGGATAGTGATTCTAGGCAATGATTTTGGCTGTCATAAAATATCATCTTATGAGCAGAGATTCCCTCCATTTACACCTATAATTGTTACCTCTTCATCTACTTTTTTTTTTTTTTTAAGACAGTGTTTCATTCTTGTTGCCCAGGCTGGAGTGCAATGGAGTGATCTCGGCTCACTGCAACCTCTGCCTCCCGGGTTCAAGCAATTCTCCTGCCTCAGCCTCCTGAGCAGCTGGGATTACAGGCATGTGCCACCATGCCTGGCTTATTTTTTTGTACTTTTAGTAGATACGGGGTTTCCTTATGTTGGTCAGGCTGGTCTCGAACTCCCGACCTCAGGTGATCTGCCCGCCTCGGCCTCCCAAAGTACTGGGATTACAGGCGTGAGCCACTGTGCCCGGCCCCTCTTCATCTACTTCTAACCTGGAGCACATCTTTTCTCCATTCACAAGGAAACTCTCTAATTCTTCTTTATTGATCAATCTGTGACTCTGTGACTAGCAGCTGTGAGGTTTTCCAGTCTGATGAAAGTGGTGGCACCCAGGTAACCATGAAGCCTGCATTGTTGAAAATCTAGTAGAAAGTGTATCTCAGTGGGTCAGATAATGAAGTTAGGCCTGTTTTATTGAAATGAGGAATACCAAGGTAAGATAGAAACAAAAAGGTCCAACTGTAGATCTAGAAATCTTATGGACAGAGACATGGGAACATGAAGCTTTAAAGTAGTCAGTCACCCAGAAGTGAATCCTTGTCACTCTCAGAAGGAAGACTTTTTGGTTTTATCCCAAACATGGTAGGAACCTGCATTTAAATGTTAGGATCAGGCCTGTAATCCTGGCACTTTGGGAGGCCGAGGTGGGTGGACCACCTGAGGTCAGGAGTTCGAGATCAGCCTGGCCAACATGGCAAAGCCCTGTCTCTACTAAAAGAAAAAAAAAATTAGCTGGGCATTGTGGCGGGTGCCTGTAATCCCAGCTACTTAGGAGGATGAGGCAGGAGAATCGCTTGAATCCAGGAGGCAGAGGTTGTAGTGAGCCAAGATCATGCCGTTATACTCCAGCCTGGGTGAAAAGAGCAAAACTCGTCTAAAATAAAATAAAATAATAAATGTTAGGAAAATACTATCAGTCCTTTTCATATTTTTAAGAGAGTATCATGCCCTCCTCTTCAAAGATACCCTCCTCTTCAATTAAATAAACACAGTTGACTTGCATAAGGTATTTTTCATCTTTTGCCATGCTTCTCCTGTATCACATGCAACGTAAGTCAAATCCTTATTTGCACAAAGATGATCAGTTTCTTTGGTGCCAGAAGGAACTTTGTGTTTCTGAACTTCTC
This sequence comes from Symphalangus syndactylus, assembly GCF_028878055.3. Classification (NCBI taxonomy): domain Eukaryota; kingdom Metazoa; phylum Chordata; class Mammalia; order Primates; family Hylobatidae; genus Symphalangus; species Symphalangus syndactylus. Next base: position 31,441,545 of record NC_072433.2, read on the forward strand.
GTAATCTCCAAGGACAAGCTTAGATAAGCTTTTACTTCCTCCCAGTACAGTTTTTCATCAAGAACTCCCTGAGGCACTATCAGACTGTCCTATGAAATGGATTTTTTTTAGCACATCTTTCACCAAGAGGCTCATCAAGTCTCTTCCCCCAAACTCATTATACCATTCTACGGGGAGGGAAACACATAATAAAACAACAACAAAAAAAACTGATTAAAGTTAATTTGTTACAACGCGTAAAAAAGAAGAGGCGATGAAACACATCCCAATTTCTTTCTCATCATTGCCTGGGAGGACATACATATATCTTTGTATTTCATGCATTAGGTTGGAAGTATAATAGCTTTTTGCTTAGTGTTCACAGTCATGAGTGATCAGCTCTCCCTAGTCAGCATTAATCCTTCTATCTCATCTGCATATATTAGTAAAGTTCTGCACACAGTTACTCACCCCAAGCCCTGACCCCCCCGGCCAAATATCTATAGATGTTGCCTATGAAGTCTTTAGAAATGAAAAAAAAAAAAAATTAAACCAAATTCAGGGATGTATAGGTCAATCCTCTGCAGGAGAAAGTCTGCTTCTATACAGTTTTCCTCCTCACATGCTAAGAGTACAGTAAAAGCATATTTCCTCAGGGATAATATAAATTGTGCCTATTCATAACTAAGCAAAGAAGGGCACTGAGAAATGGAGAGGTCTTCACACAGCCCAAGACTCCTCATCGTTTCCCTTGTATATAATAAACCTAACTTTTTGTTATTGTGTTTTGGAATTTCTAATGTAATTGTTTTCAAAATTGGATTATCGAATTGTGGATTTACAATACACAGCTTCCTGGATAAATGTAGTCCCCACCGTGATGGCCTATGAAGAGTTGCTTTCTATTTTCTTGCTTCTTTTTATTAACGAGTGAAATGTTCACAGCTGGTAATCTCGACTTAGTGCTAATGCAAATTCTTCAATAATAAGGATCCTAACAAAAAATGTGTTTTATAATTCACTCCAGTATTCAGCCCACAGTGACCACTGACAAATATTGATGGCAGAGACCTCAGTATGTTCACATTGTGATAGGTAACGATATTTCTTTAGGAATATCAAAATTCCATTATTTGTTTTGCATTCTTAAACCACATATATTCCTTCTTTACAGATTTCCAAATGCCTCTTTTTGTCAACACATGTCCTATGATTATCTTTTTCTCCAATTCCTTAATAAAGATATGCAATTAATAATGTTTTCCCTGTTTCACAGTTATAAAAAGTGGACGACCAGTTAGTAAATAAATGATATCTTTCTTCATAGGAGGAGTATTCTCTAACAAGGTTTCTCTTGCATCAAATATTATTAGAAACTAGAGTTAAAGAGTTGCATTTATATACTACATTGACATGTAAGTAAAATGAGAGGGGTTTGGGAGACAGAGAAAGAATTAGTTCATCTTTTCCTGTACAATACTATATTTAAAATCACTTACCAGGCAAATTTGGATTTCATTTTTCATAACCTAGGATCCATCTCAATCATCCACACATGGAAGGAAAGAGGCTTTTTTATGGGTGGTTGTTGAATGCAGGAATACAGACAAATGCTGAGACCCCTTCCAGCAACCATACAAATGACATTGGTATTCAAGTATATTATCATAATGTAGGTCAAATGCTGCTTAAACCTATGCCTTTGCAATAACATCTCATTCTATCCAAACATCTTCAGACCCTGTCTGATGGATCACTGATTCTCAGCAAATCATAATATTTCAGAATTCCTTAACATGACAATAGCACAATCAGTTCCAGTATATGCTGTTGAATTGAAGCTCAAAAAAAGTTCTGAGATTTATCACATATTTTATGCTCTTATGTGTTGTTTTGTATTGTTGTTTTGTCAATAAAATTTTTAAATGTACAAAATCTTTTCAAAATTTGAGATTCAAATGGAGAGGGAAATTATTAGTGTTTCTTTCTCATCATTGCGTGGGAGGACAAACATATCTTTGTATTTCATGAATTAGGTAAGAAGTATAATAGCTTTTTGCTTAGTGTTCACAGTCATGAGTGATCAGCTTTCATAACTCATTGTAGAAAGGTCAAGAACTGAATGAGAGAAGAAAAAAGATGAAGTATTTAATTGGTTGTGTAATAAATAATCAGTCTATCCATATTAAATCAAATTCACATAGAAAATTAATTTGATTATGATCCTACATCTGAGATCCCTAATTTTCTTTTCTACCAGGAATGTTTCCAATATGGTTATCTCAAATCTTACGACTCTGATTACCAAAATAATACACTTTATAAAAATTTATGTGTCCATAATATGCTTCTTCCAGGAGATGACTCATAGTTTTCATCAGATTTTTAAAGAAACCTTTGGCAAAGAAGGCTAAGAATCCTGGCAAGAGACTGTGTGTCTAGGACCCCTTTGGTAGAGGCCAGTTAGGGTAGTGAAATGTGTGACCTGTGGTGGCAGACTTCATGGGTTTATACCCCACTTGTGGTGTTTATAAAACGTGATCTCTAACAAGTTAATTCATTGTTGTTGTTGTTGTTGTTGTTTTAAAAAACCTCTCATTCCTTATCCAAGGCAAGGCTACCCACAAGGCTTACCTTTCATTGTTATTCTGAAGAATAAATGTGTCAAAGTAGGCAAAGGTCTTAGATCCTTGGCTATGATATAGTGCCACATAGATGTTAATGCACTTTAACAGTTTATTTCTGTCTAGTATACACTTTACAGAACTCCAAGTATCTTTTTCATATTACTCTCATTCTAGTCTCATACTCCTAAGAGATAGGAAATTTCCAGCTATCACTCTCAAAAATTTACAGGGAGCACAAGCAACTAGAAGAAAATTTTGAAGAGCCCTATTTAGGAAGTTATTTGACAGTTAAAGGAATCAGGAATATTTTGCGGCCACAGACCTTAGCATGTCAAACTCTGATTTGAGTTTTCAATTTCTGTGTTACCTAAATGAATAATTTATCTGCAGCAGCTTCTGTTTTCTTATCATTAAAGAGTGTATCAATAAACTTTTATCATAGTAGCTAAATGAAGGCACTAAACTTAGGAGGATATCAATAAATATTCATCAACTCTACAAATAATTGCTGAGCTTCTATTATGCACCAAACACTGACGAGTGCCACAAATACAACCTTGAACAAGCCCCTCATGGTTGCTCACCTGAGAACTCTTTTCTCCTAATTCCCTATCTGTATTAGTTTTCTATTGCTATTCTAGCAAATTATTACAACCCTCATGGCTTAAAACAACATAAAGTTTTGATCTTTTAGTTCTGTCCATCAGAACCCCAACATAGAGTCTCACCATGCTAAAGTCATAGTGCTAGTAGGGCTATATTCCTTCTAGAAGCTGTAGGAGAGAATCTGTTTCCTGTCTTTTCTACCTTCTAGAGACCACAACATTTCTTTGTCTCTTTTCTCCGTCTTTAAAACCAGCAACTTTGCATCTCTTTGACTCCTATTCTGTCATAAAGTCTTTCTCTTATGACACCCTTTAAACATTATTGTGATTACATTTGGTTCACCCAGACAATCCAAGACAATCTTCCTATCTGAAGGTCCGTAGCCTTATAGCCTTAATCGCATCTGCAAAGTCCCTTTGGCTGTGTAAGGTAATACATTCACATGCTCCAGAGATTAGGGTGTGGGCATCTTTGGGAGGGGACCATTATTCTGCCTGCCACATAATGTTGCTCAAGTTTAAAATTTTATGTAAGTGCATTTTATTCTGAATTCAGGAGGCCAGGAGAGTACTTGCTGCTTAGTTGCCGGTATGTAAAGTACCTTAAGTCCGCTTGAATGCTTTATAGAGATGTCAGCTCTGCCAGGCAAGGTATATTTTTTTGTTCCAGTTTCTCCCTAACTCCCACTGTGAAAAAATTATCTCTACTGTTGATGTGTTTAATTACCCAAGTTAAAGGGCATTAGGCAGCGATACTCTGTAATGCTTGCCATAAGGAAGGCCATCCTTTATCATTAGCAAACTGCTTAGTGGTAGAGCTCACAATTGTACATCTTACCTAGCAGATATTAGTAGCCCACTTATCAGTTTTTCTAATGAGATGAATCATGAGGCAGAGATGGGGTTGGGAGGAGGAGCTAGGTTAATGTTCCAACGGGACTAATTAGAATCAGGTGAGAGCTGGAGCAAGCAACCAAGGTGATTTCAGTCAGAACCCATATGAAAAGCTCTAATTAAAAGGAGTGATAGACTTTGCTTTAAGACCTTGGGAGAATACATGATGCTCAATTTAACTTTTTTGACCTGGTGGCCAGATAACGTCAGGTCTCAATGTATTATTTTTTAAGTAAAGGTAGAAAAATACTTTTGTGTGTGTGTGGTGCATGAACCATGAGGCTGTGTAAAAACCAAGGACTTTAAAAAGCATACTAAGCATAGAAGCAGAGAAACTCACGGTTACCAGGGATGGGACTGACGGGGATGAGATGTTAGTCAAAGGGTACAAACATTTAGTCATAAGATAAATAAATTCTGTGGATCCAGTGTACAACATGGTGACTATAGATAATAATATTGGATTGCTTATATGTAATTTAACAAGAGAACAGATCTTAAGTGTTCTCACCCCCAACCAACACACACAAACAAGATAACTACAGGGGGCGATGGATATGTTGATTAATTTGACTGTAGTAATCAGTTTACAATGCATTGTATTGCTCATCTTGAATATATATAATTTTTATTCATCAATTAGGTACTTTTTTCCAAAGAACAGAAGTAAAAAGCATATTTTATGAGGAGAAGATTTAGGGGAACTTTGATTTTTATATTTGCTACAATTCTGCATAAATGATGAGACATGTAATTAATAAAGACAATTAAGTAACTAAAAAGGAAGATATACTGAGTGGGAGGTTAATGATATAAAGATAGTTATACTCAAGACATTAATTTCATTGGAATAGATCACACCAGTGAGCCTAACCAAGGTGGACTCTGAGAGACAGAGGAACAAAGAATCTGGCTTGTCCATTCTAACATCCGTGTCTCTCAATGCACAACCCAATTCAGGAATAATTTAGCTGAGGTTCCATCCTAAAACCACATAAGCCTTAAATTTATCACTTCAGTAAAGTTATTATTCCTTCAAAAAAAAAAGATATACAAGGTATTTTAGCTGCAGGGTGCATAACTGGAGAAAGTGTTTCCTGCAGCGATTCTCTGCCTTTCTACTAAATTAACTGCACAAGAACCAACCATGTTACTGTATGACATTTAGTTTTTCTAATCTGTTTAATGCCATGGTTTGCACATGATGTATTCTGATGTGCTTTTATGTTTCAGATACTAAAAAAGCACATTAGAAGTGCAGTAGGGATTCTTTTACAGACAATATAACTTGTTACAAATTGCATTTTTAGAAAAATTATACCAAAAAATCCAATCTTATCTTGTGATTTTTCCCCTCAAAATTACATTTTACCTCCTGCTTGTCTTCTGTCTCTTGTGTCTAAGCATCTTCACTTTGAGATCCTCCTGATTCATTCTCCTTTCCTCTGTGCCCTGTGGTAAATGAATTCAAATCTATTTTTAAGGTAAAAATCGACAGCACTTGGAGATGCAGTCAGCATTTATGTGATGCTAAGACTTTCATGGATGCTGTGGGGGAACATTTGAACACATTTTTGACTGAAGTATAGATTTCAATTCTATAATCTCTTTTGTTCCTAGCAAAAGTGGACTCTGACCTTTGGCTTTCTGCACTCAGCATGTGTTTATAAAATATCAAATTAGTAAAAAAAAAAAAAAGAAAGAAAGAAAGAAAAGTCTATGTTCATTTTGTTATATTTTCAACATGCTTATTCATGAAATTATGATATAATAAAATAGAAAAGCTTTATCATCTAGGCTGCATGTCCTGATGTGTATGTACATGTGTATATTCTCTCTAGATACATGTTTTACACCTTACAACATATATGTACACACACATAGAACAATGCAGAGTACTTATACTTGTTTTTGTTAGCTGTTTCTGCCCTCTCCGGAAAATCCTATCTATATTAAGAATCTCATATTATAAAAGATGCATCGAGTTTGAGATTTTTTTGTTTGTTTGTTTGTTTTTTAATTTGAGACAGGGTCTCACTCTGTTGCCCAGGCTGGAGTACAGCAGCATGATCTCGGCTCACTGCAACCTTCACCTTTGGGGCTCAAGCGATCCTCCTGCCTCAGCCTTTTGAGTAGCTGGGACTATAGGGGTGCATTACAACACCAAGATAATATCTGTATTTTAGGTAGAGACGGGGTTTCACCATATTGCCCAGGCTGGTCTCAGACTCCTGGACTCAAGTGATCTGCTTGCCTTGGCCTCTCAAAGTGTTGGGATTACAGGCATAAGCCACTGTGCCTGGCTGATTTTTGGATTTCAATAGTAGAAATTCTGCTTTAATTCTAAATGTTTTAATTTTAAAATTTAATACTGTAGAATTTTATTGATTTTTTCCTTTTTTTTCCACACTCTTGTTCCCATTCTCTTCTCCTACTTCTAAGAGATAAATAATGTTCAGCTATCACTTTCAACTTGGTGGATATACAAATAAATAACAAATTAAAGACCTATATAATTGACCGTTTGGCAGTTTAAAATTCAAGGGCATTGGTTGGGCACAGTGGCTTACACCTATAGTCCCAGAACTTTGGGAGGCAAGCGGGGAGAATCACTTGAGGCCAGGAGTTTCAGACCAGCCTGGGCAATGTAGTGAGACCCTGGCTCTACAATAAATTTAAAAATTAGCCGGGTGAGGAGGTGTGCCCCTGTATTCATAACTACTTGGGAGGTTGAGGCTGGAGGATCACTTTAGCCCAAGAGATCAAGGCTGCAGTGATTGTGCCACTGTACCACTCCAGCCTGGGTGACAGAGTGGGACCCTGTCTATAGTAAAAATAAATAAACAAGTAAATAAAAAAAATAAGGACACTAACATATGATACAAAAAAGTAAATAAAACAAATAAGTGCTTTAAGTATTTATTTTAAAAAGTAAATGAAAGTCTGTACATCACTGAAGTGGCAATACTCTGATCAGTTAGAAATTAAAATCCTGCTTTACACTGGAATGACATTAGGCCATTATTAAATTAGCCTTTTCCCTTATGTAACCTTAGGTGGCCATAAGGCTGTAGACACACCTAAGTGTAGAGTTCAGACTCTTGTAAGTAGCAATATAAAACTTGATGAGTCTATTTTTTAAAATTATGACTTAAATAGATCACTGCAGCTGGCCACTCCCAGTGACTTAAAGAGCACATTTGCCACATCAATTCCAAAGGGAAGCACAGGAAGGAATACATGTGAGTGGGCTAGGAGCTCAATCTTTCTTTAAGATGAGCAGAAATCAGGGTCACCTTCCTCTTTCTGCTTAAAATGTTTTAAAGATTTTAAGTTTATGTGTATGAATTGGAGAGTATTGCAGGGGTAAGAAGGTGTGGTATCTTTCCTTACCCATTGTAAGGCTCACAGCTAAATCTTCTATAATGAAACACAAATTAAAAAGAGGAGAGCATAACAAATTTGTTTAATCAAAGTTTTATGTGGCGCTCTTCAGAAATGAAGACCCAAGGACCCAGAAAAAGCTGCTAATTTTTATGCTTAGGCTCAATGAAGAATGAACGGCCATGTAATATGTGATTGGACAAAAGGATAGGCTCTCATGGTAATAGACAAAGGGAGGAAACCCAACAGACCCCAATAGACATATAGGCTCTGTTTGTCTAGATTTCTATTGGCCTTTCTGTGTAGCATTTTTTCCCCTTAGCTATAGGGTAGGACCCCTCTGGAATGAGGGTCGTAGAGAAGGGAGAAGAAAATGACTTTTCTAGGTTTTATAGCTTTGCTTGAGGAAGAGGAGTTCCAATTTCTTCTTCTTCTTCTTCTTTTTTTCTTTTTTTTGAGACGGAGTCTCACTCTATTGCCCAGGTAGGAGTGCCGTGGTGCAACCTCAGGTCACTGCAACCTCCACCTCCATGTTCAAGCAATTCTCCTGCCTCAGTCTCCCAAGTAGCTGGGATTACAGGCGCATGCCACCATGCCCGGCTAATTTTTTTTTTTTTTTTTTTTTTGTATTTTAGTAGAGACAGGGTTTCACCATGTTGCCCAGGTCACAAACTCCTGAGCTCAGGAAATCTGCCTGGCTCGGCCTCCCAAAATGCTGGGATTACAGGCACGAGCCACTGCACCTAGCCTAGGAGTTCCAATTTCTATTACCTCCTTTGGGTAAGGGAAATTCTGGTTTCTCTGATTCCCTTTGGGGGACAAAGTGGGGTGAGAGAGAGGAGGGCCGGAGAAGGTCAGAAAGTCCTTGCTTTTGAGGCCATTCCAATGCCTTTAGCTCCAAGTACTCAGTGTGCCAAAGTGCTCTACTTTGAGGTATCATGTTCTATGCTCCATATATTTTTCTGAACTATAAATAATAGTACACAAATTAAATACAATTATTAGCCAAGATCGATGGAAACCTTTATTATTTATTTATTTATTTATTTATTTATTTTGTGACAGGGCTTTGCTCTGTCACCCAGGCTGGAGTGCAGTTGCAAGGTCACAGCTCACTATAACCTTGAATTCCTGGTCTCAAGCAATCCTCTCACTCAGCCTCCCAAGGAGTTGGGAGTATAGGTGCACACCTGCACACCTGCACACCTGGCTATTTTTCTTTTTCTTTCTCTCTTTTTTCTTTTTTTTTTTTTTTCTGTAGAAACATGGTCTCGCTATGCTGCCCAGGCTGGTCTTGAACTTCTGGGATCAAGTGATCCTCCTGCTTTGGCTTCCCAAAGTGTTGAGATTAAAGGTGTGAGCCACTGCACCTAAAAATTTAAATGCTATAAAAGTAGTCCAATAACAGGGCAGTCCTCATAGCATAATCATTACGAATGCAAGGTCACTTTTTGAAAATAACAATTATTTCATGTTTCAAATCTGAGAAAATATTGAGAAGAAATGTTTTATGTCTACAGATCACTGATCACCTCTACCCTGCCAGTCATAGTACCTGGGTCAAGTGGGTAGATGTGGCACAATCAGGTAAACAACAATGATAATTCAACCTGGAAATTCCCCAGGCAGTCTGGATCAAGGTTTTTTTCCCAAGAGATGGGACTGATTTGGTGTCAGCCTTCACACTATTAAAATGAGATGGCCGGGCGCGGTGGCTCACGCTTGTAATCCCAGCACTTTGGGAGGCCGAGGCGGGCGGATCACGAGGTCAGGAGATTGAGACCATGGTGAAACCCCGTCTCTACTAAAAATACAAAAAAAAAAATTAGCCGGGCGTGGTGGCGGGCGCCTGTAGTCCTAGCTACTCAGAGAGGCTGAGGCAGGAGAATGGTGTGAACCCGGGAGGCGGAGCTTGCAGTGAGCCGAGATTGTGCCACTGCACTCCAGCCTGGGCGACAGAGCGAGACTCCGTCTCAAAAAATTTTTTAAAAAAAATAAGTAAATAAAATAAAATGAAATGACTTTAGCAGTAAATAGAGATAGCACTGAATCTTCTTGCGGAAGTGGATTTGTTGAAGAATCATCTTCTGAGATTGCTTGTAGAGTACAGTTTGTTGACATGAGTATCAGTTGTTCAGCTGTCATCAAGAGGAACAAGGCTGGGCATGGTGGCTCGCACCTGTAATCCCAGCATTTTGGAAGGTGGAGGCAGGTGGATCACCTGAGGTCAGGAGTTCGAGACCAGCCTGGCCAACATGGCAAAACCCTGTCTCTATTAAAAATACAAAATTTAGCTGGGTGTGGTGGCACACGCCTGTAATCCCAGCTACTTAGGAGGCTGAGACAGGAGAATCGCTTGAACCCAAGAGGTGGAGCTTGCAGTGAGCCGAGATTGCGCCACTGCACTCCAGCCTGGATGACAGAGCAAGATTCCATCTCAGAATAAAAAGGAGGAACAAATACTAAAACCAATAGTCAGAGGGTACCATGATGCCAGGGATGTTTGTCTTACTGACACTTCAATATCAAGAAACTAGTACTAGTTCCATCAGATAAAGAAATCAGCAGTTACTGAGGAATAACTATTGGAATTGTAGATATTTCAGAGAAAAAGAAAAAAGCCCAGAATACAAACTGAACTTTGTATATTGTGTGAGCCAAAAAAAATGAAGCTGAGGCAAAATTAATATAGTTTATTTGGGCCAAGGTTGAGAACAGCTGCCTGGGACACACCTTCAAATTACCTTAGGGAGGGCTTTGTCTGGCCTTTGTTACAAGCAAGTTATAAAATAGAAGATGAAGGCAAGGAGTGGGCTGGAAAAAAATTGTTGGACAGGAATTCTTATTGGTTTACAGAAATGACACTGGTTAGTCATAGGCTGTACACTGTTAAACAACAAGGTATTAATTATGATGTTCAGTATATGCCATTGTCAATTTTATGGTGTTTTCTCTCTGGGACTGATAATTTAAAGTGGCTCACATTCCTCACAAAAAAAGTTTCTTTTTTGTGATGAAATTTTTGCCAGTTCCTATGCCCAGAATGGTATTGCCTAGGTTGTCTTCAGAGTTTTTATGATTTTTTGGTTTTCTATGTAAGTCTTTAATCCATCTTAAGTTGATTTTTGCATATGATATAAGGAAAGGATCGAGTTTTGCATGTGTGTGTGTGTGTGTGTGGCTTTTTTTTTTTTTTTTTTTTTTTTTTTTGAGACAGTCTCGCTCTGTTGCTGAGGCTGGAGTGTAGTGGCGCTATCTTGGCTCACTGCAACCTCTGCCTCCCAGGTTCAAGCGATTCTCCTATCTCAGCCTCCTGAAACACTGCTGGAGTTGTTTATTAGTTTAAGGAGCTTTTGGGCTGAGACTATGAGGTTTTCTGTACATAGAATCATGTCTTCTACAAACAGGGAGAGTTTGCCTTTCTCTCTTCCTATTTGGATACCCTCTGTTTCTTTCTATTGTCTGACTTCTCTGGCCAGGACTTCTAATACTATGTTGAATAGGAGTGGTGACAGAGGGCATTTTTGTCTTGTGCTGATTTTCAAGGGGAATGCTTCCAGCTTTTGCCCGTTCATTATGATGTTGGCTGTGAATTTGTCATAGATGGCACTTACTCTTTTGAGGTATGTTTCTTCATGACGAAGATGCCAAAAATAATTGCAACAAAAGCAAAAGCTGACAAATGGGATCTAATTAAATTTAAAAACTTCTGTACAGCAAAAGAAACTATCAACAGAGTAAACAGGCAACCTACAGTGTAGCAGGACAAGCCGCAGACAAAACCCCTCAGACACCAAGTTAAAGAAGGAAGTGGTTTACTTGGCTGGGAGCATTGGCAAGACTCCTGTCTCAAGAGCCAAGCTCCCTGAGTGAGCAATTCCTGTCCCTTTTAAGGGCTCACAACTCTAAGGGGTTCTGCTTGAGAGGGTCCTGATCAATTGAGCAAGCAGGGGGTTTGTGACTGGGGGCTGCATGCACCGGTAATTAGATCAGAACAAAACAGGACAGGGATTTTCACAGTGCTTTTCTATACAATGTCTGTAATCTATAGACAACATAACCAATTAGGTCAGGGGTCGATCTTTAACTACAAGGCCCAGGGTGTGGTGCCGGGCTGTCTACTTGTGGATTTCATTTCTGGCTTTTAGTTTTTACTTCTTCTTTCTTTGGAGGCAGAAATTGGGCATAAGACAATATGAGGGGTGGTCTCCTCCCTTAACAGAATGGGAGAAAATATGTGCAAACTATGCATCTGAGAAAGGTCTAATATCCAGCATCTATAAGGAACTTCAAGTTACAAGAAAAACAAAACAAACAAAAAAAAACCCTATTAAAATGTGGGCAAAGAACATGAATAGACAATTTTCAAAAGAAGACATACATGCAGCCAACAAACATAAGAATAAAAGTTCAGTATCACTGATCATTAGGGAAATGCAAATCAAAATCACTATGAGATACCACTTCACACATGTTAGAAGGGCTATTAATGAAAAGTCAAAAAATAACAGATACAGGCATGGTTGTGGAAGAAAAGGATTGCTTACACTCTGTTGGTGGGAGTGTAAATTAGATCAATCATTGTGGAAAGGCGTGTGATGACTACTCAAAGAACTAAAACCAGAATTACCATTTGACCCAGCAATCCCATTAGTGATACATTCTCTAAGAAATATAAATCATTGTCTCATAAAGATCCATGCATGAATATGTTCTTTGCAGCATTATTCACAATAACAAAGACATGGGATCTACCTAAATGCCCATCAATGGATGACTGGATAAAGAAAATGTGGTATGTATACATCATGGAATACTATGCAGCCATAAAAAGCAAGATCATGTTCTTTGTAGGAACATGGATGGAGGTGGAGGCCATCATCTTTTGCAAACTAAGAACAGAAAACTGAATACCTCATGTTCTTACTTATAAGTGGGAGCTAAATGATGAGAACATGTGGACACCAAGAGGGGAACAACAGACACTGGGGCCCACCTTACAGTGGAAGAGCAGAAAAGGTAACTGTTGGGTACCAGGCTTATTACCTGAGTGATGAAGTAATCCATACAATAAACAACTGTGACATTAGTTTACCTATATAACTAACCTGTACATGTACCCCTGAACATAAAATAAAATTAAAGTTAAAAAAGAAGTTTTCTTTACTTTCTCACAGTCTTGTATGCATTCTCAGGAAGGGACTACATACATAAAATGCTCAGCTTTTGGAAAGTGAAACTTCTTTTCTAGGTGTCAGAGATGATGTGTGTATGTGTAACCAGCACCATGAAAAGGGTTGTGTAGGTTACAAATTAATTTCCAATGTGATATTTAATTAGCCAAGTGCCAATAATCCAATTTAATTATCAATGCCTCTTCCCTCATGGCCAAACATTTTCCTTAAGGTTAAGACTCAATAAATAAAAGAAATACAATTTTTAATTCAACATCAGCATGCAAGTCTAGGGGATGTAAATGACAGAATTGTATTGCCTGTACTCAAGCTTCAGATACTAGCTAAATACTAAAGCTTCAGAATAATAACATTTCTTCCTCTGTATTGCAAGTCAAAATATTGTAATGCTTATTTTCTTTGTGGTGTTTCTTTGAAATGCAAGAAAGCATAGCTTGGTGATCAAGATTCTGTGGTTTCCAGGTGTTGGGGGTCAGTGAGAAGGGTCCCCCACTTGGATAAATTATTTCCCCAAGTTGGAAACATTTTAAAGGAAAATGCTTCATTTGCAACTTGTCATTTGGGGACAAAGCACTAATTACATGAGAAGTTTCTTTGAAAGAGGGTGTAAATGCAGTAGTAGAAAGTTCTTTAGAGAAGGCGTTGAAATTGTTAAGGTAATTGGGAACTATGGGGAATTAAACTTCCTGCTAGCATAAACATCTTGCCAAACCTCCATGAATGATTAGGCATAGGTTTTCATAACATGAATTTCAGAGAAGAATAGTTATTTCCTGACAACAACCCAAAGTTCAGTGATTCAGAATAATCAGAATTAGTGAAAAAGAAATGTACCTCCTGGTTCAGTATATTCTCAGATGTATTAGCCAACTACTTGAGAAAGCCAATCCCTCTGAAATGCTGCTTCCTCATAGCTTTAATGGAGATGATTATACATACCACACGGTAATATTGATCATATATATTTAATGAGATTATTGTGAATACTGAATAAAAGAATGACTCCTCATATGAGATGCATTGTGGTGTAGTATGTAATTGTGTAGGCTTCATGTGAGATCACCTGGATTTGAATCTGATTTTTCTGCAATAACTAGTTGTGTGACTTGAGCCAATTAATGATCTTCTACATCTTTTAATTTCTTCTATAAAATGGGAATAATGTAGGCACCTTTGTCATAAAGATATTATACAGATAACACTAAAATTATATAAATAAATATTAAAACACGATTTGGTAAATATCAAAAAAGTTTAGCTAATTTTACCATCTAATGCATCATTTGTTGTCATTAAATTTTCACCATCTCCTTTGCTCACATTTAATACCTCTAACTATAAATAAATATTCTGACACTTCAGAAATATAGCTTTGCTATTTTACTTCTAGACTTGCCAAAGGCATTTTAATCTATAATTTTAAGTGGTGTATTTGTCACATATTTTCTCATTTAAAGAGAGGTGATTTTTGCTGCTGGCTTCCCAACAGGCATTTTTCTAGCCACTGTGCAGATTTCTTTTGAAATGACTATTATTAAAACTGGTAAGCAGGGTAGACAGCTGGTAGCTGTGTTTTGACAGTGAAGTTCTCTGTCTACCTTGTCCATGAAGACAAAAAGCTTTGCAAGTGCACGATTAGCTGAATTGAAAGTGATCATTTGTGTCTGAGCAGGATTAACAGAATAAAGAAATATCCACAAAATTTTGTTTCAATTTTTTTCTCCAACTATTTCAATCAGATCAGCTCTTGGAAACTTTAAAGTATGTTAAAGTACTTGAAGGGCACTGGCATCTTCCATTTACCACAGTGGCTGAGAAATAATAGAATATTTTCCTTAGACTTGTTATTTGATGAATAGGATATAATCAGTGAGGCATATTTCAAAAAATAGACTCAGTAAACTAGAGGTTTCATAGTACCAGATCTGTGTGATGACAAAGACAGCTCTCTTTATGTTTGCATTATTCTAACTTTCCGATTAGAATACTTAATTTAAGACAGTGATCTTTCCTCAGCATCTTGATTTTGCTACTTTGGGGTAATATGACATCACTGTGGCTCAATTTTCTCTTTTGTAAGATGGGGGAAATAATGGTACTTACCTCAAAGAATTTTGATGTGACTGAGGTAGTGCACAGTGACTGAAAGATAGCGGGAGTTCATCTGCCTTATTCAATAGAAGAAACTAAGACATGCTGAGTTTCAAGATACGATCCAAGGCATACAAGTAAAATGGAGCAGCATATTTGAAACTTTAAACCAGAATTGCTAATATCTGCTCCTGCGTTGTTTACCATCTCATCTTCCTGCCCTCCTTCCTAGAATCACTTTCAAGATTATATTCTTAAAAAAGAAGAAAGAAAAGGAAGAAGAGAAGGGAACAGAAAGAAAGGGAAGGGGGTGAAGGGAAGAGAAGAAGAAAAATATTTATTTATTTATTTATTTATTTATTTATTTATTTATTTATTTATTTTTGAGACAGAGTCTAGCTCTGTTGCCCAGGCTGTAGTGCAGTGGCACGATCTTGGCTCACTGCAAGCTCTGCCTCCCGGGTTCACGCCATTCTCTTGCCTCAGCCTCCCAAGTATCTGGGACTACTGGCTCCTGCCACCACGCCCGGCTATTTTTTTTTTTTTTTTGTATTTTTAGTAGAGACTCGGTTTCACCGTGTTAGCCAGGATGGTCTTGATCTCCTGACCTCATGATCCATCCGCTCGGCCTCCCAAAGTGCTGGGATCACAGACGTGAGCCACTGCGCTCGGCCGAAGAAAAATATTTAAACACATTTATGTAACCTTGATAATTTTCAGGTTCCACATGGGCTTGTATTGTTAATAAAGTCATATTTAAAGAAATTACAAATGGAACTTCTCAGGTACTGAATATCCATCAGTAACAATAAACATTATGGTTGTGTGTGTTGTTGTGGTTTTTGTTGTTGTTTTGTCTTACAAACTGGCACCTAAGAGGTCCATGCACACGGCTTTCAGAAAGCCTGCTGGACGTTTTCATTGGTCATTGGTTCCATTCTCCAAAAATTTCACACAAATACAGTAGCTGGTGAAAATCTCTCCCACTTTTTTAATTAACCCATTTCTCACACTGCTATGCTACTTTTCCTGTTCAACTCCCCTGTCACCCCCCTCCCCCGAGAACCATATATGGACTAAATGACAGTCATCTATGACTGGGAGAAGTCCCTGACATTTAACAATAATTTGAACTTACTTGGAGGGAATGTGTGGAGTCTACTGTAAAGTCTAACTCCTTTATTGGTTCGTTTTCCTAACCATAATGTCATTTTTTAAAATGAATGTTCCACTTCACTTTGTTTGTCTTATTTCCAAGAGGCACAGGAGTAGGGAGGATAACCATGACCATTGTACACATCTAGCCTTTAGGCCACAGTTATTAATGGGGTGGTTTCAATGTCCCCTATCTTACCCCACAAACCGTAATCAATTTTACATCCGGCCAAATTGGATTACTGTCTCTTCCTATTTCCCCACCATGCACATTCATTTCTGTGCTCTGCTCTTCATTTTCCCTCAGCTTAGACTATTCCCTCTTGACCGTCCATAGAAAGCCCAGATTACAGACAGAGCCTTTATTAAATCCACAATATAAACCCTTCTTTTGATCCTACCGACATGGAACAATGTATTAGGTGAGAAAGACAGAAAGGCAGAGAATAAAGAAAAAGAGAAGGAGAAATTAAATAGCAAAGGAATAAGGAAATTACTTGTAAAATATTCTAGGATCAGAATCTTTGCTTTGAAATGCAAGACAAGTCAATAGAGTCAGCTTTTAAATCTCAGTTCTGCCACTTATTTACTATGTGACCTTGAGTAAGTTTTGTATTACCCTGGACATCAGTTTCTGCACGTTTTAAAAAAAAACATACTAGAATAAGAATGTGCTATAATATAAACCTCTTACCCTAATGGTGGTCATAGGTTTGGTGATCAATAAATTATAGTTATTTTTACCATTACTATTAATAATAAATAAAGGTAGAAATACCTTTTGTACCGCTTGGAATTCTCTCTGTATGCTATGCTCTATCTTTCAGAACTAAAATACTCATTAGCTCATGCGGAAATAAAAAAAGAAAGGAAGAAGAAGAAACAAGGCTAAATCATGTAATAAGAAAATCAGGGGAACATAAGTGCTTACACACATACACTTTTACAATATTCAGTAATTACTCTAGCTTCACTGGGTGCTTCAGTTTTACTTCTGGGAATAAAACGTAGTGCACGTAAGTCTGTAACTGAACACTCATGCACATGCACATGGTGCAAATTTCAACCGATGAACATAAAACAAACTGACAATGATTCAATAATGGCTGTGTTATTTTTTATGTTTATATTAGTACCACATAAATGTCAAAGCACCATAGAAGAGAGTGATGATCTTTCTTACCATGTGTCTTTTTAAAATTCCTTACCTGCATTCAGAATTAAAGGGAATGGAAGGAACTCTTTATATGAGTGTTTGTTTGTGTGTGATAGTGCATGTGTGTGAATATAGGCACATATATTCTGTCAATGATGTTTTTAGAAGTGGTGTCTAAATTTAAAAAAATAAAAGAAATATGTCATAGTTTGTACCTTAAGGAACTCACAGTAAAGGAGAGGAAAAAAAAATTTTAAAAAGTCAATTTTTAAGATAAGTGCTTATGAAAACTAATTATAAAGTAGCGCAAATAGGGACTACTAAACATTTTTTGGCCCATCATTTGTGATGGAGACATAGATACTTATAATGACAATAATAATAATAATGATACATAGTATTTATTGACTAGTTACTATGTGCTAAATAAAGTGTAAGTATTTTATCTTTGCAATAAATACTTTATATTTTTATTGAACTATGTTATATATAGGGAAAAGTGCATACATCTTAAATATTCAGCTTGATAAAGTTGTACAAATTGGACGTATCTTATAACCAGCATTCAGACCAAGAATCAGCTCATTACCACAGCTACAAGTTTCTCATTCTTGGCTAATATGAGCAGCGTAACTATGAATATTTTAGTGTATGTTTTACGTTGAACACACGTTTTCTATATCTATGTCAATTCATAATAAAGCTCTCCTATGTTTTCCCACAGAAACTTTGCTGTTTTATATTTCATATTTAGATATGCAACTCATCAGACATTGATTTCTGAATATAACAAAAGGCAAGTGCATTATTTTTTCTTATACAGATATCGAATTGATTCAGCACAATTTATTCAAAATATCAAGCTTTCTTCATAAGTTTTACAATTTTTAATTTTTAAATGAGATGCTCTTTTTCATATCATTTCTCTCACTCCACATGTTTCTGAGATGTGTCTGTTTTTGCATGCATTAGTAGCTCCTTCTATCCATCCTTCCATTCATCCTTCCATTCATCCTTCCATTCATCTTTCCTTCCATCCTTCCTTCCATCTATCCTTCCTTCCTTCTTTTGTTCCCACCTCCTTCCATTCCTTCCTTTTTTCCCTGAGAGAACATAATGCTTGTTATTTGTCCATTAAACTTGAATGACATTTGCATTATCCAGAGATTTCAGTTATTGAGAATACAGCTGCTGTGATCATAATGTACAAGACCTTGTATGGACATATATTTTTATTTCTCATCAGTAAATTTAGGTCATATTGTGAGCATGTGATTAACATTTTTAAGAAACTGCCAAACAGTTTTCAAAAATTCTTGCACCATTTTATATTTCTACTAGCATTCATGAGAGCTCTTGCCAATTGTCTTAGTCCATTTGTGTGGCTATAAAGGAATACCTGAAGCTGAATAATATATCATGAAAGGAGGCTTATTTGGCTTTTGGTTCTGCAAGCTGACAAACAAGCATGGCACCAACATCTGCTTCTGGTAAAGGCTCCAAGCTCCTTCCCACTCATAGCTAAAGGTGAAGGAGGGCCCAACAAGAGCCTGCAGAGAGGAAACAAGACAGATAGAGGCGGTGCCAGGCTCTTTCAAACAACCAGCTCTACTAGGAACTAATACAGTGGGAACTTACTCAGCCCTCATCCTCCCCCCATTAATCTATTCATGAAAGATCCACCACCATGACCCAAACACCTTCTATTAGGCCCTACCACCAGCCTTGGGGATCAAGTTTCAACATGAGATGTGTCAGGGACAAAAATCTCAACTATGAAACCAATATTCTTGCTAACGCTCAATACCATCAGCTCTTTTTACTTTAGCCCTTCTAAAAGGTAGGTAGTGGCATATCTTTGTGGTTTTAATTTATATTTTCTTGATGTCTAATGAGGCTGAACATCTTTTTACGTCTTTTTTGGCCATCATTTATCTTCACTTGTGATGTATTTATTTAAATCATGTTGATTGATCTTTTCATAGTATCAGCGTATGGTTCGGGAGTCAATGGGACTCAGCTTGGGCAGAGTTTACACACAGAACGTGGAGCCCTGCCTTTTTAGTCCTCTCTGATATGGTATTCTCTTCTCAGTCCAAAAGATAATACATTTAAACAGAGATCCAGCTGTTCTCAACCAGAGTAGGACTGTGGCCCATCCTTAATCCAAACCGGCAATGATAGGGTACCCTCCTTGTGTTGGATTCTTCCTTCACATCTTCACTCACTCCAGAATCTGCACACCTTTATTCACTCTGTAGAGCTTCAAGGTAGTTATGTTTTTGTATATTTTGTCCAGAATTATAATTTCTATCTGTAGAGAGTTTGGTCTTCTGGGAACTCATTCTGCCATATAGAAAGTATAATTCTCAAAGGAGTGTTTTGAAAACTGTAGACAAGAAAGGACTCTAGCTAGGATTTATTAAGCACCTAATTTACATTCACCTAGGATTTTACAAATTATTCTGTGTAGTCAGTACAATGTTGATTCTTTCAGCATCCTTACATTATTAAGAAAACTAAGATCAGGGCTGCAGAATAGTATCCCAAAGTCGCAAATTACATTTATGTGGGCCTGGAACATAATCAGACAAAGATTGTCAGATTCTAAATTCTGTATACTCTTAAGTGAACCATGTGGCTTTTTTCAGTTTGTAACCATAAGAATGAAGTTTCCTAGTAGTTACCATAATAACCAGAAGTAATATAAGTTAGCATTTACAAACTTTATAAGATTACTGCAGATACATTTCTGGCTTTTCCCTCATGCAAACAATATTTGATACAATATACCTGTATCCATTGCATATTATGATCTGTAATTGATCTTTTGCCAAAAGACGATTGATTCAATGAAAAATTATGATTTAGAAGAAAAGTTAAAATCCATTCACTGGAAAGATATCCTATATTCATGGACTTGAAGAATTAATATTGTTTAAAATCTCCAAATTATCCATCATGATCTATATAGATTCAATGCAATCCCTATCAAAATACCAATGAGATTCTTCACAGGAATAAAACTAAAATCACAAAATTTGTTTGGAATTATAGAAGACTCCCAAATATTCATGCAATCTTGAAGGAAAAAATATACAAATACAAAAACAATGCTGAATATACAAATACAAAAACAGCCAGGTATGGTGCCTCATGGCTGTAGTCACAGTCTCAGCAATTTGGGAGGACAAGGCGGGAGGATTGCTTGAGCCCTGAAGTTTGAGAAAAGCCTTGGCAACATGGAGACAATCTTGGCTCAAAAAAAAAAAAAAGCTGGAGGCATCACACTACCTGACCTCAAAGTATACTACAAAGCTATAGTAAACAAAACAGGATGATACTGTCATAAATGTCATAAAAACAGACAGACAGACCAATGTAGCAGTATAGAAAGCCCAGAAATAAATCTATGCATCGATAGCCAACTGATTTTCAACAGAGGCACAAAGAATACACAGTGGGGAAAGGGCAGTATCTTCAATAATTGGTGTTGAAAAACTGGATATATACATGCAAAAGAATAAAATTAGATATTTATCCCTTACCATATACAAAACTTAACTAAAAATAAATTAAAGAATTAAATGTAAGATGTCAATCTATGAAATTACTGAAGAAAACACACGGGAAATGCTTCATGACATTCCTCTGGGCAAGGATTTTTTTGGGTAAGACCTCAAAAGCACAAATAACAGAAGGAAAAATAGACAAAAGGGATTACATCAAGCTAAAAAGCTGGTTCACAGCAAAGGAAAAATCAGAGGAGAGAAAAATACAGCCTACAGAATGGAAGAACATATTTGTAAACCATGTATCTAATAAGAGGTTAATATCCAGAATATAAAAGGAACACAAACAATTCAATAGTAAAAAAAACAAGTACTGCAATTTAAAAATGGGCAAAAGACCTGAATAGACATTTCTCAAAAGAATACATACAAATGGCCAAGAGGTATATGAAAACATTCTCAACATCACTAACAATTATGGAAATGCAAATCAAAGCCATAATGAAATATCACCTCACTCCTGTTAGAATGGCCATCATCAGAAAGACAAATAATAACCAGACAACTTCTGCTGGGAGTGTAAATTAACACAGTCATTATGGAAAACAGCATGGAGATTCCTCAAAAAATTTAAAATAGAACTAACAGATGATCCAGTAATTTCACTACTGGGTATATATCCAAAGAAATTGAAATCAGTATGTAGAAGAGATATCTGTACTCCCATGCTTATCACAGTACTATTTGCAATAGCCAAGATAAGGAATTAACCTAAGTGCACATCAATCAATGAACAGATAAAGAAAATGTAGTACATATACACAATGGAATATTATTCAGCCATAAGAATTAATAAAATCCTGCCATTTGCCACAACATAGATGAACATAGAAGACATTATGCTAAGTGAAATAAGTCAGGAACAGAAAGACAAATAATGCATGATCTCACTTACATATGGAATATAAGCTGATCACATTGAAATACAAAGTAGAACGGTGGCTACCAGAGGCTGGGGTGAGTAGAGGGGAGAAGGGATCAGGACGATGTTGTTTAAAGGGTATATAATTATAGTTAGATAGGAGGAATAAATCTCAAGAGATTTATTATAGAGCAAGATTACTATCGTTAATGATGATGTAATCTTGAAAAATAGAGAGTGGATGCTATGAGCTCTTTTCACAAAAATGATAACTATATGAGGTGATGCATTTGTTAATTAGCTGAATTGAACCCTTTCACAATGCATGTATGTACCATGAAATGTCATGTTGTATACAACAAACACATACAGTGTTATATGTCAGTTTAAAAGAAATCTGTTCAAAAATTACTTATTTAGCATCTACTATGTGTTGTGTACTACCATAATTTCTGTGATCACAAAGGAAACAGGCACCTTAAGCCATTATCTATTATACAAAGAGCAGTAAACTGTTCAATTAGTAGGTCAGACTTTTAAAAAACAGGAAAACTAGCTATGTAGCAAACGATGAAAATACAAATGGAACTGCAAAATACAATGCATTCTCTCAAGAAATTATAAAGAGTATCCTGAGATTACGTAAAGGTGATTAATCTGGTTTAGGAAGGGGAGTCAAAACATTTTGCATCTCCAACGTGTTGACTCCACCAAAAAATTCAGTAACACCTTCTCAATCTCTTTCTTTCTCTGTTTCCTATTTGGGGTTCATATCTGTCAACCTCTATGATAAGTGCATGACTGAACTTCTACTGTTTACTGATACAGGGAATGTTCAGATTCATAGAATTCTTCCTTTCTGTCATTCTCTTCAAGAAGAAGCAATGTTGACAGACATAGGGCATCTGGGGTCAGGTGGGAACCTGAGAGACAGAAAATTTTATGTGCTAAATAAAAGCAGGTCCCTTCAGTTCAACAAAAGTTGGAATAGCAATGATGTGAGCATTTAACATAAAAGCAGCATGGAAACCATATAATATATTGGTATCTATAATATTTTCTTCCTTCTTTTTTGACAGCCATAATATGCATGTGTATATTCAGAGAACATCTTTGTCATCATCATCATCATCACCATCATCACCATCATTAATGTGCCTGCCTGAGAGTAAAACAATTTTCTTCTCCATCATACAACAAATGTTTAGAAGTATGTGATTGACAACTTTGTGTTGCAGAATTCTTCTAGAGAAAAGGCAAACTCTGTTAGTGTTGTGGATCTTAAGAGAAGATTGTTGCTCCTGCATTAAGTGTGTAAGCAGTACACACACACACACACACACACACATAAATTTTTTCCTAAGAATTAAACCTAGTTTATTTCCATTGTCAACCTTCATTATTCTGCCATGGTAGCAGAAACTTAATCTCAGTCTTTTTGGGGCTTTTCTTTTTAATTTTTGGCAGGAAGGCTGGATGTCTGAGTCTCAACTCAGGAGAGCTGTGCTTAACTTAGTTTAGGGCTGGGAAGACAGATGGCCCTTATTCTCCAGTTTGTGCACATAGATCCCTATTCACATATGCCAGAATATTCCTCCCCTTTCAGTTCTGAAGGTTTTCTTCACTACATGAGTCTCCCACTTGGAGGCACTAGAATACCATATGGCTTCTGTGTCCTGCTGGGACACAAGTACTTCCACCTGGACTTTGCTCCAATTTACCTAATCCAGCCCAGCAAGCTTTCCCTTTCTGATGTCTTACTTTCACGTGAAGATTGTCCTGGAAGCAGGAAAAAGGCCTTTTTTGCATCCCCATACAGGACTTATTGATGACTCTGTTCTGATCTGTTTCTCCATACTACCTTAACAGAAAAATTATTGTTTATCACCACCCAGGCAAGGGTTGAGAAGGAGGTGACAGAGACCTACTTATTATTGAATTGTTTGTGTCTTTATTTTCTTTCAACCATTTTGTCTATGCTCCAGTATTCATAGTCTTCCTGAGAGTTGTAGATTTCAAAATTCAAAATCTAAGAAATTACTTTTTCTGCCTTTCCTACTTCATTCCCTTGGTTTTTTTTAAGTCTATGCTCTCTATTTCTGACAAGCAGGTAGGATTAATTACATGTCTTCTCTCCAAAGAGAGAAAAACAGGTATCTTTTGAGATTTGCTTCTTTCATACAGCTAATCAGCAGTTATTATATCTTTTTCCTGCTTTATTCCCTTTTCATATTGTTATAATAGTAGTCAGACATGAGCAGGGCAGGAGAGGGGATCCCCAACCCCCCACCAGGAATGTCAGGCAACAATCTGGTGAAGGGTAGGTCGTTGTTAAACTGCCTCTCTAAAATAATAATTAGTCACAGCCGGCACCAGGGAAAGGCCGTCTCCCAGTAGCTGGAAAAAACCTGAAACTGGTGATCAGTAGCTTCCCAATAAGATCTCAGGTGTTGGGCGAATGTGCCCAAGCATGCGTACTAAGAGGCAAAATGGCGGAGTTTGACTAGTATATGACATTCTTCTAGGAAAGCTAGACTGGTAAGAGAAGAACACCTCGAGTGAGCATGCGCACACCTCCAGTAAACACACTGCACACGCAGCCCCTCCCAAGCGCTCACAGGCCACTGAGCATGTGGGCAGCCCACCCCAAGGGAAGAATCAGGGGAGAAGGGACACAAGACCCCAGAAGTATGCCAGTGTTTAAAATCCCAAGTCAAAGGCCAAACAGTGCACTTGATCTCTAAAGTCACCTTCTTGGCCTTCTTTCAAGTGTACTTTACTTCCTCTCATTCCTGCTGTAAGGCTTTTTAATAAACTTTCACTCCGGCTCTAAAACTTGGGACTCTAGAGGTAGAGTCTCTCATTCTACCCTACGCCCCTCGGTCGAATTCTTTCTTCTGAGGAGGCAAGAACTGAGGTTGCTGCAGACCCTTACAGATACACCACTGGTAACACACTTTGCTGCCATATGACTCTGATACATTCTGCTGCCAACAATATTTTAAGACAGTGAGTAAACACAATAAAATGTTTGAAGGAGGACACAAAGAGAGAAGGAGAATTCCAATAGCAACAGCAAAGAAAAAGAACATAGGTTAATTTTGAATTTTAACTGCCTTACCATATTTGAGAGCTGTTTGCATCCTATATTGGACCAGGCACAGGGGACATTCAGCTACAATTCTTGAGAGAGAAAATTATAGTAATTGGTCTTTTCCATCAAATTTTAAGTGCATACATCTTGGTTACAGCCACTGGGAGAAAGTCATGGAGGTAAACCAGTATGCAGGTGCTAACACATGGATGAAACATGTTACATCAAAAACATTCAACAGGATGTGACTCAATTGGGTGAACATGTGAGATGATATTCTTGGATTTAGTTCATCCATGTTCTGTACCATTCATCCCATTAACTACGGTGTGTGATGTTGGATAACTCATTTTATCTTCTCTTTCCTCATGTTTTGTACACATAAAGTAATGGCTTGGTAAAATGGAGTTTTGTGCAAGTTTACCAATTCTACATTTTGTGAAAACCACCAAGGTTTGCTTGCCAATTACTTGCTCAGTTCTACAATGTTATGCCATATTGACATGAATATTTTCTTTCTTTCTTTCTCTTTCTTTCTTTCTTTCTTTCTTTCTTTCTTTCTTTCTTTCTTTCTTTCTTTCTTTCTTTTTCTTTCTTTCTTTCTCTCTCCCTCCCTCCCTCCCCCACCTCTCTCACCTTCCTTCCTCTCTTCTTTCTCTTTCTTTCTTTCTTTCTTTCTTTCTTTCTCTCTCCCTCCCTCCCTCCCCCACCTCTCTCACCTTCCTTCCTCTCTTCTTTCTTTCTTTTCTTTCTTTCTTTCTTTCTTTCTTTCTTTCTTTCTTTCTTTCTTTCTTTCTTTCTTTCTCTTTCTTTCTTTCTTTCTTTCTTTCTTTCTTTCTTTCTTTCTTTCTTTCTTTCTTTCTTTCTTTCTTTCTTTCTTCTGCCCAGGCTGAAGTGCAATGGCATGATCTCAGCTTCCTGCGATCTCTGCCTCCCAGGTTCAAGCGATTCTCCTGCCTCAACCTCCTGAGTAGCTAGGATCACAGGTGCCTGCCACCACACCTGGCTAATTTTTGTATTTTTAGTAGAAACGGGGTTTCAGCCATGTTGGCAAGGCTGGTCTTGAACTCCTGACCTCATGATCTGCCCGCCTCAGCCTCCCAAAATACTGGGATTGCAGGGGTAAGCCACCGCACCATTGGCGCCATTGGTATTTTTTAAATTCTACTGTTTGATTTTGAGTTCACAGAAAAGAGAGACATCATCAAGTTTCCATCTTACGTAGCACATTAAAACACAATGCTGTATATGGGAACAGTGGAAAAATATTGTTTGATGCAAATTTTGGATACCAATTTGTTTTAATTTAAATCTCCAGTGTCAATTCCTCCTTTTATCTTTCCAGCACTTAAGAACAGTAAATAAGAGGAAATGCCTGACTTATAGGTTTTACAGGATTAATAGGAAAAAATGATAGACAGAAGTGACTGAAATATTCCTTCCTTTGCACAAGACAGACTTACCTCTGCCACTTCTTCAATTACTTCACCAACCTCCTCTTCTATTCATGTTCTCTAAGGAAGATATTGACATGAGATTGGTCAGAGATTTGGCCACAATTATTAATAAGTGGAATTATTGTATCTCAAAAGGGAAAAACCCTAGATTTCTCTCTTATCCCTTAAATTAATTCCTCTTAAAACTATTTGGTAAGCAATTATCTTAGGTCTTGGACCACAGAACACATTGGGCAATTTTCTGGAATCTAAATGACTTCTATAGTTGAGCTCAGGCTTTTTCTAGAGCAAGCCTGTCTCTGTCTCTTCTGCTGCTTCTCTTATTTCTTATTCTCCTCCATCTATAACTATGCATGTTTCTCTCAATTATTTAGAATGAGGGAAGAAAAAAAAAAGGTTCTAATGAGATTTTGTTTCTCATCAGGATTTCTAAGCTGCCTTTTTAATTGGGATCTGAATTGGAATATCAGACACTTAAACATCTAGGAATAAATTGGAACTCTAATTTTCATTTTGCTCTGATTTGTTGCATGTCTTTCTTTTTATGCAAAAGAACTAAATTTCACAACAGGATTTGAGTGTTCTGATTCTTGCAGGGATAACATCATGGTAACAGAACAATTCATAAGCCATGACACTGTGAAACAGATAAAGTAGTTTTAAAGTGACACAGATTTAGTTTCTGTTCTTTCTCATGACATTGTGTGTATGCATACACACATACACAAATACGCATATTTTACATTTTTATGACCCAGTAAGAGATCATCACTATTCTGGTCACAAGTGGTACAGAGATAGAGTAAGCAGCAAAAAAAACCCCTGACTTTATTGACTTACATTTTACTGGGGGATAAATATCTATTCGAAAGTTAATTTTTTTGGTAGCAATAAATTCTATGAAGAAAATAAAGCACTTACTACCTTCATTAATTTGAACAAGTTATTTAACCTCTTTGAGCCTCACTTTTCCCATTTACTAAAAGAAACAATTGAAAATGACATTTAGGTTACCTTTTTATAAGATAATGTTGGGATAAAACTAGTCCATAAACATAAAAAGTTATTTGGTAACTACAACATAATGTTCTGTTGGGCAAGAAAAATGCACCTTATTCTTTCACTCACATAAACATTGTAATGGTCCAGGAATGTCAGATTGCTTGTTTTTAACCATCTGTTCTATTTCACTCAATATGGGGTCCCTTTTTTCTCCTTTTGAATAGGTAGCTTGTCAAAAATCCCAACAAATGTTCACACAGATTTTTAATAATTTTAGCAATTCATTTGGAAAACCTTTGTGTTGGAAGTCCAGACCTTGGCAAGTCTGGAGCAACAGGAAGGAAGAGCTGAAAATAGGCACAGGATGGGCACGTTGGTCTCAATGATGCCCCCAGCCCTGGCCATTGGACCATATTTAAACAAGTGGGAAGTTCTGACAGAATGCTGTAGGACTTTCATATTCAAGAGGCTTTGTGCTTTTTCATCCTCTATCAAGAAAGATGTTTGGAAATTTCAAAGTTGATGATAACTTAAGTAGTGCTTGCATTTCCTGAATGTAAAAATTCTTTTAAAAGCTCTTGCCTATTAACAATTTGGAATTATTCTAAAACAAAGTATCTCATAGGTTTCTACAAACATGGCTATAAAAATAACTAGTCTTGAGGTTTTTAAGAGAACACTTGATCTTAGACGTCAAAATGAAGCTCCCCAAGTTTTCTGATAATAATAATGCACTGTGTACTTGGAAACACCTTTTGAGAAATTTCTTTCTCAGATCATGCAAATCCACAAACATGCAGAATTCTCCTGAAGTCATGTGGTCTTTGTTGTTATTATTAATAACAGCCACAAATATTAAAAACTTCCTGTGTATCAGCAAAAAAACTTACATTGTGTGCATAAAATTTGTGATCCCCAAGCTATATCTTCAGAGTAACTTTTCTTAATAAATTTAAGAAATATTGAGTTAAACAAGACATGGATTTATTTTTCTTTCATATAACTAAAAAACAGGTAGGTTGTTCAGACCTGTTGTGGTAGGTCCTTAATGTCACTGAAACCAGTCTTAACTATTCTTAGGATGCAACCCTTTTCCTTATGCTGAAATGTGGCTGCTAAAACACCAATCAAGCAAGAGAGGTCTTCTAGTTGAGTTTCCTTTAAAGAGATTTTGTGGAACTTCTATACTTAATGGCTCACATCTCATTGGCAATACCAACTAGCTAGCAAGACTCAAAATTGAGATTGTTTTATCTGGGCACATTACCACCCATAGCAATATAGATGTTTTTTATATTATTATTCAAAGAAGAAAGGATATTAACAATATCTGCTATGGCATGTTATCCCCATTTCCCCCATAAAGAAATGTATATATATCCTGTATTAATTTAATTATTTTGCTCATTATGAATGAGCATGTTTTCATATGTCTTAAAATTTGATCGTACCATTTCTTTGTATATTCCTAGACTATATATATCCTCATGCTCTCTATTGATAGGTCTTACTCATCCTTTAAGATGTTCTCAAATATACATTCCATTTCTTGTATACAAAATCTGATGTGCTCAATGAGTTAATCACATCTTCAGTTATTATAAAATCATTTGAAACTATACTGGTGCTTATTCTATGTTTTATAATTACTAGGAAGGCATTTTTTCCTCTTTACCATAATGAAGATCCTTCAAGTCCAAGTTAGGTCATATTCATTATTATTATTATTATTATTATATTATTATTATATTTCTGCCTGAGCCTAGTACCCTTCACTGATTATTAAATATTTATTTTTATATCATCATTAATATCAAACAAATTTATAAGCCAGGTAAACAATCTAGTTTACTAAAAAGTAATGCATGAGGCCAAGAAAATAAAAGAATATTACCAATGATTTGATTCTAATTCTAATTCTAATTTTTTTTAGTGGTTTCCAACATCGAATTTACATCTAAGAAGTAAATATTTGACTGCAGTCAGTTTAATTCCTAGGCAGTATGCACAGAAGTTATGCCTTACTTTGCTTTAAAACATTATGTATTGCACATCTCTTTTATCTAAGAGTTCTGCTAGATTCTAAGAAAACAGTTTATAATTTTATTTTCTTTGCTTAGCTCTCCAGCAACAGGATGGACAATTTTGATGACCAGCTTAGTTGCTTTTTCCAAAATGATTTTATTGGTTTTGGCGGAAATGGTGTGTGAAATTTTGCCTAGTAAAAAATGTTTCACATCAGCCACATTTCCTGTTATTTATTATCGGTACCAGCGACTGCTAGAAGCTGCTGGACACATTTTCTTCCTTATTTTGTTGCTTTTCTAATCAACATTGGACTTTAAAATCTGGTGCTTGATTTTCTTCGCCCTGCCTGCCTTCATCAAAGCCTAATTTTGACACATTGATTTGACTGATGTCAGATGTACCTTCTGTCCTTTATATGATGTTAGATTTTAAAAGAGACTTAAATCCAGCCAGGTTTTCAGGTAAGACATAGTCACCAACTCCAAGGATGGTACAAGGGAAGATAAATAAATGGTTTTGAGTAACTTAATTTGTGCATTATATATTAATAATAGTATGAAGAGAGTTTTTAATATTGTTTCCCAAGATTACTTTGTACAACCATCTATTGATGAAAGTTCAAGATGTTTTCAAAGAGACAACTCTGAAGATAATTACATGTTCTCAAATATTTGCCAAGTATTTACTTACATTATCTTGAATTCATTCCCCATTGACACAGGGATAGTGACATTTTAGCGAAATTAGCCCTCTCTTTTTAATGGCTGGTTTTGGCTGTGTGTACAATTCAAAGATATTTATGACATAACGCCAATAAATAAATATGTATGAATGTTCATCTCTTGCTAGATACATATGAGAATCAATAACCATGAAAACGGCATGGCTTCTAATAGCATCTTGATAATATGCCCAAGACACCTTTGCTAAAACTATTACGCTTCTTAAAAAGTTGCTGTGTTTACATTTTGTTAGTATAGTCAGCAAGACTCTGATCTCCTTGTAGTATTTAAGCACTGAAGAGTCCCAGTAGTTAATGTAAACGAGAAAACCCAAGCAAGGGAAATTGCATGTAATTCTTGATTGTAATATGTCCTAGGAGAAGGTATCTACTGAGGCCTGTCAAACTAGGGTCTATATACCACCAGTGCTATATGCAATGTTTTGCTTGATCTTCATTTTAGCAACTTGATTCTAAAACTTTGTCTTCTTTTGAATATTTGAATAGCTAATTATCCTCAGCCAGACTACTTCATGATCTTGTTCAACTACAAAATTTAAATTCTTAAAAATCCCACAATATCCCTCTTTAATGTCAGTTCTATTTTCAAACTAGTCTATGAGTATTGTTACCTGTTTTTGGTTTTTGTTTTCTCACTCAAAAGTTGCTTTTTCACTGCCTAAACAGCCTGCGATTGATTCCCTGTGCTACTTGTTCCAGTCATAAAATTTTGGGATTTGTTCCTGTACAGTAGAAAATAAATGTTTTCTTCAACTATACTCTCAATAACACAAACACCTCTATGACCAGATGTGTGCATTTTTCCTATCCCAAGCAATTCTCCGACACCAGTTGAATATCATATAACTAAATTTAATTTAGACATGATGTATCTGAAGATAGTATTAGATCTCACAAGTTAAGGGCTCAAGACTGCCTCCAACATGAAATGCCAATCTAAAGTCTACAGATTACCCACAACTTCCATCCAACTTGATTACAAAGAAAAGGATCATTTGTTAGAGCAGCTCACAGAACTCAGGAAACCACTTTGCTTGCTAGATTACCGGTGTATTACAAAGGATATAAGTCAGGAACAGCCACAGAGAAGAGAAGCACAGGGCAAGGTCTGGGAGAAGTGAGGCAGAGCTTCCTCACTCTCTCCAGGAGCACAACCGTCCAGGACCACAACCATCCAGGACCAGTGTTCGGCAACCCGGAAGCGCTCCAAAAGCTATTGTCTTGGGTTTTTATGCAGGCTTCATTATGGAGTCCTGAGTGATTCAGTCATTGGTCATGGTGATCATTGTGGCCTCCTGTCTTTTTTTTCCTTCCTGGAAGGCAGGTAGACGGAGCTAGCCCTCATCCTAAAGTTATCCAGGAGAATTCAACCACTAGTCCTCTCAGCATTTAAAACTACACTTACTGCTTCAAAAATTCCCAGGGTTTTAAGAATTAGGGCAGAGACAAAATGTGTATTTCTTACTACATCACAATATCACAATTCCTGAGCCCCTTCCAGTTAAAATTCTTCCCTATGTTCCTAATTTCTCAACTACTTATCTTTTATCTGTAGCTTTTTTTCCATCTGCAGAATAAAATTAAAGATGCTGTTTTTTTTTTTTATAAGATATTGTGAAGTACATAACAGTATTATCTGTCAAGTGCTTTGGAGACATGTTGGTCACATGACCAGCTCTCTATTAATACTAGTTTCTATCATTGTGTGTATAAGTGTATATGTGTCTCTGGATATGTGTGTGCAAATGCATTTGTGTGTGCACAAGTAGAAATTTACAAAGAAAAGTTAAATAGCCATACAGATTTGGAGAAAACCCAGATTCTCTTGGATAGCTCCTTAGTTACCTGATTGCATTTCCCCTTTAATAATTAATCATATTAGCTAAAAGAAAGTGAAAAAGATCTTATTGTACTTTTTAACATAAGCTGATAAATAATATAGTGCAAAATAAGTTATTTGTAATCAAAAAGGGATGGAAAGGTTGCTTTCTTTTGGCCTTTACTTTCTTGGGGAAGGCTGAAGTAGATTGTGAGGTAGAAGCAGGCTTAGTCACATAGGATCTAACATTATGTTTCTTTTTTTTTTTTTTTTTTTATTATACTTTAGGGTTTTAGGGTACATGTGCACAATGTGCAGGTTTGTTACATATGTATCCATGTGCCATGTTGATTTCCTGCACCCATTAACTCGTCATTTAGCATTAGGTGTATCTCCTAATGCTGTCCCTCCCCCCTCCCCCCACCCCACAACAGTCCCTGGAGTGTGATGTTCCCCTTCCTGTGTCCATGAGTTCTCATTGTTCAATTCCCAGCTATGAGTGAGAACATGCGGTATTTGGTTTTTTGTCCTTGCGACAGTTTACTGAGAATGATGTTTTCCAGTTTCATCCATGTCCCTACAAAGGACACGAACTCATCATTTTTTATGGCTGCATAGTATTCCATGGTGTATATGTGCCACATTTTCTTAATCCAGTATATTGTTGTTGGACATTTGGGTTGGTTCCAACTCTTTGCTATTGTGAATAGTGCCGCAATAAACATACGTGTGCATGTGTCTTTATAGCAGCACGATTTATAGTCCTTTGGGTATATACCCAGTAATGGGATGGCTGGGTCAAATGGTATTTCTAGTTCGAGGTCCCTGAGGAATCGCCACACTGACTTCCACAATGGTTGAACTAGTTTACAGTCCCACCAACAGTGTAAAAGTGTTCCTATTTCTCCACATCCTCTCCAGCACCTGTTGTTTCCTGATTTTTTAATGATGGCCATTCTAACTGGTGTGAGATGGTATCTCACTGTGGTTTTGATTTGCATTTCTCTGATGGCCAGTGATGATGAGAATTTCTTCATGTGTTTTTTGGCTGCATAAATGTCTTCTTTTGAGAAGTGTCTGTTCATGTCCTTTGCCCACTTTTTGATGGGGTTGTTTGTTTTTTTCTTGTAAATTTGTTTGAGTTCATTGTAGATTCTGGATATTAGCCCTTTGTCAGATGAGTAGGTTGCAAAAATTTTCTCCCATTCTGTAGGTTGCCTGTTCACTCTGATGATTGTTTCTTTTGCTGTGCAGAAGCTCTTTAGTTTAATGAGATCCCATTTGTCGATTTTGGCTTTTGTTGCCATTGCTTTTGGTGTTTTAGACATGAAGTCCTTGCCCACGCCTACGTCCTGAATGGTATTGCCTAGGTTTTCTTGTAGGATTTTAATGGTTTTAGGTCTAACATATAAGTCTTTAATCCATCTTGAATTAATTTTTGTACAAGGTGTAAGGAAGGGATCCAGTTGCAGCTTTCTACATATGGCTAGCCAGTTTTCCCAGCACCATTTCTTAAATAGGGAATCCTTTCCCCACTTCTTGTTTTTGTCAGGTTTGTCAAAGATCAGATAGTTGTAGCTATGCGGCATCATTTCTGAGGGCTCTGTTCTGTTCCATTGATCTATGTCTCTGTTGTGGTACCAGTACCATGCTGTTTTGGTTACTGTAGCCTTGTAGTATAGTTTAAAGTCAGGTAGCGTGATGCCTCCAGCTTTGTTCTTTTGGCTTAGGATTGACTTGGCGATGTGGGCTTTTTTTTGGTTCCATATGAACTTTAAAGTAGTTTTTTCCAATTCTGTGAAGAAAGTCATTGGTAGCTTGATGGGGATGGCATTGAATCTATAAATTACCTGGGGCAGTATGGCCATTTTCACGATATTGATTCTTCCAACCCATGAGCATGGAATGTTCTTCCATTTGTTTGTATCCTCTTTTATTTCATTGAGCAGTGGTTTGTAGTTCTCCTTGAAGAGGTCCTTCACATCCCTTGTAAGTTGGATTCCTAGGTATTTGATTCTCTTTGAAGCAATTGTGAATGGGAGTTCACTCATGATTTGGCTCTCTGTTTGTCTGTTATTGGTGTACAAGAATGCTTGTGATTTTTGTACATTAATTTTGTATCCTGAGACTTTGCTGAAGTTGCTAATCAGCTTAAGGAGATTTTGGGCTGAGACAATGGGGTTTTCTAGATATACAATCATGTCATCTGCAAACAGGGACAATTTGACTTCCTCTTTTCCTAATTGAATACCCTTTATTTCCTTCTCCTGCCTGATTGCTCTGGCCAGAACTTCCAGCACTATGTTGAATAGGAGCGGTGAGAGAGGGCATCCCTGTCTTGTGCCAGTTTTCAGAGGGAATGCTTCCAGTTTTTGCCCATTCAGTATGATATTGGCTGTGGGTTTGTCGTAGATAGCTCTTATTATTTTGAGATACGTCCCATCAATACCTAATTTATTGAGAGTTTTTAGCATGAAGGGTTGTTGAATTTTGTCAAAGGCCTTTTCTGCATCTATTGAGATAATCATGTGGTTTTTGTCTTTGGTTCTGTTTATATGCTGGATTATATTTATTGATTTGCGTATGTTGAACCAGCCTTGCATCCCAGGGATGAAGCCCACTTGATCATGGTGGATAAGCTTTTTGATGTGCTGCTGGATTCGGTTTGCCAGTATTTTATTGAGGATTTTTGCATCAATGTTCATCAAGGATATTGGTCTGAAATTCTCTTTTTTGGTTATGTCTCTGCCAGGTTTTGGTATCAGGACGATGCTGGCTTCATAAAATGTGTTAGGGAGGATTCCCTCTTTTTCTATTGATTGGAATAGTTTCAGAAGGAATGGTACCAGTTCCTCCTTGTACCTCTGGTAGAATTCGGCTGTGAATCCATCAGGTCCTGGACTCTTTTTTGTTGGTAAGCTATTGATTATTGCCACAATTTCAGAACCTGTTATTGGTCTATTCAGAGATTCAACTTCTTCCTGGTTTAGTCTTGGGAGGGTGTATTTGTCGAGGAATTTATCCATTTCTTCTAGATTTTCTAGTTTATTTGCATAGAGCTGTTTGTAGTATTCTCTGATGGTAGATTGTATTTCTGTGGGATCGGTGGTGATATCCCCTTTTCATTTTTTATTGCATCTATTTGATTCTTCTCTCTTTTCTTCTTTATTAGTCTTGCTAGCGGTCCATCAATTTTGTTGATCTTTTCAAAAAACCAGCTCCTGGATTCATTAATTTTTTGAAGGGTTTTTTGTGTCTCTATTTCCTTCAGTTCTGCTCTGATTTTAGTTATTTCTAGCCTTCTGCTAGCTTTTGAATGTGTTTGCTCTTGCTTTTCTAGTTCTTTTAATTGTGATGTTAGGCTGTCAATTTTGGATCTTTCCTGCTTTCTCTTGTGGGCATTTAGTGCTATAAATTTCCCTCTACACACTGCTTTGAATGTGTCCCAGAGATTCTGGTATGTTGTGTCTTTGTTCTCGTTGGTTTCAAAGAACATCTTTATTTCTGCCTTCATTTCATTATGTACCCAATAGTCATTCAGGAGCAGGTTGTTCAGTTTCCATGTAGTTGAGTGGTTTTGAGTGAGTTTCTTAATCCTGAGTTCTAGTTTGATTGCACTGTGGTCTGAGAGACAGTTTGTTATAATTTCTGTTCTTTTAGATTTGCTGAGGAGAGCTTTACTTCCAACTATGTGGTCAATTTTGGAATAGGTGTGGTGTGGTGCTGAAAAAAATGTATATTCTGTTGACTTGGGGTGGAGAGTTCTGTAGATGTCTATTAGGTCCACTTTATGTAGAGCTGAGTTCAATTCCTGGATATCCTTGTTAACTTTCTGTCTCATTGATCTGTCTAATGTTGACAGTGGGGTGTTAAAATCTCCCATTATTATTGTGTGGGAGTTTAAGTCCCTTTGTAGGTCACTGAGGACTTGCTTTATGAATCTGGGTGCTCCTGTGTTGGGTGCATATATATTTAGGATAGTTAGCTCTTCTTGTTGAATTGATCCCTTTACCATTATGTAATGGCCTTCTTTGTCTGTTTTGATCTTTGTTGGTTTAAAGTCTATTTTATCAGAGACTAGGATTGCAACCCCTGCCTTTTTTTGTTTTCCATTTGCTTGATAGATATTCCTCCATCCCTTTATTTTGAGTCTATGTGTGTCTCTGCACGTGAGATGGGTTTCCTGAATACAGCACACTGATGGGTCCTGACTCCTTATCCAGTTTGCCAGTCTGTGTCTTTTGATTGGAGCATTTAGCCCATTTACATTTAACGTTAATATTGTTATGTGTGAATCTGATCCTGTCATTATGATGTTAGTTGGTTAATTTGCTCGTTAGTTGCTATAGTTTCTTCCTAGCCTCGATGGTCTTTACAATTTGGCATGTTTTTGCAGTGGCTGGTACCGGTTGTTCCTTTCCATGTTTAGTGCTTCCTTCAGGAGCTCTTTTAGGGCAGGCCTGGTGGTGACAAAATCACTCAGTGTTTGCTTGTCTGTAAAGTATTTTATTTCTCCTTCACTTATGAAGCTTAGTTTGGCGGGATAGGAAATTCTGGGTTGAAAATTCTTTTCTTTAAGAATGTTGAATATCGGCCCCCACTCTCTTCTGGCTTGTAGAGTTTCTGCCGAGAGATCAGCTGTTAGTCTGATGGGCTTCCCTTTGTGGGTAACCCGACCTTTCTCTCTGGCTGCCCTTAACATTTTTTCCTTCATTTCAACTTTGGTGAATCTGACAATTATGTGTCTTGGAGTTGCCCTTCTCGAGGAGTATCTTTGTGGCGTTCTCTGTATTTCCTGAATCTGAATGCTGGCCTGCCTTGCTAGATTGGGGAAGTTCTCCTGGATAATATCTTACAGAGTGTTTTCCAACTTGGTTCCATTCTCCCCATCATTTTCAGGTACACCAATCAGATGTAGGTTTGGTCTTTTCACATAGTCCCAAATTTCTTGGAGGCTTTGTTCATTTCTTTTTATTCTTTTTTCTCTAAACTTCCCTTCTCTCTTCATTTCATTCATTTCATCTTCCATCAGCGATATCCTTTCTTCCAGTTGATCACATCTGCTACTGAGGCTTCTGCAATCTTCACGCAGTTCTCGAAACTTGGCTTTCAGCTCCATCAGCTCCTTTAAGCCCTTCTCTCCATTGGTTATTCTAGTTATCCATTCTTCTAATTTTTTTTCAAAGTTTTTAACTTCTTTGCTATTGTTTTGAATTTCCTCTCGTAGCTCAGAGTAGTTTGATCGTCTGAAGCCTTCTTCTCTCAACTCATCAAAGTCATCCTCCATCCAGCTTTGTTCCGTTGCTGGTGAGGAACTGCGCTCCTTTGGAGGAGGAGAGGTGCTCTGTTTTTTAGAGTTTCCAGTTTTTTTGTTCTGTTTTTTCCCCATCTTTGTGGTTTTATCTACTTTTTGTCTTTGATGATGGTGATGTACAGATGGGTTTTTGGTGTGGATGTCCTTTCTGTTTGTTAGTTTTCCTTCTACCAGACAGGACCCTCAGCTGCAGGTCTGTTGGAGTTTACTAGAGGTCCAATCCAGACCCTGTTTGGCTGGGTGTCAGCAGCAGTGGCTGCAGAACAGCGGATTTTCGTGAGACCACAAATTCAGCTGTCTGATAGTTCCTCTGAAAGTTTTGTCTCAGAGGAGCACCCGGTTGAATGAGGTGTCAGTCTGCCCCTACTGGGGGGGTGCCTCCCAGTTAGGCTGCTCAGGGGTGAGGGACCCACTTTAGGAGGCAGTCTGTCCGTTCTCAGATCTCCAGCTTTGTGCTGGGAGAACCACTACTCTCTTCAAAGCTGTCAGTCAGACAGGGACATTTAAGTCTGTGGAGGTTCTTGCTGAGTTTTTGTTTGTCTGTGCCCTGTCCCCAAAGGTGGAGCCTACAGAGGCAGGCAGGCCTCCTTGAGCTGTGGTGGGCTCCACCCAGTTGGAGCTTCCTGGCGGCTTTGTTTACCTAAGCAAGCCTGGGCAATGGCGGGCGCCCCTCCCCCAGCCTCGCTGCCGCCTTGCAGCGTGATCTCAGACTGCTGTGCTAGCAATCAGCGAGACTCCGTGGGCATAGGACCCTCCGAGCCAGGTGCGGGACACAATCTCCTAATGTGCCGTTTTCCAGGCCCGTTGGAAAAGCGCAGTATTAGGATGGGACTGACCCGATATTCCAGGTGCCGTGTTTCCCCTTTCTTTGACTAGGAAAGGGAACTCCCCCACCCCTTGCGCTTCCCGAGTAAGGCAATGCCTCGCTCTGCTTCCGCTCGCGCACAGTGCGCTTCACTGACTGTCCTGCACCCACTGTTAGGCACTCCCTAGTGAGATGAAACCGGTACCTCAAGCAGAAATGCAGAAATCACCTGTCTTCTGTGTCGCTGGGGCTGGGAGCTGGAGACCGGAGCTGTTCCTATTCCGCCATCTTGGCTCCTATCCTAACATTATGTTTCAAAACTCTAGATCTGTCATCCAATTTATTTTTCTCAAGTACTAACTATTTAAATTTTTAATGAAAAATTTTTTTCTTACTATTTATTCTAACTGAAAAATCTCTCTATAACTGTTGATTTATATATGGTGGTTCTTTGTAGGGGTATTTTAGTGGAATTTTAAAGGTAAAAATATACTAAATGATAGTAAAAACAATAAATTCTAATTCCAGTTAAGTTACCAACTGGCTCTGTATACCTGGCAAAGACTTGTATGGTCAAATTGGATCAGGTTCTACAGCGTGGCAATGCAAAAGTCTTGGGATACCAGATTTTTAAAAATCATACTTAATGATATTTTGTCACTCTCCTTGAAATTCTATGGTCCTTGCCATCTCAGGGTGATACTTACATACCTCTGCTATTTGCTTACATTATCTCCTATGCCTGAAGTTCTCCTTCCGCTCCCTTGTTTCTGGTTACTTCCTATGCTTTCTTCAAATTTTTAGCTCAAGCCACACTTTTTAGGAAGATTTTTCTACTTTTGATGACTTTCTTAACCATGTAAATCTCTTCTAAGGTACATATCCAATTGGCTTTTTATATTTTCTTTGTATGTTTTTATCAGTTTTTCTTATCCAGTAGAATATGAGCCATATGAAGTCAGGAACCTTGTCTGTTTTCCTGGCCATTGGATCTTTAGAGTCATACATAGGTATGGGTCAGCAAATAAAATGTGAATACACAGGTGCTTTCATGAATCTTTTTGTTTCATGGTATTTTTAAAGGAAACGAACCTGTAATTTCAATAAACACTTTTGTTATTATTTTAAAAGATGACAAGAGGGCCAACTATACTTAGATAACAAAGACCAACTACCAGAAAGAGCCATCACACAAACACTCCTGTAGACATGGAGGTGGATACTAGAAGTGTGGTCTAAAAGCTCAGCAAAGATTAAACATTAAACAAGTTGAGAGTAGTGTGTAGAGCCAATTCATACTGACCCCTGAAAGCCAATTGATACATTTTCAGTATTTGTGAACTGACTGTTACACCACTAGTAGCTTGGAATTGATCATTTCAGAAGTAATTACATCAGAGACATTGGTAAGTGCTACAAAACAAGCTCTCCTCCTTTCTCTCCCCTAAGGACCAGTTGTTTAACATTCACTAGCATGACACTTCCTGTCACACAAAATAGGAAGCAGTCACCTGGGCAAAGTTTGAAGATTCATGGGATGGAGAGTCAGGGGTTTGGGAGGGATCCAGAGAGATATTGGAGGTAAACAAATATATAAAATATATTATATATATTTTATATATACACATTTTTCCCACAAGATACTACCAGACAAAGCAGATTGCTTTTAATTTATTATTTCTTCTCTCTCACTAGGGATGCATTCTGCTTTCCAAAACAAAGATTCATAATATCCTCTGGGGTTATCATTGTCGTCATCATCATCATCATCGTCATCATCATTGCTACGAATCATAACAAACATATTTCAGAACAGTTATTACCCTTACTCTAGAAATCATTAATCTGAAACAGAGAAATTAAATCACTTATTCAGGGTTAGGAAGCTAGAAGACAGCGCAGTTGGAATTGCATCTAAGAGTTGTGCATTCAAATATAATCACACTGTCATGGCAGATAGGCTTTTGTTGGTCCAGTTATCCCACCCTCAACTTTGAGGCTTCACTTCGATAGCCAATTAGTAGTTAGTAGTTCTTTTTCCTAAATATGTGTTGTATATTTCTCAAAGTGATTTGACTGGATTTCTCTCCACCAGGCTGTCCATGCCTGAACTCCATTGTGTTTTACTTTGGCCCATTTGGATTTTTCTGCCCTCCCCAAAGATGTAATCTCCTTCTTGGTATGAATAAGCTAGTATCTTCTGGACATTTTTGTATTCAAAAAAAAAAATAAAACAGGAAGGCTAGTAGATATGTTCACCAATAAGGACTTCTTAATATCTTAGTTGTTCGAAAACATTTCTTCCCTCAGGTGGAAAAGCATTTTTTAAAAAGTATGCCTAAATAAAGCCTTTAAGCAAATAAAAGTGAAATAATGATAGCATCCATCAAGAAATACCCTGAAAACAAGTTTTCATTATTTCCCCTGTCACTCCTCATGCCAGAGGTTTCTTAAAATTTGGATTACACTCCTAAGGAAACATGACAAATGCCATCATCACGAATCAAATAAGTGGAAAGATCAATTCATTTACTGCAGAAAATTGTACAAACAAGTAATCTTAATAGCATTTTTCCTGCAATCCAGTATCAGCATATTGTGTGCTGAAATGAAAATGGATTACAGAACCTCCAAAATTAAAAATGGATCTCTGTACATATTTCCCAAGACAGTCTCCTGTCGTGGAGTATCTAATCATTCTCCACCCATCTTTTATTGCTATTGACGTAAGAGAATATTATCTCAAAGCAACTAATCAATAATATTATAATCTCCTAAAATTTTATCTCTGACTATTGGCATTTGAAAACACATCCTTGGTCACCAGGTTTCATAATTGCTTTTTTTTCTTTTTCAGTTTATTCAGTCCTTAGAAGATTTATGATGCATTTCAGAAAAAGATTCCGTAAATGTAACAGTTGCCTGAAAACCAGTGACATTTCATGTTAATATAGAAAATTGGCAATAAAATGAAAACATCTTAGTATCTATTTTATACATCTCAATGTTTGCTTGAATTCAGGTAATCAAAAGCATCAGTAATGTTTGTTTTAACATATGTATTCCAGGCATGTAAATATATTTGCCAGCACTCTAGTATGTGTCTAGAAGTTTGTGGAGCAGAGTTTTAAATTTATCCCATTCATCATATAGATACACATTTATATCAACTATGACAAGGAAAGTATCATTTGAAAACCATTTAGAGATGGACATAGGATAATTACTGATATCAATGCCATGTTTTATGCAAAGAATGTAAATGTCCATACCTATATCTTTTCAGAAATACCTTTCCAAAGCCCGTATATCACCTTTAATCACGATATGTACATATACATATGTGTATATATATATATATGAGAGAGAGAAAGAGAGGAGAAAAGAAAGAGCGAAAGTCTTATTAACATAACGCTATTAACAAGCATGTATTGAAGAATTCTTACATGTCAGTAACAGTGCCGATCACTTTCCAAGAAGGAGCTCCTTTGATACTCTTCAGAAACTTTGAAAGTGAACATTTTTTCAAATTAAGAAATAGAGTTACTTCAGCCTTTCAGAGGTGCATTTTCATTCTGAAAAGGAAATTAGACGACATGCATTAAAGACCAGTCATAATTCCTATAAACTATCAGATGATCCAAATATTACTCTGCCATTTTTATTTATAAAATAGATATCTTGAAAGTTGTTCTGACAGTTTAATGAAATTTTGAATTGTAACTCATAGGAAAAATTTTCTTCCCTGTTTGTTTATGACTAAAACTAGGTTCACCTATCACAAAATATGTTTAATTATCTTTTAGTTTGCATAAATGTGTTTGTATCTACTTATTCTTCTCATTGACCTCCATTATAAAACCAGAACTGTATTTTCATGCCTCTCATGGGTGTTTAGAGGGGAGGGAGGGTGTTAAGACATTTTCTATAAGTTGAAAATCTCTAGAAAAAGATACAAAAATATTATTTATTAGTTACCAGAATCATATTAGCTCAGTTTTGAGAAGTGGCATAACCAAAGATTTCAAAAGTTATTTTGGTCAGTGGCAAATTTCCTAAACCATGTAAACAAACAAACAAACAAACAAACAAACACCTTAAGCCAACTGCCGGTTTAATCCTCATGCAATGACTTAGCATAGAAATAAAAACAGTGTTTAAAGTATTGACAACTAGATGATTCTAACAGTGTGTGTTTAATGTGCTGGAGAGTGACAAAGAGGGTGAAAGAAATAGATTGGGCTTGGTAGTGTGCACCTGTTGTCCCAGCTATGCAAGAAGCTGAAGCAGAAGGATAGCTGGAACCAAGAATTTTGAGGCTGCAGTGAGCCATGATGGCATCATTGCACTGTAGCCAGGATGACAGAGTGAGACTCCTATCTCTATAAAAAAAAGAAAATACTAATGATACAAGATGTATATGATACATATAATACATGTGTATACACACACATTGCACTTCCACATAGATGATATATCATCTTCAATGACACTTAAACTTTTATTATTTTATTTGCTAAAATTCCAAAAATAATATATTCATTATATAATACATTATTTGCTTTCATTTTGCATTATTGACCAGCTTTTATATTTGAGCAAGAAACATTTGGGAGCAAATCTCAGATTGCCTTTCTGTGACTAATGTTGTAAACTACTTGATTTGTGAAATATTCTTTCTCTCAAAATGTTTCTTAGTTATATATTATTTGCTTTTAATATTGATTGTCATTGTTTTAAATGCAACAGAAAAGATCCTCAACAAAATGAAATATTGGTCTATTTATAGTGAATTATACAATTTTTAGTAAGATATTTGTCTCTTACTAGCAGCAGTCATCATTTGGATATATTTTATGTTGATTTGTTTTGTTGTAAATTTACTAGCCCTCATTATGCATCCTGCTGTTCAGTCTCCCATATCACACCCAGACAAAGCTTAATCTCTGATAACTGATACGTTTTGTAAATTTGTCCCTGCTCAAATCTCTTGTTGAACTGTAATCCCCAGTGTTGGAAGTGGGGCCTGGTGGGAGGTGACTGGATCATGGGGGCAGGTATCTTGTGGATGGTTTAGCACCATCCACTTGGTGCTGTTCTCATGATAGTGGGTGCATTCTCATGAGATCTGATTATTTAAAAGTGTGTGGCCTCTCTGTCTCAATTAGAGTTAGACTCTAGGATTGGTAGCTAAACAGGAAGGAGTTGAAAGAGATTAAGTTTCTTTGATTGTATGACGAACGGGCTTCTAGGATGACAAACCAAAGTAGTAAGCATTGCCCTTCAGAGTGCAATTTGTTTATTTTTATTTATTTATTTTTTTGAGACGGGGTTTCTCTCTTGTTGCCTAGGCTGGAGTGCAATGCAACGATCTCAGCTTATGGCAACCTCCGCCTCCCAGGTTCAAGCAATTCTCCCGCCTTAGACTCCTGAGTAGCTGGGATTACAGGCATGCACCTGTACAGGTCTCGAACTCCTGACTTCAGGTGATCGGCCCGCCTCGGCCTCCCAAAGTGCTGGGATTACAGGCGTGAGCCACCATGCCCGGCCTCAGAGTGCAATTTGTTCATTACTGATCTGCCGAAATAGAAAAACAAGTTTTTTATCTTAATATTTTTCATCTTATTTAGTGATGTGGAAACTTTTGGAGAAATCAGGGGAAAAGTAATTGATGCAATCCTATAGTTCAAATGCTTAATAGGATTCAAGATAGTTTAAACTGGTTCTCCTCAAAATGTGATCCTCAGACCAGCACCTGAGGTCATTGTTTGGAAACTTGTCAGGAATGAAAAACATCAAGCCCCACTCCAGGCCTGCTGAATCAAAATATTTGGAGTTAGGGCCCAGAAATCTTTCTTTTAACAAAATTTCGGGTGAATTCTTTCTTTAGCTAGTAGCATCAGCCTTACCTGATGCTGAAAATTAAATTTTTTAGAAATGCCAATTTCCCAGCCAGGCGCGGTGGCTCATGCCTGTAATCCCAGCACTTTGGGAGGCCGAGGCGGGCAGATCACGAGGTCAGGAGATCGAGACCATCCTGGCTAACACGGTGAAACCCCGTCTCAACTAAACAAAATAGGAAAAATTTAGCCGGGCATGGTGGCGGGCGGCTGTAGTCCCAGCTACTCGGGAGGCTGAGGCAGGAGAATGGC
Organism: Symphalangus syndactylus; assembly: GCF_028878055.3. Classification (NCBI taxonomy): domain Eukaryota; kingdom Metazoa; phylum Chordata; class Mammalia; order Primates; family Hylobatidae; genus Symphalangus; species Symphalangus syndactylus. The sequence goes on from NC_072433.2 coordinate 31,485,478, forward strand.
CCGAACCCGGGAGGCGGAGCTTGCAGTGGGTGGAGATCACGCCACTGCATTCCAGCCTGGGTGACAGAGCGAGACGCCATCTCAAAAAAAAAAAAAAAAGAAAAAGAAAAAAGAAATGCCAATTTCCCACTCCCACCCAAGACAGGAGACATCGGAAAGTCTGAGGTGAGACTAGCAAGCTATATTTTCACAAGCCCTCCAGGTAACTCTGCTAAAATTTGAGAACCACTGGTATAGAGGAATATTTTACCTTCTTTAGTGTATAGCAGAATCACCAGAGAAAATTGCAAATATCTGGGTCCTTTTCCCAGAGATTCTGAGTTACTACTTTCAGGGCCATGGCCAGAGATTCTGGATTTTAATTAGCATTCAGGCGATTCCAATATAGGTTGTTCTTGAACCAATTTGAGACATGCAGATATATGCTCTAGATATAGCCTGCTTTATCAGCCTTAAAGAACAGACTACACTTCTCTAGGAAGAGAAAAAGTTTGCTTGTTTAGGTAATGTTTAGTTTTTAGGAGTTTTCAGGTGTCTGAATTAGATTAATTATCCCACATTCTTCTCATTTTCCCAGATTCAATACTTGCAGCCCAGAAGAGATAACCCCCTGCTGGTGCATTAGTATTCTGGATGCTGGAAATAATGCTATAGATACAGTTTTTAACCTCATTCGTGACACCAGGAATACAATAATAGCATTATGAGTATACTAGTTTCAGTGCCTCTGGGAAAAAATACAATTTCTGCCTCATTAAGTTTTATTGATAAAACACAGATGTAGTTATATTATTCATATGACTTTCTGAATTTGTTTTTTGTCTTTTCCAACTTTTTTTAACATAATTTTTATGTTCCTATGGGATAAGTAATCATTTGAGATACAGTTAAATGAACAAAGATTGAATTTGTAAAATTTACTTTCAGCATGTGATGGAAAAATAGCAAATAACAACAACAATAAAAAATACTCTGTGGTTCTTTCTGACAGTTAGTTGAAGAAGACTCATCTACCTTTTTCCACAGCGATAGAAGGCAGGTCACACATAGCATATTATCCCATGCTACCCATATAGGCAAGGCTTTAAAATTCAGTCCCTGCAAAGATATCTCCAATAGCATCCTTAGGAGCTCTAATCATACTGATAGAACAGGAGTGCCTGTCAATAATTAAAGAATTTTGAACTACTAAAAGTCAAATAAAAAAATATAGACCCAAGTTGATTTTTTGCATGTTGGAAATATAACTCCATTGCAAATATAGTGTACCTTTTCTTAATGGAGCAATTCTATATCAAAACTAAGTTTTCTTCAAGAGGATCTACTTTTAAATACAAACATGAAAGATAAATCTGAGTGCTGATATACACGATATGAATTAACTGCCTCTTTACTAACTATATGATTTTTAAGTTCAGGGATGCATTTCTGTGCATTGGCTCTCAAACTTCTCTTTGATGATTGTTATTGAGAAAGAAAACTACATGTGAGAAAGGCTATAGCTGAGTGGTTAGACTGGATTAAATTAATTCATTTGTAAATAGTAGTTGAATGCCAATTTGTGGCAGGTATGTTTCTTGTTCATGGCAACACAATGTTACATGATTTCTGTCCACAGTGAGTTCATAGCTGGGCTTGATTATAGTACTCTAAGATCTTTAACTCCTTTATTTTCCAATCCAATATAATTATCTGGCAGTAACTTATGTACACTCTGCATATCTATACAACCTTTATGAGGCCAAATTTCTTTGACAGCATCTAAATTCACTTTTCCAAGGAAATCATTAGTCATGGCTCCTTGAAACTGGTGGAGTCTTTAGAAATGATCTATTTAATATCCACCACTTCACATAAGTAATCATTTTACAGAATTCCAGAGAAATTCTCATTCACCCAAATAGCAGACCATTTTCCAAAATAGGACAAATCAAGTATATTTGTTTCTAATTCAATAGATTTTCTACTTTATAGAACATTATTTAAATAAAACCTTTATGGATACCTTTTCTCAAATCACATTGCCATGAGTCATGAGTAACCATATATTTCTCGTTGCTAGGTATTTACTAAATTTACTTTTTATTAGTTACCTATACAATTTATGTTTGCAAAAAACTATATCAATATCAGCTAAATTCAAATATTTCAAAGAGTCAAATGTCCACATATGTGAGGCTCTGAGCTTGTATTCTCTAAAATTTTTATGCATCTACTTCTCTATTTTTATTATGTTTTATTTTTTCAGAAAGAGTATCACTCTGTCACCCAGGCGGGAGTGCAGTGGTGCGATCTCAGCTCACTGCAACCTCTGCCTCCAAGGGTCAAGTGCTTCTCCTGTCTCAGCCTCCTGAGTATCTAGGATTACAGGTGCGTGCCACCACGCCTAGCTAATATTTTGTATTTGTAGTAGAGATGGGTTTTTGCCATGTTGGCCAGGCTGGTCTTGAACTCTTGGCCTCAAGTGATCTGCCCACCTTGGCCTTCCAAAGTGCTGGGATTACAGGCGAGAGCCATCACGCCTGGCCTACTTCTCCATTTTTGTACCTATGTTATAGTGACCCAATTTTTGTGTTATCATAAATACTCTAAATACCATCATGCCTTTTTATTTAGTAGATCTTAATATTCAGTAGTTTAAGATCTCCTAATTTGCTTTATTCTTGGCCTTTGCATTTCTTTGTACGTTGTAGAACCACTGATCCAAAAAATCTGTTTAGATTTGATTGAGATTTGATGGGAATTGCAATTTTGAGACTACTGGATTTTAGGAAAGACGTGTTGTGTGTCTCAAATTATTATCTTCTTTTATTGTGATAAAAACATATGTAACATAAAATTTACCATTTTTCTTTATTTTTAAAAAATTTTTAAAAAGTTCTTTATTTTTAAGTATATAGTTTAATGACATTAAGTGTACTTACATCCTTACGCAACTATTACCACTATCCACACAATTATTTAGTTTTTAAAAAAGACTTTTCTCAATACTGTTTTATTTGTTGCTACTTAGATATCTTGCTTGCTTTTGTTAGATATATTCTGAGGTAGTTAATATTTTGAATGCTATAGTAAATTCTGTTTTTAAAATTTATTTTCCAATTGTTTGTTTTTGGTTGACTTTGTGTCTATCAACCTTGTTGAACTGACTTCTAATCATTTCACTGTGGGTTCTTTTGAATGTTTTTATGTACATAATCACGTTCTTACCTGAAAAAAATAAAAGCTTTATTATATTAACTCCATTTTAAAAATTTCTTTAATTTTACTAACATTTAAGTAGATACAAATGAAAAAAGAAAGGACAATACCAAGTACTGACAAGAAAGTATAGAACTGGAATACTCATAAAATGGTAGTAATAATTTAAATGGGGATATTACTGTTGGAAAGCTAGCAATTGGTAATAAAGTTGGACATAAGTATATATCCACATAACCAAGCAAGAAGTGAACTTCTAGCAAATTTCCAATAAAAATGCACATATATAATCCCTAAAGTAAACATGTAAAAATTTTGTATATAAGAAAAAGGTACACATAAGCAAGATTCATTAAAGCTCAAAACTGGCAATACATAAATGGTAGGATAGATAAATCAATTAAGGTATATTTAAACAATCTAATGAGAATAATTCAACTTCAACTGTACACAAGAACAATAATGCATTTCTTAGTCTTAATGATGTTAACCAAAATAAGCCACACATACAGGAACATACACAAAAATGTGTTGTGTAGTTTCATTTATATATATATATATATATATATTTTAAAAAAACAGGAAGAAATAATCTGTGTGTTTTAGTTGCAATAGTCTTGGGAGACTAATGACAGTGATGGACATTTGGGTGGGAGAGTGGATTCTGCAGTTCTGGCAATGTCCCTTTTTAAATTCAGTTGCTTACATGAATGTATTTATCTTGCAAAATTATTTTGAGGGATACACTTTGTGCCTCTTTCTGTATACTTGGTATATTTTCGTGATATATTAGGGGAAAAGAGAGACGATGGGTACTGAATAATTTGATCTGTGTTTTATTTATATCGGGAACAAATAAACCCAACTTCATAAAGTAAACTTGGCTATGCTAGTAAGAACTAGTAGCATAGTCTAAATTGCAAGAACCAATATTTTACAGCTTTTAGAAGAGTTTACACAGGAAACGAGGCACGGGAGATGCCCATTTTCCAAGTCACAGGATCCAAGGTGTTTGCTGCCGGACATTACGCCAGTAAGGTAGATGGAAGTTTATGGAATTTCTTCAAACAACGTGATAAGAGTCATCAAAAGAAGTAAAAGACTTGCAATGCACAAAAACTCAGATTAACTCTTTTATAATGAGGAAAAAAACATTTTTCTTGTGAGCTTCACTGCCGCCTGCTGAAACACTTTCCAGGAGACCTCTGAAATCTGGATTCACGAAGGAACCAAGGGAGTGCATGAGTCCTGCTGTGATGAGCTTTACTTCTTTCTCATTCATTTGTTCATCTGTATGGAGTGGTCTTTGGGGTGTGACTGAATTGCCTGAGCTATTACATTACCACATGTATCAAATCAGATCCCTAAGTGCTGCTTGATGTACCTTCCTTTGTGATCCTGGCCACCTCCCTTTTCATGGTAACATAACTGTAAATATACTAAAGGTTCAGTCTGTGGGTTTTTTTTTTTCCTTCTTTTGTGTCTTTCTCTTGCCGCTAAATCTGTCTTGTGTACAGAATTTCTGCCGTTCTTTTTCCCCACGCTAATTTAATTCCTTTCTTCCACTATTTGACTATGATGCCTTTCTTCCCTCTAGAGCAAGTGGTTCTTCTGAAATGTAACAGATTCCTTTAAATAAAACATAAAGTATTTGTTTATAATTTGTTTTTAAAAAAAGAAGACCAACAATATACTACTCTAAAGTAAGAAAGCTGGGGTGGTAAACACACATTTAAAATAAATATTTGGTTTCAAATAATGTTGTATCAGAGTGATCTGGAATTAAACTCCTGGCAAAGCAAGAAACATTAAACAAGAATTTTTAGAACGAATGCCTCTTTCACCTAGCACTTTGAGACAGTCTGCTGCCCAGGCTGGAGTGCGGTGGTGTGATCTTGGCTCACTGCAACCTCTGCCTCCCAGGTTCAAGCGATTCTCCTGCCTCAGCCACCCGAATAGCTGGGATTACAGGCGCCCACCACCATGTCCTGCTAGTTTTTGTATTTTTAGCAGAGATGGAGTTCCGTCATGTTGGCCAGACTGGTCTCTAACTCCTGACCTCAAGCAGTCCTCCTGGCTTGGCCTCCCAAAGTGCAGGGGTTACGGCGGTAAGCCACCATGCCTGGCCCACCCAGCACAAATTTACATGCCTGCTGAAACATCATTATCTCTTCTCTCTCTTCTGTCTTTCCTCTTTGGGGCATAATTTACAGGAACTCCCATGATTAAGAGTTGACATATTTGTTTGGGCATAGAGCAGGGAAGGTTATTAGCTATCATCTTTTCTACACTCTTATTAAAATGTTGTGGAAAATAATGTCAAAATTGGTAACGTGAATTGATCTAAGTCAGACAGCTCAAAGCAGCAATACCAAAACCAGATTTTACTTTCCTGGACGTCAGCAATCCTCATGTAACATTAAACTATCTTCCATCTCCCAAGGAGAAAAAAATAATCTAAAGCAGTGTCTGGCACTTAAAAAGCATTAACAATTATTATCATCATCATCATCATTGCCATTATTTTTCCTGTAAGAAGTCTATTGTAAATGTTTTACCTAAGTTGTCTCATAGACCGTTTAAATACCTACGAGGTAGTCATTTTGATTCCTATTTTACAGATGAGGAAGCAGAGTCAAAGGTAGGTCATAGAACTTAAGCAAAGTAATAAATTCATTCAGTTAGCAAGCAGCCAAGTTGGAAATTGAACCCAAGCAGGATGGAATGTTAAGTAAAATAAATTTCAGTTGCTATGTATAACATAATCTTAAGAATATAAAGCTGCATAGAGCAAAGGCACTGAAAATAAATAACTTCAAAATATTAATAATTGAATTTGCATTGTGCGGCTATGAGGGTATATGTTTGAATTACTCCTAGTATTCTCCGTATTGCCAATCGTATTTAATAAGCTTGTGTTAATTCTATTATAATAAAAAAACACATTTATTTTTAGTGATGTATATGCAAAATGAAAATCTCATCTGCAATACAACCTAGGAAAGGAGTCCTAGTTATAGCTATCCCGGGGCTGTTTACTGCAGAAAACATGTTAAAATATGTGCCTGCCACGTGCATGTTATTGAAGAGAAAGCTGGTCAGTTTTCAGGGAGAAAAAATTGTGTGGCAAGAAGAAAAAGGGAAAAACATGTCATATTGATCATTAGGGAAAAAGAAGGGAGTAAAGAAGCAGGTAATAATGTTTTATAAAACTTGGAATCAAATACCTACTCTCTACACCAAATGGTGTCCTTCATCCCCAGATAAATTATAGACCTTGAATACCCCCGGCTAGAAATATCCATGATAATTCAGCACTCAAACTTTCAAAAGAGAACTAAATCAAAAACTTAAATTGAGTAAAATCTGCTAAGGACATCTGGTTCCTAAAAGCCGGGATTTTATAATCAGAATATTCATGGGCAATGTCAGAGTCCAATGCAGGTGCTTCTGCCAAGGAGGATGCCACTGTGTACAGGAAGTGTACAGGGATCTGCATACACACAGACACACTTTTAGACATTTCATTTGCATGCCTGCTTTTTTTAGTATTCAGAATTAGAGTCTGCTTTATCAGATTTGAGTCCTTGTTCTAAGTATAAATCTCCTGGGGTCAATTTCCCTTTTTCTTTGCCTACGACGCTTATTTCGTTCATTGACCATTAACTCAAAAAATACTTACTGTGTATTTGTTGTGTATGAAGCAGAGAAAAAGAAAAAAGACGTTAAGCATGAGAAACACTGCACGGCAGACAAATAATGACAAGTACTTATAGCCAGGGTGGTCTTCTGATGGAAAACAGCAGAGAGAACAATGAGAACATAGAGCAGACTACATAACCTGGCCTTTGCACAGGTGTAGGAATATTATCCAGGAAGGTGTCCAGGCAGTCGCCTTGGGAGAAGTCATCTGAATTGAGTGTTGGAGGGCTAAAAGTTGGCAGCTGAGATGGGGTAGGGGCGACGGTGCAAGGCTTACCAGACAGAAGGAGCAGCATGTCTCTTTTTAAACAATAGAGTCCCAAAGTGAAAGGGACAGGATTCCTGATGTTTGCTAAAGTGTTATAACCCATTGGAACACGCTATTTTCCATCCTGGGGAAAAGAAAGCGTCGGGGCAAGATTTACAATTGGAGCTGTCAGTTTATCAGGCTGGAGCAGGTGTCAGGAGCAGCAAGAAATCAAGTCCAGAAGGAATAAAATCAGAAATAGAGAGATGAGTAAAAGTGGAAAGTAATGGCCATGGCAAAAGGCCACTTGAGATTGAACAACAAAACTCCAGCATGAAAATGAAATCCAGACCTTGCATTGGAGGAAGGGTTGTAAAAAACTCACTAGCAATTAAAGAGCTCTGCAGGTTAGGCACTGCTTCAGTATTGATATAAAAATAGCAGTTGCTTTCCACAAGCAGCAATCTCTGGTACTGTTATGTGTAAAATCTACACATCCTAGTAAATAATCTTTATTATAGTAATAACAACCATGTATGGTTTATCTTATACATAATCATGGCAAGGCCAAGGGATCAAAATCTTTTTGCAAATCTAGTTGGGGAAAATAATAATGGGATTTGTATCTAAGTCATATTCCATCTAGAGTTGGTTTGAGCTTCTTCCATCACTTGAACTTTCATCAGTCTGTAATTCGGAAGCTCTTCTCTGTTTTTAGTACTCTATATTCTTTAAAAGGCCTTTATGAAAAAAATTACTTTAATATGTTCACCACCATATTTTAATATGAAATATGTAGCATATCAGAGGGTTAACTGATTAGTGAAATAGTTGAAAATGTTTTTCTTATTATAAAAGTAACACATGCCCATTGTACAAAATACAAAATGCATATACAAATTAATATCAACCATAATCTCTTTTTTTTTCTGAGATGGAGCCTCGCTCTGTCACACAGGCTGGACTGCAGTGGCTCGATCTCGGCTCTGTAACCTCTGCCTCCTGGGTTCAAGCTATTCTCCTGCCTCAGCCTCCAGAGTAGCTAGCTGGGACTACAGGCATACCACACCCGGCTAATTTTTTTTTTTGTATTTTTGGTAGAGATGGGGTTTTGCCATGTTGGCCAGGCTGGTCTCAAATTCCTGACCTCAGCCTACCTTGGCTTCCCAAAGTTCTGGGATTATAGGCATGAACCACCATGCCCAGCCAATCATAATCCTTTGAACTAACCAATTATGATCACTGTCAACATTATAGAATGTGTCCATATAATATTTTTTCTATACAGTCAAAATGGCATATGCAGTATAATTGAACTACATAATATTTTTGTTACTTTTTTTACTTATATAAACACTTCTCCAAGTCATAAAAATAATAAATACAAATATAAATATAAATGCTTGCATAATGATTAATTTGTGTTCTCACTATAAATTACTTAATGATTCTCCAAATATAATGTATATATCGTAGTGCAAGAAAGAATACAACCAAATGCATTTATGAAGGAAATTTTCAAATTAAAATCTGTGTATGGTTCTCTGATATTTGTCTTAGAATAATTCTTAGATATAAAATTATTGCGTTAAAGGATATCAATATTTTAAAGTGGAAAATAATCAGAATTTGCCCAAACCGCATGACCTACTGACTTTATTATCATATACGCCAGAGGGAAATTTTTTCCAAAATCTTGAAAGATAAAAGGAATGGACCAAATAAACTTAACTAAATTACTTACTTATATTTGGAATAAGATCTGAGGAATTAATAAGTTCCAATATTTTTTATCTTAAAATTTAGAGGAGACATGAAGCAAAAGGTCATTTGAAACATCTTGCATATTTGTTAAGGTGTATTTTTGAGTTACGTTTAAAAATTTTAATTCTTAAAATGGAGCTACAATTTAGTGGGGTTCACCTTTCTGTATCCACTGAATTTTAGTTCTTGTGAACTTTTGCAAGGACGGATGGACCTATCAGTGGTCAAGCTGTTTGATGTGCAGAGCTTTACAGACTTAATGGAAGACCTGTTTTAAGTATTTGTGATCTTCTCTGAGACTTCTATGCAAGTATTCATGTCACTAGTGCCAAATATTTTAGAGCCATACACATTGGTCAGTGAATTTATTTTATAAGTTATAGGCTTTAGCATGTAAGAAAGTTAAACAGTTAAAGCAAATTTATTAATTTAATAAATTTATTTTATTGGCTTTAAAATTAAAGGTAAGAGAAAGCACCAATTAATTGAGTTCCAAATACTGTACTTCAGATTTTACATGCAGTTTTATTTAGTCTCTTCAACAATAAGACTTCTTTTCTTATTTTCTTCATTTATAAATGAATAAACCGAGGTTTAATGTGTTGTTATTGGCAAAAGATTTGTGAATAAAATGTTTATGTTCAGTCAAACAGGCATTCATGAAATAGCCACAATGTATTAATACCAGGCATTATGTTAAATGCTGTAGGTAAATAATGAGTCTGTACAAGGCTCAAAATCTTCTTCTGGAGACAGAAATACAAAGACTTATTTTCAAGTGCAGACACAAATGGCTCCACAGGAAGCCGAGAAATGCTTTCTGTGGACTACGATGGAAGATTTCAATATTTATACCTTAGTAGAATTTAACCAGATGAAAGCCTCTGGATATACGATTCACCGTATGACTTGGAGGAAGTTGTTCACTCTTTTCAAAAATTTATTCAGCAATTTCTAACTGACAAATAAAGATTGTATATATTCAAGGTGTAGAACGTGATGATTTGGTGTATGTATACAATAGAGGGTATAATCGAGCGTATATTTAGAACCCAATCTGTGTTCAGCACTGTATAGATACTTCACATGCCATAGTATGTTTATATCTGACAAAGTCCCTTGATGGTAGAAACCATTTGCCCATTTTACAGATGCAGAAATGGTGCCTTGAGGAAGATCAATAATTTATGCTTCACTTAACTCTGTCTTGAATTGAAAATAAATCTATTGAATTCTGAAGCCCAGGCACTTAACATTGCAGGAAACTGCCTGAACCACATAAAATATATAACAATTGAATTGTTACTAGAAGTATTAGCAGGCTACTCAAAGATTCTGTGTGTGACACAAGCTAAAAGCTATTCAGCAGCTGGTCACGACAATGGCTGATCTATTGCTTGTGCCTATTGAATAGTCACTGTGAGAATGAAAATCAGAAGTGGTTCTGGCAGGAAGTGTGGTGAGTGGGGTTGAGGACTATGGGTGTTGAAGAATGGGGCATCAAGAATATGCTAGGGGAAGATTCCTTACAAGACTGTCACTTCATAAGTAGAATGTGTAGGGTTTCACTGGTGAAATTGATTGGTGTTTTAGAACTACCAATCAGAATCTGCAGGGGACACACTCATCATTATCTTTGAACTTACTTAAACTTTTATTTTATCAAGACAGCAATGTTCCCAGGTTAAAATTCCTTCTCTCTTTAATGTACTGGGAGCCACTTTTTTTTTTTTTCTCACTTTCTACACTGAAAATGAGCAGAGTTCCTGAGAGGATGTCAGGCAACCAGGAAGCACTGGAAAGAAAGATACATACTAAGGATGTAAAGAAAAGAGAAGGAACATAGCTCTTGTTGACATCATTGCAGCACCGTATCAGCTCTAGACTTTTCACTCTGCGATTTTTTGTCACACGCAATAAATACATTCCTTATTTAAGGGATTGTAGTAGGGTTTTGTGTTTACTTGCTGCCAAATGGAATCCTAACTGAGGCAGACTCAAATCAATGAAGGCCAACATGTTAGAGATAGGCATATGTTCAACTTGTCCAGACAAAATAGAGTCAAGATTGATGGCAAGAGGAGTAAATGGGCTAAGCTAGGTATTGTGTAAATTATGAATGCTCTTCCAAAGTCTGTTTCAATAATGGACTTGGTAGGAGCTTGGGATACCATATCAGAACAGAGGCAAGCATGAGAATCATAATTCAGGGAGACAACTATCAGTTTTATGCTGAGAAATAGTTGAAGAGACAAAACAAAGCTGAAGGAACAGGCCAATACAATAGGTTAGTAATACAGCAACTTTAGGATATAGGCAGCAGTAACAGCCTCAAAACTTAGGTAGAACGACTTTCTGCTCCAAGCTTCTGCAGCGACTGAAATGAGTAAGAACTTCAGTCTCCAAACTCTCTCTTTTTTTTTTCCCTCAAGATTCAACATCCTAAAAAACCTTATTCAAAGTGCTGATCATGGACATATGCCCCCACCCTGGATGCCCATATACCGTTTCAGTGAGAGCGTGACATCTTGAGATTTTTAAGTGGAACATTGAAAATACCTCCCACCAAAATTAGATCCAATATAGTGGTTCCCCAAAGGGAAACTGGGGTAGTATTAGAAAAAGAAAATTAGATTCTGAGAGGACAATGAAACAGCAAATGTCCACGCAATCCCCTGGCCCTGCCTCTGCAGGTTTGACCCTTTAATTGTTAATAAAGCCCTATTGTTTTAGATGAAAAAGTCTGAATTCTTGTCCCAGTTCCTGCGATGATATTTTGAGGGCCATAGTTCTGATAGAGGGGATGAAAAAGAAAGAATTAGTATTCTAGACTTATGGCTGAAGAACTTGGCTCCCAGACTTAAATTCTGTTACAAATAATCCCCATGCATCCATGCATGCTGACAGATATGGCATAACACTTTAATCGCCATTGGCTATGGGCCTAATAAAATCAAATTCTGCTGGGCTCCATTTTTACAGGCAATATCAAGCCCTGTGAACTTTAATGCCCCCTGTCTATTTAGATAGTCATGGCTCAGAGCTGGTATTAAAAGTAGCTAGAAATACTTGTTCTGAAGTGTTGAAATATATTGCAAATTACACTGGAGTATGGGCTTAGTCCAAACTAATCCTATATTGCACTGACCTTTGCAAAATCAGTTCTGTTTTTCTTGGCAGCTTCATTTCCACTCTTTCTCTTTGTCTTATTCCCCTGAAGTTCCATCTTTATTTTGTTTTGGTGTCATGAATCAGTATGAAAGAGCTGCTAGGTTTTAGGTATGTTTGTATAGATGTGTGTGATAGGTTTTGCTTCTGGGTGACCAAAAACAAACCTATTTCTCATCCCATTTCCTTTGCAGCCTCATATTCAGTCTGGCACTCTGTATTCCTCAGACACTATCAAATACTTTTCCTTTATAAAACAATGAATGTATTATTCTGGGCTGTGCTTTTTTTCTAGGGCTCAAAAGAGAGCTTGAGGTTTTCTTGTTTCTCTAAACCTTGAAAAGAAAATACTATATCCTAGACACCCAAACTTTTGTGTGAAGTAACATATTAAAAAACAGAAAAATTAATCATAGGAGGTGGTTAAAAGCTATATCTGATGCATGTTCACAGGGTGTTGTTTCCAAATTCTTCAGTGGGAAGGGTGATTTCTGAGTGAAATGATAATGTGGAACAAAGGCATCATCTGGAAGACGATAGAGAATTGCTGAAGAAAATTGCATCCATTTAAACAGGGAAGTGGCTTTTGACCTTTAGGGTTTAGCCAGAAGCTTGAATAACCTCACTTCTGTGTCTTTGTGTGCAGAAAACACACTAATCTCAGTTACACTTTAATAAAATTTTATCAAATATTTTGTGTAGCGTTTTACTGGAGCATCTCTCAGACTGCAGACACCCAGCTGTGGCCTGTGGTATGGTCAAATACCAACTTGGCTTCAGATTTTTATGTGCAAGTTCAAAAGAGTATATTTTCCCAGCCACCATAGAATTCTATGTTCATTCAATCTCAAAATAAACACAATATTAATGGATGATAATCCATTAATAAATAAAGTACAGCATTCAGCCAAGTCCCACTTTGCTAGAGGGTCTTCCTCTAATTTTGATTTCCAGATACACTTTTCTCTCTATGATCCTGATTCTTATGCTTTCATGTGGTTAACAATTAACCCAGGAACTTGAAAAATTTAATTCCTAGAAGACATTTCATATCTTCTGAAGCAGAGTATTTTGTGATGACACTGGGAATCTGTATTTTTACAGAGCACTCAGATCGATTCTGGAGCAGATTGACCTTGAACTATACTTTGAAAAACACTATTTGGAAAGCAATACTATTTCCTGGTTTCCAATTTGTATGTTTTCATCTTTTTAAAATTTTAGCCATCAAATACAACAGCTAATTTTGTGTCAAAAGGTTTTGATGGAGAAGAGGATTTTATTGGTTGCTGTCACAATAAAAATGGCCTTGGACACTCGAGAGTTAATTCTACTGATTGACATCTTGGGTAGCTGGGTAGTCAGCATGCAATCCCCTCTTCCTTTTTTTTTTTTTTTTTTCAAACAATCTTAGTGTGTCCAGGAATAATTGGTTGTCCTATCTCATCAGCATCAGTGGAGTAAGGAAGGAGGCATAACACCTGTGCTGTGAGTTTTTTCCCCTCTCCTTTCTTTGTCTTCCTTTTAATGATGAGAACACAAAGATATTTGAGGAGGGAGAAATCAGGAGAGAGACTCAAAGAATATGACTAGGAGAGAATGTTTTCTTGTAGCCCTAGCCATCATATATGAATAAATAAAATAGATTTGATCTCAAAACCTAATCAAGAGTCTTGAGAAAGCGCCTTTATTTCCCTCACACTAAGTAGTGCTGTTATTAAAATTGACACAAGACATATCTATTGTGCAAGGGTTTTACAGAAAATAAATATACTGGGAAATGTCTAGGTATGTTTCTCAATAATGACCATTCACTGTCTCCTTTCTAAGAAGACTATGTTGACCGGAATGACTTTAAGATAGTTTTACATTTACTGATTAACACTGGAAATCATTTTTGTTAACCGTTTTTTCATAAATGTAATGACTTTACTAGTTTAATTTTCAAATGATAACCTAACCTCATTTGTTGAATACTCATAGCAACATATATTTGCAATTACATGATAGACAAATGTTGAATATTAGACAAATTTTTGGGGTTTCAAATCAATTGGGTGGCCCAAAACAGCGCTGGGGAAAGATTTAGGGTGCACTCCCTTGCTGCAACCCGGTTGAGTTTATCCACTTCCTCTGTTCATATCAACGAGTTTAACTAACAGATCTATATTTAACAATATGCTAGGTATAATACGATAAATGAGAATTGCTGTCCTCCTCCATTACCCTTGGCCTCACATAAATTCATCTTTGGCTATACATGTGTGTTTAGTTAAAACCAACAATCTAAAGAATAACCTTGAGCCTCTTTCACTCCGTGTCATGTTCTCAATTCCTAAGACATACACAACCCTCATTAAGAGAGAATGGGAGCCAGGCACAGTGGCTTATGCCTATAATTCCAGTGCTTTGTGAGGCCAAGGTGGGATGATCTCTTGAAGCCAGAAGTTTAAAACCAGCCTGGACAACATAGCAACACCCTATCTCTAAAAAAAAAAAAAAAAAAAATTAGCTAGGTATGATGGCACGTGTTATATTCCAGTCCTAGCTACTTAGAAGGCTGAAGTGGGAGGATTCCTTGAGCCCAGGGGTTCAAGGTTGCAATAAGCTATGATTGCACCACTGAATTCCAGCCTGTGCAACAGAACAAGATGCTGTCTTTTAAAAAAAGAGAGAAAGAGAAAGAGACAGGGTCCCCTGATCACAGGTGGGAATCACAGCATCATGGAGCTTCAAACACTGTCTACTTTAGACTTAAATGTCATATTTTTTGGAATGTTTTTCTGACATTCTTCCCTTTATCCAAGCCAAGGCATCAGATAGAATCAATGCCTTCTATTTTTGAGGGCTCATAGAAATCTCTCCAAACATCTGTCAGATCATTTATCATTGTAGTTACACCAGGAACTCTAAGAGATGGTCTAGAACCAAAGGTTATTAAGAAAAGTGTCATGACTCTATAAGCTCATTTACTAGGGGGAACCAATGATTAATTTTATTTCATGTAATAAAAGCTCAGTGAGAATGAAAGGATAAATGAATGAATGAATAAATGAAGTAACTTGGGGAAAGTTCAAAAATCAAATAATGCCCATGGTATTTCTTAGTTATGGAAAACGAATGTATATTTTGTGCTTTCCTAGTTATCAAGCAGAGTAGTTAACACTTTATAAAATATTATCTCAGTGAGTCCTTTCAACAACTATAAAGTGAAGAAAATAATGGTTCATACTTCTTTTTTCATTATACTCTAAGTTCTAGGGTACATGTGCACAACATGCAGGTTTGTTACATATGTACACATGTGCCATGTTGGTGTGCTGCACCCATTAACTCGTCATTTACAATAGGTGTATCTCCTAATGCTATCCCTCTCCCCTCCCCCCACCCCATGACAGGCCCTGGTGTATGATATTCCCCATCATGTGTCCAAGTGTTATCATTGTTCAGTTCCCACCTATGAGTGAGAACATGCTGTATTTGGTTTTCTGTCCTTGCGATAGTTTGCTCAGAATGATGGTTTCCAGCTTTGTCCATGTCCCGACAAAGGACATGAACTCATCTTTTTTTATGGCTGCACAGTATTCCATGGTGTATATGTGCCACATTTTCTTAATCCAATCTATCACTGATGAACATTTGGGTTGGTTCCAAGTCTTTGCTAATAATGGTTCATACTTCAACCTTTGAGAAAACTAAGACTTAGAGGTAATACAGCTTTTACATTGTCATAAAGTGGGATTTAAACACAGATTTGCTTTACAATGGATCCTGAGCTCCTAAACAAGACATGAACCCAGATACAACGTAACATAAGTTTTATCTGGGTTTCCTCAATGACAGTTTTTGCAGAGACCTAGCTTATTTCCATACCTGCAACAAATGGTGCCACTATATATTCTATGATTTTGTTATGTATCTCTGCAAAAACTGTCATTGTGGAAGCCCAGATAAAACTTATGTTCATTCCCTGCAGATTAACCTCATTCCTCCCTCTTCTAAAAGAAATAACATTGTATCAGTTAAATAATGTAGGACCAATTTTAGAGAAGAAATACCTGTCAATGTACATTTTTGCTATCTTCTCATTATTCCTATAAAATGGTATATCAACAAATCTACCTAAAAAATAAAAATAAAAAAATCAAGCCTAAAGGCATTATTTCTTTTTAGACTGTAAAACATTCCACACACAGACAACATGAATAGAAAACTTTGTAATCTAACCAAGATGTTTAAAAAGAAGCAGTTATCAAATCATATATAATGCAAGCCTCTTTAATAATTTGTTTCCTACGGTTTTCTAGAGCTGAACAAATCAACATCCATGCCTTAAGATGCACTCTTTTTTGCAACGTGAATCATAAGATTATGAAAGTGGTTTTTTTTTCATTCTTAATGAAGTTTTCTTTGCAAGTCAACATCACCTTGGTCCTGGCCACTGAATTTTTACAATAGGCAGCACATCAAGGTGGTATTATATTTTAAAATTTCATGTGGTTTGGGATAAAAGCAGAAAGTTTTGGTGCTTTGAGGAGTTTGAGAATCAATCATTCTTTCTCTACATAAAAAAATAAAGAAAGAAAAAATAGGCCGGGCACGGTGGCTCACACCTGTAATCCCAGCACTTTGGGAGGCCGAGGTAGGAGGATCACGAGGTTAGGAGATTGAGACCAACCTGGCTAACACGGTGAAACCCCGTCTCTACTAAAAATATAAAAAAATTAGCCAGGTGTGGTGGCGGGCGCCTGTAGTCCCAGCTACTCGGGAGGCTGAGGCAGGAGAATGACGTGAACCAAGGAGGCGGAGGTTGCAGTGAGCCGAGATCGTGCCACTGCACTCCAGCCTGAGCAACAGAACGAAACTACATTAAAAAAAAAAAAAGAAAAAAAGAAAAAATAGAATTAAATAAAAAAGTAAGAAAAAATTGGTGAGAAGAAAAAAGTAATAATATTGGATTCTTTGACTGATAATCCAAAGTCAAAAATTGGGTTTGGAATTATATTAGTTATTAAGGTTTTTTGAAGTTTGCACAATGACAGTTTTTGTGGAGATAGATAAAAAAATCATGAAATATATACAGGTAGCATTTGTTGTGGGTACTGAAATACTCTATTGCTATGTAAGAAATTACCCCCAAACTTAGGAGCTAAAAAACAGCAAATATTTATTATCTTATTTAGTTTCTGGAGCTCTGGAATGTGGAAGAGATTTTGCTGGATGGTTCTAGCTAAGGGTCTCTCATAAGGTTTTTGGTAAAATGTAAGCTAGGGCTATACAGTAGCTTAAATTGACAATCTCTGTTGTCAATTTATCTGGGTTAAAATAACAGCTTAATACTTCACTACTTATGAGAACATAAAATATTTATTTTTTAAAGCCTTAGAGACAATTATTATTGTCATTTATAGACTGACAAATTAACTCATAGAAATATTGTGAGTACTGAGTGAGATCATGCATAGGAAGCAGTTAGCTGGCCGGGCGCGGTGGCTCACGCCTATAATCCCAGCACTTTGGGAGGCTGAGGCGGGCGGATCATGATGTCAGGAGATCAAGACCATCCGGGCCAACTCGGTGAAACCCCGTTTCTACAAAAAAAAATACAAAAAACTAGCCGGGCATGGTGGCAGGCGCCTGTAGTCCCAGCTACTTGGGAGGCTGAGGCAGGAGAATGGCGTGAACCTGGAAGGCGGAGCTTGCAATGGGCCGAGATGCGCCACTGCACTCCAGCCTGGGCAACAGAGTGAGACTCTGTCAAAAAAAAAAAAAAAGAAAGAAAGAAAAAAAAAAAAAAGAAAGCAGCTAAATGCCTGATACATAGCAAGCACTCAGCAAAAATTCATTTTTACTATTGATGTAATAAAATATACTCAGAAGTAGATTTAAAAAGTTATGGGAGCATAGAATTTTCTGTCATTTCAGTACATGTATACAGAGTATCCATCTTCTATAATATGATGGCAATTGTTCTAAGCACTGTGGATGTAATCATAACTGAGATCCATGTCCTCTTTCACCTCAATGTTCGTCTTACTGGAAATATAAGTTCAAAAAAAGAGTAGCAGGGAGAATAATTACATAGATGGAAAGGACATCATACTCTACAAATGAATGAGTGATGTCAGCAAGATGGTGGAAAAGGAGGTCCTAATGCTCAGTACCCAACAAAAATGATCAAACTCCCTACCAATGGGAATCCCTCTGGAAGAGCTCCAGTGTACAACGGTGAAACTGCAGCAACCAAATAGAGCACAAAGACCGAAGACGGCCACACAGAAAAATGTAGAAAGCATTTAGCCTGCATCATCTTCTGGGTGCCAAGAGCACACATCTCAACTGTGATTTCTTTCTGCAGGGTAAGAGGAGAGCAGGAAGACCCCAGAAGCCTTCACCATGGAGCACCCTTCACACTATATACAGTGCAAAATGCAACCCCAAATAGATTAAAAGACTTAAGTGTAAGACCTGAACATGTAAAATTACTAGAAGAAAATATATTAAAAAAAAGGTTCTTGACATTGAACTGAGCAATGATTTTTGGATATGATACCAAAAATGCAGGCAACAAAAGCAAAAAATAGACAAGTATGACTACATTAAACTAAAAAGCCTCTGCACAGCAAAAGACACAATCAACAGGGCAATCTACAGAGTGGGAGAAAATATTTGCAAACCATGTATCTGGTAAGGGGATAATATCCAAAATATAAATGGAACTTATAAAGCTGAATATCAAATAATAATAATAAAAAATAACTCTATTAAAATGGGCAAAGAACCTGAAAAGACATTTTTCAAATAAGACATAAAAATAGCCAATAAGTATATGAATAAGTGCTCAACTTTTCATCAGGGAAATGTAACTCAAAATGATATACATTTGAGATACACAATGAGATATCTCCTCACACCTATTAGAATGGTTATTATCAGAAAGTCAAAAGATAAGGTGTTGGAAAGGAGTGAAGAAAAGATGACTTTTTTTTTTTTTTTTTTGATATGGAGTCTCGCTCTGTTGCCCAGGCTGGAGTGCAGTGGTGCGATCTCGGCTCACTGCAAGCTCTGCCTCCTGGGTTCACTCCATTCTCCTCCCTCAGCTTCCCGAGTAGCTGGGACCACAGGCACCCGCCACCTCACCCGGCTAATTTTTTGTATTTTTTTTTTAGTAGAGACGGGGTTTCACCGTGTTAGCCAGGATGGTCTCGATCTCCTGATCTTGTGATCCACCTGCCTCAGCCTCCCAAAGTGCTGGGATTATAGGCGTGAGCCACCGCGCCCAGCCGAAAAGAGAACTTTTGAGCACTGTTGATAGAAGTGTACATTGGTACAGTTATTATAGAAAACAGTACAAAGTTTCCTCAAATATTAAAAATAGAACTACCTTATGATCCAGCAACAGCGCTTTTGCATACATACCCCTCCAAAAAATGAAATCAGGATCTCAAAGAGATATCTGCACTACCATGTTCACTTGAGATTCACAATGGTTAAGATATGGAAGCAACTAAATGGATAAAGAATATATGAAAAATAAATATATATATATACACTGAAGGCCAGGAGCAGTGGCTCACACCTGTAATCTCAACATTTTGAGAGGCCATGGAAGGCAGATCACTTGAGGTCAGGAGTTCCAGACTAGCCTGGCCAACATGGTAAAACCACATCTCTACTAAAAATACAAAAATTAGCTGGGCATGGTGGTGGGCGCGTATAATCCCAGCTATTTGGAAGGCTGAGGCAGGAGAATTGCTTGAACCCAGGAGGTGGAGGTTGCAGTGAGCTGAGATTGTGCCATTGCACTCCAGCCTGGGCAACAAGAGCAAAACTCTGTCCCCACCAAAAAAAAAAAAAAAAATATATATATATATATATATATATATACACACACACACACACACACTGAGATATATAATTCTGTATATGTGAAGTATTTATTTATAGATGAGGTATCGTACATATTACTCAGTCTTAAATGAAATGCTGCCATTTGCAACCACATGGATGGACCTGAAGGAAATTATGTTAAGGAAAATAAGCATGTAGAGGAAGGCACACACTGCATGATCTCACTTATACGTGGAATCCAAAACAGTCAAACTCACAGAAGCAAAGATTACAATGGTGGTTACCAGAAGTAGGGGGAGAGAAAAATGAGGAAATATTGGTCAAGGGGTGCAAAGTTTCAGTTACGCAAGATTAATAAATTTTAGAGATCTAAAGTAAATATTCACTGTGAATATAGTTAAAAACACTATATCGTATGCTTGAAACTTGATAAGAGGGTAGAGCTCAAGTGTTCTCACCAGACACACAAAAAGAAAATGTTAACTAGCTTGGTTATGGTGATTATTCCACAATGTATGTGTATATCAAGTCATTGGGTTGTATGCCTTAAATATATACAATTTTAAATTGCCAATTATACTACAATAAAGCTGGGGGAAGTGAACACAAAAATATCTAATCTAATCTAGAGGATTTTACAAAAACCTCCCAGAAAAAATGTTTAAATTGATCATTAAAGATGGAAAGGCAAAATGTTATGGGCAGAACATGAAAGGCAATGAGATCATGGTGGTCAAAGGCCCCAGTACAAAAGAAAGTGTGCCCCAAGTGAGGAAGTGAAAGAAGTCTAAGGAGCATGGGGTAAGGGAAGTTACCAGGTTGTCACAGGAACTGAAGAAAAGGGCATTCCAGATCAAAACAAATTGTTGCAGGTGTGTATGCACATGCATGGCTATGTGTGTTCATTTGTGTTTGTGGGTTTGTGTGTACGAATTAAAGAGAATTTTTGGATGCAATCATGAAATTTTTATGACCAGAGAATAAGGATTGTGCTATAAATATGAAGAGAAAGGAATAAAATACTGTGCTGGGAAGATGGACAAAGACTGAATCACAACGAGACAACATTACCATGAGACAAAATATATTCCTAGAAATCACCGTAACTTCTTCCAAATATGTAGAAACTCATCTGGCATGGAGCCATTAATATTCTCTGGTACCAGGATCCTACAGACGTACTATGTCCCTACTCTGCATGGGTTTTATCATGACCAATGGGAAGCAGGACCATTGGAAGAAATCAGGAAGTCCCACTTCACTATCTGCCTCACTGATAGCATGGGAAGTATCAAGATCCAGAAGCAAACACAGGGCAGCATGCGAAATAGATTCTTTCCTTTAGGTTGTATCCTAGATTTCCTGTTTCCTATTTGGTTCTGCTTTCTACTAAAGCGACATTTTCTCTTTCCAAGGGCATCACTCCTGAAAAATGCAGAAGCAACAGCAATAGCAATTGGGAACCCTTTCTACAGAGATTAGCTCAGTGTAAGGCTGGTAATCCTAACTACTGTCTCATTGAGTGAGCATATTAACCAAGTATTGCTTCTCGGCCTTTTGGCTAAGATCACGTGAGAATATTAGCCAAGTTAAATGTTCTCTCTTCGTGAAACAAGCAAAAGTTACATTATTAAAAAAGTATACACACAGACATTTTTTTAAGTACACACACACACACGGCAGAATTTGGCCAGCACCCACGGAGGGGGTATGTAAGCCAGCACTAGCCAGGGAGGAATCATCCATCCCACTCTGCGTGTGTGTGTGTGTATCTGTGTGTGTGTGTGTGTGTGTGTGTACTTGTTAAAGTGGCCCGGTGCGGTGGCTCATACCTGTAATCCCAGCACTTTGGGAGGCCGAGGCAGGCTGATCACGAGGTCAAGAGATCAAGACCATCCTGGGCAACATGGTGAAGGCTTGTCTCTACTAAAAATACAAAAATTAGCTGGGCGTGGTGGTGCACACCTGTAGTCCCAGCTACTCAGGAGGATGAGGCAGAAGAATTGCTTGAACCCAGGAGGCAGAGGTTGCAGTGAGCCGAGATTGTGCCACTGCACTCCAGCCTGGTGACAGAGTGAGACTCCATCTCAAAAATAAATATATAAATAAATAACTTTTAACTTTTGCTTGTTTCCCCAAGAGAATATACACATATGTATTATAACATATATACTTATATAACCTCTCTAATTTTATAAATACAAAAACAAGATAACAACATTTAAGAAAATCACCCAGAGTCATATCATTGGAAAGTGGTGCAATCATATTCAAATCAAGGTCATTGCAATATTACAGCTTGTGATCCTTTGCTATCCTATGCTATTTCTCCTATGCCAAACAGCTTCTTGTCCTGAAAAACTGTCAGCATTGCACTACTTACCCATTCCAATCTTCCCAGGATTATATTTCTAGCTGTGAAGGACTGAATACAACAAATGCTTTAAAAGAATGACTACTAATATATTAATATGCAATCCTTCCAGAAAATCATTATGTCTTTATTTTGGAGTTAAATTTGTCAGACCTGTTTCCAGGAGGATGGCACATCTCTCTGGTATTTGAGACTGGAACACTGGATACTTGTCATTCATAGCTATTCACACTTTCTTCTCGTGCTCACGGAACTGGTTGAACCAAATTATCACATCAAAATATTCGTAGAAATTTCCCTCAGACATGCATTTCTCAGCGTCAATATCGTAAAGCCAATACTGCAATTTGGATGCTGGATCTGAGCTTGATTTTAAAAAGCAAAAGTTTTTTTAAGAAAAAAAAAAAAACCTTGAGGCATAATTAGGATTAATTGGCTCAGGCATTTTGAATGCCTGGAATGAGTTAGGTTCTGTGTTAAATAATTTGTTTTATCTTATATTCTTTCCTTTATATTCTGAAAAATAGGGCTCATTTATTTTTCTCATTTTAGAGATGTGGAAACTGAGTCTTACATAATACCTTAATAGATGATATTTCCAGAATTCACATCCATTCACATGATGTTTCTAAATTCCCTGCAATTTCCCCAATCTAAAACATACCCACTATTCACATAACAATGATACAAGAATAAATAAATTTTAATTTTAATGTCTTACATGTATAAGACATTGTGTTGTTTTGTTTAATCATCACAGCAATCTTACTAGTTACATAGAATTTGAACTCTAAGTTTATAGATAAAGAAATCTAGAAACAGTTTAATTGACATCTTCAATCTTCAAATGTCCAGGGCCAGAGACTGGCAGCAGGACATAAACCCACTTTTGCCACCTGCCTGCAAAGGCTAAGCCGATAACTTCTCTGCTCCTACAAAATGTGAACTAAGTATCTGATAGTCTTGCAAAATTAAGATATAAATTTATTACAGCATTATCTTCTTGAGATCAGAAGTATTTTCTTCCCTGGTAATCCAGGTCTAGCCTCAGAATCAGAACTGATTATGAGGCCATCTAATGTTATTCATGGAAGTGTGTGTTTAGCCAAACCAATGATGAACTTAACTTTTTTTTTTCTCGGGGTCAGCTGAGCTTTCCTGTTAATATAATTCTGTTCAAGTATGTCTTTCTGGACTTGGTACTTAATGATCAACTCTAAAACACAGCCCACAACAACTCAGGCGCACTTGAGTTTGACTGACTGCTTGGATAAGAATTCTAACCAACCCAGTTGCTCTGACTTGCACAGACTTTATCTAGAGGCCATATTAAGGCTTCTGCCCTTCTCTTTAGCTGAGAACCACACAGAAAAGCATAATGTTCGAGTGGTCAGAGCCCAGGGCTGCCAAAGACTGTCCATTTCAGGAAAGTATTCTTTCTGGTAGGCCATTGGAGGTTTTCCAAAGATTTAAGGGATGTGCTTGGATTCTGCTACATTTGCTAAATAAGTCGCCAGACCACCAGAAGGTAGAGGGCAAGTTTAAACTGAGAATAGTTTTGGCTGGTTTTCAAAGCCAACTCGAGATTTTTGCTGGGAATGCTGGAGCCACTCATTAGTGTTTGATGGAAGTGTGCGGTCGACTCCACGTGATTGTCAGGCAGATGGTGGGAAGGGGAACATTTCCAATATAAGGATGACAAAATATTTCCATTTGAATCCTTGTGTCTATGAAAATGTCTGACTCACAGTAGGTCTTCAGCTGAAGATGGCTTTAACTGGACACTATGCTATATATTCCAAAGGGGATATTGGATAGTGAGTTCCAAAGAGTAGGTATCTGGTTACCATCCAGCTTTTGTTACCTATACTTATTGAATATGGTGAACCTTAACAAATTCTTTGCAAATAAAGTCAAGTGCACGCTTCAAAAACACAATCATAACTGCCCTTGCAAGTTCCCCTGGATTCTGTGACATTTGGGCTGCATTGGTATTTGACAAATTCGTGGGATTCTCTCTTTCATTTTTTTTAAATATAAATAAGCTTCTGGAATTTATTATTCATAGTGGGGCTAGCAAATAGTTTCACTTAAGTACAAGTTTAAGATATAAATAAATACAAAAGACTAAAAATTGATAACTTGATGTCACAGGTGTATTACCACAGTATTCAAATGTCTTTTTGAACTAAACAACGAGTAACTGGAGATAAATGTTGGAAATAGAGGAACAAATAAAACACAGGCCTTCTTTCATTTATTAATAACCACAATGACACCTCAGTTTTGTGATCCAAGGAGTATCCATCTACATTAGCTGATTATATATATATAATCTAGAAATACAGAAGTTCATGGATATACTCCGAGGAAACCAAGCTTTCAGACTCCTACTCCTTGCCAGGCATGGCTCAGAGCAACACATCAATCTCTTTTGTGATTACTTGAGGCCATAGGATCCTTCAGGTAGTCCTTTTGTCATGAACACAATTTACATTTAAAATGTTTAAAATCATAAAACCTAGACACTGATTTTAAGGCAGTCGTCTATTGCCTAGGTCTTTCCCTAGAAGACAGCATAAGAGCTACCAGTTTAGGGATAGTCCTTTCAATCTAATTTCCTCATATCCTCATTCATTTACCCATTCATTTAATACCTAGTTTTGGGCGTCTACTATATGCTGGATTCTCATCAGTTTTCATTGATAAAAAAGCAAAGCTTAATAAGAAAGGGACAGGCAAGATTAGAGACGCTTATTTCATATATTGAAAACTATGGGCAGCAGAGAATGTATTATCTGCCTCCATAATCTTTACTGCAGAAAGAAGCAGTGTTAGTTCACTGATGCATACGCATGTGTGCATGGACCCTGAAACTCATGTTATTTAGGCTTCTCATGTTATAGCTTAGTTTAGGACTTAGAACTCGCATCCACTAAGTCTTACAGAGCATATTTTTCACCTGCCTATGTATAAAGGATTAGCCTTCCACAAGAGTATACCCACTTTTTTTGCAGCTAGTTGTATATTCCTTCCTTGCAGCTAGTTGGATAGCTGTAGAGTTATTTGACTGGGTTAGCCCAAACTATAAGCATCATTTGAAGCAAATACTCCTGGTAAAATATGTGTGTTATATTATATTCATGACAGAATAGAAGATTGTTTACATGGGTGTCTACTTGATCAATCATGCACTTGGATTGATTTAAAAGAAAGTATTTTTGATCCTCAGAACAGTGTTCCATGATGGAGTAATGTGCTGAGCTGTGAGTGGGTACTCACTGGTGCCACAGAGATCCGTTCCACTCAGTAAGTGCAGAGTAGTACAGAATGTCCTTGGGACAGACATGGCTATTGCAGAAATCAGTGCTTGTTATAAAAGTTTTACTGTTTTTAGGAGAAAAATTTAACTTGCTGTTAGTGATACCTCAGTTTAACTTGGGAGATAAATTGCTTAAAGGAATAATACAAGAAAAAGAATACATGAAATTAAGAATGCTTATTGGCTGGGGGTGGTAACTCATCCCTGTAATCCCAGCACTTTGGGAGGCTGAGGGAGGAGGATCACACCCAGGAGTTCAAGTTCAGCCTGGACAACATAGTGAGACCTGGTCTCTACAAAAAATAAACAGAATTAGCCAAGCATAGTGGTATGTGCCTGTGGTCTTAGCTAATTGGAGGGCTGAGGTGGGAGGATTGTTTGAGTCCTGGAGGTCGAGACTTCTGTGAGCTGAGATTTCCAGCCGGGGCGACAGAGTGAGACACTGTCTCAAAAACAAAATTATTATTAAAAGAACATAATTATAATCTGCCCATCAGATTCTCATATATTGTTTTCACAAATATTGTTTTTTTCACAAGCCTCTCTCATATTTACAAATATGTCTTGGTATACATAGAAAGTAAAGTTGCCCTATGAGGTTATTAATTTTATATTTGAGGAAATGATTATAAATAATAAAGTATTGGTGTAACTATGATTACTAAAGTATATGTGTGGTGTTTTATATTTGTGGTTTATATAATGGTAAATTTATTTATTTTCCCATTTTCAGATGTCAAGGGAAGGACCTGTTGGGAGGTGATTGGATCATGGGGGCCGTTTCCCCCATGCTGTTCTCATGATAGTGAGTGAGTTCTCATGAGATCTGATGGTTTTATAAGTGGTCATTTCCCCTGCTCTTCCTCTCTCTTCTGAAGCTGTGTAAGACATGCCTGCCTCCCCTTCCGTCATGATTGTAAGATTCCTGAGGCCTCCTCATCCATGTGGAACTGTAAGTCAATTAAACCTCTTCTCTTTATAAATCATCCAGTCTTGGGCAGTTCTTTATAACAGTGTGAAAATGGACAAATATATCAGGTAAACCCATTTTAAATTTTTTTGACATGTACAATATATTATACATACAGAAAAGTACACATCTCGAAGTGTACGACACCATAAAATTTCACTAACTAAACAAACTCATTCAATCAGCGCTAAGATCAAGAAACAGAGCATTACCAGCACTCCAGAATCTGCCTCTCTTGTGATTGCTGTCAGGTTCTAAACCCTCCAAAAGGCTGTCAAGTTCTTAACTTTTTGTGGTTTATAAAAATAGAATCATACAACCTATAATCTTAATTTCAGTATGTAATTGTTTGTTTCTGGCTTAACTAAACATTGTGAAATGTATCTGTATTTCTCTGTGTGGTTGTATATCATTGATTTCTCATTGCCACATTTTTATTATGACAGTTGATACATTCATGGGTCTATTACATTAAATTCTCATTCAAAATGAAATATCGGGCAAATTTATTTACTTCTTATACATTGTTGTATGTTTCTTATGTATACATATCTAACCCACACAGTACAGGGTAAAATGCTTTTCATGATCCTTATGCTCTTGAAGATTTAAGATATCTACATTCTGGATACAAAGATATCTACATTTAAGATATCTACATTCTGGATACAAAGTTAACTTAGAGCCACACTGCCTTCTTTCCAGGCAAGCCATCTTCTGGCAAAAGATAGTTTTATATTTTGATACTACCTTCCCTATTTACTTTGCAGAATTGTTAGGAGAAGCAACAATTATTATGGATCATAAAATACTTTTACAATTGAACCGTGTTTCACTCCATTATCAGATGAGTGAATAGAATAAAGGGAAATATAAATTGCTTGTGCATGGGAATTCATTTGGTTGATGGTGAAAATAAGGTAAAAATCAAAATCTCTTAAATTCATAGAAGGTAAGTGTATTTTCCTTTCCTTTGTCATTCATTCATTTCAGCATAGTGCCAGGCATGCCATTGACTAGACTCATTTCAAATGACTAAACTGAAATCCAGTAACTTTGGGTTGATAGATGTGGTAGGCTAAAGAATGGCCACCCAAAGATGACTGCCTGCTAGGTGCCAGAGCCTATGAAGATGTCATGTTACGTGGCATGGGGAATTAAGATTGTAGATGGAATTAAGGTAGCTAATTAGCTGATTTTGAGATGGGAGGATTATCCTGGACTGTTCAAGTTGTCCCTATGTAATCACAGTGGCCTTTATCAATGGAAGAGTCTTCATTGATAGCCTCTGAAAGCAGAAGAGGAGGTCAGAGTCAGAGATTTGAATATGTTATGTTTCTGGCTTTGAAGATAGAGGAAGTGGGAAAAATTAATTTTTCCCCTAGGGTCACTAAAATGAACATGTACCAACTGGCGCCCTGATTTTAGCCCAGTGAGACCCCACTTTGGATTTCTGACTACCATAACTGAAAGACTGTAAGTTTGTGTTGTTTTAAGCCAGTAACTTTGTGGTAATTTGTTACAGCAAGAATAGAAAACTAACACAAAATGTGTGGATAATTGATTAACAAAAAGTCCTTTTCCTGGATCCAAGAGAAAATAAGAGTGAAGGGGTGGGCAAGAGATAAATCTTCTTTCTCAGAATCTGATGACTATTTTACCTTCTTCCACAAAGCAAGTAGCAGATGATTCTTTAGCAATTTTTTGCCTTAATTTCTGAATAAGATGGCATTTTTATAAATCAATGCAAATCTACTTCTGTCTCAGCAGGAAAAATGTATGCATTGCTTGAAAGTCAAATGTGGACATAGGCAAAAGGAAGTCCTTGTTTGTTTGTCCTTGCCCCAAAGAAGCATTTTCTGGTTTCACTTACTAAAGATACTAAGATTAGGTTTAGGGGAAAGGGAGAGGGACCCCTCTGACTTTGCACCCACCACCCCAGGGTGCCTACTAATGTAGGATTTGCTTTGAAGCCTCTTCTCCAGAATATATCCCAGAGAGTGTGTTAAATATAGTTTCTCTACTTAAGTTTAATTATAACTGTTTTCTCGTGTTCCCATAAGAAACATTTCAGAATGTGAAAATCTGGTACATATGGAAATAGGAAATTCATAGGGGCTTCTGGGTACCTTGCTCACAGTAATATAAGGAGGCTGTTTCATTTTAAATGCCAAAATTGCTCCAACAAATCTGGAGTTTTGTCACTGAGTGAGAAATTAGAGTTAAATACTAAGAGCTGGGAATGACATTGAGACACAGAGATGGAAGTAACCAAAGAGGAGAGGTGGTCTACTCATTATTCTTAAATTTTAATAAATTCAAAAGCCCTGGGCATTTAAAATCCAGCTAGCAAAAATAGGTAGGCATTTTGGGGCCACACTTCTTGTGGACTAGCTGAGATTTGCAAAACGGCTTAACATCACTGTCTAATTCCAAGCAAGCAAAGGATTGCACACTAGTGACAGAACATGAATGCTAACAGCAGGAAAAGAAACAGACAGAATGTTGTTAGCGCTCTTACGCATAGTGACCAGCACCTTCTCCTTGACTTGTCACCTATCACTCATTAACTGCTCCCTTCCTCTTCCATCCCTTTTGGCCTTTACAAATGAGGTTGTTATACCAAATCCCCAATGAATATTCTAAGAAACGAGCTATTATGGGAAGGGATGAAAAAATATCTTATAGAAATAATACATTCCCAACTTTGAAAACAACATGATACTCAGTTTTTCCTTTTTTTCCCTACAAAGGGAAGAGTTATCTCTTGAAAACTTTAGGAAAGTTAATCAAGAAAAATTAATATTTAATGAGCACAAAATCTACATCAGTATTGATAATTAGTGAAAGTATACTTTATCTTTCTGCAAAACACTCTGACTTAGCATTATTATCCTAGTTTCCAAATAAAAATACAGACACAGAAGAGGTTACCTACTTGCTCAGTGACTATAGTAGTGAGTTGCAGAGCTTGACAAGGAATCAAAGAATACCAAACCCCGAAGCATAAACTACCACCTTGTGTTATCACATGGATTTGAATCTTTCTTATGATTTCATTACCACAATCTATAACTTCTGTTCCCTCTAGTTTTTTCTAGTTTGTTTCTTTCTTTCTTTCTTTTCTTCTTTCTTTCTTTCTTTTCTTCTTTCTTTCTTTCTTTCTTTCTTTCTTTCTTTCTTTCTTTTCTTTCTTTCTTTCTCTCTCTCTCTTCTTTCTTTTCTTTCTTTCTCTCTTTCTTTCTTTCTTTCTCTCTTTCTTTCTTTCTCTCTTTCTCTTTCTTTCTTTCTTTCTTTCTTTCTTTCTTTCTTTCTTTCTTTCTTTCTTTCTTTCCTTCTTTCCTTCCTTCCTTCCTTCCTTCCTTCCTTCCTTCCTTCCTTCCTTCCTTCCTTCCGTCTTTCCTTCTTTCTTTCTTTCTCTCCCTTCCCTTCCCTTTTCTTTCTTTCTTTTTTTTTTTTTTTTTTTGTCAGAGTCTTGCCCTGTTGCCCAGGTTGGAGTTCAGTGGTGCAATCTTGGCTCACTGCAACCTCTGCCTCCCGGGTTCAAGCGATTCTCCTGCCTCAGTCTCCTGAGTAGCTGAGATTACAGGTGCCTGCCACCATGACCAGCCAATTTTTGTATATTTTAGTGGCAACAGGGTTTTACCACATCGTCCAGGCTGGTCTCAAACTCCTGACCTCAGGTGACCCACCCACCTCAACTTCCCAGTTTCTAATGATTTCCTGCATATTCTTTCTTTCTTTTTTATATATTTAGGTATTATGTTTAAATATTTTAAAAATACTTTGAATCCCATCCAGCACCAAAGCCAATGCCTACCACAAAGTATTTGGCAGCATTAGCTGGACAGAATACAATAAATCTCATTTACAGATGTGAGCTCTTCAACGTTTTATGCTATACCTATATTGTTGTAATTTCAGGATTTTCTGCCTATATTTAGTCTATGACCAAACGTAGAGGTTAAGAACACTGGCCTGAATTAGATCCCTTTTTCTAACACTTACCAATTAGGTGATCATTGCCAACATTCATAATTCCTCGGCTGGGCACCATGGCTCATGCCTTAATCCCAGCACTTAGGGAGGCAGAAGTAGGAGGATTGTTTGAACCAAGGAATTTGAGACAAGCCTGGGCAACATACTGAGACCCTAAAAATAAACAAAATTAGCAGAATGTGGTGGTGCATGCCTGTGATCCCAGCTACTCGGGGGACTGAGGTGGTAGAATCACTTGGGTCAGGAAGTTTGAGGCTGCAGTGAGCCATAATCATGTCACTGCACTTCAGCCTGGATGATACAGCAAGACTGTCTCAGATAACAATAATAATAATAATTCCTCTGTGCCTCAGTTTTCTCAGCCATATAATAGGGTTAATAATAGTAACTGGCTAATAAAGTTGTTATAGAGATTAAATTAGTAAACACATGTAATGTGCTTAGAAGAATGCACATGAGAATTGCCCAGTGAAACTAGGGCACACATAAACACTATCAAATGAGCCCACTGTTTCGGACATAATTTAAAACTTGCAGAATGACAGCCAGAACAGGACAAATATGTATATATTTGTTCTGAGCCTCCTGAGTTCAGGCAACAGATATGATATATCACCACCCTCAATACCACAAAGTCCATTTCTCACAAACTAGGCTTCCCTAAGACATAACAACGGCACAAACAGCAAATCATCAAATTCATATCCACATATTACTACCATCCAGTACACATCTCATTCAAGTTTCACCAATTATCTCACCATGTTCTTCATGGTGAAAGGATCCAATACCGGATCCTACATTGCGCCTAGTTGCCATGCCTCTTCAGTCTCCTTCCATCTGGAAGAGTTCCTCAATTGCTTCCTAGGCTTTCATATCTCTGACACCCTGAAGTGTTACAGATCAGTCATCTTGCAGAATAAAACTCACTCATGGTCTGACAGATATTTCCTCATGATTAGATCCAGGGTACACTTTTTTTTTTTTTTTTTTGAGATGGAGTCTCGCTTTGTGGTCCAGGCTGGAGTGCAATGGCATGATCTCCTCTCACTGCAGACTCCACCTCCTAGGTTCAAGTGATTCTCCTGCCTCAGCCTCTTGAGTAGCTGGGATTACAGGCACCTGCCCCCACGCTTGGCTAATTTTTATATTTTTAGTAGAGACGGAATTTCACCATGTTGGCCAGGCTGGTCTCAAACTCCTGACCTCAGGTGATCCACTCACTTTGGCCTCCCAAAGTGATGAGATTAGAGGCATGAGCCATCGCGCCTGGCCAGGTACACATCTTAATTAAGCCTCTAGATCACCAGAGTGTCACCATGATTTTTCCATTGCATTTTATCAGGTGAAACATAATTTCCAAATGTCCCATTATTGATTATAACTAGCCTCAATCACTTGATTTAGGTGGTATCCACCATATTTCCCAATGTTCAGTTGTTACTTTTTCCCTCACAGTCAATATTTGCTTTTAGTTTTTCCCCTGGTAGGAGTGCTGAGGAGATAGTTTGAGACCATGACCCTTTTTATCCTATGTGCTAGGCATCATTGCTGGGCAATTTGATTACGAGATTTCTCTAACAGTGAATTCCACTTATTTATTATAATTATTTAATGTCACTGGGAATGAGAATGGGAAGTCATACTGTAGATTTAGATAAAATGAATTAACAAGTTATTCTTCACTTTTGACAATGGTTTCTTGAATTCTGGAAGACAATTGTTTCAGCTCTTTGAGGAGCTTTCTAAGTCCAGCTTCTAAGACGCATGTAGTGGTTTGGGACTATGTTTTGGAAGAATTTTTGAAGAGTACAATCATGATATAAAAATATTCTTTTTTTTCAATTATACAACACTAATGAAGATATGAAGCTTATTTCAAGCTACTTCTCTGTCACATTCAGTTCTAAGCTTGAGGATTAGATGTGATTAATCTCGACTCCAAGACTTGGCAGTAAAGAGCAGATCTTGGAATTCTACCGTGGGCATAGAGGAAGGGCCTCTTTTCTCACAACACTAGGAAGAAATAAAAGTTTATTTTTTAAAGTATTTCAGAGTATTTTTTTAAAATAAAAGAAAAATAGGATTATCCATCCATATTATGGCTTCAGCACACCATCATAAAATCCCCTTTTCTTCTCACAAGCATTTATCTTCTGATATGTTCCATTTTGAAGTGCTTTATGGCAGTGAGATGAGGGTGTATGATGGAATGGAAGAGAGTTTTGCATGGACGTTTAGAAAACCCAATTCAGATTCCAGCTTAGCATCTTCCAGACTGGTTCACCTAGGCTAGCTTATGTGGCCTTTCTAGTTGTCAATTACAACATTTAGCAAATGGGAGCAGATGAAGTGCATCAGGAATAGCAAAAAAGAACAAAGGCAACTATTGAATGTATTTCTAATAATTGACAGTGCCTGTCTAGAAAGCCATGCTGTGATAGAGTTTGAGTTCACACCGAAATCCATGAAGGAAGATTGCAATGGTCAATTAATGATGTCTACTACTGGCATGGGTGGAGTGGTGACATCTTTCCTGATAAGTGTTTGCCATCCCAAGATTTAACTCTCTTTCAGATTTAATATTCGAAATGTTTATGATGTACTTTATCTTACTCTTTAATAAGATGATTTCTTCTAGATTTAGAGAGAAAGCTTGGCTAAAGATCAGAAAACATTTACTTATTGTCCTTTTATACATTAGGCCACAAATTTCATGCCAGCAAAGAATGCATCTCTTTTGGCTCTATGTTTTATCCACAGAGATTAATCAATTCTCAGTACATATTAAGTGCTTAATAAACATATTGTGGAACCTCTGCATTACTCAACACTGCTTCTGAAAGAACTATGCATTAATTTCTATTTCACACTGGCTTTTTCTGACAGAGGCAGGAGTTAAACTAGTGTGTTAAACTGGAATATGTTTAAGACAATCAAACCAACAAAGCAAAGCATAAAACATGCTTTATAGAATTGATGCATCTGGAGTGATAATACAAAGTTAATGGTGTATAAACCAATAAGACGAGAAGGAAACAGAACCCAGGAATACATTTCTATTTCAGTGTTGATTCTGTTGCCTACTGTGGAATTTTCTAAAGAACTGGTAAGTCCATTCATTGGTTGAGCACACCAACTTTATAAAAGGGAGTGTTTTCCATTGCCAGCTCCCAGCTCATTTTTGTCCTGGCACCATATCTCAAGGTCACAAATTTGTGCATCTGGCAGATAAGTTTACAAAGGTAGAGAAGAAGACATTGTAAAAATGTCAGCCTTTCAATTGTCTGGCTTAAAAGAACAAAGGTCTGGCCAGCGCATTATTCCTGGTTGTTGGCTGCTATTATCAAAACACTAAAAATGAGCATCTCCCATTGATTGAGAACTTCTGATGCTCAGGGGACCTTGCATCTTTTTCTGACCTTCACAACAGTTCTTTCTGAAACATTTTCAAACTGCAGTCTGTAGGTTCCTGAGTGTCTGCATCTATATTTAAAGGGTCCTCCAGTTCTCCACATAATGTGTAGACTTCTATTAGAGGGCATTAATTTTACATTAAGGACTAGGGGGAGCTTCTGGATGACCACATTATCACATCAGCCCCTGCAGGAGACTGATGCGATCATTGGCAGAGAGGGTCTGGCTTGAACATCAAATAAAGTGTCTTTCACACTGAGTGGCTTTGGCATCTGGGGTGTTTACATCTTCTTGATGGTCCTTGTGTTTTCCTGTTTGAAAAGCACAGTTGTGAAGAACATTGTCTTCGGAGTCAGATAGGTCACAGTTTTTATCTGTGTGAAATTGACCAAATTATTAAGTTCTTTTTACCTGTTTCCTCTTCTACAAATTGGGGGCATTCATAATTATTTTAGGAAATTATAGTTAAAAATATTTGAATATAATAAAATATGACGTGTACTTAGAATACTACCTGATACAGAGTTAGTAGGCATTAAATAATAGCCATATAAAAATGTATTATTTCTTTTTTTTAACTTTTAAGTTCGGGGGTACATTTGCAGATTTGTTACATAGGTAATCTTGGTCACAGGGCTTGCCGTACAGATAATTTATCACCCAGGCATGAAGCCTAGTATCTATTAGTTATTGTTCCGGATCCTCTCCTTCCTCCTACTGTACACTGTCTGTTAGGCCCCAGTGTCTGTGATTCCCTTCTATGTGTCCATGTGTTCTCATCATTTAGCTCCCATTTGTAAGTAAGAAAAGGCAGTATTTGGCTTTTTGTTCCTGCATTGGTTTGCTAAAGGTAATGGCTTCCAGCTCCATCCATGTTCCTGCAAAGGACATGACCTCATTCTTTTTTATGGCTGCATAGTATTCCATCATGTTTATGTATCACAGAAAATGTGTTATATCTATCAAGACAGCACAA
Organism: Symphalangus syndactylus; assembly: GCF_028878055.3. NCBI lineage: Eukaryota > Metazoa > Chordata > Mammalia > Primates > Hylobatidae > Symphalangus > Symphalangus syndactylus. The sequence goes on from NC_072433.2 coordinate 31,520,469, forward strand.
CACATCTTTAAGCTTCATGGAAAAGAACAGCTTATGGTTAAAAGGCCCTGGTTGATACTGACACCTACTGTAGGGTCCCCAGTCCCCCCCCCATTTTCTTTCTGTGTTCTCACTGAAAATCACACAGTGCCTTGTGGCCACACTGTGACACAGACAGTTGCAGATTTTTCCCAGCAGAATTGAACCTAAACAGGAGTCTTGAACTTTCCCAAACACTGATAAAGGTATATAGCTTGTTGCCCAAAACACTGAAAGAAAGAGGCCACGGCTCTGAGTCAAATTCCTTAAGCCCTCATAACGACTCCACACCCTGGCTCAGTCTCTGTAAACCTATCTAGGTAAAGCACCTCTTTTCTTTCATTATCCCATTGTGAGGATTGCTGCAACACCTCTAGAAGTATGTTCGCCTACTAAATGCTTTGGACTGATCTCCCTCACATTTGGTGCTTCTTTCCTTGGAATCCCAACCAGCCCCATCTTGGGAAGGTTGGGGGCCCTTCCTTGTGGGAATTCCCCTTCCACTGCTTTTGGGGCCACTCTAGCTGCCTGTTTGATGAGACAAAACATCTACTTACATGACAGAAATTACGTAGTGTATGACAAAAGGCTCATTCACATTTTATTTACTGAAACTCAGTTGGAGATAAAGAAAGAAATAGAAAAGATTGCGTGAATGACCTCAGCCAACCATTTATATTTGGTAACCCTAATGAAGATTTGAAGATTTCATGAATTTACTCTATTTTACTTGGATAGCTTTTGCAATATCTGCACTATTTAAAATAACCTTTCCAACTTTTCACTGGGGGTGCTACGTTAATTACTATGTAAGTTTTTCATATGCTTAAAATGCATCAGAGGTGATAGCTTATAAAATATTTATTAAGAAATATAGAAGTATTCAAAACATTAAACTATTGGCTTAAAACTTTAAATTATATTTATCTGAGCTCTATGGCTAGGATTTTAGCGAAAAGATTTCAAAGTCTCATACTGAGAAAATCCCCAGGCAGTAATTTTATTGTTAGAAGTCACTTAAAATAATATTTGATATTTCACGATCTCTTCATGATCCAATTATGATTTGTAAGCTTTGAAAATTTTACAGCATAAACTCTATCCTCATTAGCAGACTCTGGTAACTGCTGAAATTCCAAAATACACTTTCAGTGATTTGGGAAGTGTTCTGCAGTAGCACTCACTAAAAGCGTTTACAACAAATATTCCTTATTATGTTATGACAAAGTATTGGCTCATGAAAATATATCCAACCAAGTGGAAAGGTATTTGAAGACAAATTTATATATTCCAATAGTTACTTCTGGGAATGCGTTGTGAGGGTCATTGCACAAATAACAGAATATGGGAACCATTTTGGACTGATATTCTTCTTTATTCACACTTTCTATGAACGAGGTGGTAAGAGGGAGGAAAACAACTCAATAACAGTTACGTACACTATTAATTTAAAAGCTCACTATGCCATTTATAAAACTCACTATGTTAATTTAAAAACTCACTATGCCATTTGCATCAAACTAGCTTCAGTAAAAGGGGGAATTTATTGATGAATGTAACTGAAATTCCAGCAGAAATTCTGCCTTGCATCATAGATGCGAAGATGTTATCAAAGTAGTCTGTGACTTATTTTATCAAAGTTAGTGATCTTGATATGATTTTGATATCAAAGTGCCTTATTTTGATATGTATCAAAAATGGAAATGGGTTTGTGAGTGGACAAAAGGATGAATTAGGTGTATGAAAAAGCAAATCTCTATATACTGTTAATTTCAGAATCTGGTTAGTGGGTAATCTGGTGATCAATGTACAATAGCTTCATTCACTTTCTATGTATGAATATTTTCATTATAAAGTATTGTGAAAAATGTTATAAGGGCCTGGTTTCTCTCTCTTGCCTCCTTTTAGTATGTCAAAAATATTTATAGTAATGCTAGCTTAAATGCTTTTAGGTAATTGCAGCAAAAACTGTAAGAATCATTCCTATCAAATTGAAGGCAGAATTTTAGTAAATTTCATTGACCGTCATTGGATCACATGCTCATAACTGAACCAATCACTGTGGTTAGGAGGTTGCAATAACCAGATTAGCTAGGACTGAGTTACATGTTACACTTCTGCATATAAAGTGGATCTTCTGGAAAAATCACTCTGATTTGATATGTAGACTATTATATTTACGACAAAATTATTACAAAATTATAAACACGTTCTGTTTTCTCAACAGGTTAGGTAATGCAATGCAAATTAATGTAATCTTAGTCATGTTACTTGTTTTTGGAAGACAGTGGTGCTCCTAGAAAAGCTGCAACAGATGAAACAAAAACAAGCGTATTCCAAGATTTTTGTGTATAAACACTGGCTCTGAAATGGAAAAAAAATAAACCACTAAAACGCTGCATTCTATACGACAACTAAAAAAAAATCGTTTCTAAATATCTTAATCTCTGGTCTACTTTGCAGTGAACATTTGCCTTTCAGTTTTGTTTTAGAAATAAGTCATGCCTCCAAGTGTTGGTAAGGTGAGTAAAAGAGTAGGTTTTTGGCAAGACCCTTGGGATGAAAACTTCTATTAAAAATTTATGTAGGTGCAAAATTCCTATAGAACTAGCAAATCAGACCTCAATCTGTGATATCAGTTACCACATCAAATACATTCTAATTTGGATTCTTTGAAAAGAAATGTGGCTTTCTTTGTAGTTGGAAGCTTAGGGTTCAAATCCCAGATTAACCTTGGGCAAAAAAACTAAAAGTAAGCCTCCCTATTTTAATCAAAGATGTCTTACAGACAAATATTAAAGGAGTAAACAAATTCTTGTCTATAGAGTTTATGGAGGAGCCTAGTCTGAAACAGGTGTGCATTAAATATAAATGATAGGTAGATAGATAGGAGATAGATAGATAGATAGATAGAGGCCAGGTGTGGTGGCTCATGCCTGTAATCCTAGCACTTTGGGAGGCCAAGGGGAGCGGATCACTTGAGGTCAGGAGTTCAAGACCAGCCTGGCCAACATGGCAAAACCCTGTTTCTACTAAAAGTACAAAAATTAGCTGGGCGTGGTGGTGCATGCCTGTAATCCCAGCTACTCTGGAGGCTGAGGCAGGAGACTCGCTTGAGCCCAGGAGCTGGAGGTTGCACTGAGACAAGATTGTGCCACTGCACTCTAGCCTGGGTGATGGAGTGAGACTCCATCTAAAAAAAAAAGAAAAAAAAAAGATAGATAGATAGATAGATATAGATATAGACAGATAGCTAGAATAGACTGATGGATGGAAAGAAAGAGAAAGAGAGAGAGGCACAGACATTAAAATTTTAAACCCCAACCTGTAAAAAAGTATTTAGTTGCTTTATTTCAACTGGGCTTTACAGTCCACAAATTATTTTTCCATGAATGATATCATATGCTTCTGCAAATATTCTGTGAATAAGTCAGCAAAAACCATGTTAATTCCATTTTGCAAAACTTAAGCTAGTTAGACTCAAATTAAAGTCTGAAAAACTTTGAAGATCAAGAAAGCATGAACATAAATGGTAGATATTTTTATTAAGGAAAATCCTCCCAATTATGTATATCAGCATCGTGTTTTCTCTGACTCCTAAAGGGAAATAAGTTTTAAGGACTCTAACAATGCATTTATTTCCCTTTTTTTAATATTTAACCCCTGGATAAGCAAACATTTTAACCCTATGCCAATAGTAGCCTCAGAAATATAGCATCCATTGATAGTAGGTTTTTCCGATTGATTGTGGTAAATTTATTCGCATGACTGAGGATGCTAAATGTGATATTCTATGGATAAAATGAGCCCTCCAGTTGACCAGAGTGGGAGAGGCAAGGAGCAAGAAAGAAGGATAGGCTATTTTAGTCACTACATTTTTTGATAGAGTGCAAGCATCACTATCTTCAGAGCACTTGCTGCCATGCATAGTTTAGCTTCACCTGGAGCTAAGCACTTATTTTCTTTGTTCATGTTCAGTGTAGCTTTTAGTTCAACTAGACTATTTTCCCCCTAGCAATAGGCATTGATGAGTTTAATTACAGATTTTAAGCCACAGAAGTATACTTAGAATGCTTTCTTATTGAGACCACAAAAAAGAGAAATATTCACATCCATTAACAGATTCCTCCATAACGTGCATGTAATCCAGTTGTGGCCATATTCTGTAGTTAGTCTTGGTCATTAGAGTTGGGACACAACCCTCAGGCAAAATTCAGAGAAGCAGCCTATGCATTTTGTTCTCCTCAATTTGGCCACACTCTATAGCAACAACCCTCCTTAGCTTTTCTGTTTCAAATGAGTTTTAACCAAAGTCCTTTTTCTATATCTAGACAATGGACAAGCAGATGGCACTGTTTCCAGCACATCTTAGCCAAGATTCTACTCTGAAAATGCAGGCAGTTCTTGTTCAACAGCCCTGAAAAAGACATGGTATGGTTCATCTCACTTGATTTCATATCAGCTATGCTTTTCTGACTTAGAAGAACTTTGCAATAGGAGGTTTTTAAATCATTTCTGGTAATAGCTGTCATCGAGTTTCAGTGTTACATCAGGTTTTAAAAAAATCTTTTATTTTTTAATTTTTGTGGGTACACAATAGGTGTACATGTTTGTGGGGTATACAGATATTTTGATAAAAGCATACAATGTATAATAATCACATCATGGTAAATGGGGTGTCCATCACCTCAAATATTTATCCTTTGTGTTACAAACAATCCAATTATATTCTTTTAGTTACTTTAAAATGTAAAATTAAATTATTATTGCCTATAGTCACCCTGTTGTGCTATCAAATACTAGCTCTTATTCATTCTTTCTATTTTTTTTACTCATTAACCATCCCCACTTTTTATATTCATTATGTACCATGCTACCACAAATCTGCTAAGTAAACAGTCATTATCTACTTTTCATTTCCTTCTAAACCTCATTATTTAGCTTAAGAAAGAACCTAGATTCTAATCCATGCCCTTAATCATTATGTGAACTCATAATTAGATTACAAATAATTATATTACAGTCATGTGTTGCTTAATACATTCTGAGAAATGCATTGTTAGGTGATTTTGTCATTGTGAAAACATCACAGAGTGCATTTACAGAAACCTAGATGTATTCATACCCTTCTGCACACCTAGGCTATATGGTATAGCCTCTTGTTTCTTGGCTACAAACCTGTATAGCATGTTACTGTACTGAATCCTTTAGGCAATTATAATACAATGGTAAATATTCATGTATGTATACTTAGATATGTAAACACATCTAAACAGAAAAGGTACAGTAAAAATATGGTACTCGTATAGTGTACTTACCATGAATGGAGCTTGCAGGACTAGACGTTGCTCTGGGTGAGTCAGTGAGTAAGTGATGAGTGAATATGAAGGCCTAGAAGATTACTGTGCACTACTGAAGACTTTACAAACACTGTACACTTAGGCTACACTACATTTATCTTTAAATTTTCTTTCTTCAGCAATAAATTGAACGTAACTTACTATAATGTTTTATTTTAAGAATGTTTAAATTTCTTTTAAATTTTTGAGTGTTGTATTAACACTTAGCTTAAAACACGAATTGTACACCTGTACACAAATTTCTTTTCTTTATGTCTTTATTCTTTAAGACACAAACACACACATTAGCCTAGGCCTGCACAGGGTTAGGATCATCAGTATGACGGTCTTTCACCTCACACCTTGTCCCACTGGAAGGCCTTCAGGAGCGACCACATGCATGGAGCCACCGTGTCCTATGATAACAATGCCTTCTTCTGGAATACCTCCTGAAGGACTTGCCTGAGTCTGTTTTACAACATATATATATATTTTTTTTTCAATAATAATATACATATATAGTTATATATTATATATTAATAACATGTATTGTTATTTTAAGTTGTTATATATACTATATTAACACAACTTAAAATAGCAACAAAAATTATAGCATAGCACATGTTAGGTGATAGGAATTTTGAAGCTCTGTTATACCATTATAATCTTATGTAACCAGTGTTATATATGCGATCAGCAGTTGACCTAAACGACTTTATGCGGCACACGATTGTACTTTACAATCTTTAAAATGGGAGTGTAAGACAACAATTCACAAAGGCCAATACATCAAACTACTGGTCCTACTTTTCTTTCTTGCACCCATAGCAGACATTATTAATTACATACTGTACTCTTTCCTTTTTTAGTAGTACTTAAAGGCACACGGCTCTTTAGACTGTTACTCTCACTTTATGAATCTTAAAATGCTACATAAAATATGCAGGCATTCCCAGTACTTGGCTATTTCAAAACTCCCTTGTAGATCTCACATTCTAGGTTTCAAAGCATATCTGACCTGTAGATTTTGTACTGACTTAAATCCGTTATTATATATTTGGCTATTTTTATCAAATATAATTCAGGTGTTAATTATTGTGATGGGTGCTTAGAATGCAAAAATCAGATAGTCTCTTGCCTCTGTGTATCTAAGTTTGACTGTCATTGGTTTAAACCACTTGTTTTCATCAAGAGAGGAGCATATTTAAATGTACTCTCCAGTTAAATTCATGTGAGGAGAAATGTCACTGGTTATCTGATTTTTAAAGCACATATTTGCCATTGAAAGGTTTGTATGATGACAGGCATGAAGACACATCTGCTGCACCAACAGATATTCTTGGCTTCCCCTCTAACTTCAGTCACGACTGAAGTGGACACTTTTGTGTCTGCTATGGCTACTGTCTTCCTGCTAATAATGGTTCACTGTGGCTTCATATCTTCATTTCCTCCTGAGTCTTGTCTGCTGCAGCCAAGCCCTGCAAGACTCTGAAAGCGTGCAGTGCAGAAGCATTAATCTTCCTAGGGGCATCACTCCACCTACGATGGGTGGGCTAGGGGCGAGAGGGACAAAAATTGTTGGATAAATGCCCCTGCATCCCATACTTCAGGCGAAAAATTCCAAGAGGTTCTGTATGCTTCTCAAAAAGCCCTGATGTTATCAAGCCCCCATTGACTGCAGAATTAACCTCAGTAATGGATGCACCTTTTGCTTGGCTTTTTCTGTTTTTCTGTTTCACTTTCCCACTCTCTTACTCCTAGTCCCTGGGATCACTTCCCAATTAAACATTCCACATTGCATCCAAGTCCTTGTCTCAAGCTCTGTGTTCAGGAGAACCAAGGTAATACACTAAACGTCTTAGGTAGCTTTCAAAATATTTTACAATAATCAGTGTCAAGAACACCAAGTAACAGTGTTAAACTAGTCTTACTCATTTCCAGAAACCGCATTTATAAATAGTTTTATTCCTTCTTCCTCGGTTTGATCTCGACTTTTATTTCCTCCACATAGCTGAATTTTTGTAATGAAACAAATATTTATAGTTGTCAACACTTAATCTGGTATGGTGATTTTAAAAATGTTTTTATTTGCTCATCATGATTCCTAAATAAACTGTAATATCAAAGCCCCAAATTATGGGCTAAAAACATACATATATATGATATGTATATATATGATATGTATATTTATGATATACACACACACAGACATATATATGCGTGTGTGTACATGGAGTTTCACAATGTATACATACACACGCACATATATGCGTGTATGGAGTTTCACAGTCATCCTCTTTCCACATTATCAATGGCAGAGAACGTTTTACATTTTTTTTTTCTTTTTTTTTTTTTTTGAGACAGAGTCTTGCACTGTTGCCCAGGCTGGAGTGCAGTGGTGCGATCTCGGCTCACTGCAAGCTCCACCTCCTGGGTTCATGCCATTCTCCTTCTCCTGCCTCAGCCTCCCCAGTAGCTGGGACTACAGGTGCCCACCACCACACCTGGCTAATTTGTTGTACTTTTAGTAGAGTGGGGGTTTCACCGTGTTGGCCAGGATTGTCTCGATCTCCTGACCTCATGATCTGCCCCCCTCGGCCTCCCAAAGTGCTGGGATTACAGGCGTGAGCCACCGTGCCCGGCCTCGTTTTAAATTTTTGCCTAGTGTCTGTGTAAGTTCTCATTGTCCACTGATAGAAGGAAAGAAACTGTAGAAGAGTAGACAGGCAGAGAAATTGACAGGGGCTGCTCTGTTTGGGCTGGGGTTGTAAAGAGTGATGTACAACATGACAAGAAATTGAATAAAGAAAATAATCTATAATAGTAACTGAGACATTGAAAGAAAATCATTGGTTAAAGAGAGAGGCCTCTGGTTGTTTGGGGCAGGTAATGAGAAGAAGAGGAATGTGGCTTTGAGTACTTTACTGAATGAATTTGGGGAAGGGATCCCTCAACATGTGTTTCTCTTTCGGAAAATTCATCTGCATTCCAGGCTGGGACTTATATATCATGGCATTATATTGGTTATAGAGTCATGATATGGGTCATATATACCTCTGATTAAAAAGAGCTGTCTGTGCTTGTAGAGGCATCGGGAATCAACTGCTCATGCCACACCAGCCTTATATGAATTTCTGCTCCTTATGGGCCTCTGGAACTCTTAAATTAACCAAAGTTGAGGATCATCAGAACGTACTTTCTACATTAGGAAAATTGAGGGGGTTGAAATAGGCCAGTGTTTGAAGCTATACAGTCTAGAGCAGAAGACATGACTCCCCTAAGAAGACATGGAGAGTTAAAAGGTAAAGTGGTTATTGTATATGTATCCCAACTAAATAAAGTGGGCTTTTTCTCGTCTTACACTAGACTCACACAAAGTCTTAAAAATTATCCCTAGAAATGTGAATATCTTTAAATTTCTTTAAAAGAACACAAGTATTACTAGGGGTTTTTAATGAATCAATTGCATCTGTGAATTCACTCTTGTGGTCAGAGAGAACTGGTGGATTTTTGCTGCCTCTAAAACATACTTTGGGGTTTGTTTTTTGGTTTGTTTTGTTTTGATTTTTGTTTCTATTTCCTCCAGGGAACTACATGTTAAACAATTACACACACACGTGCGTGCACATGCACACACACACACGAAGGAAAAAGAAAAAAATAACTTTTTATAGACAAGTAGTCTAATTACTTTAAATTTGGAGCACAACTCAAGGAGTTAGAGGTTACTACAGTTCAGCAGAAACTAGAAACTTAAGTGTAAGAATAATTCAACTGTTGTTAAGAGGAATAAAAGCATCACAGTTCTATGACCAGGTGGGAAGGATTTGCTTAAGGCCAAAACGAGAGAACTCTCAGATTTGAGAGTGGGAAAAATGAGGTAAAGTGACCCAAAGTTTTAGCAGCTGATGGATTTCAGGAAGTGTCCATGTGTCTCTCTGCCTCCTTCCCCATTCCTTCTGCCCACAGTCCTACTACAAACATTGGTCGATGTACAATAGAACTACATAGAATCCAAGCTCAAAATAATTATAACAATTTGATAACAAAACACTAAATTAGTTCACCTTTTTCTATTTAGCTTAAACAAAGAAACTCTCTGGGTAGCCAGAATGCCACAAATAGGGTCCTGAAATTCAATCCAAGAACAGCTCTTAGTAAAACAAATGTGATGTTACCAAAGTTTGGCTATGGCTCATGAAAAGGCTGTCAAGACGGGGGTTATGCAAAACAGTTGGGGACAAGAGGCAGAAATCTTATTTGGGAGTGGGAGAGATGCTTGGTAGTGGTTCAAGCAGTAGGTGATAGAAAGAGATCCAGCCAGACATACACAATATTGGGTAGACAGCAAAAGTGAGCATACTATCAGAAGCCAATATGGTAAACAAAAAGAAAAGCTTATAAGTCATTTATTTATTGAGCTTGTATGCTGTCATTTTTCACCTACTGTATGATGAGATCCTTCAGGGCAAAAGTCATGTCTAATCCACTCCCGAATTCCATTCTTAGGACCTGAAACATAGTAAATGTCCTATACATGTTTGATTGATAAGAATATCAAAGCATGTATGTATGGAACATAGGAAATGAATGAATGGTAGAGCTCCATAACTAAACAATCTTCAAACTCTCCCAGATTTTCTTCCTTATGCTATCTGCCAAGACTTTACGTTTTTAAAATTTTCAGCATTTATTTTCCATAAAGATTATTCTACTCTTTAAATTTTAATGTAAAACATCCAACGAGTTATTTTTTTTTCAAAGAGTAAAAAGAAAATTAACATAGATTATACAACAGGGCAACCTAAAGAAAGTTAACAAATGGTCAAAGAAGTATTTTAAGGTTAAACAATAAAGTGAATAAAAATTATGAAAGATGAATGATGGCAAATATTTATTAAAAAGTATAGTATTTTGTGCAGGTATTCCAGATTTGTAATTTATTATCTAACAGTGAATGCCAACTGTTGGAAAGAGGCCAAAGCATTTAGAATATAAAACACATTAAAATGACATTCTTGTCTATATTCTTTGATTATTTGGTTTTTTTTTTTTTTTTTTTTGAGGCGGAGTCTCGCTCTGTCGCCCAGGCTGGAGTGCAGTGGCCCAATCTCGCCTCACTGCAAGCTCCGCCTCCCAGGTTCACACCATTCTCCTGCCTCAGCCTCTCTGAGTAGCTGGGACTACAGGCGCCCGCCACCACGCCCGGCTAATTTTTTGTATTTTTAGTAGAGACAGGGTTTCACCATGGTCTCGATCTCCTGACCTCGTGATCCACCCGCCTCGGCCTCCCAAAGTGCTGGGATTACAAGCGTGAGCCACCGCGCCCAGCCTGGTATTTTTTTTAATCAGCTGTTTTCAATAATCCAAAGACTATTAAATACATTTAACAATACATCGAGGAGATGGCTTGGTGCAGTGACTTTGACACTTTAAAAGACATCTTAACTTGCGAATGATAGCTTTTGTTGGTCTTATATCTTTCAGTTATAACTGAGGTTACATAATAGTTTTTCTTTGAAATACACAAAAATATTTAAATAAATATTCTTGTCTAGTGGCTGGAATACAATGAAAGCTTAATCACATTTTCCTACTGATCATCTGCTCTTTCCTATTCACCTTTTTTATTTTATTTATTTATTTATGTTTTGTATTCGAGAAGGTGGTGGCACCACGGAATTGATGTCCTGGAAAGTGAGTGGATAGAACTTTTGACAGTAGCACATGATCAGGACTGCCATTCAAAAGCAGATTTTTTCTTTTTTTTCTTTCCAACTTTTATTTTAGGTTCGAGAAGGTACATGTGCAGGTTTGTTACATGGGTAAATTGCGTGTCACAGGGATTTGCTGTACGTATTATTTCATCACCCAGGTAATGAGCATAAATGAGCATGGTAACTGATAGGTAGTTTATTTTTTTTTTTTTTATTTTTTTTTTTGAAACAGAGTCTCACTCTGTCGCCCAGGCTGGAGTGCAGGGGCGTGATCTCAGCTCACTGCAAGCTCCGCCTCCCAGGTTCACGCCATTCTCCTGCCTCAGCCTCCCGAGTAGCTGGGACTACAGGCACCTGCCACCACACCCAGATAACTTTTTGTATTTTTAGTAGAGATGGGGTTTCACAGTGTTCGCCAAGATGGTCTCGATCTCCTGACCTTGTGATCCACCCTTCTCGGCCTCCCAAAGTGCTGGGATTACAGGCATGAGCCTCCGTGCCTGGCCACTAATAGGTAGTTTTTTGATCCTCATCCTCTTCCCACCCTTCACCCTCAAGTAGGTCCCAGTGCCTACTGTTCTTTTTTTGTTCCCGTGTATACTCAATATTTAGCTGCCCTATAAGTGAGAATATGTGGTATTTTGTTTTCTGTTCCAGCATTAATTTATGTAGAATAATTGGCCTCCAGCTCCACCCATGTTGCTGCAAAGGATTTTATTCTTTTTCATGGCTGCATAGTATTCTGTGGAGTATACGGAATACATGCAGCGCTAAACAGTGAAATTTTTGAGTCAGGGGATCTTCATCACCATACAGTTGAAGTCATCATTATATAAAGGGCACACTCTGCTGATTCCTCTGAATTCTAGTTCAGGAGAATAAAAGTTGTATCAAATTAAGTCTTTACAATAATTTTGCAAGTTAAACAAGCTATTCTCATTTTACAACTAAAGGAGCTTATCTCAGGTAATACCTTTGAAAGCACAAGAGGCAACATAGTGAAATATGAATTCCATCATTACATCTAATCATTATGTAACCTTGATTATGTCAGTTCCACTCTCTGGGTTTTGTCACTTCCATCAGTAAATGGAAGAAAAATAAGATTTACATCTCAAAGTCTTCATCCTGATCTGTCACTAAATGAGAGTATATATAGAGTAAGAACAAGAGTAAGAACATATGAAAAGGGAGAAAAGGAAGAAAGATAAATAAGTGATTCAAAATTAATAATTTTATCACTATTAATTGATTATAGCTGTTCCCTATTTAATAACAATTTTAACATTGGAATTATGTGCACCAAATTCCTGACTCCACTTTTTTTCTTAAAGTAAATCCACAGATAGACTCTGGGGATCTTGTAAAGATCATATACAACACAAGTTTTCTTTTCCCCCCCGTGAAAGCTTGCTTCATTCATGATCTTATTCTCAGCCTGCAGCATTTATTTCAATGGCACCAAAAAAAATACACCCTGGGATTAGCCATTAACCAGTAAACAGTCAGCTCCCACAGGCTTTTGGCAGTGCCACCTGGAAGTACAAATAATCACAGGCAGCCTGCTCCCTAGAGAAGAAGAACACGTCCTTTGTCAATGAGGTGAAAACAGAACGAAGGATGATGAGCACAGCATCTAGTCTCTTCCCCATTTCATTCCTCCTCTCTTCTAATGTAAAGCTGGGTTAAGGACATGTGACATCATTTAGAAATTAACTTATAGTTAACATTATAAAATAAGTGCCAATACAATTTAATGTTTGCATTATTTCTATATCTTTAATTAATTCATTCATCCATTCATTCAAAACATATTTGCTGTGTACCTTCTTTGGGTCAAGTTTGGTGACAGCCCTCAAGGACACGTATATAAATATGGGTCCTGACCTCAAGAAGCTCATTACCATGGAAGGGGAAATAAACAAGTAAACACTTATTCTATTTTTTTTTTTCAAAAATATCTTTATGTGCCTAATAAATTGTAGACTGGCATTGTACTGGCTAATGAGGATTAGAGGCACAACAGAGCCTCATAGAGCTTAAAGTATCCATTCCGACATAATGAAAGTATCACGGCGTGCTGCATATCAACAGGAGTCTATGCTGGTCTTCCACTAGTTTCCTTAACGTGTTAAACTCATTCTTACATCAGGGTGTTTGTGTTTGTTTCCCCTTCTATCAGGAACACTATTTCTCAGCTCTTAACAAGACAGGCTCCTGTTCATATTCAGGTCTCAATAACAACTGTACCTCAGAGAGGAGGTTCTGGCTACCTACGATAAAGCAAACTTCTGCCTCTTCCCTCAGTTTTTCTATATCCTTACTTTGTGTTATTGCTTTGAAAGCACTAGATATTTTTTAAACTCTTATGTTATTTATTAACTTGTCTATGTGTTTACTTGTCTGTTTGAGAGTAGAGAATTTATCTTCTTGTTCAATAAAACGCCAATAAATTTAGTAATATACATTAAGGTTTCTCCATGACTTTTCATGGCTTGATATCTCATTTCTTTTTAGTGCTGAATAAAATTCCATTGTATGAATGTACCCCCATTTATTTGGGGTGATTACCTTAAAAAAATTTTAAAAATCAGGATATAGTGTACATAACCATAAATGTACCACTCTGGTGTGGGATGCTGATGGTGAGGAAAGCTTCAGTGTGGAGGGGAGAGGGTATATGAGAGCTCTGTACTTTCTGCTGAATTTTGCTATAAATCTAAAACTGTTCTAAAAATGAAGGTCTATTTTAAAAAAAAAGCCAAAAATAAACCACCAATACAATATATAGAATGGCGATTGGCATATAATGAATTTCCTTTAAATATTTCTTTTTGTTGTCGTTGTTGAGATAGGATCTTGCTTTGTTGCCCAGGTTGGAGTTCGGTGGCGCAAACACAGCTCACTGCAGCCTCAGATTCCTGAGCTCAAGTGATCCTCCTGCCTCGGCATCCCCAAGTGCTGGAAATACAGGCATGAACCACTATGGCTGGCTACCTTAAAATATTTATTGATTGAATGAATGGCTGAATAAATAAATGGTGCTATGAGGAGATGGAAAAGGAGCATCTTCTCCTGATTCTAAAGGAAAGGAAGGCTTCATGTAAAAGGAATTGAGTGATCTGCTGTGAAAAAAAAGGAATTGCATTAAAATAGAAACTGGACAAAAGAGGGATATTTCCAGGCAGAAGGAGCACAGTGTTCAAAGGCACAGACTCAGGTGGGAGAGTATTAGACTTTCCAGGAGCTGCAGGTGTGTCAGGCATGCCTGGAATTGTGTGTGCATGTTTGGAAGTGACAAAGGAAGGGCCTGAATCAGAGTCAGTGGAACATCATGAACACACTCATTTGCTAAGAGGCTTGGACTTTATCCTGCAACAAGCAGGATGACTTCAAGTCATTTTAAGCAAGATAGCACAAACATAAGTATGCATTTCATAAGAATTAATTTGGTGGTAGGTTGGAAGAGGATAAATATGAAAGCTGAAAATTTGGTTTCTCGTTTCTTTAAAGAGTCCAAGCAGGCAAAACTGAGAAAAAGAAATAACTCTCTGGAATGGTGAATACAAGAAGAATATAGATTTACACACGGAATACTACGCAGCCATAAAAAAGGATGAGTTCAAGTCCTTTGTAGGGACATAGATGAAGCTGGAAACCATCATTCTCAGCAAACTATCACAAGGACAAAAAACCAAACACTGCATGTTCTCACTCAGAGGTGGGAATTGAGCAATGAGAACACTTGGACACAGGAAGGGGAACATCACACACTGGGCCCTGTCCTGGAGTGGGGGGAGGGGGGAAGGATAGCATTAGGAGATACACCTAATGTAAATGACGAGTTAACGGGTGCAGCATACCAACATGGCACCTATATACATATGTAACAAACCTGCACGTTGTGCATATGTACCCTAGAACTTAAAGTAAAATAAAATAAAATAAAATAAAATAAAAAAAGAGTTATTAAGAATGTAGAAATAATGACGAATGTTAACAAATTGATTGTGGGAGTGAGAGAGAATAACAATGACCAGGATTCTACCTTGAGTATCTGTGTAGTTGGTGGGGTATAAAAGATTACTAAGAATTTTGAATAAATGAAGGGAAGTGTGCTGCAACTGAGGAAATAATCTTTTAGGAACTTGTCTTCACAGCAGCCTTAGTACGTTAAAAAGAAGCTAACTAGCCCACACTATCAAACCAGCCACTCCAGAGAGCTCATGGTTGAAACTGAGTATTTGGAGGAACTAGCATGAATGTCATAATTCAGTTTACCTATCCAAGAGCAAAATAGATTGTGTGGATACTGTAAGTTTCAAACTATTCTTTAAGTATGGCAGAACATTCATATGTTCTAAGGATTTTCTAAGAATTCTATAAAGTTAATTAATCACTATTTCTGGGGCATTCTTTTGGCTGGTCAATTTATCTCTGATTCTTAAAGACAGTAACAAAGTAGAAATTTTATCAACATATCTATAACGACCATCTGGAGAATGTATTGAAGATGCTTTTTATACTTATCAGTGTAAACTGCAAAGGCAATGGCAACAGGCAAGGCCGGGCGTCGTGGCTCAAGCCTGTAATCCCAGCACTTTGGGAGGCCGAGGCAGGTGGATCTCAAGGTCAGGAGTTGGAGACCAACCTGGCCAATATGGTGAAACCCCGTCCCTACTAAAAATACTAAAATAAGCTGGGCGTGGTGATGGGTGCGTGTAGTCCCAGCTACTCGGAAGGCTGAGGCAGGGGAATCGCTTGAACCCGGGAGGCAGAGGTTGCAGTGAGCCGAGATCGCGCCATTGCACTCTAGCCTGGGCGATGGAGCGAGACTCCGTCTCAAAAAAAAAAAAAAAAAAAAAAAAAAAAAAAGGCAATGGCAACAGGAAAACCTGGGTTTGAATCGTGGGCTTCTGTTTACCACTAGATGTGACTGCTCGGACACATTTCTTACCTCCTCTGAGCATAATGTCTACATTTCAGCATAAGCATAATGAATGAACAAGGTTGCTATGAGGATCCATGATAACAGATACAGGGCCTGATGCACAGCGAGATAGTCAATAATGATGCTTTTTAAATATCAGGACTACAAGGATGTCATTATGCAGCTAAACCTCAAATTTACCTTGGAATAATAAAGTCAGCTCTTCTGGCTTTTAGCAATAGTAGAGGATTACGTTTCTACCCCAGCTCTATTCATCACGATGGGGCCCTTTGCCCTTCGCAAAGAGAATGCCAGAACGAAAGGGCTGGAATGAGTTTTGTTTTCCTATTTCTGTGCCGTACGAATGGTGTAATGTTATCAGCTGAGATAATACTGCCTGTAAATAGCTCTGAGTGAATTTGGTTGGCAAAATCGCAGGAAAAGATTGACAGGATCTTAAACAGCAGTAGTCAGGGAGGCTGTGGCTGGAGTATTGACAGCAAGTGATTTCGTGAGTAATGAAGAGCATTATATGATTAAGTTTCCCGAAGCGTGCAGTGCCCGCCGTGTGTACTTGCTGCCGATCGCCACCCTTCTGCGCTGCTGACCAGCCTCACTGCTTTTCAGGCAGGATCAATAGGATTAGAGGATTTGCACTGAGAGCTTGCCTGTGGCTTCTTGTTAAGAGTGTAGGGTGCCTTACAGCTTTCCTCTCTGGCGTTTTGCACCATCCCGCGTATTAATCGTATAAAAAGCTGTCCCCTGGTTCTATTTTATGACTATTTTCTCTTAATGCTTTTTTCCCCCAAACCTCAGAGTTATTTATTTGTTTTTGACAATAGATTTGCAACAATAAGCTAATGCCCAAGACAGCATTCAATCTGGCCAAACCCTACACATTCTCTAAGGTATAGCTCATGAGGCTTACTTAGGATAATACACTGTGCGTACTCTTAGGTCTTGGTACAATTGCCGTTTTGTAAATCATCTACCCATACTTGCTTCCCCCAGAGATTTTTAGCTTCTCCAGGACAGAAACATTATTCTATTAATCTTTGTAAATCCTGTACCTGATTATATATGTTTGTGCATGTATATACAATTATATATATGATTATGTGTATATTCCAGAGTATATGTTAAATGAGAATTTGGAATTTGCTGATTTTTTGCTGTGTGCTAAAATCTAAATGCAATTAACTTAATTTATTCATTTGTAAAACAAGAATAATCTCAATACCAAACCCATGAGGTTGTTGGGAAGATTAAGTAAGCTTCAGAAAGGCTTAAGAACATGAGCCAATGACAAAGGTAGTAAGTGGTGGGGCCATTATTCAAATATGGGTCTGTCTGAATTAAAAGCCTGTACAATGAAACATTTTCCTCCACTCTTTTCTGAAAATAACAGAAATTCCGTAAGTCCATAAGTTAGGTATATTACTGGCATGAAAAAAATGAAAAAAGGATGTGTGTGTGTGTGTGTGTGTGTGTGTGTGTTCTTTTTAAAATATTTAAGTAAGTTCCCACTGCTTTCCTCTGACACCTCATTTGCCACGTCTAAATTAGATAAATGGTCACTGTTTTGTGTACTTGTAAAGCCAAATTACTTGTCCAATGTCCAATGAACAAAACCACACAAGGCACTTCAAGAGAAGGAGGGTAAATCGGAATCACTCCTATCCCTCCAGCACACTTCTCTTCTATCTAGGAAAATGCCTTCTTCATGTAAACATGACACTATTGGCAACCAGGATTGTGTGTCAAAGTCAAAAATCACATTCCCCTGCTTTGTTGCCTATCTCAGCTATTAATATTTCTTATGTTTAAATGTGATAGGCCTGGCTGATTATTTTCACAGCATCACCTCCCCAGATGGTCTAAATGCTGCACTCCAGCTGTCTCCACTTGCTTTGAAGGCTTGCTGAGGCTTCCACTGTCTTCTTAAGTGCCTGGCAGGTAATCACAGGTGGAGGGAGACTGAAATTATTTTTTAAACTCATACACCTGTACTAAGTAATCTTAAAACTTCAGTGTCAGGTGGGGAGAAAAATACATTTAAGCATTTATTATCCAGCACACAACTCTTATTACACAACCCCATCTATTTTATGTTTTGAATTTCCTACACTTGTTTCAAGCATGAGTGTCTACATTGCTCTGACCGCTAATTGAGTCAAAATGATCACTTAATTAACAATAGCAAACAATTACTGAGACAGATTAAATGAATTTTACAAGCAAATTTCGCTTATCAATAGTATGTGTTTAAAATAAACACATAAATGAGCCTATATCCTATGAAATTATGTTGGTCTAATGAAACAATATCTGTCATGACACCGAACATTCTATAATATCCAAATGAGTGTGTAAACAAGTTTCACTGCTGTTATTTTGCGAACTATATAGCCCATATTTAACTTACAGAAAAATTTAGAAAACAACATTTGCCACGATGTAGTCTGTGTATTCATTTCTGTACCTTCAAGGAAAGATCTCTAAAAGCATAATATTTGCATGTAATATTTGTCTATATGTATGCATATTTGAATATTTGGGTTTTTGTGGGGCTGACAAGTAATAAATAACATCTAATATATAAATAAAAAGATAAAGAATGTGAAATCAATACAAATGTATGGTAGTATGGAAGGTATTTCTACCCAACAAGGTAATATTTGAGCAGATACCTGAATGAATTGAGGGATGTGGGCATTGGAGCTATTTGGAGAAACGTTCCCCATGATAAACAGTATAAATAAGGTGATGGATATTTGTGGGAGAGAGGGAAAGACAGAGAGAGAGAGAGAGAAACTGATATGAAGCTCTTTAATTTTCTCTGATTTGATATTTAATAGAATTTCCATTTAGTATGGGAAGAAAAGTCTCTTTTTTTTTTTGAGACAGAGTTTGCTCTTGTTGCCCAGGCTGGAGTGCAATGCCTCGATCTCGGCTCACCACAACCTCCACCTCCCGGGTTTAAGCAATTCTCCTGCCTCAGCCTCCCGAGTAGCTGGGATTACCAGCATGTGCCACCATGTCTGCTAATTTTGTATTTTTAGTAGATATGGGGTCTCACCATGTTGCTGAGGCTGGTCTCGAACTCCTGACCTCAGGTGACTCACACACCTCGGCCTCCCAAAGTGTTGGGATTACAGGCGTGAGCCACCACACCTGGCCTTATTCTTTAGAAGTGTATATAATTACTTGATTTTTTCCCCTCCCATCCTCTCCTCATCTCATGACATAGAAACAGAACAAGCCTTACTCTGTGGTACTTTAGGGCTGGTAGTTTAACCAAATGAGAAGACATTGGTTGGTCTCTGATAGAGTAGGACTGTGGCTAGAACTAAGTCTGAGTCTATTCCTGAAGGGGCCCAGGCAAATGAAAATACTGAACTCTGCCAGAGGTCATGAACAAAGACCCAGGTAGACTGAAGATTCATGTTGAATCATCACTTTGGCTTCTTCTGTAGAGTTGCATAGAATGCATGATACCTATTATTTTCAAGACTGTTGATCATCCACTCCACTGGGTCAAATAATGTTTCCCCAAAGTTCATGTCCTTCCAAGAACCTTAGCATGTTACCTTATTTAGAAAAAAGGCAGCTGCAGATGTAGTTAGTTAATATGAGGTCACACTGGAATAGGATGGGACTTTAATCCAATATAACTGGTGTCCTTATAAGAAAAGGAGGAGACACAGAAACACAGGCACACATGTGGCTGTGGAGGCAGAGATTGGAGTTATGTGAGCCAAGGTTCCCTAAGAACTGCCTGTAACCAGTAGAAGCCAGGAGAGAGACATGAAAGAAATTCTCCCCTTAAGACTTCAGGAAGGAACAACATTTCTGATACCATGACATAGAACTTCTTTTATCCTAAACTATGAAAGAATACGCTTCTGTTTTATTAAGCCACTCAAATGTGTGGTACTTTGTTACAACTGCACTAGATAACTAATATATAAACTACCTGCCAGGTCTTAGACTAGCTATTTTCCCTGGGATTGTTACAAAATTTGATCTTTTGCCCCCACCCAGATTCAAGGAGCATGAAGTGATATATTCATATGTCATTTATGTAACAAATATGAGACAGCTACTATGGCCTTAGCACTCAGCTGTGTGTTAGAAATAGAGGTGTAAATGAGAGGCAGGAGGTACTGCCCTTAGGGAGATTGATTACACAGTAATGTTTACCCATTCTTGTTAGATATTGTAGACTGTTTTCAGCCCTGGAATTTAGAAATGCATATGACAAGAAAGAGATTGGGTCAAGCGTGGTGGCTCACGCCTGTAATGCGTAATGCCAGCACTTAGGGAGGCCGAGGCAGACAGATCACTTGAGGTCAGAGTTCGAGACTAGCCTGGCCATTAGAGTGAAATTCCGTCTCTATTAAAAACACAAAAATTATTCTTGTGTGGTGGCAGGCGCCTATAATTTCCAGCTAATCGGGAGGCTGAGGCAGGAGAATTGCTTGAGCCAGGGAGGTGGAGGTTGCAGTGAGTCAAGATCATGACATTGCACTCCAGCCTGGGTGACAGAGTGAGATCAGTCTCAAAAAAAAAAAAAGAGATTCACAAGAATAAAGCCATACTGAAGTATGAAATCATAGAGAGTTTAATAGATTTCTATACAATTAGATATGCATAATTGAACATAATAAACCATAAACAAAGCATTATTCCAGTTGTGATTTTTTTCTCATGCATGTATGAGGGTTTTCTTTGTTTTTTGTGTTTTTGTTTTTTGTTTTTTTTTTGTTTTTTTTTTTTGAGACTGAGTCTCGCTCTGTAGCCCAGGCTGGACTGCAGCGGTGCGATCTCGGCTCACTACAAGTTCTGCCTCCCGGGTTCATGCCATTCTCCTGCCTCAGCCTCCCGAGTAGCTGGAACTACAGGCACCTGCCACCACGCTTGGGTAATTTTTTTTTTTTTTTTTTGTATTTTTAGTAGAGACGGAGTTTCACTGTTTTAGCCAGGATGGTCTCGATCTCCTGACCTCGTGATCTGCCTGCCTTGGCCTCCCAAAATGCTGGGATTACAGGCATGAGCCACCGCGCCCTGCCATGTATGAGTTTTAAAAGTAAAAGAAAGGCATCAGGCCTGAATCAACCTACATGTACATGGAAAAATGACCTTGGGTCTATCGTCTCACAGTATAGTTTCCTTGGAACCTACAAAGTTGAGATGAACGTAGAATCATGCATTTCACTTTTTAAATGTGAAATCATGCATCACTGTTTATCGTGAATCCGTTGTGTTTTAGACGACATCTGTAACGGGGAACTGTGAGTTGACCTGCAGGTCCTGGGCATGCATGACTAGAGATATAAAAGATGGGCAGGATACTGAGACTGTAGCTTCTTGCTGTCGATGTGATTCACATGCACTTAAACTATATAGTCTGTGGTAGCCATATATCTCCTATGTAGGTAAAAGAGTGAGAAAGCTATATATATGGATATCTGCTGGGTGTCTCAATGGGGATTAAGTGCAGCACATGTTTTATTTCCTGTCCTATGTCATCCTAATATCTAATGTAAAAGATTAAGTGTCTATAATTAGACAGATTTTTTGAGATGGAGTCTCGCTCTGTCGTCCAGGCTGGAGTGCAGTGGCGCGATCTTGGCTTTTATTTGATCAGACACAATCAGGGATAGATTCCTGTATTTGTTCTCCAGACTTCTAATCTCATATGCTTTTCCTTTCTCAATGTTCCAACTTCTGATCTTTTAACCACTAACCACTCCTATAAATAATTCTCATTTTCAGTCTAACTGTCCTTTGAGCCCTGAGTTCCATAGCATCTCTCCTCCTGACCTCATCATCGCTGTAGTAAGGTTGGGCCTATAGAATGAGCTTTTGGTGAATTGACTACCAAGATTATCATAGTTGCAAACTTCATGTGGGGAAGAAAAATTACAACATCAAATTCTATTTCCATAAGCTAACAAGGTGCTGAAAAGTTTTGAGTTGCCTCAGTTACCCTTTCCCCATGAATAGCACTACATTTTGCTTTAAGGGCTGCCCCTCTGTGGCACACCATCATGTGGTTAGGAAGGGACCGACTTACAATGTAGCTCAGTTGGCATAGCCTAGTCCCTGTTTATAGTGATGGATTCCACAGTGAGCACATGGTCCAATTTGGAACATTATTACATGAGATAACGTTTGCTGGTGCTTTAGAAATAGACGTTTCTTCTCTCTTTTGGAGATACTGGAAAAGATAGCATTGCTCACTCGGAAACTGGAGTATGGAAACACAAAGTCAGAAATTATGTTTCTATTATTGTCACCATGAAATCATATTATGGATGAAAGCAAAGAAAAGTTTGCAAAGAAAGAAATCAGGAGGCCGGGTGCGGTGGCTCAAGCCTGTAATCCCAACAATTTGGGAGGCCAAGGCAGGTGGATCACCTGAGGGAAGGAGTTCGAGACCAGCCTGGCCAACATGGCAAAATCCCGTCTCTACTAAAAGTACAAAAATTAGATGGGTGTGGTGGCATGCCTGTAATATCAGCTACTTGGGAGGCTGAAGCAGGAGAATCATTTGAGCCCAGGAGGTGGAAGTTGCAGTGAGCCGAGATCGCACCACTACACACCAGCCTGGGCGACAGAGCAGGACTCCATCTCAAAAAAACAAACAAACAAAGAAGAAATCAGGAGACCCTAAATTTTGGCTCAGTTATATAAGCCAATGAATCCCTTTGCTTAATTATTTATTTGTTTAATTGAGTTTGAGTTACAGACCTTTTGTTAATAAATGGCATAAGCTCTGAAGATTTAAGCAAGAAACAAAAACTTTATTTATACCTTCAAATTCTGGCTCTCTAAGGTCAGTCAGCTAGATCTCATGTCCAAATACCATTATTAAGTACTTCCTGTAGACTTGTCTGAAAAACACAATCCTGAATAAGCTGTTTATTTTTTCCGACTTTTGCCAATGGCTGTTACACAAAGCTACACAAATCTGATTGTGTATTTTATTTCATCGTCTCTAAACATCTCTTCATATTTTTTGCTTTCTGACATATGTTTTGGTCAACTTCAATAAGCATATTTTATTACCCACATCTCCATGTGGCTCCATCCAAACAAACTTAATGTATTTAGAATTTATGAACATGTTTTATATTCTTAATGGATGAATATGAGGTTAGAATACAACTTACTGTTAATATCTGTGAAAATATCTGGATGAGAAAGTAGTTTGCATTTTTATATGTTTCATAATTTATTTTTAAATAAATATGGAACAAAAATAACATAAAAATTCCATGTACCTATTGACCAGTGTAATAGATGATAACATTTTGCTGGGGCTTTTTGTTAGTTCTTATTGATTCTCATATTACCAGTATTACCTCTAGGTTTTCTTTTCGTTTTCCTGAAGTAACCCTTTTAGTATTTCCTTCAACAAAGATATATGAATGTTAAACTTTTCATTCACTCCCTAAAAAATATGTCACCCTTGCATAGTAGTTTACCTGGGTAAAGAATTTCATGTAGGTGGTTAGTTTTGCTGTTAACTCTGAAAGTAACAGTCTGTTATGTTTCTTTATTGAGAAGACAACAGTTATTTCTAATTGTTGAACATTTTTCTCAGGTAATCTTAAAAGCAACCAGGAAGAAATGATATATATTCCCCTAATCTCTGATATCTTGTAGTTTTACTGTGATGTGCCTTGGGATTTTTTTTTTTTTTTTTAATTCTGACTGGGATCTACTGTGTTTCTACCCGTGAAGATTCGTATATTTCATTATCACTGAAAATTGTGAGCTATTATATTTGGATAATTCCTTTTATACCATTCTCTCCATTCACCCATTATGGAATTCCATTTTCCTTGTAATGCTGTACCCTTTCATTCTCTCCTCTATTTCTTTTAACAATACTTTTAATCTTCTTTCCCCTTTATTTTACCGTGACATATTGAGTATAATTTACTTGAATATATATCCTACTTTACTATTGTTCTATTCAGCTGAGTCTATTCTGTGATTTATTTTTGTGCATTTAATCTTTGCTTTCAATAGCTTATTTGTCTCTTTCTTTGGTAGACTCATTTTCCATATTCTATGATTTTTATTCCTAAATTTAAGTTATGCATACTATTTGATAGACTTTTATGTTAAGGATAGTTCTATTATGTGATATTCTTGAGATCCTAATTCTCCGGTATGCTATTTCCATTTATTCTCATTGCTGGCAGATGGTTATCTCATTTGTTTTGCAATGGGAGATGGTGTGCTCAGAGACACAGGGCTTTTTTTTTTTTTTTTTTTTTTTTTTTACGGGAACAACCCAACTTTGTTTGCAGGAGTGAACTTCAAGTGAAGTTTACATTTGCTTTGTCAGGCATCCTAAAATTATCACCAGCCCAAGACCAAGCTTTATGTTAATTTCTTAACTTCTGCATCCCAGAATCTATGAGTAGTACACAGCCTATGTGAAAGATGGGCTACTCTGTTTCTGACATGAGGTTTGTCTGTGTATGCTCCTGCATGTGTGTTTTCCTAGAGCCCAATAGAAATGGATGAGGTGCCTTGCCATCTTTCCGTACGTTAGGTGGAATTTTTCCTTTCACTAAAATAAAACAATTGAATGATTTCAATGTTATGTATAAAGGCTTAGTTACAATTTCTTCAAACTTTCCAGCTCAAGACATTGTCTTTTTCTTTTCTTTTCCTTTTTATTTTTCATATTGATAGCCCACTCTAAGGGTAGCTGTAATGCTAATTCATGAGGGTAATACATTTCTTCAAGTTCCGTTTTTACTTCTTACCTCCTGAGGATTTAATTTCCTATTGAACTCGGCTACGCATTCATATTTTTCATTGTTGTTACATATCATCTACCATGGCTAAAGATTTATTTCTGGAGGGATTTAGGTTAACTTAGTCTGCCATCCTGCCAGATTCCTGTGCTATTCATTTGACATATTATTTCTCATTTAATCCTCTGAAAAGTCGTATGAGATGGGTAAATTTTCTCCACTTAAAGCCACAATGTTTTAATCTGCGATAAATGTGGCATCATATTCTAAATTTTACAACTAGAAAGTGGCAAATTTGGGATTGGGACTCTAATCCAGCAGACTACATTGTTCAGGCTTTTACTCCTACATCGACAGGTTTCCCACTGGAATGAACCAGAATCATAGGCACAGATTATTAGGTTATAAACCAGGCAATTTTTTTTTTTTTTTTGAGACGGAGTCTCGCTCTGTCACCCAGGCTGGAGTGCAGTGGCACGATCTCGGCTCACTCCAAGTTCTGCCTCCCGGGTTCACGCCATTCTGCTGCCTCAGCCTCCCGAGTAGCTGGGACTACAGGCGCCCGCCACCACGCCCGGTTAATTTTTTGTATTTTTAGTAGAGATGGGGTTTCACCGTGTTAGCCAGGATGGTCTTGATCTCCTTACCTCGTGATCTGCCCGCCTTGGCCTCCCAAAGTGCTGGGATTACAGGCGTGAGCCACCATGCCCGGCCAAACCTGGCAATTTTTATGGGTCTTTCCAGTATTATACTGAACAAATGATAATATCAATACCCAGTGAGAAGAAATTATTTGCCCCATGTCCAAAATCTATTAATTTTAAAACCCTGAAATGAATAGGTTTCTTCTTTCTTTCAAATGCTGGCATTTTTCTCCACCTCATCTTGTTTGCAGTTGACGAAGTACAGATGCTATGAAATAGAATTCAGACACCAGAGATTTATGCCATCTACCTTTACATTCTCATGAGCAAGATTGAAAGGCATAGTCACAACCTCCCTAATTGCATGTTTCAGCTCTCAGATGTCAACACTTGAAGCTCCCAACAAACAACAAGAAGAAATTGTAGGCAAGAGGTGTCTTTTCTTGAAAGGGTCCCATTGTGTGTTAGTCCTAAAGGCCTTAAAAATGATATCTATGGATGTGGTTAGAAATATCAACAGAAGAAACTGATGCTGTAGAAATGGAAGATACTAGTTTATACAGAATACACTGCCTCACAGTGTATGACTCAGAGTTTTCTGAGTAAAACAAATGTGTTTTCACTTCTCTATGGGTGGGGCCATTACTCATGGTGAACATATAGAGTCTTAATAACAGTTTATGAACAAAGAGGGAATAATATCTAAACTGGTAAGCTAAAGCTTTGGTAAAATAATGCAGTCAAATACAACGTTTCTTAAAAATCGCAACTACATTAATAATAATGTTCATGAGAATTCTACTGACTTTATTAAGGTTGTGGTGGTATGGAAATTAGAGAAATTGCAGCCATGTCACTCAATCCTTGAAATAATTCAAACAGAGATCACAGCACAGATTGATATCTTCATTTTTCAGATGAAGAAATGAGGTTCACAGAGGTTAGCATCATCTCATATAGATATAGACTGAGCCAGTCTTAGAACTGGCACCTGCACCAGGCCAGGATTTCTGACTGCCTGGTACATAAATTGATCCCCAATTAATGTCTGCTGTGTTTCAATAGGCCCACCGGAGCTCTCACTTACACTACAAGATCACATACACACACACACACACACATCGTTCATTCATTCATTATTTTATTCACTCAATAAATGTCGAATTCCTACTATTTGTCAGATTGCTAGGTAATTTACATATATTTAACATATATACATTTATTCCATCCTTACCACTACTCTGACAGTTACTATTAATATACATACTTTACTTAGGAGAAAACAGGAGTCATAGGGTCCTAAGTTTGCATCACAGCTAAAACAGGCAGTGGGGATTCAAGACTATGCCATGGAAATATATACATTTTGAAATGCACCCTCCTTGTGGGGAAGTTGTGTGGATTAAATGGTATAATGCATGTTTAAGCTTGTTGTTATCACCACATTATATTCCTAATGTAGCTTCTGGAGCTCATGTCCCCACACCGGCTGGTGCATACTCAAAGTAAATCCATGTTCCAAAATATTCTATTAGCAGCCTCACATAAATATACCGTGCTTAAACTAAAACAGCATTTGCCTTCAAGGAGCTTACCCTATAGTGAAGGTGACAGAGAAGTACACTGATATTACCAGGACAGGAACACAGCAAGTCAGCGGCTATGCTTTATTTCTTCCTGATTCTATATGTCCTCAGCCACTGTGCCCTGATCTGCTACACAGCAGTCAATAAATATTTGTAAATGATTGAATGGATGAGTTGCATTCTGATCAAATTTGGATTTTCTTACATCTTGAAATTTGTAAGATTCTTTTGCTAATAGATTCCATGATCTTAAGTAAACCATATTTTATCTTCATTCATAAAATGAGGTTTTGAAATAGATAGTTTTGAATACTTTGTACAGTTTTGACTTTTTAAGTTTCCTTTGGTCCTTAAATTCTGTGCTTCAGAAATATCAGCCCTTTTTTCAATTCCTCAAATATGCAAAGCTCTGTCTCACACAAAGAGTTCTCTTTGCCTGAATATTCTTCCCCCCTTTTATAAAGAAGCCATCTATATTAACTTCCTATTGTTGTTTTAACAAATTACTACAAACCTGGTGGCTTAAAACGGGATACATTTGTTATCTTACATTTCTGGAGGTCAGAAGTACCAGACATCTAAGGAATGGCAGGGCCATATGTCTTCTGGAGCCCCTGGAGAAGAATTTTTTTTTCTTGACTTCTCAGCCTCTAGAGGCTGCCTACATTCCTTGGCTCATGGCCCTTCTCCTTCTTGAGTACCAGCAGTCACATCATTGTGCTTCCCTCATCACATGGCTTTATCCACCTCTGCTTCTAGCATCACACTACCTTCTCTCCCTCTGCTTTTATTGCCCCACTGCTGTCTCTGACTTTGATCCCTCTCACTATTCTTGTTAGAAACCTTGTGATTACATTAGACCCATCTTGCTAATCCAGGAAGATTCCACCATCCCAAACTTCTTATCTTAATCACATTAGCAAAGTCCTCTTTGTCAAGTCTGTAATGTATTTACAGGTTCTAGGGATCAGTATGTGACCACATGGAGGGACTGTTATTCCGTAAACCATACTATCCTTAACTAACTCCCTTCTCCATGTTAACTCCTGCCCACCTTTCAGATCTCAGCCAAAGTGTTACTTTCTGGAGGAGGCTTTCCTTAACCACTAGTGTCAAATGGGTATTATTGGCATATGTTCTTACAGAACCACCTTTCTCTCATCTATAGCACTGCTATTAGTTTTTTATACACTGAGAATCAGAGAATGTGTTCAGTTTTACTTATCCTATATCCTAAAGATACTCAATAAATATTCCTTCTGTGAATGAGTGAACCATTAACAACTATATTCCTTATATTCCTTTTTTTTAAGAAGGACATAATTTTTGAGAAGGGTCTCCAAAGCAGAGGTGAGAAGTCAGGTTTTAATAGTACCAAAGTATCAATAGTACCAAAGAACTATTCATAAGCCCTTATCAAGTTATAGATCAATAACTTATTTTGATCAACATTATTAAAATATGTAGTTGTTCCCTACATTTTCATAACAAGCATATTAACCAAGAATCCATTAAACATATTATTCTTCCTCTAAAACTTGAACTTGCCCTCCATATAGACATAAGTTAAGTGCATTAAATGAAATAAATACAGCCTCTAGCTATGGTGTATAGGTCTACAACATTAAAAATGCACACTATTCTATTGTAGCTTTTAAAAAACATACAGCTGCTTTTCACTTCTAGTTGTCCTCTTTTTTCTTGTATGTGATGATGGCTGCAGCAAGTTGGAAAACAGATTCCTGTAGCATTATGCATTATTTAGTGTGAATTTACATACTGTTCTGTTTTAAGTGCTTCACAAGTGTCCTATAAATACAGAGAATTATTTGACTGTCTAGGCAGAAAGGAAAAGCAAGTTTGGAAAAGGAATTTGAAGGAAGATTCAACGTGTCCTCTGGACAATTCTGAATTCTATTGTCTCTGCATTTATTTGAAAGTTTTATGGATTAAAACTGTGCATCATACAGCTGTTTAATAAATATTCAGTATTTTATATAATATTTATATTGTGATATTTACATAGATAGATATAGATACAATCAACCCTCCCTTGCAGCTTTATATTTAGTATTTTGTGATTATGTTAAATTATATTATGAAACAACCTATATGGAAATTACCTTCCAAAAGTAACCCATGGAAAAGAAGGAGGTAAACATAACAAAGATATTTTGGGATAAATGCAGAAAAGCAAAATGATATTAGATTATAGATGGCTTTAAATGCCATCAGTAAAGTAATTGGCTATTTTATAAAGAAAATAGGGTTATATTGATGAATTTTTAGGTAGGGAATGGCCAAAAAAGGAGTTGAGTTTTAGAAAGATAAGCATAATTGGCAGTTGATTGGAGGAAACCATTCAGGAAGCTATTACAAGCACGCGAGCCAGATATTAGTAAGAGCTTATTTAATTAGTGGCAATAGGATGGAGAGGAGAAAGTAACACTGGAGATGTTTTGGGGAAAAAAAAGCATTTGCTTTTATGTAAAAGAAAACTCATCACTTTAATCCAAAGAGAACAAATTTTAAAAATTTACTAATTTAGAATTAGTTATTCTGGACCAATTAATTTTAAAGATAATGAAGATATATCTGAAAAATCACTGTTTAGTATGAGGTCAAGTACAGAAAGTAAAATATTTCTGGTATTTAGCAATGAAGATAATATCTTGCCACCATATTCAAGGTACAACATTACATATAATATCACCCTAGTCCCAAACCCCTCTCTTTGTCTTGATGCCCTAAAACTTCCCTTGTTCTGTCCATGGCTGAGCATAAAGGCTGATGCCCACTTTATACAACTTGGCAGATGGAGTTGTCTTCTTACTCTGTACCAAGATAAGATGATCAGCTCTATGTCTAATTCATAAAACAAATATTAATAAACTGTATATTTTATTCAACTCAAGCCCAAGACTTAGCTCAGACTTTGTCCAGAAGAATTCTCTGTTGGAGAATGAAGCCAGACCCAGAAGGACAGGCACTGGCCATCTGACAGTGATGTGTGCTGGAAAGATGGGAATGAATCCGTCACTCACGTTTGATTCCATGACACAGTATTTGTACTTTTGAAAGGAACCACTGCTTTCCAAAATCTAACTCCTTCATCATTTCATCCCAGTGCCTTCCAATCTGCCACAAATTATTTTGCATCTACTGTTTATTAAAAACATAATTGTTTGTTAATCCATTCAATGAAAAATAGAGGAATTAAGTGACTGTGTATATTAAGTAGGATTCTCTTTATCATAGAATGTTTAGAACTTAACCAAATAAAGAATGCTGGAAAAAACAAAGGTCTGTGAAGACATGAGCTATGAAAATCCTCTTTGGTCTTCCTTTACTATCTCATACAGTATATAGTATACATCACCACCCATGTGATTGCTAGAATGAATCAAACGGAACTGAATTGAATGGAGTGGTTGATAGATTGTAGGAACAATCTGAACTTCTGATAGCACTCTTACTGATGTGTATTACTGGTGTTGCTGGTGTATAAAATTTAGATAGCAATAAAAACAGTTTAAGAGGCCCTAAAGAGATATGTGCTTTGGTTTGAAGCCCTCTGGGTTTCTAAGTGAATAGATTTGTTTGGGTAATTGTGAGTGAGGATTTTCTTGTAAACACGAGGGACTGTTCAGTTTAATTGTGTTGCATCTGGTGCTGACTCTGTTTTTTTCCAAAATATTTTCCTCTTTGGTATTGTGTGCCTTGGATAAGGCCAAAGGATTCACTTCTGTTTTTCATCTTTCATTATGTAGGCTATGTTACTTCTATAATTTTATTATCTCTTTGTGTTCAACTATAATAACCTTTGCTAGGTTTTGATTATATGCTAGACTTATTTAATGTTATAGTGAACTCATGAGGTCAGAATCAGTATAATTCTCATAATACAGAAATGGAAACTGAGACTCAGAAAGGTTAGTGACTTGCCCAGGTCACATAATTAGTAAGTAATGAAATCAGTTTAAAATTCCAAAGGTCATATTTTTCTCTATTAAAACAATTTTTTTCAACCTTTATTACCTCTTTACATCTACTAACCACATACTATAATATCATTTATCTAAATTATTTAATAAACTCATTTAAGTTAAAATTAATTTTGAATGCTATGTTACTACCAAAGATGTAAAATTAATAATATTTGCCAGAAATAGAGATATCACGTAAATATTAATGCAATACATTAAAACAATTAGATTATATTTTGATAGGACATTGTTGACTATGGGCAAGCTCTAAACTTGACACTTGTCAAGATATAGGCTTATATAAGGGCAATTTTTTAAATGTTAGGTGTTAAAGATACTGTTATCATTGACAAAATCTGCTAATCAAGAGCAAAATATAATTGAAATGAAAATAATTTACTTATGATTTAACATTACTTACTGCTATGTATATGAGCCAAAATGTTCTTCCATCTAAATCTTTAATTCTCCCACCCACCCTTTGGAAGACACAACATACAACTTTCAGGCAAAGCTCATTAGAGGAGGCAGTGATTTGCTGGTTCAAACCATGTACCTCCAGTTAGAAAAATAATGGCTAATTCTGATATTGAAATGGCTGATAGATTAACCTTTTGCTCCATGGATGTATGCTAATATTTCTATACAACCATCTAACTTCTGAACATTGCATTCCCTTAAACAAACAGCAAATAAAATAGGCAAAGTGATGGATGAACACAAGTAGAGTTCAACCAGTTCGTAAAAAATTTGAAGGAATTGTAAAATTTTTTATTCATATTTGTTATGTGTCAGAAGTGAGACCTTCTTAAGTAAAACATTTCATATCTATAGAGACTTTGACTCCCTTTAACTCCACATCCCAGACCTTGGGATGTGGAAAACCCCTGGAGAGAACTGGAGCCCAGTCCTAAATTTGCTGTGTGTTTGGGGGTACTTTTCTCACCCTCTCTGTGCTTTAGTTCCTTCACCTGTAAGATTGGGGAGGAGGCTCAATCAGTACAGCCAAGGACTTTTTAGAGTCAGAAATCTATTATGGCGGCCGGATATGGTGGCTCATGCCTGTAATCCCAATATAATATTACTACAGCCAATATTATAGCCTAAGGTTTACCTTCTAATTTTATCTGACAAATATAGAAATATTTTCATAAATTATTAGCTTGAAAATACCATTTTACAGGAAATCTAAAACCCATTAATTTACTGTGGACATTCCGTTTATACCTGTAAGTCAGTAAGTTCCTTTACAAAGTCAATCAGACTCCCGTTTCTTTGGATCTCTGTCTCTATCTTTGTCTCCTTCTCCGTCTCTGCCTCTTACACACAGAGACACACAATTTGAATAGAATTTTGTGAAATCAGTAAGGGTCTCTTCCTCCAGCTTGCTCATTCTTGGATTGTTCAAAGTACTGTTGATTTAAGTGTGTATTGAGTTGCCTTCAGTCTCTTACTGTCCTATTTTGCAAAGTTTTCATGAACAAATTCTGGCTATGTGACAAGATTGTGGATTCAGGTTCACCCCACTAAAGATGTTTAGAGCACAAATGCTTGTTCTCTGATGGACTCATATCCCGGAGAAAAAATTCCCCAACTCCATCCATGTCTAAATCTGATATAGTTTTTGGGCCAAGAAATTTTGATTACTTTTCTATCATATAAGGACCATCTCTGTCAACTCAGGAGCCTTCCCTGAATCAGATAAGGCATTCTTGCTTAAAATATTTTAGAATATTTGGAAAGAATTCAAATATTAGCTTTTTTTTTTTTTTTTTTTTGAGACAGAGTCTTGCTCTGTCACCCAGGCTGGAGTGCAGTGGTGCGATCTCGGCTCACTGCAAGCTCTGCCTCCGGGTTCACGCCATTCTCCTGCCTCAGCCTCCCGAGTAGCTGGGACTACAGGCGCCCACCACCACCCCCGGCTAATTTTTTTGTATCGTTAGTAGAGACGAGGGTTCACCGGATTAGCCAGGATCGTCTCGATCTCCTGACCTCGTGATCCGCCCGCCTCGGCCTCCCAAACTGCTGGGATTACAGGCTTGAGCCACCGCGCCCGGCCAAATATTAGCTTTTTAACAGGCTTTGGAAAACCCATTCACTCTCTAGTCTCACAGCATTAGGGTCTGCTTGCTCTGGGTTCCATTCACACGGGACTTCCTGTTGTTCTTTTGGATTGCTTTGCTGAAGAACTCTTCTATTTCTTTTGTCTGGAATTTATGCATTGACTCAATCACAGCTCCCACTTCCTTAGGAGAACGCAGTCCACAGTAGCATAAACTAGGTAAGGGCTCTGTGTTTACCTATTTTTTTTTTTTTTGGAGATGGAGTCTTGCTCTGTCACCCAGGGTGGAGTGCAGTGGTGCGATCTCAGCTCACTGCAGCCTCCACCTCCCTGGTTCAGGCGATTCTCCTGCCTTAGCCTCCCAATAGCTGGGACTACAGGCGCATGCCACCACGCCACGCTAATTTTTGTATTTTTAGTAGAGACGGGATTTCACCATGTTGACCAGGATGGTCTTGATCTCCTGACCTCATGATCTGCCTGCCTCGGCCTCCCAAAGTATGGGGATTACAGGTGTGAGCCACTGCACCCAGTCTATTTTCATATTGCCTTTTACATTGCCTCCCTTGAAGACATTAAACTGCAATCACCTAATTATGTAATTTAATTAATATATTTCTCTCCTAGTAGACTGTAAGCCCATAAAAGAAAGACCAGTTGCATTTTTCTCTATTACCTTATTCCTAGGGCCAGGCACAGTGTCTGGTACATAGTGGTTTAGATTATTTTTTCATTTAAATAAATGCACAAATGGATATACAATCGAACACAGTTATTTATATTTAGAGAAGAAAGAACATTTTTCAGGTTACCACAATAGCTTGCATAACTAACACATTAGATATTAAAGAAGGCATATTTAAAAGTGGCATCTTCGGCCGGGCACGGTGGCTCATGCCTATAATCCCAGCGTTTCGGGAGGCCGAGGCGGGTGGATCATGAGGTCAAGAGATCGAGACCATCCTGGCCAGTATGGTGAAACCTCGTCTCTACTAAAATTACAAAAATTAGCCAGGTGTGGTGACGTGCACCTGTAATCCCAGCTACTCAGGAGGCTGAGGCAGAAGAATCGGCTTGAGCCTGGGAGGGAGATGTTGCAGTGAGCTAAGATCGCGCCACTGCACTCCAGCTTGGGCAACAGAGCAAGACTCCATCTCAAAAAAAAAAAAAAATGTGACATATTTGGAGACAATGAGGAGAGATACAGGCAGCTATGTTGAAGCTGCAATTTATTTATTTCTGAATTTATTTATTTGCTTCCCTTGTAGGGTAACACCTGTGCACTGTTCAGGCTAATTAGCATCACCTGGTGGTGACTGCTTAAGGAGATCCTATGAATTAAGCTCTTGGTTGTATGACTGTTCAAGATATTTTTTTCAAATGTTTTGTTTTTCCTTTGTAAATGATCTGTAATTTTTTTATATTTCCTCATTTATAGAACTTGATGATCTGCTTTGTTTTACCTTTGAATCAGCCCAAAAGATGCTATCAGTCAAAATTATTTGGCAAAGTATGATGTTTGCCATGGAACAGCAAGAAAGGTTTCAAGGTGAAGGAAGGCAATCATGGGGTTTTAAGGCCTAGGTGCTTGTCATTCCTGTGCCCTTCACCCTCTGTGATGCTCCTGCACTCCACCCCTCCCTTCCTCAATTTGCAACTTGCTCACCCACGTATCTCACACACCCATGTGTTTCGGACATTAGGTGAGGAGGTGGAGGAGGGGGAATGGGCATGTAATAGTAGGTTTGGGAGTGCAGGGGAATTGCAAAGCCAGAAAATAGATGAGAGCAGCAGGCGGCAGTGGGAAGGCCTGCTGAGAGCGGAGACAGGCAGCATTTATATCCCAACCTTATGTCTCCCAGGCCAGTTTTGGCTCTATGTTCTTCCTTGCCAGGCTGATGTTCCCTGTCTGGCATGTCCTCGTCACTTGAAATATTCATATTGTCCTCCAAGACCCAGCTCAAAAATCACCTGACACCCCCACATGCATCAATCCTGCTTCTTTGTTCCATTCTGTGTTTACATCAGTTTTGATGTGTGTGTTTACATGTCTCATGCCTAGTAGACTGTGAGTCCCTAAGAGGTAACAGTTTGAGTTTAATCACATACCTATTCTAGGAAAGTGCCTGGCTTAGGGTAGATGCTGAGTAAATATCTGCTGAAAGAATGAATGAATGCTATTTATGTCATATATTCAAAAATATATATTAGATAGTGGAAAGGCCATGAGGTTTAGAAACAGATGGAGTCCCAATTCTCCTCTAATCACCTTATGTTTTGTGCAATTTTCGTAAATACCTAAGCTTCGGTTTCCTGGTTTATAGAGTAAATAAAATAGGTTATCCATATATATGTGTGTGCATGTGTATGTGTGCTTGGGCGGGGGGGTGTATACTTATATATACACATATAGAGTAACTTATGTAGTCCACAGGACAGATTTAGACTCACTTCCTATTTCTGTCTTTTCTCTGACAAGCATGTGGACCTGGAATTACATACAGAGTTATGTTGACAACTCAGGTAATTTACATTACATTTATTTGATGCTTTTATCTTTTTTTTCTAAGTCACATTTGCACTAAATGGTTGCAGGACTTACCACCAAAAAAAAAAAAAAAAATGCAATTCATGGATATAGCCATTTAATTTGATAATTATCTTGAAGATATTGATCGTCCCTTCCGAAATCAGCTCATCTTTAGAAGCTATCGGAAGTCCCCTAAACTCTCGAATGAGATTTGCATGAGGTTCCTCACCTAGTGGTTAACAGGTTCTACATTCTTTGCCAAAAATGTCACAGTTACTTCCAATGGCAATGAGTCCTACTAACGATCTATAGCTTCCCCGTGGCCACTAAACTTAGAAATATGGAAACTGGCAGTGCCAGTGTGAGTAAGAAGCTCTCTCTATACAGCCTCTGACTTCTGCTTCAGCATCTTATGCCTATTCCCTGAGCCTTACTTACCTCATCCTTTAAACTGGGATGATGTTAATACCCTTGCATACCTACAATGAGAAATAAATAGTCGGAATATAAACACAGGTCCTGCCTGGTACATAGTAGGTGCTCAGTAAATACAAATTTTCTCTTATCTGACCTCTGACAACACCTGCTTTTAACCTTGCCACCATCATGTGGTCATAACCCATCCCTTCGTGTCCTTTAATTATTTGAAAATCATTTCTCCATGCACATTTGTAGAACCTAGGTGATTTCTTGTAAGTATTAGAAACACACACACTTATTAAGGGTAGGGAGAGCCTGAGAATGATTATAATTAAGCTACTTATTCACAAATTTCATAAAAAAAACCAAACGATTTCTCTTTTTAAGGCCACTAATGGATTAGCTATACAAAAATGCTGATTTTTTTAATCACACAAAGACGAAGAAAACAACAACAGAAAAACAAACTTGCAGCACTCCTGAAAAACG
Source organism: Symphalangus syndactylus (assembly GCF_028878055.3). Classification (NCBI taxonomy): domain Eukaryota; kingdom Metazoa; phylum Chordata; class Mammalia; order Primates; family Hylobatidae; genus Symphalangus; species Symphalangus syndactylus. Next base: position 31,556,973 of record NC_072433.2, read on the forward strand.
GCAAGGATTTTTTTTTCTGTTGCCAAAACAAGTATTATTTATTAAATATTAGTCATAAAATTAAATATCACAGTCCCAAATGGAAATAGCCTCTCTACCTATTGTGATACAGAAAATTATGATTTATTGATGGTGCCTATTCTAGGCACTCAGTTAAGGGTTTTAGATATATTAATTCACTTAATTCTTACAAAAACCCTGTTAGAGATTAGGAGACACTTTCAAGATTAGGAGACAGACTTTCAAGATTAAGAGACAGACTTAAATAGTTTAAATGTACACTCAAATACGAAATGTTAGAATATACTGTCAGCAAATTTTGAACCCATTTTTAAGTTACTTTATAGCATTCAGCCTAACCAAATATTCAAAAATTGGGCTCGAAAAATCCCCTAGTGTATTTGTCTATATAATATGTGAATATTTACATGCTCTTGAAGAAAAATATTTTACTGGCTGTGGAAACAGCATAATGAATTCTCAGATGAGTGACTACCAGATAATTGTCATTTCTTGAAGATTCCCTACATAGCTCTATCTATCTCTACCTCTCTCTCTGTTTCTCCTCCACCTGACAAATTCTTTGCAAAATTGAAAGACCTTTTATATGAAACTTCCTAAAGCCAATCTCACCCAAGAGAGATTAAATCTATTGCAATCCTATAATCGTATAGTACATATTACTCTGTTCACATTTATTACCATGTAGATATTAATACTCTCTCTATATACAAATGTTACTCTCAATTCTACTAGATTACTAGATTTTTAGTTATTTGAGGGTAGATTTTAGGTTGAAGTATATAAATCTGATATTTTTAGGTCAAAATGCTGAAATGGCAATAATTTTAGTAGCTCATCTTTATCCTACTCATGTTTGTATCTATCACAGATCCTAGAATAATGCCCAAAGAAAAATATGTTTAAAGCAAACCAACTAATCCACCTGACATTTTAAACATTATCATCAGTCCGACCATTTAATCATCAGTACAACCACCTGAAATTTTATTATAACAATGTTAGGGATAATAACCATGTAACTGAAAATATTTAAGCAAACATTTTTAATTGTATATATTAGATGTTTATTGAGTTACTTGCTTTTGTTTTACTCCCTAGCTTATTCCATTTCTACCATTGAAGCTTCCTACATGTATCCTCATTGAATGACACAAAAACACTATTGTGTTGAAGCAAAAGTGGGAGTTATTTTGTGAAATTAAAATATCATTTTTACATTTTTTTTCTGAGATCTGAGGTAAAAATATAAATTCATACAGAATTCAGTTTCTAATATATGAACACAAGGTAAAAAATCACTATCATTCCTTAACTATTAAGATAGAAAATCCTGTTTTAACATTGTTTATCTTAATATTACTTCTGTAGGACCTTAGCTGCTTCTCAATACATGGCATTTTGATGAAATTTTAATCCAAATGGGTAGCATAACTCGGCCTCCTGGTTCCACAATGACAAGTGTGTTTGTTACTCAAGGGATGTGGCCATTACCCTCACACATCTATTTCAAGTGTCTCAACGTGTGTCTCAGAGGCTGTTTCAAAAGTCAGAGGTTTCTAGGGAAGAATTATCTCCATAAAGCTATATCCTACTCTCTCCTTACTGCTGCACCTCATACAAAATACGACTTTCTCAGTGAATCCTTCTCATTTCTTTAAAAATATATGTGCTGAATAGAGACAGTTGAGAGAGAGGGAGAGAAGGAGAGGGATGGAGAGAGAGTGGAGATGGTGAAGAATTGGGAGGAGAAAGAGCCAGAGAGAAAGAGAGAGAGAAGGAGAGAAAAAGAGGAAGAGGGAGAAAGAGATTGACTTTTGAGGATGGGAGTCTGGTACTGATAAACCATCAAATTCCATTTGTCCTCATGCTAACTCAAGTTGAGCATTCCAACTATAAGATAGTAACCAGCTATGTAAAAATAATAAGTGACAAAAGAACTATCGAAATACGTGAATACGAAAAATGTGCCATCTGAACAGTTTCTCCGTTAATTATGCGGGTATACAAATCAGCAAAAGCAGCTGTTTCGGGGGCTGCATTTAATTGACTTCAGATTAGCAAGATTTGAAAAGGTATTCATTGACTGTGACATTGCGCCTGTCTTTTTCATCCCTGAAAGGCCGTTCTGTGAGACACTGTTATGATTCAAATGTCATTCACACTGGAGTAGCAGGAACAAAGCAGGATTTCCAATAGAAGGAGATCTAATTAAGAAAATAATATTTGCTTATTGTCAGCACCTAATTAGTTTCTCCTGCATTCATGTTTATAAAGGTGGCTCTGTTATAATTACAGCTCAACAAGAAGTAGTTATGTAATATGTCCCATTGCAGAAAATAGAACTAAGATACCTGAAGGTTTTCTCCCTTCCTCCTTTACACACATCAGCGCACACACAATAGAGATATCAAATGGTTACATTTCACTCATGACTGTTTTCTTCACAGTGTGTGAGACACACACTAATAAGTTCAGTGAAGGAAAAAAGTACTATTATTTTACCATTCAATGAATCTGACTTGTCAGTCTATAAGCCTGTGAATTTGGGGGGTTATTAGAAGTTCACTGTATGTTTTCTTGCATGCTAAAAATGATACTTCACTTTCATGTTCTGTCTCTCTCTCACACCAGGACCTTTTTATAAAAGGATAATAGACATGACATGGTTTGCAAATGTGTGCAAAAAAACTCAAATTATAATATTCTACATTAAAAAGGGAGGTAAGCTGAGACCAAAGACGATGAAATGATTTTCTGTGCTTACATCTCAAAAGAGAATTTCGATCATCCTATTCACTACCACTTGTTTTTAAGAAAATATGTTCAATTCAACCAAGAACACATAAGACCCTCCACATCTGATCCTCGGATTTAAAGCATTTTAGTACAGCTGCAGAAGGAGATAATGCTAGGTGCTACTACTAATAAACCTTAAAATTTCAGTAGCATAACAAAATAGAATTTTGTGTCTTATTCATGAAACCCTAAAATGAGGATGTTCCTGATTTGCAGATGATTCATCTCCACATGGTGATTCAGGCCCCAGGCTGATATCAACCCCCAGGTTCTCAGATATATCTTGCTGCTAACCAAGATATAAGCAGCAATGTACAATAAAAACACACTTACAATTCTGGCCTGGAAATAATATACATTACTTAAGCTCACTTTCCGTTGATAAGAACTAAGTCATAAGACATGTTTGGGAACAATAGTTTGTTGCTGGATAACCTTCTCCCAGTGATAACTTCATATTACGAAAGGGAAAGCCCACATTCTGCTGCAGACCAAGTACCTTTTCTACATCATTCCTATGAAGCATGCTGTTTCATTACTCTACAACAGTTCATTTGGTGAATTCTCACTCAACTTTCAAACTACGTTCAAGCATTGTTTCTCTTTACAGCATCAGTGACCTGCCAAGACAAGATAAGAAATGGCGTCTTTCTTATAGCTATAATAGCTATAAATCTTTGTAGTAGAGTAGGTAAAATGTTTGTATATAACTATTTAATTGCCTGTCTCTTATGGTCATTTCTAATATCATTTCTACCCTCTTTTTCTACTCACATTCCCGGAGCTGTTTCATCCATTTCCATTGCTTCAATCATTACTTATGTTTTGATGACTTCAACATCTATGTCTATAGCAACAGACTTTCTCTAGATCTTCAGGCTCATACACCAGTATCATATTTAATGTGAGTGTACAGTTGTCTGCTGTAGCATTTCAAACCACCCCAAAACTTAATGGCATCAAGTAGCCATTTCTGTGTACTCACGATTCTGTGGGTCAAGAATCTAAGCAGAGGCCGGGTGCAGTGGCTCATGCCTGTAATCCCAGCACTTTGGGAGGCCGAGATGGGTGGATCACGAGGTCAGGAGATCGAGACCATCCTGGCTAACATGGTGAAACCCTGTCTCTACTAAAAATACAAAAAATTAGCCAGGCGTGGTGGCGGATGCCTGTAGTCCCAGCTGCTCGGGAGGCTAAGCCAGGAGAATGGCGTGAACCCGGGAGGCGGAGCTTGCAGTGAGCTGAGATAGCGCCACTGCACTCCAGCCGAGGCGACAGAGCGAGACTCCGTCTCAAAAAAAAAAAAAAAAAAACAAAAGCAAAAACAAAAAGAACCGAAGCAGAACCAGGAGAGGTGTTCCATCTGTACCAGTCCTGACTGAATGGGGTCTTCAACTAGGCTGACTCACACTCCTGGAAATGGTTTGTTTTGATTAAATGGGTCCATCTGTCTTTGTCCTCAGTTCTGGCCGCCAGTTGGATTACCTGGTTCTTCCACTATTTTTGCTGGGATTGGAATATCCAATACATGCACAGAAAAACACTTAGAATAATCCCTCAATCTCTCTCCCTCCCCCACCTCTCTCTCCCTGCAAATCTCTGCACACAGCCTAACTGTCTTAGGATACTTAAATTTTCTACATGGCATCTGGTGTCCCCTAGACTTATTTTTTCAGTGTCCTAGAATGCCATTTCTGCTACATCCTATGGGTCAAGTAAGATAATAAGGCCAATCCACATTCAGGGAAAAAGAGATTAGGTTTCTTCTTTCAATGAGATAATTAGCAAGGAATTTGAAGACATCTTTCCTCTACACAGACCACTCTCTCTTTATAAATTATTTACACCTAGTGAAAAGTATAGTTACACTCTCCAAAACTCCACAAATGTTGTCCCATTATAGCATTGACTCAATTCCAGGATCTTGTAATAAGAATTATATTCAGGTTTAGATGAAACTCTTCATATGTGATTCATTCAGATGATTCCTCTTGTTTAAGGATCTGAGATCTGTAGAAACCAGTCTCATATCCCACATATACTCAACACTAAAAGGTGATACAGTAGGAATAATTTCCCATGGTTCTTTCCTCTGTTCTCTGTGTACTTCATTCTTTCATATGAGTCATCCTCATTTTCCCACAAGAAATAGCTCCTGTTTGCATTTTCAGCTTGCTTCCTGCCCTTAGAAAGTTTGGGAGTCCAAATATCTAATGTATTTGTTTAATGTCTCTATGTCTTATAGTCCAAAAACGGTAATACTTCTTCTAATTTTATTCTTTCACGTGGTGATATGGTCAGGCTTTGTGTCCCCACCCAAATCTCACCTTGAATTGTAATCCCCATAATCCCCACAGGTCTAGGGAGAGACCAGGTGGGAGGTGACTGCATCATAGAGGCAGTTTCCCTCATACTGTTCTCATGATAATAAGTGAGTTCTCACCAAATCTTCTGGTTTTGTAAGAAGCTCTATTCCCTTCGCTCCTCACTCTCTCTCCCCCACTACCACATAAAATATGCCTTTGCTTCTCTCTTGCCTTCTGCCATGATTGTAATCTGCCTGAAGCCTCCCCAGCCACCCAGAACGGTGAGTCAATAAAACCTCCTACCTTTATAAATTACTCATTCTCAGGTATGTCTTTGTAGCAGTGTGATAACAGACTAATACGTTAGGGTTTCCTATGGATATTATTGTAGTTCTCTTAGATAACAGCTATGCCCACTCATGTCTTTGAGATGGGATATTCTCTATCTTTGGCCTATATAGAACTAGTATGGAACAATGGCATTGAGATTCTTAGAAACTGTTTCATAATAGAGAGGATCTATCAGTTATTTTCTTAAAGTGCTTATATAGCAGGTTTTTTGTATAGCTGAAAGTTTCTAGAGTATAGTACCTTACATATTTCTGACATCTTAACAAACAGAGATTACAGCCTACACTGGACATCTTTTATGCTCTAAAGTCATTTTCTACTATGTGAATCTTTTACTGGGATAGAGAGAGAGAAAAAGGGCAGTTTTATTTTAGAACTAGCAAGGTTTACTTCTTTATGATTCCATTAAATTATCTTCAAAAATTCAACATTTCCTTCTTTAGTTCAATTTCCTCTTCTTATATTTTAATATAGTAAGCTTGAAAAAGCTAATTGCCATTCTGAAATGTTTTGCCTACAAATCTCCCACCCATGAGTCAATTAAATGCCCTTTCTATCTTCCACATTTCCTCACACAACAGTGTTGCCAAATATCCTGCCACTACATAACAATTGTCTCTTTTCCTCTGATCTCCAACAGCATTCCTCATTGTTCTTCGGTCCCTCCTCACCACTCATAAGAAATTTCTGACTTTCATCCACCATTTCAAAGTCAATGCCACATGCTTTAAATTTATAGTTATTATGATGGCATGTCATTTACAGATAACACATTTTGTTATGGTCAGCTGTTGCTGTGTTATGAAGTACCCCCCGAATAAACGCATAGTGCAACACGTGTTTTATGGTATGTGTGTTAATGGGTATGGTTTTTAAAGGATGGATAGAGAGATTCTGATTTTGAAAACCTCTGTTTTCCTATGGTACCCCAAAAAGTCCTTTATTTCATTTAACTTTGGCCACAGACAGCTCAGTGATGGAGTTAGAACTGTGAGGACAAGAACAATATTTCTGTATGCAAAATCAGATATAATCATGGAATAATATTTGTGGACTTAGTACTCCAGCCCAAACCTAGGGCACTGAGTCCATCTCACTATGGTATAGAGATTTAATACTAGCTATGATCTTATGAACACAGGGCTTTAATGAGCAGAAAAACAACAGGTAAATCAGTAAAGAATTTATACAGAAGGACTCAGGTTTATAGGTGTCTGACGTAATAGAACATATATTATTATAACTGGTCAAAAGTCTCAGAATAAAAAAAACGGAGAGACTATTTACAATATGGCTTTCAGATAACCTTTTATTTTGGTTGGTAAAGCAATCTTCTCAGCATCTAATATAATTATTACGTACTCTTTTCTTCAAATTCATTATTGAATTCATGAATGATTTCAATGATAGACTGGATTAAGAAAATGTGGCACAAATATGCCACGGAATACTATGCAGCCATAAAAAAGATGAGTTCATGTCCTTTGCAGGGACATGGATGAAGCTGGAAACCATCATTCTAAGCAAACTGTTACAAGGACAGAAAAACCAAATACCACATGTTCTCACTCATAGGTGGGAGTTGAGCCACGAGAACACATGGACACAGGGCGGGGAACATCACACACTGGGGCCCATAGCGGGTGGGGGGTTGGGGGAGGAATAGCATTAGGAGAAATACGTAATGTAAAGGATGAGTTGATGGGTGCAGCAAACCAACATGGCACATGTATAGCTATGTAACAAACCTTCAGGTTGTGCATATGTACCCTAGAACTTAAAGTATAATAATAATTAAAAAAGAAGCTATTTCCATGGCAAAGAAAAAAGATTTAGAAAAATAGCAATGGTTTAGACTTTATCATTATCCATTATTCTTCCTCAGTGATGGCTTTCTTTGACTTCTTTTCAACTTTCCATCCTCCACTCCTCCCCACTAAAAACAAACAAACAAAAACCAATTAACAGGCTCAACTCTTGTCCATTTCCAATCACATCCTACCACCAGTTTGAAGCCCATGAGAGTTCTAGTAAACTCACTCAAACCAAAGTGAATGATTTTGCCTGTTACATGGCAGGTAGTCACTAAATGTTTAATGAATTTTGAAGCCATCAATTACTCCTTAGCTCCCACTGGCACACAGAGAATGATCTCAGTGGCAGTTCATCTCAGTGAGGTAGATGTATACTTGTCCAGATCTAAACATACATAGAATTTATCAAAGATATATTAAGACAGGCTAGTCAGAGAAAAACTCAAGTCGTGATTGAGAGTGAGGAGACAAAGGTTTTAACCAGTAAGGCTAGGATAGAATCTGAAAGCCACTGCAAAGCCCTGGGGAACAAAGTCACAATATCAAAAGGTGAGTTGAAAATGACATTGCAAACAAAGAAACAAACGAACAAACAAAACAACCATAACACCGAGGCAAATAGTTCGGTAAAAAGGCTGTGGATAGGTGTGTTGTCCTATCTGATTTTTGCTTAGGAGAAAAAGTTCACAGATATGACAGCTTAAAGGAGATTTTTACACTGTCCTCTATGAATTAAAGACTGGAGAGCAACCTAGCATTTCCAATATCATCTTTTTCATGCAAATATCTGTCTGAATAAGTACCCCAGAAATCAAAGAAATAGCTTCTTTTTTAATTGTTATTATACTTTAAGTTCTAGGGTACATATGCACAACCTGAAGGTTTGTTACATAGCTATACATGTGCCATGTTGGTTTGCTGCACCCATCAACTCATCCTTTACATTACGTATTTCTCCTAATGCTATTCCTCCCCCAACCCCCCACCCGCTATGGGCCCCAGTGTGTGATGTTCCCCGCCCTGTGTCCATGTGTTCTCGTGGCTCAACTCCCACCTATGAGTGAGAACATGTGGTATTTGGTTTTTCTGTCCTTGTAACAGTTTGCTTAGAATGATGGTTTCCAGCTTCATCCATGTCCCTGCAAAGGACATGAACTCATCTTTTTTATGGCTGCATAGTATTCCGTGGCATATTTGTGCCACATTTTCTTAATCCAGTCTATCATTGAAATCATTCATGAATTCAATAATGAATTTGAAGAAAAGAGTACGTAATAATTATATTAGATGCTGAGAAGATTGCTTTACCAACCAAAATAAAAGGTTATCTGAAAGCCATATTGTAAATAGTCTCTCCGTTTTTTTTATTCTGAGACTTTTGACCAGTTATAATAATATATGTTCTATTACGTCAGACACCTATAAACCTGAGTCCTTCTGTATGAATTCTTTACTGATTTACCTGTTGTTTTTCTGCTCATTAAAGCCCTGTGTTCATAAGATCATAGCTAGTATTAAATCTCTATACCATAGTGAGATGGACTCAGTGCCCTAGGTTTGGGCTGGAGTACTAAGTCCACAAATATTATTCCATGATTATATCTGATTTTGCATACAGAAATATTGTTCTTGTCCTCACAGTTCTAACTCCATCACTGAGCTGTCTGTGGCCAAAGTTAAATGAAATAAAGGACTTTTTGGGGTACCATAGGAAAACAGAGGTTTTCAAAATCAGAATCTCTCTATCCATCCTTTAAAAACCATACCCATTAACACACATACCATAAAACTACAGTACACAGATTTATACAATCTTTAAGCTACAAGCAGTCAGGGAATACATATAAAACCCAGCAGATTCTATTCCAGAGTTCATGCTGAAACAAGATCAGATAGAAACAATAAAAATTAAACACAGCAGATGTCCATCACTGTGGAACGCAGATAAAAACTGCCTTAAGAAAAAAGTTTCTACACTAATTGAAGAAATAATGAGAACATAACTGAGATCTAGTGGACCATGGCACTTGATATTGTGAAATTGGATGAAAGTAGTTAAAAAATGTGTGAGAACAGAAAAAAACAGTATTAGGAAGATAGAATATTTTGGTAAGAAGTGGACTTGAAAGGGAGATACATATTTGTAGACTTGATGGCGAAGGCAGAGAGAAAGAGAGAGAGAGAGAAGGAATCATAAAATTAGAAGACGAACTGAGCCTTCCCCCTATCATTTCTTAAAGAATCTGCACTTCACTGTGACAAAGAGAGTTGCTCTTAAACTAAGAAACCTAGAAAACTATCCCAACTTTTCACTTTGTCAATATGATATCATCTGTTGTTTTTTGTCCAGGATAAGATAAGGCACTTAAAATTTAATACAAAGTGAATAAAAGATGTCTAATGAGATATACCACTATGGTATAAGAAGAAAAACAAACAACGGTAAATATTTCAATTGATGAAAAATTTTCTACCCCAAAAACTCAACCTCAGAGCAGAAGTGAGATACATCATAAGATCTCACCTTGAACTAAATATCTTTCAATAAATCTTTAAAGTAGAAAACAAAACATCTTGAGTCAGAAATTCATGAACTCAGAAGAGTACTGGCCAAACAAGAGAAACAGGCAAAGTGAAAATTGGACAAATTTAGGGAAGAAATTTTTAAAAAGAAAAAAATCTTACAAGTATAGAAAAACTACAAATATGCTCAGTGTGTGCTCATTGTTAAATGGAATTAACTAAAAATATCCTAAAAGGAATTAAAGAGAAGGATAAAATTGGCAAAAAGCAGTGAGACAGTGTTGGAGGTAGAAGAAAGTTAAGCATAATCTATTCCTGAAGAAGAAAAACAAAACCATGGATGAGAAGTAATATTTAAAACTAGAATCCAAAAAAAATTTGAGGGCTATAAAAGCAGAACTAAACATATATATTTATCTTTTTTAACTTTTATTTTAGGTTCAGAGATAAATGTGCAGGTTTGTCAATACAGGCAAAATCTTTTCACGGAGGTTTGGTATACAGACCATTTCATCATCCAGGTACTAAGCATAGTACCTGATAGTTATTTTTCATGATCCTGCCCTTCCTCCCTCTCTCCTTTTTCAAGTAGGCCCATGTGTCTCTTTTTCCAATATTTGTGCCCATTGGTTCTCATTATTTAGCTCCCACTTATAACTGAGAACATACAGTATTTAGTTTTCTGCTCTTGTGTTGGTTTGCTAAGAATGGCCTCCAGCTCCATCCATGTCACTGCAAAGGACATGATCTCATTCCTTTTTATGGCCGCATAGTATTCCATGGCATGTATGTACCACATTTTCTTTATCCAGTCTATTATTGATGGACATTTAGGTTGATTCCATGTCTTTGCTATTGTGAATAGTGCTGCAGTGAATGTACATGTGCATGTGTCTTATGGTAGAACAATTTATATTCCTTTGGGTATATAACCAGTAATGGGATTGCTGGGTGGAATGGTAGTGCAGTTTTTAGTTCTTTGAGGAATCACCACACTGCTTTCCACAGTGGTTGAACTAATTTACACTGCTACCAGCAGTGTATAAGTGTTCACTTTTCTGTGAAACCTTGCCAGCACCTGTTTGTGTATTTTTAAAATAATAGCTATTCTGACTGGTATTAGATGGTATCTCATTGTGATTTTGATTTGCATTTCTCTAATGAGCAGTGACATTGAGCAATTTTCACATGTTTTTTGGCCGCATGTATGCCTTCTTTTGAAAAGTGTCTGTCAAATCCTTTGTCTACTTGTTAATGGTGGGTGTTTTTTTTATTTTGCTTATAATTTTTTTTAACCTCCCTATAAATTCTGGATACTAGACCTTTGTCAGATATATAGTTTCCAAATATTTTCTCCCATTCTGTAGGTTGTCTCACTACTCTGTTGACAGTTTATTTTACTGTGCAGAAGCTCTTTAGTTTAAGTAGATCTCATTGGTCAATTTTTCCTTTTGTTGTAATTGCTTTAGTTGTCTTTGTCATAAATTTTTTGCCAGTTATGATTTCCAGGATGGTATTTCCAAGTTATCTTTCCGGGTTTCTATAATGTTAGGTTTTACATATAAGTTTATATATTGGCCTCTCTGTTCTGTTCAATTCGTCTATGTGTCTGTTTTTGTACCAGTACCATTTGCATTTGGTTACTATAGTCCTGTAGCATAGTTTGAAGTTCGGTAATGTGATGCCTCTGCCTTTGTTCTTTTTTGCTCAAGATTGCCTTGGCTATTCAGTCTCTTATTTGGTTTTATCTGAATTTTAAAATAGATTTGTCTAGGTCTATGAAGAATGTCATTCTTAGTTGGTAGGAATAGCATTAAATCTGTAAATTGCTTTGGGCAGTAGGGTCATCTAAACAATATTTATTTTTCCTATCTATGAACATGGAATATTTTTCCATTTTCCGGCATCATCTCTAATTTCTTTTAGCAGTGTTTTGTAATTTTCATTGTTGAGATCTTGTTACCTCCCTGGTTAGCTGTATTCCTAGGGGTGTGTGTATGTTTGTGTGTGTGTGTGGCAATTAAGAATGGAATTGCATTCCTGATTTGGCTCTTCGTTTGGATGTTGTTGATGTGTAGAAATGATACTGATTTATGTTTGTTGATATTGTATCATGAAACTTTCTTGTAAACAAGGAAAAAAAAAAACCTCAAGGGGCTTTTGGGCAGAGACTATGGGATTTTCCTTGATCTGTTTGATCATCTGCAAACAGGGATAGTTTGACTTCCTCTTTTCCTATTTGGATGTCATTTATTTTATTTATTTATTTTTTTCCTTGATTGCCCTGGCCAGGACTTCCAATACTACATTGAATAGGAGTGGTGAGAGAGGGTATTCTTATCTTAGGCCAGTTTTCAAAGAGAATGCTTTTAGCTTTTATGAATTCAGTGTGATGTTGGCTGTGGGCTTGTCATAAATGGCTCTTAATATTTTCAGTTATATTTCTTCCATGAATACTATATTGAGGGTCTTAAACATGAAAGGATATTATATTTCATTGAAAAATTCTACTGCACCTATTAAGATAATCATACTTTTCATCTTTAGTTTTGTTTATGTGATGATTTACATTTATTGATTACGTTTATGTGTATGTTGTGTTTCAACATACACATCTTTTACTGTGTCTCTGCTAGGTTTTGGTATCAGGATGATGCTGACTACACAGATTGAGTTGAGGAGGAATCCCTCCTCAATTTTTCAGAATAGTGTCAGTAGGAATGGTACCAGCTCTTTGTACACCTGATAGAATTTGGCTGTGAATCTGAATCTGTCCGTACCTGGTTTTTTTGTGTGTTTTTTTGTTTTGTTTTGTTTTTGCCAGGCTGGAGTCCAGTGGTGTGATCTTGGCTCACTGCAACCTCTGCCTCCTGGGTTCAAGCAATTGTCCTTCCTCAGCCTCCCGAGTAGTTGGGACTAGAGGTGTGTGACACCACGCCCAGCTAATTTTTGTATTTTTAGTAGAGACAGGATTTCACCATGTTGGTCAGGATGGTCTCAATCTCCTGACCTCGTGATCCACCTGCTTCAGCCCCCCAAAGTGTTGGGATTATGGGCGTCAGCCACCATAACTGACCTGGCTTTTTTTTTTCTTTTTGATTGATTAATAGGCTATTTATTACCGACTTAATTTCAGAGCTTGTTATTGGTCTGTTCAGGGATTCAATTTCTTCCTGGTTCAAGCTTGGGTGGGTGTATGTGTCTGATAATTTATTCATTTCTTCTTGTTTTTCTAGTTTGGATGCCTAGAGGTGTTCACAGTAGTCTCTCATGGTTATCTATATTTCTGTGGGGTCAGTAGTAATGTCTTCCTGGTCATTTCTAATTGTGTGTTTGTATCTTCTCTTCTTCTTTATTAGTCTAGCTAGCATCCTAGCTATCTGCTTAATGTTTTCAAATAACCAGCTCCTGGATATTGTGATCTTTTTTTGTGATTTTTTTTCTGTTTCAATCTCCTTCAGTTCAGCTCTGATTGTGGTAATTTCCTGTTTACTGCTAGCTTTGGGGTGGGTTTGATCTTGGTTCTCTAGTTCTTCTAGTTGTGATGTGAAGCTGTTAATTTGAGATCTTTCTAACTTTTTGATGTGGGTGTTTAGTGCTACAGATTTTCTTATTAACACTACCTTAGCTGTGTCCTAGAGATTCTGGTATGTTGCATCTTTGTCCTCATTAGTTTCAGATACTTCTTGATTTCTGCCTTAATTTTATTATTTACCCAAAATTCACTAGTGAGGAGCAGGTTGTTTAATTTCCATATAAATGTATGGTTTGTGCAATTTTCTTCATATTAAATACTATTTTTATTGCACATTTGTCCAAGAGTGTGGATGGTATAATTTCAGGGGTTTTTTCTGATTTGCTGAGGATTGTTTTGTGCCCAATTGTGTGGTGGATTTTAGAATATGTGCCATGTGGCAATGAGAAGAATGTATATTCTCTTGTTTTTTGAGGGAGAGTTCTGTAGATGTTTATTAGGTCCATTTGGTCAAGTGTTTCATTCAGGTCCTGAATATCTTTGTTAATTTTCTGCTTCAATAATCTGTCTGATATTGTCAGTGGAGTGTTTATGTCTCCCACTATTGTCGTGTGGCAGTCTAAGTCTCTTTGAAGTTATCTAAGAACTTGATTAATGAATCTGAGTGCTCTTGTGTTGGGTACACATATATGTGTAGGATAGTGAAGTCTTTTTGTTGAATTAAACCCTTTACCATTATGTAATGGCCTTCTTTGTCTTTTTTGATCTTCATTGGCTGAAAATCTGTTTTATCTGAAATTGGAATTGCAACCCCTGCTTTTTCTGATTTCCCTTTGCTTAGTAGATTTTTCTCTCTCCCTTTATTTTGAGCCTTTGGGTGTCATTACGTGGGAGATGGGTATCTTGAAGACAGCATACCCTTAGGTCTTGCTTCTTTTTTTTTTGAGATGGAACTTCACTCTTGTTGCCCAGGCTCAAGAGCAATGGCACGATCTCGGGTCACTGCAACCTCCACCACCCAGGCTCAAGTGATTCTCCTGTCTCAGCCTCCCAAGTAGCTGGGATTACAGGAATGCACCATCACACTCAGCTAATTTTGTATTTTTAGTAGAGATGGGGTTTCTCCATGTTGGTCAGGCTGGTCTCAAACTCCTGACCTCAGGTGATTCTCTCACCTCGGCCTCCCAAAGTGCTGCGATTACAGGCATGAGCTACTGCACATGGCCAGGTCTTGCTTCTTTATACAGCTTGCCATTCTTTGCCTTTTAACTGGGGAAGTTAGCCCATTTATATTCAAGGCAAATATTAATATGTGTAAATTTGATAATGTGATCATATTGTTAGGTGGTTGTTATGCAGACTTGTTTGTGTGGTTGCTTCATAGTGTCACTAGTCTGTGTATTTAAGTTGAACATGTATATTTTAAAAGTGTATTGGTACATAGGAAACTGATCTGGAATGATCAACTCTGAGACATAATCTAGCAAAAATACTAGACTTAAGGAATTCTAAATAGCTGAAGTTATAGTGGCCATAATATTTATATTTCCAAAACTTGTATCATGTCCTCAAAAAGAAAATAAAAAATATGAAAAAAGGGAAGAAAGGTAGAAAGGAGGAAGTAAAGGAAGGAAGACAAAAAAAAAAAAAACAAAAAACCACAGCTACCTAAACCTCATTCATGTAGCATAATTATAAGACAGAGAACTTCAAGTTACTAAAACATATAGAATAAATAAGGATGAGGAATATCATACTATGTCAGAAAGTAGGAAGTATTCAAGGAAAAATAGAAATAGTGTGTCAAAAGAGACAGAAGTCAGTTTAATCTGGCTATCCTATCATTGTCCAAATTGTGAACAATTTGACATCAAAAATAATACTAGAAGTACTAGAATATAGTACATAGTAATATTCAATATTAATTATCAGAAATAAGAAGAGGAAGGAAGAGGAGGTGGAAATGGGAAAACTTACTGGGGGGAGAAGAATGTCAGCTAGTAATTATATAAAGAGTGACATAATTTTTTTAAAAAATCACCGTTATACAACTGCCAATTTATCAGTTATTCCAGACAATGATTATTACTGAATGTTAAATGCTTAAATAACATTATTTTTGGGAAATAGAATATTCACATGCTCTCAATTTATAATCTCATACAAAATCCCCTTAATTGTAAACTTTTCAAAGTATAAGACCCCATAGTATAAGACGAAAAGTGTATTTTTTTAAGTATCTTGGAATGGAAAAATCTAGCAGACCTTAACCATGTGATATTGAATAATCAGTAACGGGGAAAGTTGATATCATCCCCTGCATTGTTGGAAATAAAAATTTTTGCCAAACTTTTTAACTCTACTACAGATGACACCTTTTACAAATGGAAAAACTGGCTCACAGATTTCAAGAACTTAAAAAAAAAGTTTCAATTGAAATCTAGGAAGCAAACTTTAAGCTTTCTGGTTCTGAAGCTATTAAGCACAGGTCAGTCCAATGTAAAAACTTTGTCAGTGCTTCCAGTAAGGTAAGTTATCTACTACTGATCCTCTACTACTGATCATTATTATGTCAGAAAGTAGGAAGTTCTTGAAGAAAAATAGAGATAGTGCATCCTAAAGGGCTGTAACTCACATACTTGAAAATTTTGGAGAACTTTCTTCATAATTAGACTAAGTAGTATAAACTTGTATCCAGGCAAAAGCTTAAAATAAAATATTGCATATCTAAAAATTACCCTTACTGGATTTTCCTAGTCTTCCCTCTTAGATTCTAAGCTCTAAGAAGGAAGGGTGTTTTTTTTTTTAACTTTTATTTTAAGTTCAGGAGTACATTTATAGGATGTGCAGGTTTGTTACATAAGTAAACATGTTCCATGGAGGTTTGTTATACAGATTATTTCATCACCGAGGTATTAAGCCTAGTTCCCATTAGTTATTTTTCCTGATCCTCTCCCTCCTCCCATCTTCCACCCTCTGATAGACCCCAGTGGGTGTTGTTCCCCTCTGTGTGTCCATGTGTTCTCATTATTTAGCTCCCACTTATAAGTGAGAACATGCAGTACTTGGTTTTCTGTTCCTGCTTTAGTTTGCTAAGGATAATGGCCTCTAGCTCCATCCATGTCCCTGCAAAGGACATGACCTCATTCCTTTTTATGGCTGCATAGTATTCCATGATGTATACGTACCATATTTTCTTTATCCAGTCTATTATTGATGGACATTTACGTTGATTCCATGTCTTTGCTATCGTGAATAGTGCTGCAATGAGCATACACGTGCATGTGTCTTTATAACAGAATGAGTTATATTCCTTTGGGTATATACGCAGTAATAGGATTGCTGAGTCTAATACTATTAATGCCTTTAGGTCAGAGTGATGGCTTTATCTATCCATTGCCACCAATGAGTAGAGTTTCTGGTCCTATGCATTTACTGGCTCACTAATATAAATTTAATTATATCAATATTTTTTTTCACCACAGAATTAGGAGATACTAAACCTAGTCACCCATTTCTTCTACCAACAGCTTCCGTTTTACACTTCATTTTTTCCAGGCTATGTCAAAATCAATCTTTCAGGGTTCTAGTTCAATACACAACTAATTTATGAAGTCCACTTGGATCATGACAACTTCTATTCTAGGTGGTAAGGCATTTTTTTGTGTGTATAAACTACAGACTAATATATATATAATATTTATGTTATATATATTATATATATAACATTTATATATAAAACAAATATATATAACATATATTATATATAATATATGTTATATATCTATTTGTTATATATATATAACAAAATGTAGTTAAGGGAGAAATATACATTTTCTTGTAATATCTAGCAATATCATGGATAAAAAAAGTGTGTACATGTGAAATCTCTAAGTCTTACTTTTAATCCAGATTTAAAGCTCTACATCTTAATGATTAAATTTTAGAAGTATTTACTAGCCAGGAAAGGAATGCAGGGAAACAAAAAGTGAACAAATATAAAACCTATGTTCTACAAATGTTTTACATCTTAATAGCACCTCCATAAAGAAGATATCACAATCAAATGTTCTAAATGAATAAACAACAATTGTGAAAGATTTAGTAATTCACTCTTGATCACATGAGAGTAACTGAAAAATTTAAATTTAAATTCTGGCATAGTTCCTCATGTTTCTACCATATCAGAATGCTTTGACAAGTCAGCAGTTTTGAGCTTGGCATTGTACTCTAGTTCTGATGGAGCGCTCTTACCTCAGGCTAGCATATGCACAATCATAAACACATTTGAAGGTACTTATGCTCCTTGAGATAAATGTATACGTAAGTTCCTATTTATTGAATAAATGAAACGCCTGAAACACATAGATGCTCTACTGATCTTTAACTTCAGGATTATGTTTTGTACTAGAGGATATTTCAGGTATCTTTGTTCTAGTGTAACAAGTTCTAGACCACATGCCACAATGAATGACCCTGCTTCTTCATCTTCAGCTAAGAGAACAACTGCATTTCCTTGTTAGTCACTCTCTTCCAAATTATTCTAATTGCACATTTGCAACTGCGTCTCTAAATATCTGAGTCACAGTGAGAAGTAGCTGATACAGATTAATTACCAAGATAACCTTCTGCTGAGGTTGTTAACATGATTGATAGAAGTCATTTTGTAAATTAGAGATTCATTATTTTTTATTCATTATTTTTATTCATAAAATGAGATTTTCCCAACAAGCCATAACAAGCTGGTTCTGAGATAGAGGGAGGTCTCCTTTGACACAGTAACTAGATAATCATGTATCTAGATGTCAGAGAGGTTTAGTAGACAATCTTAAAGTGAAGGGATGATGTGCAGGAGAAAAAGAAAAAAGGCTGCAGAGCACTGGTTTTCAGAATGGAATGTACATCAGAATCACATGGAGGTTTTTTTTGTTTTGTTTTTTTTCATAGATGGGGTCTTGTTCTGCTACCTTGGCTGGAGTGCAGTGCCATGATCAATAGCCCACTGCAGCCTCGAACTCCTGGGATTAAGTGATCCTCCCACCTCAGCCTCCTGAGTAGCTGGGACTACAGGTGCATGACACCATGCTGGACTAATTTTTAAAGCTTTTGTAGACAGAGTCTCCTTATGTTGCCCAGGCTAGTCTCAAACTCCCAACCTCAAATGATCTTCCTGCCTCGGGCTCCCAGAGTGCTGAGATTATAGGTAGAGCCTCCGTGCCAGGCATATGGAGGCTTCTTAAATCATATTGCTGGGCTCTACCTCTAGAATTTCTGACTCAGCAAGTGGACCCAAGAATTTGCATTTCTAATAAAGTTCCACTTAATGCTGCTGTTACCAGTACTGTGACTATACTTTGAGAGCCACTTCTTTAAAATAAGTCCCTCTAGGGAATAATAGGAGTAAGAGGTAAGATCTCACAAAGGAAAGGAACTACCAAAGGATGAAAGACACAACAATTTCAAAGTCATTTCTTTGGGCCTTTCTAAACTGGTACATGTTTACCCTGATGCTTGTTTTTAATCACTCTTTTATTTCTGTGAAGAAGACTGTGAAGTCTTCTTCCCTTATGAAGATTATTCATGCCTTCACATTCCTTTCTAAAGAATTGTGTGACAACTTCACTTAAGAGAGAAATTCTGGGAAGTGCCAACCATCCCTGAGGATTCAGCACATTTTTTTAATACGTGAAAAAGGAGAATTATGTAATCAGTTATAGTCCCCCCTTTCACTTGGATTGCCAGGAAAATCAGACCAAATGTATACCCCAGTTACAGGAATTCCATAAGACATCACAAATTGTTTTTTGTTGTTGTTGTTATCTTAATTGATTTCCAAACTCCATTCTAACTTGTCATTTTGTCAGGCCTGATACTTTGCTTAAACTTACTTCATGTATTTTACATAAGCTACCTACCCAAAAATCTATTGTGAAATGCAGTTAGCTTAGGCTTACTTTTAGTCAACATTCTTTTCATGTTATATATGTGATATTCTATTAAAAAGTTATAAGGAAGTTGTCTTTTCCAAGTCAAGAGCTCATGATTTCCTGAAGTCGATTCCATTAGAAAAGTTATGGAAAGATAAAGAGATTCGGTATGTAAAAAGCTGTTATATACTAATGGAATGTTTACAAGTTCCAGGGAAGCCAATTTTCTTAAAATGATGAATATCTAAGTGCTGCCCATCCTGTGTGTGTGAGAGAGCGAGAAAAAGAGAAACTCAGCTGAACTAAGGAGAGCTGGGGTGCCAGGTGTCAAGAGTAGTTGTGTTACCGGAAAGGGATCCAGATCCCCAGAGAGGGTTCTTGGAATTGGTGCAAAGAAAGAATTCAGGGCAAGTCCATACAGTAAAGTGAAAGCAAGTTTATTAATAAAGTAAAGGAATTAAAGAATGGCTACTCCATAGGCAGAGCAGTGTCATGGGCTGCTCAACTGAGTATACTTAACAGTTATTTCTTGATTATATGCTAAGTAATGGGTGGATTATTCATGAGTTTTCCAGGAAAGGGATGGGCAATTCTCAGAACTGAAGGTTCCTTTCCCTTTTAGACCATATAGAATAACTTCCTGACATTGTCGTGGCGTTTGTAAACTGTCATGGCACTGGTGGGAGTGCCTGTTAGCATGTTAATACATTATAGTTAGCGTATTAATAGCAGTGAGTACAACCAGAGGTCACTTTCATTGCCGTCTTGGTTTTGGTGGGTTTTGGCTGGCTTCTTTTTTTGCATTCTGCTTTATCAGCAGGGTCATTGCGAACTGTATCTTATGCTGATCTCCTGTCTCATCCTGTGACTAAGGATGCCTGAACTCCTGAGAATGCAACCCAATAGGTCTCAGCATTATTTTACCCAGCCACTATTCAAGATGGAGTTGCTCTGGTTCTAAGGCCTCTTACGGTTGATTCAAAGCCAAAAAATGAAAGCAGTGGTCAGGAATGGAGACAAAGCTGGCTCCCTCTTGTTTCATTTCCTTTATAGAACAGCACACCATCAGAGGGTCAGGTGGATCCGCCCAGATGTGGGAGTGGGCTCACCGCTGAGGAACTCTGGACAAAGGCTCCTATAGTTTTATGGACCCAAGGGCTAGGGAGAGGTAGGGATGGACAATTACTGAATACTGGAGTCAGGGTGAAGAAATGATGTTTCAGATCAGAGAAAATGAGGCTAAGATATTAGTTGACTTGTCTATACCAGCATTGTCAGATAGAAGCAGATTTGGTTTATTGGCTCCCAGACAATAGTTTGCAATGAAGACTGCACTTTTTCTGACATGTAGTGAGTCTCCCTCATTCCTCAGTTATCCCTGTATCAATGCCACCCTTATTCATGGTATATAAATCACCTTATATAGCTTGAGCCAGTTCTTCTCATTCGCATTCAGAAGAGATTCTGCCAATAAGCGTATATCTATACATATATATCTTTATGCTTGTTGGATTTGTTTGGAAATTCCAAATGACTTGCTGATTGTGCACATGGATATAAAGAATTTTTAAACTTTTTAGAATACATTGACTTCATTACATAGTTGGTAAGTGGGAGGTTTGGACCAGATCTGAGGAATAAAATTCTGGGGCAGGTAGAGCAGGAAATAGAGTTTAAGTAGTTTTCCTTATTTCTTGCCAAGGACTGGGTTATTCTAGAAAAACATATATATATTTTAAAAAGAATAAAATCAGTACAAAAAGATGGATTTGCCTTCACTACAAGGAGGATATTACCACTGAGAAGAAGTATTTATAGTAAAGATTGATACAACTGTTTTTCCATGGAATGTCATAAAATATTTCATAGGTATACTGGGAAGAGAAAAATCACTTGCATTTTATGATTGAAGAAAGATGTGCTACATTATCTAGGGTTACCTGGACACTGTAGTTCTCAAAACAACATAGCCTGATGAGACAAAAAAGTATTCTGACTTCTCCAGGGATATTTTTTACCTGTACCAAATATCCAGAGTTCCCCCAGCAGTGAGCCTATTCCCACATCTGGGCTGATCCACCTGACCCTCTGATGGTGTGCTGTTCCATAAAGGAAATGAAACAAGAGGGAGCCAGCTTTGTCTCCATTCCTGACCACTGCTTTCATTTTTTGGCTTTGAATCAACTGTAAGAGGCCTTAGAACCAGAGCATCTTGAATAGCGGCTGGGTAAAATAATGCTGAGACCTACTGGGCTGCATCCCAGGAGTTCAGGCGTCCTTAGTCACAGGATGAGACAGGAGATCAGCATAATATACAGTTCACAAAGACCCTGCTGATAAAACAGAATGCAAAAAGGAAGCCATCCAAAACCCACCAAAACCAAGACGGCAATGAAAGTGACTTCTGATTATACTCACTGCGATTAATACGCTAATCAATGTCTATCTTTCTAAAGATTCTACCTTAGGCTTGAAAGGAGAATATGATGATTATCTAAGTGGAATTCTTCAAGTTTAAATTTCCTGTTTGTTGGTTGTAGGTGATGTGCTTTATTTGTGCCTATCCAGTAGCCATGCCCACTTATGGGAGCTACTCCAGTCCTGTGGTTTGAGAGGTGAAGCTACACCCAGCTGAAGAGGTGGGCAATCAGAACATTTCCTTTTCCTAATAAGGATTAGTTAAGGAATCATCCAATCAGAGCCAGAAACCATCAAAGCTAACATAAGGACCCTTTCTAGAACTACAGAAAAAGACTCCTTTTCCTGTCAAAGCTGGAAGGAGCTAAAGGTGGTTCTCAAGGTAGTGATGGAAGAGTATCATTTTGGGAAATCTTCTTGCTTCTATAGGAATGAAGCTCACAAAGAAGAAAGGATATTGGATGGGAAAGGAAGAGACAGACAGGGAGACAGCAGAAGGTTTTTATATAATAACTGATTTATTCATTATATTCATTTCAACTTTAATAAGTACATTTTTAAAGTGAAGAAAATAAATCTGGTTGAAACCAAAATCATAAATTTGCCTTTTCTGACTTTTATAATTAATAAAATATTGACTAATTTATTTGTTATATCTTTTAACAAGTTAATCAAATAAATTCTCAATGTCAGCTTTGTGTGACATCGCATGGAAACTGAAATCAGTGTCTCATTGCAGTAAAAGTTACTTGAGGAAATAATTTGTTTCAATAATATTATTTGTCAGTCCATTTTAGAAGATGTAATTGTATGATTTTCCTGCTTTTACATTTTCTTCAATGTTAGCGAAATATTTTCTCTCAATTAATCAAGCTGCAACATTATCAAAATTTTCACATACAGAATGGGAAATTTCCACACATCTCAATAACTATTTTGGACACTTGCAGTTAAGCACATTAAGATGCTTATTAGTGGAGAGTTGTGGAATGAGCCTCAATTAGTGAATTAGACTGTATTCATTACACTTCACCAAATGCTCATTAACAGATTGTTTGATATTTTTCCCTGCCCATGCTAGGAAAAAAAGTGCGCAGGGAGCAGGATGGGGAGGCTGGAGAGCTAGTCTGCCTTAGCAGCATTATGGAAATGAAGTCACATGGTAATCTTTTTGCTTACAGTTGCGTGGAGTAAAGAATGCCTGTAGCCTTTATCAGTGAGACTTTGTTTGGAAGGAGGCATTAGGATGGGATAATTCTTCCATGCCACTAGGGGGACCATCTGGCATATTTTTTATAAAGGACCTTTATTGAAGATAAAAAGAGAGAGAAAGAAGGAGAAAGAAAAAGGCAGATCTATACGAAGTCAAATCAATTTCCCAGAAAAACAACTCATCTGACAGCTCTCATTTTGGCTAAAGGACACCCAGAGGGCCTCACGGAATCTTTAGGGTATGCACAGCAACTTAAATCTAGGATGCTTTAATCCAACATTCCCTAGCTTTCTCCTCCATCCAGAGACAGAATTTCATCATAAGCTGAAGGCTATCTGAGCTTTCCCACCCCCTTCCCGTTTCTTCTCATACAGGTCTTTTCCCCACTCTGCATGGTTAGTCCCATCTTGGTGTCTGTTTCTTGGAAGATCCAGACTAACACAATAAGCATAGATATTTATAACAACAACAACAGAATCCTAGGAAGTCTCTGGAATTAACAGCACACATTATCTCTGAAGATGGAAATGGAAGATGGACTAAAACAGGACGAATGTTTTCAAATCTTTTAGGAAACACTTGAATATCCAGGTCCCCCCTGCTCACTCATGTAGCCTGCACTTGCTGGTTGGAAGGTCAATGTTTACATAAAATTGTAAAACAAAAGGGATTGTGGAAAATACAGCGAATACAGAAAACAATCAATTAATAAAATTAAAAATACATTTTAAACTTCAACAATAATATGATATAAAATATAGTAATATATAATTAGACTATATTAAATATATAAACTACAATTTATGTAATAGTTGACCCCCAATATAATAATAGTTGATTATTTTAATTATTAAACCTTTTTAAGCTGTTTTTAGAAATAAAAGAAAAAGGAGGTGACCTCTGTAGATGCATAGAGGGATAACTAAATATTAAATTTCACAGATAACCCTATATCTATTTTATATAAACTTTCATAATTGCCATTTTGAACACAATTCACATAAAATTTGATATCCTGCTTAAAGGTAACTGAAAAGTTTTAAATGTGCCTTTACGAGAAATTATTTGAAATTGTTTTTACTTCCACTAACATATATCGGCCATTACTCAGCAAAACACCTGGGGTTGTTTCTGGTGAATGCAGCACTTTTTCTCTGTGTCATATAACCGCACCCCAGGCCTCAGCTAATTGCACTCATGGTATAAACCAGACCTGAAAAGGGGGCATCCTTACTGGTCATTGGCCAATAAGACTCGTAAAGCTTTGTCTTGTGTAAAACAGCGATAAGCTCATCTGATCAGATTATTTCAGAAACTTGAATTAAGAGACAGAGAAGAAGGTTGACAGCCATGGACCATGAATGTGAAAAATCGTGCTGACATAGGCAGGAAGAACATGATTGTTCATGGACCAGCTGAATTTATGGAGGTTCTAAAGAGAGAATAACTCCCACAGCAGCAGCACTGACAGCATTAGCAGCAGCAGTACTAGTGACTACAGCAACAACAATAGTAACGGCAGAGAACAGTGGAGATAACCATTTACCTATTTCCAAAAGCCAGAGTGCTCAAGTTTCAACAAGGTTCCAATTTCAAGTTGCCTCAGACACCCTGGCTTCCCAGCCCCTGTGATGCACAACTCTCCCTAAAATCGTGCGGTGGTACAGCCTGCAAAGCCATACACAGCAGCCTTGTCCCTAAAGAGGGAGCTTCATTTAGAATCCCTATATCATTTCAGTAAGTTTCAGTATGTTTATGTGTCTGGAAAACAGAAAAACCCTGACTACGATACTAGCTAAACAAACATAACCAAGTTATTTATCCTGCTTGCTCATCTATAAAGCAGGGGTAGTAACACCAACCTTTCTTGTGCTAAGGTTTAAAATGTTAAAGTATTGCCATTGGGCTAGCTCAGGTTCTTGACTTCACCACACAAAAGAATTTGAGAGGGAGTTTAAAGTAAAAGAAGGCAAATAAGTTTATTGCAAAGCGAAAGTACAGTTGAGAGGCAGAGCAGGCTGCTGAAAAGGAGGGAGGATAGTCCCTAGTGCCCTAAGGGAATTCCCTTTATGGGAATTGTACATAAATATTCATAAAATCCTGGGGAGGTCAAGTATGCAAAGGCAGACCTGTGGTTGGCACATGCGGTCAGCATCTACGTGCTCTAACATGCACTGCATGTATCATTAGCATATAAAATCTCCACCTAGAGTGTGTATTTTACTATTAAAATATAAAATTTTACTATTAAAAGGCCACTATCAGCTAAACCTTGAACCCAGCTGCACATGCGGAACCCTGGAGAAGTCTCTATCCCCTCCAAGGCAGGAATTTGTAGCTAATAGCTTTTTGGATTTTTGATGTTGATTAGCTGAGATTAGGGGAGCTACATCACGAATAAAGGGCTTTTGTTCTCTTTTCTGGGCTGTACTTGGTATCAGAAACTTGTCACCATCAGGCAGTCTGCTGGTATCTGGTAAGACTGTTTATCTTGCAAGAGAGTTAAGTGCACAAGAGTGTAAGGGACGCAGAGCCCGCTGCAAAAGGAGCTCTAGAGGCTTCACACAAGGGGATAAGTCAGGATGGCTTCCTATGCTTACTTTTCCTGCCTCAGAAGCACATGGAGTTATGTCAGTATGAAAGAAATGTTGATTCTCTTCCCTTCTCTGTACCACAGAATTTCTGCAAATCCTTCTGTTTGCACTTTCAATTGTCCTCTTACCTTTCTTAAAGGATTCTAAGAAGCAAAATTATACTTTGGTTTCTATGTTCTTATTTCCCTTAAAAGTGTTAGTCACATGCCCTAATTGAAACCCCCAAACTCAGAAGATCAATTTTGTAAAGTCCCACGTGAGCAGTTTTCTACTTAATCTGTGATTCATGTACAATAAATTTTACAGTTTGCCTTTTTTCTTTCCTCTTTCCTTTTCCAAAAGGCAGACATTTTAAAGCATCTAACACCACTCCCACTGTATCCTTCATAGTCACAAGGGGAAAAAAAGAAGAGATATAATCACTACTTCCTTCCAAAATAGTTGTGACTGTCTTCAAACTACAAGCTTATGAACAGAGCCATAATTTCAATATAGTTTCTCCGTTGTCCTTGAGTTGAATGCCGAATATTTTAACTTAGGTAATGGTGTGTTGTTTTCTTTTGTTTTTAAATAAGCAGTTCCCTCAATCCCCTTATAGTAAAAGTAAAGATGTGTTGTTAGAGTGACAATTACAGGATTTAAGTACAGATCATATTTGTATTGTAACTTTTACCTACAAAGAAATAAAATCTAGGTAGAATAGTAGGAAAATTTGAAAATATAAATCTCACATGCTTGCTATTTCAGATAGACTAATTACTTATTATTATTTATATATTACATATTTATAAATAAATATGTAACATATAAATATATATTATATTTATTTATTATTATTATGAATTTTGTCTTCTACATATTAAAACCAGTTATAGGTCTCATACTATTCTTGTCTCTAACACACATAGCAATTATACAGTCGTAAAATAAATCAATCCCTATTGTAGAGATGAAGAAATTAAGGCATAGAGAAGTCAGGGAAATTTTGGTAGAACCAGAATTTTAAAACTCAATATAATTTTTTCAATTCAATAAATATTTATATAAAATTCTCTGAGTTGCAAGCATTCTGGAGAATCAAAGAAAGATTATAATGTTGTTCTGATCCTCATATTCTTATAATCCAGTACAGGAAAGAGTTATGTCACTAACTAATTGAATGCCAAACAATGCAAGATATGTAAGAGGAACATGCTGAATTTTCCTGGTGAAAAGAGAGAAAGTTTTATTATTGCAATGGCATCTTGAAACATGGAGTAGATGCTCACTGGACCAAATTTGATGTCTAAGTGAAGAGACAACATGAGCAAAAGTTCATCATTGTGAAATTTCAGGTATCCAAAAAAATAGAATTTTTTTTTAAAGACAAACTTAAAGCAACATTATTTAATTTTAAAAAGTAAGATCAAGACAACAGAGCAATGATAAATTTGTATGCATCCAACACAGGACCTACAAAGACATAAAGCTAACACAACCAAACAGAACCCTCACAGACTGGTAATGAACAAAATCACAATTATAGTGGGGGTTTTGCATACACTTCTATCAGATATTGATCAAGTAGACAAAGAATTATAAGGCTATAGATTTAAAGAAAAATATGAATAGGCTACTTTTTGAGTGGCTATAGTATGCAGGGCTTAGAAGGTCTGAAACATAAAGTAAAGCTAGGTTTTAAAAAATCAGTGCTATTCAATATTTTAGGCTTGTTACTTATAGAACCAAGAGAAGTAATGTGACCAGATCTCTTTTAAAGACATAACAGTGGCAACAATGAAGAAAAAGGAACTTTCAGATATAGTAAAACTAGAGGCATGTGTTAAAAAGAAAACGAATAAGTGAATCCACATGAAAGATGATGGGGAACTCAATTAGAGGAATGGAAATAAAGCCTGAGAAAAGGAAATATATACAATATATGTGAGTTTTATCAACAAGAGATGGTATAAAAAAGAGAAAGTTATAATAAATATGACTCTGAAATTCCTCTACTTGATGGCATATAGCAGTGTTTCACAAAACTCACTAATGCTAAGGACTCCCTGAAGAAAGTGTCAAAAACTTGGTTTCCTGGGGCTCTAAACATAGATGTAGTGAGTCAGAATCTCCAGGGGGAGTGCTGGGTGATATAATTCTACAAGGGATTCCTTTCAGTGGGTGAGTTTAGAAACACTGAAATAAAGATACCACGAACCAGTGAGAAACCAGAAGGAACAAATAGGATAATATTTTTGACAGGTTTAATTAAGATGCCATCAAGAAATCTATGGAAAGATATCTGGGATACACATGCAAAGGCATGTTTGGAACCTGAGAGAGTGTTTAGAATAAGAAATATGGATTTGAAAGTTATCTGCATGAAGGTAAAGGTCAAGGTTGCATGACTAGAGGTTTATAAGGCAAAGAATGTATAGACTAATGTTTACAGTGTCTACAATTAAATTTCAGGAGGCATATGAATCAAAGAGATAATTAAAATAGTATTATACATGTAGGTAGAAGCCTAGCCCTGGGATATTATAGAAGAAAAAAGACAAGATACTTTCAAAAGAAATACAGCAGCTAATGGTGTTAACAATGCAAAAAATAATGATAAGAAATAAATACTGCATTGAGGTGAGTGAACCAGGCAATTAGAATATCTTTGAGCATCTTGGAGAGGGCAGAGTATAGTGAAAATTTGCTCATTATGAGTTCAGGGGACTATGATTACAAGAAGTACAGACAGGAGAGGAGACAACTTTTGCAAGAAGCTAAGCTGAGAAAAGATAGAGAGTTTGGGAGGTATCATGAGGGAGAAAGGTGTTCAAGTGAAATTGTTTTGCTACCTTTTTTTCTTTATTCAGTGTAGGAGATGTTGTGATGTGACACTTACACTCCTTTCAGGACTGAAGGACTTAGCTCCCCAGCTGCTGGAGGGGCTGCCCACAGAGAGCATCCTGCCATCAGCTCTTCAAAATCGCCTTGGCTGAAAAGAATGGCCTGGTCCAAGGTCATGCTCCTACCCACTGACCGCTCACATCCAGCGACCATTCAGCAAGGATGAATAACGGCTGAGGCAACCTCAGCCAAGCTCAGAAAAACTCTGAAGTGCAATTTGGATTTTCAGGCTCCCCATTAAGATGGTTGAGGAGAGTCATCTTGCCTGAGGTCATGCCTCTGCCCATGGCAGCCTGCACCCAGTGACCAGGAGATGCATGCACATAAAACCCCAGTCACCTCACACCAAGCTTGGGGGACTCAGAAAGCCCAACCTGCTTTGAAACTATTTGTAGAGTTGGCTGAAGTCTTTGTTGAGATTTCAACACAGACTTTACCCTTGTCTAATTCTCTGTTGCCCCTTCCTTTCCACAGGTAGTAATCCTCAGACCACTACCTGATACACCTCCCGCGTGCTAATTTTTGCCTTAGAGTCTACCATCTGAGGTATCCAGTTTGTGACAATGGGACCTTTTCAGATTTATTAGGCTGACAAGAAAGCTACGAAGCTATGTCAAATGACAGGTAAACTTCAGTCACTTTAAGTATCAATAACCTAAGGTGAATGAAAAAGTAACGTTAGGGGTGAAGTGGAAAATACCTTGAGTGCAGAGATTTTATTTTTTCTTTCTAGAGATGTGTAAGACATCTGAACAGACTCTTTCCTTTATTTCAATACTCAAGGCTGGAGGTAGAAGAGGAAAAACTGGTGAAGGGGATAAGGGTTAGAACAGTAATTTTGGTCTCATATTTTACTCATGTCTGATATTTTCTGACAAATTATTCACTCCTTGTAATATGCCTATCAGGTGTACCCCACAATATGCTGCCTGTTCCGCCTGCGTATCTAAGAAGACGAATCATAGCCATTTTGCTGTCTAGCACATTCTCACAAATCACCATTGTACCTAACAAAAAAAGGTGGTCAGTGGCTAGAAAATTAAAGAATAAATGCAAAAGATTCAAACATGCACAGCTAACACCCCAAACACATTATTTGTGTTTAGATATACACATTTTCTAACACAAACCTAGATGTTCACCTTACAGACCTAATCTTCTGTATTCTCTCCTTCATGATAAATAAGACCGTTCTTCTAGAAGTTACCATAGGTAACTTTGATACTGTTTGACTCTGTGTCCCCATCCAAATCTCACCTCCAGTTGTAATCCCCACATGTCAACGGAGGGATCTGTAATCCTGAAGTGTGGAAGTTGGGGGTTGATTGGATCATGGGGTCAGTCTTCCCCTTGCTGTTCTCATGATAGTGAGTGAGTTCTCATGAGATATGATGGTTTTATAAGTGTCTGGCATTTCCCCTGCTTGCAATTCTCTCCCCTGCCACTATGTGAAGCAGCTCCTTGCTTCTCGTTCGCCTTCTGTGATGACTGTAAGTTTCCCGAGGCGTCCCAAGGCATGTGGAACTGTGAGTCAATTAAACCTCTTTCCTTTATATATTACCCAGTCTCAGGTATTTCTTTACAGCAATGTGAAAACGGACAAATATACTCATCCTTGTTATTCAAACTTCTTCCTTCACCACTTTGAAGGTGTGGGTAACATATTTTGATTCTACTTTTGAATGCTTCAACAGCTGTTTCATTGTTTCTAAGAGTATGTGCAGATTTTATATGAAATCTTCTCTGTCCACTCTGTATCCACCTAGGCCCATTTCTCACTACTGACAAGAGATCAGCATGTCACATGCAATAACATCAAACGAAACAAATACCATGAAAACACTATACTTGAGATAAAAACGTTATTATTACAGCAGATGTTTATTAAGTGTTTACTAACTGCCAGACACTGGGTCAGTATTGTATATGGATTTTCTCATACTATTTTCACAATTCTATTATTATCTGTGTTTTATAAATAATATAAATAGGGCTAAAATAATTGAAGTAATTTGTCAATTCAACTCCAGCATCCGTTTTCTATTCACTCTTATCTCCAAAGTGGTCCAGTCCACATTACCTTCATTTTCTACCAAAAAAGAAAAAAAAAAAATCCTTCCTCTGTCATCAAAACTCATCTCAACTGACAATTCCTCTGCAAAACTGGTATGAAGTCTTAAAAGGAAAATGTCAATCCTCTTTTCCCCATGTTCCATTTATGCCTGTACACATCTATTTTATTAATCACATTTCATTGCCTATGTGCTTATCTACCCAGAAAGTAGATTGGCATTATCTAAAGTAGCCTTCATAGAGGTCTAGGTCTAATTATGAAGTAAAATATTATAAAATAAATGAAATGTTTGCCTGAATGCCCAATAAGGGATATACTTTCCACTAATTTGATTATGACCATGAACGTTTAGGGTGTCTACTTTCCATGAACTAATAGCCTAGTACCCACTTTCCAAATAATTTGTTTCTGCATCACTTAACGCAATAGCTGTCAAAGACTTTCCTTTAATCATTCAAAATTCAAAACCACTCTGCAATAAAGTTGTGTTGATTGGAATTGATTTCCAGAGATTTGCAGTGTTTAAGAATGTCTTGAAGAACTCTCTTGTCTTCTTTTTATCATTTCACCTGTGAATAAACTAGATATTTAAGGGGAGGATTTCATTAAGGAAAGTCACATGGGCCGGGAAATTTCGTTTTGAAATAGCACTAATTAAATTGCTTTAATCCTACTGAAGCTTTCACCTAGGCAGTGCAGCTATTTTACATGAAATTTATAAGTCTGCTATTTAAATGTCATGCTTCTTTATTATTATTTATTTATATCTAATTTATTACTAGATGCCTCTCTCTAGCCTCAGGGTATAAGTACCTTTAAGTTTAATTAAGAAACCCATTCTGAACATTATCACTCCCAACCAAACATAAAAGACAAGAACATAAACACAGAAAATACACACATACACAAGCCCACACACCCTCAATGGATCCAACCTACAGCAAGTTAGCACATGCAGAGGGACTAGAAAAGACGCATAACAGGAGCCGTCTAATTAGAAGACTAAAATTTTAATTTTTCATTTATTTCAAATTATAAGTAGAAACTCATAAAAGAAATGCTCCATTGTATAATATGATGTATGCATATGAACATGCATACAGATTCTTGTGCAGGCCATATTAGAATCTCCACCACAACTAAAACACAGCTCTCCTGTGACATCTCTGAGACTTCCTTATGTAGCAGTCAGCCCCAGCGTTAAGCCAAATCTTCCTGTTCAAGCACTAGAAAGGGAAAAGTCATCCTAACTTTGAAAGGACAGATTATAGTTCTTTCAGGTATGGATGAAACAAAATTAATAATATTAAGTCATCTTTGTCAAGATCATGGAGGGCATTAAAGAAAGGCTCATTTCTTAGTCCATGTCCAACTTGGAGTTTCATTGAAAATAACAATAATAATCACATCATCAGCATTATCATCAACTCCATTGATTTATATCACACACGAGAGTTTAAAAGATTTTAAATCTCTATTATCTCGCTTGGTAATAAGAACACATATATTTTAATCTATTTTAAAATGTGACATGCATGAAAATACGTATATAGCTTGAGTTATAAGCTACATTTAAAACATAGGATAATGTTAAGAACACTTCAATCTTTTTATAGTTGTCTTTTACTCCTGTGTGCCAATCCTTCATTTAACTTCACTATTCTGCACTGGCAATATGCTAAGTTTTAGTTAAATAGATTTAATAGACTAGATGTGAGATGAGCATAGGTCTGATCTCACAGTTGACACTGAATTTTTTTTTTAGGACATCATTGATCCATGTTTACTTCTTTAAACAGTTTCCATTTATGATCTTTTGCCAAACTTTAACCCACCACGACCCTCCAGGGGTTTCTGTTTCTGAAGAAGTGGAGGTGAGATGGAATATATGTCGAGACACGTATTTTTACATTTTCTTCATAGTCAATCTCCTCTAGTTTTCTTTATACCAGGAATGATAACAACAAAGTGCCAATAGACTAAAAAAAAGGACATCTGTTTTATGTGTTTTCCATCATGAGGCCATTTGAAGTGTGAGATTGTTTTTCTGAAAGATCAACACTTTAAAAATCTTTCGGATGACAAACTGTGCCTACTTCCAGATCATGTGGCAGTAAAACACTATTACATAGCTCATCACACCCAGGATAAAGTGTCAGCTATGAAAGGTTATGATTTATGTGTATATTCAACATTTCTTTTTAGAGCCAAACTGACTTCTCTCTTAATTCGTTGCTACTAAAATGATCTCTACTTAATTCTCTGTAATTATCAACCCTTAATTCTATCTAATAATGTGGTGATACAGAAAGCATTTGCTACACTTTGTTTTTTCTGCAAAAAGTCTCATCAGTGCCCTTAATTACCTACTGACATCAGTATGTTGTGGTTGTGGACTTTCACACGTTACTGTGTATAGCATGGCTCATAAAGTCTAATGAGAATAAGTTCCTTGAAATTAATCCCAATAACTAACAGACTTGCTGCCTGCTTCTCAGATGTCTAATTTGTGACACAAACTTGGCAAATGTTTTCAACTGTGGAAGCAGAATTGAATTAAGAAAAAGAAAACTTTTTGAGAGAAGTAGAAATTGGTCTTTAGCGGAATTTCTTTATCAAATATACAATCCATTGGTGATATATCTGATTTATCAGCAGTGAAAATAAACATAAAATAATATGAAATGTTGACCAAATGATAGAGGGTTCTTGATGGTAATTTTTCTCCTCATAGAGCATTCTTTTAAATAAATTTTGAAAAGAAGCTATTTTGTTTTCACATCTCAGTCATTCCATTTTTTTCTGTGAAAAGACTTATTCCTAACCATTCTCAACTACCTCCTACTTCCCAAATTACTGATTCAAATATTTTCCTAAATTGCTCCATTTACCCGAGGCATTTGTTGTTATGACCAAAGGGTACACTAATAGGCCTTTAGTAGTACAAGTATTCATTACGTGATGGTCAGATTCACTCACTAAATAGCCCCAAAATTATGTGATGATTTATGTCCAAATTCCATTCAAATCTAAGGTTCAGGTAAAAAGGTAGAATAACATGTAGCCCTTTGCATTCCTGTCCCTTCTGCCTCATTTTAAATTTCTGGGATGTAGAACAGATTCTGGCATATAGTAGGTGTTTAACCATGTTGGCTGAGTAAATTAGAAAAGAAGTCAATAATACTTTAAAAAACTAATTCATTCTTATCACTGAATTTATTTTTAATAGGTGATTTTTTCTTTACATTCTATATAAATTTCTGTGTTTTACCATTTCTCCAGTAATTTTTTATTTAAATCTTTACTAAATTAAAAGTGTAAACTAAATAAATCCTCCCTTACTGGCTTCTCCTCAAGAGGCCTCTTTTAACCCATTACTCTTTTGGGTCATAATTGTATTTATTGGCAATTTTCTCTGGAGCCTCTTTTTTTTCCACGTTGTTTACTTTTGTGTGTGTGTGTGTGTGTGACAGTGTCTTGCTCTTGTCATCCAGGCTGGAGTGCAATAGCACAATCTTGGCTCACTACCACCTCCCGGCCTCCAGTGATTCTTGTGCCTCAGTCTCCCAAGTAGCTGGAATTATAGGCATGTGCCACAATGTCCAGCTAATTTTTGTATTTTTAGTAGAGACAGGGTTTCGCCATGTTGGCCAGGCGAACTCCTGTCCTCAGATAATCTGCCCAAATCATTCTGCCAAAGTGCTGGGATTACAGGCATGAGATACCACACTCAGTTGTTGTTTTTCCTTTTTTACCCAGCAAGGATGTGTACCAGACCTGCTTACATCAGGAAATATGTAGTGGACCTGGAACTCAAGGAAGAGCCCTACAATAAAATAAATAAGAATTATCAAATGATAAAGCAAAACGGATATTTTGATAACAATGTCATGTCTATTTTAACTCCCTTGTAAAAATAAAGTTATTGCCTTTGTTTACTTATTTACATTCTGAAGCCTGAGTTTTGCATGATTATTATGAATTTGAAATTTCCTGCAAGGTCTTTATCTGTATCTTTGCTGACTGGCTTTGCATAAAAATTAGCATAGGGTGAAGTTGAAGAATATGGGTTTTACTATGAAATAGATGTATGTTTGAGTCCTGGCTCCTACATGAGAGCTGTGTGACTTGTACTCAACTTTCTGCCTCTCAGATTTTGCTGCAATAAAATGAAAATCCTAAGAATATTGACCTCCTGGGGAGTTTGGAAGATAGAATAATAATTTTTTCATGAAAACTGCTCAATACTTTATAGCCATTTTTAATATGAGAGTGACTATTTAACAATAAATCATGGAAGAATAAGGAGGAGAAACAAGAGTTTTAAAGGTACACTAATCCTATGATTCACCTATATTTGAAGGGTAGAAGGAAGGGACATATAGAATGCAAACACAAATCACGATGCCTAAATCTTATTTTCATATTGATCAGGAAATCTCCAATTAAATCCCAGTTAATCCTAATACAGACATCCAGGACTTGATTACACACAATGTAGACAAAAAGTAGAAATGTATTGAAATATAAGATATAAGCAGGGTGTTTTTTTTTCTTTTGTTTTTTGAGCAGAGTACAATCTCCGCTCACTGCAAGCTCCCCCTCCCAGATTCACGCCATTTTCCTTCCTCAGCCTCCCGAGTAGCTGGGACTACAGGTGCCCGCCACCACGCCTGGCTAATTATTTGTATTTTTAGTAGAGACGGGGTTTATCTGTGTTAGCCAGGATGGCCTTGATCTCCTGGCCTAGTGATCCTCCCGCCTTGGCCTCCCAAAGTGCTGGGATTACAGGCGTGAGCCACCACGCCCGGCCCGCAGGGTGACTTTTTCTAAAGCATACATTAAATCATGAAACACAAACTATGTAAAACAGAAAGATCATTTATCTGAATTTACCATGATCTGTGAAATCCCTCTAACCTGGGCTGATAATCCAGATCTTCGCTTAAAAGCCTATGACCTTAGGCAAGTTATCTGACATCTCAAGGCCCCAGAAGTTACTTCTAGGACATCAGAGTAGAACGTGCCAATTCCACTGATCTATTTGAAAGCAGCAAGAATGTTTCCAATTAGAAGTACAATTCTTATTTGGTAAACCAGATTCACAGCTTATTTCTGAATAAAAATTAAATCGTAACTAATTCCCAAATTTCTGAAAGCCATAAAATTGTGAGCAAAATGTTTCTAAATATCTCATTTTAATAATACAAAATTCTTTAACGTATATAGTGACTCTCAGCTGAGGGAAATTTTGCTTCACTAGGGAACTTTGGCAATGCCTGGTGAGATTTGTGGTTGTCACACTGGGGAATACCACTGGGTTTTAGTGAGTAGAGGTCAGGGATGGTACTCAACATCCTGCAATGAACAGGACAGTCCCCAACACAGGATTATCTAGTTCAACATGTCAATATCACAGAGGTTGAGAGATTCTGATTTAGAAGAACAGAAATCTTCTGAATACTGGCTTATTTGCAATAAAATATATTGACATTGCTTTTATTTTCACCTACGTTTTTGCTCCAGTGTCAACCTACCAGTGAAACAGAAACTTTATTCCTGTGGGTCACTTGTCTGAACTAATATTATCATTTATGTGGGAATATTTTGCTGATGGGCTACTATATACCTGTGATACTTAATTTTGTGTGTCAACACAACTGTGCCACAGGATGCCTAGATTATTTCTGGGTATGACTCTGAGAGTGTCCCTAGATAACACTAGCATTTGAATTGGTGGACTCAGTAAAGCAGACTGCTCTCCCCAGCATAAGTAGACCTCATCCAATCTATTTTAGGGCATAAATAGAACAAAAAGGCAAAGGAAGGGAGAATTCACCCTTTTTAAAAACTTTCTGCCTGCCTCTTAGCTGGGACATTGGTCTCCTATCCTCAGGCTAGGATTTATGTCATTGGCTCTTTTGGTTCTCAGACCTTCAGACTCATTCTCAAATTAAACCATCAGCTTTCCTGGGGCTTCAGCTTACACACGGCCCATTCTCACACCGCTGTTAAGAAATACATGAGACTGGGTAATTTATAAAGAAAAGAGGTTGAATTGGCTCATGGTTCTACAGGTTGTACAGGAAGCATGATGCTGGCATCTGCTCAGCTTCTGGGAGGTTTCAGGAAACTTATAGTCATGGCAGAAGACAAAGGAGAAGCAGGCACATCTTACATGGCCGGAGCAGGAGCAAGATAGAGAGAGGGGAGCAGGGTATGTCTTAAACATTTTTAAACAACCAGCTCTCACGAGAACTCGCTCATTCACTCTCATAAGAACAGCACCAAGGGAATGGTGCTGAACCATTCATGAGAAATTGTCCCTATAGTATAATCACTTCCCACCAGGTCCCATCTCTGGCACTGGGGATTACAGTTCAACATGAGATTGGGTGGGGACACAGATCGAAACCATATGAGCCTCCATAATTACCATATGGTAATAGCAGTACATATGTTATTATAAGTGAGGAATACCCCTTCCTTCCCATCTTTCTATACATATATGGTAATATATATGTATATATAGTAATAGCAGTATACATATGTGTGTGTACATATATATTATATATATAATATATATTACCCAAATTTCATATATATGTACACACACACATTATTGATTATATTTCTCCAGAGAATCTTAACAAATACAATATCCATAAATAAATACCTAAAATAGTAGGACCATCTAAATTCTAATCAAAATTCCACCATTATAAAATATTTATAATAAAGAGCTCTTGTATCCTTCATAATATTAATTAATTCATTAATTATGAAAATAAAATTTATTGAGTACCTACTAAGTTCAAGAAACTACCGTCTTTACATATTTTAATCCCAGTGCTTATCAAGGGGTAGGGAGCAGAAGATCAGAAAATCTCAAATCCTGGAATTTATAAAAGACTATTTCTTGAGTACCCTAGACCTGCCAGGATACTACCACCTGGAGTACTGCCTTATCACAGGCAGTTTTCCTCTCTCGTCAGATCTGATGGGTATTTTGGGTCCTTTCTGTATCTCTTGCATTGTTGTTTGTATGATTGCACCTACCAATGCTACTCCAACCCTAGGCATCTTTCTCAAATCTCTGTGTCCATCAGAAAGTGCCTTCTAACACTGACTGAAACTGAGACTGACCATTTACTCCTACCCAGCAGTTGCCATCCACAGTAGGAATGTAACCAGAGACTGCTGGATTCAAGGCTCCAGCTCCTAAGGCTGGGTTGTGACCACCCACCTTTTACTATCCCCCGTTGATGCAGGATTTTTGCTCTTTAGCTCAGCTAGGTCCAGGTTCTTGTCTCATAACCAGGAAAAATTAGGCAAGTGGACAGCAGAGAGTGAGTGGAGTAGAATGCATGAAGTGAAAGGAAAGCTCTCAACAAAGAGAGGGGGCCTGAATAAGCAGGTTGCCGGTTGCCCCCTTCACAGTTGAATACCAAGGTATAAGTTGCAAATTCCTGGTGGCTCCATCTGTCCTTCCAGTGTGTGGGGGGCACTCAGACTGAGCTGCTCCATATTTATGTGTTTCCCTTACTGTGCATTTGTTAAGGAACAGAATTTTCCACTGTGGGCATGTTTAGGAAAGACCCCTGTGCAAGTTCCCTTATCTGCACAAAACATCTGGTGTAAGCACTTGTGGGGCGAGTCAGAGGTTCTC
Source organism: Symphalangus syndactylus (assembly GCF_028878055.3). Taxonomy (NCBI): domain Eukaryota; kingdom Metazoa; phylum Chordata; class Mammalia; order Primates; family Hylobatidae; genus Symphalangus; species Symphalangus syndactylus. The sequence continues at coordinate 31,595,040 of NC_072433.2, forward strand.
TGAGGACCCCTCCCTTACTGTCTGCCTAAAGCAAGCTGGCTAACTCCTTTCACCACCACGTGACACTCTGCTCTCTCTCTGTAGACTGTGTGCCAAACTGTGGCAAAAATGGTTATCGTAAGATTGACACACTTTCTCATCCATCCTGAATTGTGTTCAGTGAAGAAATATTGAAATTTTATAGAAACATGACACACAGGTTGTTGTGATTTGTTAGGGTATTCATATCAAATGAGAGAATGACAGTAGGAGAACTGCCACTCTTTTTTAAAGCCCAGCTTTGTGAGAATACAAAGGAAGGCATTCTGAACTCTTTCTGAGGAGGCAAAGAAAGGCAATAAGTAAGCACGAAGCTGAGGTGAGAAGGTAATAGATTTCTAGTAGATCGAAGGAAGGACCTTCTGGGTAGAGGAAATAGCATGTGTGCAGATGCACAAAACTTAAGCAAAAATTGGCAAGGTATCCAATATTGTCAGAGGGCAGCAGATGTCAGCCAGTTCAGGAAAAGGTAGGACTGGAGATACAGGGAGGAGACCAATTCTGAATGGACTCAGGGATTTGGTTTCATTCTGAATGGAGAATAATAGCATGAGTTTTCAAAAGAGAGTTTATGGCATACAATTGCATTTTATAAAAAAAAAAAATCTACCTGATATTTTTATTAAGAAGGATGGATTTAAAAAGGAAGGTAAAGCTAGAAGCCAGACCAGTGAGTTGGAGGGGTAGGGAGAGGGTGGGGAGGGAATACCAACAACAGAAATCCTGAGAAGTTTTAACCCAGGATTCTTAGCAGAAAAGTATGAACAAATATGAGATAAATAAGTTTAAAATAATTGATTGAGTATTCTGGTTTTCTTAGTGTGCCTGAGGGGTTAGATTTTGACATCAGTGTTTTAAAAACCATTTATAATATTCATTGACATAATTGTCAAATCTCTAATACAAACTATGATATTTTCCCATGTTTTTGTTTTAAAACTATTAACAGATTTTGCTTAAAAGATATTTCAGAGTTATACCAGATCTTCTCTTCAGAGATGGTCAGTGATTCCAGGAGTGACCGTAGAAAAGAAAAAATATGATGATTTATCAGTATTTTGGCAAAGAAGGACAACATTGATTAAATTCTTGCAGTTGAATAGAATATTAACAAAACTTTTCTGGCTCATTTGGAGAGGATGAAATTAATTCACGAACGAGAGGGTAGCTATAGGCAAGATTCCATGGACAAAAAGACAAAATGCAGATTACGGCTTAAAAAAATTAACTAGTGAATGCGATGTTAACCTCCAACTGGGGAAGTAATTGTATTATAATGCTGATGGAGAAAGAAAACTATCAACCAAAGAAATGAACCTGAACTGAAATGTTTCTAAATGGCAAGTAACTTTGGTTACCTTTTTGGTTTGTATATTCATTTTTACACCACTGCCTTGTGTTCTACTATCTCAGCAGCAACTGGAAATGGGAATTCTGCCATATTTGGCCTTGACACCTGTTCAACTTCTGTCCACGGACAACTTACTTAAATGTGCCCAAACCAGGATTCCACTGCAGCAGAGTTCCTGCCTCCCATGGTGGTTTCATATCTAGGTACCTCACTTGCTGGATTCAAGGATCAAAGGAGACCACTCTTAATTACCTTGAATGGTGCCTGGTACCTTGCAGGTGTTTTCAAAGTCTGATTTCTTTTCTACCATTCTGAGCTACTGCAGGTTGACCTTTATTAATGCATCTGAGAGAAACAAGAAAGATTTTGACATCCAGCAAGTTAAGGAAACTTCTGGGCACTGAAGTTCAGTGACTTCACGGAATAGTGATAAATATGTAATAGCAGTACTCTGCCTCACAGGTTTTGGGTTTTGTCATGATTAAGGCACAAGATGAACTGAATGTCAGGGGCTTCCAGCAGGACGTGCCCATGAGTACCACTATTTAGGGAAGGTTCTGATACCATGAGCTTCGGGATGATTTATTGAGATCACAAATTATATTTTGAGTAAAAGTGTATGGATATTTACTCTCCCTATGCATGAAGGTAGCTAAGTCCTTGAGCCCTCTTGCTATAACGTGATTTGTGTTTCAGGGCTTAAAGTAGATGGAACTTGCAAATAGAACTGAATTTCTCACATATGGTTTTGTTTGTTTTGAGAAAATTATGCTGGTGTATCCTATATAGTAAGGTAAAAGAGGTATGTTATTTTTGGTTTTTGTTTTTTTAAGTAGACTTTATTTAGAGAGTGGCTTTAGTTTACAGCAACATTGAGCAGAAGGTACATAGCATTTCTATAATCCCCTGCCTCACCCTCCCTACTATCAACATCATCCCTCATCAAAGTGGTACATTTGTTAAAACCAGTGACCCTACATTGACAAATAATCATGTTTTTAAAAAGCAGAATTTTCTATTAGCAATCTTTATTTTGGTGTACAGCTTTAGAAATTTGAGTCTATGTATAGATTCATGTAACAGCCATCAAAATCTAGAGGCAGGATAACTCCTAAATAACTCCTCCCTTCCATTTCTTTATAAACATGGCATCCCCTGACCAATAAACCCTGGAAACCACCTATTTATTCTCTAGTACAATAATTTTGTCTTTTCAAGATTGTCATATAAATGGAATCATGAAGTATAAAATTTCTCGAGACTGGAATATGTCACTTATTATGCCTTTGAGATTTATACAAGGTTTCGTGTGCATGAAAGCATATGTCACTGGTGACTGGTGTGGACAGAAGATTCATTAATATTGCTAAGTAATATTCCATTGTGTGGATGTACCATACCACAGTTTGTTTATTCACACATTGAAGAACATTTGGGATATTTTCAGATTGGGACAATTGAATAGGGCTGCTATAGGCATTGGTGTACAAGTTTCTGTGTGAACCTGTTTCATTTCTCTAGGGTAAACACTGTGGTGTGTAATCTCTAGATCCTATCGTATTGTGTGTGCTTAACTTTATAAGATACTGATAAACTCTTCCAGAGGGCTGGTATTATTTTGCATTCCCAACAACCACATATGAGAATTCCTGTTACTCTTCATCCTCATTACCACTTGATATTTTCAGATTTTCATTGGTTTGCTTGTTTTTTGTTTTTAGTCATTCCAACAGATGTGCAGTGGTGCCCATCATGCTTTTAATTTGTATTACTTTAATGGGTAATGATGTGGGAAATCATTTTATGTGCTTATGTTTTATCTACGTTTGCTCTTTGCTGAAGTGCATATTCAAGTTTTTTTAAATCTATGTTTATTTTACTTCTTGGAGAACTGACTCTTTTATCATTATATAATATCCCTCTGTATGCATTTAGCCATTCTCTGACTTTCAAAAATTAGAGTGTTAGATCATTTGTATTTGATTATCACATGGGCAGACTTAGGTTTACCCCTTTATTATTTGTTTTCTAGTTCTTACCTCTGTTTTCCTTTCCCTGCCATCTTTTGAGTTTCTTGTTTTGGACTTCTCCAAGATGGCAGTAGGGATGGTGGTTTGGGGCTCAGCAAAAGACTCACGACCTTCTCCTACCAATCATATCTGGAAGGTAAAGACTTCCCTATCTCCTGGGAGGGTGAGGAAATGAATGACTTTGGTGCAATTTCGGAGACCAAATTTTAGGTCAGTGGTCTCCCAGAATCAATAAGATCCCTATCATTTAAGAGCATGAAATCTAAAGAAACCTGATGGCTGGGCACGGTGGCTCATGCTTGTAATCCCAGCACTTTGAGAGGCCGAGGCGGGCAGATCACGAGGTCAGGAGATCGAGACCACGGTGAAACCCCGTCTCTACTAAAAAAAAAAAATACAAAAAAATTAGCCGGGCGTGGTGGCGGGCGCCTGTAGTCCCAGCTACTCGGAGAGGCAGAGGCAGGAGAATGGCGTGAACCCGGGAGGCGGAGCTTGCAGTGAGCCGAGATTGCACCACTGCACTCCAGCCTGGGTGACAGAGCGAGACTCCGTCTCAAAAAAAAAAAGAAACCTGAATCATTGGAAAATATGCTCAATATACTTTGGCTCTGTGTCCACACACAAATCTCAGATTGAAATATAATCCCTAATGTTGGAGGTGGGGCCTGGTGGGAGGTGAATGGATCATGGGGACGGATTTCTCATGAATGATTTAGTACCATCCCCTTCATAGCATCCTCATTATAGTTCAAGATCTGCTGGCTTAAAAGTGTGTAGCACCTTCCTCCTTGCTTTCTTGCTCCTGTTGTCACCATGTAAGACATTCTTGCTCCCTCTTCGCCTCCTGCCATGACTGTAAGTTTCCTGAAGCCTCCCTAGAAGCCAGGCAGATGGCAGCATCATGCTCCCCATACAGCCTGATGAACCAGCATCCAATTAAACCTCTTTTTAAATAAATTATCCAGTCTCTGTTTTTTCTTTATAGCAATGCAAGAACAGCCTGATACAAAGCTATTCCAGATCATGAGCATATGTTGGTGGTGCCTGGTGTGGACAGAAGATTCAAGGTATTTCCTAAATATTCTGTATAAGACCCCTGTGTTGGCCCTTCAGATGACCCCAGGAAGAGACAACAATGACTAGGATTTAATTTTCTGCCAGCCACACACATTTCTGGTACAAGTGAGTATAGATTAAACTCAAATCCCTACTCTTTCTTGGTAAAAAAGAAAAAAATATTGACCAAAGCATTTAAAGAGAATATTACTTTTTTGCCTCTTATCTGGAAATAGTTGTTCTGGCAATAAATTGTATCATTGTGATAATAATATTTGTTAAGGGATATTATTGTACTTTTTGAAATGATTGACACATTTCTCAAATTTTTAAAAATTTTTTCTTGATTTTTTTTTTCCCTCAGTTCAATTTAATTGTTCGATTAAGAAACTTTACAAAACTTCTAATTTGCACCAAGGGCTTTATCAAGTATAAAAAATACATATAAATATTATATATCCATACTTTCGTAGCATTTACTAACAGAGAAACGTATTTATTCACTGTATTTTATCACCTGTGACAAGAAGTTCTGATCATCTCAAACGAGCTTTGATAAAAGTGGAATTCATGGCTCATGGTCAAGAGAACTTTGAAGAATTGACCTTGTTTAAAACACTAGTGGTTTAAGAGGAAAAAAAAAAAGAGTCATGGCTCTTTTCCCCCCTAATGTCTTGATGCTCCTTTGCTCGGTGGTACATCATTTTCAAAAACTCATCTTTTTTCTTGGGAGGAATAACAGGCAATGACACCATTAGCATCACATGGTTCTTTAAATGGTAACTGAATAAAAAAGGGAGAGGTTTTCCCAAAAGGTACTGAGAAGACTCAAATTGACCTGAATTAAGGCAGATAGCTATCCCTGGAATTAGAGAAAACCGAATGAAAAAGGCATGCTTCCCCAATGAAAGAAATGCTTGTCATAAACTAGTAAAAACAAAATGCATTGCAGACTTACTTTAAACATTTGAGTGCATTATGGCCATGATCATTAATAATCCTAAAGAAATTTTCAAAAGAATTTCCCACCTACATATAACAATATCACCAAAGAAAAGAGAATTATTCATAGTAATGAATAAACACACATTCATTACTACTCAATAGTGTACTCAAATGAATACTACTTCCAGAAATTAAAATTATGTTGTTTTTAGATACATCTGCACTTAGTGATGAACATCAGCACTCTCATTTCAGTTTTCATAGTTATTGCTTTGGCCTAGTTTAGCTGATTTTAAAAAATAAAAAAGATAGAAACAAGAGTTTTACTTAGGAGCATGATTTTACTGAACCATCTTTCAAACATAAGTTCATATTACAAGGAGCAATCGGGAATCATGTCAATGTCAAAAGTGAAGTGATTTTTTAAAAATATATTAGGAAGTGAGGATGTCTATTTAAGATGATCAATAAGTAAATTTGTATATGGGATGTGTAAACATTCAAAAGCCCTGAGCTTTTAAAATATAATGCTAGTTGGTCAAATAAAAAAAAGAAACTATTTTACTCTTTCATACATATGTCTATGGGACATAGGACAAACACACACACATACAATTCTAAATAGAAAAGAGAGAATGCAGGAACAAATTTTGTAATATTTTAATAAATAGATGTTTTATAATCTATGAAAAAGAAAGCAAACAATATTTTCTGTTCTGAAACATATGCATAAAACTGATTAATGCTTACTTATCAAATATTATCTATTAACATAATTTGGAATAAATAGGTCTATGAACTAAAAAACAAACCTGTGGTTTCCTAAAAGTATGAGCAATGGAGAAGGAGGTGAAGGAGGTATAGATTACTGTTGACTTGAGTGAAGCATATAACAAAGGGGTCAGTTCTTAGTTGGTATTATTTTATACTGTTAAAGCTTTATTTAGGATACTTGACTCATGTATGTATACAGCCACGCATTTGTTTTTGCTTGCTTGCAAATATTTAAGCACCTCTTACTGCTAGGCACTGCGCTGATTGTTGAAGATTAACAGAGACCAAAGTCTTATCCTCATATATCATAGTACAAATTTATATTTGTAAATTTTTTCTTTTTTGTTTTTTGAGATGGAGTCTCACTCTGTCGCCAGGCTGGATTGCAGTGGCACAATCTCGGCTCACTGCAACCTCCACCTCTCGGGTTCAAGCGAATCCCCTGCCTCAGCCTCCCAAGTAGCTGGGACAACAGGCATGTGTCAACACGCCTGGCATTTTTTTTTTTTTTTGTATTTTAGTGGAGATGGGGTTTCACCATGTTGGTCAGAATGGTCTCAATCTCCTGACCTCGTGATCCGCCCACCTTGGCCTCCCAAAGTGCTGCAATTACAGGCGTGAGTCACCACGCCCAGCCGATATATTTGTAAATTTTAAAGAACACTTTGCATTTTGTTTTCTAGCAAAAAGATGTGACAGATTCTAAACAATCTATTTTTAATTGTTTTTGCTCATTGTGTACCTGAAGCAAGCTAAACAAGATCTCTCCTAATTAGTCACTATTAATTACCTGAAGAAAATTAGAGTTTTGATATGTTATTCTAGCAAAGCATTAAAAAATCTCTCAAAAACTTCTCATAAAACTTAAGCTTGTGAAAGGATGGCTGCATCATATTTTTGTATGGTGCTCACTCACTTCTATGTCCATTATGACCTGAACATCCTAGCCTGTACACTTACATTATTTCACTTCCTTTTGTTGGTTAATGAATGTTTCAGCATATTTGTAAACCTCTTGTTCTTTGTTAAATTTCAGGTAAGTAAACAAGTTAATTGTAATGTAATTAGTAGGCCTTTATATCTTTAAAATATCTGTATCACTATGAATATTGATATACCTATTGTTCTCTTCTACTCTTTCTCTATGTGTATGTATATGTGGAAGAAAGGGAGAGGCTTGTGTTATCATCAGATACTTTATATGCATGAGATAATTTTTATCTACATAAATCCATGATCTTAATAACAGCCTCACACTATTCCTTTGAGCATTGAATGTTGGTCAAAATCTCACTCAACTCTACTTAGCTAGAGAGTTGTAGAGCAGGGATTAAACTCCACCTCTGACTAGCATGACAGCCGGTGATTCTCCGGCTCTACTACACTGAGACACGTTAAGTGAAGCAATTAATAAAAGACCATGGGCCCCTGGAACTAGACACCCATACAGAAAACATATACAGAGCAGATCAATCCTCACTCTTGCTAACCCTCTGTTGGCTGAGATGCTCATATTTTCTGTTGAGATATGATGTACACATATGCTCTTTTTTTAATGGATAACTTTAGACTTCATTGTTATTTTTATGTTATGTTGAAGTTTAATATTTAAATAGAAAAGTGTGTCTGTCAAATATCTGCAAATGAATGGACCTGCATAAACTTAAGACAATTTGTACCTAATATATAGACCAAGAAACAAAACTATTACTAGCCCTCCGTAAGAATTCTTCATGTTCTCTTCTATCATGTTTCACCAGCCCCAGAACAGGCATTGTCTGACTTTGAACAGCATAGGTTAGTTTTGCCAGCTTGCATATTTTAGGTAATGAGAATCATATTGTAGCTGGCTTCTTTCTCTTAACATCATGTTTACAGGAATCATCTTATTGTGGTGTAATTGTACAATATTTATATTTATTGTTGTGTTATATTCAACTGGAAATATATACATCTTAGTTAATTTATCCAGTCTCCAGTTGATGGGCATTTTGGTAATTCCCAACTTTAGCTATTTTGAGGTGTTACTATGAACATTCTTGTACATATTTTAAAATAAATTTATCTGCACATTTCCACTGGGTGTACACTAAGGAGTTGAATTTCTATGTCATAGAGCGAGCATATGTGAAGTTTTAATAGATACTGCAAATTGCTGTCTTTGAAACTGACCTTTATTGTGTAAAGAGTGATCACATTTTTCAGCCTTTTCTTCCTGTTTTGAATGTAATGCCTTTTTTCTAACATCCTCCCTCTCAATTGTATACAATTCATTTCCTGCTTTGCCAAGTTCATAGTTCTAGGCTTTCAAAAGGTTTCAGCCTCATTAAATTCCACATCACTGAGTATCTTGCTGATAATACTTTGGCTTTATGTATACGTAAAGAATTTGCCCTCTCTCCACAAAACGGGTGAATAAGGAAGGCATTTTATGGCTGAACAAAATAATAAGACTAGAAAAAGCCTGTATGTTGATTTACAATTGTTTGGTTTTTCAATAATATCCATTTATTTCCCAGAATCCCCTGCACCTCTATTATTTTTTTGGTGGTAGGCAGTCACTAAGCCTCAGAGGGAGTCCAGCATGCTAGGTAAACCACAAAATTGCATGCTGCATTGTGTCCCTACAAACTAGGGAAAACTGTAAATATCAGCTACTTGAGTCTTCCTGCAATTGAACTTAAAAAAAAAAATGTGCCTGAAAACATTCAGTGAGGGGCAGCTGATCAGAAGTCACCTTATATCATGTCAGAGGAAAGATTACATCTTGGCAGACAGGTAAAAGCATTGTGAGTAAATTTTAAACCAGCAAACTGCAAATACAGTAAATTATAATTCACGTTGTTTTACATTTTCACTTCCTTTTATTCATATTTTAAGAATTAAAAACAAATACAATTAAACTTTACAACTTGACTTAGAGCTATCTTATAAAAAGACAGAATAAAGTTGTGTACTATATATATTATATATACTGTATATAGTATATATAATATATAAATACTATACATATTTTAAATATATAAATACTATATGTTTACATATTATATAAATATATAAATACTATACATTTACATATCATATATAAATATATATAGTATATATAACATATATACTATATACACTATATATAAATGTATATATATTTTTTGAGGCGGAGCCTTGCTCTGTGGCCAGGCTGGAGTGCAGTGGCACAATCTCGGCTCACTGTGACCTCCGCCTCTCGGGTTCAAGTGATTCTTCTGTCTCAGACTCCTGAGTAGCTGGGACTGCAGGCACGTGCCACCACGCCCAGCTAATTTTTGTATTTTTAGTAGAAACGGTATTTCACCATGTTGGCCAGTATGGTCTCGATCTCTTGACCACGTGATCTGCCTGCCTCAGCCTCCCAAAGTGCTGGGATTGCAGGTGTGAGCCACCACACCCAGCCCGTACCATATATTTTTGAAAAAGATGAAGATTAATGAAATTCATTCTGTGCCTTCAAAAATTATTATCTAACTCCCACAATTCAAAATTCTAATGTCTACATAACAAAGATCATTCAGCTTAAAGATGGTATGTTCATAGATATTAGAAAGTGAAATACTGTCACCGGTGGAACACTCTTTCCACATAATTTTCAAAACCTTTCATATGAAAGTACTAAAAATATTTATATTGAATTAACATCACTATTTAATTCAAGAGGCGGTATATGTGCACCTAGGGTTTTGCTATAAACTATCTGCATTCTAAATTCAGTTCCTTTAATTCTTTAACCTCCCTGATCTCAGTTTCCTCATCTGTAAGCTGTGGAATACAATAATTTTCCTATTAGGTTGTTGCAAGTATTAAATAAGGTAATATATTTAAGCAGTTTATCACAGTGCCTTGCATGTATTATATGTTCTATATTATTATTTTATGTTTGGTCATTATTATTCTTTCTATTATTTATATTTTTTGAAGCACAGCAACTATAGCAGGAGGCAACCCTTTCTTAGGACATGGAGATTATCTCCCCTCCATAATGAAACGGGAGAGTTCCCTGACCTCCCTTGCAGGTGTACAACAGGTATGTGGCTCATCTGTTCAGCTCACTGCCACTGCTCAAACCCCTCACAGAAGGGGCAGCACACAGACAAACAGGTGCAGGAGCCCAAGTGGGTGTATGTTACAGTGAGCTCTTTTAGCCTTGCTGTCCACCAACAGCTTAAGTGTTAACCAGCTCAGTGGACCCTCTGGACCCTCTGCCTTTCTGCAAGGGCAGAGGGCCAGTGTGACAGCTTTCCATATCCCAAGCTCTTGTCCAGAATCCCAGAAGAATTGGGTAATATATGGACTTGAAGGATGGTGAATGCAGGATTTATTGGGTGGTGAAGGTGGCTCTCAGAAGGATGGATGGGGAGCTAGACAGGGGGTGGAGTGGGAAAATGATCTTCATCAGGAGTTTGGCCATCTAAGCAACTGATTCTCTGACTGTCTGCAGCCGAACTCCTCCTGACATTCCTTCTCTTCTCTCCTTCTCTGCCACACCTTCTGCCATTTGTCTGCTCCTCTGCTTGTCTCATTTCCTTCTGGATCCTGGGGTCTGGGGTTTATATGGGTACAGGATAGTAGGGTTTGGTGGGACAAAAGGCAACTTTTTGGGCACAAAAACAGGAATGTCTCTTCCCATTTAGGGCCATGGGTATCCAGGCTTCAGGGTGGGGCCTTGGCTGGGGAACTGCTCTCTTCTACCCAGTATTTCCCTGTCTCCTGTCTGTATCAATAGGAGTGAGCTAAGGAAATAGCAGACACAGCCTGAAGTTTTATACCATCCCTTCTTTCCAAAAGCAGAACCCAGGCAATTATGACATTGGAATGACTTTATTGTAGCTATATTTCTGTTTTAACCACTGTTGTCTATCGTACCCAATTAATCAAATTATTCCATAAAAATGTATAATAATAGTGCAAAAAAGTATTTGAGCAACTTCTATGAGCTGAACACATTACAAAATATTTTACATTAAATATTTCAGCTCTCACCATGAATTTGCAATTCTGGCATTTTTTTTTTCATTTCTCAGATGAGAAGATTGGCAAATGCACAGATTTAAAATCGGCCAAAGATTGATTTGAGATCAATCTACATTGTTGCATGTACCAGTAGTTTGTCTGCTGAGTATTATTCTATTGGATATAGCAGAGTTCATTTCTATATTCACTACTTGACATTTGGTTTGTTTCTAGTACAGGCCAATTGTGAATAACACAGCTATAAAAATTCAAATGCAGGTTTTTGTGTGAACATGGCTTTTCATTTTACTTGAATATGCATTATAATAAGAGAAAGAAGCTAAACTCAAAAGGCTACCTATGATTTAATTTAAATGATGCTTTGGAAAAGGAAAAACTAGAGATGGAAAACAGATCAGTGGTTACCAGGGTATACGAGAGGCATTTGATTACAAAGGGGCAGCAAAGATAATATTTTGAGGTGATGGGAATATTATATTTCTTGATTAGTTTGTTGTGGTATTGAAACACACTATGCATTTGCCAAAATTCATAGAACTCGACAACAAAATGATTGAGTTTTACTATATGCAAATTAAAAAATAAAGACTGTGCTGAATGACACACCACTAGGAAACGGCAGAGTCAGAAGCAAACTTAGGGAGATGTCTCTCTATAGCCCATGCTCATTTCACCATGAGTACAGTCCTCTGTCAAATATTTGTTGCCCTATTAGGTATTATTACCTCTGGACGTGATGGCATGTGCCTCTAGTCCCAGTTATTTGGGAAGCTGAAGCAGAAGAATGGCAGGAGCCTAGGAGTTTGTGTCTGGTGTGTTCTACAATCGCACCTATGAAGCAGCCACTGCATTCCAGCCTGGGCAACATAGAAAGGTACCATCTCAAAAAACCTTTTTTTCAAATAATTATTTCCAAATGAGTTACTATTAGAAGGTTCTTCTATTTGTATTCTAATGTCCAAAAGAAAAATATTTTACCTTCTAAACCATCAGATATGAGATGTCTTAATAAAAACATTATATTCTCATTGTGTAAATTCAATGTAAGGGGCATCTGGGTGCTACTTGTTTTCAACAGGGAATTGAACAAATTAATACTTTGGATGTGTTACTTTTTTCAGAATCAGAACATTTTTAACATTAATCAAATCTATTCTAGTACTCCCATCTGTTCCTCACATCAGAGTTTCTTTAAGATAGTAATTATAGCTCTAATTCTATAATGCTTTTCTTTCCAAGAATACAGGTTGATGTATGCACCATCTCTTCTTCTAGCCAATTAATCAATAAGCATGCACAGGCAGTAATCGTGATGAAGAGTCCCGTTAATACTAAGAAAGCTAATGGTCCTTTTCATCAAGCACTGATTAATCAGAAAATATTTTCCCCATAATTGATAACTATTTTTATAATTCCTTAGAGAGTTACTGAAATTAACACGTTGAATTTTCTCTATTATGTTGAACAGCAATTTAGAAACCTAAATAATAAAATAAAAACATGGAATCAGAATGTAGCAATGTTTTCTATCATAAATTGTTTAGCAAATGAACATGCAGATTATTCCAGGCTCACATTGCTTACTTGGATATTTGAAACAACTTAAAAATTCAGTACTTACAAATTATCTATAAATACATTAAACTCTCAAAGAACCTGCAATATTAATTGTTGACTGGGGATTTCATCAGGCAAACAAATTATTCAGACAGAATAATGTGTGTCCTTGTTTGCTGTATTTCCCCAGGAGGTAAAACAATAAATTTCAAACCTTAAAGTCACCAAATTTATTTATCTTCTGGAATGAGTCCTTTCTTTTCTGTTCCACAGTAAAACCAAATGAACTCTGCAAAAATAAAGTGCTTTGAAATTCATTGTTTTAAACAAGAGAAAATTCTTTTCTAACTAGAATTTGGATACTGTGGTACAAAAATATTAAAAGAGTCTTTTTCTCAATGATTTATGTTTGGATGCCAAAATATTTGAGTACAAACATGCTGGAATGAGAAAACAAATATTGTCATCTTTTGAAGATCTGCTGTGGAAAATATCATGGGTTTGTAATCAAGTCATTTATTCATCCTTTCTAAAGATGTTTGTTGAGCACACACTGCATACAGGATACATTTAAAAGAGTCAAAATTCACTGAGACAGCATGAAATCGGAAATGCCAAGAGACAGAGAACTTCGGCAGGTTGTCTCCAGATCTCTGGGACTCAGATTATGCCAAGCCACACTAGAACCCAGTTTTTCTCCAGTTTTCTAGAAATTTTCTTAGAGCATCTTGCTACAACAAATAAGTCAAATTATTTCATTCCATTAAATGGAAGATTCCATTAGAACTTAATGTATTTACTGGTAATTTGTTAAGTACTGCATTTTTTAGTGTTTTAAAATATCATGCAAACATTGTTAGTCTGGACCAAACTAGAGAGTCATTATTGCCAAGAGTAAGGGGTTGAGGATTCAAAAGAAACACAATTTAAAAAGGATATGGAGAAGGGCAGTAACATGCTGTCTAGCAATTTATGTACTGTTGTGTTGTGAAAAATAATGAGGCATTTAAATCAGACAGTTCTGTATTTGAATCCAAGCTCTGAGACTTTTTAGCTCTATGACCTGGGGCAAGTTACATTATCCATAAGCACAACTGTTCTTTCATCTGTCAGATGGAATTAATATAACCTTTAGAGTTCAGTAAACATTAGTTGTTGTTATATATTAGCCATGGTACTAAGCACCTTACGTGTATTTTACACATCTGAGGTAGATACTTGATATGGTCTGGCTGTGTCCCCAACCAAATTCTATCTTGATTTGTTATCCTCACATGTCAAGGGAGGAACCTGGTGGGAGATTATTGGATCATGGGAGCAGTTTCCCCACTTCTGTTCTCGTGAGAGTGAGTGAAGTCTCATGAGATCTGGTGGTTTTATAAGGGGCTCTTCCCACTTCGCTCTCTCTTCTCTATTCTGCCGCCATGTGAAGAAAGTCCTTGCTTCCCCTTCACCTTCCACCATGATTATTAGTTTCCTGAAGCTTCCCCAGTCATGTGGAACTTTGAGTCAATTAAACCTCTTTCCTTTATAAATTACCCAGGCTTGGGTATTTCCTTATAGACGTGTGAAAACAGACTAATACAATACTATTATTATCCTATTTTGTTGTTGTTGTTGTTGAAACTGAGACATAGTAACCATTCTCCAGATTGTGTAGCTGTAAAGTATTGGAGAAACCTAGGCAGTCCTGGACTACAACCTGTAGTGTTAGACCGGTGTACTACCTTGAAGAGCAGGGGAGATAAAGGAGATAACAGGTATGAATAACCTAGCCATGCTCCTGGCATATATAGTGGACATCCAATCAATTGCATAATGTAATTAACAATGAATGTAATAATCTGTGTGCAGAACGTGCAAAAAAGTGAAAAATTGGTCTTAGAAAGAATCATTATGGAATAAAACTGGTCCTGAATGCTCAGGGACATCATGAATCCCTCTTTTCATCTATGTTAGTTGTTCTCAACAGGAGGCAATTTTGCCTTTCCCATCACACTATTTCTGATTGTGATGACTAGGGAGATGCTATTAACCTCTAATGTGCAGAGGCCAGGTACATTGCCCATAATCCTACAAAGTACACAGCTCTCATGCCAAAAAATTGTCCTGTCCAAAATATCAGTAGTGTTGATGCAGGGTAGGTTAGCCCCCAAATCTGGGGTTTATCGGAGGGGGGTTCTTGGATTTGGTCAGGAAAGAATTCAAGACCGAGTCAGAAGTAAAAGATAGAAGCTTTTATTGAACTGATACTGCTCCTTACGGAGCAGAGCTAACCCATAGGCAGTGTGCTCAGAGTGAACACTTGTGGACTGCTGTCTAGCTGTATTTATTCCCACTTTTAATTACATGCAAATTAAGGGGTGGATTATTCATAAATCTCTAGAAAATGTGTGGTAACTTCTGAGCTCTTGCCATACAAAGAGGCGGTAACTTCCGGGTCTTTGTCATGGCATTGGTCCTGGCGCTGGTGGGTGTGTCTTATGCTAATGATCAATGAGAGCAACTAGAGGTTGCTTTCTGCGCCATCTGCTGGCTCTTGCTGGTTTATTCACTTCATCCTGTTGGGGTTGGGAAGAAGTCCTGTCCCTCTCCTACCTCATGGTTGCTGTTGAGAAATTCTGATTTATGTCATCTCACAGTTTTAATCTCTCATGCTGGGTTAGAAGTATGCTCTGTTGAAAGAGAGACTTATCAATTTTTATTTTTGTCAGAATCATCTCCAAATTTTGTTGACACATAGTGCTGTCAGGAATTTTAAGTTTGAAGACTTGGATTTATCCCAGAAATCTACATTTTCAACAATTCTCACCTTCAGGCAATTCTTTTTTAGTTGATATAATAATTGTACATACTTACGGGGGAGTACGTGTGATATTTTGAAAAATGCATACAATATGCAGTGATCAAATCAGCACATGTAGAATATCTGTCACCCCAAACATTAGCATTTCTTCATGTTGAGAGCATTTCTTCTCTTTTAGGTATTTTGAAATATACAATACATTATTGTAATGATAGTCATCATACACTATTGAACACCAGGACTTATTCCTTGTATCTAACTGTATTTTTTGTACCCATTAACCAATCTGTCTTCATTCCCAACTCCCACCCTTCCCAGCTTCTGGTAACTCTCATTGTACTTTCCACCTCCATGAGATAAACTCTTTTAGCTCCTGCATGTGAGTGAGAACATGTGATATTCGTCTTTGTGTGCCTGTCTTCGGGTAACTCTGAAGTAGACAGTCTCATTGATCCTGCTAGGGAAAACCTCCAGCCTTAACTCTGCCTTATCTGATACTGTGGGCTGGAAAGTGTAGCAGCTCCAGAAGAAGCCAGCTTAATAATAGCTATCACCGTAAACACTTAGCACTTATGTTTTGTGACTCCTCGTGTTCTTCTCAGCCAGCTTCCGTATTAGACTAGCACCCTGTGGTCGAGGAGCAGAGACATATTATAGGCAAGGAAATGTGAGATACGGTCTGGCAAGAAGGTGCTAATAAATCTGCTGAAACTCAGAATTATTCTCTTCTTTCTGTGCCCAATGGGGAGGGAAGTGAGTGGAAACAGGTGTTAAAAGAATTCAGTGTGAAGCCAAAGTCTGTAGTCAAGCCAAGACAATATGTGCTGGGGAAAGAAGGGACAGCAACTGGCACAGTGAAAAGAAAGAATATGGAGTTAGCATTACAGAGAGTTTAAGAGTAAGAGTTTTTCAGTGGCAAGTTTGGAGAAGCCTCTGTGCATATGAGTAATTTTCAACAGGCTACTTAAACTCTCCAAGGCAAGAGTCTTACACTCTGGCTGCAAGTTAGAATCACCTGAGAGCTTTAAAATAGATAACAATATCTGTGCACCACCAAAGACCAATTAAACCAGTATCTCTGGGGATGGGTGCAGAGTATCAATATTTTTGAATGTGCTCATGTTAATTCTCATGCATAGCTAGGGTTGCGAGACACTGATCTAAATATTACTTTTGTTCTTTTGGGAAAATAATGAGACAATTAGACAACACGTGTTATGTATTTCAGCAAGAGATCTGGAGCTTAGTAAGCTTGCCGAAGATATTAGTTGTTGTTGCTGTGATTATGATTATCATTATTGTTATTGATGCTGATGCTGCTGTTATTTTTATCATAGTTCTGTCTGTTGTCTTATGGCCTTAAGTACCTTCATTGGATCTACGTCCTCACCTGTAAAATGGGAATCGTATAAGTTACCACCTAAAGATGTTGTAAAAACACTAAGGTGATAGACTGTATTATGAGGTATTTTTGGCAAACAATTCTCATAAACACTCATTTTTTCCCTAGAAATTTCTGCATTAGCTTACATTGAAAGGGAATTTGAAAGTCTTCCTAATAAAGATGATATTCTAAAGTGCCAGCAGCCTAATAACATCCTAGTAAAGTAGTACAAAATATTTCATAAGATGAACAATTATTATTACTATCATTATTATTATATGTACAAGGAACTGTGCGTGTTTGTGTTTATCTTATTTAATCTTCCAAGCAACTTCATGAGGTATTATGCTTCCATTTTATATATGAAGAGAATTGCTTACACAGTACATGGCAGAATCAGAATTTGAACATAGAAATTCTATGCTGAATCGTTTCCCAATACTGATATTTTGGTACTAAGGAGAATAATGGCCTATACAATAAAGTTGGGTGGGCAGCTAACTGCGCGCTATCGTCTTCCTTTAATGAAATGCTGGGGGGACAGCTAATACCCACCCTGCTGGGATGAAGCTCTCAGAATTTGAGGCAAGCATTCCTTCCTTTCGGCTGTGATAGATACATCTATGAGAAAACAGCTTGAAACAAGGCATTGAAGTATCCATCAACATGGGATCTAAAATTGGGAAGTAAGTTGCCTGCAGAAATTCTCAAGGCCATGTGTGGGTACACTTGGCATTGTGTACAATCTTACATTGCTGACAGAGTTGCAGGTGCCAAATTTAATTAATGAAATGGAAATGATAAGATTCTAGAGTTTAGCCAAGAACAAGATTTTTTGTTCTGGAACATAACACTTTTGCTTTTTCACATATCATAGTCACCAGCATGGCTTTTGACTAATGGATTATAGCAGGAACCTCTGGTTTGGGGAAATAAGGTGTCTTAGACTTAGTGAGCTGGTATTTCAGATGCCCAGTATGGCCTTCTTTTCATTATAGCATATAATGTCTCTGTTCTTTCATTCTCATCCTTGCCCTTACCTTTAAAATGTTATTTATGACAACAGGCGCATATGCTACGGATTATAAACCATTACTAATATTAACCATATTTTAACTTGAATGAAATGGAAGAGGGTATCTCTATAGCTCTTTTCAAAAGGAAATAGAAGTCTTGGTGTCAAATATTGAGAATATGATCCCCCAGAGACCTAAAGATTAAGAAAATTTGAAAATAGATAGTATAGTTTTACACCATAATATTTCTGAGGTATAGAATGTTACTCTCCATATATGTAACACCTCTTTCATCAAAAATTACTTTTATCCTTGAACTTACTATGGGAGGAAGGGGAGGATCATAATCTCCATTTTGCAGATAAAAGAAATTGAGTTTCCAAGAAGCTAAGTCACTTGTTTAAGGTTACTTAGCTTAATCAGAGTAGAAAAATATAGTAAAAAACAACAGCGTTTACTCTGGTCTGGAAGTTTGGTTTTGAAAAGTGAAACAGCAAATTTTTTACTGTCTTATACCAAATTTTCACATTAATCTAATAAAATATGAAATTTTTAATCTGACTTAATTTTTCCTTTTTGGGAAAAGGGATAGGGAGGTTATCTAGTTATATGTGCATCATTTATTAATCTATTCTTACTTTTCCTTCAAAAAGAAGGATAACATATTAGCCAAAATAAATAATAACATGGTACCCAGAGGTGAGGAAGAGGTATTAAGCTGTAATCCCTCCTGTTTCGGAATTTTCCTGTCTGGTTCCATTGTTTACCTGTCCTTCATTGGTACACAGATGCTTACATTACATCTTTCAACTTATAGAAATGTTAAAATGTACTATCCATTTTAAACTTTCATAAGTAAGCTTTTAAAAATATGTACCCAACCTGATTCTTCGATCTCTTACACTAGATCCGAGATAAAATTATGCACTTAATAGTGTCAATTTGCAATGATGATAAATGGGCCCATCTGCCCAAACCAATAGGCTCACAAAATTAAAGTCTGGAGTAGAAAAAATACTCCAAAATACAGGAGGAATTTGTTTCTACTCTGACATTGCCAAGGGGGGATTCCATAACACAAAAAAATTTGACCCCTGTTCAGTGTTATGATAAATGTCACGCATTTTGTGTGAGTGTTTCAGCCCCAGCCCCAGCCCCAGCCTCTCAGAGAGTTTGCTAAGAACTTTGGATGTGCTATTTCTCTTAACTCTTACAATAAACTTACAAGGTTATTGGCAGTATTATCTCATTTTATAGAAGAGCTTGTATTTGGAATTCAGAGTTATTAGTATACTATTTGCATATTATTCCCAGTTTTATTATTTCAGATATAAATAGACTTTGAGCCTCAAGGGATATTAGCAGATCGTGTGGTTCACAATGTTAGTATTTTCCACATATTTTATTTTAAAATCTAGTTTATACATTTTATTTCTCCCGTACAGCTTTCTGAAGATCCACAGCTTTCTGAGGATATGTCTGAGGTGTGTATGGGAATGATGTCCTGTTTCAATCTTTTAAAGGAGCAGAAAGCATTTGAAAATTAGTCCTTATAGGCTGTTTTTCTGTCTGTATAACATGAATATTCACTGAATGTGCTTTACAAACCTGTCTCTATGTAGAATCATGGTAAAAACTATCTAGATATAATTTTTAATTTCCCTTTATAGTAACCATATGTGTGTAAAAGATGACAATTTAAGAAACCTTTAAAACTCTTTTTTTTTTTTTTTTTTGAGACTGAGTCTCGCTCTGTCGCCCAGGCTGGAGAGCAATGGCCGATCTCGGCTCACTGCAAGCTCCGCCTCCCGGGTTCACGCCATTCTCCTGCCTCAACCTCCGGAGTGGCTGGGACTACAGGCGCCCACCACCACGCCCAGCTAATTTTTTTGTATTTTTAGTAGAGACGGGGTTTCACCGTGTTAGCCAGGATAGTCTCGATCTCCTGACCTGGTGATCCACCCTACTCGGCCTCCCAAAGTATTGGGACTACAGGCATGAGCCACTGCGCCTGGCTCAAGAAACTTTTAATGCGGTGGCTCACTCCTGTAATCCCAGCACTTTGGGAGGCCAAGGCGGGCGGATCACGAGGTCAGGAGATCGAGACCATCCTGGCTAACACGGTGAAAACCCGTCTCTACTAAAAATACAAAAAAATTAGCTGGGCGTGGTGGTGGGCGCCTGTAGTCCCAGCCACTCCGGAGGTTGAGGCAGGAGAATGGCATGAACCCGGGAGGCGGAGCTTGCAGTGAGCCGAGATCGAGCCACTGCACTCCAGCCTGGGCGACAGAGCGAGACTCCGTCTCAAAAAAAAGAGAGAAACTTTTAATGAACATTTACCAGGTAAAAGTATGGGTCTAGGCTCTTTGGTTAGACAGGGTAATCCGGTATATTTCTTTCCTGTCAAGCTCCCTGAGGAGCTAGAAACATATTTTGGTGTGTGTGTGGGTGGGTATACGTATGTGCATGTGTGTGTGTGTGTCTGTCTGTTGGGGAAAGGATTGAGCTGTTCATAGTTAATGTATATTTTACGATAATCACCTGTTTCTTAAAAGGTGATGCAAAAATGTAGGCAGGGCATTTCAAACAAATCAAACAGTGAGGAGAAGAAAAGGTATAGCATATTGATGGACACAGAAGGTCTTGGGGGAAAACATCACTCCTGAACTGAGTCTTGAGTTCAGTGATGTGGTTCTCAAAGTGTGAACCCTGGACTAACAGCTTCAGTATATAAGATATAAGAAATAGAAATAAATCTTGAAATAAGTCTTGGGTTCCACCCCAGACCTATTGATTTAGAAAACTCTGGAGGTGGGGACCAGCAGTGTTCACTTTAACATGTTATGACGGCTAATTTCATGTGTCCACTTGACTGGGTAAGGGGTGCCCAGACATTTGCCTGAACAGTATTCTAGGGTGTGTCTTTGAGGGTTTCTGCAGATGAGATCAGCATTCGAATCAGTGAATTCAGTAAAGCACATTGTTCTCCCCAATGAGAGTGGGCATCATCCAACCTGATGAGGGGTTGAATAGAACAAAAGTTTGGAGGAAGGAAAGATTTACCCCTTTTTCTGCATAACTGCTTTCAGCTGAAACATCACTTTTCTCCTGCCCTTAGACTGAGACTCACACCATTGGCTCTCTTGATATTCAGGTGTTCAGACTCAAACTGGGCCACACCACTGGCTTTCTGGGTCTCCTGTTTGCAGATGGCAGACTGAGGAGTTCTCAGCTTCCATAGTCATGTGAGTCAATTTCTTATTCTCTCTCTCTCCCTCTCTCTCTTCCTCTCCAAGCACACACCCACACACACACAGACACACACACACACACATACAATAGTTCAGCTTCTCTGGAAAACTACTACTACATCTGCACATCTACACGTGTTCTTCAGTTGATGCTGATACGGGCTAAAATTTCAGAACCACTGGTGTAGTAGATGTCTACAAAGCAGAACTCAAATGACTACAAATTGCACAACTCAATTTCTTCATCTATAAAATAATACTGTATATTTTGGCTGTTGTTAAAGTCAGAGCTGATACTTTAAACATAATTCCTTAGTTCAGACCTCTCTAAATTATAATTCCCTATGAGATGTTAACATTGATTTCTATATATCATATTAGATATGGCATATAAATTGTGACTTATTATCTAAATACCCAAGAAGGTACAAATATAGATACATGAGCATATGTGTGTTTAATATTTTTATATATTTAAATATATGTAGATTACAAAATAATAATCTGAATCCACACGGTCCCCTTCAAAGAATAAATACTTATAAGGCTACACATTCTTTTCTAGCATAAGGCTGTTTTCCATAAACCTAGATACCTAAATGACTATTTTGTAGAAAGAAACAAAGAAAGAAAGGAAGGAAGGAAGGAAGGAAGGAAGGAAGGAAGGAGCAAATATAACAAATATTAACTATTGTTGAATTTAATCAGTTGGCTATGAGTGTTTACTTGCCAGTCTTTCACTATTTCTGTATGTTTGATGATTTTCATAACAAAATTTTAGAGAGGAAAAAGCCTATTGGTTTCCTCTTGTAGGCTCTCTCCAGAGTATTTTTGTATAATATACAAATAAAATTCACTACCTCACTTTTTATGTTATTTCTTTATCAATAATGCCTCTAAAACATTTTTTAGCGTTTACAAGTAGAGAAATATCCATACAAGTCAAATATTCCAATTACTTGGGGAATTCAAAGGATACCCCATCAACTGCTTATAAAGCACTGATTCAAAAACTTGACTTTATGTTAAATCACCCTTAGGAAAAAAAGTTATTATGCCCAAATCCCACCTAGAAAGATTGTAATGTATTCACTCTGGTGTGAGACCCAGTTATTGTTTTCTTTAACCTCCCAGGTTATTCCAAAGTCTACTCAGTGTTGCAAAATATTTGTCTGAATACTGAATTGAGTGACAAAGTATTTAAAAATAAGAAGCCTCAATGAAAGGCTAGCTTCTTGAGATAAAAACACTTGAAAGTGAGAGTATAGGTGCTACTTGGAAATAGGGTGTGTCTGGCCAAGTGGAAAATGAGGGAGGAAGGCCATTTATTCATGAAATGTTAATTGAGTTGAAAACAATGGCTGCACTGTTTTAAAGTTCCTCTTCTTTTGTATAAAACATTGAGTAGAACAACAACAACAAAAAATGGTTCTAAAGGGAATTGTTACGTGATAAGCATAAGAAACTTCATCACGTCCTCTTCTTCCAATTAAGTATCTAGAAGGGGCAAGAAAAAGAATTATTGTGGTTTAACATAGCCTTGACTGATTATTTTTGGTAAAGCTGCGGATTGCAGATATTCTATGTAATCAGCTGTAAACAATTCCAGAGAAAGATGTTGTTCCCTATATTTGAATAGGGATGGATAGTTCTATTCATCAAGTGAATAATTTTAACAAAATCTGCCAATATTTTCATGCAAAGTTATTAAAGATTGGTTAAGATTCAAGACCTGGTTTTATATGGAAATAAGCATTTATAGGACCAAATGCTAATTATTTTCCGTCTTTAATATTTTCTTAAGATGAATGTGTACTGAGTTCACATTTGTGTTTTTTCTATATGCCAGGTTCTGTAGAAACCCCTAAGAATGAGTTTGTATTTATGAACTTATAAAAGAAATGTTGCACCTTGTTAATTTTGTTAATTTGTTTTTGTTTTTGAGAAACATTAGAACTGGAGAAAAAAATTTTAAATGGGCTACCCAGAACTTTATTACCTGTATTATTGCTTTTAATTATCCATAGTAACATTTGCTGAAGTATATTTGTAGAACTATTTTCACTTCATTCAGTATGAAGAAGTTGTCAGGCCTCTGAGCCCAAGCTAAGCCATCATATCCCCTGTGACCTGCACGTATACATCCAAATGGCCTGAAGCAACTGAAGAACCACAAAAGATGACATTCCACCATTGTGATCTGTTCCTGCCCCACCCTAACTGATCAATTGACCTTATGACAATATACCCTCCCCTCCCTTGCGATAATGTACTTTGTGATATTCCACCCCCACGCCCTGCCCTTAAGAAGGTACTTTGTAACATTCTCCCTGCCCTTGAGAATGTACTTTGTGAGATCCACCCCCTACTCACAAAAAACTCCACCGCCTATCCTAAACCTATAAGAACTAATGATAATCCCACCACCCTTTGCTGACTCCTTTTTCGGACTCAGCCCACCTGCATCCAGGTGAAATAAACAGCCTTGTTGCTCACACAAAGCCTGTTTGGTGGACTGTCTTCACACAGACACGTGTGACAGAAGTCTATAAGGATATATGAAATGTATTCTCCCAAACCTAAATATTCTCAATGTGGTCCTAATTTAGCTGTTCATTAATAAAATAAAATCATATTTGAAATTATTTGTCTGTGATTTGAAAGAAGGGAGAAAGGAAGGGTAAACAAAAGGGAGGGAAGAAAGTGTACAAAGAGTAAGCCCAATGTGTAGGCAGTTTATATGGATTATGAGGACATTTTGACATGTTTGAAATGGTAATTATAGCAAGGCATATTGTGATGGATAGTTTCATGTGTCAACTTAACTGTGCCACAGTATGGCCAGACACTTGGTTGAACATTATTCTGGGTGTGTCTGTAAGAGTGTTTCTAGATGAGATTAACAGTTGAATCTGTAGGCTGGGTAAAACAGATTGCCCCTCTATTGTGAATGAGCTTCATCCAATCAGCTGAAGACATGAATGAAACAAAAATGCTGACCCATGGGAATAAGGGAGAATTTCCTTCAGCTTGACTGACTTGAGCTGGGACGTTTTTGTTTATTTTTCCTACCTTTGAATTCACATTGAAACGTCTGCTGTTCCTGAGTCTCGAGTCTGCAGGCCTTAAGACAGAACAGTATTATCAGTTGTCCTGGTTCTCAGCCTTTGGACTCAGGTTAGAACTACAAAATGTAGTTCTAGCTACACTTTGGATTTACGCTAGAACTACCAGAGGTACAAAGAGGAGCTGGTACCATTCCTTCTGAAACTATTCCAAATAAGAGAAAAAGACTCCTCTCTAACTCATTTTATGAGGCCAGAATCATCCTCATACCAAAACCTGGCAAAGACATAACAAAAAAAGAAAATTTCAGTCCAATATCCCAGATGAACATCGATGCGAAAATCCTCAATAAAATACTGGCAAATCGAATCCAGCAGCACATCAGAAAGCTGATCCATCACAATCAATTCAGCTTATCTCTGGGATGCAAGGCTGGTTCAACATATGCAAATCAATAAACATAATCCATCACATAAACAGAACCAATGACAAAAACTATATGATTATCTCAATAGACGCAGAAAAGGCCTTCGATAAAATTCAACATTGCTTCATGCTAAAAACTCTCAATAAACTAGGTATTGATGGAACATATCTCAAAATAATAAGAGCTATTTATGACAAACCCATAGCCAATATCTTCTGGTTCTCCAATTTGCTGAACTGCAGATCTTGGGACTTGTTAATCTCCATAATCATGTGAGCCAATTCCTTATAATATACTATATCTATTTCTATCTATTCTATTGGTTCTATTTCTGTGGAGAACCCTGACCAATACACATACCTATTTAATCCTATGTTTGGTTATGTAAAGCATGAGTACCAACAACACAGACTGGTAAAACTAAACATGCAAACATCCTGATTTTATAAATATTGCTTCAACTTATCTCAAGAGCCCAAAGAAAAGATGCATGTACTCAATCTCAAGTTCTCCTTTGTTCTCTCTCCTTCTCTATCTCCTGTTTCTCTCATTAACACACATGCACACATACACACACAGCAACTCCCCTGCCACATATACACACACCCACATATTCATACACATATAGAATAATAAAGTATGGTCATTTATTTTTTCATATGCAACTTTTGGCTATATATATATATATAGCAATGACAACAAAAAAAGAAAATATATATATATATACACACACACACTCATGTATTTGAGCATGAAAATATTGTATTGTTCTCTTATGGTTGTGATTCAAAATCCTTTGAAGCAAAGATCTAATTTACTACTTCCTTCTGGTTTAAAAATATTAACAGATGCTTGTCTTAGTTCATTTTGTGCTGCTATAATCGTTATGTCTGAGACTGTATTTTCTAAGGAATAGAGATTTTTTATGGTTTTGGAGACTGAGGAGTCCAAGGTTGAAGAGTTCACATCCGGCAAGAACCTCTTGTCACATCATCCCATGGTGGAAGGCAGAGGAGCAAGAAAGAGCTTGAGGGAGACAGAGGGAAGATGGCCAATCTCGTTCCTTTCATCAAGATCCCACTCCCACGATAACTAACCTACTCCCTTAATAACAGCATGAATCCACACATGAGGGCAGAGCCCTCCTGAGCAAATCACCTCTTAAAAGCCCTGCCTCTCAACACAGGTGCACTGAGGATTAAGTCTCCAACACATAAACAATGGGGGACACATTTAAATTATAGCATTGTTAAGAGAACACACATCTGATTTTAATTCATTGTTCAGCATATAATTTGATGTTGGCTGTACATATACAATGTTAGTTCTGTGTCTATACGGTTTTTCTCATATATTTATTTCCCTTGAATCTGATATCCTGAAAGATACACAGTTGAAATACATTTTATATATTAGAGCAAGATGGCCAATTAGATGCAGCAAAGTGGCATAGCTCCCACTCAGGGACCAAGACTACTGGCATGCTTCTAACAGAGCTTCAGAGGGAAGGCAACAAGACTGGACAGAAGGAAGGTGGGCTGAAGGGGAAGGAAGCTGGGAACCTGCATGTGGCTACCACATACTGGAACTCATTCCTGACCCCCAATGGCTCTGGAGGAACAGGAGAGTTGAACTGGCAGAGAGCAACTTACTCTTGCCATGGGCCTCTGGAACCCTGGCAGGTAGAGACCCCTCGACTGTTGCAGTCACTCCAGTTGGCAGGAAAAGCTGCTTAGAGAAGTGGTAGGGACAGCAAGCCAGCTGTTGTGTGGCCCAGAGGATTTGGTGTGCAGGAGTGTCTGTAGTGGGGCACGGCCAGGGGAGTTCATTTCCCTAGGATCCGCTTGCTCCTGTCCCATAGGAGACTTTAGACCTAGGGGAACTGTCAGACCTGAACTCTGCAGGGTGATCTTGCCCATCACACAAAGCCAGTTTGACCTGAGCACCCCTTGGTCTGCTGGCCTCTCCGGCATGGTGGCCCCTATGGCCACGCACCAGCCCACACACTCCCTTCCCATACGGCAGCTTCCCCTGGGACCACAGCAACTCCCCACATAGCTTTGCTAGCACGTGTCTGGGGGAGTGGGCTTTTCTTTTCTTGCCCTTCCAGTGTGTGGTAGTACAGTCCACTCCATGCTACTGCTGGCCAAACACCATTGCAGACAGAGCTTTGGTGGGCACAGAGCCAGCCAGCCCCACCCCTACAAGTGCCCCACCCTTGTACTAACACTGTGCAGAGAACATATTTCCCACCATGAGTGACCACTCCTGCATGTGGGGCACAGAGAAGGCACCCAGACCTGTGCCCATCAGTGTCCTGCCCCAGAGTCAACAGCACCTCCAGTGTGACCATGCATACAGTCACCAGCAGGGGCCCTCCACATTTCCCCAGCTGTGTTGCCTCTGGCACTATGATGAACGCCCAAGGGGAGGCAGGCATCCCAGCACCCATTAACACTCTGCTGCAGCTGTCACTATGACGACAGATCCTGCTGTCACCACATTACTAAGCACTTTGATTGACACCACCCATTGGAGTGTGGTGACCAGTGGTCCAGGAGCACCTTGGCTCCCCCAGTGCAATGGAGTCCTAAACTAGAGAACAAAGTAGGGCCCAATATAAGTCCCCTAGAGTTAGAGCATGCAGTCTAGGAGTCAGAAGCTGAGTGTTGGCCCCCTAAAATCTTCCATAAATGAAGCCAGTTGGCTGATTCCACCTTATACCACAATCAAACCCTCAAGGTAATCAAAGAGGATGAAAGAAAAAACAATCCAAAGGTCAGCAACCTCAATGGTTGAAGGTAAATAAGCCCACAATGATGAGAAAGAATCAGCACAAGATTCAGACAAGCTGACAACTCAAAAAGCTACAGTTCCTTCTTTCCCCCAAATGACCATATCACCTCTCCAGCAAGGGTTCTGAACTGGTTGAGATGGCTGAAATGACAGAAATATAATTCAGAATATGGATAGGAATGAAGATTATTGAGTACAGGAGTATAATGAAACCCAATCCAAGGAAGCAAAAAATCGTGATAAAATAATACAGGAGCTGACAGACAAAATAGCAACTGTAGTAAAGAACGTAACCATCCTGACAGAGCTGAAAAACATTCTACAAGAATTTCATAATGCAATAATCACAAATATAAGTAGCAGAATAGACTAAGTGGAGGAGAGATTCTCAGAGCTTGAAGATGGCTTTCTGAAATAAGACAGACACAATAGAGAAAAAAAGGAATAAAAAAGAATGAACAAAACCTCTGAGAAATATGGGATTATTTAAAGAGACCAAATCTACCACTCACTGGTGTCCCTGAAAGAGATAGGGAGAATGGAACCAACTTGGAAAACATATTTCAGGATATCATTCACAAGAACTTCCCCAAGCTTGGTGGAGAGGCCAACATTTAAATTCAGGAAATGCAGAGAACCCCAGTAAGATACTTCACAAGAAGATCATCACCAAGACACATAATCATCAGATTTTCCAAGAAGGAGATGAAAGAAAAAAATGTTAAGGCAGCTAGAGAAAAAAGTCAGGTCACCCACAAAGGGAAGCCTCTTAGACTAACAGTGGAACTCTCAGAAGAAACCCTACAAGCCAGAAGAGACTGGGGACCAATATTCAACATTCTTTAAGGAAAGAAATTCTAACCCAGAATTTCATATCTGGTAAAACTAAGCTTCATAAGCAAAAGAGAAATAAGATCCTTTTCAGACAAGCAAATGCTGAGGGAATGTGTTACAACCAGACCTGTCTTACAAGAGCTCCTGATGAAACACTAAATATGGAAAGGAAAGACCATTTCCAGCCACTACCAAAACATACTGTCATACACAGACAAGTGACACTATGAAGCAACCACATAAACAAGTCTGCCAAGTAACCAGCTAGCATCATGATAACAGGATCAAATCTACACATAACTATACTAACCTTGAATGTAAATGGGCTAAATGTCCCAGTTAAGAGGCATAGAGTGGCAAGCTGGATAAAGAAGCAAGACCCAAGGGTGTGCTATCTTTAAGAGATGCATCTCACATGCAGTGACACACATAGACTCAAAATAAAGGGATGGAGAAAAATCTACCAAGCAAATGGAAAACAGAAAAATCAGGGATTCTAATCCAAGTTTCAGACAACACAGACTTTAAACCAACAATGATCAAAAAAGACAAAGAAGGGCATGACATAATGGTAAAGCATTCCATTCAACAAGAAGATCTAACTATTTTAAATACATATGCACCCAACACAGGAGCACCCAGATTCATAAAGCAAGTTCTTGGAGACCGACTAAGAGACTGAAACTCCCACACAATAGCAGTGGAAGACTTTAACGCCCCATTGACAATATTAGACAGTTCACTGAGACAGAAAATTAACAAAGTTATTCAGGACCTAAATTCAGCACTGGATCAAATGGACCTGATAGAAAGCCACAGAACTCACCACCCAAAAACAACAGAATATACATTCTTCCCATCACCACATGGCACATACTCTAAACTCAATAACATAATTAGTAAATGCAAAAGAACTGAAATCATAACAATCTCTCAGACCATAGCACAATCAAATTAGAAATCAAAACTAAGAAATTTACTCAAAACCATACAATTACATGAAAACTGAATAACCTGTTCCTGAACGACTTTTGGGTAAATAATGAAATTAAGGCAGACATCAAGAAATCCTTTGAAAATAATGGGAACAAAGGTACAACATATGAGAATCTCCGGGACACAACTAATGCAGAGTTAAGAGGGAAATTTATAGCACTAAATGCCCATCTCAAAAAGTTAGAAAGATCTCAAGTTAACAACCTAACATCACAACTAAAAGAACTAGACAACTAAGAGCAAACAAGCGGCTAACAGAAGACAATGAACAACCAAAATCAGAGGTGAACTGAAGGAGAATGAAGCACAAGAAACCATTTAAAAGTTTAAAAAGTCCAGAGCTGGCTTTTTCAAAAAAGTAATAAGATAGACTGCTAGCAAGACTAATAAAGAAGAAAAGAGAGAAGATTCAAATAAACACAATCAGAAATAACAATGGGAATATTACCACTGACTTCACAGGAAAACAACCAACCATTAGAGAATATTATGAACACCCTATACACATATACTAGAAAATATAGAAGTAATTAAAACATTTCTGGACGTATATACATCCCCAAGACTGAACTAGGAAGAAATTGAATCCTTGAACAGACAAATAATGAGATCTGAAATTGAGTTTGTAATAAATAGTCTACCAACCAAAAAAGCCAGGACCAGATGTATTCACAGCTGAATTCCACCAGATGTACAAAGATGAGCTGGTACCATTTCTGCTGAAACTGTTCCAGAAAATTGAGAAGAAGTAACTCCTCCCCAACTCACTCTATGAGGCCAGCATCATCCTGATACTAAAACCTGGCAGAGCCACAGCAACAATAAAAAAACATCGGGCCAATGTCCTTGATGAACACTGATGCAAAAATCCTCAACAAAATCCTGGCATACAGAATCCAGTGGCACATTAAAAACTTATCCACCATGATCAAGTAGGCTTTATCCCTGGGATGCAAGGTTGGTTCAACATATGCCAATCAAAAATCAATCAATTATTCATCACATAAACAGAACTAAAGACAAAACCACATGATCATCTCAATAGATGCAGAAAAGATTTTTGATAAAATTGAGCACCAGTTCATGTTAAAACAAAAATTCTCAATAAACTAGGCATTGAAGGAACATACCTCAAAATTATAAGTGCCATCTATGACAAATCCAAAGCCAACATCATAATAAATGGGCAAAATTTGGAAGCAATCTTCTTGAAAACCAGCAAAAGACATGGATATTCTCTCTCATCACTCATATTTAACATAGTATTGGAAGTCCTGGCCAGGGCAATCAGGCAAGAGAAAGCAATAAAGGGCATTAAAATAGGAAGAGAGGAAGTCAACCTCTCCCTGCTTGCAGATGACATGATCCTCTATCTAGAAAATCCCCTATTCTCAGCTCAAAAGCTCCCTAAGCTGATAAACAACTTTAGCAATGTCTTAGTATACAAAAATCAATGTACAAAATTCACTGGTATTCCTATACACCAATAATAGTCAATCCAAGAGCCGAATCAAGAATGCAATCCCATTCAGAATTGCCACACACAAAAATAAAACACCTAGGAATACAGTGAACCAGGGAGGTGAAAGATCTCTACAAAGAGAGCTGAAAACACTGTTCAAAGAAATCAGAGATGACACAAACAAATTGAAAAATATTCCAGGCTCGTGGACAGGAAGAATCAATATTGCTAAAATGGCCACACTGCCCAAAACATATTGAATAGATTCAATGCTATTCCTATCAAACTACCATTTACATTCTTCCCAGAACTAGAAAAAAAACTATTTTAAAATTCATATGAAACCAAAAAAGAGCTCGAATAATTAAGGCAATCCTAAGCAAAAAGAACAAAGCTGGAGACATAACACTGCCTGACTTCAAGCGATACTACAGGGCTACAGTAACCAAAACAGCTTGCTATTGGTACGAAACCAGATACATAGACCAACAGAAAAATAATAGAGGACTCATTAATAAAGCTGCATATCTGCAACTAGCTGATATTAACAAACCTGACAAAACCAGGCAATGGGGAAAGGATTCCCTATTCAATAAATGGTGCTGGGATAACTGGCTAACCATATGCAGAAGATTAAAACTGGACTCCTTCCTTACACCATATACAAAAATCAACTCAAAATGGATTAAAGAGTTAAATGTAAAACCATGAACCATAAAAATCCCAGAAGGCAACCTAGACAATACCATTCTACACATAGGAAAACAGGCAAAGATTTCATGAGGAACACTCCAAAAGCAACAAATGCAGAAATTGTCAAATGGAACCTAATTAAACAAAAGGGCTTCTGCACAGCAAAGGAATCTATCAACAGAGTGAACAGACAGCCTACAGAATGAGAGAAAACTTTTGCAAACTATGTGTCTGACAAAGGTCCAATATCCAGCGTCTATAAGGAACTTAACAAATTTACAAACAAAAAACGAACAACCCTATTAAAAAGTAGGCAAAGGACATAAACAGACACTTTTCAAAAGAAGACATACATTTAACCAACAATCATGCAAAAAAAAAACTCAACATCACTGATTATTAAAGAAATTCAAATCAAAACCACAATGAGATACCATCTCACAGCAGTCAGAACAGCTATTCAAAAAACAAAAAATAACAGATGCTGGCAAGGCTGCAGAGAAAAAGGAACACATACACTGTTAGTGGGAGTATAAATTTGTTCAACCATTGTAGAAGACAGTGTGGCGATTCCTCAAAGACATAAAAACAGAAATACCATTTGTCCCAGAAATCCCACTGAAGAGAATATAATCAAAAAAATGTATATCATTCTATTATAAAGACACATGCAGGCATGCATATGTTCATTGCAGCACTATTCACAATATCAAAAACATGGAATCAACCTAAACGCCCATCAATGGCAGACTGGATAAAGGAAATATGGTACCCATACGCCATTAAATACTACACAGCCATAAAAAGAACGAGATCATGTCCTGTGTAGGCACATGGGTGAAGCTGGAAGCCACTGTTCTTAGCAAACTAATGCAGGAACAGAAAACCAAATACCGCATGATCTCACTTATAAGTAGGGGATAAATGATAAGAACACATGGACACAAAGAGGGGAACAATGAACACAGGGGCCTTTTGTGGGGTAGAAGGTGAGAGGAGGGAGAGGATCAGGAAAAATAACTAAAGGACACTAGGCTTAGTATCCTAAGGGTGACGAAATAGCCTATAAAACAATCCCCCACGACACAAGTTTATGTATATAACAAAGCTGCACTTATACCTCTGAATGTAAAATAAAGGTTAAATTAATAAAATAAAATATATGTACTTTAATAATTGTAGTGATATACTTTACCAAAATTATTAAAACTTCATTTAAAATTAATTTTAAAAGATACAGCTTTGGATGATTTTACACCAGCCATTCACACATTCTGCCTTAGTATCACACTTAGAAGTTCTGATGACACTAACTATACATTTAAATGATTTTCTGTATTATTAAGACACATAAGACATTTTTAAAATAAAGGAGATATTAACTCTGAAAGTATGATCAGAGGGAGCAATTTTAAGCAATGCTCTCAGCTACTTTGGGAAAATTAGAGAGACGTAATTTGCAAAATTATGGAGTAGAGGGCAGGGAAGAGTGGCGTGTAAAGAAGGAGAAAATACCATGGTTTTAAGAGGTGACAGAAAAATTTCATCGATTTATTCATTAATTTGATTAAGGTTATTGAGGACCTTCTGTTGCCAAACACTAAACTAAGCAGTCTTAAAAAGGTTGCCAAAACCATGAGCCTGAAATTAGCCCCAGGATACATTCTTTTCTTAAATATTTACTGAGTGCCTACTATGTATTAGGCATGGGTGGTACAGAGTGGCAAATCCACACAGGATGTCTTAAACTCTTCACATCTATGCCTATCCTGGATCAACCCCAATTCTAAAAAGGCATAAACTATTCCAGTGGAGCAATGAAACATAAAATTCTGAAAATAGAAGATATTTTTCCCAACCATTTCAGGAAAAAATAGATATGTCAAAAACAATCTCAAAAAAGTATCAATTAGTTCTGCCACTAAAGATTTCTAGGAAAGGGATATCTTGAGTGATTTAATTATCCTGGGAATAGTTGATTTACTTTTGTTTCTCCGCATCCCTTCCAGTGTCTTACTGTTCTTGTTTCTGTAATCTATTTTTAATCTCAGCATTCAGAAGGTTAAGAGGAGAAAATAAATAGGAGACTATATCTAGGGTAATTTTGTCTGTTGGAAGAATTTTAACACCAAATGCTCAATCTTGATTCACTGAACAAATATTTAATAGCAATAATAGCTATTAATATGTAGCTACTAAGTGTCACACAATTTACATGGTATATTGGCTTTCTACTGCTGTGTAAAATATTACTATAAACTTAGTGGCTTTAAGAACACTCATATAGCAGCTCACAGTTCAGAAATTGGGCAGAGTTCACAAGTCCAGACAGGCTCAAGTGGGTTCTTGCTTGGAGTTCTCACAAGGCTGAAATAGGCTGAAATCAAGGTTTCAGTCCTGCTAGACTATTACCCAGAGACTCTAGGGAAGAATACGTTTTCAGTTTCATTCAAGTTGTTGGCAAAATCCAGTTCCTTCTATGTAGATATAGATATGTGGTACCCATTCCCTTACTGGTTTATAGCCGGAGGCTTTTCTCTCCTTTTAGAAGCCTCCTGCATTCCTTCTTCCAAACCCCCGTCTATCTTCAAAGCCAGCAACAAGATATCAAGTCTTTTTCATGCTTCAAATCTCAGCCTACTCCTGCCACTAGCAGGAGAAAACACTGCTTTTAAAAGCTTGTGTGAATCGATTAGTCTACCCTCAGCCCCATAATCTTCCTATACTAAAATCAACTTAATTACACATGCAAAATTCCTTTGCCAAGTAAAGTAACATAATCACAGGGGTAGTACCAAAGGGCAAAGGTCATACTACCTACCACACATATTTTAATCTAATCTTCATTACTAGTCATATTTTTTTGCAAAAGTATTTTATATTTATTTTCAAAGGATAATAAATGTAAATACTCTGGTGCCCAAATTCAGTTAATCACATTGTATCTAGACATCTCAATTTTATAAAGTATTTTCTCTTTTTGTGTTTGTTCCAATTTTTAAAAATTTTTTTATTATTATACTTTAAGTTTTAGGGTATATGTGCACAACATGCAGGTTTGTTACATATGCATACATGTGCCATGTTGGTGTGCTGCACACATTAACTCGTCATTTACATTAGGTATATCTCCTAATGCTATCCCTCCCCCATCCCCCCACCCCACAACAATCCCTGATGTGTGATGTTCCCCTTCCTGTGTCCATGTATTCTCATTGTTCAATT
The DNA here is from genome assembly GCF_028878055.3 of Symphalangus syndactylus. NCBI lineage: Eukaryota > Metazoa > Chordata > Mammalia > Primates > Hylobatidae > Symphalangus > Symphalangus syndactylus. Next base: position 31,629,752 of record NC_072433.2, read on the forward strand.
CCCAGCTGTGAGTGAGAACATGCGGTGTTTGGTTTTTTGTCCTTGGGATAGTTTACTGACAATGATCGTTTCCAGCTTCATCCATGTCCCTACAAAGGACATGAACTCATCATTTTTTATGGCTGCATAGTATTCCATGGTGTATATGTGCCACATTTTCTTAATCCAGTCTATCCTTGTTGGACATTTGGGATGGTTCCAAGACTTTGCTATTGTGAATAGTGCCACAATAAACGTACATGTGCATGTGTCTTTATGGCAGCATGATTTATAATCCTTTGGGTATATACCCAGTAATGGGATGCTGGGTCAAATGGTATTTCTAGTTCTAGATCCCTAAGGAATGGCCACACTGACTTCCACAATGGTTGAACTAGTTTACAGTCCCACCAACAGTGTAAAAGTGTTCCTATTTCTCCACATCCTTTCCAGCACCTGTTGTTTCCTGACGTTTTAATGATCGCCATTCTAACTGGTATGAGATGGTATCTCATTGTGGTTTTTATTTGCATTTCTCTGATGGCCAGTAATGATGAGCATTTTTTCATGTGTTTTTTGGCTGCATAAATGTCTTCTTTTGAGAAGTGTCTGTTCCTATCCTTTGCCCACTTTTTGATGGGGTTGTTTGTTTTTTTCTTGTAAATTTGTTTGAGTTCATTGTAGATTCTGGATATTAGCCCTTTGTCAGATGAGTAGGTTGTGAAAATTATCTCCCATTCTGTAGGTTGCCTGTTCACTCTGATGGTAGTGTCTTTTGCTGTGCAGAAACTCTTTAGTTTAATTAGATCCCATTTGTCAATTTTGACTTTTGTTGCCATTGCTTTTGGTGTTTTAGACATGAAGTCCTTGCCCATGCCTATGTCCTGAATGGCATTGCCTAGGTTTTCTACTAGGGTTTTTATGGTTTTAGGTCTAACATGTAAGTCTGTAATCCATCTTGAATTAATTTTTGTATAAGGTGTAAGGAAGGGATCCAGTTTCAGCTTTCTACATATGGCTAGCCAGTTTTCCCAGCACCATTTATTAAATAGGGAATCCTTTCCCCATTGCTTGTTTTTGTCAGATTTGTCAAAGATCAGATAGTTGTAGATATGCGGCATTATTTCTGAGGGCTCTGTTCTGTTCCATTGGTCTATATCTCTGTTTTGGTACCAGTACCATGCTGTTTTGGTTACTGTAGCCTTGTAGTATAGTTTGAAGTCAGGTAGCGTGATGCCTCCAGCTTTGTTCTTTTGGCTTAGGATTGACTTGGCAATGCAGGTTCTTTTTTGGTTCCATATGAACTTTAAAGTAATTTTTTCCAATTCTGTGAAGAAAGTCATTGGTAGCTTGATGGGGATGGCACTGAGCCTATAAATTACCTTGGGCAGTATGGCCATTTTCACGATATTGATTCTTCCAACCCATGAGCATGGAATGTTCTTCCATTTGTTTGTATCCTCTTTGATTTCATTGAGCAGTGGTTTGTAGTTCTCCTTGAAGAGGTCCTTCACATCCCTTGTAAGTTGGATTTCTAGGTATTTTATTCTCTTTGAAGCAATTGTGAATGGGAGTTCACTCATGATTTGGCTCTCTGTTTGTCTGTTATTGGTGTATAAGAATGCTTGTGATTTTTGCACAATGATTTTATATACTGAGACTTTGCTGAAGTTGCTTATCAGCTTAAGGAGATTTTGGACTGAGACGATGGAGTTTTCTACACATACAATCATGTCATCTGCAAACAGGGACAATTTGACGTCCTCTTTTCCTAATTGAATATCCTTTATTTCCTTCTCCTGCCTGATCGCCCTGGCCAGAACTTCCAACACTATGTTGAATAGGAGTGGTGAGAGAGGGCATCCCTGTCTTGTGCCAGTTTTCAAAGGGAATGCTTCAAGTTTTTGTCCATTCAGTATGATATTGGCTGTGGGTTTGTCATAGATAGCTCTTATTATTTTGAGATACATCCCATCAGTACCTAATTTACTGAGAGTTTTTAGCATGAATGGCTGTTAAATTTTGTCAAAGGCCTTTTCTGCATCTATTGAGATAATCATGTGGTTTTTGTCGTTGGTTCTGTTTATATGCTGGATTACATTTACTGATTTGCATATGTTGAACCAGCCTTGCATCCCAGGGATGAAGCCCACTTGATCATGGTGGATAAGCTTTTTGATGTGCTGTTGGATTCGTTTTGCCAGTATTTTATTGAGGATTTTTGCATCAATGTTCATCAAGGATATTGGTCTAAAATTCTCTTTTTTTGTTGTGTCTCTGCCAGGCTTTGGTATCAGGGTGATGCTGGCCTCATAAAATGAGTTAGGGAGGATTCCCTCTTTTTCTATTGATTGGAATAGCTTCAGAAGGAATGGTACCAGCTCCTCCTTGTACCTCTGGTAGAATTCGGCTGTGAATCCATCTGGTCCTGGACTTTTTTTGGTTGGTAAGCTATTAATTATTACCTCAATTCCAGAGCCTGTTATTGGTCTATTCAGAGATTGAACTTCTTCCTGGTTTATTCTTCGGAGGGTGTATGTGTCGAGGATTTATCCATTTCTTCTAGATTTTCTCGTTTATTTGCGTAGAGGTGTTTATTTTATTCTCTGATGGTAGTTTGTATTTCTGTGGGATCAGTGGTGATAACCCCTTTGTCATTTTTTGTTTCATCTATTTGATTCTTCTCTCTTTTCTTCTTTATTAATCTTGCTAGCAGTCTATCAATTTTGTTGATCTTTCCAAAAAACCAGCTCCTGGATTCATTGATTTTTTGAAGGGTTTTTTGTGTCTCTATTTCCTTCAGTTCTGCTCTGATTTTAGTTATTTCTAGCCTTCTGCTAGCTTTTGAATGTGTTTGCTCTTGCTTCTCTAGTTCTTTTAATTGTGATGTTAGGGTATCAATTTTAGATCTTTCCTGCTTTCTCTTGTGGGCATTTAGTGCTATAAATTTCCCTCTACACACTGCTTTGAATGTGTCCCAGAGATTCTGGTATGTTGTGTCTTTGTTCTCATTGGTTTCAAAGAACATCTTTATTTCTGCCTTCATTTCATTATGTACCCAGTAGTCATTCAGAGCAGGTTGTTCAGTTTCCATGTAGTTGAGTGGTTGAATTTGAATGTTGGCCTGCCTTGCTAGATTGGGGAAGTTCTCCTGTATAATATCCTGCAGAGTGTTTTCCAACTTGGTTCCATTCTCCCCGTCACTTTCAGGTACACCAATCACACGTAGATTTGGTCTTTTCACATAGTCCCATATTTCTTGGAGGCTTTGCTCATTTCTTTTTATTCTTTTTTCTCTAAACTTCTCTTCTCACTTCATTTCATTCATTTCGTCTTCCATCACTGATACGCTTTCTTCCAGTTGATCGCATCGGCTACTGAGGCTTGTGCATTCGTCATGTAGCTCTTGTGCCGTGGTTTTCAGTTCCATCAGGTCCTTTAAGGACTTCCCTGCATTGGTTATTCTAGTTAGCCATTCATCTAATTTTTTTTTTCAAGGTTTTTAACTTCTTTGCCATTGGTTCGAACTTCCTCCTTTAGCTCGGAGTAGTTTGATCATCTGAAGCCTTCTTCTCTCAACTCGTCAAAGTCATTCCCCATCCAGCTTTGTTCCGTTGCTGGTGAGGAGCTGCATTCCTTTGGAGGAGGAGAGGTGCTCTGATTTTTAGAGTTTCTGGTTTTTCTGCTCTGTTTTTTCCCCATCTTTGTGGTTTTGTCTACCTTTGGTCTTTGATGATGGTGACATACAGATGGGTTTTTGGTGTGGATGTCCTTTCTGTTTGTTAGTTTTCCTTCTAACAGTCAGGACCCTCAGCTGCAGGTCTGTTGGAGTTTGCTGGAGGTCTACTCCAGACCCTGTTTGCCTGGGTATCAGCAGCGGTGGCTGCAGAACAGCAGATATTGGTGAACTACAAATGCTGCTGCCCGATCCTTCCTCTGGAAATTTTGTCTCAGAGGAGTACCTGGCCGTGTGAGGTGTCAGTCCACCCCTACTTGGGGGTGCCTCCCTGTTAGGCTACTCGGGGGTCAGGGACCCACTTGAGGAGGCAGTCTGCCTGTTCTCAGATCTCAAGCTGCGTGCTGGGAGAACCACTACTCTCTTCAAAGCTCAGTTGGAAATGCAGAAATCACCCATCTTCTGTGTCGCTCACACTGGGAGCTGTAGACTGGAGCTGTTCCTATTTGGCCATCTTGGATCCATCCCCACCATTACTAGTCATTTAAAGTTGGGTATTGCTATTCCCAATTTTCACAAAGTGTGATGTCCAAGGTCACACAATTGTTATGTACTATAGCAGTGGTTGAAGCTCAGGTCTTTCTAACTCTATATTGCTGTTTTTTTGCACAATTCCACAATCAACAAAACTTTTCTGAGCTCCTATTTTGGTTATAATCTAGAGATAAAGAAATGAATAATGCCTTTCCTTGTCCACTGGAAAAAAAAATCTAGCAGGTTCCTTTTTATCCAATTAGTCAGTAATTAAATAATTCCTAATATTACTATGTGTTCTTTTAAGGACTGTTTTTATGTTAGCTCATTGAATCCCCACAATAATATGAAGTAACTGCAATCATTTTCCCTGAGATTAAACTACCTGTGGCTGGCAAAGTTCACATTGTATCAGAGACACTTGGCCTCCAGAGTTCATGCTTTTAACCACGACATATACTGTCTCCAAACCATCCACATGTAAGTTCCATATTCAAGATCAGGTCAAGGAATGTAAGTAAATGTTCCACACATCATATTATATTTTGTTTTACAGTGTCAAAATCCACCTTATATTATGTTGTAAAGTAACATTTCCTTATTCTCAGTGTTGACTTGGATTTGAGGATTTCCTAAAATATCTGGAGCTCTCACAACACTGGACTGAGTAGTATTCTCCCGACCTTCTCTTTGATAGGAATCCTCTCTAATTTGCCATAATCCTCACCACCCCCTATTGTCTCCATGCATTAAAAGAATCAACGACCATTAAATATCCTCTAACACTATTGCATTTTATTATAGCAGAGAAATATTTTTTTCAGCACTCATCCTAAGTAAAACATTGAAAGATAAACTAGGAATTGGAGACAGCAAACATTAAGTCCTCCTCCCTTAATTTTAACTGCCCAATCTCTATAGGAGTTTACATTAGTTGACAACCTTTGCTTCACCTAGACACCATTTAATTGGCTTGAGGAATTCTATACCATCTTCAAGTAAAAGAGAATATTGGAATGAGCTCTGAAATTGTAGGATTTGAGTAGGACAAAGGAAATTTTTTAAATCTCATATCCAGCCACTAGGAGGAGGAAACACACTTTCCAAATGTAATTGTAGGTCATTATATCTAATTTTAAACTTAACCACACATTTAAAATGTTAAATTTAAATTGATGAGCATCTACCTCATCTGAATCTATGGTGATGTTTACCCTTTGTCTTTGCAATGATTTTTTGTGAATTAATCAATTCTCTTGCATATCCTTTTTTATTTCTAACATTTATGTTTGATAATCTTTGTGTTGCTTTCCAAAAAGCATTTTGCCCATAACATTTGGGCCACATTCCGGGAAAACAGAACTAGCAACCCATTGGAAAATCAGTAGGCTATATGCCTGAAGAGCACACGTGTTTGTGTTAGATAAATGTCTCCCTACCTGGTTTTTGTTCAGCCCATCTACCTATATAAAACTTCACAGCGGCCACATCTGTATTCAGCCACCACTCTTTGTAAAAGGGACAGCTTGAGAACCTATTAAAAATACATTGTTACTATGAGTATTTTGTTCCTTTTTGCTATATAATAAGCTGAAAACTACAGTAGGTGAGCATTCTATGGGGAAGACTGCTGTTCCTTTTATTGACTTTATGGCCACACAAACTAATAGAAAATGCATTTTATATCACACAGGTGAACTCAATCACGCTGAACTCAACAGGATGGAATATTTTCCCTACATTTAAGTTGTAAATGGCAGGTTGGTTTACAATAAGTATCTGGGACAATAAAATGTCACTTCTTTATACAGTTTTATTATAAAAAATACGTATGTTGTAAATAATATTTTAAATTTCTGACTATGTAGCTATTGCTTATTATAGAAAATTTGAAAGTTCTTAAGAAGTATATGGAAAATAAATAACGCCCACAATTTTACCATCAGAACTCTCAGTATATAGAAAAAGTGAATTTCTTTTTCCATATTAACTTTACATGGGCACAGATATTTATGCCATGACTATTTTTCTATAAAATACACAGTTTATAAACATGATATTTCATGACTTAACATGAATTATTCGATAATTTTTCTATTTTGAGGTATTTGAAGTTATTTCTCTTCGTATCTATCCATTCCTTTTTCTTTTTTTCATTTTATTTCTTTAAAAAAATATTTACTGTGATTTATGTTCACACAGGAAACTGTTAGCGTGCTATTCTACTTCTTTCCTTCAGATGAAATTCTGGATATAGAGTTACCAGTCACAGGCTGTTATTATTACTGGTGGTGTCGTTGTTTGTAGTAATAGTAATGTTCTCACTTGTAAATGGTGTTCAGTATATGGAAAATTCTCTTTTAGAAAGATTGCACAAATATGCCATTTCATTTTGAGTATAGTGGTGCCCCAGAGCAAGTAATTTAAAAGCATCAGTTCTCTACCATGATATCATGAGAACCCGCCAAGTACAGCCCCTAGATCACTGGTAGGAAGAAAGAAGTCACAGAATTGAGCTACCCATATGCCTTCCAGGATGCAGTTTCACTGGATATTAGTTCTCTTGGTCTAAATGTAGAAGTCCCCATAGGACAGAAGCATAACTCAGTTAAATGCCAGAGCCCAGTTTTCTGGATACTGCATACAGTTCCTTGCCACATTCTAGCTTCTAACTAGAGCATGTTAATCTTGACACAGCCAATAGATATGGGGGAACATCCTTTATAGCAAACATAAAAAAGATGTGCAGGTTAAATCACATGTCAAATAATTAAAAGTGCTCATTCCAAAGACAAATAGTTAAATGAGGAAAGTAACTTTAAACTGAAAATTTCTTCTAAATTAGATTTCTATATATGTCTTTATATATTTAATAGACTTATTTGAGCCTTTAAAATGTATCTAAATATCCATATACATAAAATTTTGACATCATATTTCATTCTGTGTTAAAATATATTGAAAAAATTACTAAGATCATTTTTTGCTAGGGTGATAACATAATTTATAATCTGGAACTTATTTTTAAAGAGATAGGGTCTCACTATGTTTCTCAAGCTGGTTTCAAACTCCTGGGCTCAAGTGTTCGTCCCACATCGGCCTCCCAAAGTACTGGGATTACAGGCATAAGCCACCACACCAAGCCTAATCTGGGACATTTTGAGAGTTTAAGGGATGACTATTATTAATTACAACAAGAAAATTGACATAAACCAGAATTATCTCAGGCAAACCAAGAAGGATGAGCTTCTTAACTCTTGTCTAAAAAGCCGTATCATGGCCTTTGCTTTCTGATGTTTCTATTTTTCAGTGAGTAAATAAGCAATTGATAATCCATAAAACACCATTTTTACCACACACTTACCCATTTTATTTCATATAACACAGCCAGCATTTTGTTTTTCCTGAGTAGGATGATTTGTAATAATGGGGTTATTTACTATTATTTTACATTGAGTACGGCAGCAATTCTCAACTTGATTATTATCTAACATGTCAAGATGAGTTACAGAGGAAAAAAGGGCCCTTATAGACCCCTTTTTTTATCTTATTTGATCTTATTTTTAAAATATTTAATTAATGTCCATAGAAGGGGTCCAAATATGGGACATTACATAACAGATACGTTGTCAGGGTTGGAAGAGGAGGATACTTTTAAGAAACACCGACCTAAAATTGATAAAAGTGTAAGCTCAGTGGCCTATATCTAAAGCTCTTAAAACTCCAGCCCCATCTATATTCCTAAGCCAGTTTCTCCTTTCTCCAAATGTAATTCATAAATTCTATCCAAAATTATCTAAACACTTGCCTGCTTCTCTCTCTTCTTCTATTTGCTAAATCCAAGTTTTGGGTGAGTGAAGATCAGGAACTTTACCCAATTTCTTCAATTTCCTTTTACAACACTTCTCCCTCCCCAACCCCTTTCACCCAGACACACACACACACACACACACACACACACACACATCATGTGAGAGACCCAAGGGCCATCATTTGGTCCCTGCTGATATTTCTGTGAGAGACAAGACTTGCAATAAAATTAAGTTAAAATAATTATCCTATTGTTAGATGTTAGGTTATTTACATTTTATTTCTATCCTAAAACATTTTTTAGTGAATAGAATGGAGATACTTGGGTAACAAAAGTAGAAAAACTTTAAAATTTCTCTTGTCCATAAAAACAGATATGCCGTATATTTGAGGCAGAATTGCTTGTAAGTCCTACCACTTGGCTTAAGTTCATGTCTTCCATTGACTTAGAGTAACCTTTATGTCTTTTCTGCTTTTAGCTATAAAAATACTCTGTTAAAAACTTAAAATCAGATACACAATTCCTAGCAATTTAGACTTAATATTATCATCTCGATTTCATAGATGCTAAGTTGCCTGAATGGTGTTTAGAAGCTATCATTTCACATTGATGTAATTAAGAAGATATGGCCCCAGAAAAAATGAACTACAAAAGCCACCCACAGACCACTTCCATCTTTGGATTGCAACATGCAATTTACCTATATAACAAAACTGCCTATGTACCCCTGACCCTAAAATAAAAGTTTTTGGAAGTACTGAGACAGACAGGTGGGACGGGCTCTCTGGCAAAACTTCAGCCGTCCTGTGCTCTGAGGTGGAGCCTCAGGAACTTCCCGCCATTTGCAGTGGGGAGGAGCTTGGCCCCGCCTCTTCCTGTGTGGAACCTGGGTTTCAAAGGGTGAGGCTGGAAGTGCACCAAGAGGAACTCTGGCCTTGTGGGGAGGCTCTGTTTCCCCCTTTTCTTCCTTTTCACCCAATAAAACCCTGTCTTACCATTCAAATTGTCTGAGAACCTGAATTTTCGTGGCCGTAGGACAAGAACCCCGTCTTTAGCTGAACTAACGGAAAGTCCTGCAATAGTACTACTTTAAAACTTATTATATTTTTAGCTTTTTAATAATATATTCAATGATATAATTAAATAATTATTATTTCTTTTAATGGTGTCATTCTGTATCATCATTTTTTCATACAAAGATGCCTACACTGTTCTTGGGGTCTTGAATTTGATTTATCCATCAATTAGCTGATTAAATATCTACAATTATTGTTGTTGTCTTAGTTTTTATCTTCTGGAAAGCATATAATAATCAGATTTTCTAAGTGATTGAGGAGCTTAGACATATCTTTGTATTGTTATTACATACGAATCAAAATTTGACTATGAAGAGAAGTTGGAGTTCATAACTTTTGCACCACAATAATAAAAAAATGTTACTCCATTATATTCTGGCATCTCGTAGTGCAGATAAAAAGTCTGAAGTAAGATTTTTTATTTTTTTATATCTAATATTTTCCACACAATTGTTAGATTAACTCTTCTATCTTGAATTTGAAATTTTCATTAAGTAATGAATATTACTTGATACACTTGATACTCCTGTTTCAGTAGTTGGTCCTAATATATTGTGATCATTCAGGCTGTAGATTTAAGCTTTTCTGTAGCCAAAGAACAATATTCTGTATGAATATTGACCAGCTACTACTTACCCATCCAATCATTCAGTTTTCCTGAATAAGTGAAATAAACTGATGATAATAATTTCCTTTTATTTTTATCTCTAAATATTTTCACTCTGAGATACTTCCTTAAACTTGTTTTCCATATTCTTAAGTCATTTATGTGCAGAATTTGTGCCGCCTGTAGATATTTACAGATATAGTAAATATAATCAGTTCTTTTATCCCTTTTTACTCCTGTTTACCTCTCATCCAGGTTTTTCTTTCATCTCTGAGATGATAACCTACTGTGTATTGTCTGTCAAATCAATAAAACCATTTTCTTGATATTTTGTGGAGGGAACAAAACAGATGTGGCTAAAATGTATTTTTATTCAGTGCAGATATTTTAATGATTATATTTTCCTTTCATTTCTTGAGTTCTACATTCAGGTTTATGCTATTTTTTCTCTTTTTTTACATGCCTTTCTGTTTTTTAAGTGATTTAGAAGGGTTACGAAATAAAGAAATCTAATATATTGTTAATAATTTATTCCCCCTTGTGTACTGTTAGAACACATTTTTTAAAATACTTGTAGTTCTCAGGATGAAGATTTTGTTATTAGTTGAGCATCCCAGCCAATGTGCACGAAAGGAGATGCCGTGCCTCTCGAAAATACAACATGGTTTGTTTTGTGTTTTTACTTATTTTTGATTTATCTGTTTATCATTATTAATATTGTTATATTGTCTGTGGATGTCTGAACTGAAACCATAAACAGCTATCCAGCTTGCCAGTAAGATAAAATTGTAGTAATTGATGTTCTATGAAAAATATCTTTTAAAATTTTTGTTATTGCTGGTTTTTCCCCTTCTTTTTGTGAATTCTTTGTGTCAGATGCCAGCTACAACTAATGTAGCCAATCATCTTTCCTAGTATTGGGATGGGACAGATCTTTCCGTTATTTTTTATAGCTTTGAGATTTAAAAAATGGTTATATCCAAATTGCCTCTTCTAAAACCATTGCTACCACGGTCACCATCTCAGCCCCAATACCAACCACATCTCTTTGAGAAATCACTTTTCAGATCTGTTTTCACCAGTGGCCTCCCGTTTTAGCGGGCAGCATAACCCCAGCATTTCCTGGCTCGGTTCCTTCGGGCACTACTCAGGTGAATGGCATGCTTCTACCAGCCACCCAGAGCAGCTGGTGCAGGGTTCCAGCTCACTGGAATCATCTGAGATTCCAAATAGCCACGATAACCAAAGGAAATTGAAATAAACTATGTTAATTTTAAATCCCACTCCCACCTCTATGCTCATGGACTACAGGATCTCCGCCATTTACCTTTAGACTGTCCAAAACTTTCCTTTATGGAAGGTAATTTCTAAAGTGGTTTGTGTTTTTATGTACTGATTACAGTTGTACTGTTTATGGTTAGATGAATAAAACACATAGACTAGAATTGGGAACTAGGGAAGAGAACAAACTAAATCTTTAGTTACTTAAAGATATTTTTCAATTTTGTAGTTTGTGTGTGAATGTGTGTGTGTGTGCTTATATATGTGTATCTGTGAATATTTGTGTTTCTCTTTTGTTACTTTGAAATATTCTCAAGATACTATAATTTTCTCGAGGTATTCTGTGCTGACTCTGTTTTCTTTGTTGTTCTGACTTCCAAACAACTAAGAGCCACATTTGCATCTCAGTGAAGTATAGTCTGACATGAATTCTTGAAATATGATTTCCCTGAGGCTTTACCTTCCATTCTAATTTTTATATTTCCTATTTATGCTTTTTAATCTATTACATATATTTAACATTGATTGTATATATTCTTATATATCATCAAATTACTTACGTATAAAATGGGCTGCAATTAAAGGACTATTACAAATAATTTGAAGCATATATTTATTAAAAGAATAGTGTGACCATTAAATTCATAGATTGCCCCAAAAAGAGGGCCCTTAAATCATGTCTTCCAATTTTAGCATATGTAAGTATTAAATAAATCACAAATCTAAAGCCCAAAGAAGAGAAATACCTCCTTCATGTCTCCTAACTTATACTCTGGAACACACTAATTTTCACCACTGATTTATTATTTATTTTTATACCTGACATTTTAAATAACTATAGGAATCATAACAGCCAAATAAACATATGAGGGATTCTATAAATTCTTATTTTTAAACTAGAATGCTGTGCAGGTAAAATAGTGATACAGAGATCTACATTCTTATAATTAAAATTCAATTTATATTACGAATCATACATGTGAGATTTTAAGTAGTATATTAATATGAACTCTGTGCAAATCATGTATTTCACACACACACACGCATATATAAATTTTGAGATGTTTTTACCATTAACACTAGTTATTCCTTTAGTACAGCACTAAACATAAATAATTTAAAATCGTAGTTTTCTATAGTATTTCAATTTTTTTGTTTTTGAGATGGGGTCTCGTTCTATCACCCAGATTGGAGTGCAGTGGCATGATCTCCGCTCACTACAACCTCTGCCTTCCAGGCTCAAGCAATCCTCCCATCTCAGCCTCTCAAAAAGCTGGGATTACCGGTGTGTGCCACCATGATGAGCTAATTTTTTTGTGTTTTTGTTAGAGTTGGGATCTCACCATGTTGCTCAGGCTGGTTTCAAACTCCTGAGCTCAAGTGGTCCGCCTGCTTTGGCCTCCCAAAGTGCTGGGATTAGAGGTGTGAGCCACCACACTTGGCCCAACATTTTAATTTTTAACAAGTAATTATAACATTTATAATGAAAATCTCTTCTAATTAATTTTTGGAGGGAAAGGAACATTTATTTTTTACGGCCAAAATATTAAAAACATGTTAAATTTTCTAAAATGTTTTTAATCTTTATATTTAGTTATATCCAAATAATTTGAATTTGAATCCTACAAAGGGTTTACAGACATCTTTATCTCATTTGTTAATCAGAGGCCATGCTATGCTGATGGTTTTCTCTTTCATAATATGAAGCACTTCATTTTTTTACTCAACTTTATTATTTTATTATTTATATTGTTTTCTTTCTTTCTAAAACATACTACAATTCTGTTTTTCTTAGTTATCTATGAATCACCATTGTTTGCATATTATAGTATCTCAATGTTTTTGCATTGAAATAATGTTTAACAATTGAAAATAGAATGTAAAATTTGTACACTCTATCATCGTAGATCTCAGATGTTGGAGTTCATAATGAACCTCATTTTGAAAGTGAAGATTGGATTTTTGAATAGAAATTTAATGTATTATGTTTATGGGGGAGATAACTTATAGGGGCATTGTGCATATCTCCAAACTTTTGTAGTTTATTACAAAAGAAGAAAAAAAAGAAACAGAAGCAGGTGATCTGAGTCAAGTTTTTTTATCATAGCCATGCATTAGATATACCCTGGAGATTAGCGTTTGCCAAGTATACATCAGTTAAAATAAATGAGTACATAGAACTACTGGCTTTGTATGAAGCAGGAGAAAACCCAGTTTCCCCTCAATTATGGCATTTTGTGCTATCAAAACACTAACAATTGAAAATCATGGCAAGTACCAACTCATCTTTCTCAGTTAGCATGTGTGTACATGTATTCATCTTAGTCTTACAGTCAATTGTATCTTAATACCTAAAAGGAGATCATCAAACAGAAAATGAAAGAAAAAAAGTCTCAGCTGTAACTCTAGAACAAAATCTCTACTTCCTTTCTTCTTGGACCCCGTTTGAAGTGGCTCTGAAATGCAAGTAACAAACTGCACTATCTTGATATTCCGTAATGATGTTTTACTCTTTATGTCAGCCTTTTCTGTCATTGTCATTGTCGTGCATGTTTCTGACATTTTATGCCAATGTTTATCTGTTGGATATCACAGACTTTATCAGAAAACATTGACAGTTATACATAACATTTTCTGAAGAATCAGATGATATTACTGTTTCTCCTTAATTTGTCTTATATTTTATGTATCTTTGTAATAAAATATATCTTAAAATAATACTTTTCATTTTATAGTTTTATAGATTGTAAAGCATTTTCTTATGTGGCTCAAATTTAATTATCACATACTCTGTAAACTTAATAAATCATTGTGTTATTTAATTAAAGAGGCTATAAAATCTCAGGATCTAACTTGATAAAGGTCATTCAACTTATACAATGACAAAACTGGATCAGAGTCTGTGGTTTTTCAGTAATTAATAAAAACCAATGTTTACAAAATATTTATGATATGTGAAGCCCTTGGCAAGTTCATTTCATTTAGTTGTACAACTTCCCTATGAGAAAGAAATTATTAGTATTTCAATTTTACAGTAACTGAGGCTCAGGAAGGTTAAGTACTTTGCCTGCAATCACAGATACAGTAAGTGAAGGAGCCAGTATCCAAACCCAGACAATCTGCTTTCAGAGCCCACCTTTCTTAAATGCTAAACTTTAAGCTTAATAGTATGTATTTTGCACTATTTATCAATGGCTATTAATTTAAATAGGAATACACAAACTTGTGATGGGACACCACTGATTATACTATAATTGAAAAGCTACACCAGTTACTTAAGTCAAGCATAAATACAGAAAAGGGCAAAAATCATTCTTGTGCACTTTGGGAAATTTTCACAAAGGGAAAATACCTGTGTAATCAATAAAAAGGTCAGGAGTTCAACACTAGTCTGGCCAACCTGGTGAAACCCCGTCTCTACTAAAAATACAAAAAAATTAGCTGGGTGTGGTGGCGTGTGCCTGTAATCCCAGCTACTCAGGAGGCTGAGAGGGGAATTGCTTGAGCCAGGGAGGTGGAGGTTGCAGTGAGCATTTTGGAAAGTTTAATATGTTTTTAATATTTTGACCTTAAAAAATAAATGTTCCTTTCCGGAGCTTTTCCAGAGTGAGACTCGGTCTTAAAAAAAAAAATTAGTACACTAGAACCCTAGCCCCCCCACATTATACATGTAACACCCATGTAACTAACAAGCACAAGTACCCCCAAATCTAAAAATGAAAACGTCAACAGACCTCACCATGCTTAACACCACCACCCTCAAGTCGTTCCACCTCTCTTTAAAGACCACTACCTTTCTGACTGTTAACACCATGGTTTATTTTGCCTTAATGCTGAACTTGATATACATAGATGTGTACAATATATAATCTTTTGGATTCGGTTTCTTCTAGATTTTTTAAATGAGATTCATCAATATTATTGCAAAGAACAGAAGTTTGTTCATTCTCTTTGCTGTATAGTACACTAATATGTGAATATTTAAAACTGATATATCCTATTGTTGATGGGCATTCTAGAAGTTTCCAATTTATGGGTATTATGAATAGTGTTGCAATACATTTTGTAAACTAAAGGTGTAAATTTTGTAATAACACTTTAGTCCACAGATACACACATTTCTGTTGGAATGCACCTAGGAAGGAAAAACTCAGTCACAGTGGATGTGTATTTTACTTCATATCCACTGAAGTATATTTACTTCAGTAAATATTATCTGAGAGTTTTCCAAAGTAGTTTTACTGATTTATATTTCTACCTTATTGTATAAGAGTTCTTCTTTTGCATATTTTCATCAACATTTGGTGTCTTCTGGTTTTGTTTCTGTTTTTTTTATAATTGTATCCATTCTTGTTGATGTGTAGTGTTATATCATTGATGTTGACGAGTTCTTTTTGAAATATTTTTTGGTTATTTGGATATTCTACTTCAGAAATTGCCTACTGAAGTCTTTTGCCAGGTTTTCTTTTTTAATTAAATTGTCTCTTCTTCTATTGAAATGTAGCTCTTTATTATGGATATAAGTTGTGTGTGTGTGCATGCGTCCGTGCACTCTCATCCTCTTTGGGCTGTCATTTTACTTTCTTAATGGCATCTTGTCATAAACGGAAACTCTTAATGCACAATTATAATTTTATCCATCTTTACATTTTAGTTAGTGCTATTCACGGTTTACTTAAGCAATTTTAGTCTGCTCCAAGGTCATAAACGTTCTATTCTATACTTTTTACTATACAGTTGCATTGTTTTGTTTTTATCATCTATAATCCAGTGGAGTTAATTTTTGTTTCATGGTGTGATGTAATAATTTATTTTTTAAATATGATTATCGAATTGAGCAGTACCATTTATTGTGAAGACCATCGTTTTCCCCACTGGATGGCAATAGTGTCCATATTGCAGATCTGGTAATCTATCAGGTCTCCTTCTGGACTCTGGCCTCTATTCTGTTACAGTGATCCATTTGTCTATTCTTATGTTAATAGCACAGTGAACTGCTTACTTCAGATTTATAGTGAGTCTGGATATCTGGTAACGTGAGTTCACCGGCTTTGCTTTTAAAGATTATTTTGGCTATTTTAGGTACTCTTCATTTCCAGATAAATTTTAGAAGCAGCTTTTAATTTTACAGAGGAGTATTTGCTGAGTTTTCAATAGTATTAAATTGAACCTATACATCATTTAAGTCAATCTTACAATTTTGAAATTTCCAATTTGGAAACATCGTATATCCCTTTATTAATGGAATCTTTTGAATTTTTTTCAGTAATAATGTATAATGTTCTGTGACAACATTCTGCAAATTTTGATTATATTTGGCCCTTGGTATTTCCTATTCTGTTTTAAATGCTAGCATTTATATTTTACTTATTTATATTTTATATGGACATAAATAAAATGTATGTATTTTTATTTATTTATATATCATTCATTACTTTTATACAGGAACACATAATATAGATGTAGCATTATATAAGAATTATTATATAAAGCTTGCATTAAATAGCTTCTAAGCCCTAACAATTACATAGATCTTTTTGGATTTTCTGTATACTCATCCATGTCTATGTAAATGATATATCTGTTTCTTCTTTTCTAATTCCTATACCTTTTATTTTTATTCTTTTTGGTTTATTACTAATTTCTTCATTCATTTATTAAATGTTTGCCTAATTGCACTGTCTACGACTTTCAGTAAAATGGTGAAAAGATACAGCATACGTCTTTGACTAGTAGGCAAATTCAGGGCAGGATAATACTTATGTTACTATTTCAAAAGACAATTGCTGTTGAATTTTAAAACACGCTGTATAAATAAAATATATTAATTTCATCTCTAGTTTGTTATAGTTTCTTTTGGTATAAGTGCTTGTTGAATTATATCATTTTCTCAGTATCTATTTACATAATCGTGTAATTTTTATCTTTATTTTTATTTTTATGTTTTAATGTAAAAAGTTACAGTGCTTGGTTTCAAATCTTATATTATGTGTGTATTCCTCAATTAAATCTCATTTGGTCATGATATACTATAGATTTTATATGTCTTTGGGTTCAGTTTGCTAGTATCTTGTACAAATATTTCAGATTAGTTCATCTATGTTCATAAGAAATATTGACATGTTGTATCTGTGTTAGTCATGTATTTGCTTTGATAATAAACATACATTGATCACATATATTGTGATGGGAAGTGTTACCTGAATTTTTATTCTCTGAAAGAGTTTGTATAAGTTTGTTGCTATATTTTTCAAATGTTTGGATAAACCAGTAAAATCATTTAGACTAGAAGTTTTTTTGTTTTAGAAATATTTATTTACATACTTAACTTTTATAGAATTATTGTTTAAAAATTTCTACTAGATAACATAATTTATAAAATTTAATAGATTTCTGTATCTTCTCAGTTTTGGTAAACTGTTTTTCAAGAAATTTATCAATTTCATCTAATTTATCTTAAATCTGTCAAATTTATTACAAATTTGATTGTAATATCCTCTTTTCTTTTCAATATCTGTGGAATTTGTAATGATGCCCTTTATTTCACTCCTGAAACTGGGTTTACTGGTGTTCTCTATTGTAAAGAATTCCCCATTCCACTGATTTCCATACTTTCTTTGTTTCTGTTTTGTTGTTGTTGTTGTTTGTTTGTTTTAGCTTTTGATATGGAAGACTAAATCATGGATATTAAGCCTGTATTATTTTAAAATGTATATATTTAGGCTATATATTTTCCTTTGAGCTCTTTTATTGCATTATGCACCTTTTGATATGTCACATTACATTACTCTTCCATTTCAACATGTTTTCTAATTTTCATTTTAAATTCTCCTTTCACCCAGGAGTTGTCTCACATGCTGTTTGTTCCTTTCTTATCTTCTGTTAGATTAATCAATTCTTTAAAGAATTCATGTCCCCTTTATTAGCTTTGTAGTTATAGTTATTTACATTTTTTTCTCTTTTTTGAGATAGGGTCTCACTTCTTGCCCAGGCTGAAGTTCAGTGGCACAATCTCAGCTCACTGCAGCCTCTGCCTCCCACATTCAAGCAATTCTCCTGCCTCAGCCTCCCAAGTAGCTGGGATTACAGGTGGGTGCCACCATGTCTGGGTAATTTTTGTATTTTTAGTAGAAATGGGGTTTCACCATGTTGGCCAGGCTGGTCTTGAACTCCTGACCTCAAGTGATCCGCCCACCTCTGCCTCCCAAAGTGCTGGGATTACAGGTGTGAGCCACCACATCCCACCTACAACTTTTATACTAGTTTCACTATACGCACCTTGACTTATTAGAGCCTAATATAAATTAATGCATTTATCATTTTTAGTATAATGCTAGGATCTTTTCATCTTTTACCTCCATAGAACCCTTTCTTAGCTTTTGTATTATTAAATTCAATTAAATTCTAAACTTCAAAAAAATTATTATTTGTATAATCAATGTTTGTATAGATTCTGCTACGTATTTACTTTTTCTTTTCCCTTCACTCCTTCCTGCTGCATTTTCGTATGTGCTCAACTTCTCACTGAAGTACTCACCTTAGTACTTCTTTCAGTGTTTGTTTCCTGACAACAAATTATGTGTTTCTGTATGTTGGAAATTTAATTTGTTTTTCCTTAATGTTTGAAAGATATCGTCTCTGAGCATACAAATATAATTTGCCAGTTATTTCCCTTCTGCACATAAAATGTGGTATCCAGTTGTATTGTGGCTTTTGTCTTTTCAATTTAGAAGTCAGATGAAAGTATTATGGTTACTCTACAGATCTCTCTTGTCCTCTACCCTTAACTACTTTTAAGATTTGCTTCTTGTCTTTGGTGCTCAGCAGTTTGAATGAAGTGTGACAAGGAGTAGTTCTTCTCATGTTTATCCTGTTTAGATTCTTGGAAGTTCTTGAACCTGTCAGGTGATGTCTTTGATCAGTTTTTGATAATGTCTTGGCCTTTACTTCGCTGGGTAAAGCACCTGTGGCTTGTTATTTCTTCCCCATATGGGCCTTCAATGACATACACATCAGACATTTTCACCATGTGCTAAAGCTGTCTTACACATTGCTGACTTTTTTGTGGTAGTTTTCCTTTTTTCACTCTTTGTGAGTTTCAGTTGTATATATTCTACAGCTTTTCCTTTAGATCACTTATTCTGTCTTGATTTGGGTCCAATATGCTGTTTAATTATTTTTTGTTTTAGTTGTTAATTTCAATTATTACTTGTTGTAGTTCTCAAATTTGTTTCAGTCCTTATTTTTCAAAGATTCCAGTTCTTTGGTAGAATGATTCATCTTATGTTTTTCTTCTCTTCAATACATTAATTAATCTTATTTTAAAGTTCATGTAACACATTTATTATCTAGATCACATAAGGGTCTGCTTTTTTTCCCCATTATCTTGATCTTATTTTAATTTAGCCTCCTAAGTTTTGATGGAATGCCAGGTGTTATGTTTTAAATGCCGTAGAGGCTTTGAAGGTTGTTGTCTTCCTTCCAGAAGATTCGATTATCCTCTAACTATCCCTTTGGCAAGTAGGGTCAAATCAATACAGTCTAATGAGGGATTGAGCTGACTTAAGGCGGAATTTTGGACTGAAAAATATGCATGTCCCTTAGCCACTAATTTACTCCCATTCTCAATGTATTTACCTATGTTCTTCTGCACTGACAGATCTCAAACTCCAATGATGGTCTTCCTAATACACTGAGAGCATCAAAACTCCACTAAAATTTCAGCTGTTGTTGGTTTGGTTCCTTATCCTCTTGTCCAATGTATTTAAGGAATAAACAAATGTCTTTTTATGAAACTTCAGTCAGAGTGAACAACAAAAATGCAAATTCACCTCTGTGAGCTTACCTTCTCTTAGAGCTTTACCCTTCAAATCTTAGATGTCTCCAATGTCTTCAGACAGATGTCTTTTTTTTTTTCAGTCTGGTCTTTCTATTTTTTCCTGGTAAAAGTGTTGATTTGCCATCAGATACTCTGGCTTAGCCAAACAACAAAAAAAGCCTATGGTACAGCTTTAATTGCAAATTTTATGCAATTATTGCATTTTATTTCTTAAAATAAATGAGATATCTATTGCATATGCAACAAAGACTGTTGCATTGCCTGTGTGTATTTGCAATTTTCATACAAAAGTAGATTTCACCCAAATGTAAATGTTTTTCTGTATAAGAGCCTATGATCTGTGATTTGCTTTTAAATGCCTAAAAAAGGGCTGAATTGGGGACTTTGGAATGCAATTGCTAACTTAGTTAAGCTCTAAAGCACTGCCACTCTGTGGTAACTCTGAGACATAGCAGCCCCCTCTATATTTCTATTGATGGGATGCCCCAGAAAGTTAGTTCAAAATTCCCTTCCACTGTTATTTAGAAAGCTGAAATATTTCTGTTCAGTGCAACAGTCCAGCTACTCTATACTTCATCGCTTGCACCTCTCTTTCTATCCAGTTTTCCAAATCTGAAGTCTAGCCTTAGGTTCTCTTCCTTAAGATAACCTGAGTCAATAGGAAAGTGTTAAGTCTCTGGCACTTATTTGTGATGTGGTCTTAGGCTCATTACTTATTCTCTCTTTCATCACCAAAAAAAAAAACAAAAACAAAAACAAAACCAAAAAACCAGCAATGTTAGCAGGCATATTCACTTTGTGAAAATTCACTGAGCTATACATTTGTGTGTATGTGTGTGTGATATTTCAATAGAATTAATTTTAAAAGAGGTTAATAATACATATTTAAGTGCATCCTCAAAAGAATATTCTGAGCATTTAAATGTATAATGTCACCTCCACAGCGAGGCCTACACTGACCTTCTTTTTCAAAATTCTAATCTTTCCTCTTCATCCCCATCCACACAAATCTAGACATCCCAGCATTTTTACTCAGTTCTGTTTTCTTTTTTTTTCCTACAGCACTTAGTATCTTTCAAAATGTTATATAATTGACACATTGTATATTTCTCTCTTTCCTTGCCTCATAAAGGCAGGGATCTTTGCTTGGCTCCTTGGTTTACAAAAAGTGCCTAGAACAGTGCTTGGCACATAGCAGTGCTCAAAAGAAGTTGTTGAATGTATGAGCTGGAACTCAGCATAGTTATTGTTGCATAATGATAGCTTACATTTAAAAAATACGATCATCTCATTATCATCAAGGTTTCCACTAAAGGCTTTTGTTCTCAGATCTTAAATATGGCCTATGGACAAGAAAGGTGCTGATGAGTAGATGGTATAGTATCAGATATTGCTAGGAAAGAACACTTAATACAACTGAATGGTACAATTTAAAAGCATTAATTTGATGGTATGTAAATCACATCTCAATGAAGATGTTATTTTAAAAAACAAAAGTACATGATTAGCTCTTCAAGAGGAGAAAAATGTTTAACTCCTGGTTCTGACACTAACTTATTTTTTTATCTTATATTGGTATTTCCCTCTTGTCCTCAGTCTTCTCATATACAAATTGAATGTGTTGGTTAGTTAAATACTAAAACCCATTCCAGCTCTAATATTCTGCCTTTTTAAAAATCAGCTTCTGCAAAGATGGAGAGAAAAGAAAGTCAATGAATATTGCGCCTTCAAATTGCTCTTCAATCTGGAGCACACACTCTTCAAAAGCGTTGGGCTGAGAGGATGAGCTCCTTTTTACATATATACATTTACATACAGACATGTAAACACACAAATCCATACATGCATACAAATATCTAACTATCTATTTTTGTTGGAAAGGAAATAAGACAATGAATATTGATTTCTTGGTTTCCACATAATCTTTTCCAAAACAGCTTTTCCAGTTCAAAAAAGTAGATCACGGATTACAAAGGCACTGATTCCCCTGCCTGCATACCAGAGTGTACCTTAGGGGCCATCTGGAATCTCAATGCTTAACAAAATTAGCTTGGTTTAATTTGAGTGAGTTAGAAAACTCTGTTGTCAACAATGAGAGAATGTTCCTATTACCTAATTAACAGGGCATATTAGGAGAGCAGTGACTACTGAAGTTCACTGAATACCCGGCCATATGGGCATATGAAGCATAGATCAAACAGGTCTCTTTGTAATTATGTTAATAGTTACTCTATTTGCTTTCCCTCATTTTTATCTAAGGTCACTGCAAAACACATTCCCTGGATTTTGAATGAGTGTCAAATAATAGGCACTGTAAATGGATTTGAGGTATTAAGGCCACCATTTACTGGACACATGTTTGCTGCCCAGTGGCTAACCCCTTTCGCTGCTTCCTAAAATGCCTTTCTGTATGCCTCATCGGAGACACCAAAGGTCATCTGCTTGATTGCTGTGGCCTTTTCCCTGCCATATGGCTGTGCTGCACCCAACTACCCATGGCAATGTGTTCCTTTGATATACCTTTAATGCAAAATCCTTTGCTAAATAGGAAAGTACAACATGTGTAATTTCCTCATTAAATCAATAGACAATGTCACTGTGTGTTAAATGGAATAAAAAGCCCATTCCCGCATATTACACACTGGCATGAAAATATGATGCATTGACATTTCGAGGAAGTATTTAATAAGCACAATCACATATTTGCCTCTTGCTAAATGGTGGGCAAAATTATATGCATACACTCAAAAGCACAGGTGAGAGTCAGTACTCTTCTTTCTCTCATTTCAAAGGAGAAAATTGAGTCTTAGAGAAGAGAGATGATCTCAAGTCAGACTCACTTCAGTGTCTTTTGAAGCCTATCAGCACCCTGCAATCCAACAATGTGCCTGGCACACAGTAGAAGCTCAATAATTTTTTTTCAATGAATGCCTGTGTAACACTTATACATTGGTTAGTCATTTATTCAGAGTGTTGCCTTAACAAATAACTGTCCAATGAAGACTGAGAAAGGGAAATTCTAAACCTGAGAGGAAGATAAGTTTATGTTGACAAAAAGAGTCAAACTCTGTAAAATATGTAAAGAGGTTTATTCTGAGCCAAATATGAATGACCAAGGCCTGAGGCACCGTTTTCCAGAGGTCCTGAAACATGTGCCTAAGGTGGATGGATTGAAACTTGGTTTTATATATTTTCGGGGGACATTTAGAACATCAATCAATACATATGGGATATAGATTGATTCCATCCAGGAAGATGAGACAACTCAAAAAGGGGAGTGGGGAATACAGGTAATAGGTGGATTCAAAGATTCTCTGATTGGCAATTGGTTGAAACAGTTAAGTCATTGTCTAAAGATCTGAAATAAATAGAAAGTAGCATCTAGATTAAGATAAAGGATTGTGGAGACCAAGGTTCTTATTATGTAAATAAAGTCTCATGAGCAGCTCCCCTTAGAGACAATAGATGGCAAAGTTTTCCTTTTCAGGCCTTAAAAGGTGCTAGACTCTCAGTTCATCTCTTCAAGATTGTGAGGGCCTGGAAGGAGGAAAGATCTAGTTATGTTAGTAGAAGTTCTTTACAGATGCAACTTTTCTTCCACAAAAAATGGCTTGCAGGGTCGTTTTAAAATACAGCAAAGAAATATATTTTGGGGTAAAATCTTTTTATTGCCTTTTATACCTGTCTTGTGATGTTATGCCAGAGTCAAGTTGGAAAGTAAACTACATTACATAGGGTTAAATATAACCCATCTGATGAGATTTTGTGGTTCCTAGGGCATGACTCTCCAGGCCTCCCAGGTAAGAATTTGGGCAAGAGAGGACGAAGGTCAGAGTTTAGTCCTCACTTATTAATATAATAGAGATTTGTTATTAAAAAACACTTTTTCCTACCGAACAAATACATGAACAGACTATTAGGAAACTAAAAGGAAATGCAGAAGACACTTGTTTTTCAGTCCCTTGAGGCTATTGCTGCACACAAATCAGGAGAAGGGGCTGGTTCTTATCTGTATAATTCAGATCCCAATTCGTGAAATATCCAAAAATTAGGGAGAGGGACGAAAGACGTTCAGATTTTACTAGCACTATAAATACATTTTCAAATCTCCAGAAAGTAGGATCCAAAAGGAGATAAAACAAAATTAAAATTGGTCTTCTCAATTTGAAAATTACAGTGTTAAATGCCAAGTTTCTGTGTATGAGTGCATCTTGTCCTGGGGAATCCTCCCTCACCCCTTCCTCCATCTTGATGTCCCATTGGGATCAACAAACATCTTGAAGCTACCTTAAGACTGAAGATGCTTAAGTTTGAGCAGCAGTAATCAGACCCTATTTTTATGGTTAATTTGCTGTTAGCCTCAGTCCTATCTTGACTCAAGCTCTCTATGTAACTAATATGGAAGCTATCTATGTAACTATTTTTTCATTTGTTGTTGGCACCTATTCCAATTATAAGAGGCATTTAACATAAGAAAATGTTTAGAATCACACTGACAATTTGGATTATTAAGTTTTTTTTTTTGTGGAATAGCATCACTTACTATTCTAACTGAAAAGAGAAAATCTGCATTTTTGCAATCGAAATTACTAGACTGATCTATAAGTACTTTTTCCCATTTTTTAAAATTCTATATAAGAAGACACTGATAATGAGAAATTAAGACTGCTGGATATTAAATTAAGAGGAATCCTATAGAGAAAATGTTACTGCTCTTGCAACCTGGGATGTCATATGTGTACTTCACTAATCTATCAGTCACTATCACCTTTGTAGTGATTAGAGAATTGTATCTCTATTACAACAATTTTATAGCAGATATTCATAAAGGTCTTGAAGAAGAATCTATTTTTACTAATTTGCATAAAGGAGAAGTTATTATTACCAGCAGAAGTATTCTAAGCCACAATTTTGCTCCTAATATGTTATTTCTGGATTCTTCTTCTGAAATCCCATACTATTCCTCTTATGAAATTTTTCAACCTTTACTATAATTATTTCCTTGAGGATGTATCTCTTTGGGAGCTTCTTGACACAAAAACTATACGAGATTCATCTCCAAATCCCTAATTTCTAACACTGATAGACACTGATAAATGTTAAACAATTAGGTAAGTAACACTGAATTAACTCACCTTGAAATTTACTTGAAATAATTAGCAGTTGCTGCAGAAAGAGAGTGAGTCACAATAAAACAGAAATAAAAATACTAAAGTAAAGACATAGTAATCAGCTATATCTCAGCAAAACTCCTATCTTTTGACTGGCCAATAATTAATTATATTTTCCACCAAAATTCTGTGAGTTTATTAAAGAATATGATGGGGTTTTTGCACAAATTGGATATGCGCCCTACCTTTCATAATTTAGGAAGGAATGACAATGTTATTGCATATATTTTAAATTACTTACATTTATTTTGGAAACAGATACATTAAATGGCTCAAATTCTGAACAGTACAAAAATATATACTGAACAGGTCACTTATGCACATCCGTCTCTTAACATTCAATACTTGTTCAATAGAAATGTTTCTGGACTTCCAGTTCCAAAATGGCAGTGGAGAAACAAGCTGGCTTCACTCCCCCTCTTTCCAAAAACCAAAAATATAAATATACAGTGCCAAGATTATTACCAGCAATCTCTCAGATCTCAAATATGAGGAGAAAACAGTTCCCAGGGCCACAGGGAAATGAAAATAGTTTGAGCAGATGGTTAAAAAAGTGGACTTCCATATTCATGATACTCCTCCCCCCAGTGCTTCTAACGGCAAGCATGTGGAAAATTTCCCCTGACTGACAGCTTCTACACTAGAAAAAAGTGATATCAAGGTGGATAAGCAGCTTCTCCATCATCCTAAGTTTGCTGGCAGGAGACCTGTCCTTGCCAAACTCATGAGAAGCAACTAGAGTGCCTGGAGGAAAAAATATCCCCGAGGAAAGCTAGTGACAAAGGGGAGAGAAGGGACTGCCATCTGCAGCCCTGGAAACTCTGCTCTGTAACTCATCCAAAGGTAATGTCAAATCAGAATGGACATTCAGCAGCACCACACTGTAGAAGATTCATTCTAGAGCTCACCCAGCCACCCTTCCCATGCTATTGGACATCCCCCACTTAGGAAAGGCAGCACTCTGATCATTTACCAGAATTGAGGCAAACCTGGGCTTAAGAAAGCATCTAGTGCCAAAAAGGAGGGAGTAACCCAGCAGGGGGGTGGGGAAAGAAAGAAAATCAACAGATAAATTACAAAGAATCTCTAAGAACACATATCCAATAAAAACTAAAGCCAGATAGAGATTATTTGACTAAATAATCCTTTAATGCAAAGAGACATATATACATACACACACAGAAAACCAGCAAACTGGGAACCATAGCCTTCCCACATCCAAAAGGCAAGAAACAAGTGACTAACTCTAACAAGACAGCAATATATGAACTCTCTGACCAAGAATTCAAAATAGCAGCTTTAAGGAAACTCAGTGATCTCCAGGATAACATAAAAAAAGCAATTCAGAAACTTATTAGAGAAATTTACCAAAGGTATTTAGTTTGTTCTTTTTTTGAAAAATCAAACAGAAATCTTGGAACTGAGAAATATGTTTGGTAAGCAGAAAAATTTATTAGAGACTTTCAACAGCAGAATAGGTCAAGCAGAGGAAAAAAGGGTGAGCTCAAAGACAGGCTATTTGAAAATATATTGGCAGAGAAGAAAAAGAAAAAAGTGAAAAGGAATAAAGATCACCCACAAAATATAGAAAATTACCTCAAAAGATCATATATAAGATTTATTAGTGTTTAAAGGAGTTGAGCAAGAGCAAGGGGTAGAAAGCCTATTCAGAGAAATAACAGAAAATTTTCCAAAACAGGAGACGGAGATACATATCCAGGTACGAGAAAGTCGGAGAACACCAAACAGATTTGCCCCAAAGAAGACTACCCCAAGGCATGTAATAATCAAATTCTCAAAAGTCAAGGACAAAGAGAGGATTCTAAAAGCAGCAAAAGAAAACCCGGGAGGCGGAGCTTGCAGTGAGCCGAGATCACGCCACTGCACTCCTGCCTGGGTGACAGAGCGAGACTCTGTCTCAAAAAAAAAAAAAAAAAAAAAAAAAGAAAAGAAGCAAATAACATAAAGATCCCAATTTGTCTGGCAACAGACTTCTCACTGGGAACTGTGCAGTGCAGGAGGGAGTGGTACAACATTTTCAAAGTGCTAAAAGAAAAAAAAATTGTCATTTAAGGATACTGTCTACAGTAAATCTATCCTTCAACTATAAAGGAGAGCTAAAGTCTTCCCCAGACAAAAGCTGAGAGAATTCGCCAATACCAGACCCATCTTACAAGAAATGCTCAATGGACTTATTCAATCTGAAAGAAAAATAAACACTAATGTGCAAAAAGTAATCATTTGAAAATATAAGACTGATTGGTAAAATTACGTACTCTAATAAACTCAGAATACTAAAATACTGTAATTGTGGTGTGCAGTCCACTCATAACTCTAGTATGAAGCCCAAAGACAAATCTATCAAAATGATATCAAAAACAGCTTGTTAAGAGAAAAATTAACAGGAAACAAGAAAATATTTAAATTCAGACAATATAAAGTCAAAATATTGAGGGGATGGAGTAAAAGTTTAGAGGGTTTCTTTTTTCATTTGTGTTTGCTTTTTTTATTTTTGTGTTTGTGATCTAACATAATTCATCATCCCTTTAAAATAACTTGTTATATCTATAAGACTTTTTTTTGTAAGCCTTATGGTAACCACCATGCAAAAACCTAGAATAGATTCACTAAAAATAAAAAGCAACAAATAAAACATATTACCAGAGAAAATCACTTAACCACAAAGGAGACAGTGAGAAAGAAAGGAGAAGATCCTGAAAACAACCAGAAAACAGGCAACAAAATGAAAATAGTAAGTCCTTACTTATAAATAACAACACTGAATACAGAGTGCCTGAATGGATAAAGAAAGAAAATTCAGCAACATGTTGCCTACAAGAAACTCACTTCACCTGTAAAGACATAGACTGAAAGAGAATTGGTGGAAAAAGATATTCCATGAAACTAGAAACCAAAAAAGATCAGGAAGAGCTATGCTCATGTCAGATAAAATAGACTACAAATCAAAGACTGTAAAAATCAGAGACAAAGAAGGCCACTATATAATAATCAAGGTGTCAATTCAACAAGAGAATATAACAATTATAAATATCTTTGCAGGCTGAGCACAGTGGCTCATGCCTGCAATCCCCGCACTTTGGGATGCCAAGGTGGGTGGATTGTTTGAGCCCAGGAGCTCGAGACCAGTCTGGGCAACGTGGTGAAACCCCGTAATTACCAAAAAAAAAAAAAAAAAAAAAAAACCACACACACACACACACATTAGCCTGATGTGGTGGCACACTCCTGCAGTCCCACCTCCGTGGGAGGCTGAGATAGAAGGATTGCTTGAGCCCAGGAGGTTGAAGTTGCAGTGTGCCATCATCATGCCACTGCACTCCATGAGACACAGTGAGACCCTGTCTTCAACAAAACAAAACAAAAAATCCTATGCACCCAACACTAGAGCTCTCAAGTATATAGAGCAAAGACTGATAGATCTTAAGGGAGATATTTATCAGAATGCCCAATAGGTATATGAAAAAATGCTCAACATCCCTAATCATCAGATAAATAACAATCAAAGCCATAATATCACCTCACCTCATTAAAATGGCTTTTATCAGAAGATGGAATAATGCATGCTGTCAAGGATGTGGAAAAAGGGAAATCCCTATACACTATTGGTGGAAATGTAAATTATTACAGCTGCTATGGAGAACAGTATGAAGGCTCTTCAATAAACGAAAAATAGAACTAACATATCATTGAGCAATGGGAATATATTTGAAAGAAAGAATATCAATATATCAAAGAGATATCTACACCCCCATGTTTGTTGTAGCATTATTCACAGTAGCAAAAATATGGGACCCACGTAACTGTCCATCAAAGGATGAATGAATTTTATAAATATGGTATATATACACAGTGGAATATTATTCAGTTATTAAAAAGAATAAAACCCTGTCATTTGCAGCAACATGGATGAAACTGAAGGTAATTATGTTAAGTGAAATATGCCAAGCACAGAAAGACTAATATTTCATATTCTCACTCATATGTAGAAGCTGAAAAAGTGGATCTCATGAAGATAGTATATTTGTGGTTACTATATGTGGTACTATAGTAAACTATAGTTTACAGTAATCTAGTATATATTTCAAAATAGCTAGAAGAGAATAACGTGAATGTTTCTAGAATAAGTAAAGACAAATACTTAAGGGGCAGGATGCTCCAATTACAGTGATTTCATCTTTACATTTTATATGAATATATTGATTTATCATATTTACCCCAAATATGTACATTTGTTATATATCAACTTTAAAAATTAAAAGAAATCAGTATTTCCACAATATTTTGTATATTTGTAGAGGCTGCTTGTGCAAGCAAAAGCAAATATCTGCATGCATATATTTATACAGTTGAGTCACTTCCTATTGCTGCTGTAACAAATAACCACGAAGTTACAGCAGCATCTATGTATTTATCTTACAGTTCTGTATCTCAGAAGTCTCACAGGGGTCATACTGGGCTAAAATAAAGGTGCCCACAGGACTGTATTTCTTTCCAGAAGCTCTAGGACAGAATTATTGCATTGCCTTGTCCAGCTGTTAGAGGTCACTCACATTTTTAGGCTTTTGTGCTCCTCCAGTCTTCAAAGACAGGAATGGTGGGTAGAGTTTTTCTCATGATGCCGTCTCTCTGATCTTCTGAGTACAGTTAGGAAAGGTCCTCCCTTTTGAGTATTTATATGATTATATATTGGGCATATCTGAGTGATCCAGGATAATCTCTGCATCTCAAGTTTCTTAACCTTAATCACATCTGAAAAGCTTCTTTTACTATGTAAGGTGTTCACAGGTTTTAAGGAGGATCAAGGCATGGACATCTTTGGGGGCCATTATTCTGCTTATGAGTGTTGTATACATTCACATGCACACACACACTCATATGCACACACACGTAGTTTTCTTTTTTAATGAAACAGCACACTATGTTTAGCACTTCGTTTTTTTATTATTTATTTAGTATTGGGTTTTGAATATTTTTCCATTTTACTACATAAATAACATTATCATTCTTTTCCACAGCTGCACAGGTGTTTTTTTTTTTTTTTTTTTTGAGATGGAGTCTCACTCTGTCACCAGGCTAGAGTGCAATGGCACAATCTCGGCTCACTGCAACCTCCACCTCCTGGGTTCAAGTGATTCTCCTGCCTCAGCCTCCGAGTAGCTGGGACCATAGGTGCCCACCACCACGCCTGGCTACTTTTTGTATATTTTTAGTAGAGACGGGGTTTCACCGTGTTGGCCAGGATGGTCTCCATCTCTTGACCTCGTGATCCACCAGCTTCGGCCTCCCAAAGTGCTGGGATTACAGGCGTGGGCCACCGCTCCCGACCCACAGGTGCACAGTTTTATATTAAAAGACTATACCATAATTTATTTAACTCACTAAATCCTTTGTGTATCTGGATGTTCATGTTCATGTTTCTTGAAAGAGGCTTTCCTGGCTAGGCAGTCACATTTATGTAACAAGTGTACTGCTTGCTACCATTTCAATTATTATAAATGTCCTCCTGATTAATTCCTAAATGTTTTTATTTGTTATTAATAATTTTTCTTAAACTCGTAATGCCCTGGGATGTAACTCTGTGCAAGATAACACTCATCTCTCCCCATTTCCTTCACATCTTCATTGTTTTTGATTATTGGTTTTCCTCACACGTGAATGATCTTAGGAGATTTGAGGTGGGCACCTACTCATCTTCCTTTTCCTCTTTCATCATCCTGGTTCCATTGGCCTTGTTACATCCTTAAGGTCATTTACTTTCTCATTTTCTTCCTGTCTTACAGGCTGTCCTCAAAGTCATAGATTATACAACATCATTTTCTTCCTGATATGGTAGGTATTGTTCAGTCATATGAATACTTTCAACTCTTTCTAAGGCTGCTAATGCGTACCTACTGAGAATATGATTTATTTACTGTCAATTAACTTTATATAACTTTCCTGTGTCAAAACATTAAACTGGCATTTAGCACAAAACAAATTCATCCTATCATTGGATAAGAAAGATTGGGCATTATTTGCTAAGTTTGATTGACTGATAAAATAGTTTTATCTGGAATTCTTGGACATTTTCTAAACTATTATTTTTTAAAGCTCCTTGATTTTTGCTGGATTTCACCTTTATTATTTATGAGATTTATTGTTCCTTTTTTAAAGATTCTTCTTTAAATTATAGTGCCTTATGGAACGAGAATTAAACACTAAAAGAAAACAGTAGATACAGAAAGTTCAGAAATAGTAGAGAAAAATGTCTAATAGAAAATACAAGCTATTTTTTTTTACATGCAAGAGGCTTAAGTGTTGTTTCTATTACCGCATTTTTCTTCCTTGTCATTTTTTGGCATAAGACAATTTAAAAAGAAGTTGCAGTATTGTTGCTGTTGTTTTTTATAATGCAATAAACATTACACT
This sequence comes from Symphalangus syndactylus, assembly GCF_028878055.3. Taxonomy (NCBI): domain Eukaryota; kingdom Metazoa; phylum Chordata; class Mammalia; order Primates; family Hylobatidae; genus Symphalangus; species Symphalangus syndactylus. The sequence continues at coordinate 31,661,155 of NC_072433.2, forward strand.
GACTATCACTAGAAACGATAACAGAAGCAGGAGAGAGGAAAATGAAAAGGGAGAGGAAAAGAGAGAGAGATGGAGGGAGAGAGAGAGAGAGAGAGTGAAGTTATAGAATAAAAGAAGGTACTCACTTATTTCAAAAGTTTCTATTAATACGAATAGGGTAAAGAGGTGTCAAAAAGCTTGTAGACATTTTCATACATGATAATATACTTAAGTACAAATTATATTCAAAATGTCTGAAGTTTGTATTCAAAATTGTATTTCAAAATGTTTATTTTATGCTGAGCACATACCACGAATCAAAGAAGATACTCATTTGCTCTGAAAAAGAAAAATATAATTCACCTTAAATATAAACTGCTCTTTCGAACACCGAGGTAAAACTGAAATAAAGAAATTTGTTTAAAGCTCAACAATTGAATAAATAGCTACAGTACCTCGTTACCAGAGATATAGGGATCATTTTCTTTGTTTTAACAGTGTTTGTTTTTAAACTGCAAGAGGTCTGAATACACCCACTCTTCAAATCCAAAACATATATTTCTATAAACATTGCTTCAGGTTGATTATATTTTGTTACCAACAGAATAAAAGCTTCCATTTCCATGTGCAACGGAATTGTACCATGGGGGATGGCAGAATACAATTAAGGAAGCTAGTGTCAATTTAAAGCAGAAGATGAGATGTCTGAACCACCAGCTAGCTGGAAGGGGATTTACATAATATGAAGCAAGTCACAGGATCTCTGCTTAGACGGTATCCCTTTTCTCAATTCTGTGTCCATGTTACTCGACGCTTTCATAAATGCATCATGGCAGAGTTTGTAAGACGGAGTTTTGGAGTGAAGAGATGACATCTTTCTGTCTTTAAAACAATCAGCTCTGCATCAAATATTCTTCTTGTAGTTTAAGTAGGTATACAACAGCCCATATTAAAGGGGATTGTGGGTTGCATGCACTTGCTGCCTTCAGCATTTGAAAGCCGTTTTCAACTAAAAGTCTGACTACTTAGAATTCAAGCCGTATGCAACTAAGAGACTCCAAAAGAGGTAATGAACCATAAATTATTGCCGTTAGATATTTAATACTCAATCAGTATGTGCTCTCTCAAGCATATCCCACCGGCATTGCATTCATTCTGACAGTGTGGTACCGGTTCAATTACTTTGCTCATTTACAATAAAAGATTAATGAAAAGGGGTATATTTTAGTTCACAGAGATTAATTGCATCCCTTACTTTCCTTATACTAGAAATATTCAACCCATAATCCTGATAGCTTTTGCATCAACAAGTATATGGAAAATTAATAGACTTTCTCCTGCTAGAAATCTCAGAGGCTTTTTCAGAGATAAATATCCAGGGAAAACAAGATTGAAAGTCGGCTTTGGGCTGGAAATGAATTAATTTACCTGTTTCTTTAAATTTACTCTTATGACATTTTGAATTAACCAGTATAAAGATGTGTGTACTATACTTTATTTTATCTGCACATTTTCTGTTGAGTATTTGCAAAGCAAATTCTCTTTTGAGACCTAATTCTTCCAGATAGACACAGCTATGTCTATGGTTGGTAGATGTTCCAACATTTGAAGAGTTGTTGACTGTTAACATTTCACAGCTTTTTCCTCTGAGAAAATAGATGCCAAGTGTACTAGTACATTTATTTTGAATTTTTTTGAGCATAAAGTTATTTACCACTGGGAAATCTAGGATTAAAATTTCAGAGTGCCTCACTGGTAAATAATTCTTGAGTTTTCACAAACTTTATGGGTGTGGTACTGTGTTTTCCAGTACCTTGAAGATAACAAGCAAACATCTCTAGCTAGTGTGTAGCTGGAATAAAAAGGAAAGTTAAATTTATTGAGCCTTCCCTGCTTTATATAAAGCTTTTGTCATACCTTGACACAATCCTTACAGCAATTTGCTTATATGATTGTTTCTATTCCTCAGAAAAGAAACTGAGGCTCAAAGAAGTACAGTGGCTTGCCCATGATCACTCGGTTAGCAAGTGGCTAAACCCGGAGTCAAACCATTGTCTTTCTGCCTCCAAAATTCAGCATATAATGCAGAAACCAGATTAAAAATAAGAAAACCTCTGTGACCAAGAATAAATACTTCTCTAAGCCTACTTTTCTTGTCTATCAAATGGTGAACATAAAATTTACTTGACACAAATGTTTTGATGATGAAATGAGGCAACCACTACGAATGGAAACCAGGCAAGCAGAACTGCTCTATGTACAGATGGAAATAAAATAAGGATGGATCGGGGTTTAACTGTGCAAGCCTGATCTTTCAGTCCTAGTGGAGTCAGTCCCTTTGGCATTGCCAGATGGACTCTGTCTGAGATGTTTTCCTGAGTCCAAATAGAAGTTTGACTCATCTCTTCTCTGCAATACAGTCTATTAATCTATTTCTCAATCAGAGCTATTCAGGAAAATTTCAATGGCAGAAGTATCTAGTCTGTTCCTTCAGATTGTTATTCTGTTGCTGAAAGAGATGTATTTCCTTCCACATAAACTTAAATAGAAGGAGATAGCCTAATTTCCCTTCTCTATCTCTTAGGTAACTTCCATAAGGCTTATCCCCCAATTTCAGTGATGTCAGCCTCCAGGAAACTGTCAACTATTTAGTGGTCTCTGAGGAGGAACCCGGTGGATCAGAGACAAATCCACTACTTCTAAAAACATATATCCATCATAAAAATCAAAGATGAGCAGGGCTGAATCAACTTATAACAAAATTTATCCTCCTTGTCACAAAGAAAATACTGTCTTTGTAGCACCAACTAACCCATTTTGTGATGAATTTCACTGACTGTATTATATTTTGGCACTGATTATATTGTGTCAAAAGGAATAGAGCTCATCATTGTATTTTGATAAAGTGGCATATTTTGCAGAATTTTTAAACTGGATTTGTTTTGTAGATATCTGATCGAGTTTATTGCATTTCATTTTAAGAAAGTAATCTACAAACAGTGGCCACAGAACAGGCGTCTTTATATTTGTTTTCATACTTGTAGGAAATTTAGATGAGGAAGAACTGGTTGTTTCCCAATGATTTGTTTGCTTGCTTTATAAATGATTATTATACTTCTATTCCTCATGGAAGCCATCACTATTTGGAATTTCTTACATGTTTTGCGCCTGTATTAATGCAGACCCTGTGTACTGTCTTTCCATACTTTCTATTTAACAACTATCATGTATAAGAAGCAACCTGTGTAATGCTGTGGGCAAGTCTTTTAACCCTCTTAGTCCTTAATTTCTTCATTTATAAAACAATGAAATTAGAACAGAGAATGAACCAACAAACACTATCTATCTATTAGGCTACATCTTGAAAGGCCTGGAGTTTGGTACTTCATAAAATAGAGAGTGTGCCTTCAATAAGCTTACTACACAGAGGTGAAGATAGAGACAAGCAAAGAAGAAAGCATGAGAGAGTGATCAGCACAACACTGGAGAGAGGCACAAGATCCCAACAAAATGAAATGCACAATGTGACCAACATTAAGAGTGGGGTGATGTAAAAAGTCAGAAAATGTGTCATGAAGAAAGATAATACATGACCGGCATCTTGAAAAGTGAGTCGCAGTTTGTGGGCAGATGTCAGGAGATAGATAACGTAGGAACAACAACAACAAAAAAAATACCTATCAAAAAAATTGTGCAGACAGCATAATACTCTTAGGGACTGGCATATAGGCAGGAGGATAGGTAGAAGATAGAGATTCCAGCACGGGCCAAGTCTTATATTGCCCTATAGGCCTCCTGATGCCTGAGCTTTATCTCAAAAGTAATAGGAAACTACTGACAACAATTACCAGCCTTAGATAATGTTATAATTTAGTCCTCAAGTGGCAATATAAAAAAATCCTATGCTCTCATATTGATAAACTACTTAATAAAAGTGTAAGAAGAAAAAGTATGGTAAACACTCTTCAAATTTAGGGATGCATTATTCAGAGTTCTCCAGAAAAACAGACCAATAGAGCCATATAAGAAAAGATTTGTTATGAAGACGTGGGTCATGCAGTTATGGAGGCTGAGCAATCCCATGGTCTGCCATCTACAAACTGGAGACCCAGGAAAGTTGGTCCTGTAATCTCAGCTCAATGCCAAAGACCTCAGAACCAGGGTAGCTGATGTTTTAAGCCCCATTACAAGAGCGGTAGAAGACTGATATCCTAGCTCAAGCAGTCAGGCAGGATGCTAAAAAAGAGTGAACTCTTCCTTCCTTTGCCTTTTCATCCTATTCAGGCCTCAATGGGTTGGATGATGTCCAACCACATTGGGGAGGAAATCCAAGTCCACCAATTCCAATGCTAATCTCCTCTGGAAATGCCCTTTCAGACACACTCAGAAATAATGTTTAATCTGGACACTGGGTGGCACAGGCAAGTTGACACATGAAATTAAAGAATGCAACTCCAAAGGTCTCCAATTTCATTCTGATGTATAGTGACTATAAACCTTTTGAAATCTGCATTAGATAACTTTGCAACCTAATGCAGATTAGGTAAAATTGTAACACTGTAACAAATTCCTTCCTTGATTCTTAATGAGGACATTAAAATTATTCATATTTGGTTTGAGTTTTTAAAAAAATTCTTGTTATAGTAGACAAATAATATTTATGTAAATTGTAGCTTCTCATTATAATCACTAAACACTAAATCTGGCTTAATATAAATTAACTAGACTTTGCCAGGTCATCTCATACTTCCAAACCCTTGGGGTGAGTAATCTACTTTGCTTTCTGAAGAACATAAATTACCTTCTTCCATTGTCATGAATGTAGTTGTCTTGGGGCTCTGATTGGCTCCATATCCAGAAAAAAGTTGAAACTAGGAATATCTCAGGTTCCACGTGTCATCTTGGTGCCTTGAATTTGCTGTCCGAATCATTCTCTTGGCATTTCAATATGCTTTTGGCACCTCAAAATCATACCTTTCTAAGTCAGTCATGGTGGTACATGACTGTAATCCCAGCTACTCAAGAGGCTGAGATGGGAGGATTGCTTGAGCCCAGAAATTCAAAATCAGCCTGGACAACATAGCAAGACCCCTACCTCAAAAAACAAACAAACAATGATACTATTCTGATATTCAACATTAAAAATCATACCATTCTGATAGTCAACATATCTTTCCTTTTAATGACAGTCTTGCCTTATATCTCTGATCTTCATGGCCTAGCCATAATTTTGATTTACTTAATGTGATATCTAATAGAAACTCCTAAATAACAGGCCCACACATCATAGACATAGCCTTCTTTTCCTTTTAATTTCCAAACAGAGGAGTTTAAAATGTTCTCCAGCCTTAGTTAAGGCCATCCAGTATGATTTACAAAGTTACTTTTAGTTAAATGGAAACACAACCCTCCCCGCTTGTTGGAAATCCACTGAGAAAATTAATTTCTAAATTTATACAATTCCTGTAATAAACTGAATGGGGTACCACAGTGAACTGACATCAATACTGACATCAAGAAAAGCCAGTTTTGTTAGGGGAAAGTTGTAGGGTTATTGAAAAAAATCTTGGGAGATCAATCCCATTTTTTTTTATTTCTGCTCACTGTGACCTTGGAATATTCACATAATCTTTTAATTTCAATATCATTGAGTTTATTTTATGGACCAGAAAATGAAGATTTTGAAGGAAGATTTTAAACTAACCATAGTCACAATAATATTTACGAAGCATCTAGTACCATATGGTGACACATATTAGGAGCTTGATAAATGGAAGTTATTATCATTATGTCTTCCGTCATCACTTAAGGACTAATAAACATTCTTTCTTCTATAAAAGGAAGAATGGTATTCTTACATAATTACACCCTCAAATTGTAAAATAAAAAGCAGGTATTAAATTGAGGATTAGAATCAGAGCAATACTCTTTTTGAAAAATTTAATGGTCCTCTGGTTCTAAAATGAAAAGAACGGTCTATATAGACTTCAATTTGCTGAGCTCTTTAAAATACTCTCCTGAATCTATAATGGGGGGAGGGGAGGAAAACTCAAAAGTTTGATGACTTGAAAAGATTAATGCCTGTCCACCCCAGTGCTACTCCTGTGACAAGTTCAAATGTCCCACTCACTGCTTATTAAACTTGGCTCTGACATTTGTCCTCTAATCCTCCTCCAATTGTTCATACATAGTGCAATGGTGGATTCAAGTCTGAGTTATGGTTAATAACAATATTTTAATGTCACCCAGTATTTTAATATGCTATGGTCTCTAGAAGAAAATGAACCTTCATTATAATATAAATGCCTTTTATATACAGACTCAACCGGATTCTTGACTACTATTTCACTACATTTATTTCAAGCATAATCAAATTCTGAGAAAATTGGTTAGTAGAGTGAGCATTGGCTGAATTATCCATCCTGTTGAATTTTAATTCATTGTTCTAAGTAAATCTGAAATTGGCGATATGACTAGAGTGCAACGTCAACCACCAAAGTGAACACGTATAAGTTGGAATTATTTCTATCACAGTGTCTCCCTAAGAAGGTTGGACACAGCAGTTACAGGAGGATTTGAGTTTTAGAAGCTTAGGAGCCCGTAGAGCTAGGACTGTTATGTAAAATGGGTATATATTTTCACGTCAGGAGATGGACTGGCTTATTCATTTTATCAAATAAAGGAATCAATAAATATTGAGAAATAAGAGTTAGTCTATTATTAGTATAAGTATGACAATAAATTATTATGCTTAACTATTAATATTCTTGCACATACAATTATACCATTACAAAAGTCCCTGACGTGAGCTGATCAAACATACTTATCTCCATTTCGTAGATTTAGAAATGGAGGCACAACGTAATGATAGCTCATCTAACTTCTCAAAGGAGATTATTCCACTAGGAAAAGCATGTCCCCAGCATGTCCCCACAACATGATCCTACAAATACTAGCATTCTTGTAGGAAACACTTACATCAAATCATTCTGATTTCACTGAGACACTACTTGTAAATAATCACACTTGACTTAGAGTTACCACCATAAATAAAATAAAGTCATGGTGTTAGGATTTTAACTTAAATTGTGTCATACTCCATCCCTGGAAAATTAAAGTTAGGGGGATGGAAGTGAAGTGGTAATTTTCCTAGGAAAAAGAAAAATATATAGTAAATTGTTCCTATAACAGCATTGAGAATCGTATACATTAGAAAACAAGCTCCTTGCCCCATGTGAGGACACAGCAAGAAAGTGCCATGTATGAAGCAGAGAGCAAGGCCTCGCCAGACAATAACACTGCTGTCACCTTGATGATCCTGAACTTCCCAGCCTCCAGAACTATTCACATGAGATTTGGCATGAAATAGGAAAAAGAAAAATATATCTAGAATGTGCACTCAAGATTGAAAGGGTATGGCTGACTAGAAATGTCAGATGCCAAGTCTTAGAAAGAAGATCAAAGTTATAGGTGAATGGTCATGATGTGAAAGAAAAGCTGAGTGAAGAGAGCCAGGACAAGTTGGAGAGCCCACAAAAAGAAATTGGGGCACATAAACAGGAAACAGCAAGGGTATAGAAGAGATTGACCCCCAAGGAACTTGGAGCCCTGAGGAGAGGGTAGGTGGGAAGGATTTTCCGCTCCTGTTACCCCTGTGGCAATCTGGTGACCACCAAATTGTCAGGGGGCCCCTCTGCCCTTGTGACCCCAAGAAATGCTGTCAGTAGTGATTTGCGAACTTCCTAGGGACAGAGCACTAGCTGGCCAGCCCATGTAGGTGCAACAACACTTCCCACAGGCCCGAGCTGAGACAGCATGTACCACAGTGGTTGTGCACCTGGTGGGGGCCACTGCCCTACCTGGGGAACCTCAGCCCTTGTGTCAGTACATCACTAGATCCCCTGCAAACATACCCCACAGCCCACTCTGACTTCGGAAACCCAACAGAGAACCAGTGGGCTCCAGGGGAGCTATGGGATCCCCAGAGATTTAACCCATGGTGTAGATCTAACCCCTTGGCGATGAAGGAGTACAGCACACCAAAGCCCCTCTTGGAACAAAGGAAACATGGGCATAGCACCAATTGCTGAAGGTTGTTGCACCATTGGACAGAAACAGAAGTGAAGAGGGGAATAATCCCCACTCCCCCTGTCAACTTTTGTGGGTGGTGCAGAGACCCTCCAGGTTGAAGAGTCCACCTGAAGAGAGCCTTCCCAGCATTTTTTTGCAGTGGCTGCACCTGCATTGAAATTGAGCTTGTGCTGCTAGGACATACACAAAGGACAAGGCCCATCCTGCACTCCCTGCACCAAACAGCAGTGTCCTGGCAATGGAGGGCAAACAAGATGCAGACCTGTCTGCACTGGGCTGGGAAATCCCAGCCCAGTTTGGTCATAGCTGCTAGAGAGGGACTTCAGTCCCCAGTCACAATGTGGCAGAAGCCAAAGGACGATGTCTATATGAGGTGAATGATGTGAGCCCTATGACAGGGGCATGGTAGGAGAGTGGATCACATTCCGGACTGCTCAGGATGAGGAGCTGGTGCAACCCTCCCACCCTGCCCTTACTCCTGAGACCTAAGCGCACCCTAACACATCTTCCCCACCATTTCCCATCAGGGCAGGTGCCTCCAGTCATTATTGGGCTACACCAGGTAGAGCTGGCTCTTAGTCTCAGGCGCCACCCACTGGTATGAACACTGTACCACACCACCAAATTTAAAAAACAAACCAGTGATAGTGTACAAGATACACTCCTGAGACCTCCACACTCAGTCTCTCAGAGCTAAGCGTGTTGGCTCATTTATCCAATACATTGCTATAACAAGCAGCATTTGAGAAAGCCACTGCCTAAAAGTATCCACAACCAAGAAACCCATAGAGAGCCCACTGAAAGCACCAAGAAAAGAAAACACATGATCATACACAACATACACCACAGTCATAACCTCAAGGGAAAAATAATAAAAAATTTAAAAATCTCGTCTAAACAACAGAATATTCAAAAATAAGAAGCAACTGCTCCTTCAGTTGATAAGGAATGAGTACAAGAACTCTGGCAGTGCAAAAAGACAGTGTTTGGGTTTGTTTTTTTTTTTTTAAGTTCCAGGGTATACGTGTCGGATGTGCAGGTTTGTTACATTGGTAAATGTGTGCCATGGTGGTTTGCTGCACCTATCAACACATCACCTAGCATAATTTGCCCAGCATGCATTAGCTATTTTTTCTGATGCTCTCCCTGCCACACACCCTCCCTGAACAGGCCCCAGTGTGTGTTGTTCCCCTCCCTGTGTCCATGTGTTCTCATTGTTCAGCTCCCACTTACAAGTGAGAACATGTGGTGTTTGGTTTTATGTTCTAGTATTAGTTTGCTGAGAATAATGGCTTCCATCTTCATCCATGTCCCTGCAAAGGACATGATCTCATTCCTTTTTATGGACACATAGTATTCCACAGTGTATATATACAACATTTTCTTTATCCAGTCTATTATTGATGGGCATTTGGATAGATTCCATGTCTTTGCTATTGTGAATAGTGGAGCAATGAACACACACATGCAAATATCTTTATAATAGAATGATTTTTGTTCCTATGGTTATATATCCAGTAATGGGATTGCTGGGTTAAATGGTATTTCCGGTTCTAAATCTTTGAGGAATCGCCACAGTCTTCCACAATGGATGAACTAATTTACATTCCTGCTAACAGTGTAAAAGTGTTCCTATTTCTCCACAACCTCTCCAGCCTCTGTTGTTTCTTGACTTTTTAATAATCACTATTTTGACTGACATGGGATGGTGTCTCACTGCGGTTTTGATTTGCATTTCTGTAATGATCAGTGATGTTGAGCTTTTTTTCGTATGTTTGTTGGTTGCAAGTATGTCTTCTTTTGAGAAGTGTCTGTTCGTGTCCTTTGCCCACTTTTTAATACGGTTGTTTGTTTTTTTCTTGTAAATTTGCTTAAGTTTCTTCTAGATTCTGGATAGCTGACGAAGGTCAGACTAATAGATGGCAAAATTTTTCTCCATTCTGTAGGTTGTCTGTTCACTCTGATGGTAGTTTCAAAACAACAGTGTTTTGACACCTCCAAAGGATTGCAGTAGGTCTCAAGCAATGGACCCTAACCAAAATTAAAATTCCCAAATCACAAATAAAGAATTAAAAGTATGGATTGCAAGGAAGCTCAATCCAAGAGAAAGTTGAAAATGAACACAAAGAAACAGAAACATGATTTGAATGTAAAATAGAAGATAGCTATATTTAAAAAACAAATACAATTTTTGGAATTATGAAATTCACTAAAGGAATTTCAAAACACAGTTGAAAGCTTCAACAATAGGCTAGATGAAGCAGAAGAAAAAACTTACATCCTAAAGACCAGTCATTTAAATTAACTCAATCAGACAAAAATAAAGAAAAAATAATTTAAAAAATGAAAACACCTTCAAGAAATCTGAAATTGTGTAAAGTGACCAAACTTACAATTTATAGGCATTTCTGAGAGAGAAAAAGAAAAAGTAAGCAATTTGGAAAACATTTGAGTGAATAATTCAGGAAATTTTCTCTAATCTTGCTAGATAGATAGACATATAGATACAAGAAATTCAGAGGAAACCTGTGAGATACTACACAAGATGAACATCATCAAGGCATATAGTCACCAGATTATTCAAGATCAATGCTAAAGAAAAATCTTCAAGGCAGCTAGAGAAAAGGGTCAAATCACCTACAAAGAGAATCCTATCAGACTAACAGCAGACTTCTCAGCAGAAACCTTACAAGCTAGAAGAGATAGGGGGGCTTATCTTTAGCCTTCTTAAAGAAAAAAAAATGCCAGCCAAGAATATTATATCCAGCCAAACAAAGCTTCATAAACAAAGGAGAAATAAAGTTTTTCTGAGACATGCAAGTGCAAAGGGAATTAGTCACCAATTAACTGGTCCTACAAGAAATGCTCAAAGGAGTTGTAACCACAAAAAGGGAAGAACAGTAGTACTTGCTGCCCTAAGAGCATATTCAAATATAAAGTTCACAGATCCTATAAAACAATTACATAATTGAAAGTACAAGGCAAGTAGCTAAAAACACTAAGAAGGAACAAAACCTCATATATCATTATTAACCTTGAATGTAAATGGCCTAAATACTTCACAGAAATAATATAGACTGACAAATTGGAATAAAAACAAGACCCGACCGTCTTCACCCTTCAAGACACCCACCTGATGTGTAAGGACACCCACAGGCCCAAAATAAAGGGATAGAAAATAATACCTCATGCAAATGAAAAACATAAAAGAGCAGGGTTGGTATTCTTGTGTCAGATGCCACAGACTTTAAACTCAAAACAAAAATCCCCCCAAAAAAGGAGAAGAAGACAAAGAAGGGCATTATGTAATGCTAAAGGGTTCAATTCAACAAGATTTAGTTATCCTAAATACATACACACTCAACAGTGGAGTATTCAGATTTCTAAAACAAATACTACTACGTTCAAGAAAAGAGACAGACAACCATAAAATAATGATGGTGAACTTTGACACCCTACTGACAGCATTAGACAGATCATTGAGGAAACTAACAGTGACAACAACAACAACAAAACTCTAGAAGTAAGCTGGTCTCTTGACCAAATGGACTTAACAGACATCTATGGAAAATTCCACCCAACAATTGCAGAATATACATTTTCTCATCTCCACATGGAACATCCTGTAAAATTGAACACATGGTTGGCTATAAAGCAAGTCTCAATAAATTCAAAAACAATAAAAATCATATCAAGTATCCTCTCAGACCACAATGAAATAATATTAGAAATCAATATCAAGAGGAATTCTCAAAATCACACAAGTACATGGAAATTAAGCAACCTCCTCCTGAATGACTTTAGGTAAACCACAAAATTAAGGCAAAAATCAAGAACATTTTTTGAAATAAACAAAAATAGAAACACAACATACGAAAAACAGCATTGAGAGGAAAGTTTATAGTGCTAAATACCTACATCGAAAAGACAGAAAGATCACAAATTAACAACGTGATATCACACCTCAAAGAAACTAGAAAACAAGAACAAGCCAAACCCAAAGCTAGTAGAATAAAATAAATAACAAAGAATAGAGGAGAACTAAATGAAATTGATATCAAAAATCATAAAAAGGTCAACAAAACAAAAGTTTGTTCTTTGAAAGGATAAACAAGATTGATAGACCACTAACTAGATTAACGAGAGAGAGAGAGAGAGAGAGGATTCAAATAAGCACAATAAAAAATGATAAAGGTGACATAACAACTGATACCACAGAAATACAAAGAATTATCAGAGATTACTATCAATTCCTCTATGCACACAACCTAGAAAACTTAGGGAAAATGTATAAATTCTTGAAAACACAATCTCTCAAGATTGAATAAAAAAGAAATTGAAGTCCTAAAGACACCAATAAAGAGTTAAGAAATAGAATCAATATTTTAAAAAATCTGCCATCCAATAAAAGCCCAGGATCAGATGGATCCACAGCCAAATTCTATCAGAAGTACAAAGTGCTAGCACCAGTATAACTGACACTGGTCCAAAAATCAAGGAGGAGGGATTCCTCCCTAACTTATTCCATGAAACCAGTAGCATCCTAATATCAAAATCTGGCAAGGACACAACAGACAAGGAAAACTACAGGCCAATATACCCGATGAACATAGATACAAAAACCTCAGCAAAACATTAGCAAACAGAATCCGGCAGCACATCAAAAAAGATAACTCATCATAATAAAGTAGATTTTATTTCAGGAATGTAATAATATTTCAAAATATGCAAATCAATAAATATGCCTCACCACATAATCAAAAAGTATAAATAAAACCTAATGAGCATCTCAATAGATGCAGAAAAATAATTTCATAAAATCCAACATCCCTTCATGATATAAACCTTCAAGAAACCAGGCATTAGAGGAATGTACCTCAATTATTAGAGCTATATACCACAAACCCACAGCCATCATCATATGGAATGAGGAAACACTGAAAGCATTTTCCCTAAGAATTCAAGATGAGGGTTTCCACTCTCACCACTTCTTTTCAACACAGTACTGGAAGCCCTAGCCAGAGCAATTAGTCAAGAAAAAGAAATAAAGTCATCCAAATTGGAAAAGAAGAGTTCAAAATTATCTCTGTTCACTGATGACATAATCTTACATGCAAAAGAATCCTAAAGATTTCTTCAAAAGACTCTTGAACCTGACAAACAACTTCAGTAAAGTTTCAGGATACAAAATTAACAAACAAAAATCAGTTGCATTTTTACACATCAACAATGCTCAAGCTGAGAACCACATCAAGAACTCAATATAATTTATAATAAACAAAAAATAAAATACCCAGGAATATATTTAACCAGGGAGGTGAAAGATATTTACAAGAAGAACTACAAAGCACTGATGAAGGAAATCTTAGATGACACAAACCAATGGTAAAACATTCTATAGTAAGAACCAATATCGTTAAAATGACTATACTTCCCAAAGCAATCTAAAGATTTAATGCAATTCCTATCAAGTTACCAATGTTATTTTTGACAGAATTAGGAAAAATAATTCCAAAATTCATATACAACTCAAAAAGAGCCTGAATAGACAGAGCATTATTAAACAAAAAGGACAAAGCTGGAGGCATCACCTCACCTGATTTCAAACCATACTACAAGGAAATAGAACCAAAACAGCATGATGCTGGCACAAAAGTAGACACACAGGTCAATTGTTTAAACAGAATATAGAACTCAGAAATAAAGCCACATGCCTACAATCAAATGGTATTCAACAAAGTCAACAAAAACAAACCATGGGAAAAAAAGATATCTTATTCAATAAATGATGCTTGGGAAACTGGCTAGCCATATGCAGAAGAATGAAGTTAGACCCCTGTCTCTCACCATATACAAAAATTAACTCAATATAGATTAAAGACTTACATGTGAGGCTTGAAAATATAAAAATCCTAGTAGAAAATCTAGAAAACCTCTTCTGAACATTGGCCTAGGTAAAGAATTTATGACTAAGACCTCACAAGCAAATGCAACAAAAACAAAAATAGACAAATGAGACTTAAAGAGCTTCTGCACAGCAAAAGAAACAATCAACAAGAGTAAACAGACAACTTACAGAATGGGAGAAACTGTTTGAAAACTAGGCATCCAGCAAAGGACTAATATCCAGAATTCATAAAGAACTTAACAACAACAAAAATAACCACATTAAAAAGTGGGCAAAGGACATGAACGGACACTTCTTAAAAGAAGACACACATATGGCCAACAAACGTATGAAAAAAATGCTATCACTAATTGTGAGAGAAATACAAATTAAACCCACAACGAGATATCATCTCACAGCAGTCAGAAAGGCTATTATTATTATTATTATTATTTTTTTTTTTTTTTTTTTTTTTTTTTTTTGCCAACACGTCAAAAAGAACCTTTATTACTTTTTATGATTGCCACTTATGCTTTCTTGCCAGATGCCTTTGGAGCAGGTGCTTTCTGGGCTGGAGCTTTTTGACCCTTCTGAGCTTTTGGAGCAGGCGCTGCTTTCTGGCCTGTGGCTTTCTGGGCAGGAACCTTCTGGGCTGGAGCCTTTTTACTCGCGGTGGTCATCTTTTTTGCTGGAACTTTAGCAGCAGCTGCAGCAGTACCCTTAGTACCAGGTGCTTTTTTGGGAGAAGCTTTCAGGAGAGCTGCCTTTTGAAGCTTCTTAACTTCATTCTTGATTATTCTGTTCATTTTCTTTGCCTTCATAACTTTAAAACGATCAAAATCTGTCATCTTTGCTTTCCTTTCTCTGGCTTCAATCTTCTTGGCCCATCGTGTGGCTGCCCATTTTGTATTGATGTCTGCCTTCTGCCAGGCTTGTCGGACATACTTCTGGCGGGCACTGTGCAGAAACTTCAGGATGAAATCAGTGAGCTGCATGCACTTGAAAGGCATGGCCTGTCTCCTCACTTGAGTGCAAGGTCCATCGACCAAAGCCCTGTTCTGATCAATAACATCTACAATCGCGACCAATTTTCCGGCATGAGGTCCAAAGGAGACGTAGGCCACCCGGCCAACCTCCACGAAGCGCCTAAATACCATGTTAGCGGCGTTGGGCGAGAAGGCGAAAGGCTATTATTAAAAGACCAAAAAAATAACAGATTTTGGTGAGGCTATGGAGAAAAGAGTACACCTATACAAGGCTGATGGGAATGTAAATTAGTTCAACCCCCATGGAAATCAGTATGGATATTTCTCAAAGCACTAAAAATAGAACTACAATTTCATGCAGAAGTCCCACTCCTGAATATCTACCTGAAGAAAAGAAATTTCTTCCTCAAGAAGACATCTGCACTTTTATGTTTATCGCAGCATTATTCACAATAGCAAAGTCATGAAATCAAACTAAGTGTTACCAATATTTGACTGGATAAAGAAAGCGTGGTATATATACACCACAGAATACTATGTATCCATAATGAAGAATGAAATTATGTCATTCACAGCAACATGGATGGAGCTAGAGTCATTACCCTAACTGAAGTAACTCAGGAACAGAAAATCAAATACAGCATGTTCTTACTTATAAATGGGATCTAAACAGCGGGTAAGCATGGAAAAAAAGTCCAAAAATAATAAATTCTGGGGACCCCAAAAGGGAATGGTGGGAGGGAGGTGAGGGTTAAAAATTACCTACTAGGTACAAATTCACTATCTAGATGATGAGTTCACTAGAAGCCCAAACCTCACCATTACATAATGTGCCCATGTAACACACTTACATATGTACCCTCTAAATCTAAAATAAAATTAGAATTAAAGAATTATGGTTAAGGATTGTAGAGAAAATATGTTTAAATTGATCATATCAACACAAAAGGAGCTAAAACATACAATAAGTTATTTTTAAAGAACAGCCTTTTTTTTTTTTTTTTTTTTTGACAGAGTCTTGCTCTGTTGCCCAGGCTGGAATGCAGTGGCAGGTCTCTGCTCACTGCAACCTCTGCCTCCTGGGGTCAAGCGATTCTCTTGCCTCAGCCACCCGAGTAGCTGGGATTACCGGCATGCACCACCATGCCCAGCTAATTTTTGTGTTTATTTTAAATAAAGACGTGGTTTCACCATGTTGACCAGGCTAGTCTTGAACTTCTGACCTCAGGTGATCCTCCCGCCTCTGCCTCCCAAAGTGCTGGGTCTACACGGATGAGCCACTGTGCCTGGCAAAGAATAGGCATGTTTGAAAAATAACTAAATAAAACTACCGGGAAAACAATGTGATTTTTTAAAAAGACCTGTTAAAGGCAGACTAGGTGCAGCTAAAGGAAGAATCTCTGAACTAGAATATGGATTTTAGGAATTACCCAGAATGCCATCAAATAGACAGAAAAAGATTAAAAACTCGGAAGAGAGACTGGACACTGGAAAAGAGTGAGATCACCAAATACAAACATGAACTAGTGATTTGTTAATTAAGTAACAACATTGTTAACTTGTTAGTGAAGTAATGAAATTATTCAATATTTGTTTACCAGTGTGGTAGAGCCAATATATGAAGGGAATTTCTCAAGAGTGATAAAAGACATGAACACTTTTATATTAAAAGCAACAATTATCTGGGTCTCAAGCAGGATAAATAAGAACAAATCCATACTTGTAAATATTGTAATAAACTGTAAAAATACCAAATACTAAAAGAAAATCTTGACAGTAAGTGGAGACAAAAAGTACATTATATATAGAACACACCGAAACTTCTCAAAAGAGAAAAAGACCAGATGTTATAGATCAAATGGTGTTTCTCAAAAATTCATATGTTGAAGTCCTAACTCCCATTACCTCAGGATGTAATCGTATTTGAAATAGAGTAATTGAAGATGTAATTAGTTAAGAAAAGGTCATCCTAGAGCAGCATGGTTTTCTAATCCAGTATGACTAGTGGCCTTATGAAAGGGAAAATTTGGATTTAGATAGGCAGAGTGTCCAGGAATATGATGTGAAAAGAGAAGCACAAAATTGCTATCTACAAGCCAAAGAGAGGAGTCTAGAACAGAGCCTTCCTTCATATCCCTCAGAAGAAACCAATCTCTGTGACACCTTGATTTGGGACTTCTAGCCTCCTGAACCACGTGGCAATATATTTCTATTGTTTAAGAAAAAATAACCCCACAATGTGACATGTTACACAGCATGAAAGTCCCACGTTATTGACTTAACATGCACCGTGCCTGACAGAAAGGACATATTCATAGCGAATACTCATCAACTTTTTGTAAGTCCCTGGCTGGTGACAATATAATAACAGGTCTATTACTATCTTGGCATTAAGGACTTAGGCTAAATGATTCAGTTTAGGACACTGAAAATCAGAACTTTATTACTCTCCATGATGCTGAAAGAGGGGAAAATGGCAAAGCCATCTTTTATATTTCAGGGTTGTGGGGAAAAAGAGAGATAATGAGATACTATCAGAAGATGGAATCAAATGCTTTTGAAAATGTTTTCCCCTGAGACACAGAAATAAAACATTTTAACAGGTTGTCTTCTCACCGTTTTGATGATTTCATTTAATTTAGCATAGCAAAGAAATAAAAAACCTTGTAAAGATTTCTAGGCTGGGCACAGTGGCACACACCTGTAATCCCAACACTTTGGAAGGCCGAGGCATGTGGATCACCTGAGATCAGGAGTTCAAGACCAGCCTGGCCAACATGGTGAAACCCTGTCTCTACTAAAAATACAAAAATTTGCTGGGCATGGTGGTACATGCCTGTAATCCCAGCTACTCAGGAGACTGAGGCACAAGAATCTCTTGAACCTGGGAGGCGAAGCTTGAAGTGAACCGAGATCTCGCCACCACACTCCAGGCCGGATGACAGAGCGAGACTCTGTCTTTTTTTTTTTTTTTTTAAAGAATTCTGAAACTATTAAAAATTATAAGGAAGAAAACAGAAATCAGCTATTACTATTATAATATGTTGTCTCTTTGATTGTCTCTGGGTGAGAACCTGAACAGCATAGACCTTGGAGCCAGATTCCCTAGGCTGGAGCAAAAGCTTGGCAAACTTACTAACCTCTGGTAACTTTACTTAATTTCACTGTGTCAGTATTTTTCCCACCTGTAAACTGGGGTTAATAACAGCACCCACCTCTTAGGACTGTTATTAAATCTAAATAAGTTAATATTTGAAAGGGCTTACAGCAGTACCAAACATATTACAAGAGCAATGAAAGGCCTGGAGTGGTGGCTCACACCTGTAATCCCAGCACTTTGGGAGGCTGAGGCAGGTGGATCACTTGAGCTCAGGAGTTCGAGACCAGCCTGGCCAACATGGTGAAATCCTGTCTCTACTAAAAATACAAAAATTAGCTGGGTGTGATGGCATGCACCTAGAGTCGCCTGTAGTCCCAGCTACTGGGGAGGCTGAGGCATGAGAATTGCTTGAATCCAGATGGCAGAGGTTGCAGCGAGCTGAGATCCCGCCACTGCACTCCAGCCTGCGTGACAGAGTAAGACTTGATTTCAAAAAACAAAAAAAAAAGAAAGCAATGAAAGTGATAAATATAATAATAATAAAAGATGACATTAAATATGGTAAATTACAATATTGTTGCCAAGTATTCTAACCATTCAATTCTGGTATCCATGAGAGCATGTGCTTCTTCCTCTCATTGCAATGGGCTTTCAGTATCCTCTGTGGGAGGACAATACTGCCCTGTCCATCTAAACTTGCTTTGCATAATGAAATGTCAGCAGAAACAATATACGCCATACTTAACCAGGATCTAAAATGCCATGTATGTTTATTCCAACTCTTGTACTTTTTCTTCTACCACTACAATGGCATGTCTGAAATAGGGACTGTTATTTGGCCCATATCCATCGCAGACAAATAGCATGAGCAGAAAATAAATATTTGTTGTGGTAAGCCATTTAGATTTGTGAAGTCCTCCATTACTCCAACAAAGTTGACAAGTACAATACACAGATAGCTAAATGAATCAATAAATAAACGAATTCTATTAGCATGTAGGTAAATTTCAAAATAAATCACCTTTGATTATTTACATATTTAATTTCTTTAATAATCTCAAATTTTACATATCTATAATCTTTAGCATGCTTTCCTTCCACTTAGCTTATGAGTTCATTTAGCTTATATGTGAAGTTCCCAACAGCATTAAATAGCCTTTGAAAACCTTACGGCTTATAAGTAAGTTGAAATAGCCACTGGGAGCCTATACGTGACAATAAAAACAATAACAACTATTGAATTAAAGTTTTCTAACAATGAAACTGTAAAATGTACATGTAATGTATTTAAACAGAATCTTGTAAACCCAAATAACGTTTCTCAGGAAGTGAGGATATACATAATTTTACTATAATAAAATCAAACGTAGTTCATCCCTGTGAATATGGAGCATAGCATTATCATTCAGGGTATCCATCACCTAAATGTCACAACGCTACCTGTAAGCATGTCTTTAAGGACACCTACTGCTATGAAAACAACATATTTGGAAGCATGTTCCATGAAATGCTTGTTCTACAGCATGCCAAAAATAACAACCAAAAAAATCAAGAAATTCCATAGCAAAAATGTTTTAAAAAATCTTGGTAAAAACAATGCTTGATACAATTCTTCACTCTAAAATTTTAAGGACCTGTTGAGAAATCAAAATTTCATGAATTGGTAAGAAAAGATATTCCACAAGGAAAAAAAAATTTTAAATGACCACAAGGTCCCTTTTTGCACACAGCATTTTGCAACCCTCTACTTTTCAATTTATACAAATAGGGATTATCTATTATCTAGGTAATTTGTCAAATAGTCTTTTTTGTGTGTGTGATTTTATGCTCAGCAAACAACCTTTATATTGCTATGTTTCAGTTTCCGAATCTTTAAAATGAAGATAATAATAAAACCTGCCTCAAAAAGTAGTTATGAAGATTAAATGAAACTATCCAAACCCAATTTTCAGCATAGAACCTGGCAGATATGTGCTTTCTATGGACTCACTCATTTAATACTCTAAAGTTCCTTGAACAAGGAAATTGACAGAGGAACCTCATTTTTAACCATTACAAGACTGCCTGTGTTCATTTCTAAGCCATGCCACTTTATTATTGAAACAACACTGGTCATGTTACTTAACCACTCTGGGCCTTTCCTAATTCATAAATGTAGATCATAATAGCATCATTTCTGAAATAAAATACTGATTATAAACAGTTTAGAAGAGTGCCATAGAGTATGCATTCAGTAAATATTATTTCTAATTGATTAACATAACCATGTTAAAAAGAATACATTTCCCAAAAGCAATGACTACATTCTTCCACAACATTATTTACCATTTTCTGATCATCATCATCATATTAAACAAATATATATAATAGGATAATATATAATATAGAACAGTACACTCAGACAGTGGAAAAACACAACCACTTACTGAATTTCTGCTGTATGATAGGCATTGGACATGTATTAATTTATTTAATGTCCCACAACCAGCTGGGGAATGAGCATTAACATTTCCATTGACAAATATATCAATTGAGTATCAGGGAGGATAAACATTTTGGCCAAAAATGCATCTAATAACTGTGATGCCACCTAGGATTAGCCTATTGTGTCAGAATACATGTAGCTTTTCCACTATACCTCTAAATATGAGATTTATACATAATGGCAACTTGAGAGACATGTCTTTTCAAATCATCAAGTTTAGTACATATAGTGCGGAACCACTTTCTAACAGAAAAGAGTCTGATGTGCCATGATCAGAAAGTGCACACATCCATTACAATCTGACTGTCACCTGCTTCTCCTAGTAAAACTGTTTTATTAAAGTAAGTCACAATTCTAACTATGTCTACTTCCATCACAGAAGGTACACAAAGAAATAGCAACTTGAGATAATCCAGGAACAGATTATGAACAAAAATCAGCCCATAGAAAGATGGGGAGCATGTACCCATTCTGTTTTTAATAGATTCTATTTGGTTTAAAAAATATGTTCCAATACAAAATTTTCATTAAAAGGCAGGGATTTTCCCCATGCTGAAAATGTATTTGTGTATGTGTGCTGTTATTCACAAAATGCTTTTGATAAGAGGAAAAACATACCTATCTTCACTTTCGAGGTGGGAAGGAAGGAAGGAAGGGGGAGAGAGAGGGAGGGAGGGAAGAAGGGAGGGAAGGGAAAAGGGAGGGAGGGAGGGATGGGAGGGAGGGAGGGAGGGATGGGAGGGAGGGAGGGAGGGAAGGAAAAAAGAAAGAAAAGAGAGGAGAGAAAAGAAAGAATGAGAACAAAATATAATTGATATAAAGATTCTAAAAAATAATTGAAACCTTTCTAATTCCTGGACCCCCAGCAGACACAAATGCTTTTATTCTCTTTTTTGACTTTTCTTAAAAAATTTGCCTAAGTTCTATATAAATATTTGCTTTAGGAAAACGACAAGTAACTTGCTTATGATGTAATATATCAATGAAATTTTGCTTTCTGCATGAGTCTGAATAGAATAGCTAACCTTAATTATGTTATATAAAACACAGCTTTGGAAGAATAAAATAAAGATTTGGAAAAATTATGTTCTTCTTATAGCTGTTAAAGAAACTTTCACAAGAACTACTAATCTTGTCCTGAATATTTCTGAGCCATAAGGTTACTGACATCATTTTCCTTTTTTAACATTTTAAATTTTCAAACATCCACAACAGTAGACAGAATAGTATAATGAATCTACAGTATGCATCACTTAGATTTAATAATTGTCAGCCCATTGTTAAAACCATTTCATCTACACCTTCTGACCTCATCTCTTGCGGATTGTTTTATACACTTTATTGGGGTATAATTTAAGTTATCACAAAATTAACTTATGTAAGTATACAATTCATTGAAATTTAATACATTTATAGAGTTATATAAGTATATAATTCATTGAAATTTAATATACTTATAGAGTTATGTAAGTATATAATTCATTGAAATTTAGTATGTTTATAGAGTTGAGCAATTATAACTATCAACTTTTATAATACTTTTATTCTTCTGATGACCTTTACAATCTCCTTTCTCTCCCTCAGGGTCAGACAAACACTTACTTGCTTTCTGGATATTTCTTGTAAATTAAATTATAACATATGTAGTCTTTAATGTCTGGATTTTTCACTTAGCATGGTTTTGAAATCATGCATATTGTAGTACAATGGTTAATATTGAGTGTCAACTTGATTGAAGGATGCAAAGTATGGTTCCTGGATGTGGCTATAGCGGTGTTGCCAACAAGATGACCATTTGAGTTAGTGGACTGGGAAAGGCAGACCCACCCCCAATCTGAGTGGGCACCATCTAATCAGCTGCCAGCATGGCCAGAATAAAAGCAGGCAGAAGAATGTGGAAAGGCTAGATTGGTTTCATCTTCTGGCCTATCTTTTTCCCATGCTGCATGCTTCCTGCCTTCGAACATGGTACTCCAAGTTCTTCACCTTTGGGACTCGGACTGGCTTCCTTGCTCCTCAGCTTGCAGATGGCCTGCTGTGGGACCTTGTGATTTATTAAGGAGTTAATACTCCTTAATAAACTCCCCTTTATATATAAATATACATATCCTATTAGTTCTTTCCCTCTAGAGAACCCTGACGAATACATGTAGCATGTATAGGTGGTTTATTCATTTATGTTGTCAGATTGTATTTCATTGAATAAACATACGACATTTTGTTGATCCAATCATCAGTTGATGTTTGAGTTGTTTTCACTTTTTGGCTCATATGAATATTGCTGCTATGAATACTTGCATACAAGTCGTTGTGTGGACATACATTTTTAATTCTCTTTGTTACATCTTAAGAGCAGGATTGTTGAGTCACACGGTGAACTCCACTTATTTTTGGAAAAACTGCCCAAACTACTTTTTTTAAATGTCTACATTATTTTACAACCCCAACGGCAATGCATGTAAGTTTCTGTTTCTTCACATCCTCTACCATAATTGTTATTGTTTGCACATATTTGTTAAAGATTTTTGCATTTACATCATTAGAAATATTGGTTTTTAATTTAGTGGTGATGGTTTTGTCTGGATTTGATATCAGAGTAATACTGACCTCATAGTACTAATAGGGAAGTGTTTTTACTGAAAGATTTTGTAAAGGATTATTATTATTTATTATTTATTTGAAAGAGCTTACCAGTGAAATCATCTAACTTGGAGCTTTTCTCTGTAGGAAGATGTTTAATTATCAGTTCAGTTTCTTTACTTGTGATAGGACTATTCAGAAGTTGATGAATAGAAGGTTTTGAGAGAGGAGGCAATGAGAAAGAAAAGAGTCACTTCCAAAGTAGTGGGTATAAAATGTGTACATGTGTAGAGCCACAAAGGAGCTTGACCGGGATTTAATACTGTAAGTGGATGGTAGCCCCAAGAAGGGGGAAAGTCAAGAACTATAAATATAGCATAGTCAGAGTAAAGCAAACCCATTTTTTCATCTACACTAAATTAAATGCATCAACAAAATTTATTTAATTATCTTCAGAAGATCAAATCTGTTGCTTACTTATAAAAAATGTACAAGCAGATGATAGTACCTGAAAGATCCAAACAAAAAAATAACATTATAAATTAATGACTATGTTTTCTGATGATTGTTTTGTAATGAGAATATTTAAATATGAAAACATGAATGGTGAAATGGTAGAGCAAGACGGTGGAATAGAAAATCAAAGTCCTTGTCCCCTCCACAGAAATACCAATTTAATAGTGATACACAGACCACCAGAATACATTTACAAGGAGTCAAGAACCCTATTAAGAGGTTGAAATGCCCCCAGTGCACACAGAGCTAATAACAGCAGTACTGAAATAGATAAGAAGAGGAACTACTCTTTACTCAAGTCAACCTCTCCGGTAAGCTGCCACAGCTCAGTTCTGAGAGATTATCTTAGCCCAAAACTTCTCCCTTGGAGAGAATGAGTGGATTTGTGTCCAACATCCCTTGGCCTTTTGGAGTGCTGTGAAGGGACCAGTTTCTATCTTGCCTCATTTGCAGTGCTGATGAAATTGGCATAGTTTGAACGCCTAGGGGCATATTCTAACAGTGTAATGGTGCTGTGTACATCACTCATAAAGATTAAAAAACAAAAGTATTAAAAATAATTACAGTTACAATAATTTGTTAATGGACACAGAATATAAAAAGATATAAATTGTGACATCAAAAACATAAAACATCGGATGAGGGAAAATAAAAGCGTCTGGTTTTTGTATGGGATTAAAGGTAAGTTGTACAGAGCTAGAAATTGAGTGTTTTAAGATGGTTTACAGAAGCTGCATGGTAACCACAAAGGAAATACCTATAAGAGATACACGAAAGAAAAAGAAAGAAATCAGAGATTATCAAAGAAAGATAGCAAGAAAGAAAAAAAAGGGGGAAAAGAGCTAACAGACAGGAAAAAACAACAATTAACAAAATGGAAATAGTAAGTTCTTCTCTATAAATAAATAATTTAAACACAAATGGATTAAACTCCCCAATCAAATACATATTGTGGCTGGATGGAGGAAAAGATAAGATCCAACTATAGTCTGTCTACAAGAGAGTCACTTTAGAATTAAATATACACATAAAGTCAAATTGGAGGGATGTAAAAAGATATTCCATGCAAATGGTAACCAAAAGAGAGTAGTGGTCAACATATAAGTGTGTGTGTGTGTGTGTGTGTGTGTGTGTGTGTGTGTGTATATAAAACCAAATATATATATTATAACCAAAGAGAGTAGTAGTGGACAGACAAATGTGTGTATGTGTGTGTGTATATATATATGTGTGTGTGTGTGTGTGTGTGTGTGTGTATATACATACACACCAAAAGATAGTGGTGGACATATATATATATATTTATATATAGAATATATATGCACACACATTGAATATATATACATTGAATATATATACATTGAACATATATATGTTTTATATATGTCTTTTTTATGTGTGTGTATATATATATATATGTCCACCACTACTCTCTTTTGGTTATATATATATTCAATGTTACACCACATTCACAGAATAAAGCATAAGCAGAACATAATACTTTAATAGATGAAGAAAAAGTATTTCACAAGATTCAACACTGTTTCATGATAACAAAAGCCCTCAAGAAACTAGGTTTGGAAGGAATATACCTCAACATAATAAAGGCCACATATGAAAAGCCCATAGCTAACACATAGTAGTACAAAAACCGAAAGATTTTCCTCTAAGATCAGGAATAAGACAAGGATGCTCACTCTTGCTGTTTCTATGCAATATAGTACTAGAAGTCCTAGCCAGAGAAATTGGGCAAGAAGAATAAATAAATGGTAAACAAATCAGAAAAGAAGAAGGAAAATTATCCATTTGCCAATGACATAATCTTATATGTAGAAAACTCAAAGGACTCCACACACAAAAAAAAAGTTAGAATTAAAAAACTAATTTAGTACAGTTGCAGGATACAAAATTAATATACAAAAATCAGTTGTGTTTCCATATACTAACAACAAACTATTCAAAAAGGAAATTTTAAAGAATCCCAATCACAGTAATATCACAGAGAAACTTAAGAATAAACTTAACCAAAAGGAGAAAAATTTGTACACTGAAAAGTACAAAGCATAGATGAAATAAATTAAAGACACAAATAAATAAAACAATATTATGCCTTCATGGATTGGCAAACTTAATATTGTTAAAAGGTCCACACTACTCAAAGCAATACACAGATTCAATGCAATCCTCATCAAAATCCCAATGGCATTTTTTACATAAATGAAAAATAAATTCTAAAATGTATATGGAATCACAAAAGAACTAGAATAGCCAAAGCAACCTTGAGAATGAAGGACAAACCCGGAGGCATCACTCTTCCTGATTTCAAAATATATTCCAAAGCTGCATAAATACAACAGTATAGTACCAGTATAAAGATGGACAAATAGACAAGTGGAACAGAATGGAAAGACCAGAAATAAACCCACATATACATGGTTGTCTGGTCTTAGAACAGGATGCCAAGGATATACAATTGAGCAAGGATAGTCTCTTCAGCAAATGCTGTTGGAAAAACTGTATATCTACATGAAAGAGAATACAATTAGAACTTATCTTACGCCATGCACAAAAAAGGTAAACTCAAAAGGAGCTAAAGTTTTAAATATAAGAGCTGAAACTATAAAACACTTAGAAGAAAACATAGAGGAAAATCTTGGCATTGATCTTGTCAATTTTATCTTGGATATGACACCAAAAGCACAGGCAACAAATGCAAAAATAGGCGGGGGTGCCTATATCAAACTAAGAAGCATTTGTACAGAAAAAAATTAGCAGAGTGAAATGGCAGCCTACAAAATGGTGGAAAATATTTGCAAACCATATATCTGAAAAATGTCCAAACTATATGAAAAATTCATACAACTCAATAAAAATTAATAATCAATTAATAATATTGATAATAATCTAATTAAAATGGGTTAATGCTTGAATAAGCACTTCTCTAAAGAAGACATACAAATAGCCAACAGGAATAGGAAAAGGTTCTCAATATCACTAGTCACCAGGGAAACAAATCAAAACCACAATGAGATATCACCTCACACCTGTTAAGATAGCTGTTACAAAAACAAAACAAAAACAAAAGATAACATTGTTGGCAAGCATGTGGAGAAATTGGTGGACGCTGTGCACTGTTAGGAGGAATGTAAAATTGTCTAGCCACTAACAGAACCATATAGAGAGCCCTCAGAATATTAAAAGTGACCTACCATATGATCCAGCAATCGCACTTCTGGGTATGTATCCAAAAGAATTAAAATCAGAATCTTGAAGAGATATCAGCACTCCCATGTTCATTGCAGCATTATTCACAGTATTCAAGATATGGAAACAACCTATATATCCATCAGTGGATAAATGGATAAGGAGAATTCTGTGTATATGTACAATAGAATATTGCTCAGCCTTTAAAAAGGAAGAAGCTGGGCACAGTAGTATATGCCTGTAATTCCAGCTACTCAGAAGGCTGAGGCGGGAGGATAGCTTGAGACCAGGAGCTCAAGACAATCCTGGGCAACATAACAAGAACTGGTCTGATAGAGGAAGGGAGGCAGGGAGGGAGGGAGGGAGGAAGGAAGGGAGGGAGGGAAGGAGGGAGGGAAGGAGGGAGGGAGGAAGGAAGGAGGAAAGGAAAGGAAAGGAAAGGAAAGGAAAGGAAAGGAAAGGAAAGGAAAGGAGGGAGGGAAAAAGAGGAAAAAGGAAGAAATCTTGCCCTATGTTGCAACGTAGATATATGTGGAGGACATCATGCCAAGTGAAATAATCAGTCACAGAATGACAAATACTGCACAACTCCACTTATATAAGGTATTAAAATAGCCAAACTCATAGAAACTCATACGGAGTAGAATGGTGGTTGCCAGGAACTGGGGGTGAGGAGTGGGGGCTTGGAGGAAGAAATGAGGAGTTCTATATGATGGGTATCAGGTTTCATTTAGGTAAAGTGAACCAGTTCTAGAGATCTGCTGTACAGCATTGTGCCTATAATTAACAACCCAATAACATGTACTTAAAAATGTGCTAATAGGGTAGATCTCATGTTAAGTGTTCTTACTACAAAGAAAATGGAGGGGAAATAGGAGGGAAATGAGGAAAATAGTGGAGGCAATGAGTAGAGTCATCACCTTGATTGTGGTGATAGTTTCACAGATGCATACACATGTCAAAAGTCATTAAATTATATACTTTAAATATATACAGTTTCTCGTGTAGCAACACACCTCAAAAAAGCTCTTTTTTATTATTATTATACTTTTAAATTTTAGGGTACATGTGCACAACGTGCAGGTTTGTTACATATGTATACATGTGCCATGTTGGTGTGCTGCACCCATTAACTCATCATTTAGCATTAGGTATATCTCCTCATGCTGTCCCTCCCCCCTCCCCCCACCCCACAACAGTCCCCAGTGTGTGATGTTCCCCTTCCTGTGTCCATGTGTTCTCATTGTTCAATTCCCACCTATGAGTGAGAACATGCAGTGTTTGGTTTTGCGTCCTTGTGATAGTTTGCTGAGAATGATGGTTTCCAGCTTCATCCATGTCCCTACAAAGGACATGAACTCATCATTTTTTATGGCTACATAGTATTCTATGGTATATATGTGCCACATTTTCTTAATCCAGTCTATCATTGTTCAACATTTGGGTTGGTTCCAAGTCTTTGCTATTGTGAATAGTGCCGCAATAAACATACGTGTGCATGTTAAAAAAAAAAAAAAAAAATGTCCTGAATGGTATTGCCTAGGTTTTCTTGTAGGATTTTAATGGTTTTAGGTCTGACATTTAAGTCTTTAATCCATCTTGAATTAATTTTTGTATAAGGTGTAAGGAAGGGATCCAGTTGCAGCTTTCTACATATGGCTAGCCAGTTTTCCCAGCACCATTTATTAAATAGGGAATCCTTTCCCCATTTCTTGTTTTTGTCAGGTTTGTCAAAGATCAGATAGTTGTAGCTATGCGGCATCATTTCTGAGGGCTCTGTTCTGTTCCATTGATCTATGTCTCTGTTGTGGTACCAGTACCATGCTGTTTTGGTTACTGTAGCCTTGTAGTATAGTTTAAAGTCAGGTAGCGTGATGCCTCCAGCTTTGTTCTTTTGGCTTAGGATTCACTTGGCGATGCGGGCTCTTTTTTGGTTCCATATGAACTTTAAAGTAGTTTTTTCCAATTCTGTGAAGAAAGTCATTGGTAGCTTGATGGGGATGGCATTGAATCTATAAATTACCTTGGGCAGTATGGCCATTTTCATGATATTGATTCTTCCAACCCATGAGCATGGAATGTTCTTCCATTTGTTTGTATCCTCTTTTATTTCATTGAGAAGTGGTTTGTAGTTCTCCTTGAAGAGGTCCTTCACATCCCTTGTAAGTTGGATTCCTAGGTATTTGATTCTCTTTGAAGCAATTGTGAATGGGAGTTCACTGATGATTTGGCTCTCTGTTTGTCTGTTATTGGTGTACAAGAATGCTTGTGATTTTTGTACATTAATTTTGTATCCTGAGACTTTGCTGAAGTTGCTAATCAGCTTAAGGAGATTTTGGGCTGAGACAATGGGGTTTTCTAGATATACAATCATGTCATCTGCAAACAGGGACAATTTGACTTCCTCTTTTCCTAATTGAATACCCTTTATTTCCTTCTCCTGCCTGATTGCTCTGGCCAGAACTTCCAGCACTATGTTGAATAGGAGCGGTGAGAGAGGGCATCCCTGTCTTGTGCCAGTTTTCAGAGGGAATGCTTCCAGTTTTTGCCCATTCAGTATGATATGTTCTCACTCATAGGTGGGAATTGAACAATGAGAACTCATGGACACAGGAAGGGGAACATCACGCTCTGGGGACTGTTGTGGGGTGGGGGGAGGGGGGAGGGACAGCATTAGGAGATACACCTAATGCTAAATGACGAGTTAATGGGTGCAGGAAATCAACATGGCACATGGATACATATGTAACAAACCTGCACATTGTGCACTTGTACCCTAAAACCCTAAAGTATAATAAAAAAAAAAAAAAAAAGAAATGAAAAAAAAAAAAAAATAGGCCAGGCATGGTGGCTCATGCTTGTAATCCCAGCACTTCGGGAGGCTTGAAGGGAAGATCGCTTGAACTCAGGAGTTCAAGACCAACTCGGGCAACATAGTGAAACTCTGTCTTTACAAAATTTAATGTAAAAATTTAAATTTTTAAAATTTTAAATTTAAAAATTAGCCTGGTATGGTGGCGCATGCCTGTAATCCCAAGTACTTGGGAGGCTGAAGTGGGAGGATCACTTGAGCCAGAGGTCAAGGCTGCAGTGAGCCATAATTGCACCTTTGCACTCCAGCCTGGGTGACAGCAGAGTGAAACCCTGTCTCAAAACAACAACAACAACAACAACAAGACAGAGAAATGGGATCAAAACTGACATATGCAAGAAAAAAAAAAATAAAGGGTTACCCAAAACATTATCTTGTTTTAGCAACTGTGGGAAGCAGAACTCTGGCCCACAAAAGATGTCCATGATCTAATCTCTGAAACCTGCAAATTGTTACCTGATGTGGCTAAAGGGACTTCGTAGATGTGATGGAAGTTAAAAGATCTTGAGATGGCAAAAGTATCATGGATTATCCAAATGGTAATAATATAATCTAATGAATCTTTAAAATCAGAAAATCTTTCCCAGCTTTTCGCCAGAGGAAGATGACCACAGAAGAATAATCAGAGAGATGCAATTGTTCTGGCTTTGAAAGAGGTTCAAGAGCTAAGGAATGAATAAAGTTTCTAGAAGCTAAAAAGGCAGGGAGACACATTGTCTCCTATAGCCTTTACAAAGGAACATATTCCTGCAGACTCCTTGGTTTTAGCCCAGTGAGACCTGTGTCAAATTCTCATCTCCTAAACAATAAGACAATAATATGTGATATTTTAAGCCATTAAGTTTTTGGTAATTTGTTGCAGGGGTAATAGAACACTAATACAGTAACTATTCTAAAAATATATAAAAATCAGTCAAAGTGCTTCCAGGCTTATTACTAAAAGTGCTATAAAAAGAAAGCCTGTGGCTACTCAAAATATTAAACACCATCAGCACAATCTGTGCATGACTCAGTCATATAAAGTAAGATCGTAGTCTGCCAGCCCCTGCCAAAAGGATACAGCAATAAAATTATGAGTACATAAACTTCTATGTATATATCCAGTCTCTTCTACTTTCAGCAACATTTTAAATCACTGATTTCAAAGACTTTCCTTCCCAGTACTTTGTTTTTCATCAATGACTCATTTTTTTTCTTCATCATTAGCTTGGGTTCCAGAGTGGATTGGTTATCTGCAACTTGACTTTGGAATTGTCTTTTGAGGTCAGCCATAGGATGTACGCCCCATCACTCCAAAGTTTCTTACTGTCCATCTTTTGCCAAGTTATAAGATATTGCCAAATCTTTCCATTATCTTCCTAAGTCTCTTTACTGATTTCTCAAACCCCCTTTCATTCTCTTCTTAAAATGCGAACATTTCATCTGGTAACTCTTTCTTATTTTCCTCTTGCTCCATCTTGACCCTACTATAGTTTCCTTAATCTGTAGTTATATATATGTGTATCATTTTGAGTGATATCACCGAGGATAAGTTTAAACACTTAGTAATATATATTTTTTGGATAAAAGATGGGACATATCATTTAAGTAGTACAACTAACTTATTCTTTATAATTCATGTATCATATGAGACGCTCAAAGCTGTCCAAATGCTTTCTGAATCTTTATTGAATAACAAATGTATGGCACAGTTTTAACCCCATACCCCTACCCTATATGCAAGTGGCAGATATTGTTATCAGGTCAACAATTCATTGTTTCAGCTTCTCCATGATGCCATAACAAATTTCCATATATTGGGCAGCTAATAATAACAGACATGTATTCTACCATACTTAGAGTCTGAAATTCGAGTGTCACCAAGACATGCTGTCTTTGATAGCTTTGGTGGATTAGCTTCTGGTGTTTGCCAACAATTGGCATTTCTTGGTTTGTCAACTCATCACCCCAGTCTGTTATCACTTGGCCTTCTTCCCCATGTTTCCTCTATGTCTTTAAATCTCTGTGTTCTTATAAGGACACCAGTCATTGGATTTATGGCCCACCCTAATGCAGTCAGACTTCATCTGAACTTAATCACATCTGCAAAGACCCTATTTCCAAATACCATCACATTCCTAGGTACCAAGGATTAGGATTTCAATGGCTTTCTCTGAGCGGGGGTGAGGGGCAAGGAGGTACATTTCATCCCACAATATTCCTATACAGAGCTTCAGAATACTCAACAAAAAATTCAAATTCCAACTTGCAATCAACAAGGAATGGGATGTAGAACAAAATGCATTTGAGAAGACAATATTGAGGAGTGTTTAAAGCTTGGATTCTGGAACAAGAATGCCTTGGCTGGAAGGCTGGCTGGACTTCATAGCTGGGTAACTTTGTACAAGTTATTTAACATTACTGTTTTTCAGGTGTCATGTGCAAGATAGGAATCATAACAAGACTTACCTCAGAAGGTAACAGAAATTAAATGATATGATGTAAGCAAAAGCACAATGCCTGGTATGAGAAATGATTGATAAATATTGGCTATTAAAATTATTAATTATCCTAAAATATTTTTAATTTTTATTATTGTAAACATTATTTGAATTGTTACACGTAATTGGCATTGTACAAAATATCAGATTAATGGAAACAGCCTTGACTTTACTTGTAAAAATATATTTAGTCTATATTACATACAAGTTTAAATGTACAAAAATTAAATGTATTAATTTTTATTATTAAAGTAATAATTGCACCATAATGTCAAACATAAAGTTTTTAATGATTTTTTTAGTTTATTTACAGTCTTATCTGTCTCTGTCTCCCACTACATCTCTCTCTTCTGTCTGTCTTGCTTTCTTCCTCTCTTTCTCTCTCTCAGTATCTATTTATATATTCCATATATTTATATACTTGTACAATTATATTATTTTTATTATATTGAAATCTCTAGTACATGTAATATTATACGTAAGCATTTTTTGGATTTCTATAATCCTGTGGAAACATAATTGTTAGGATTCTATAATATTCTATTAAATGTTCTTATTAAAACTTATTTAGCTTTTATAATATTTTAAACACTGTGTATGGTTTCAATTTGATTGTTTTGTTAATGTTAAAATACCTGACACATTAACAGAAAGAAAACTGTTGTGCTTTAAAATTAACTAAAAAATCTGATGAAAAACTGAGTGAATACTTAGGGAAAAAGTACTGCTTAAGTGCAGAACAAGTAATGGAAGTAATGGCTAATTCTAGAAGCTTTGCACAGCAGATAAAGATCACATTTCACATATAATAAGCAGTTAGGCTAAAGTTAAATTCTTATAAGAATTTCCTTATAGGTTTTAAAAATTCTGAATTCATACATTTTTATGTGTCACTTGCTATGATGTATTAAGTAAAAGAACAGTGTTTATTTTATTTGTTGTTACATTTAATCAATTTGCACTTGTGCTTTCAGATTATTTTACTAGGTCCTGGGTTTATAGAAGCATAATAGTCTATTGGGCAGCACTAGAACAGACAAGAGACAGAAAAGTCTGCAAATTACCTGTTTCCTCTCAATTTTAAATTATGGAGACTTCTTTTCAAAAATAAAAGAGAAAGGTATTGATATTTATTATCAGTAAATTAAACGTGATGAAACACACAGGGATCCCAATATGTAGAAGGGAACCTTCCTCCCTTAACTTTCTTGCTTTGAGTAATGTTTTCCCACTGCACCATGAAGAAACTTTGAACCTTAAAGGGCATCAACATAAAAAAAGAGATGTCATATTTAGACGCAAATTAATTTTGGAAGGGAAAAATCCAAACTGGTCTGTTGTGGCAGACACATGCCATGAGATATAGGACTAATTTGATGGCTTGTTCAGCTGTCAATGCCACCTGACTTACTAAAATGTTACACTTTTCTCCCCTGCAGAAAAGATTATTGTTCAGTATTATTCTACCTACAAGAATGTTGTACAAACTCTGGTACTTGTATATATTTAAATAATACTTTATGTGTAATTTTTCCAAGCATAGTGACAATGAATAAGAATATGCGGTGGCTCACGACTGTAATCCCAGTACTTTGGGAGACCGAGGTGGGCTGATCACTTGAGGTCAGGAGTTCAAGACCAGCCTGTCCAACATGATGAAACACTGTCTCTACTAAAAATACAAAAATTAGCCAGGCATGATGGTGGGAGCCTGTAATCCCAGCTACTCAGGAGGCTGAGGCGGGAGAATCACTTGAACCTGGGAGGCAGAGGTTGCAGTGAGCTGAGATCACGCCACTGCACTCCAGCCTGGGTGACAGAGCAAAACTCCATGTCAAAAAATAAAAATAAATAAAAATAAAGAATACATTAATCTATTGGCTCAAACTTCTTTTGAGATGGACTGTTTTAAAGCGGCAAAGACACTTTTTCTCTGGGGCTGTGGTTGGGAAGTTATTTTTATGTTTCTCGGTACCAGAAGCATAATATTTGAAAGCAATTGAACAACTTTCTCACCTGTTTCAGGTATTTAAATTTATGTTGCTCGTTTTCCCCACGCATAATATATTTATCCACCTCAGGTGAAAACAGCATCAGAAAGGGGGAAAAAAAAAACACCAAACCAAATTAAACCAGCAGGATTAAGCAAAAATTTAGATGGAGCCAGCTTCATCAGTGATGTTTTATTCATCAATCACCTGCATTTACATTGAATTGTTTACGCACAGATTTCCAGCAGAAGTAGCAAATGCACCACTTCATTTTACTTATGTGATATCATGGATTAATGTACACATTAGTCTGTTAGATCCACCTTAGGTGTTCAGGTGCTGCATAAAATGACTTGTTGTTAGTTGCATTAAACCTTTCTTTTTTCAAATACAATTAAAAGAATTTTCAGGTGTTTTAAGACATAATGAGGCAGATTATTTAAGTACCTAGGCTACTTTATGAAGGTAAGTTAGACATGACTGGAAGCAGTATTAATACATTTATGTCACGGAGAAAATTGCTGATGTTTATATAGTTATTCAAAGTGTGTTTTACAAACTATTTGCCAGTATTTCTCTAATTTTATGTTATGGAGGCAATGGAAATTTACAGGGTCGACTGATACAAAGCATGTAGGAAGTTGTATTGTCAGGGCTCTCCAGAGGGACAGACCTAATGAGATATATGTATTTGTGAAAAGGAGTTTGTTAAGTTGAATTGTCTCACACAATCACATGGCGATCCCTGCAAGCTGAAGGCAAGAAAGCCAACAGTGGCTCAGTCCAACTCCCAATGCCTCAAACGTAGTGAAGCCAACAGTGCAGCCTTCAGCCTGTGGCCAAAGGCCCCAGCGCCCCTGGCAAACCAGTGGTTTGAGTCCAAGAGTCCAAAGGCCAAAAACCTGGAGTCTGATATTCAAGGACAGAAAGTATCCAGCATGGAGAAAGATGAAAACAGGAAGACACAGCAAGCCAGCTTATTCCACCTTCTTCTGCCAGGTTTTGAAGCCATGCTGGCAGCCAACTGGACTGAGTCCACCCTCATTGAGGGTGGGTCTTCCTCTCCCAGTCCACTGACTCAAATGTTAATCTCCTCTGGCAACACCCTCACAGACACACCCAGAAACAATACTTTGCCTCCTTCAATCTAATCAAGTTGACACTTAATATCAACCATCATAGAAGTCTACTTCAGAGAGGTTGGTTCAGTAAGCGCTCTATAAAGGGAGAATATTTAAGCAGAACTTTTCATAGTCATGAGTCAAGCTTGAAAAAGTCACAGGGAATCACATTCAGAATAGAGCCACTGCCAAGCACAAGACCCAGGGGCAGGGACAAGCTTGGCATGTTCCTGGAACAGAAAGAATGCTAGTGTGTCACTTAGCATACTCAGTTCTGCCTGATGCCAAATCTATACTATTGATACTACACCAAGCTACCATGAAAAGAACATGGAGAAAATATAAGAGTATTCTTTATTTTCCTGAAGCAATTGATCATTCTTTCCTTTAGGTCACTAAATATCCACTGATCGTGCTTTCCTTTTCTTTCTGAGGTCCTCACTTAGCAAATGGAACTCTATTTTCCAATCTAACATACATACATGTTGCTAAAATATTTACAAAAGGACAACACCTAGTTTATATGTTTTATGAAAAATTTCACTTTCAGGAAGAAAGGATGGCTTGATGGATATTATTTTTATTTTCAGGAATTCTGTTTCCAGGAATTTTACCTATGTCCTTGAGCACTTTTGAGCAATTTAAAACCACAAAGACCAGGACTCTAAATTATGCATTATTGTGAGTATTCATTGCTTAATCATGATTAATAATCTTCATCTCTAGTTCTAGAAAACTGAGTCTATGAAACCTATTCTTTTTATTATTACTATTACTAGCACATTCAATCATTTGCTTCAACGATGGCATTATTACCATTGTGTGTGTTTTTTTAAAAAAGATGAAATGCAGTAAAATTTATAAATAATAGCATGAATTGTCTTTTTGTTTAAAAAGGTGAAATTTCAGAAAATAATGATTGACAAGTTGAACGATTATACAGTAGCTTAAAATATACATCCAATAGCTTACATAAGAATTGTAAATGCATTGTAAAAGGCATAGAAAAGCAGCAAAGTACAACACTCAGAAGAATGATTTTACCAAAAAAACCTTTGATTTTCCTTTTGTCTTGTATTTCTTACCACTCTAGATTATTTAAGATACCTTTATAAGATATATGAACGTCTGTAAGCCATCTTAAACTATGTTTATTTGCTTAAAGAAAATTAAATAAGTTAGAGCTGCACTACGCTTAAAAATAGAATAATGAGATTGTAGGTAAAATCTAGTATTAAAAAAGCAACAAGCAGAATGAATGCTTTTGTGCTGAAAGTACACCAAACTAAGAAGAGAGAAAGAACTCTGGAATCAGATGGCTCACGCCTTATTCATGAACTAGTAGAATCTCTGGTTGTTCATCTTATAAATTTCATTTCTGCTCACCATGTGTAATAACTTTCTTCTTAATTTAAAAAGTACAATACTAATCACGTCATTTTGAGATGAAAAAAGAGAATCCCTGTGGCATCTGAATGCTTTCTCCACTCCAGACATTGTTTTCTAATTCAGGAATTTGAGAGCTATGAATATGTGACCTCTAAGCATCCTTTCAATTTTGACATTCCCAGATTCTATATAAAACCAGACTCTCAAATAAACTGTCCCAAAGAATGATGGTATAATTTTGCTTTTGAATATCAATAGTTATTTATTCTTAACATATGTCCTTCAAGAGTGTAGAGCATAGTGCAAAAAGTCTTGGTAGAAGTGTTGAGGCACAATAGTGCTCCCATCCCAGCTCTGCCACTGATAAGCTTAAGATATCGGATAGCTCACTTAATTCTGCCAATCCTCATTTATTAAGCTGAGATGAGTTTAAATATTTTTTCTCATTATAAATGAGAAATTTCAGTGAGAGATCAGTAAGTTGCTCTTAAAATGAATGTTAATGGCTGACTCTCTTTTCGGACTCAGCCCGCCTGCACCCAGGTGAAATAAACAGCTTTATTGCTCACACAAAGCCTGTTTGGTGGTCTCTTCACGCGGACGTGAGTGAAATTTGGTGCCGTGACTCGGATCAGGGAACTTCCCTTGGGAGATCAATCCCCTGTCCTCCTGCTCTTTGCTCCGTGAGAAAGATCCACTTACGACCTCAGGTCCTCAGACCGACCAGCCCAAGAAACATCTCATCAATTTCAAATCCGGTAAGCAGCCTCTTTTTACTCTCTTCTCCAACCTTCCTCACTATCCCTCAACCTCTTTCTCCTTTCAATCTTGGCGCCACACTTCAATCTCTCCCTTCTCTTAATTTCAATTCCTTTCATTTTCTGGTAGAGACAAAGGAGACACGTTTTATCCGTGGACCCAAAACTCCGGCACCGGTCACAGACTAGGGAAGGCAGCCTTCCCTTGGTGTTTAATAATTGCAGGGACGCCTCTCTGATTATTCACCCAGGTTTCAGAGGTGTCAGACCATGCAGGGACGCCTGCCTTGGTCCTTCACCCGTAGCGGCAAGTCCCACTTTTCTGGGGGAGAGGCAGGAACCCCGACCTCTTATCTCTGCACCCTGATCCCTTATTTCCACACCCCAACCCCTTCTCTGCTTTTCTGGAGGGCAAGAACCCCCCACCCCTTCTCCCTGTCTCTACTCTCTTTTTTCTGGGCTTGCATCCTTCACCTTCCATTCCTCCTTCTTCTCCCTTAGCCTGTGTTCTTAAGAACTTAAAACCTCTTCAACTCTCAACTGACCTAAAATCTAAGCATCTTATTTTCTTCTGAAATGCCACTTGACCCCAATACAAACTCGACAGTAGTTCCAAATAGCCAGAAAACAGCACTTCCAATTTTTCCATCCTACAAGATCTAAATAATTCTTGTCGTAAAATGGGCAAATGGTCTGAGGTGCCTGACATCCAGGCACATTGGGCCCTCCCCAGTCTCTGTTCCCAATGCAACTTGTCCCAAATCTTCCTTCTTTCCCTCCCACCTGTCCCCTCAGTCCCAACCCCAAGCGTGGTAGAGTCTTTCTAATCTGCCTTTTCTACAGACCTATCGGACCTCTCCCCTCCTCGCCAGGCCGAGCTAAGTCCCAAGTCTTCCTCAGCCTCCACTCCTCCACCCTATAATCCTTTAATCACCTCCCCTCCTCACACCGGGTCCGGCTTAGTTTCATTCCGTGACTAGCCCTCCCCCACCTGCCCAGCAATTTACTCTTAAAAAGGTGGCTGGAGCTAAAGGCATAGTCAAAGTTAATGCTCCTTTTTCTTAATCCCAAATCAGATAGCGTTTAGGCTCTTTTTCATTAAATATAAAAATCCAGCCCAGTTCATGGCTAGTTTGGCAGCAACCCTGAGATACTTTACAGCCCTAGACCCTAAAAGGTCAAAAGGCCATCTTATTCTCAATATACATTTTATTACCCAATCTGCTCCCGACATTAAATGAAACTCCAAAAATTAAATTCCGGCCCTCAAACCCCACAACAGGACTTAATTAACGTCGCCTTCAAGGTGTACAATAATAGAGTAGAGGCAGCCAAGTAGCAACATATTTCTGAGTTGCAATTCCTTGCCTCCACTGTGAGACAAACCCCAGCCACATCTCCAGCACACAAGAACTTCCAAACGCCTAAACCACAGTGGCCAGGCATTCCTCCAGAACTGCCTCCCCCAGGAGCTTGCTACAAGTGCCAGAAATCCGGCCACCAGGCCAAGGAATGCCCGCAGCCCAGGATTCCTCCTAAGCCATGTCCCATCTGTGCGGGACCCCACTGGAAATTGGACTGTTCAACTCACCTGGCAGCCACTCCCAGAGCCCCTGGAACTCTGGCCCAAGGCTCTCTGACTGACTCCTTCCCAGATCTTCTCAGCTTAGCAGCTGAAGACTGACGCTGCCCGATCACCTCGGAAGCCCTGTAGACCATCACGGACGCCGAGCTTTAGGTAACTCTCACAGTGGAGGATAAGTCCGTCCCCTTCTTAATCAGTACGGAGGCTACCCACTCCACATTACCTTCTTTTCAAGGGCCTGTTTCCCCTGCCTCCATAACTGTTTTGGATATTGACAGCCAGGCTTCTAAACCTCCTAAAACTCCCCAGCTCTGGCGCCAACTTAGACAATACTCTTTTAAGCACATCTTTTTAGTTATCCCCACCTGCCCAGTTCCCTTATTAGGCCGAGACACTTTAACTAAATTATCTGCTTCCCTGACTATTCCTGGACTACAGCTACATCTCATCTCCGCCCTTCTTCCCAATCCAAAGCCTCCTTTGCATCCTCCTCTTGTATCCCCCCAGCCTAACCCACAACTATAAGATACCTCTACTCCCTCCTTGGCGACGGATCATGCACCCCTTACCATCTCATTAAAACCTAATCACCCTTACCTCGCTCAATGCCAATATCCCATCCCACAGCACACTTTAAAAGGATTAAAGTCTGTTATCACTCGCCTGTTACAGCATGGCCTTTTAAAGCCTATAAACTCTCCTTACAATTCCCCTATTTTACCTGTCCTAAAACCAGACAAGACTTCCAGGCTAGTTCAGGATCTGCCCCTTATCAACCAAATTGTTTTGCCTATCCACCCCATGGTGCCAAACCCATATACTCTCATATCCTCAATACCTCCCTCCACAATCCATTATTCTGTTCTAGATCTCAAACATGCTTTCTTTACTATTCCTTTGCACCCTTCATCCCAGCCTCTCTTCGCTTTCACTTGGACTGACCCTGACATCAGGATCAGCAAATTTCCCCTCAGGCTCAGCAAATTACCTGGGCTGTACTGCCACAAAGCTTCACAGACAGCCCCATTACTTCAGTCAAGCCCAAATTTCTTCCTCATCTGTTACCTATCTCGGCAATAATTCTCGTAAAAACACATGTGTTCTCCCTACTGATCATGTCCGACTAATCTCCCAAACCTCAATCCCTTCTACAAAACAACAACTCCTTTCCCTCCTGGGCATGGTTGGATACTTTCGCCTTTGGATACCTGGTTTTGCCATCTTAGCAAAACCATTATATAAACTCACACAAGGAAATCTAGCTGACCCCATAGATCCTAAATTCTTTCCCCACTCCTCTTTCCATTCCTTGAAGACAGCTTTAGAGACTGCCCCCACCCTAGCTCTCCCTGACTCATCGCAACCGTTTTCATTACACACAGCCGAAGTGCAGGGCTGTGCAGTCAGAATTCTTACACAAGGACTGGGATTGCGTCCTGTAGCCTTTGTCCAAACAACTTGACCTTACTGTTTTAGGCTGGCTATTATGTCTCCGTGCAGCGGCTGCTGCCACATTAATACTTTTAGAGGCCCTAAAAAATCACAAACTATGCTCAACTCACTCTCTTCATTTCTCATAACTTCCAAAATCTATTTTCTTCCTCACACCTGGCGCATATACTTTCTGCTCCCTGGCTCCTTCAGCTATACTCACTCTGTTGAGTCTCCCAAAATTACCATTGTTCCTGGCCGGGACTTCAATCCGGCCTCCCACATTATTCCGGATACCACACCTGACCCTCATGACTGCATCTCTCTGATCCATCTGACATTCACCCCATTTCCCCATATTTCCTTCTTTCCTGTTCCTCACCCTGATCACAGTTAGTTTATTGATGGCAGTTCCACCAGGCCTAATCGCCACACACCAGCAAAGGCAGGCTATGCTATAGTACAAGCCACTAGCCCGCCTCTTAAAACCTCTTATTTCGTTTCTATCGTGGAAATCTGTTCTCAAGGAAATAGCTTCTCAGTGTTCCATCTGCTATTCTACTATTTCTCAGGGATTATTCAGGCCCCCTCCTTTCCCTGCACATCAAGCTCAGGGATTTGCCCCTGCCCAGGACTGGCAAATTAGCTTTACGTGCCCTGAGTCAGATAACTAAAATACTTAGTCTAGGTAGACACTTTCACTGGATAGGTAGAGGCCTTTCCTACAGGGTCTGAGAAGGCCACCACAGTCATTTCTTCCCTTCTGTCAGACACAATTCCTCAGTTTAGCCTTCCCACCTCTATACAGTCTGATAACAGACCAGCCTTTATTAGTCAAATCAGCCAAGCAGTTTTTCAGGCTCTTAGTATTCAGTGAAACCTTTATAACCCTTACGGTCCTCAGTCTTCAGGAAAAGTAGAACTGACTAAAGGTCTTTTAAAAACACACCTCACCGGCTGGGCGCGGTGGCTCACGCTTGTAATCTCAGCACTTTGGGAGGCCGAGGTGGGCAGATCACGAGGTCAGGAGATCGAGACCACGGTGAAACCCTGACTCTACTAAAAAATACAAAAAATTAGCCGGGAGTGGTGGCGGGTGCCTGTATTCCCAGCTACTCGGAGAGGCTGAGGCAGGAGAATGGCGTGAACCCGGGAGGCGGAGCTTGCAGTGAGCCGAGACTGCGCCACTGCACTCCAGCCTGGGCGACAGAGCAAGACTCTGTCTCAAAAAAAAAAAAAAAAGAAAACACACCTCACCAAGCTCAGCCACCAACTTAAAAAGGACTGGACAATACTTTTACCACTTTCCCGTCTCAGAAGTCAGGCCTGTCCTCAGAATGCTACAAGGTACAGCCCATTTGAGCTCCTGTATAGATGCTCCTTTTCATTAGGCCCCAGTCTCATCCCTGACACCAGACCAACTTAGACTGTGCCCCAAAAAACGTGTCATCCCTACTATTTTCTGTCTAATCATATTCCTATTCACCGTTCTCAACTATTCATACATGCCCTGCTCTTGCTTACACTGCCAGTTTACACTGTTTCTCCAAGCCATCACAGCTGATATCTCCTGGTGCTATCCCCAATCCCACTCTTAACTCTTAAAGTACATAAATAATCTTTGCTGGCAAGGCTATGCTGAACCTCTTTAAGCACTCTCTAATTAGATGTCGTAAGTCCTCTCAATACTTAGTCCTTTAATACCTGTATTTCTCCTTCTCTTATTCCGTTTAGTTTTTCAATCCATACAAAACCGTATCCAGGCCATCACCAATAATTCTACACGACAAATGTTTCTTCTAACAACCCCAGAATATCACCCCTTACCACAAAATCTTCCTTCAGCTTAATCTCTCCCACTCTAGGTTCCCATGCCGCCCCTAATCCCGCTCGAAGCAGGCCTGAGAAACATCGCCCATTCTCTCTCTCCATACCATCCCCCCAAAATTTTTGCCACCCCAACACTTCAACGCTATTTTGTTTCATTTTTCTTATTAATATAAGAAGGCAGAATGTCAGGCCTCTGAGCCCAAGCCAAGCCATTGCATCCCCTGTGACTTGCACATATGTGCCCAGATGGCCTGAAGTAACTGAAGAATCACAAAAGAAGTGAAAATGCCCTGCCCTGCCTTAACTGATGACATTCCACCACAAAAGAAGTGAAAATGGCCTGTTCCTGCCTTAACTGATGACATTATCTTGTGAAATTCCTTCTCCTGGCTCATCCTGGCTCAAAAGCTCCCCTACTGAGCACCTTGTGGCCCCCACTCCTGCCCACCAGAGAACAACCCCCCTTTTTCCCTTACCTACCCAAATCCTATAAAACAGCCCCACCCCTATCTCCCTTCGCTGACTCTCTTTTTGGACTCAGCCCACCTGCACCCAGGTGAAATAAACAGCTTTATTGCTCAAAAAAAAAAAAAAGAATGTTAACAATAATTATAGCCAACACACAATGAACACATTCTCACTAAACAAAAGACTCTGTAAAGATTTCAAATCTTGATTTGCTTTTTCCCTTTTGAAATGTGGAGTGAGTTATGATGGCTACTTGGCATGCTTGAAGCCCTTCAAATTGTCAGTTCCTTGCTCTTTCCAAAGCTCTGGAGGTCTGTTTTCTCTGAAATGTTTGTTTCTTTCAATTTGTAGCTCTCTGTAGGTTCCCGCACTCAGAGCATAAAATAAAAAATACAAAGAAAAGTGAATAATCTTACCCAAAATTTATTACAAATAGCAATTTAAAAGACTCATTATCACAGCATGAAACATAAAAAAGAAGGATCATAATCAAAGAACGTGAGAAAAATGTAGAAAATGTGTGGGTATATATCTAGCTATCTCAACAGCATCTGAATATATGATGTTGTGCTCTTCATGAATGAATCAATAAATACATTTCTGTACTCATTTAATAGTGCATTACTGGAATTAAACTATAGCTATAAATACTAATTAGAATTAAATCATTAGAAATGAATTGTGCTCAGCATCTTCTACCAGGCTACTATTAATGAGGAAGCTCAATTGGTTGGAATTCATCAATTTTTGTTTTATACTTTTATCAGGGTTTTATAAGACAAAAGTATTGGGGGGAGGAGAGTCCCCAGGTTTCAAGATACTATAAAATCTCATTGAAGTTGGTTTCCTAAAAGTTAAATAAAAAGGAGAAAAAAAACCCTCTTGGTACTTGTGCATTGCTGAGTTGGTCAAATTGAGCCAATTCTAGTTTTTCAGGGTTGTTGAACTCACCAGGGAGAACATGAGCAGACAGATGAAGTACAGAGCATACTCTATGCACCAGCTTCAGCAGAATCCAAGTGATTTCTCAGCCTGAACTTCCAAGTCCCTGCATCCTGGATCTGAGTGCTCTTTAACTCTTTAGTTAGTACGTGGTGTCTTGCTCAGGCAGCCTTACTTCCTTGATTATCGTGTTGGTTAATACTGAGTGTCAACTTGATTGGATTGAAGGATGTAAAGTATTGTTCCTGAGTGTGTCTGTGAGGGGGTTGCCTAAGGAGATTACCATTTGGGTCAGTGGACTGGGAAAGGCAGACTCACCCTCAATCTGGGTGGGCACAAGCTAATCAGCTGCCAGCAGGGCCAGCATAAAAAGCAAGCAAAATAATTTGAAAATACTAGACTGCCTGAGTCTTCTGGCTTTCATCTTTCTCCCGTGCTGGATGATTCCTGCCCTCGAACATCAGACTCCAAGTTCTTCAGCTATTGGACTGTTGGACTTACACCAGTGGTTTGCAAGGGGCTCTCAGGACTTTGGCCGCAAACTGAAGGCTGCACTATCAGCTTCCCTACTTTTGAGGTTTTAGGACTTGGACTGGCTTCCTGACTCCTAGACTTGCAGAAGGCCCATTGTGAGACTTAACTTTGTGATCGTGTGAGTCAATTTGCTTAATAAACTCCCCTTCCTATATACATTTATCCTGTTAGTTGTGTCCCTCTAGAG
Source organism: Symphalangus syndactylus (assembly GCF_028878055.3). Taxonomy (NCBI): domain Eukaryota; kingdom Metazoa; phylum Chordata; class Mammalia; order Primates; family Hylobatidae; genus Symphalangus; species Symphalangus syndactylus. Next base: position 31,705,571 of record NC_072433.2, read on the forward strand.
AACCCTGACTAATACAATAATATAATGTGTGACCTCAGCCCTCTCCAGCTCTGAGATCTACTAGTCTGGGCCAGAGCAAGGCTGACCATTGATTGCAACTTTTCCAAGAAAGATGGGAAGCTTTGGAGTTCAGAAACTCTACGGAAGACTTCAATTTGTCACGGGGTGGAAGTAGCCACCTGGGCCAACAAGAGAACTGAGAGCAGTGGGGAGAAAACACCTAGAAGAGATGCACATTTAAGGCTGGGGAGGTAGAGAACTGCTGAGGAAAGGTCGCCAGTCTTTGCTCGGGGTTCTCAAACTTGACACTATTGGGCCTGATAAATTTTTCCTGTGGGTGACTGTCCTCTGTACTCAGCAGTATCATTGGACTATACCTAGTAGATGCCAGTAGCACTCCTTCCAAGTTTCAAAAATCAAAAATGTCTCCAGACATTGTCACACGTTCCACAATGTGGGATAGAAGAAAAGGCAGCAAAATCTCCCGTGGTTTCAAACCAGTGATTTATGCATTCCCACCTCCAAGATTTGGGTTAACTCCTTCTTATTTTACCTTCGAATAATCACGCCCTGCTACGAATTGAATTTTGCCCCCTCAAGATTCATATATTGAAGCCCCAACCTCTAATATAATGATATTTGGACAGAAGGCCTTTGGGAGATAATTAGGTTTAGATGAGGTCACGAGAGTAGCGTTCTATTTTATTTGTCTTTTTTTTTTTTTTTTTTTTTTTCGAGACAAGGTCTCGCTGTGTCTCCCAGGCTGGAGTGTCATGGCATGATCACAGGTCACTGCAGCCTCAACCCCACAGGCACAAGTGATCGTCCTGCCTCAGCCTCTTAGGTAGGTGGGACTACAGGTGCATGCCACCACACCTGGCTCACGTTTGTATATTTTGTAGAGATGGAGTCTTGCCATGTTGCCTAGGCTGATCCCCAAACTCCTGGGCTCAGGCAATCTACCCACCTCTGCCTCCCAAAGTGCTGGGATTACAGGCGTCAGCCACTGCATCTGGCCTGGTTCCCTTGATGGGATTTGTGTCCTTATAAGAAGAGACACTAGAGGTCTTGCAGTTTTTCTGTTTCTGTCATGTGAAGACATAGTGAGAAGGCAGCCATCAGCAAGCTAGGAAGAGAGACCTTCCCAGAACCCAACCATGCTAGCACCCTGATCTCAAATATCTAGCCTCCAGAGTAGTGAGAAAATTGCCTTTAAACTACCCAGTGTATTGTATTTTGTTATGGCAGATGGAGCTAAGACATGGCCTCTCTCTCGGAAAACTTTTCCTCACTCTTTGTAAGATTTAGATGCCTGCCCCACCATGCTTCTTTAACACCTTATTCTTTCTTTATTCAATGTAAATGTAGTAGACCCCTGCTATGTACTATATATTGTCCCCGACATATAGTAGCAAATAAAATGGCAAGGTTCCTGTCCTTACAGAGCTTTCGAGTTTGGAGAGGAAACAGACCATAAAGTGCATAACCATAAGTAAATGAGATACGTGTGGTTGCTGTGAAGCAAATTAAATCGAGTGATGTGATACTACTTGGGAATTAACAAAATAACTAAAATGTTCATGAAAGCTAGCAACTGAGCAGACACAGATGAAAGGAAAGGAAGAAACTATAACAACCAGAATGAAGAGGCATCAAGGGTGAGAACCCCAGTGTGAAAACCAACTAGGCTTATTTGTAGAATTATAGGAAGGCCAGTGGCTAAGTGCTGTAAGTCAAGGGTTGAAGGCAAGTCTGAATTGAACTAGAAGAGATGGGAATGGCCCAGTTGATACAAAGCTCAGTAAAGCATGATAAGGAGTTGGATTTTTTTTCAGTGGTCTTTATAGTACTTAATGCACTATCTCTAATTGTCAAAACCATTGGTCTCTTTCCCTTATTATCCGTATGGCCTTTCACAATTCCTTCAATGGCTTGTAAAAAAAAATCTGTAAAACAGGTAACAGCAAATGTCTCAAGTAATGTTGTGAGGTATACATAAAATGTGGTGATGCTAATAATAAGCATTATTTAATAAAATTGTAGTTAGTGCATTGCAGCATTATATTAATATCTTTTAATCTTCAGAGTGATAGGCTTTATTCCTGCTATAAGGATAAAGAAAAAACACTTGAACTTAGTGTTGAAGGCAGAATAGGAGATTGTTGTTGAAAAAATCACAATGAAAAGTGCAAGGCACTTCAGAAAATGGGAATAGCATGTACAAAGCACTGTTATAAAAAATCCCGGAGTGGAGAGTGACTATAAGCAATTAGATGCAGCTGGAGTGTAAAGTGCAAGGAGCAGTAGGAGAAAAACCTGGGTAAATGTATTCTTAATTAGCTTATGTGATCTTGCTAAAAGTAACTTTATGTCCATTAGCTTCAGTTTCCTAATCTACTAAAAAAAGGCAACAACACCTCCTTCACTGCAATATTGTGAGGGTAACATGAAATAATACTTTATCATAGAGCCTGGTACAAAGTAAGTTTTAAAAACATTAGGTATATAGCCAACCATCTAAAGGATACATATTAGTGCACCAATGCCCCTCTAAGCTAATTTCCAGTGGTAAACTAAAAGACTCTGTTTTCAAAACTTTTCCATTTTTGATGAACGACTTGAATGGTACACAGATTAGATATTTTAGATTACCGAAGTTGAAATGGATAGTGAATACACCACATGACAAAAATCAAATCTTGACAAGCTGAAGTGATTCAATTTAACACTGATAAATGTATAGTCCAAAACACATATTTAGGGGGGAAAAAGTATCTATTTGAGATGAACCAGATGTGAGTGAACAGCCATTCATATGAAATATCAAAGGGCATTTTTGTGGGTGAATGCAAGCCCAATAAGAGATAAGAATGGGATGTATTTGCTTAAAAAGCAGATGCAATGGTTTTCAGTAGCATTCAGCGAGGTACATATCCCATATAAGGAAGTAATTATCTCACTTCAATAAGACCAAAGAAACTTACCATAGTAACAGAAATTGGTTGGTATTTATAAATTGTTCAAATGATTGCATCTTTGGAACTAATGAATGAAGTGGTCAGTATATTAACCGTGTAAATCTATCTCTAGTTAGTTTCCATTTAGAATGGAAGGTGTGAAAGATTTCTGAAGGATATGAAAAGCAATGCCCTGAAAGGAAATGGAGCCCACGATGTTGACCTTCATCCTCTCTTCTGATTCCTGTAATTCCACTTGTGTTAAGGAGGCCAGTAGACCAGTTGGCAGATCGTTTCAAGGAAGTTGACCCTGAGTAGCTTGCTTTTGACATGTAGCCAATGGAAAGTCAGACTGTAATTCATCTGGGGAGTCTGGTTGAAATGTGCAATGATGGGCATGACATGTACTCAGCAAGAGTGGCACTAACCCATACAAGGGAATTGGAATGCTTACAAAGAGGATGCTCCAAAAACAGGGGGCAGAGAAAAGCGCAGCCTTCATTTGAAATATACTCTTAGTGAATTTCAAGAGACTGGAACATGTTTTAAGGAAATCTGGGCTTGCTTTCAAAAACAGGATCCATTTATAGTCTGAGGGGAAAGTCACAGGAGGCTAAGGGAAGCTGGCTTAGATTCACTTTGAATTCCTTGATTTTCCAAATCTGAAGCTCAAAGTCAAATTTAGGCCCTGCCAACTACTTGAACCATGACAGGAGTTAAAAGGTTTTTAGAAGTCCTTGAAAAATTATACTGCTGGTGGCAATGATAGCTTGACGACTTTAATTCTGCAACATCAGTAATGGTGTCTGGGTTACATAGTCACTATGGTACTCCTCATTTTCACTCCCTCGTACAAACTCTGCATATATTCCTTGTTTTGGAAAGGTATGACTGATATGGGAATAAGTGTGGCATATTTTTTGTAATGTGATTTTCTTGAAGCTGTGACAATCATGACTTGCTTTACATTTGGGGGGTGGATTTGACCCTCTGCAGCTATGAAATTTCATAAGAGCATATTAAAACTATTTTAAGAAGCAGGAAAGGAGAATTAGAAAGATAATAAGCACAGATTAAGAACAAGTGCACCATTGGCCCTATAATGCTTGGGTTCAAGAGATAGATGACAAAAGTAGAAAGATAGATGACAGACAGGTAGATAGATAGACAGATAGACAGGATAGATAGATAGATAAACTCAATTGTTTACACACTGTTATGATTTTTATCTAGCAGGCCCTTTTCCTTTAGACTTCCCTCTGATATCATCCATCTTTGTAGTTTTTCAGCTAATATGGCTCTTGCTCACAGTTTTAGAAAAACTTATTTCTACTAAGCTGGTCTTACCAAAATATTACTTTATAAGCTCTTTTTCACATGTTGATTCTGCTGTCCATGCTTATTTCTACCTATTCTATAATAAGCTGGATAATCTAGGTTATATTCCTGAGAACCCCAAATCTCATTTGCAAAGAACAATAAAATCTACTTATCACTTACTCTAAATGTTCCATGCATGCCAGTGTGGGGTTTTGCTCAACACTGCCACCCAGGGAGCCTGGCTGACACAGGCTAGCCCATGTTATGGTGGCACCATCTGTGACACCTGCCCCTTCTCAGTATGTAACACAGGGGAAGAGAAAGAGTGACGACTTGTGAAAAGTTGATCCAGATATCTCTCAAAAAGCGATATAAATAAATTACACTCACATTGCATCATTTAGATTAGTTACCTGGTCTTGACTTACTGCAAGGAGGTTGGAAAGTATAGGAAAGAAAAGTGATATTGATCTTGTCTGCCGTTTTGCCTATTTTACAATTCTGGCTAGCCTAGAGTCCTTTAAGTTGTGATCAGGAGACTGAAAGATTAAGATTTCACTTGTCATATGTGGTCCTGGCAACATCCCAAACTTCATGTTCCCATGTACCTTGTGATGAATTCTAGGGCCTCCTTATAAGAAGCAAAATATAGAATTTAAACTCATGGACACAGCATCAGTAGTGCTACCAAAAGCAGACTTCTATTATTGTTAGAAAGGCCATCAGATATGACTCTAAGTGAATGAATTAATGAATCATTAAGCTCCTTCATTTATCAGCCCATTTAATGTATCAGTTGAGAAACTGACGTTTATTATCTCTGCTATGGTGAGAACCATGCTTTGTACCTATTGCACCTAACAATCTGAGACAAGCATGGCATATTTCTACTCAAAAGGAGTTTTAGCTGCCCAGGAGAAGGGAGGTCAACAAAAGAACATTGAAGTTTAGTGTGATAATTAATAAGAAAAAAGTTAAATGCAGATGCATGTGTATACTCCCCATCCCTCACCCCCCACCATGAACACTCACAGCATGCCAAAACTATACTAGGAATTTGAGTTTCATGGCTCAGTAAATACACGCATATAATAAATTCTGTGGTGTGCCACATACGTCTTGCAAAAATCTGAGGCACTCATTTCTCCTGCTGCTGGGAGTATTGGTAGTTACTATAGCTTTCAGCTTTGACGTTCTCCACAAATTGCTCTCAGCTGAAGAGGGAGGGCCCTTTTAGTCAAGGTCATGCCCCATTCATGGGAGTAACCCACATTCAATACTGATCAATGGAGGGGGGATGGGATGGGGGAGGGGTAGTATAAATTCCCATCTTTTTTGGCTTAAATCCGAGGGTGAGTAATCAGCAATTAAAATCTAAGTGTAAAAGCCAATGGACCATCATGATAGTACATGAAGTGGCTCATTTTTCAAAGTCTAAGGATATAAAAAGGTTAAGTTCAGACCCAGAGCTTATATAAGAGTATTTTAGTTTTTGTCCTTGCGATAGTTTACTGAGAATGATGTTTTCCAGTTTCATCCATGTCCCTACGAAGGACATGAACTCATCATTTTTTATGGCTGCATAGTATTCCATGGTGTATATGTGCCACATTTTCTTAATCCAGTCTATTGTTGTTGGACATTTGGGTTGGTTCCAACTCTTTGCTATTGTGAATGGTGCCGCGATAAACATACGTGTGCATGTGTCTTTATAGCAGCATGATTTATAGTCCTTTGGGTATATACCCAGTAATGGGATGGCTGGGTCAAATGGTATTTCTAGTTCTAGATCCCTGAGGAATCGCCACACTGACTTCCACAATGGTTGAACTAGTTTACAGTCCCACCAACAGTGTAAAAGTGTTCCTATTTCTCCACATCCTCTCCAGCACCTGTTGTTTCCTGCTTTTTTAATGATGGCCATTCTAACTGGTGTGAGATGGTATCTCATTGTGGTTTTGATTTGCATTTCTCTGATGGCCAGTGATGATGAGCATTTCTTCATGTGTTTTTTGGCTGCATAAATGTCTTCTTTTGAGAAGTGTCTGTTCATGTCCTTTGCCCACTTTTTGATGGGGTTGTTTGTTTTTTTCTTGTAAATTTGTTTGAGTTCATTGTAGATTCTGGATATTAGCCCTTTGTCAGATGAGTAGGTTGCAAAAATTTTCTCCCACTCTGTAGGTTGCCTGTTCACTCTGATGGTAGTTTCTTTTGCTGTGCAGAAGCTCTTTAGTTTAATGAGATCCCATTTGTCGATTTTGGCTTTCGTTGCCATTGCTTTTGGTGTTTTAGACATGAAGTCCTTGCCCACGCCTATGTCCTGAATGGTATTGCCTAGGTTTTCTTGTAGGATTTTAATGGTTTTAGGTCTAACATTTACCGCATGTTCTCACTCATAGGTGGGAATTGAACAATGAGAACTCATGGACACAGGAAGGGGAACATCACACTCCGGGGACTGTTGTGGGGTGGGGGGAGTGGGGAGGGACAGCATTAGGAGATATACCTAATGCTAAATGATGAGTTAATGGGTGCAGGAAATCAACATGGCACATGGATACATATGTAACAAACCTGCACATTGTGCACATGTACCCTAAAACCTAAAGTATAATTTAAAAAAAATTAAATTATAAAAAAAAAAAAAGAGTATTTTAACTCCAGTGGAAGTTGAATTCTTCATTTTAGCCATACTATGGTCTGGCCCTAATTAAGAAGGAGCAAAACCAGAGACAGGAGATGGGGATATATGAGTCCACACATATAAAATCTTAAATCCCCAGATCTCTCTGAAATATCTGGGCTCAGAGAAGTGGCCCACTCCTTGTTAGAAGATATGACTTTCTTTTTACTTGAAGATAATTCAGAAACTTTGCCTTGCAAGAAAATATTCATGCCCATAAGGATCCTCTTACACTTCTCCTCTGACCACCAGACCACTAATTTGGGTTAGGCCACAGATGACTTGGCTCAGTATGTGTGTGCTACCCTAAAACTCCAATGGACATATTCCTTAAAAAAAGAGCTGTAAAAATGAATCCTGACAATGAATTAACCTTCAGGTAAAACACCCGGTCACACATGTTTTGTGGAAATATAAGTGGCTCAAAGTAAAGAGTATAAATATGAACTAATAACCATTGGCTAATAGCTTGGCTCAATGGTCAAGGGCCTGGAAAGAAAACAACTAGAATAATAGGGATAAGGAGACTAAAGATGTATACATATAAATAAACTTATGCTCATAAGCAGAAATATAAATATTCTTGTATCACATGTTAATACCCAAGAAAATGCATCCACCTTTTTGATAGTCAGAATAATGATCTCCCTCTCCCCACAAAGACATTTCCATTCTAATTCTAACAGGTGCCTCTGAAATAATTTGGATGTTTGTTCCATCCAGATCTCATGTTGAAATCTAATCCCCAATGTTGGAAGTAGGGCCTGGTGGGAAGTGTTTGGGTCATAGGGGTGGATCCCCTCATGAATATGTTGGTGCTCTCCTCATGGTAATGAGTTTACATGAGAACTGGTTGTTTAAAAGTGTGTGGCACTTACCCCCTGTCTCTTTTGCTCCTTATTACCATTTGATGCACCTGCTCCCTCTTCACCTTCTGCCATGATTGGAAGCTTCCTGAAGCCCTCAGAAGGTGCAGATGCTGGTGCCATGCTTCCTATACAGCCTGCAGAACTGTGAGCCGAAACAAACCTTTTGGAACTTCTTAGAGACTGGTTAAATAGTTGTGACCAAAATACTGATAGAAATTGGACAGTGAAAGCCAGGCCGATGAAGTCTCAGAGAGGAATGTGTAATTTATTAGGAATTAGAACAAAGGTCATACTTCTTATGCTCTAGCAAAGAACTTAACCACAATATGAACCTGTGCTAGAGATTTATGGAAGATTGAACTTAGAAATGATGACCTAGGGTATCTGGCAGAAGAAATGTCTAAGAAGCAAGGATTCAAGATGTGGCCTGGCTGCTTCTAACTATCTATAATCTGATATATGAGCAAAAAAATGACTTAAAGTTGAAATTTATAATTGAAAGGGAAACAGTGCAAAAGTTTGGAAAATTTGTGGCCCGGCCATGTGGTAGAGAAAGAGAAAGAGGAATGCAAGCAGGCTTTGGAAAAACCACTTACTAGAGCAATTAGCATGACTGAAAGGGAACCAAGTGCTGATACCCAAGACAATGAAAAAAATGGCCTTAAAGGCATTTCAGAAGTCTTTGAAGCAGCCCTTCCCATCACAGGCCTAGAGGACTAGGAGAAAAGAATGGTTTTAGGGGCCAGGCCCATGGTGCCACTGCCCTGCACCACCTCAGGATACTGCTCCTCACATCCTGGCCCCTCTGGCTCTAGTCAGAGTTCAAAGAGCCTCAGGCATAGCTCAGACCGCAACTCCAGAAGGTACTAGCCATAAGCCTTGGCAGTTTCCACGTGGTGGTAAGCCTGCAGGTGCACAGAATGTGAGATTTAAAGAGGCTTGGCAGCTTCCGCTCAGATTTCAGAGAATGTACAGGAAAGTCTGTGTGCTCAGGCAGAAACCTGCTGCAGGAGCAGAGCCTCTACACAGAGTCCCCACCAGAGCACTGCCTAGTGGAGCTGTGGGAAGGGGCCTGCTGCCCTCCAGACCTGAGAATGGTAAAACCATGGCAGCTTGCAATCCTAGCCTAGAAAAGCTACAGGCACTCAAATCCGACTTGTGAAAACAACCACAAGGGCTACATCCTGAAAAGTCCCAGGGGCAGGTGTACCCAAGGCCTTGAGAGCCCACTGTTTACATCAGTATGCCCTGGATATGGGACACAAAGTCAAAAGGGATTATTTTGGAGCTTTAAGATTTAATGACTGCCCTATTGAGTTTCATACTTGTGTGAGGCTTGTTGCCCCTTCCTTTAGGCTGATTTCTCCCTTTTAGAATGGGAATATTTACCTAATGCCTGTGCCACAATTGTGTCTTGAAAGTAAATAACTTGGTTTTCATTTTAAGGCTCATAAGTGGAAGAGACTTTCCTTGTCTCAGATGAGACTTTGGATTTTGGACTTTTGAGTGATGCTGGAGTGCATTCAGACTTTTGAGGACTATTAGGATGGGATGACTGTATTTTGCAGTGTGAGAAGGACATGAGATTTGGGAGGCCAGGGGCATAATGATATAGTTTGGGTGTTTTTCCCCTCCAAATTGTCATGTTGAAATCTGATTCCTGGTGTTGGAGGTGGGGCCTTGTGGGAGGTATTTGGGTCATGGTGGCAGATCCCTCATGATTGGTGCCCTCCCTGTGGTAATGAGTGAGATCTCTTTCTTCATTCACACAAGATCTGGTTGTTTGAAAAAGAATGGCACTTCCCCCTCTCTTTCTTGCTCCTTCTGTCACCATAAGACACACTGGCTCCTCTTCACCTTCTGCCATGACTGTAAGCCTCATGAGGCCCTCACCAGAAGCAGATGCTAGAGCTATGCTTCCTGTACAACCTGCAGAACTGTAAGCCAAAATAAACATCTTTTATTTATAAATAACTCAGTCTCTGACATTCCTTTATAGCAACATAAAAACGGACTAACATAGTTTCAAAAGACACAATTAGAAAAAGCCACCCCAACTCCAACATTACCTTTGGATTGTAGTGCCTATGTATAGTTCGATAACTCCCACTGTCTACTCTTACCTCTTTTACTCACCCACAGGTTTTGCTTGAAAGCATATTCACCCATAAAATTCTTACACATAAATCTCCATCTCAGTGTCTATTTAGGAAAAGAAAATGGAACTAAGACAATTGCATCTACCATATAAGCTATGCATAGGAAGTACAGGTTTCTATGAAGTATGGGTTATAAAAGTAGGTTTCACTAGGAGGCTGAAAGCCACATATGTAAAGTGAATATCAGAAGGATGTAAATAAAGGTAGTACTTGAATAGCCTTTGGAGAAGGGTAGGGAGCAGGAGGAGAGAACCTCTCTAGAAGCACCTGCACATCTGAAGCACAGTGACAAGAGAAGCATGAAATGTCCTGGGGAGTAAAAGAAGGCCAGAATAGCTGAAGCAAAGTAAACTGAGACTGTAGAGATAGCATCTTATAGAGATCACTTTAGAAATAACAATCTGGGCTAGGAGAGGTGGCTCACACCTGCAATCCCAGTACTTTGGGAGGCCGAGGCAGGTGGATCATGAGGTCAGGAGTTTGAGACCAGCCTGGCCAATCTGGTGAAACCCCATCTCTACTAAAAATATGAAAATTAGCTGGGCATGGTGGCGGGCGCCTGTAATCCCAGCTACTCGGGAGGCTGACACAGGAGAATCACTTGAACCTGGGAGGCGGAGGTTGCAGTGAGCCAAAATCACACCATTGCACTCCAGCCTGGGCAACAAAGCAAGACGCTGTCTCAAAAAAAAAAAAAAAAGAAAAGAAAAAATAATTAATAAATAAAAATAACAATCTTTATTCTAAGATCAGTGAGGCAGCTACTGATTTTTTGTTAACACAGTTGTGTGAATTTGGGCAAGATTCACATTGTGAATAGAACTTTCTGCCTTCAGTATGCAAGCCAGAGAAGGTGTGCACTAAAAGTAGGGAGATGTGATAGACAGTTGTGGAAGTCCAGGTGGGAGTCTACGGGCACACAAGAAGGGCTATGTAACCCAAACCAGGGTGGCCAGGGACACCATGTAAGGCTTCCTAACAGAAGACACAACTAAACAGATTGGGAAGATAATCACATTGGAGATTGTCAGGCAAAAGAGAGACGAAGGGGTTTTCTAACACAGCAAAAATGTGCAAAAGCCTCTGACTGAGAGAGGGGAAGCCTTATCACTAGCACTATAACTTGGTAGTCATGGATAGCTGGGGAGAAAAGGCAGTGGAAGCATAAGAGCTGGAGAGCTAAGAGGCCATGTTTTCAATAAACATCGAGGGTAGGAATTCAGACTCTATGCCAACAGTAAAACAGAGTTGTGGCATGGTATTAAGCAGCAGGGACATGATCACAGCTCCACTTCAGAAAGATCTCACTGGAAGCAACTTAGAGAACAAAATGGAAGAATTGGAGAACCATGGCAAGGTTCTCTGATGAGGTGAGAGGGTGACTCCCTATTCAAGTTTCAAGTCAGGAAGTTCACCCTATCAACAGTATGTAGTGGGGATTTACAGCACAAAAAGTTATGAAGGCTGGTTGCCAGAGGCATAGAAAGATAAGACAAAGGTATTTTTATATACCAGCAAAACACACAGACTTCCAGCCAGGCGCAGTGGCTCACACCTGTAATTTCAGCACTTTGGGAGGCCAAGCTGGATGGATCACCTGAAGTCAAGAGTTCAACACTAGCCTGGCCAACATGGTGAAACCCCGTTTCTTCTAAAAAAAAAAAAACAAAAAAACCAAAAATTAGCTGGGCATGGTGGCAGGGGGCCTGTAATCCCAGTTACTCGGGAGGCTGAGGCACGAGAATCACTTCAACCTGGGAGGCAAAGGTTGCAGTGAGCTGAGATTGCGCCACTGCACTCCAGCCTAGGCGATGGAGCGAGACTCTATATCAAAAAAAAAAAAAAAAGAAAGAAAGAAAAGACTTCCATACACATGGTGATGATAGAATTTTCATGACATTTTTGCCCCATCTGTGAGTAGAATTTTCAGTCTGTTTTAACTGTATCATTGAGGTTCAATGAATAACCATTCTGTTTTGCTTGGGTCTCTTCCGCTTTAGGGACTGAATGTCCCACATGCCAGAGAAACCATCAGTCCCAGACAAAGGGTAAGGTTTCATTATGAGTTTCACTATGTTGAAGTTTCTGAGGTCTAGTTTCAGAGAAAACAGACTTGGAAGAAAAGATTTGCATGCAGGGAATTTATTCACGAGTTGTTTGGGAAAGAACACCAGTGAAGAAAGGAGTTCTGCAGCAGAATTAGGCAACCGGCAAGCTGAACTATGATGCCATTACAATAAAGACTACAGCTGGTTCTAGAACTGGGAGGACCCATCAGAGCTGCCCCAAACTGAAACATGATGGCTGGGTATCTGTACTCCCACATAGACTACGTTTTGGATTTTAATTTGAACCCAGACAGGGAGCATACACTTGGGCCCAGTCAAGGTTAATTCCTGGTAGGGACCTCAGTCATGAGTCATCAGCTGTCCACACTCTGATTCTCAGCAGGTGGGGGAATGAGTAGTTTGGCCATCAATGGGGGAACCGGTCCATACACTACAACATCCACTAGAGAAAGCAATTCTACAAGTAATCCCCAGGAGACATCCCTTCAGCTCTGCATGAATTCTTGTTTGTAACTTGGCTCTCTGTGAGGGCTTATAAACTTTTCAGTAAGTCAACTTCTTTTCCTTTATTCCTTCCAGTTTATTTTGGAGGCTATAAATCAACTGCTTATGCAAGACTTTAATAAAAGCATTTCCAGCTCCTCGCAAGAGAAGCCCATATTAAATATTAGATGGATGTGCTGTTCACCTCTTTACTTAGACTGGGTAAGTGAAGCTGTCTCTTTATTCCTCTGCCCTTTTCCCTAGGTCTCTCCCACTAGGGAAACTTTTGCCAACATCAAAGTGTAGCCTAACTGTGGAGAGCTGACTTAGCCATAAGGATTTCTCATTCCGGTGATACATGTGATCTTTTCCTTTTACTGTCACTTAATTCTGCTCCCTGGACTTGCCTCTAAGGTGTCAAGAGAGAAGCAACTCTCTGCACTTCAAGGAGGATGTTTCTTTCTTCTCAAATTATCACTTAACAGACAGGATGATTCTTCTCAGACCTTTTCAAATTTCCCAGTGGGCTTCCAAATACAGGGCAAAGCACAGGCGATGTCTCGCAGGTTCCTGGCACCCCTATGTGCAAATTACTAGAAGGAAAATCCAAATAATTATTGCTAATTAAGGATATCTGAGAAATGAGTTAAGATACATTATCACTGATATTACTATAGGTTTGTAACCCTTTTGTTTTTAAAGCCATTTTATTGAATATTTATTAATAGCTCCAACATTGGAGTCAAACAGCGTGGCTTCCAATTTTACCTCCTCCAACCCTTGCCTGTGTTATTCTGAGCAGGTTGGTCAAACACAGTGAGCCTCCGATACACCATTTGTCTAAGGGAGGTTATAATAGGCAGCACTGTTGTTGGCGTTCTGCCCAATCCTCTCTTCTATAACAGCAAACCCCTCCCCCTGCTGTGGGTTCTGACTTGTCTTGGTACACACATGCATGGTTCACCAAAGAACTTTCCTTGGCTGATGACGTCCCCCTGAAATGCCTTGGAGGTTATGTACCCTCAACTCAGTCCAGCAATTGACTCCGAGATGAGCATGTGTCCTAATTCTGAGCAAAGAATTAGGAAAATAAAAAGCGTTCTACTAAGAAAAGGGAATTTTTTTCTCATTAAGAAGAGACAATCTTTTCCATCCTCTCTATGTTGCTGTGTTTCCATGTATTTTGTGAAACAATTGCAGTTATCCACAAATCATACTGAACAACACGAAGTTGTCAGAGCACACATAAAGCAAAACAAAACAAAACTAAACTAAGATTCTTGATGACACATATGATTGCCCAAATCACACATTCTGGTGTCTTCTCTACCTCTGGACTTGCTATTACGTTAGTTACACATGTCTTCATTATTTATTGAGTTGATTCAAGGTTTTTCTTGCAGTCAAAAGCAAACTAACATATAAACTGTGTGTGTATGTGTAGGGAGGTGGAGAGGAGAGAAGAAGGAAAAAAAAAAAGAAGGAGGAGAGAAGGTGCAGCAGGAGGAGAAGGAGGAGGATGGGGAGGAGCAGCAGGAGGAGGAGGGAATGGGAGAAATGAAAGGAGAGAGAACATGTGTCCTGGTGTCCGCCTTGATTCCCTAGGTCTGGTCCTGGCACATATTTTCCCAATACATCACCCAGCTTTCACTTCTACTTGGACTTGATTGAATTGTTAAAGGGAACCTGAAAGATAAATATTGATTAATTTATCTTCAAAGTTCTTGGAACAGTTACAGTGCAATAAACACTCAATGGCTATTAGCTATTTATAGCATTCCTAATTATCAAGATAATAATTATGTTCTTTTATCTTATCACTCCTTATGAAGCTGAAGTAGTGCTTCCTAAAACTAGTTTCACATTAATGTCACCTATAAAGCTTTTAAAAATTAATGCAGTCCAAATTTTCTACTTCTAATATAATGGGGTAACTGGTTCAGGTCTTTAATTGAAACAAGGAAACTAGACAAAATTCATGAAACAAATTTTGTCAGACATTGTAGAACAGACAGCACAGGACTATTATACCTGAGAGATAGGAAATAAATGAAGTGAACCTTACAGTTTCCCCAGCTTTCAGCCTGGAAAACTTTTTAGATCCAGTACGGGGGGGAGGAACCCCAGCATTGGGGTTGGAAAGGATAGAGCTATGCAGAAAGAGAGCTACAGAAATTTGCAAAATGTTTCATGAGTATGTTATTCAATACAAAGGTGCACATGTGTAAGGGATAATTTTGTAAACCCAGGCAAAGGTACACTATCAGAAAGCTAAAATATAAACAATTCCCAGAGCTCACATAAGGCTGTGAGTCTTTTTACTTCTGACTAGTCAGAGTAGAGATGGCTCCTTGTACATCTAGGGTATCCAGTAGGCACCAGATGAGTCACACCTTAGTAGCAGGGCAAAACTGTCTCCAGAATAAGAAATATGGTAGACAAACACTAACAATATTTAAACATAAGCAAACCTACGAAATCTCAAACTGCTCCAAAAAACAATATTCATCATGTTTAAAGGAAGACAGCACAATCCAGACCCTCATCGATGTGAGTCACTATGCCCAATGCCCACTAAAAAATTATTAGGCAGGTAATTCTAGGTAGCTGTTATGACTGTTTGTGTTTCCCCCAAATGTATATGTTGGACTCTAATCCCCAATGCGATGGCATCCAGAGTTGGAGCCTTAGGGATGTAATTAGGTCATGAGGGTGGAGCCCTCATGGATGGGATTAATGCCCCTATAAGAAGATGTCAGAGAACTAGCTTGCTTGCCCTCTTTGTGCCGTGTAAAGATACAAGAAGTCGGCTGTCTGCAACTGGAAGAGGACCTTCACCAGCATGAACGATGCGGACATCCTGAGCTGAGGCTTCCAACCTCCAAAACTGTGAGAAATAAATGTTTTTTGCCTAAGCTAGCCAGCCTATGGCAATTTGTTATGGCAGCCGAAACTGACTAAGATATTGCCAAGGCAATATCAGGCTTGTAAATTTAATGTACCCAACCAGGGCAGTAACAGAAGCAGTAAAGAACTACAAGAATAAATAAAACTACAGAAATCCAAGCTGCCCACATAACATTAAGAGAATGAACAGCTAAAATGTAATTCCTTGTAGGTAGAAAAACAATGCCCAATTCTTGCCAGCTTTCTCTGTGTTTCTGGCCAGAATTTGAAAACTCAAGTAAAGTTTGAAAAAAAAAACTGTTGAAGAGAAAAGAGAAGAAGTACCTTTGGGTCTTTTATTTTTTCCTAAAGCCATATTATATAGAGAAAGTCTACCTTCTGTGTGAAAATGATGAAAAAGCATGTAAGTAGATCAAAGCACTGAATATAGGAAAAAGGCTAAAAAGGGCTTTGTGGGCAGAAGTGAGTGAAAAGAAAAGGAGAGTCACCCTTTGAAAACTGCATGGGAAAGAGAGAAAAGCAAGAAGAGAAAGTTCAAGATGTTGCAAGATAAAATAGAGTAAAAGGTATCAAAGAAAACACAACCTCCCCCCAGCCCCTCCCCCTCCTCCCAAAGCGGAAGGAAACGTACTTTGCTACTCTGACAGTAGAGGGCACTCTTGAACTAGGAATCTTACAAACTATTCCAAAACTGTCCATAGAAATGCAGAGTGAACAGTCTGGAGGGGGTTCGTCAGGGTCTCTCTCTCTCTCTCTCTCTCTCTCTTTCTGTGTATATATACATATATATACACACTGAATTTATACAGAGAGACGGTCTATATATTTAAATACCTGAAATATAACATTCAAACCTTAAATAAATATATTCAAGTAAGTATTGGGAGATAAGAGAAGATAATTTGAGGGGTGTGTGTGTGTGTGTGTGTGTGTGTGTGTGTGTGTGTTTGAGACAGGGTCTCACTCTGCCACCCATGCTAGAACGCAGTGGCAAGATCACAGCTCACTGTAGCCTCGAACTCCCCGGGCTCAGGCGATCCTCCCACCTCAGCCTCTCGAGTAGCTGGGACCACAGGCGCCCATCATCATGCTTGGCTATTTTTCTTCTTATTATTATTTGTAGAAACAGGGTCCCACTATGTTGCTCAGGTTGCTCTCAAACTCCTGGTCCCAAGCAATTCTGCCTTGGCCTCCCAGAATGCTGGGGTTACAGGTGTGAGCCACCACGCGTGGACTGAGAAGACAATTTGCATCAGAAATTCAAAAAGCAAAAATTGAAGTGGACAAAAAAAGGAAGAAATAAAATATAAATTGATTGATTCCTGGAAGAAAATAGAAAAAAAAGACAAAGTCATATTAGAAATTACGACTAACTTATGCAGTACACAGGGTAAAAAGAAATTCGAATGAAAACGTTAAAAAGACACTAAAGTAGACAGGAAAACAATGCATTGAAAATGTGGTAAATAAATAAAAATGATGTGAGAAAAAATGTTTGAAATTGAAGACAGAGGAAAAACAACATCTGTATATTTAGAGTCCCTGAGGAAGCTAAGATAATGAAACAAAACGATTAAAATGATTATACAAAAACAATTTCCAGAAATAAAAGAAAATTTGTATCAACATATTTATACGGTCTGTGGGGTGCCTGTAAAAATTGACCTGCAATGATAAACTCTATGATATATACAAGTAAAGATCATAGTCTGTAGAGATTTTTAGACCATCCTTAGGACCTTCAGCAGAAAGATAAAATATTTCACAAGGGAAAAAGAGTGATTGGCCTTAGACCAAAATACAAAACGAGACAAAAACGAAAAGCATTTTCAATCAATACTAGGAAAGAAAGCCTGAAATAAAGCTGGCATTACATTTTTTTTTCCTTCAGTTTCTTATCAACAGAACTGTCCTTCAAGTATGAAGGCTATTTACAAAAATGTTAGACACAAGAATTCTGAAACCATGAGCCCTCCTTGAAAAATCTACTAGAACACAAACTGTATCCAACCAAAAGATGCCTGGGGAAACTGAGCAAAGGATTAATAAAGAGCATAGTTTACTAATATACAAATTGATATTCACATTTGATCTTAGTTATTGCATTTTTAAGAGACTAAGGTGGGCTGGGAGTAAAAGAATAATATGCTATATGATATATGAAAAACGGAAAGAGAAAAGTAAAGAAGAATGGAAAGTAGACTAAATGATTTGGCTATTTTATAAGAAATAAATGTGAGTCAAAGGATGCCACAAATAAATGACAATCCAAATAGAAATATTTTGAACATGAAAATAGGGGATAAAGGGCATTTTAAAAAGTATAAGTAAAAGATATTCAATAAAACAAAACCACAAAGCTTCCTAAATACTATAATAAATTAAAAATTTTAAAATTAAAGAAAATGTATAGAGAAAAAACATAAACTATTTGTCTAAGTATTATAAGCTAAGATAATATGGCAGAGTTGAGGCCAAACACATTAATCTTTTCAATAAATGCTAATGGATTTAACTCACCAATTTATTTTATTTATTTATTTTTTAATTTTTATTTTTAGTTTAATTGCAGTATACATGTGCAGGATGTGCATGTTTATTACATAGGTAAATATGTGCCATGGTAGTTTTTTGCACAGATCAGCACATCACCTAGGTATTAATCCCAGAATGCACTACCAATTTTTTCCTAATGTTCTCCCTCCCTACACCCCAACCCCTGTCAGGCTCCGGTGTGCATTGTTCCCCTCCCTGTGTCCATATGTTCTCATTGTTCAGCTCCTGCTTATAAGTGAGAACATGCAGTGTTTGGTTTTCTGTTTCTGCATTAGTTTGCTGAGGATAATGGCTTCCAGCTCCATCCATGTCCCTGCAAAGGACATGATCTCATTCCTTTTTATGGCTGCATAGTATTCCGTGGTATATACATACTACATTTTCTTTATCCAGTCTATCATTGACAGGCATTTGGGTTGATTCCATGTCTTTGCTGTTGTGAATATTAACTCCCCTATTTATAAAAGATTTTGCCTGACATGGTAGCTCATGCCTATAATCCCAGCACTTTGGAAGGCCAAGGCAGGAGCATTGCTTGAGCACAGGAGTTTGAGACCAGCCTGGGCAACAAAGGGAGACCCCATCTCAAAACAAAACAAAAGATCAAAAAAGTATCCAGGCATGGTGGTGCACACCTGTAGTCCCAGCTACTTGGGAGGTAGATGGGGAAGGATTACTTGAGTCCAGGAGTTTGAGGCTGCAATGAGCAGTGATCACAACACTATCCTTCAGCCTTGGTGACAGAGTGAGACTCTCTGTCTCAAAAATAATAATAATAATAAAAGAAGAAAGAAGGAAAGAAAGAAAGAAGAGAGAGAGAAAGAAAGAAACTATAATCTGATTTACAAAGACTCAACTATATGCTGTTTATAAAAGGCACACAAAAGAAAATGAATACTTGCATTGAGAAAGACTAAAGAGTAAGTGTTAAGATATATTAGAAAAACAATAAAAAAAGCAATAAGAAAGCACGGATAATGACACTGATAATAAAAGTAGAATACATACCTAATCACATTATACATGCAAAGAAAAGCATATTTAATGTAAATATGACAATTCATAATGAATAATAATAAACATCTATGCACCACGTAGCATAGCAACTACCTATATAAATAAAAAGCAAGAGACTCACAGAATCATAGATGTTAAAACTTTAGTAATAGGAGACTTAAATTGCTATCAGTATAAGACATTGAGTAAACAAAAATATATAAATAAAACAAGAATTTAAATAACCTATTCCACACAATCTATATATACATTATTCTATACGCCCTGCTAATAAAGAATACACCTTTTTCTCAAGCACACAAACATTTAAGATAATTTAAAATATAAAAATGTATCAAATTTCCCCACCCAAATCTCATCTTGAATTGTAGTTCTTACAATTCTTACATGTCCTGGGAGGGACCTTGTGGGAGGTAATTGAATCATGGGGGCAGGTTATTCCTGTGCTGTTCTCCTGATAGTGAATAAGTCTCATGGGATCTGATAGTTTTATAAAGGGCAGTTCCCCTGCACACCCTCTTGCCTGCTACCATATAAGACATGCCTTTGCTCCTCCTTCACCTTCTGCCATGATTGTGAGGCCTCCTAAGCCATGTGCAACTATAAAACCTCTTTTTCTTTATAAATTACCCTGTCTTAGGTATTTCTTCATAACAGCATGAAAATGGACTAATACAATTACAAATGTCATTCTGATCATAATTTACCAAAACTAGAAATGTTTGAAAATAAGAATCCTAGAAATCAAATAAATTACTGGTTTTCCTAGAGGTCCTATGAACTGTTGGACATTGTACCGGCTACTCTTCACAGTCTCTACCTAGAATTTGATCTACTCTGGCTTAAATTCAGCCCCAAATTTTTGGTCAGGTACTCAGTTAAGAGAAAGCCCCAATTCTACTTGTTTTTATTCACAAGTTTGCTGGTCAAAACTCAGATGATTCCACCTCTTTCAGTTGATTCCCTTATATACCTAACATGCATAGCAAATAGCAGCCCAATCATTGTTTTTCGAATCCTATCCTGAAATCCAAACTCCTAATGCTAAAAATGCATAATGAGTGAAATCACACATTTTGTAATTTGTGAAACACCACGAAATTACACACTATTAGGAAGGAAAACTCCTCAGCTCAGCTTACTCTATGGCATTGGAGCAAAAAAAAAAGAGAAGGCGAATTTTTCTGGAATCTAGGAGTTTACTCCAAAGTGTGCTTCCACTGATGACAAGAAACAGACATTACTACCCATGTTTGAATAGTTTAGATAGTCTCACCTTCCTTCCAACTAGAAACTTTTCCAGATAAGTACGTAGCACATTAAATACCCAAATGTCATGTGACATCAAATAACTGGAAAAGGCATTGATCTATCCATTCCATCATTTAGAAAAGTCTATTTAAACACCAGCTACATGTGAGGTGCTCTGGTAGGTTGTATCTCCAAAGATACGTAAGACACATTCCTTGCCTTCCAGTAACTTATCCTCTACTGAGAGAGATAAATGCATGAGCAACAAATTTCAGTAAAATATAACAAATATTATTATAGACATGTGGGCACACACACTAAAAACTACATTTCAGATTGAGAAGGATCAAATAAGGAGAAAACTTTGGGTGCGACTTGGGCAGATTAAAACGTAGTTTACTCAAATATACACATGGTAAAAGGTGTTTGTATCTGTTAGCCATTTCTGCAACAATGCTGCATAGTATACAGTCATAACATCCCAATGGCATACAAGAATAAGCATTGATTATTTCCCTTGTATGTAGTTAAGCTGAGCCAACTCTCATGATCTCTGCTGGACCCACCTACCCATCTTCAGGTTGTTTTGGGATGGTCCGATCCTGGCTGAGCCTAGATCGTTGGCTCTGCTTCAAGCTACAGGGAAAGCTGGGCTTTCCTCATTACTGCCGTGTTATGTTCAAACCTAAACCATATATTTACTCTGGAGCCCATAGAAGGGCAGCAACTGCACAAAGGAAGTGCTTCTCTTAACAGCAATAAAAAGGCAAAAGAATGAGCAGAGTACCACGGTATCTCTTAAGGCCTGAGCCCAGAAATGTCATAGTACCAACTGCACCCACATTTTATTGTCCAGAGTCACTTGGACAATCCAGTACCCATAGGATCACACATTAAATTCATCCTATTCTGTTGGATGTTATTAAAAGTCCATGGCAAGACCCCGCGCCTCTCTGTCGTGGCGCGGCCTCCCGCGGTCTCCTCTGCAAATGGGCTCCGTGGCCTAGCGCCCCCCGTCCCCGCCACCCGTGACCGTGCGCCGAGGCCCGCGAGGGGTCGCCGCCCAGATCCCACCAGCCAGCAAGCTAGAGCATGGCGGCCATCCCCTCCAGCGGCTCGCTCGTGGCCACCCACGACTACTACCGGCGCCGCCTGGGTTCCACTTCCAGCAACAGCTCCTGCAGCAGTACCGAGTGCCCCGGGGAAGCCATTCCCCACCCCCCAGGTCTCCCCAAGGCTGACCCGGGTCATTGGTGGACCAGCTTCTTTTTCGGGAAGTCCACCCTCCCGTTCATGGCCACGGTGCTGGAGTCCGCAGAGCACTCGGAACCCCGCCAGGCCTCCAGCAGCATGACCACCTGTGGCCTGGCTCGGGACGCCCCGAGGAAGCAGCCCGGCGGTCCGTCCAGCACAGCCAGCGCTGGGCCCCGGTCCTGACCTGAGCGGTTACCAACAGCCGCAGGCCTGCGGAGGCGCTAGTCCACCAGAGCCCCTCCCCGCCCCCTCCCCACTCCCCGCCCCACCCCCACCCCCCATTCCCCGCCCCCTCCCCACTCCCCGCCCCACCCCCACCCCCCATTCCCCGCCCCCCTCCCCACCCCCCACCCCCGACCCCCCACCCCCCACCCTGTAGACTAGGCGGCTGCAGCAAGCAGACCTTCGCATCAACACAGCAGACACCAAAAAGGAGTGAGAGCCCCGCTCTCTACCGCCCGGCCCCAGCACTCGCTAGCTTTCCTGACACCTGGAACTGTGCACCTGGCACCAAGCGGAAAATAAACTCCAAGCAGCCAGTAAAAAAAAAAAAAAAAAAAGTCCATGGCAAAAAGAGAGAAGGGAAGAAACGAAGAATTGGGAATAAATGATTCAACCTACAATTATATTTGCAGCCAAAGTAATAGCATGAGTGAGCCATAGTTATTAAAAATATATAATATATATCCTTTTCATGTTTTATATAATATATAAAAAATATTAATTTTTATACAAAAATTGCATATGAAAGTAAAATTTCATATATATGAAGTTTTAGGGAACCGAGAGTAGTTCCCTTAGGTTGGACCAGGACCAGGAGACACTGGCAAAAGATACAGATAGAATCTGAGCTCTTCTTTCCCAAAAATAAACATTTAATTTCCTTTTGATTTAATGTTTGCTTAATAGTCAAACTTTTTAAAAAGTTTATTGTCTGTCATCTCTTACCGACAATTACAAATAGGTCTTATTCATCAATTTAGTGTGCAAGAAGCAGAGAGTGTATTCTAAGTTTGCAGGTGATGGTAAGTCCTTACCACATCCTAGTTAGCATTGAAATTATTATTATTGAAAAAATGCTGCGTATCGATTTGTACCATGTGAGATGCCATGGGGAAGACATGAACCTAAATTGGAAACAGAATGAAACAGAATATTTATACTTTAGAAAACTAACAATTTCCAAGATAGCAAACACTGCACGCTGTTTCATGAAATGAAAAATTCTGACATCTTTACCTTTCATCAGTCAGTTAAAAATGACACACGATGAATGTTAAAATGTTTAAAACCAGTATAAATGTCCTGTTTCATTCCTTTTCCAATTTGCACCAATATCTCTCCCTCTGTATCTCTCAAAATGCAAATTCAAGTGTACCAACCCATGGAGAAAATTTTATTAACAGTACTGTGAACATGAAGGAAAAAAATGTAACTATTTGAATCTGTGGTTTGAAGAATAAACATGATCTTGCAAGAGTTTCTTTTCAATTGTATCTACATCAAAATATTTGTTTTCAAAACAAAGTAATGCTAACAATAGAATCATGCATTGCTATAGTTCCAGAGGCTCCTGGTTCAGAAAAATAATTTAAAATCCTTATATTTGGAGGCCTTGAAATATGTTACATTTGGAGACTGCTATCACGTTTTTTAGTCATATGATTATATGACATATACAAAGTCTTCATTTCCTTGAGCAGTGATTTGTAGTTCTCCTTGAAGAGGTCCTTCATATCCCTTGTAAGTTGTATTCCTAGGTATTTTATTCTCTTTATAGCACTTGTGAATGAGAGTTCTTCACTCATGGTTTGGCTCTCTGTTTGTCTGTTACTGGAGTATAGGAATGCTTGTGATTTTTGCACATTGATTTTGTATCCTGAGACTTTGCTGAAGTTGCTTATCAGCTTAAGGAGATTTTGGGCTGAGATGATGGGGTCTTCTAAATACACAATCATGTCATCTGCAAACAGAGACAATTTGACTTCCTCTTTTCCTAATTGAATACCCTTTATTTCTTTCTCTTGCCTGATTGCCTTGGCCAGAACTTCCAATACTATGTTGAATAGGAGTGGTGAGCGAGGGCATCCCTGTCTTGTCCCAGTTTTCAAAAGGAATGCTTCCAGTTTTTGCCCATTTAGTATGATATTGGCTGTGGGTTTGTCATAAATAGCTCTTATTATTTTGAGATACATTCCATCAATACCTAGTTTATTGAGTTTGTGTCACGAAGGGCTGTTGAATTTTGTCGAAGGCCTTTTCTGCATCTATTGAGATAATCATGTGGTTTTTGTCATTGCTTCTTTTTATGTGATGGATTACGTTTGTTGATTTGCATATGTTGAACCAGGCTTGCATCCCAGGGATGAAGCCAACTTGATCGTGGTGGACAAGTTTTTGATGCACTGCTGGATTCGATTTGCCAGTATTTTATCGAAGTGATTCCTCAGGGATCTAGAACTAGAAATGCCATTTGACCTAGCAATCCCATTACTGGGTATACACCCAAAGGATTATAAATCATGCTACTATAAAGACATACGCACAGGTATGATTATTGCGGCACTATTCACAATAGCAAAGACTTGGAACCAACCCAAATGCCCATCAATGATAGACTGGATAAAGAAAATGTGGTACATATACACTATGGAATACTAATCAGCCATAAAAAAGGATAAGTTCATGTCTTTGCAGGGACATGGATGAAGCTGGAAGCCATCAATCTCAGCAAACTAACACAAGGACAGAAAACCAAACACCGCATGTTCTCACTCATAAGTGGGAGTTGAACAATGAGAACACATGGACACAGGGAGGGGAACATCACACATCAGGGCCTGTCAGAGCATGGGGGGCACAGAGAGGGATAGCATCAGGAGATATACCTAATGTAGATGACAGGTTGAGGGGTGCAGCAAACCACCATGGCACATGTATACCTATGTAACAAACCTGCACATTCTGCACATGTACTCCAGAACTTAAAGTATGATAAAAATAAATAAATTAATTAATTAATAATAAAGTCATGAGAAAAATTAGCTAGGGGAGAGTCCATTGTAGTGATTAAGAGCTAGGTTTCTGGTGTCTTTCATTATCAAAGCCAGCAGCAGCAGGTCAACTTTTTCTCATGCCTTGAATTTCTCTTTCCTCCCTTTTTCTTCATCTCTTCTGCCTTCCTCTTCTATTTTTAAGGGTTTATATAATTACATTGGACCAACCCAGATTATCCAAAAGAATTTCTCTATTTTGAAGCCAGCTAATTAGTAATCTTAATTTCATCTACAATGAATAATCTTAATTCCATGTACTAAATTCCTTCATAGAAATAGCTAGATTAATGTATAAGAAGGTACTTTTTTAGGGCCAGGTGCTGTGGCTCCTAGAACTTTGGGAGACTGAGGGGAGAGGATCACTTGAGCCCAGGAGTTCAAGGCTGCAGTGAGCTAGATTGTGCCACTGCACTCCAGCCTGAGTGACAGTGAGATCCTGTCTCTAAAGAAAAAAAAGAAAGAAAGAAAGAAAGAAAGAAAGAAAGAAAGAAAGAGAAAGAAAATGTATTTTTTAGAGAGAAGAAAAGAGTATTTAGATTCTGCCTATCACATTGCCTCATGGGGCTTTGGGGGTATTAAATGAGATAATACAGTCACGTGTTGCTTAACGATGGGAATACATTCTGAGAAATGTGTTGTTAGGTGATTTCATTGTTGTGCAAATATTATAGAATGGGTTTACACAAACAAATCTAGATGATAGCATAGCCTGCTAAGTACCTAGGCTTATGGTATAGCCGATTGATCCTAGGCTACAAACCTGTATAAGATGTTACTGTACTGAATACAGTAGTAAATTGTAACACAATGGTATTTGTGTATCTAAACATATATGAACATAGAAAAGGTACAGTAAAAATTTTGTATTATAATCTTGTGGGATCACTGTCGTATATGCTGTCTGTCATTAATAAAAATGTCATTATGTGGCACATGACTATACCGATAAAGCACTTTGTATAGTGGCTGACACATCATAAAATCTCTAGTAAATGAGCTAATAATAACTGCTTAATCAATAGAAAGTCTGATGTTTGGGAATATTTGCCTTGCCCTCCAAGGACTGGAAAACAATGATTCAATTTTTTTTTTTTTTTTTTTTTTTTTGAGACAGAGTTTTGCTCTGTCGCCCAGGCTGGAGTGCAATGGTGCCATCTCGGCTCACTGCAACCTCCACTTCATGAGTTCAAGCAATTCTCCTCCCTCAGCCTCCCGAGTAGCTGGGATTACAGGCATGCTCCACCATACCCGGCTAATTTTGTATTTTTAGTACAGATGGGGTTTCACCACGTTGGTCAGGCTGGTCTCGAACTCCTGACCTCCTGATCCACCTGCCTTGGCCTCCCAAAGTGCTGGAATTACAGGCATGAACCACCATGCTAGGCCACAGTGACTCAATTTTTGAGGGCATATGTACAGACCAAAATCACTGGGATGATTAGAGTTGTCAAAGCATGTCAAATATTGAGTAAAGCTCTTATTTTAGACATTTAAACTCAGACATGTCATTTTGAAGTTCTTTAAAAAAAAAAAGTTCTTCAATACATAAGGAAGGCTGCAGACTTAGGCTTTTTCACTTATTTGCCATATGATCCCAAGTGATTCACTGAACTCATCTTAGCCCTAGGAGTTTTCAACTATGAAACAAAGATAGCAATACTTACCATCACTTAAATAAACAAAAAAATTAGGCAAGAGAAATTAATAAGAGACATCCAAATTTGAAACAAAAGCATCAAATTAGCTTTGTTCATAGATATAATCTTATTCCTGGAGAAACCTAACAGCTCTACCAAAAAACTGTTAGAACTGATAAACAAGTTCAGTAAAGTTGCAAGACACATAACATACAAAAATCAGTAGTATGCATAAGCACTAACAACAAACAATCTGAAAAAGAAGTCAAGAAAGCAATCCCATTTACAATAGCTACAAAAAATATAAAATGCCTAGGAATCAATCTAACCAGAGAGGTGAAAGCTCTATACACGGAAGACTATAAAACTCTGATGAAATAAGTAGGACACACACAATAGAACAGAACGATATTTCATGTTCATGGATTGAAAGAATCAGTACTGTTAATATGACAATACTACCCAAAGCAGTTTATAGATTTAATGCAATCCCTAGCAAAATACCAATGACATTCTTCACAATTTTTTTTTTAATCTTAAAATCGAAATGGAACTACAAAAGACCCTGAAGAGAAAAAGCCAACCTGAGCAAAAAGAACCAAGCTGGAAGCATTACACTACTACCTAACTTCAAAAGTTATCACAGAGCTGTAGTAACCAAAACAGCATGGTACTGGCATAAAAAAATAGACACATGGACCAATGAAACAGAATAGAGAACCCAGATATAAACCTGTGCATTTACAAGTGACTCATCTTCAACAAGAACTTGCACCAATAGCTTACAATGAAAAAAAGGCAGTCTTTTCAATAAATGGTGCTAGGAAAACTGGATAACTATATGCAAAAGAATAAAAATAGACCTCTACCTCTCACCATACACAAACATCAAATCAAAGTAAAGAGTTAAATCCAAGACCGAAAGCTGTGAAATTAGTAGAAGAAAACATTTGAGAAATGCTCTGTGACATTAACCTAAACCAAGATATTTTGTGTAAGACCTCAAAAGCATGGGCAACCAAAGCAAAAATAGGCGATAGGGATTATGTCAAGCTAAAAGGATTCTGAATAGCAAAAAAAAATCAACAAAATGTAGAGACAACACACAGAATGAGAGAAAATATTTGCAAACTATCCCTGCGACAATCAAATAATGACCAGAATATATAAGAAGCTCAAACAACTCAATAACAAAAAACAAATAATTCTATTTAGAAATGGGCAAAAGGTCTGAGCAGACATTTCCGAAAATAAGACATACAAATGGCCTACATTTATATGAAAATATATTCAATATCTCTAATCATCAGAGAATGCAAATCAATACCACAATGCAATATTATCTCACCTTAGTTAAAACGGCTTGTATAAAAAGATAAGCAATAACAGGTGCTGGTGGGAATGTAGAGAATGGGGAACCCTCGTACGCTGTTGATGGAAATGTAAATCAGTACAGCCACTGCAGAGAACAGTTTGGAGGTTCCTCAAAAAACTAAAAATAGAACTTCTGTATGGTCCAGCAATTCCATTACTGGGCATATATCCAAAAAAAGGAAATAAAAATACAAAAGAGATATTTGCACTCCCATGTTTATTGCAGCACTATTCACAGTAGCCAAAATATGGAATCAACATCAGTGCCCATCAATAGATTAATGCATAAAGAAAATGTGGTACATATACTTGATGGAATATTAGTCAGTCATAAAAAGAATGAAATCCTTTCATTTGTAGCAACATGGATGGAACTAGAAGTCATTATGTTAAATGAAATAAGGCAAGCACAGAAAGACAAATATTTCATGTGTTCACCCACATGAAGAAGTTGAAAGGTGGATCTCATGAAGATAGAAAGTAGATTTGTGGTTACTAGAGGCTGGGAAAGGGAGAGGGTAGGAGGTGGTGTGATGAAGGGTGAAAATACATATGTAAAAATATTTAAACTGCACAGTTATAAATGGAAAATATGATAAATTTATATACACATAATTTTATATGTACATAATTATATATAGTTATACATATATATAATATATGTTTTTTAAACTCAATAAATTATTTTAAAAGGATAAGGAAAGTACTATGATGTCTTCTAAGTAATAAGCACCCAGTAAATATAGGTTTCTGCCTCCTTCTCATTTCAAACACTGGTTTTGGAATCAAGCCAAAGAAAGTGTTACTTTTTGCTCAGTTTTTATAATGGGGCTTCATTTTCCTAGTCTGTAAAATGGTGATAATCAGTCTTACCTCAAAGGAATATTGGTAAATTAGAGGCAGGGTACGGGGCTCATGCCTGTAATGCCAGCACTTTGGGAGGCCGAGGCCAGTGGATCACCTGACGGCGGGAGTTCGAGACCGGCCTGGCCAACATGGTGAAACCCAGTCTCTACTAAAAATACAAAAATCAGCAGGTATGGTGGCAGACTCCTGTAACCCCAGATACTGGGAGGCTGAGGCAGGAGAACTGCTTGAACTCAGGAGGCAGATGTTGCAGTGAGCCGAGATCTCGCCACTGCACTCCAGCCTGGGCAACGAGAGTGAAACTCTGTCTCAAAATAAACAAACAAAAAATCAGAAAGTCCGTGGCTAGATGCTTACTGACTTGCCCTTTCAAAAGCATGCAAAATGTTAAAGCATATCCAAATCTTTTGATTGACACATTTTCATCTTTCAGGTCATCTGTTAAGTAATATTTGTGTTCTAAATACTGTAATAAGAATGATTATAATACAATCATGTTTGGAAAATGTGCAGCTAACTAAATATAGTCCCAATATCTGAGGCATTACTGCAAGGAATTCACCTCCTGTGGTTTCGTGAGAATGCGGTCACTCTTAAGTATTTCGGTGTGACATCTGAAAGGCTGTGGTTTGCCCTACTGTTTATTAATATGTGTTATCTATATTTTAAAATGAATATTCTATATCTGTGTTCGCTATGATCACTAATAGTGTGGTAGCCAAGGTCATGGAAGATTAGCTGAGATTTAATGTAATTTGATATTTGACAATGATAATGAGTGTACTGTATTAGAATTTTGCTTGTTAAACAGGCATAGTTTTTAATCTAGAAATGTAATTCACAAAATAATTACAGTATTGAACCCTAAAACTAGCACAATGAAAGAAAAAAAAACTGGTTACCTGGTTAGTTCTGTGGAAAAATTTTACAATTTGGGAGACATATTTACTACAGTACTTCAATGAACCTAACCATCAGTGTCAGTGTCTGTGTCTGTGTTTGTGGTTTGTGTGTGTGTATAACTATGTGTAATACACACACACACACATATATATAAATAATTAGTAAAGGTATATAAGTTATCCATATAGAGAGAACCATATATACATAAAAGCATTAAATTAGTAATTATATATATAAAATGATATAGTAAACCTAAGTTGTATGTACGTAGGAAATATATAAAATATAAAAATATATACAATTAGTTATGGTATGAATAACGTTTATTATATGTGAGTATGCCTAATAAATGATTTTTTATCATGATTATCAAATATCATAGATCAATATGATAAATAATGGTAATTGATATAAGATAATGACTTGTTTACAAGTTATTTCTTCTATAAAACCGCAAGTTCCTTGAGGAAAGAAACTATAGGGAAATTCTCTATGTGTATATCTATATATTTTTTATTATTTTATTTTAGGCGAATGATATCAAACATCTATAAATGTTTAATATGTATAGATGTTCAACAAAATAAACTTTGTTCAGACAGACAATAAACCATCCTGTGGAGAGAGAAGACAAAAGAAAACATGAAAACACATATAGTTTCCTAATATATGCTACAGAGTACAGCAGGTGCTTTCAGATGAAATTACATGAATCTCCTCATTTAATATTCCTGCCCAAACTCTGTTGTAAATACCATTTATTTATACCAATAATTATAATTACCAATTATTAATATAATCATTTATATGATTATATTAATAATTTTCATACTAAGCTTATTGTATCAAAGAAAATGAACATTTTTAGTAACTTACGTATATAAAACACCAAAGAAGCATTTCTAATGCGAATTACGTTACCCAGTGTTCTGCATTTCAAAGTTTTATTTCCTGCAAAATCCCTGTTAGGTAATACTGATTTACTTCTAGATGGCATGAGGTCTTTTTCAAAGCATTTGATTTGAAGAAAAATAGTTAGTTACTCTAGTCATTCTCCTTTTATTAGGAGATGTTGTCAAGGTAACAACATCTTTTATTGTAGTTGGAGGTACCTGTGTGTAATGGTTAGGATGGTATACTTTACCTGAATTAGCAGGCAATAAACTGGCTTCTGCCGGGGCCTTCCAACCAACGGTGTTACCTGTTTAATCTAACAACCTGCTGTGTAGAAACTGTTTCTAGAGGTAATTCCACTTAAATGGGCATCCAAGAAATGTCTTTTTGAAATACAACACTGTTGTTATTCCCTAAAATGCCACTGCCTAAAATTTCTTTTCACAAGGGATGTTAATGCTGTCAATAAATGAGAATGTCATAAGCAAAAGAAAACTATTCTAGAGAAATTTATTCAGACATTTGAAAAGCATTGTGCCCTAGGTGCTGAGACAAGAGGTGCAGAAATGAGGAAACGAATAAAATGTGGTTCCTTCACTAAAGGAACTTGTAGTCTTATGAAAAAAATAGCAGTAAACAAGTCATTATGTTACAATATACTACTTACCAACATCGATCCCAGTCGTCTATCCAGTTTAGTAATCATTACTAAAAACAGCAACCTTTAGTCCAGATGCTATGGCTCACGTCTGTAATCCCAAAACTTTGAGAGACCAAGGCAGTAGTATCACTTAAGGTCAGGAGTTGACTAGCCTGGGCAACATAGCAAGACTCCATCTCTACAAAAAAAACCATAAAAATTAGCTGAGCATAGTGGTACACACCTATAGTCCCAGCTACTTGAGGGCTGAGGTGGGAGGATCACTTGAGCCTAGGAGGTTGAGGATGCAGTGAGCCATGATCCTGCTGCTTCAGTCCGGCCTGGTCAGCAGAGTGAGACCTCATCTTTAGCCAAAAAAAAAGAGAGCAATCTCTATTAAGCACATCATCTGTGCCACATGCTGAACTTAATATTTACAAACATCATCTCATCTGATGCTCACAACAGCTTAATGTGGTAGATGTACTATGATCATCCCGTTTTCCTGAGTGCTAACTAAGGTTAGACTGACATGATGTAGATAGAAGGTGGCACAGTCAGGAGCTGAGCCTATCTGTCTACAGAGTCAGAATGTGTCATCACTGTGCTGTGTAGCTCAAAAGAGGGTGAGTTTATTTCTTTTGGGAGGAGGGGTAAGGAAGAAGTGGTGTCAGAGGATGACATTCAAGAATTCACAAAAAAGACCAGGCACAGTGGCTCATGCCTGTAATGCCAATGCTTTGAGAGGCCAAGGCAGGAGGATTGCTTGAGGCCAGATCAAGACAAGCCTGGGTAACATAGTGACATAGTGACACCCTATCTCTGTCATATCTTTTGCAGGGACATGGATAGAGCTGGAGGTTTTTATCCTCAGCAAACTAATGCAGGAACAGAAAAGCAAACACTGCGTGTTCTCACTTATAAGTGGGAACTGAAAAATGAAAACATGTGGACACATCACGGGGAATAACACATACTGGGCCTGTTGGGAAGTGTGAGGGGAGGGAGACCATCTGGGAGAGTAGCTAATGGATGCTAGATTTGATACATAGGTGATGTGCTGATCTGTGCAACTAACCACCATGACACATGTTTACCTATGTAACAAAACTGCACATCCTGCACATGTACCCCAGAACTTAAAATGAAAGTTGAAGAATAAAGTAAAAACAGGGCCTGGCGTGGTGGCTCACTCCTGTAATCCCAGCACTTTGGGAGACCGAAGCAGGCAGATCACCTGAGGTCGGGAGTTTGAGACCAGCCTGACCAATACGGAGAAACCCCATCTCTGCTAAAAATAGAAAATTAGTCCGGCGTGGTGGTACATACCTGTAATCCCAGTTACTCGAGAGGCTGAGGCAGGAGAATTGCTTGAACCCAGGAGGTGGAGGTTGCAGTGAGCCAAGATCACACCATTGCACTCCAGCCTGGGCAATAAGAGCGAGACTCCGTCTCAAAAATAAATTAATAAATAAATAAAATAAAAATAAAAAATGATTGTATGTTTTTCAGTTCAACCTGATGAACATGGGAAATTCAGGAGGACCATAAAGCACATGCAAAGATGGAAAAGCCTGGGAAATCATGGCGGAAAGAAGATATACAATCCAGTATGGCTGGGAAGAGACTGAAAAAGGAGCAAATGACCTTATGTGATTCTGGAAAGGTAGTCAGCCCTCACAGCTAAGGATTTTAGATTATAAATGGTCATGGAGTGCCATGGAAGAGATTCAAGCCAAAGAGTTGCATGGCTGATTTGGAATCCAAAGATTACTCTTCAGAATGATGGAGGGATCAGAGGGAAAATGACCATCTTCCCAAAAAGAAAATTGAAAATGTCCAGGAGAAAATGATGAACTAAGGTAAAGGCAATAGAATGGAAAGATCAGGCAAGATTAAGGAATACCTGGTCAAATGTGGGCCAATGAAGAAGAGAAGGATTGATGAGACTTCACACTTCTAATTTAGGTGAGTAGGTGAGAGAGGGGCTTGAATGTTGGTGCAAGGTAGTGGGAGGGTGGAAGTAGAATGATGAGCACACTTTACTTATGTCTGACCCTTAGTTATATCAAAATATAGAGTTATTTCACTAGAATAAAAAATGAAGTCTTTTAATGCATTTTATTTTCAAATGAACAGTGAGTTGATGCCCCACTGTTCTTTTGAAAGCATTATAGTAAACTATTTTGCTAAAGCAAACCCACACATTTTTGAACTATAACCGATAAGGTACTGTTTATCCACATCCTGTCTTCTATTCAGTAGTTTGAGGAGACCCAGATAAATCTGTAGAGTTGCCAAAACAACGAATATCCCCGGAGCACATTGTTCCTTCTCTTAGCACCTGGACCCTGTTGGTGAATGACTTGCCTTCCTCACCATGGCTTCTGTATTAGTCTGCTTTCTTACTCCTATAAAGAACTGCCTGAGGCCGGGAGCGGTGGCTCACGCTTGTAATCCCAGCACTTTGGGAGGCCGAGGCAGGTGGATCACGAGGTCAGGAGATCAAGACCACGGTGAAACCCCATCTCTACTAAAAATACAAAAAAATTAGCCGGGCGTGGTGGCGGGCGCCTGTAGTCCCAGTTACTCGGAGAGGCTGAGGCAGGAGAACGGCGTGAACCCGGGAGGCGGAGCTTGCAGTGAGCCGAGATCGCGCCACTGCACTCCAGCCTGGGTGACAGAGCGAGACTCCATCTCAAAAAAAAAAAAAAAAAAAAAAAAAAAGCACTGCCTGAGATTGGGTAATTTACAATGGGAAGAGATTTAATTGACTCACAGTTCCACATGATTGGGAAGGCCTCAGGAAACTTACAATTATGGCCTAAGCCAAAAGAAAAGCAAGTACCTTCTTCGCAAGGTGGCAGGAGAAAGAAAGCGAAGGGTGAACTGCCAAACACTTTTAAACCATAAGATCTTGTGAGAACTCACTCGCTATCACAAGAATAGCATGGGGGAAACTGCCCCCATGATCTGGTCACCTCCCACCAGGTCCCTCCCTTGACACGTGGGGATTACAATTCGAGATGAGATTTGGGCGGGGACACAAGAGAAAAACCATATCAGCCTGCTTTATTGAGGAATCTCTGTTTTCATCCCTGATATCCTGTTAGCTACTGCAGTTTCGTTCCTGGCTTTATTTGTGTTAATTTGCCTAATGGTCATCTCCCTGCCACCAAAATCTTGTACAATAACTTTCTGAGTTTATTAAGCATAGTCTTCATACTGGCAGATACTATATTTATTAAGTGTCATATTAGCTATTTAAAATACATTTTACTTGTTCTTTACCCAGAGAAACCTCGTGGAGAAGGTTGTAAGTAGAAAATACAGGCTTCATTTGAGATTGAAGAAAAAATCAAATATATGAGCTATTGAGAATCCATTCTAAGCCAGGTACTGTGTTTCCAAGACATCAATTATTTTTCCAGCTAACAATATGAGGTTGATATTAGCATCCACACTTTTTGAAGCAGGTTATCATGTATAAGAAGGTTAAATATCTGCCCAACATGCCACAACTAACTGAGATTTAATTCAGTTTTGCAAGGAGAAAAAATACTGCTGCATCCAGTTGCTTCCCATTGGGAAGATGCTGAAGAATCA
This sequence comes from Symphalangus syndactylus, assembly GCF_028878055.3. Lineage (NCBI taxonomy): Eukaryota > Metazoa > Chordata > Mammalia > Primates > Hylobatidae > Symphalangus > Symphalangus syndactylus. The sequence goes on from NC_072433.2 coordinate 31,740,073, forward strand.
CTAAAAGTTTTTGCTGTCAGCTTTCAGTTATTCCACAACCTCTGAGAAGTGTTAGATCTCACCAGAAAAAGGAATTGCTAAGATGAAGCAGTCACTTTAGGACAAATATTTGTTGTTCCAAGTTGTTTTTACTAATATACTCTAAAGGGATCATTTTCTCTTGCTGGGGGATATATGATGGATGTATTCACATTGTCCATTGTCCTGGCTCCTTAGTGAAAGTCTCAATATTTGCAGATGATATTTAAAGATGACTTATAAGTGTTTCCAATATCTCCCTTCGCCATGTCAAGGAAGAATGATCCTCCCATCAGATATTAACTACCTTTTCTTTTGTGATGGTATAGAATTCAGATATTGATGTACACATGTGGGCAAGTTGAAATAAACGTAGCCTCTAAAGTAATCCACATAAAACGTGTTGAGCCAAACAGGGAAGGAAGAGAGTCAAGAACTCTGTGAGTTGGGTTTAGTAACATTTTAGATGTCTAGAGTAAGGAAAAAGAAACATTTCAGTGTGGGGAAGTATTGTGGGAAGAGGGGAAAAATCTGAATAACTTTTCAGAATCAGAGATTACCTTATACTCTTTAATTTTCCTTTAAACATTTTAATGATAGACAAAAATTTCTTTTATTGGCACCTTGTAGAAAGGTGTCCACATAGTTGGTGGATTGTATTAACTAGATTCACATGATAGAATAAAGTAAAAAAAATCCACCTTAGATCTATAAGCAAAAGCTTGAATTTTAATTTAAATTCTACCGTGTTTTCTTTATGTGATGATAGAAAAGATATGTTAACCTCAGGGCCTTAATTTTAACATAAAAAAGAAAAGGTAGAAGATGAAGAATACTATCTTTTTTCTATATCCCAAAGACTAGCAACGTAAGAAAATCTGTCAAGGAGAAGCCATGATCATGATGATTAATTCAGCAAAGGAATGCAGAGAGTTGCCCACTTTGTAAACAATACTTCTCTAAAAATGCATCCAAAATTTAAAAATGCAAATTATACATATTAGACTTACAAATTATTATGGTAATTCTATTTCCAGAGAGCTAAAACATAATATACTATCGCTGATTTTAATTTTTATTTTAAACACAATTTTCAGCAACATGATACTAACTTTTAAATTTATCATTCCTTTAATTTTGTTCCTTTGCTTCACAATCAAACATGTTGATGGCTGGCACAGGTTCAACGAGTGTCCAACTAACCCTCAACATGTACTGCTTTTGATATGCATTTTAAGGATTTCTATCATGTTTTTAATGCCATTGCACTTTTATAACACTCTCCTTATCACTGCTATAGGTACTTCTCCCTGTCGTACACTGTTTTTATAAAGCCATGCAGGAAAGAGCAATAAAAAATTGAAGTAGTTGCACAAATTGGCAATGCTTTTGTAGACGCTGCCAGCAGGTAGAGACAGTATGTGAGAAAATGAAATGTGAGCTAATCAGCTGATCAGCAAAAGCCACAGTCTGGCATAAGAAGGGGAGTTCAGGGTGCCAACACATAATACATAAAAACGCAAATGTTTCAAAAGTGAAATTGATAAAAATTAAAGATGAGACCGTACGTGTGTACACAGAGAAAACAAAGCATCAGAACAGATGAGGACTAGTCATGGCAAGCTTACTAGGAGGAGAGGCAAGTCGGCTCAAGCAAACTTTCCAGAACAAAGAGACAACACCAAAGAATTGCAGGGGTTTAGGAGCATAGAGTTAGGAGTAATTTCAGTGTGAGGGAAATTATTCAGAGGGAGATGCTGCAAAGGTTTTGATATACATCTCAAGAAGTGTTGATATGCAGCTGGCTAAAATTTCATTTGAAAGAAATAAGGATATATATGGGAACAGGAGAAATTGAGGTGTGGCTTATAGAAGATCAAGACAGAAAGATAGCTTGGGAACAGACAAGAGGAATTTCTGTGCCCCGTGGGACAGTCTTGCTTCCTTTTTCATTCAATTCTTTATAATCCATAAGTTTCTTATAAATGGAAACTTGGAATTACTTTTCAATACATGAATACTCTGGTATCTCCGGAATCAAAAAGCAATATGAGTTGATTCTATGGTAAAACCAATAAAAAATACCCTTTATTCAGGCAGATTTTGGATAGTACCCTCATATAGTTACAGAATACCTACAGGCTCTCACCTTCCAATGTCAAACTCTCACTCTCCCCCCAACCAACCCCTATCAATTCTGGCTAAAGTTTTGATAATTGGTTCAACTACCATCACAGAGGCACTACTTTCCTCTTTCCAAAAGTAATGCTGGGATAGTGAAATTTCAAGTTTCATGTTGCCTGTAAGAAAATAAGTGATACAGCCTGTTCCAACCAATGTTTTTTTAAAAAATCATGAAAGTATCAGTGTCTTATTGTTACAGAGGGGATTTAAAAAAAAAAAAAAGAGGTGCAAAAATGAAAATTCTTCTTTCCACACTCAATTTTGAAACAACTGAATATTGACACAGTGGGAAATGTAATAAAATATTATATAAACTGTTTTGAGCCTTGTGTGATTAAATTTTCAAGAGACCGTCAACTGGCCACATTTAGATTATTGTCTATGAACTCCTTATTGTATTTTTTCCAGATTAGAATTTTGTTTTCTCTTTGTTTGAATTTTCTTTTTAACTTTTGAGTGATGTACCTAAAAGAGAAAGCACTGGGAAGAAAATTAATAAAACTCAGTTGTAGTTTTGAAGTATTTAATTCTGGGATTTTAGACAAAACATTCAATCTCTTTGGGCATCAGTTTCTTAATCTGTAACAACAACAACAACAAAAACTGGAACACAATAGTTGTAATTTTAGGGTAGGATGTAACCTTATCTGCATTTATTTAGTTAAATATTGAAATAAAAATTTATTTGTTCCTCTACTAGTTATATCCACATGTCGTGAAATTCTCACAGATAGAGCTACCCAATGAACTGTGGAATTTCAGTCTCCTCAAGACAAAAATCTTAGACATAATGGTGCTCTCTTCTGTTTTTCCTACCTCAACCCAAAAGCTTAGGGCCTCTGTCCAATCATCTTGAGTCAACATTGCTTATGTGCATCCATTAACTGAACTCATTTCCATCTGCACTGTTTCTCTTTGATTCCTTTTAATTCATGAGCAGCTACCCTCACTTCTCCCAGGAAAGGGCCTCTTCAGCAAGCCCTCTTCTAGTTTGAAAAAGGTGAATATACAAAATTGAATCAAACTTTATCATGCAAACACTTGGTGGAGGGAAATAGGCATTTATTAAGAATGGTTATTAGCAAGTGAGGAGACTGGAGAGTGGAAGGCATATGGCCATCCCCAGAAGTCCAGAGACTTTAGAAGTTATTTTGTCTAACTAAGAATTGCTGAGTAGTAAGCACACAAGCAAATTATCTAGCTACTTAAGATCTGAAATAGTGTGGCAGCAATGGCATCATCCATTGTTCATGCCTTGCTAAGAACTTGCTTTCACTGATAAGCTGACTAATATTTGATCTGAATAGCTCAACCTTTCCCATTTAGAATGATTACTAAAGAAACTTTTGTAGACTGTTTTGAAATGTCAAGACCGACTCAATGAGCATCAGTTCCCAGAAAACTGATACAACTTTATAGCTCCCTGAAATATTGTAATAGGCTGTAAACTTTAGAAGTGAAGGCCAAGATTTCTAAAACATATGAAGTATCATAAGAGACAATGATCTCGTTTGCTATTCTGAAAATTAACACATGTATGAGATTCTAGCTACTTCTTTTCATATAATCTACACCTCATAAACTGAGACAGCTTGTAAACAGTTTTTTTGGAGGGACACTGGTCTCACTCATTCTGCTTTGAAATGGTCAGCAAAACACAACATCTACTATAGGGGTGGTCCTAAGATGCCCTATTGACCACCTAATACTCTTCACACTACCTCTATGAGCATTAATCATAGCTCATGGGACCAAGAAGACTAATGCATAGACAAGGCTAGGCAAAAACATCTATTCACTTAATAAGATTTTTTTCTGACAAAGTGAGGGTCATTCCAGGAATAGAAGGATGTTCCTTGGGAAACATGTCAATATATTTAATATTCCACTACTTTTAGTGAAAACTGCACAATATTGATGGAAGAAATCAAAGAAGTAAACAAGTAAAGAGACATGCTATGTTCATCAATTGGAAGAAAACATAGTAAAGCTGTCAGTTCCTTCAATATTGATATACAGATTTAACAAAATTTATATTAAAATCCTAGCAACTTTTGTTGTGAGTATGAACAAGATTATTCTAAAATTTATATGGAAAGGCAGAGAATCTAGAACATATCAAACAATTGTGAAAAATAAAAATACAGTAGGAGGAAATAAGTCTACTCAATTTTAAAAATTATTACATACATGCATTAGTCAAGACTGGGGAATTGGTAGAGGGATAACCGTATAGATCAATGAAGTAGAATAGAAGATCCAGAAATCAATGTACAGTCTCTCAGTAATTTGAATTAAAAGAAAAACGCTCCTGAATCAATTAGATGATAGTGTTACTGGAGAAAGAAAAGTCAGAATGGAGCAACTGTGTCATTCAAATTCAGGAAAAAAAGCCAGAGTCCCTGAAAGCTAAAAGGATGGGTCAGAGACTATAAGAGGCTAGGGAGAGAGAGAGAACATGATTGATTTTTCACATCTATGAGTTCCAGCTGGGAAGGAACTCCCTATTCTTTCCAATTAACCCATTTTATCCTTGAGCTAATTGGAAAAAGTGTTGTTGCTGTTGCTGTCATCCAGGCAACCAGCAGTCATTTACAAAGACAGATATGCAACTTAGGAACTATTTAGCAAACTCAGTAGTTCAGGTATAATCACAAACAGAACTTTATTAAGAACTTGAGGTTTCTACAAACAGCCTTTATGTTTTTGTGCAGAGAATGACAGAACAGCAATCTCCCGGGCAAGATCAAGAGGCAAAGTACATGACTTCCTGATTTAGGATAAAATTTAGAACCCTGAGATGGCATAGATGAGGCAATAAAAACCAGTGCTTTATGGACATGAGCAACACTGGGAGATGTATGTGCATAAGACTCTCACTGATTAGGACTGTGCACAAGCTCCAAGACTGAATCACCTTGGGCAAGTCACTTAACCTCTCCAACCTTTCATCAGTTCGATGCAGATAATAACAGTAGCTACAGGATTGCTCTAATGATTACCAGTAAAGCATAGCACTCTAAGTGAAAGAACTTGAGTGTTTTAATTTTTGTCATCTGTCGTGTGTTTTAGAAAAGGTCTATATATGGAGACATTAAAGTGGCATTTGTTAAAATTTCACAAATGTATGCACAAATGTATGAGATTTTGCTGTGTCACTTGTGACAGAACAGGAGCACCATCATCTTGGACAAACACAGCCACTTTAAGTTTCAGCTCCCTTTTTAGCTTTAGGTATTCTAAGGAAATTACTTCTCTTTTAACTACAAGCAGCGAAAGACAACAGACAGTAAAATACAAATAAGACAGCTCAGGCACAGAGGGAGGTGGAGGGAAAGTCTCTTGGATAACAGCCAAACTTCACCCTCATACAATGGGCCCCAGTAAAACAGTGGGCCTTAATATGTACATTCATTTCCCTTCAGGTGTACTAAGATAGGGAAGCTAAAAGCAGACTCAGGGGGTATGCCTGCAGTTGCAGAAAGATGTATGGCAACAGACACACAACTCTCCCTCCCAAATAAGCACAGCAAAGAGGCACAGAAGCAAGCCAAGCCTCTGATAAACTCTCCCACCCTGAATCCTTAATTCTTAGTCTGTAGGAAAGTGCACCTCTAACCTAACTTGGCCAGAAGCTCCTCTCAGGTTTGCTTTCTCTAAAATAAATGTCTTGACTGGCGAGCCACCTTTCATGTTTCTTTCCTCTTTCTTTAATTCTTACAATTTAAGACACATGAAGTCAGATACACTTAGGAAGAAAAGCCCAAGCTCAAAATTTCACTTATTCCTGTTTGAACTGTTAAGTGATTTCTTCCATGCTAACTTTTCTGAATTGCAAGTTATTCATATGTAAAAGAAAAGTCATCATGTGCCCTCAGAGATGAGTCATTGGGATGAACAGATAAAATGTACGTTAAATAATTTATAAAGCTTTGAATACTAAATAAACATGTATGATTATTATTTATAATTTTGTACTTTCTATGGTCATGGTGATGAGTTTGAAAGAAGTTCCATTTGACTAACTTTTATCCCTTTCTTCCACATTTGTTTGCAAAATATAAGTTCTCAGCAATTGTTTGGTTTATGACTGATAATCTGTATTAATAGAAGTTAGAACACAAATTAGTTATATTTATTAAATAACTACTTGCTAATTGATCTAAGAAAACATTGAATTTCAGAGTTTAAGGTAAAGAAAATCAAAATGAGCTTGCTCACTTTAAAGTATATTATTGTTTTAGAGATATGATAAAATTGGTAGATAATCTATTAAGTGTTAGATAGCCAGATAAATGCCACTGATTGTGAAATAGTTAATTAAATTAAGTATAGCCATTTAACTCACCTACCATGAATCCCAAGAATGTGTTGCAATTGAAATCAAGGTTTCCATTTGCTACAGTTCAGTGCTGTGAGCTTTCTTGAAATCTCTGCCAAAGAAAATGAATGGAGGTTACACATTCAAGGGCCTTATCTTTTATTCCTTAAAGCTCATCAATATGTAAACCCCTGGGGAGTTAACTTTCTCAATTTGCACACCAGGCCTTCACTCATGTGAAGATCACAGTTCAGCGAGTTATGTTAAAGAAACCTGCCATCCTTGTCCACCCTGTCCCCCTAAAAAGAAGATAATCTGCAAAATGCTTAGGATACAAATGAAAAGGGAAAAAAAGCAAAAACAAAAAGCAGAGCAGAAAGCCCTCTGGATAGAAGGACAGATGGATAGATAGATAGATGGATAAGATTGATATCTCAGGGTGTTAGGAAAATTAACCACAATAAAATCTTTTAGGAACATTTTATTGTGCAGACAAAATTCCATCACTGGAAAATATTCTGGAATAAAACTGACTTGAGAAAAGAAAACTTCAAAAATATTTTACATAAAAGTCTAAATTGCAATAACTTTTTAGTCTCTTTCCATTGACTGAAGTCACTTTGTAATCATTTATGATCATCAATCATCCAAGTCCACATCTTGGATCATGGGTCAGCTCCTCTGGCAACCCCCCGCCACCCCACCCCACACCCTGATGCTCTTCGCATCTGTTGCCATTGCTAATCTAGTTGGCTTTTGCAGTGCTCATAGTCTGTGGAGAGTCTGGTATCTTGAGATATTAACTAATTCACATGAGATGTTAAGAAGTGTATAGATGCTCAATAAAATTTGTGGAATAAATGAATGACTGAGTACTGGAATTAATGGATGATAGACAAACGGATGGACAAATAAATGAATGGATGGATAGATGAACAAGCAGATGATTGCAGGTGTTTTGATCAAATTAAACTACTTAACTTTCACAAAAATAAAAACAATGCATTAGAAATAAATACACAGCATGCTAATTTTATTAATTGCTTCCTCATTATCTACTTTATTGTTCTTCAAATTGCTATAGCAGGTGGATCTTCTTTCTCCTTAAAATGTATCAAAGAAGGAATTTGGGGGAAAACACTTTTATAATAAAATGCAAGAAATATTGAACAGCCTACAAAGTCTCTACAAGAAGAGATCAATTGATACTGTCATCAGTGCACTTAAACGTAGCTTCTAAAAATGAGACACTGATGAAAAGGCATTTAAAAGCTGTTCCCTGTACACCATTCTAAAGTTGATGTGGTTTCATTTTTTTCTCCTCTGAGCTTTCAAAATACTCATGCTGAGATACTGAGATTGTATTCAGTTTGTGAAATTAGTGACATAAAGCTTCTCCAGCCACCCCTATTATATTGCACAAAGACACCAAAGCAGAATTGAAATCCTATTATATGTATTGCATTAAATTGTTTCCCAGCAGGGCACCTTAGTTAAGATGTGCTTATTACCTGGGTCCAGATTAAGTGGCATGGACTGTATCACAGTCTTTATAATCAGACAGAAAGCAGGGTTAGCCCAGGCCCTGATCTGTTAATGAAGGCTAATGGCCCATCGCCTTCATGGTACAACAGTGGTGGGAACTTTTTAATACCATACGAGACACTGTTTTAATTTAATGCTAAGAATGCATGTAACCCTGTTGCCCCTTCTTAAGTAAATACTTGTAGGTTTTTAAACATTACTTTCCTAACGAGAGCTTTGCATCAGACATTCACTTTATGCTATGTGGCAATAATTTGGTTATTCTATTGAACCTAGGGGCAATTGGAATTTTTTTCCAGTTTGGCTTCTCTCATTTCTATTGTAACCCATCTTAAACTCTCATGTTATCACATTTCACCCTGCCCCACATATATCTTCTTCTGACAAGTCTTCACCTCCCCTCCCAACCTGTACAAAATCCCAGAGTACCAAATCTATGAACAGCAATGAGTCAGGGTTCAATTCCCATGGTCTAAGATGGCTAGGAGATTGAGCTCCAAAGTTCCAAGTAGATTTTTATATGTCTTTTGTGATATCAGAGGGAGAAGGGTATTCCAAGTGGGCCATCCATACAGCTATGTAGTTTTGTAATGTCTTCACTTTTATTTCCCTTTTCACTTTGCTAGAAAGTCCTATCTTTCTAACCTGGTATGTACTTGATTCCAGCAGGACAGAAGCAATCCCACTTGTGAGAAAGCAGGAAATTTAGCTGACCAAAGGAGCAAGACGCTTTCTCATTCAGGTAAATAACCTCTGGTTCATCTTCATCGACCTGTAAGTAAAATCTTATCAAAGTCCTAGTTTTCCTCACTCTTGCATGCCTAGCAAAACTACAGCTGAATTAAAAACTCAGCTGAATAGCAAGGATCCTATGTAACTGTCCATCAAACACCTTCATAATCAGCATTGCTGAAAGAGCTAGCATAGTTACATAAATATTTGATGAAGGGGACACTGTTATTGGTGCTGCATTAATTATACAAATTGTAATGGTAATCCTCACTATCAATAATACCTTTAGAGGAAATGGCATTACATACTTCACTCACAGAGAATAATAACAATATTAACACAGTTCTGACACTTGGCAAGTCAGTATCTCCCTAGCTGGGCTCACTTGGCAATCAGGACAGAAAGGAACCTTAGCAAACACATGTTTTTTTTTTTTTTTTTTTTTGGCTGTCATTCAGTTACTGGAGTGTCAGAGAATATTTGGCATTTAATGCTATGCAAAGTGTTGTCCCCATTTGATTGTTGTATACTATATAAGCCTTGGAGCATGACGTGAAGTAATTTAACAACTGGAATAACAGGCATTTGGGACAAAACTAATTTCGTAGGAAAGCTGATCACAGACACTCAACTTGTTCATAAAAATGTTACCTTGTCATATAATACAAAGTTGAAGAACAAGTAATATGAAGAAAAGCTGGTTGTGGGAAAATGTCCTTCAATTCTGATGACATGAAGTCTGTTTCATGATAATGTTATCTTAGCTCTAAATACCAAGATGTGCCTTGATCTTTATGGCTGTATCCTTCCCTAGTTCCAAAAAGTGGGCAATTGGGTTAGTAACTTTGTCTGTGTTTTAATGAGCTCTGTTTCATGCTCCATGTCATGAGACAGCTCTTCACTTCTGCCTGGTTGCCTATAGAAGGTGCTGAAATATTCTCATCAGTGCATCAGCTATGATACAAAGACATGAAAAATACAGAATGAACAAGGCAGAACATGAGCTGCTCCTGATGATGGGAGCCTATTTTCTTTTCCTAGACCATTTATACAGACAAATTCTTAGGAATCAGTCTCCTTGTCATCCCCACATTTCCAGAGTCACTGCCCTTTAGCATCTGTTCAGGAAGAGGAGGGTTTATCTTGGAAGCCTTCAGATTCACCTGCTCTGTGGATGCTCTTCAACGTCATGCCCCATCCCCACTAACTGTGATCTTGTGATGCTTGTCACTGTCAGTAACTTTTCAGCATTGATAGAACTGTGACAGTGACAGAATCCTCCATCTTCTGCCCGGTGTTGAGTGGAGAATTGAGTGTTGGGAAGAGCCACAATTGGTTTTACTGTCTACCTTTTTTTTTCTTCAAAAATCTGTCTGGTGTCTTAGAATTCAGTGAACCTTTAGTGTGTAAGAGTTGCAAGAACTAACTTCCAAAAATGTTTTCTAGACATCCACTGATCAACACACTCATTCCCAAAAACCTAATTCATACTACCATGATCTTTCACCTGTATTGTGGTAACAGCCTTTCTCTTGTTCTTTCTACTTTTCCTGTTGCTTTCTGCTGTCCATTCTCTACCGGACAGCTAAGATGATCTTAAAAAAATCAAATATGGGCCGGGCATGGTGGCTTACGCCTGTAATCTCATTACTTTGGGAGGCCAAGACAGGCTGATCACGAGGTCAGTAGATCGAGACCATCCTGGCTAACATGGTGAAACCCCGTCTCTACTAAAAATACAAAAAATTAGCCGGGTGAGGTGGCGGGCGCCTGTAGTCCCAGCTACTCAGGAGGCTGAGGCAGGAGAACGGCGTGAACCTGGGAGGCAGAGCTTGCAGTGAGCCAAGATCACGCCACTGCACTCCAGCCTGGGTGACAGAGCGAGAGTCCGTCTCAAAAAAAAAAAAAAAAAAAAATCAAATATGTTTAAACCACCACCAAATGTTAATAAAATAAATGCACATTTAAAACAGAACAAACTGATGATATATAATGTATAGAAATAATGCATTTCTCTTTCTCAATGCAATGTACACCTAAAGAAAGAGACAGGGACAAAGGATTTGGTTTGATTTATTCATTTTTATAACCTTCAATATGGCTAGATCAATTCCTAAATGTTGCAGATTTCAATATTCCTTAATTGAATTAGTTAATTAATTATGGGATATTTAACATTCCTAACTGTATCCTACTTCATTGAAAGTTCTACATATTATCTTCAGGATTTGGTCTTGTCTCAAGTCCTTCTTCCTTGTAATGCTTCTCCCTAATGTGGGATAAATTTAGTTGTAAATCAAAAGAAAGCAAAACCAGAAACAAACTAAAAAACAAAGGGATTCCTCTGCAGGACAATTCATTATGAGTTTTAGCAATGTATGTTCCTTGGAAAACTGCACCATGGGTGTGAATACTCTAAAGTCTCCAACTTTCCAATGATCAGTGTGTTTGTGTGAATCACACACATACCCACTCATACACATACTCAATCTCAAATATGCAAACACATATCGGAAAAGGATGCATTTTAAACAACATGCTAAACCTCTGAAAAAAGAAGCAAAAAATCCTAACTGCTCCACAATTGCATAACCCTCTACACCATAGTTTCTACTTTATGTCACCCTTATTAGCTTACCTGGGGTCTGCAGAGAATTGAAAACACATGCAAAGCTGAAGCATATAGAGCACTATTTAATTGCTCTTCTTCTTTGATGTAAAAAGCCCGGATAAAGCTCTGAAACTTTGGCTAGTAAGGACTCTGACATTTTTAAGCAAAAGCCATCTTCTTTCTCAAATTACTTAGAGAAAGAAGATCTTTATCTCAATGCCAAGTAGAAGAGCAATAGTCTACTGTCCAACCCTGTCATGTTTTAAGGGAAGTACAGTGCTTAAATCTTTGAAAAGTAATTATTTTTAGGGATCATTCTGGATAATCATGCCCAGTTCTGGGGGGTACATTTGAAGGAGTCTTTTGACGAATTAGATCATATACACACAACACACTTGTCCATGACTTGACCAGAATATTAAAATAGAGTTTCTGTGTTTGAAGTGGAATGTATTAGCTTCTTGATTTGACCTTTGAGGAAACCACTTTTCAAAAGGGGAAAGAGACACATGCTATTTATGTGTAATACACAATATCAGTTTCCAGAAGTCTCTTTCTCCACATGCATTTAGGCCATTTTAACCAATATATTTTTACGTGGTGCATCAAGAGCAAACTCCTAGTCTCTGGATCATAAACTTCACTTCCTATATCTGCTTTTTTTTTTAATAGCACCTTTCTGTGGCCCATTAATTCCACTTTTGACACCTTAAAATAAGATAAAAAAAAAATCAAGAAGTTAGCTGCTCCTGCCTAGTCATCGAGTCTTACAGATGATTGATGGAAGGACAGAGCTGTTCATATGTGCCTGGCAGAAATCAGGTTTGTGCTCCAAGAATCAGAAGATTGAAAGTCAGGAAGGGCCCTGTGATTCATGGCAGAGGGTGGTAGGCGCTTGGATGAGTGTAAAAAAGTGGGAAAATGTGGAGGCGGGTGAAACAGAGAGAGACTGTAAGAACTTTAAGGACCAATCACCTACAAGACTATTAAAAATATTTTAAAGTCTTTGTGACCAAAACTTAAAGCTAATATTATGGGGTTTTTTTGGTCAATAAAAATATTCATTGTTAATTTTTCATTTAGGAAGGAGATATAATTTAATACATAGGAGAAGCCAAGTCTGAATAGCACTAGGCATTTTCTGATGCTGATTTGCTGATGTTTCCTATTAGCTTTTTAAAAAGCTGCATGGAAATCTAGTTTGACAGATGTGCTAACAGAGATAGATGTGACATTATATTTTGGGTTTTGTTGTAGTTGCTGTTTTGGATGAACATAAATGGAGTTCTATGTGACTGATATCCTAAACTTTTACTATTCAGTGATTTAATGGAGTTTGTGGTAAGACAGACTCAATTTTATGTAAGACTTTCAGGTGTTTTGTCTTATTTTTCATCCTGAATATACCATGCAGAGATGCTAGTTGAAATGTACTCTTCTTAACAATGGGACAAGAATAAGCAACGTTAGGACTCAGCCACAAAGGACTTCATAAGGAGGGATTCTGTGAACCTGGGGCTGGATCACTGAGCAATGCAGAATGAATTCCTTGGAAAGACACTGTGTGATGGGGAGTTGCATACAGAGGGTTAACTGGGGAGTGCTCTCAGGGATTGCACCTGTAAGAAAATGAGGAAGGCAGAATTGGGCAGAGAAAAACGCTAGCCTAAAATAAAGTTACAATAAAGGGCTCAGAAAATCCTACAGGACTCTGAAGCTGGACTGGCCCTTTAGAGTCATCCAACATTGAGTCAAGGTGCTGGACCTGTGCACCTCTGCAACAGCCAAGCACCACTTGTGGCTGAGAAAATGCTCAGTGAAGTACAAGGCTGTGAGCTACTGACAGCCAGTATTGCCGGGAGATGGGGTATGGAGGCTTGGACCCTGAAGAGGAATTTGGGCAGAGCACCACAGTATCTACCATACTCTGCCTGTATCTGGAAAACTTGAGCCAAGAACTGAGTGGAATCAGAATGCATGTAGAACAATGAATTTCAAATGTGGGACTGTATATACTTCTGAATGAGTGATGGATCCCAGAGAGACCTCCAGTAGGGACAGTGAAGAGCCAAGGTTTTAGAATAAGGGAGACAGTACTAGTGAAGTCTTTATCAGGATGAAGGCAATTGATTACAGAGGGTGATATCCTTAATGCAAGATGTTAAAATGGCAGTTTCCTGAAGTTACTATAGTGGGAAAATAGGGGTTGCTGGTTTAATGGCAGAAAGCTGGAGGAAAAAAAAACAGATATATCATACCTAAAACAATAAAATTGATTTCATTTATAATGAGGCCAAAAAGTAAGAGTTTTTTTCAGAAATAAGAATTCCCATCTTAAATCTACAAATATTTTAAAAAGAAAAAAATATGGATAGAACTACACTTTGATCAAGGAAGCAAAAACTTTCTAGAGCATCAAAGAAGCAATTTAAGTGTTTCCATCAAGGTTTCTTAAGAGTGGCACTACTGGCTGGGCACAGTGGCTCATGCCTGTAATCCCAGCACTTTGGGAGGCTGAGGTGGGTGGATCATGAGTCAAGAGTTCAAGACCAGACTGGCCAACGTGGTGATGCCCTGTCTCTACTAAAAATACAAAAATTAGCTGGGCGTGGTGGTGCATGCCTGTAGTCTCATTTACTCGGGAGGCTGAGGCAGGAGAATTGCTTGAACCCAGGAGGCAGAGATTGCAGTGAGCTGAGATCACGCCACTTCACTCCAGCCTGGGCAACAGAGGAGCGAGACTCTGTCTCAAAAAAAAAAAAAAAAAAAAAAAAGAGAGAGTATCACTATTGGCATTTTGGATCAGATGGTTCTTTGTTGTGGAGCCTGTCTTGTGTCTTGTAAGGTATTTAGTACTATCCCTGGCCTCTACCTCACAGATGCCAGTAGCAGCTACTCCTCCAAAGTCATGACAAACAACAATGCCTCTAGGTACTGGTAAGTGTTCACTTGGGGGCAAAACCTCCTTAATTAAAAATCACTGTTCTAGATACTTCCGTTTTCTTTTATTTCGTTTAAGGTTACTGGCTACTACGATTTGCCCAGGGCTGAAGTGTTTCTCTGAATTTAAGAATTTCAGTACTAAAACCAGGGAAGTGCCAGACAAACAACTCACGTGGGTCACACTAATTGGGTGCTGTTGTTTGTTGGGACTTGAAAAAAAATACATAGTTGTATACCAATTTAAATAACATGCAACAGAATTGCCTAGTAATAATTTTCTCTTACACCAAAGTGAGCTTCTGTTTTCCTCAGGGCAGTGTTGGGGAGACATGCTGCAATTTAAAGAAAAGTTAATTCAATGAATTTTCATAATTCTGGTAAGAGTTATTGCACTAAAACTTGATCATATATATAAATGGATTATATTATTTTTCACTTGTAATGAAATTATGAAATCCATCTAAGCAAAATGGTACTATATTTAAAAGGTCTTAACAGAGAATGATTTTCACAAATAAGTTTAACATTCAAAATCTAAACACGTAAATAAAATTAAAAGCCCAATGATTTATAATTGAGTTTTCAGCAGAGGTTTCTCAAAAAACTTATGTGTTTATCCAATCCATTCATTTGCTTCAGTAAATTAAGAAGGTTGAAGAGAAAATGATTCACTCAAGGGCATAAAGCTAGCATTCTGCTCTCAATATGCAGGCATTCTAAATATAGTAATGCAAACTAATTGAAAATTTACTAGTGAGAGAAAAACTAGGTTAAATATTGTTCCTTTTGCTGGCAACTCATTGTTTTATCATTAAATAAATACTTATTAGATCTTACTGTTTGCTAGGGATGCCGTTAAGGATCATGAGGGGCAAAGTTCAAGTGAAGTAACGCAGAAATAAAATCAAATACTCATGTTCTCACTTATATGTGGGAGCCAATGGGTACACATGGACATAAAGATGGGAAAAATAGATGCTGGAGACTCCAAAAGGGGGAGGTTGGGAATAGGGTGAAGGCTGACAAATTACTTATTTGGTACAATCGTCACTATTTGGGCGATGTGTACACTATAACCTCAAACCCCACTATTATATAAGCAATATATCTATGTAACAAACCTGAATATATATCCCCTGAATCCAAAATTTAAAAAATTGAAAATAATAATAATAATAATAATAATACTTTCCCTAAAAGACAGCAAACTTGATGAGCACCAGTAAATCGCTGATTACTATACTTTGGGATATGAGCAAAGATTGGTAATAATAATAATGTCTTATTAATCACTATGGGCCAGGCATTATGCATAATGCATTTGTATTTTTTCTCAACATTCACAATAACCTTATAAAGTAGATGTAAACACTATACAAATTTTCTATAAATAAATTTTATATCTATGTATATATATATTTTATATATGTATATACTGAGCCTAAGATGTGATAACTCCCCCAAGGCCACATGGTTTGCAAATAACGGGGCCAAGATTTAGACTGCTGCTCTGGAAATTATGCTTTTAACTCTGATCTTGGGCAAAGTACTTTATGATTTCTGTTTCTTTACTAATCACAGACTGTTCATATTTTTACAAATAACTATATGATTACTATGTTCACAAATGTTAGAGCAATGTATAATATGTATATAATTATGTTTTTAGATTTTTTAAAATGACCTTAATTTCAGTCATTTGCATTGTTCCCAGACTGCATTTCTTTTCTTATGAGTAAAAAAATATGGGCACTCTAAGAAGCATTATCTACTATTTGCCTACTAATGAAAGAGATCCATAGAAATGACTTTTCCAGGGACACACAGCTGTTAACTAGGAAACATGGGATTGGGACCCTGACATCTAACTTCAAAGCCCACTTTTATTAAGTACTGTACCTCATAAGTTTGTGAGGTAGGCAGCGAAAAGTAGCCAAAACAGGAGCTCATATTAGCATGTAATTTTTCTTGTGTGGTTTTATTAAAGACTAAAGATCTTCTTTATTCTCTCAATCAAAATGGTGTTGGACAGCAAGAAAATCTTCCATGAACGCTAACATTCCTCCCGCTTGTTTCTTATTAATCAGGGGAATACATGTCCAAGGTAAAAGTTTGAAAGCTTTTCCATGCAACTTCCTTACTTCCTTCTTATTCTCACTATTGAATATCAAGACCCTATATTTTGGAAACCTATTTGTTGCTTGGATCTTATTTTACACTGGAATACTGACATTTTCTTGAATACCTTTGAAGGGGGAGCAGGATTCTTTGTGCTTCTCCTGATTTCCCAACCAGGTCTTCATAAGAGAGGAAGGAAAATGAATCATCTTGTATGATTCATAAGTTCGTAGCTTATGGATTCTCTCTTCAGAATAGATTATCAGATGCAGAGGTGAAGGAGACACTGTCTTGTTTGACCACTTCTTGATGTACAGTTTGCTATAGTATATAGAACAGAAATCCTGTTGCTAAACATTTGCTGGCTTTTAAGCATTTTATTTTTGTCATAGTACATTTTTTAAAGCTAATTATAACAGCCAAGGTTCTAGAAGACATAATTATAAAACAACAGCGTGCATTGTTAAAACAATTATAAAACAACAATTATAAAACAACAATTATAAAACAACAGCGTGCATTGTTAAACTCCTGATACAGGCAGGAGTTTAACTTATTTTCCTCTATGTATCCCAGGAAATGTATCGGCACATCGTGAGTGGGCAACAAATATCAGCTATGTAGAAGTGAAGTGGATTCAATGTATCACAATGGAATCAATTGAATTACATGTATTATAGTAATTTAAAGCACTGCTCTTTCTCCAGAGTGGAGCTCAGAAACTGATCAGAAGAACTTTGCATCTCTACTGGAAAGCAGTCTCTTGAATGAGTAGCAGTGATGCGGAGCAGAATGAGCAAGTTTTGAATTTCAGTCCAAGTTCTGACATGTACTCACTAAAGAAAGATGGTAACCCTCTTTGCCGACCTGTGCCCCAGGTTTCTTGTTTATAAAATTTACCAGTAGAATTTTCTTTCTAGGCCTCAGGTTCTAGTAGCATGTGGTCACAACCTTATCCATGCTCATTTGGTTTTATAATGATAAGCCAGTGAGAAACTTTCCAACTTCAGAGCTTTCAAGAAAAAAAAAACTCTAAACTCCTTATTTTGAGCATGTTGTAGATGCAAAAAATGCAGTCATCTCCATATTTTCCCCAAATTCTAAGCACTCTTCTGCAGATGGCACCATATGTTCTATTTTATAAACTGTTTTATTTAATTAAGGTGTTTTTGCTTAAATGCAAAGCCCAGTAATTACTATTTGAGTTCCTAAAAGATAAATGTAAAAGCAGGTTTTTGTATTTTAAAAAAAAATTAGAAAAGAATATATTGACACCTATATTTAAAAATACAGAAAGGAAAAGAATAGAAAGAAAACAATCACTCATTATGCATATTTCTCACCGGATCACTTTTTCTCTTCTTGAAGCATCACCATCCCTCCGTCAACCTCCATTGAAGTGTCTGTCCTCATTAATTGTCTGTCACTGCTTAATGTCATTCTTAAAAAGACTAGCAAAGTTTTTGAGTGACATCGTAACTTCAATCAATTTGCATTTCTGCCACAGTGGAAATTATTTTTGAAAACTACTGCATCATTCCTAGGCTGTATGAGGCCTTAATTGCCTAGAATGTCACTTGATCTATAAACTTTCTGCAAGTGGTTCCATCTGAAAGAAGCCTGAGTGAGCATGAGGAGGATTTCTCTCATAAGACAGTTTAAAACAATTTCTACACTCTTGTCTAGTACACATTATTACAGGATTTTGAGATGACCTATTGTCATGGTGTGTTGAATTATTTTTTAATATTCTGGACTATTGGGAAATACAACACAAAATCCTATAGTAGTTCCTATGTAGTCTTAGAAGCCAAATTGGTTTACAATCATGGATTTCTCTTTTACCCATTCTGTAACCCCAGGTACTTCATGTCAACTCTGTTAACCTTGACTTCCACTTTGCAACACTGGAGACTGAAAAGGCCCTTTCTAAGATTGTTGTGATGGTTAAATTTAACTATACTTCATGCTTTGAACATTGCAGGCACTCAATCAATGTTCTCTTTCCTTCTTCTATGCCTGTCTCCAGAAAAAACTTCAAAAGACATGTGTATTTGGGAGCCCAAAACATGAAACTTGAATACAAGTCAAGGGTGTTGTGATGAAGAGTCCTGGATATTGCTAACAAGTTCTAATTTAACATAGTTTGTTTTTGTCTCTACATAATATGCATCCTTGTCACATTACGTATGCCGTTATTCATTCTCTCTGTCTCGGTCTCTCTGTCTTTTGTCAATCTTTCCCTTCTCTCTTTTTCCCTCCCTCCCTCCCTTCCTCCCTTCCTCCCTTCCTCCCTTCCTCCCTCCCTGGCTTCCTTCCTTCCTTGCATATGCTTCAGAGAATAGGTTCAGGAAACTGACATAAAAGAGTGAAATGTAGTTACATTTTGCAGGTGAAGAAACGAGATACAGAGAGGTTTAGAAATTTGTCTAAGTTCACACAGCTAAAAAATGTGATAGCTGGGCATGCTGCTCTCTGTCGGATCTTTCTACTGCACGACGCCACTCTATATCAACATTTTATAGCCATCCTATTAGTTTCTCCCATCAAGTGACACTAAACCTACACTTTTGTTTCCCTCTTAGGGAAGGACTGATTCCAAGCCTAATAGCAGCTATTAACATTCTCATACAAGGTCCTTTTAAAATGTTGAAATAGCTTTGAGATTAATTTCTTTTAAAGCAAACTTGAACTAGCTTTTCTATTGATGCTATGAAGAGGAAAATAGTCTTGCCCAAGGTCGATAAAGAATTGAAAAGTGAGGTTAATAATAAAAGCAGAATTAGAAACAGTTTCAGTGGTGATATGTCATGTGCAAGCCTATAAAATAAATAGCAATTATCACATTAGAAAAATGAGTCTCTCAGAACGCGAGCGGTTTCTGACAACTCCATCTCTGTACCACCGTCCCCTGGTTTGCTCACTTTGTGCCTCTTATTGACTAAATCAATGCACAACACTCCTCACCCCTGTGCTTAAGATGAAAGCTATTTTGCTCCATAAAAACTCAATAACTAGAGATAAAACCACAATATGTAAAAGCACCCCCTTACATATTGGCTTAATGTATTAGCAAATATTTTCTGTATTACATTTTGTGTATAAAACAAACATTACTTGCTTATATATATAATATCTATAACAAAAATGGTCAATAAATAGTATTAAATATTATGTACAACATACTACATTTTAAGTGCTCATTTTATGTTATCTCTCTGAATCCTTGCAACAGTTCTGTAAGTTAACTATCATTATCATCACTTTGTGATCACAAATAGGACTTTGGAGAGGTGTCATGACTTGTCCAGTTTCACAGTGCTGTTGGGTGGAAAAGACAGAGTTAAAATTCAATTTTTCAAGGATACTTGGCATTAATCTTAAGTGTATATCACCTCCTTACATTTTTTCATATGGAATATCTACATATATTTATATCATGGCCACTACCAGTGACAGAAAGTTAAAATTCATCTATCTAAAGCCTGGAGATAATTCTGAATTTTTGAAATTGGGTAAGTACAAGTAGCTATCTGAGTATGACTTAATTATATTGATTTTTAAGTCATTTCAGTCAAATACAAAATTCCTGACCACTTCTTGAGACCTTTATGATGTGTAACCACTCAGCGGGTTCACCTTGGCCGCTGCCTAGACAGTGACGACTTATGAAGAAAGGGGAATTGCAATGGAGAAGGAGTAATCCAAGCAGAGCCAGCTGCACTGAAGACCAGAGTTTTATTATTACTCAAATCAGTCTCTCCGAGCATTTGGGGATAGGAATTTTTAAAGATAATTTAGTGGATAGAAGTTTGGGAAGTGGGAAGTGCTGATAGGTTATGTTGACAATGGAAGCATAGGGAAATTGAAGTGAAGTTTTCTTGCTGTCTTTGTTCCTGGGTGGAATTGCAGAAGTGGTTGGCCAGATTACCAGTCTGGGTGGTGTCAGCTGATCCATTGAGTGCAGGTTCTACAAAATATTTCAAGCACTGATCTTAGGTTTTACAATAGTGATGTTATCCCCAGGAGCAATTTAGGGAGCTTCAGACTCTTGCAGCCACAGGCTGCATGACCCCTAAACTGTAATTTCTAATATTGTCACTAATTTGCTAGTCCTACAAAGGCAGACTAGTCCCCAGGCAAGAAATGGGTCTTTTTTTTTTTTTTTTGAGAAGGAGTCTCGCTCTTTCACCCAGGCTGGAGTGCAGTGGCGCGATCTCGGCTCACTGCAGGCTCCGCCCCCCAGGGTTCACGCCATTCTCCTGCCTCAGCCTCCCGCGTAGCTGGGACTACAGGCGCCCGCCACCTCGCCTGGCTAATTTTTTGTATTTTTAGTAGAGACGGGGTTTCACCACGTTAGCCAGGATGGTCTCGATCTGTTGACCTCGTGATCTGCCCGCCTTGGCCTCCCAAAGTGCTGGGATTACAGGCGTGAGCCACCGCGCCCGGCCAAAATGGGTCTTTTTGAGAGAGGGCTATTATCAATTTTGTTTCAGTCAAATCATAAACTAAATTTCTTCCCAAGGTTAGTTCCGCCTATGTCCCAGAATGAACAAGGACAGCTTAAAGGTTAGAAGCAAGATGGAGCCGGTTAGGTCTGATCTCTTTCAATGTCATCATTTCCTCAGTTATAATTTTTGCAAAGTTGTTTTTGATGGACTTGTTTATTTGTTCCAGAGATCACATGCAGTGATAGCCTCGTATTTGTATCAGAATTATAGTCCTCCAAGTAGGGAACGATCTATCCTGAGGAAACTTCTCTGCCCAAGCTCTCCACTGGATGTCTTAGTGTCAGTCAAATGGCCACCACTAGACAAATCCCTGTGAGTGTTGTTCATCACACTAATAGAAGCACTGTTGTGAATAATTTGACTCTAACAATATCCCAAGGACCTCGCCAACCAATACAAAACAGTTCACTAGTGCTCAGAAATAAGTATGCCCAAAATGTAATTGCTTAACCGAATTCTTTTTACAAAGCACCGAGTTTTGCAGGCAGGTAGATGAGACATAGTGAAGAAAAAGTCCAGCTACTTAACACTGGTTTTATTTCTGTCTACTTGGACTTATCTGGGGACCACTGGAGCAGTCATACTTGGGACCTAATTGTATGGTGGATCAAGGAGCATTTCTGGAAACGCATTCATTTTAGTGAAAGCAGAAGTGTCAAGAGCAGTGGCTCTCAAAGAGCAGTTCCCAGACCAAAAACCAGCATTACTTGTGCGCTTGTTCAAACAAAAACTCAGACTCCATTCAAGACCTACCGAATCAGATACCCTGAGGGCTGGGTCTCGAATTTGTGCTTTAACGAGCTCTCTGGGTGATTTCTGATACACACTACCTTTTAAAAATTAGATTTAAGTGCAATGCTTCTCAAATATGGCTGCATTTTTTTCCTCTATTATATGTACTTTTTAAAAATATATACTTTAAGTTCTAGGATACATGTGCAGAACGTGCAGGTTTGATACATAAGTATACACGTGCCATGGTGGTTTGCTGCACACATCAACCCGTCACCTACATTAGGTATTTCTCCTAATGCTATCCCTCCCCTAATCTCCCACCCCCCGACAGGCCCCTGTGTGTGATGTTCCCCTCCTTGTGTCCATGTGTTCTCATTGTTCAACTCCCACTTATGAGTGAGAACATCTGGTGTTTTGTTTTCTGTTCCCGTGTGTGTTTGCTGAGAATGATGGTTTCCAGCTTCATCCATGTCCCTGCAAAGGACATGAACTCATTCTTTGTTACGACTGCACAGTATTCCATGGTGTATATGTGCCACATTTTCTTTATCTAGTCTATCATTAATGGGCATTTGAGTTGGTTCCAAGTCTTTGCTATTGTGAATAGTGCTGCAATAAACATACCTGTGCATGTGTCTTTATAGTAGAATGATTTATAATCCTTTGGGTATATACCCAGTAATGAGATTGCTGGGTCAAATGGTATTTCTGGTTCTAGATCCTTGAGGAATCGCCACACTGTCTTCCACAATGGTTGAACTAATTTACACTCCCACCAACAGTGTAAAAGGGTTCCTATTTCTCCACATCCTCTCCAGCATCTGTTGTTTCCTGGCTTTTTAATGATCGTCATTCTAACTGTCGTGAGATGGTATCTCATTGTGGTTCTGATTTGCATTTCTCATTTTAAAATCATTTGGGTAAGTTTGAAACTAGTGACAACTGAATGAAAATATCTGGAGATAGAGCCCAAGTATTTGTGGTTTTTTGTTTGGTTGTTTGTCTTTTAGATGAATTTAATGAGCAAAACGAAGCCTTCAAGGTTAAGGGTGATGGCTCTGGAATTCTTTTATTCAAATCCAAATCCTGTCTTATCTCGGAGGCTTTGAATTTCTTCCAGCCATGACCCTCTCCTGTTAAATGGGATTTAAATACAATGCCTATTTTTTTTTAAGCCCAAGTTATGTATCTGACCTGATGTAGGAATGATTATTTTGCATACCTATCACATTTCAGAATTCGGTAAATATTAACCCTATTTTGCAGCTGAAGAAGCTAAGAGACAGATAAATTAAGCAACTTCCTCAAAGTCACTCAGTAATGGAACTTAGGTCTAAGTACTGGCATGTCAAACACAGAGCCGGCATTCCAATCCACTATTTGGCAACAAGCAGGACAAACAGCAGGTGCCCAACACACATTGGTTCTTTTCTTTTCTCCTAAGACTGCAAGGTATATTTCTCTTCCTACTTTCTTGGATGCTCTTTAGCAGAATAACATTATTGAGCTGATGAATTATTTTTGGAACCCTGCTTTGTAGGAGCCAACTGCTTCTTTTTATTTTTTATTTTTTTCCAAAAAAATATAGCAAGGAAAAAGAAAGAGATATAGTGACAGAGAGATTCTTTTAATTTAAGAGAGAAAGAAGAGAAGAAAAGAGGGGATGTGATTTCGTGAAAGATCTTAGGGTTTCTGGATTTCAAATGTAAGTGAAATAAAAACTCCCATTGTATCCCATTATATACTGCCCTATCGTCGTTTTCAAGATTTCCCCTTTCCCTCTAAACTCTTTTAGTGTTTTTGTTTTCATTATAGGATACAAACAACCTAATTTAGGGAGCTAAATTAAAGCTGGGGAGCAGCTTTAATGTGAGCAAGAAAATATAACTTTGAAAAGGATGCCTCTTTTTCATAGCATTTTAAACTAAGCAATTGGCAGAGTGACAGCAGTGCAAGGAGCAAGGTGATATTCCTCTCCTCATCGTGCTGCAAACTTTTTTTTTTTTTTTAAGATGGAGTCTCACTCTGTCACCCAGGCTGGAGTGCAATGATGTGATCTCGGCTCCCTGCAACCTCTGCCTTCCAGGTTCAAGCAATTCTCCTGCCTCAACCTCCTGAGTAGCTGGGATTACCAGTGCGTACCACAATGCTGGACTAATCTTTGTATTTTTAGTAGAGATGGGGTTTCACCATGTTGATCAGGCTGGTCTTGAACTCCTGACCTTGTGATCTGCTCACCTCGGCCTCCCAAAGTGCTGGAATTACAGGCATGAGCCACCACACCAGGCCTGCAAACATATTTTACCACTAGGCCACAGACGGTTTTGATATTTTCTCACTGAAGGGTTAAGGCTGGGCTCAATAGAATCAGCCTGAGTTTGATTTAAAAGAATAGTATAAGAAAGGGGAAGAAAAAATACTTTATCTTAGAAAAACATGAAAGATATTGAATGTTTATAATGTGCCCTTCACTCCTCTGGTGGGATAATGAATATTGGAAGCTTGTGGAGTGAAGAGGGGAATAAAAGACTGTATATTGGGTACAGTGTACACTGCTCAGGTGATGGGAGCATTAAAATCTCAGTTCACTGCCGTAGAATTCATCCATGTAGCCGAAAATCACTAGCACACCAAAAGCTGTGGAAGTTTTTTTTTTAATCTTAAAAAAAAAAAAATAAATGTAACATCCCCATAATAACCCACTGTGTGCCCATCCTCCATCTCTGAGCAGGTTTTGCTGTTGCAAACATCTCTACTAACTATTGGGGAAATCACTGGCTCATATATACATTTTTACCTAAGTCACCCAAAACCAGAATGAGAACAGAGAAAATGAGATTTTTCATTTCATTTGCAAATAGCACCGCAAATGATTGGTGATGAGTTATCAAAATCCTGACAATAAACAGATTGCCTTCCAAAAAAAAAAAAAAAAGGCAAAATACCATTCACTCTTTATGCACCTGCCACATCACCTTGAAACACTATAAGGAATAACTGTTTTTATTCCCATTCTAAGGAAAGTTAAATAATTTCTCAAGGTCATTCAGTAAGTGACAGAGGTGGAAGTTAAGCTCAGGCACTCTTGCCTTCAGATAATGGCTTCTTATTTTTACCTATATATAGTCTTCTTGAACATTGCTTTGTAGAGAACTCTATGTTGCTCCTAATCTTTATTTGAATTCAATCATTTAAATAACAACAGTCTTTGTAATACCTACCCTCTATTAGAAGCTGAAGGAAGTGCTGGGAATACAGGAGAAATTTATAGTTATCCATATATTGAAATAACTCTTGATATTGTCTTTAATATACTGAAATGTGTCTTCCTCACCACACTTCAAAAAAAATTGCAAGTTACAGTTGATACTGAATACTTGATTGTTCAATGAATAAATGTATAAATGAATACGTGAGCTAACAAACAAGCCAACCTGGGAGTGATAGACATATAAACATATGCTGCTGACACCTATGTAAATAAATGTTTTCAGCACAGACTATTATTTGTACCCCAAAATCCATTCCACTTCTTTTCCTTAGTAAAGGAATCCCTGATATTTATATAGGCTAGTGGAAGCCAGAAGTTCAAATGACATCCCCTACTCTTCTGTGTAGTGAGGTGCTATGGCTTCAATGCATGTGTCCCTCCAAAATTCAAATGTTGGAACTTAACCTCCAAGGTGATGTTATTGAGATGTGGGCCACAGGGGAGGTGATTCAGCCTTGGGGGATCCACCCTCATGAATGAGATCGATGCTCTTACAAAAGAGGTTGAAAGGAGTGCTCTAATGCCTTCTGCCCTCTTTGTCCTTCCATGTCTTCTGTCACAAGACGACGCACCACCCCGGCACCATCTTGGAAGCAGAGAGCAAGCCTTTTCCAGACACCAAATCTGCCGACACCTTGATCTTGTATCTCCCAGCCTCTAAAACTGTGAGACATACATTTTTATTATTTATAAATCACCTATCTAAGGTATTTTGTTATAGCAGCAGGAACAGACAAAGACTGAGGTAGGGTTGTGTAACTACTTGCAGTTAAATTAATTTAAAAAAAACCATAGTTTTTTCTTTAATTTCAAATAATTGTTTTATAGAGAATTAGCCCACTTTTCTTTACCCTTTTCTTTTTACTGATTTCTGGAATCCAGAAATATCTGGATAAATTTGTTACTGTCCAGAAATATCTGGATTCCAGAAATACCTGGAGCTCAAGTGCCCATATTGGACTATGAGGTGACATATCAAGAATTAGAGGGTAGTAACCTAGAAGGACATGGACCCTGAAGGTCACAATGTTTCATAGTATTCTTTATAAGAGAAATGAATAAATTTCTGTCTTTTTCAAGCTATAGTTATTCAGATTTTCCTGTTATAAGAAATTAATCCCAACCTCAATGATTCAGTGTTGAGACACAAATACGCATAAGGTATTGTAGGAAGACAAGTTGGTGAGCAACTAACTTAAAAGATGGCAGGAATTAGGAATGATTCCCAAGAGGTACCGGGCAAAACTTAAAGAATGATTTGTTTTCCTGTTTCCAAGGTGAGGAAATTTGCTCTGGAACCAAACTGTGTTTCTAGGACTCAATGGCTGTATCTCTCTCCAGGCCACTCCTTATTGATAATTGTTGATGTATAACATCCATTCAAAATTCATTCATTAAATATTTACTGAGCATCTAATGCAGCAGACACAGCTTCTCTGCATGATAGAAACTCACTGTCCTTCATAGATTGGGGCCAGCCTACCTCTTTAGCCTCAATTCTTGCTACTGAGCCAACTTACACTTTACAAGTATTTAATGTGACAGGATAGTGATTTTTAACACACCATGACCTGTCTGACCTTTGTGCGATAATGTTTGTCCAGAATTTTCTTTTCCAGTTGTAAGAGCTACTGAAACTCTGTGCATTCTCCTCTTCTTCCTCTTTTCCTGCCTTCTCTTTCCTCCAAGATAATTCAGATGAGACTGAGTCGGGTGGGCATCTGTGCCACGTCAAAGGCAGCTGTGTAGTACGGGGCAGGATGTCAGAGTCCAAGCAAGTGGAGGGGAGCGTAAAAAATGAGCCTGCAGCATCTTGTTATGCCAGAGAGTAAGGAGGGACTAACAGACAAAACAGACGATAGAGCATTTCTTTTCCTTTTTCTTTTTCTTTTTTTTTTTGAGACCGAGTCTCACCCTGTCGCCCAGGCTGGAGGGCATGGCACGATCTCAGCTCACTGCAACCTCTGCCTCCCATGTTCAAGCGATTCTCCTGCCTCAGCGTCCTCAGTAGCTGGGATTACAGGCACCCGCCACCATGCCCATCTAATTTTTTTATTTTTAGTAGAGACGGGGTTTCACCATGTTGGTCACGCTGGTCTCGAACTCCTGACCTCAGATGACCCACCGGCCTTAGCCTCCCAAAGTGCTGGGATTACAAACGTGAGCCACTGCACCCGGCCTATAAGAGCATTTCAAAAGCATACAGAAGGCTCATTCGAAGGGGCTATCACTGGCCAAATCTGGGAAAGTCTGAGAATGAAAGTAGGTAAGACAGTAACAAATTTATCCATTGAGTAAAAAAAGAAACAACAAATCCACATTTTCATTTGAATTAATAAATAGATTGAAAATTATATGAGAATTGAACTATGTGCATAGATTTGAAGTAACTCTCCGTCAAATACTAACTGTAAAGGGGAAACTAGGTGTATTTCTAATGATGATCTAAATTTAGGCTGACATGGGTTTTAATCTAAGATTCACTGAACAGTGTATTTTCTCTGTGACTCTTGGCAAGTTATTTACCTCCTTGTGTGCAGTAACCCCCTCTGCAAAGAGAAAAATAATAATAACGTGTATCTTTGTTGTGAGATTTAAATTAGCTATAGCCTGCCAAAAGAGTCACGGTGTCTGGCACAGAGCAAGCATTGAATATGTGTTAACTCCTTTAGTTGACGTCTTATGTCCCCATGTGTACATCAGGATCTCTAGCCACTGCAGTCTTGTCACACAACCCGTGGCCACTAGGGCACCCTGCAGACATGCAACATCCTTCGGCCTCCTCTGGTATGGCTCCTTTCATCTACCTCAAGCTTTGAAATTTCAGAATCCTCAGTAGAAGAATGGCAGGCCAGCCAGAAACCATGGGACCTTTTTCATCTCCAAACTTATTTGATCCTTACAACCTTCCCGGGAGGTACTAGCAAGTCCACTTTACAGGAGAGAAAACAGACTCCAAGAAGTGAAAGACCTCATCTAATTCACTCAGCAAATAAATGGTGCAGCTTTGAGACAACTCTTCTGATTCAAGTCATATAGTCTTTCTACCATGTTATGCATCTCTGTTTAACTGTGATTTCTAATGACTGTACGTATGACACTGATGTAATTGCATGCATTAAAAAGTGGGAGCTAGAGCAAGAGAGAGAGCATGAGCGGAGAGAGCAAGAGTGTGAGAGAGAAGCTGAGTGCAGTGGCAGGAGGATCGCTTGAGGCCAGTAGTTCAAGACCAGCATGGAAAACATAGTAAGGCATCATCTCTACAAAAAAATTGAAAAATTTCTGGGTGTGATAGTGCATGTGTGTGATCCTAGTTACTTGGGTGGCTGAAGCAGGAGCATCCCTTGAGCCCAGGAGTTGGAACTCCGTCTCCTCTGAGGGTAGCACTGCACCCCAGCTTGAGTGGCAGAGAGAGACTCTCTTGCTGAACAAAAAAAAAGAGAGAGAAAGTGAGAGACATGAAAGTTTGCAAGGTTCTCTAAGCAATATATATATATATATATATATATTCCTCTTTTGACAATGGGGAGCTCAGAATTTCAGAATTTGAGCACCGCAGATAGGGGGTCGAACTATATCCAGGAACTAAATATGAAACATGAGATTGACACCCCATATCCCTCTCTCTTAAAACGCTGTGGGTGATGATAAAGACAATAACGACTTAGAGTCTTTGTGAAGGGAGAGTTCTGGTGAGTCACCAGACACAGTATTATGGTAACCCAGAACGCCTAGTGCCTAAGCAATTACTTTCACAGAACTATCTAATAAAAAGTATGACTAGCTGAGTTTTCTTCGTAGATTACCGTTTAAATAAATGTCTGGGGTCTGCAAGAGGAATCATTGCCTTGAAGTCATTGTGATCAAAATCAGCAGAAACTTTTCAAATAGCATTCTTTATACTATGTAAATTAGACCCATATTCCTGGGAAATGTGAGACACCTTTAGAAAATAAACAAATACATCTTGATCTAAGATAATCATAGAGCACTTTTAACATTGTTTGAAAAGAATTCTAAATTCATATGATTATTTTGGAGATGTACCAGTAAATATGTGTGTTCTTCATTGCACATATCTATATTGCAACTGTGGACACTTTCAAAATAGAATTAATAAGGGGGAAATATCTTATTTTTTCTCAATCTTTCTGTGCATATTTAAAATCAAAAGATCTTCCGTCCTCTTTATGGGCATAAAGAAAAGAAATATGTTACAAATGCTTTTTGTAATTACCTGGCCTTCTTGGGTTTTTAAAATCCATAGATTGCAAAGTCCTGTGACAGGAGAGAGAAATACACAAGGCTAGAGGCTGAGAACCCTGTCAGTTCTTCATCATGTTCATAGAGAGTGTAAAAGGATGATAACGGGCATTTCCTTGTTGGCCTCATCTGCAAGCATTGAATAACGAGTACTCCAAATTACAAAAAGGTATTACACCATCAGTACAGAATCCCTATTAGCCAATGCGGAACCAATGTACCATCAGTATAGAATCTCAGACCAATGCCAAACTCCAGACTGTAGGTGATAATAGCTTAGAGAACTATTGGCAAACATCAGAGATGTCTTTGTAAAGCCTTAAGCCAAAGAGAGTGCTCTGTGTTCTCAGATATATCCAATCAAGGCAAGAGAGTTGGGCTCAAACAGAACAACTTCTGTTGGAGAGTGGAGCTGCCTGGCAGCACAGGAAACTAGAAACTCAGCCATAGAAGGAGAGCTGAGCTTCAGGAACCCGCAGGATTGTCACAGGACAGCTAGTGGAGTGGAGGGAGCTGATGTATTTTCAAGGATCGGCATGCCAAGAATGAGGCAAGTAGGCAGCACAGAAGGGACCCCCAGCTGAAGTTCCTTGAATGATTCCACCCAAGAGGATCATTGGAGCAGGAACTGAAAGGGAATTGCAAGAGGCCAACAAGAGAGGGCAGCACCGGCCTCAGGTGGTGATAGAGGCTCCATGGCCGGAGGGGAATAGCTGTGGGGTTCACACCAGCATATTTAACACACAAGAGAAAGGTAGAGCGCTTCTAAGTAAAATCATCCCCCTACCCTTTTCCCTTCCACTCATCCCCTTTGCTCTAACTTCTTTAGGACTCAGAGCCATAAATTAAGTAAGAGGGAAGGAGTGGAAAGGAAAGAGAAGGAAGAGTGAAAGAGCTTCTCAGACTCCACCCACACAAAGCTGGCCTAAGGATTATGGAGACTGATCTGGGTTGGGGGAGCAAATATTTTTTAAACTGGTGAAAGAATGAAGTTTTTATATGCCACGGAATTGGACATTTAAATATGCATGAGAAGGTTTTAATGCCAAAAATTGTCAAAAACAAAAAGCAGTGGAATCTGCTTGATTCTGTCCATGATTGAGGAAGGGAGATAGGAAAGTTTTTTGGAAGAACAGTGGTTAAAAAAAAAAAGAGAGAGAGAGAGAGAATAAATGTGTTTCTTTCTGGTACCCATCCCTCCATCATTCATTCTTTTAATTTAGTTACTCTAGGTATTAGTTTGTTAAGGCCACCATGACAAAATACCACAAACTAGGTGACTTAAACCACGTAAAGGTATTTGTTGCTCACACTTCTGGGGGCCAGAAGTCCAAGATCAAGATTTTGGCAGGTCTGGTTTCTTTGGAGGCCTCTCTTCTTGGGTTGCAGATGGATGCCTTCTAACTGTGTCTTCACGTGGTCTTTCCTCTGTGTTCTCCCATTCCTGGTGTCTCTTGTATGTCCAAACCTCCTTACAGGAAGCCAGTCATATTGGAGTAGGGCTCACTCTACTGTCCTTAATTTAAATTAATCTCCTCTTTAAAGGCCTAATCTCTAAATGCAGTTACATTCTGAGGTGCAGGGGGTTAGGGCTTCCATATATGAATTTGAAGAAGATACAATTCAGCTGATAACACTTTGTTAGTAAGTATTTTCTCTACACCATAGAGACTGCTAAGTGCTTTGCTAATAGTAACTGAGTGCCTGGCACTTACGACGTTTTCCGTAACACTTAGCCAAGTACTGCATTATGCCTTATGTTGCTATAGTTGAATGTGTCCCCTCCAAAATTCATTACACATTATGTTGCTTACATCTCACAACATGATTTGGTAAATCAATCATTACAATCTGCCTCTGGAGTAGAAAACAGAACCACAGAGTAATTAAGTAAATTTTCTAAGATCTCAGAGTTAAGAGTAATTCAGCTGAAATTCTAACACAGACAGTAAAACTCAAGCCAGCTCTTCTTCATTTATTATCTCACTCATCATTGAATGTATATAACTATGTGATAATCTATCTCTTTACCTGGGTTTTACAAATACCCCAGTAATGGAGAGATTTTTGGTGTTTTTGTAACTCCACTCTTCTTGATATCATTGATATAAATATGTGTAATACTACTTAAAAATAAACTACATATAGTCATATGTACATAAAATTATGAATACATTTATCTTTAAACATATGGCAATATAACATACATGTATGTATATATTTATACATAAGAGTTAGCTGTTTTGTAAAGTGACTACATTCTGTTCACAGTGTGTGACTTGTTCTTTTTGGTGAATCTTATTTTTGCTTTTTAATTAAGGGAATTGAAGAACAACTGAAATTATTATAAAAGAAGACTTATTAACATTTTTTGAGAATTTTCTATGTGCTGAGGCCTTTGAAAATTTATTCTGTTCCATCTTCCCTGCAAGGCTTAAAAGATAATACTTCACAGATAAGAAAACTGAGCTTTGGAGAAGTTAAGTCACAAGTATCTGCATTAGGAGACTTAACTGATACTTGCAGAATCTCCCTTAAGATTCAAAGTAGGCAGATTAAGGAAGTCGGCTCCTAACACAGTGGACAAAAACTTCCAGTGCCCCTTAAAAAGACTGTCTTGTGATCTCTCTCATGAAAAGAGCAGAAAAGTTGAGTCCAGAAATAAAAGGAAGCTCTATGCTTAATAAACAACCTATCAGAGGTGTTGCTATAGATTGAATATGTCCCCTCTGAAATGTACATGCTCCCAGCCTGGGGAACATAGCAAGACCCTGTTTGTACAACAAATTCAAAAATAAAAACTTAAAAAAAAGAGAAGATAATTTTTTTAAAGGCCAGGCATGATGCCTTACAGTTGTAATCCCACAGGTTGGGAAGCTGAGGCAGGAGGATTACTTGAGCCCAGGAGTTCAAGATCAGCCTGGGCAACACAATGAGACCTCATCTGAGTAAAAATAAAAAATAAAGATATAATTAATTTAAAAAATATATACACGTTGCCAATATGATTATATTAAGAGCTGGGGCCTTTAAGAGGTGATTAGGTCACGAGGGCTCTTCCCCTGTGAATGTATTCAGGACCCCTAATGAAGAGGCCTCACATAGCATTTTGCTAGCTTGCCCTTCTACCTTCCATCTTGTGAGGTCAGAGCATTCCTCCCCATGTGAAAATGCAGCAAGGATGCCTTCACCAAATGCCAGCACCTTGATCTTGAACTTCCCAGCCTCCAGAACTATGAGAAATCAATTTTCGATCTTGATAAATTACTGTCTGTGCTATTCTGTTATGGCAGCACAGAATAAGACAGGTGTTAATAAGACAGGTGTTACAAGTCTGATAGAGGCTGCAATTTCAAAAACTTTAGAATACTAGCTACCAAACTTCATGGTACCTATGCATCAATTAAAATGCTTGTAAAAATAGTTGTCCCTGTATCCCCTCTCAGAAATTCTGATCCAGTGAGTTTTGCTAGTGCCAAGAATTCATACTCTTTATTAATTCTCCCCAGGTAATTCTAATTAATGTTGCCAATTTACTACACATTGAGAAACATTTATTTATATATTAATGGTTCTTTGCCATGGCGCTCTATTAGAGTTACCTGAGAAGTCATTTGAAAAATTAATAAAAATAAACTATCATTGCTGATGGCCATGCCCAGAAATTCTCGGTTAATTGGTCTGTGGGGATGCTAAAGAATCAGACCATTTTTAAAGTTCCCCAAATGTTTCTAAGAGGCACCTATGGGGCAAGATCTGGCAATGGTCTCTTAGATATAATGGAGTCAGGCAGATCTCAAAGACCACACTTACGCTCCCAAAGAAGGCATCCCAGTTAAAATGTTGCGTGGAGATTATTTTCTCCAAGGTAAGTATTATTTTCTTCTCCAAATTGTGATACTGTTATATTTAGTAATGTCAATTTAAAATTCCTACTTTGCAAAAAGTGGCAGAAATATAGGCAGTTTTTACTCAATATAAACCTGACAAAAAGAACATCAAAGAAAGTGTAAGTGTCTAGAAAAGCAAAGAAAATAAGACAAAGTTGAAAGAAACAATTATGGTTAAAATGAAGAGTTTCTACATTGTTCCAGGTTCTGTGCTAAACTGTTAAGATGCATCATATTATTTAATTGTTGTAATAATGCTATAATGTGGACATCAATGGATACACTTTACAGGCCAAGAAAACTGGACCAAAGTCACAGACAACATAAAGTGACCTACTGGGACTAGAACTCAAAGCTCGTGACATCAGGCCAATGTTCTTCCGGTTATTATAAGATAGTATTATTACACAAAATTCTCAAATAAATGTGTGGACTTTTCCATGGAAGAGGGAGAGTTAAATTCTGAGATTCCACTTATAACAAAAGAAATTCATGAGGATGAAAATGACAGACAAGAACTGATCATGGAGATGTAAATGCCCCAAAGTAAGCTGATGGGAGCCCAGATGGGAGCCCACATCCCTCCCTTCTCCTGCCCCTCCTCTTGAGTTAACATCACTCTCCTTAGAATCCAAATTTTGGTAGGGTATGTAAAATACATGTGGGTTTCCAGACTTTGCTTTACAGAATTGTTTTTCTAGAATTGTCTGCTTAACAGTTGCTTTGCCACATGTAACCAGTGTGCCAAGCAGTATACTCCATATTGAGAATATGTAGTACAATCTCTGCCCTCATAGAACCATATAAATAACTCAGATGAATTGACAAATACATTAAAGCAATGGGGGTTGTATGCTAAAAGCAATGAGTAAAATCATTTTAATGGGGAGGGATGACAAAATGGAGAATGGAAGGAAAGAAGGAAGGAAAAACAAATGAAGGAAAGAAAGAAAGAAGAAAATTGATTTCAGAGACATGAAAGAATAATGTAGAAGGAAAACCCCAAAAACTAAAAATAGGTGCCTGATATATTGTACTTCTGCAGAAAACCCACCTTTCCTAATTCCTCTTGACTTTTTGTCTTGCAAAATAAAGAGCCAATAGTTTATTAAGCCTTATTGATGATGATATAGTGAAAGTTCACCTCTCCACACATCCATTCAATCCTTCAAAATATTCCCAATGGGTAAGAAGTACTTTATAAACCTCCTATTTCCTCTGAGTGCTATCATTATGAGCCAATTTATTTGAAAGCGTTTCCTGAAAAACATTACCTATTGACTAATAGGGATCTGCCTGTCAATAGCAGAAATCCTATGACAACTATTTAGCAGTGCTGCAAATACAAAATGTATACGCACTTGTATTTTCTTTTCTAGTCTGAATGTTATTTTCTTAAAAATAGCAAAATATATTTATATTGACTGCTTCTCTTTTATTTGTCAGATAAATTAAATAGCTCTATTCTTCCATTCCAGGAAATTTTTTTTACTGATTATCCTGTTGGGTGGGGCTATCGAAAGAGATAGGAAAGGTAGAAATTCTATTCTCGTTTAATTCATCCTAAGGCTTCTGCCATGGGGCATGAAGACCTGAAGTGTTTGCTATTCAGCCATGCATGGTTCAAGGAATCTACTCAGAAACATACATACATCTGTTTATACACCTTCTCTTTGTTTATACACCTTCTTTGCCCTGCCTTGCCTTGCCTTGCCTTGCCTTGCCCTGCCTTGCTCTGCCTTGCCCTGCTCTGCCCTGCATTGCCTCCTTCCTTCCTTCCTTCCTTCCTTCCTTCCTTCCTTCCTTCCTTCTTCCTTCCTTCCTTCCTTCCTTCCTTCCTTCCTTCCTTCCTTCCTTCCTTTCTTTTTCTTTATTTGAGACGGACTCTAGCTCTGTCACCCAGGGTGGAGTGCAATGGTGCGATCTTGGCTCACTGCAACCTCTGCCTCCTGGGTTCCAGCGATTGTTCTGCCTCAGCTTCCTGAGTAGCTGGGATTACAGGTGTCGGCCACCACGCCCACCTAATTTTATATTTTTAGTACAGACAGGGCTCCACCATGTTGGTCAGGCTGGTCTCGAACTCCTGACCTCAGGTCATCTGCCCGCCTTGGCCTCCCAAAGTGTTGGGATTACAGTCATGAGCCACTGTGCCAGGCCTACACCTTCTATTTCACTATATTTTCATTTTGATTGATTTTTACATTTCTTCTCTGAACTTTATGACTTGGAGAAAAAACGAGTTTGGCACTGACTACTTGATATTAAAGAATGTACTGAACACTTGCTCTTAAGAGAAAATTGAATCCGTGATGTGACTACTTTTATTTAATGTCAGGTAGTCACAACTTGTTAAGACCTACTTCTCTTAAGACTCTGCAATTGCACTTACAATGGAAATTCATTTTCAGTGTTTCGTGTATTCTTAGAGCAGGACTTCATCTGTAAATTACCTGTAATTTTCCTTTTGTACTAGGCTAACTCCTCAAATAACATAGTTTATTTTCAATTATAGTAACATAAATTAATAAATAACAATAAATGATCACCATGGTCCAGTTAACAATATCACACCAATATGGCTTCTTGGTTTTGATATTGCATTAAAATTACCAGTGGAAGAAGCTGGGGTAAGGGTACATGGGACTGTTATGTACTATTTTTGCAAGCTTCTGTGAATATATAATATTTTGAAAAGAAAAGTTAAAACAATTAACAGTAAGGCAAACAGTATTACAGTATTAACAAATGTACACTTTGTAACAGTAACATTTGGGTTACTGGCTCCACCACTTAAGACCTATGTGACTTTGAGAGAATTCTTTGATCTCTCAAAGCCTCATATTACTCATCTCTAAAATGTTAGTCATAGATGAGTGGCAAAATTAAATAGGAAAATGTATCCAATGGACCTCACTTGGAAGCACTGCTAAAAATGTGATGAGCAGGCTGGGCACGTTGGCTCACGCCTATAATCCCAGCCCTTTGGGAGCTCGAAGCGGGCAGATCACGAGATCAGGAGTTTGAGACCAGCCTGACCAACATGGTGAAACCGTGTCTCTACTAAAACTACAAAAATTAGCCGGGTGTGGTAGCAGGTGCCTGTAATCCCAATTACTCGGGAGTCTGAGGCAGCAGAATTGCTTGAACCTGGGAGGCGGAGATTGCAGTGAGCCAAGAGCATACCACAGCACTCCAGCCTGGGTGACAGAGCAGGACTCTGTCTCGAAAAAAAAAAATGTGATGAGCCATTTGTGGCACAAGTTAAAACCAACATCGACAAAAATCTGTGTTGAATTTCTTGTGTTTGTCTATCTCCACCACACACACTGGGCCTTAAGCAAAAGGTATGTTTTAAGGTCCTTTACAGCCCTCTAAATTCCCTGCCCATTTGTGTCCCTATCCTATCATTTCGAAATGATTGCAGGATACTTTACTGATACCAGGAAGAGAAATTTAATCTTTCTTGGCTTCCTCCTAGCCATCTCAAAACTTCCCTACTGGGGTACTCAGTCTCACTTATCACAGGATCAAGACCCAGGCATGTTGGCTAAATAGATGATCAGTCCAAGGCTCTTTGATATTGTAAATAATACTCCTTCATATGCCCTTTCACAATTAAAGCAGATAATCCATTCTAATTAAGCAATCCATTGGATATCATCTTTTTCAATGAACGCAAGTACTGTTACTTCATGATCCTAGAGAGACAAGGAGCAGCAGTATTTTTCCCTGTGATAGCGGAACATAGCACAGCAAAACACCTTTTGGAAAAGGACATTATAGCTTCCCATTTTTTTCATTTGTCTCTTATCTAGTATTGAGTATATCAGTGCATTCCTAATGAGCATCGGTATAGACAGAATTATCTGCAAAGTTCTTCTGAAACACACGGTCTAACAGAGGGGTCCCCACCCCACCATGGCGTGTTAGGAACTGGGCCACATAGCAGGAGGTGAGTGGTGGGTGAGCAGGCATTACTGCCTGAGCTCCACCTCCTGTCCTATCAGTGGTACCATTAGATTCTCATAGAAGTGTCAACCCTATTGTGAACTGTGCATGTGACAAATGTAGGTTCCATGCTCCTTATGAGAATCTAACTAATGCCTGATGATCTGAGGTGGAACAATTTCATCTCAAAACCATCACCACCCACAAGCCTATGAAAAAATTT
The DNA here is from genome assembly GCF_028878055.3 of Symphalangus syndactylus. Lineage (NCBI taxonomy): Eukaryota > Metazoa > Chordata > Mammalia > Primates > Hylobatidae > Symphalangus > Symphalangus syndactylus. The sequence goes on from NC_072433.2 coordinate 31,777,386, forward strand.
TCTTCCAGGAAATCAGTCTCTGGTGCCAAAAAGGCTGAGGACTGCTGGTCTAACTTCTACCCTATGAATTACATTTTTAAAAAGTTTAGGCCAGGCATGGTAACTCACGCCTGTGATCTCAGCATCTTGGGAGGCCAAGGTGAGAAAAGTGCTTGAGGCCAGGAGTTCAAGACCAGCCTGGTCAACATAGTAAGACCCCGTCACTACAACATAAATAAATAAATTAATTAATTAAAAAACAAGTTTATTCACTGATACAAATATATATAATGTATTTAATTTTTATTTTTATAATCATCATCTTTCTGGGAAGAATGAATCCCTTCTCTTCATAGCTGTAATACAATTTTACGCCTTTGTGTTGAATTTTCATGTCATAGCTTTTGTCTGATCAAATCCTCAATAAAGTGTTCACAATAAACCATTGACTAGTGGTTGAAAGTTGAAATTGATGTGGTTCTTAGATGCCTATGTTCTTGTCAGATATATGGAGATCAATTCTCAATGCATATTTTTGGTTTTGATTTCTATAAGAGTTCTGTACACTTTGACAACCATTTTCCACAGTTATAACTGCAAATGATGTTGATGAACAAAAGGATAGCTCCCACATGAACAAAAGTATGCTGATGACACATAATATACAGCCTGATGATCATTTATGTTCTTATCAGAGGACTAATAGAAAAGCTGAGACTTCTGAAAATAAAATACTCGAGCATCAGTGGCTGCTACAGAAATCTTATACATTAACAAAGAAAAAACATTCCTTTTCTGATATACCTTTGACAATAACAAAATCACATTTTCAAAATTATTCATAACTTTGACTTATTTTGCATGAAGCCGATCAAGTCACTAAAATGTTGAAATCTTGGGCAAAATCTAAATATACACTTTCCCACTTATTTCCTGAGTGATCTCAAATAAGTAATTTAGCACCTAATTTCACAATTTCATCTATAAAATGAGGGATATTTAAAAAGCTTGTCAGTTATTGTGTTGATAAAATGACGCCATGCGTCAAAACTGTTCCCTCTCATGTATAACACAGGTGAAGCTACAATCCTTTTCTCCCCAAAATTATATTAGAACTGGCTACCTCCCATATTGTTAAGAATACAGTTTCAGTGTCTTGTCTCCACCATGCCCTTCTTTGTCCTTAGAACTTAAGCACCTAAAGAATTCAAACATCACTTAGTAATATGCATTTAAGCTTCCTCCATGTCTTTTAATGGTTTCACATACTGTATAAAACCAACTATATGACATTCTAGAAGAGGCAAAACTGGAGACAGTAAAAAGATCAGTGGTTGCCAGGGCTGGAGGTAAAAGGCATGATTAGGTGGAACACAGAGGATTTTTAGGGCAGTGAAGCTATTCTGTATGATGCTATAATGATGGATACCTGTCCTTATATATTTGTCAAAACCCATAGAATGTACAACACCAAGAGTGAACCCTAATGTAAACTATTAAATGGTGGTCGAGTGATAAAAAAAAAAATAGAATTCAAACATCAGACAGACTCCTATGTAAAGCTATGTGAGTGTAGAGAGGGAGGATTCTGGTGCTATCAGCCATCTCTACTGATGTCCTTACTAGTCCCTGCCACAAGGGGTGCTCTTGTGTATGGTCTTCCACTAGTAAACCATGGTGACTTGTCTAGGCTACAATGATGTCTCTATAACCCAGACCCTGAGAAAATGTCTTGGAACATGAGAATTTGCTCTGCAGGTAATATCTTTTCATCAATGCTTTCTTTGATTTGGAGGCCCCTCATGCTATTTTGTCAGTCACACAGAGTTGTAGCCTCCCTGAGGTCCCCCTCCTTTAGTACAATGGTTTTATTTTCCCTGGGTGACTCCATAATATCTATATTTCTGAAACTAGAGAGACCATTTCAAGTGACTTTTTATTTTTTGTATTTTCTTGTTTTTTTTTTCTTTCCTCTAGAAACACAAAGTGTTCTCTCCCTAGCAATAGAGTTTTCCAGCTTCCTTTAGGACCTGAACTCAGAAACAAAAAGGCATATTTCGATTGCATTAATCACAACTATCACAACTGTGACTTAATTTAAGAGGTCAAACTCAAGCATCTTCCTGGAAAATAGCTGAATGGTCTCTAATATGACCCAATTTTAATTTAAAAGGGGAGACGTGTTTAAAATTTCAAGCACCACTACCCTTGCCTTCCTTTCTTATAGTTATTGATCATAATTTCATGGGGAGAGATTTAGATGTAATATTTAATTTTATATGTCAACTTGGCTAGGACATAGTGCTCAGATATTTGACCAAATATTCTTCTAGAGGTTTCTGTGAAGATACATTTTGGATGGAATTAATATTTAAACCAGTGAACTCTGAGTAAAGCCGATTGCCTCCATAATGTGGGTGGGCCTCACCCAATCAGTTGAAGGCCTTAATAAGACCCAGACTTATCTCTCCTGAGCAAGAAAGAATTTTGCCAGCAGACTACTTTTAGACTCCAACCATAAATCTTCCCTATGTCTCCTGCTTTCCAGCCTATACCCATCAGATTTTGGACTTGCCCAACCTCCACCATCCTATAAAACAATTCCTCAAAATCTCAATCTCTCTCTCTCTCTCTCTCACTCTCTCTACACACACACACACACACACACACACACACACACACATACACACACACACATAAATCAAGTCTTTACCTGGGCACACTGCTACATACTAACGTATATCTTATACCCCAAACACCTGGCCTAATATTCATCTTAATAAATATTATCACTTATAGATACAATTCAAACTCCACAATTAATATTTAATCTTTTCACAACCTAGTCTGATATTGTCTTTGCAAATTCTTTTCCATTAACTGCCATATTATAGGTGATATTTGGACCTTGTCTTTGCACCCCTAAATAGTGTCCTAGGAGCCCTAGGATTTATTTTGAAACTCTACAGGTGTAGGGAATAGGCCAATAGGAAGAGATCAGCTTTAATCAGAGAAGCTCTAAGTTCCTTTCACCTGGATGCCACTGAGAACCTGTCTACACTGAACTGAAGTTCACAAAATAAACCTGTGTTCATGACTTTCTTTGCGCTTTTACAAATCAAATTTTCTAATCTCTCATGCCCTAATTTAACCCAGTCTTTGAGTCTGAAGTATTTGTTGAGTGAATGATGTCTCACAGCCTCTCAGAATTCAAGTAAATTTGTTTACTCTAATTTTCACCAGTGTTGTACTAATAAAAGAGGATTTTGCCTCTCTAGACTGACTATAGAGACCTAGGGAAATAGGCTTTATATACAAGAAGCAATGGGTTGTAGTTACTGATTGTATTTACAGTAAATATCCTTTGTATACCTCTACTTCCTCTTGCCGTACTGATACAGATCATAAAGCCAGCAAAGCTTTCCTTTGGGTAGTAATTATTGCCACATAAGATTGGATGGGTAGTACTAAACTGTACGTTGCTTAGATATTTCAATATTTTCTTCTACTTTTTTATTTTTTTTTTGAGAAACAGAGTTTCACCCTGTCACCAAGACTGGAGTGCAGTGGCATGATCATAACTTACTGTGAGACAGCCAAGTATAAAAGGGTCCCCAGAGAACCACCAACGGCACTGGGAGGCGTGTGCAGTAGGGTGGAGCCATAGAAGTTTGCCCTGTTTGCAGCGGGGAGGAGCCTGGCCTCTCCTATTCCTGAGTGGTAACCTGGGATTCAGTCTGTGAGATGGGATGCCTGCAAGCAGTACTCTCACTTTGCTGAGAGTCCCTGTTTCCCTTTTTTCTTTTTCACCCAGTAAACCCTGCCCTTCTCACCATTCAAAGTGTCTGCGAGGCTAATCTTTCATGATCGTGTGATAACCCAGTTTTTCCTACAAGTGCAACCTCGAACTCCTGGGCTCAAATGTTCCTCCATTCTCACCCTTTCCAGGGAGTAGCTGGGACTGCAAGTGCATGCCTCCATATCGGGCTAATTTTTTTTTTTTTTTTTTTGTACAGATGAGGTCTCGTGGTGTTGCCCAGGCTGGTCTCAAATGCCTGGCCTCAAGAGATCCTCCTGCCTCGGCCTCCCAAAGTGCTGGGATTATAAGTGACACTATGCTCAGCTTTTTTCATTTTGAAAATAATTTTTAACATTACACTCTTTAGACTATTTTTAATTCTCATGTAGACAAACTGTATTATTAAATCCTTCATTACGTCCAAAGCTCCCATTATGTTGTAAGTATTTATTTCTTCACTCTCAATTTCCACCTATTTGATAATTTTTATTAGTGCTAAAGTAGCTGGAACTTTTCCTGAAGAAAATATAAAATATTTGAGTGCCTCACTAAGCTGCTAAATAGGGATCATCTGCATGCATTTTTTTCTAAAATGATTCTTGAATATTGTGCAAATAACTAGATATTAAGGTTTATGTGTATAATACATTTTATATTATTTTTCAAAGTAGTATCAAAGATTAGAGAGGCTGGTTTTTCAAAAGAAAAGTGCCTAATGGATCAAATCGTATATTTATATTATTAAAAATACTGGTCAATGATTGCATTTTCAGAGTCAAGAAAATGTGCATGGGTTAAAATGTACCTGGCAATGTACAGTTGAGGCTGATAATGAAATCTTTCTTTGTAAACTTGTACTTTATGTCAACTTTGGGGTGGGCAAAGATGGCAACTCTTATGTAAGACACCTGGCATTAGGGGCTGTGAAGGAGAGCAGTGATTCTAGTTTGTCACCTTACGACAATTTATTTTCTCGGTAAAAAATGAAGAAATAATAGCTTTTTGGGCCATTGGTACATTGGCTTCATCATCTAGTTGAAGAAAATAATGAAGGAAGCCATATTTCTTGAAACACGAACATAAGGTTGTAATGCTGAATATAAATTATGTATATGGTACCCTGTAGGGTAGTCTCCAGTGATATTTATTCCCATTTCATCTGCACATTAACTCTGCAAGAGATTATTACTGAAAGAGGCAATTTTTATAGAGGTATCATAATGTACATTCATCGAGGTATTGTAATGGACCTTCATTGAGTAACAACTCTTTCCTTAGAAATGCTGCATTTGATTTATTAAAAACGCTAGCTGGTGTACAGTGATATACTATTTTACAAATGAGTAAATCAAGGCTCAGAGAAGTTAAGAAAACATTATTTATTCACACTGTCATTTAATAAACATTACTGAGAAACTAAATTTAGTCTAGTGGTAAAGGGCATTGTGTTACAAAAATGAGCAGAAAGACAAGTTTCCAGATTTTGTGACATTTAGAGTCAAATGAGCAAAGCTGCTATTGATTAAGTAGCCCTAAAATAAATGCATAATGAAAAGTTGATAAACATGCTATGCAGGTAAAGAATGCCATTCTGTGACAGCATATAGTAAGGAAACTTTACTGAGCATAATGGGCTATGGGAAAGCTTTCTCCAGGAAAAGTGTCATTAAGAGGAGATGTAAAAAATAAAAATAAAAAATAAAAAAATTCTAGGATGGGTGCCAGGAAAATTTGGACAGTTCAAGCCATGCCAAAATTTGCTATATGTCATTAGAGAATTATTCTGATTTTCAATAAAACAAAATAACTAAACCAAACCAAACAAAACCAAACTTTAACAGATCCCTAAAATCCACTTCAGTTCTAATAGATAAAGAAAGTGAAACTCTAAAATAGTACAAGGACTAGTATAAAGCCATTAAAATTCAAGTTACAAGCCAAGATTCTTTTTTCCCCTTAATATGAGAGAACAGATAAGGACCACGCCCCTGTCCCCATTTAAAACCACTGAGCAGAGACAAATCCTATGATTTCACTCTTGCACTCTTTGATTTTTTTATTCATGTATTCTTTTTGGAGGCACTGAGAATTTATAGCCCATTTCATTCTTGGTAAGTAAATATCCCACACTTTGGTATGAAATCTGCAACAAAGGAGATACAAGTTGACATTTTGATAACAGTCAATATTTTTACAATGCAAGTTAAGGCAGCTCCTCAGAACACCCTGTGTCCTAAAAATCTTTCAGATTAAAATGTCAGCTCAATTGTTTCAGTTTGTCTAAGTAAAACCACTCCAAAGGTGAAGGACAACAGAATGGTCTACCTGGGACTAGCTGTAAAAAGACAGCAGGAAATGCAGGTGGTCAGAAAGAGTAAAAGTAAGGTATTCCCCACTGTTATCACCATCAGCATGCCCGGGGGCTAACCTCTCTTTAGGTTCTGACCCGAATTCACTTGGAGAAAGTCCTTGTGTAAACACAAATGTCTCTAATCCTAGTATGGCGATAGAGATATGTCTTTGGGTAAGATCCAGGAGGTAGTGAAATAAGGAATCGTAAATCCCATGGGTGCTTATGCCTGCTAACAGAGAAAAATACGGGGGCCTCTGAATGTTGCAACTGTTTCTATCTGTTCTCTTTATGTGTAACTGATGTAAGAAATTAGTGATTGCCAGAAGTCACTTGGTTTGCAATTACAGTGTTTAATGATATTAGCATAAACTAGGAAAATGAGCTACTCTGTTCTAGAATAGAAAGCACAGATGAAGGTGAAATCAACTTTTGAGATGCTATATCACTTATGACATCCTTTCTCATTACCTAAAGCAAAGGAATGTTCTCACTTAACTTTCAGAGCAGATGGAAAATCCCTGAGACCTGCTGACACAAGACAAAAGGCGCTTTCATAAAAGCTCCTGAATTCTCACAACGGGTCATTGCAATGGTTTTATTTGTCTCAGATAGGTCAAGTAAGTAGGTAAAATAGAGATTAAAGTCACAAAGATAGTCCTACTACAAATTAACCTCTGTCACTAAGTACATGTTCTATGTCAAAATGCGGTGGTATAATATTGATCTTTGTTTTTAGTCTGAATGTGGCAGGTCACAGCACCGGTAGTCCTGACTTTCACTAAATCTTCCAACCAGCAGGAGAATACTCACATTAACCAAGTGCAGTTGGATAAATAATTTCAGGAAAACGAGGATCATAAAAGCATCTGTGGAATGGGCTTGTTAATCTCCGCCCTGAATAATACACAAAATGATGGTATGATCAGAAGACGTACAGGCTGTTAATGGTCAGTGAACCAAGCACCATACAAATATAACTGGTCAAAAAATAGTGTCACTATTAAAGTACAAATAAAATGCATAGCTTTCTTTTAGTCAACAATGGAAGAAAACAAAAATTCAGAAACACAACTGTTTAAATATTTTATCTGTGGGAGACAGTAGATTTTAGTAGAAAATGTATACATTCTGGAGAAAGATAGATATGAATTTGTATGCCCAATCTGTTACTTACTAATTGTATGACATAATTAAGCCCCTTAACTTCTCAAAGTCTAAATTCCTAATAGAGGCTGGGCACAGAGGCACACATCTGTAAGCCTAGCGCTTTGCGAGGCCAAGGAGGGAGGATCCCTTGAGCTCAGGAATTTGAGACCAGACTGGGCAACATGATGAAACCCCAACTCTACAAAAAATACATAAATTAGCTGGGCTTGGTGGTGCACACCTGTATTCCCAGCTACTTGGGAGGCTGAAGTGGGAGGATTGCTTGAGCCAGGGGTGGCTGAGGCTGCAATGAGCTGAGATTGCTCCACTGCACTCTAGCTTGGGTGGCAGAGTGAGAACCTGTACACCAAAAATAAAATAAAATAAATAATTTTCTAATGGAAAAATAGAAATAATTTCAATTGTCTTATTATGGTGCGGTGGAAAATTTTATGTATTAATGAATATGAAGTTCTTAGTATGTAATAGGTAATAAATGAAATCTAATCTATCTATTTAAACTTCTGAAAGTCTTTACTTTTAGAAGAATTTACTATTTGAAGGGTCACTGAAAATCTAATTTAAAAACTTTATTATAAAAATTGTAGACAAATACAATTTACAATTCATTTCTGAATGTTCATAGATGACTTCTAATCCACTAATGGCCCATACGTTGGCAATAGATCCCTGGCTTAGACACAGTTGCTATACAAAAGGAAGGCCAAGGGCAGGTATAGTGTTTAGACATAGTGTTCTGAAAATCTTCAGGCAAATCAAGCAAAAATATACAGAATATCTTTTATTAAAACATTCAATAAAATGTATTTCTTAGAGTTGAGTTGTATAGCAATTAACACTTTTTTCCTAAAGTCAACTACTAGAATAATATAAGATTATAACAGAAAAACCAGATGTGCATATTTGCAACAAAACATTTGATTCTTCTGCACTTAATATTAATGTTATGAAAGTTACTGCTTATTGGCTTATATTCTCAAATTTAACAATACCCCTGCTGCTGAATGCACAGAGCATCTGCAAGTGGTAGAGAAATTTGGGACCACAAAATCAGCCACTTGAGAACTTCCAGTATTTGAACTCCTCAGGTAATATAAGGTGTTCTGTTGATTTATTTAAGTACATTCTCCCCTGAAACTTCTAGATATTAAAAATATATTTTATTGCAGATCTTCCTTATCTAGTTCACTTAGTAATATGAAAACTCCTTCAGTCATTGTTTTCTTTTGAGTTATGGAGACAAAATATTGGGGAACAAAACAAAGTCATCTTTATGTAAAACCTAGTTTCACATGTATTGTAATAAATAATTATAGTATTAACAGCTGTTTGCTACAAGCACTAACTTAGCAATTTATATAGGATTTTTTTAAACGATCCTTTTCAATAAAATGTTTTCAACTAAGTATTTATCTTAAAGTATTAAAATTATTTTTTCAGAGTATCTGTTTCTAACAGAGCCTTGATACTGCCAATAATCTCATAAGCTTAGGGGTACATTTTTACATGTGTCTCTAGTTAAATGGTAGAGCAAAAACAACTACAAGAAAGTCTTTGGGAAAGCAAGGCATGAGTTATTTTTTGATTAGTTAAACTGGAATCATGTAGATTAAGTACAGGGGGAAATATGCAGTGTGAGTCAATGACATACAATTAAACACCCCTTGTCTTTACTCAGAAGCAAAATAAACACTGAAATAATTTTGCCATGAAAGATCCACTTCTTTGGTCAAATTGGGTGACAGATTGACAGAAGACAAAGTGTGCATGAGCCTGTTGCATCTCTAGTGTTGGTAGCATCTAGAGACTTCGTTGCATATAGAATTGCATTTGGAGCCTACAGGCACTTTGAAAAATAGGTGTCTTTTGAGCATAGTCATTTCTAAATATGTGCTTTTTTTACAATAAAGATGTCATGCTGCAAAGGATCACTAAATGGAAAAAGCCAATATGCTTTAGAGCACCCAATTTTTTAATAAGAAATAAGAAATAGTTTTCCCCTGAATCTTTCATCACCCTTGCTGTGTAAGGTAGATTTTCCTCTGCATTGATATTTTAAGTTAGTCACGAGACCAGTCTGTTTGAGGGTGCAGAACCATTTGTGGATGGGAACTGAGTGTTCTTTCCTATGGCATGCATATGGTTTCCAGCAGGTGTGGTTACAGACAGTGTGTGTTAAAAGAAATACAAAAAATCAAAGGCATGTGCTCCGCTTCCATCCCTGTATAGGGGCTTGAAAATATGACGTCTCAGAATATGTTAGATGTGGGACTAAGAGATGGGAGCTCTAGTTACCGTGTTCCCCCTTTCTGTTTGTCTTTTTTTTTTTTTTTTTTAATTCTGCAGCTTCAGCTTTTTTTCCAACGTTTTTCAAACCTCAATATTTACTTTTTGTAAATGGTGCATATATCGAATGCCCACTGTATGTCAGGCACTTTGCTAAGAACCATGGATTTGTAGATGTTTAAGAGAAAATTTCTGCCTACGAGGAATTTACAGGCTTGTGTTGGAGGATTTGAAAACAGATGATCAGAGAGCAGGATAGTAGTAGCGCTGATAGAGGCATGAAAATTGCAGGGTAAACTCAAGAAGGGAGATAGATAACCCAGCTAGGGAGAGAACAGAGTTTTGGAAGACTTATCCATGGAAGTGAATTGTAAAATGCCAGGCTTTCTCTGGAGGTTCCCCTGAAAGAGCCAACAGTAGTCTCCACTCTGGAAAAAATGTATTTTCACTATGACACTCTACCATCATCCTATAAATAATTATAATGGCCATTGCACAATAAACCCAGTAAGTGCCAAGTTGATGGCAGCTTGTCTAATGACTAGAGCATAATAAGTGATATGGAACTCATCCCTTGGCGGAATAGGGAAGGTTAAGAAAAGAATCGTGGAAGAGATTACATCTGAGTTAAATGCTGAAAAAACAGGAGTTGGCCAGAGATGGAGAAAAAGAAATTCATTCCAGTAAGAGGCTTGAGAGAACTGGGCATGTTTTTGTGCCTTTCCTTCCAGAAAGTGTGTCCAAAGTTCTGTTTCTCTTAGGGGAATGTTAATTCTGATTTGTTAGGGTTTGCTAAGGGTCAAGACTGGAACATGTCTCAAGGAAAACACCAATTTTTTTTTTTAAAGAAAAATGAACGTACAAAACAGGAAAGATTCAATGGGATGATACATTCCTTTAGGAAAAGAGGAATTAGGACATGATTTCCATCCTTACTACAATGACGACAGAAGTTTTCTGTAGTTCACAGGGTTTTCAGAAGGAATTAATGACGTAAACTTTTCATCCCCAGGCCTAGGAACTAGTTAGAACCTAGTAGAAATAGTTCCCTCTCTCCCTCCTTTTCTCTCCCAAACATGCTCTTTCAGTTAATATGATCTGAAGACAGTTAATGTGTCTGTAAACATCCTGAAAAAAAGTACAGATTTTGTAAAAGAAATACATTGAATAGAAAAGAAAGATGCCTGGTGTCATATGTTAGTTTCATTCTCTTTTTGGCCCTAAAACCTGATTCATAACAGTCAAGCAAACAAATGGATTTCTTTACTCCTGCCTAACTTTCATGTACATAATACATAAATAATGCAAAAGGGTGACTTCTAGGCTGGCTTGATTTCTCTTTCACTCATTTCCCAGTGCCTTCTCAGAATTCTAAAAGCATTATCTTTGTTTTATGAAAACAAAACCATGTTTAATTGAGTTTTCAACACAGATAAAAGCTTATCTTTATAATTGAGTTTTCAAGATTGGTAGAAGCTTATCTGTTTTAAAAGCTAGAACCCATATAGTGCTTAACATATCTGGTCACTATTCTAATGCATTATTTTAATCATTAGTATAAGTCCATGAGTTCAGTTTTATTATTGTTCCCATTTTAAAGAGGAGTCATAACAAATAAGTCAGTAAGATCACGCATCAAGTAAGAAGTGTAGCCTAGACTTGAACCCAAGCAGTAATGTGTGAGCATCTGTGCCTCTAGCCACTATTCTAAAGAAAGAAACACATGGTAGGAGAATCAACAGAATGAATCTTTACAATGTCTCTACCCTATGAATTCAGACGATTAAAGTAAGGTTCTAAAAAAGCTGTCTAGCACTGCCTACGCATACCCCCTGTAAAAGTAAAAGAGGAGTGTGAGTATGTTGATGTGTGGGTGAAGGTGTTTGACCATGCAGATCCACCAAAGGTAAAAACAAAGCAAACACCTTTCTGGCATTACCTTTGTTATCTCACTTGATTCCCACCACACATCTACGATGTAGACATCATTATTCCCAGCATGGAGGAGAAGAAATTGAACTCAGTGAGGGCAGGTTGACTTTTACTAAGTGACAGAATTAGTATGTGACAGAGCCAGGATTAAGTATAGGTTTGTCTACACAAAAGAAGAAACAGTAGTATGAAAGCATTGAACAAAAAACCCCAACAGATTTGCTGGAAATAGACATAGATTCAGGGATGGTTTTCCTGAAAAAAGAATGCTTGCACTGAGATCTAAAGAATGAGTAAAATTAATCCAGAATGGGGAGTTTCAGGTGGAAAGAAGAACATGAGCAGAGTCTGGATTGCATGAGGACTAGTGCCAAGGCCAGTATTCCCCAACACAGAGAAGAAGTAGCAGTTTCCTGCAAGACGAGGAGAGGCATTCCCCATTCAGGATCTTGCAGGAGATGTCAAAGGTGTCAATCTGCATACTAAGAGGAAAGGGCAACCTCAGCGTGGTTCTAAAGAATGTCATGAGCAGCGAGGGCGAGGGCTGAGAGCTGTGCAGCTCTGCAGTTACATGAGCCGATTTCCGTTTCTGAAAGCTGATTTTTATGGATTTATGTAGACCAGTTTGGGAGCTTGTAATAATGTCACCAAGAGATGGTGAAGACTTAGAACAGAGCAATGTCAGGGGTGATGCAAATGGATACATTTGAGAACTATTAACGTGCTAAAAATCAGGTGAACTTTTACTGAAAGACTGCATGAGTAGTTAAAGAGAATGATGGATGCAGTCTTGAATTCTGATTGGGGGGACCTCAGCATCCCTCACTAAGAGAAGAAGAATGGATTAGAACTGCTCACCTGGCAGGAAGTGTGGATGGGGGCATTCCAAAGGGATTCAAGCAATGCACATTTACTCACATCGAAACATTTGTGACTCTACTATTGAAACATAAGAGTTCTTCATATGCCTGGGGCATATGCCTGTTTTGTAATGGTATTCTGAATAATACTTGAACTACTTTTGCAAAGAATGCACAATTTCTTTTTTAAACTTTTTTTTTTTTTTATGTTCAGAGGTACATGTGCAGGTTTGTTAGATAGGTAAACTCATGTCATGGGGGTTTGTTGTACAGGTTATTTTATCAGCCAGGTACTAAGCCTAGTACACATTAATTGTTTTTCTGATCCTCTCTCTCCTCCCACCTTCCACCTTTTGGTAGGCCTCAGTGTTATACATCCATGTGTTCTCATCATTTAGCTCCCACTTGTGAGTAAGAACATACGGTATTTGTTTTTCTGTTCCTGCATTAGTTTGCTAAGGCCTCCAGCTTCCTCCATCTTCCTGCAAAGAACATGATCTTATTCATTTTCATGGGTGCGTAGTATTCCATGGTGTATATGTACCACATTTTCTTAATCCAGTCTACGATTGATAGACATTTAGGTTGATTCCATGTCTTTGCTATTGCAAATAGTAAGAATGAATAATTTCTATTTAGACAATGTCTTCCCTATGTCCCTCTCTTTGGTTCTAGTTTACTATTCAATCAATTAGCCTCAGAAAAAATATATCATCAAATATATGCAATTAATTAAACAGATATTATATTATTTATATCAAATAGATATTATAAATAGATATTATATAATGTATATTGCATATATCTATTGCATAATATATGATATATATGATATAGCTCATGCATAATATAAGATATATGTTTAAACGTTTTTCATTAAGATCATAAACACTAGGAGATGTTCATTAACATTGGGAAAATTGGCATTAGATGACTAATTTTACACTGGGCACTGTAATGACACTACTTAGAAGATTTAGGTGGCAGAATGGTTTGGTGAAAATTATGTGGACTTTCTAAATAATAATAGGTCAAGCCAAATTCCAGGATTTAGTCAATGTTTTCTTGAGAAAGTTATGAAGTCTTTCTGATTATCTATTCCTCATTTCAAAAATTGAGGTCATGTAACCTATCTTACAGTTTTGAACAGATGATAAAATAGGTAATACACATTTAAATGCCAGGTATCAGGAGACACTCAAAAAGTGCAGATATCCAACTCACTGTAGCAAATATAAACATAAGTGATATAAAACCACTTGACTTTTCAATGAACTAATTAAAAGGGTCATTTTAGGACACACATAAAATGAAAGCTCTCTGATCTGGGAGTCAGGAATCCTGAATTTGAATTTTGGCTGTTAGCTGTTATGCATCCTCACTGAGTAGAAATCACAGGCACAAGACTTTTGTGCCGGGGCCAGTTAAGAGCCAGTGTTTCCAAATATCCTGTGTGATCCTGAGCAAGTTGCTTGAATAGCACAGATCTCAGGTCGTAATACAAATCAGTAGGCCAGGACTGCAGTGGTCTTATGCCTGTAATTCCAGCACTTTGGGAGCCCAAGGCAGACAGATCACTTGAAGTCAAGAGTTTGAGACCAGCCTGGCCCACATGGCAAAACCCTGTCTCTGCCAAAAAAAAAAAAAAAAAAAAAGAAAATTAGCCAGTGTGGTGGCGCATGCCTGTAGTCTCAGCTACTCGAGAGGCTGAGGCAGGAGAATTGCTTGAACCCGGGAGGCAGAGGTTGCAGTGACCCGAGATTGTGCCACTGCGCTCCAGCCTGGGCGACAGAGTGAGACCCTGTCTCAAAATAATAATAATAAAAGATTAATGACCAAAATTATCTTGAAATGTCCTTCCAGGTCTGAAATGGTATAATTACTAACACCTAATGTTTAAAAATATTTAATAATGGATCTCGCCTTATTTTTTTCCTGAAAATTGATTTTAAGATGGTAAATAATGCAAGTAGTTGAGAGGAAGTATGAGAAAAGTCAGCTCCTCCAGTTTCAATTGTCATTTGAATCCTAAGTCAGAGACAGATTTTTCATGAGAAAGAGTTAACTTGGAAGAGCATGTGGTACGTGTGCATCTTTAAAAAAACCAGATCTTTCCTATTCTCAGTGAAAAAAAATGTACGTCCAGTCGATGGCTGTCAGCTACTGTCAGGCGATTTGTTTATGGCTCATTGTCCCTTTTACCTTTGTAGCATCATGCATTTTAATTAGGAGTGCTTATAAACCTAGTGACCTCTCTACCTGCCACATGGAAATGAATGTTAGCATGTTGCAGAAGACAGTTATCCTAGGTGAAAAGAGCCAAACATCTCAGAAAATTGACTGATATTCATAAAATGAGTTAAAAAACTCAGGGGATTAAAATGAAAGAACGAATTTGCATTGAGCAAATATAATAGATATCCCAAGGTCAGTGGCTCAATTTCCATATGCAATATTGATTGAAGTCACCATTGTTACCGTTTAAGAGTCTTCCTGTGTGCCTGCTATAATGCACTCATGTTATGTTACAAATGCGAACATCTAGATTTTAAGAGGTAATGATATCTCACCTAAAAAACAAACAAAATAAAAAATAAAAAATCCAAGTCCCACTGCAACTTTACTTGATGAAGTTTACTCTTCAACAAATTGTACGCTGAGTGCTATTCCGGTGGCCACACCATCTATTTGAGGAGGAAAATCTCTCTGATTGCAATCAAAGAAAGAAATAAACTAAGGGAGAAAGGGAAAAACAGAGTGATACAAAAAAGAAATAGAACTTAAAGAAAAATAGTTCTGCTAAAACAGATGAAAAGAACAAACGAAAGAAAGAGAAAAAAAAGAAAGAAAAAAGCAGGAAAGCAAGGAAGGAAAGAAGACAAAACAGAGCACAAATTAAACTATTTGCAGAAAGCTGTGAGCCAAAATGAGAGTATCAGAAATGGGATTTTTGTGTGACAATGCAGAATGGAAAAGAAGGAGCAAAGGGATTTGCTTGTATGCATGTTAAAATCTAACTGTTTCCCTTAAGGAGTGCGTATTAGTGTCTCTTTTGATCAGTAAGTCAATGTTTCAACTGTGTTATCACTGCCTTCCTTGTGGCTTTTAATAATCATTCTTGAAATAGAAGTGTTTTTGCAGACATATTGGGAGATGCTCTTCTCACTTGACTGATTATTTAATCCACCCTGAAGCTGTCTGTCTGTCTGCAGGACAAGGTGTTCATGCAGATTGAAAGCCAGGAAAAGCCAAGAATGGGGCTGACATCTTAGAGCAAATTAACTTACATAATGGCCCTGTCAATCCACTCTCTCTTCACTTTCCATTGTCTTGGCTTATACTAAATTTGATCAGCGTCTCTGCGGGTTTGCTTTTTTCCCCACCCATCAGTTGGTTATCTGTGTTATTCTAGTTTCTCTGAACTCCTACTAAGTGCTAGGCTTATATGAGTGCCACAAGGAATATGAGGAGCATTTCTACCCCAAAAAGAAGTAGACAGGTAAGGTCATGCAAAAAGGTGGCTGTGACTGCAGCAGCTAAGGAGGCAGACTAGGGAACAAATGAGAAGGATTTTCTGAATGTTGTAGACCTGTGATACATTAGGTCTGAGGGGGTAATTCCCCATGAATTGAGGAAATCAGGACGTTTTCATGGAGGACGTGAATTAGCAGAATTCCTAATGATGAGACCAATGAGGTTGGCCATTTCAACCTGAAGGAAGCATGCAAGCTTATTTGGCAAAGGCAGTTAATCTAATTGTCAAATTCTGAATGATTTTTGGTGGCTGTCTTTTAAGTGCTGCCCTGAGATAAATCTTAAAAATGCTTCCATACTCAGTCACAATCAATTAGAAGGGTCTGCTGTGGTTATAGCATGGCAAGAAGTATCTGCGATAACTGCCATAGCCAAAAAATTTTAAAACAAATCTAGTAAACCAAAGCATTAAGTTCAGAGTGAGTGGAGAGAAAGTTTCACACAGAGAATATGAGAGATTGGTTAGTAAAAGGAATTTGGAGGCAGATTATAAAGGCTGTGGACATCAGGCTGAGGAAATTATACACTGCAAGGAAATTATCCACTCATGTCTTCTCTATTCACTATATTATGTGTGAAAATCTAGTGGGACAAACTTTGTTTGACTTAAGCTGTAGGTGTACCATCCACACAATTTAAACACTGTCAGTCACTTATCATTTCCTATATGTTCACAATCCTTCAAGACATTTTATTGTGCTTATTGCATATTGCCTTGTGTGTAGTTCATACTTAGTTAAAATCATGAGTGTTCCCTGCTTTCCCAGATCTCTTGGTAGGTGTGACAGGACAGATAACAGACATCTGGAAAACACTGCAGAGTGCTCTAAGTGCAGTAGTCATGGTGGAGGGTTTGTGGATGGGCAGAGATTGCAAATAATTCTTATAGTAGTTGCCTCATCAGCAGACTGGATCTTGGAGGTCAAGCAAGATGTCCATATGCATAAACTGCAAGGGAAAGTAAATAAGAAATTCTAGGTTAAAGTGATGAGCAACGATGGTGGAGGAAGGAAAGAGCAATGGGCACTGTTGCATGTCAGCCTGGCAATACCTGGAGTCTCATGTTGCAGTGGAGTCGTATACTTCAAATTGTAGACAAAATCTACTGATGCCTCTGACTCCCATCACCCTGGTGCACTTGCTAAATGTGCATGAGCTGTTGCCAAGCACTAAAGAAGGCTGTGTTAAAAACTGTAAAGATAACAATAATTTATACAATTCAGAGTGCCTGTTCTGGAGGTACAAACAATATCGTAGGCACAGAGATAGCAAGTCCAAACTGTGCATTCAAATAAAAAGCATGTTCTTATAATGCTTTAGCTTAGTTCAGGCCCTCCTATTCTCCCACCTGGACTACTGCAGTATAATGTAATGGTTAAAAGTAAGATTTCTGAAGGCACTCTGTGTGATCATGAGCAGGTTACCTAACTTCCCTTTACCTCACACTTCTGATCTACAAAAGACAATAAGAATACCTGTATCATAAGTACCTATATCCTAAGGTATTCTTATTATAGGTATAGGTATGAGGTACCTATGTATGTGCAGTCAATGGGTTAAAGCACTTATAAAAGTTCTATTTTATGTTTGTTGTTGTTTTGTTAGTATTGCAATTACCTCTTAAATGGTATTCCTGCCTTCCATTGTCCCTTATAACATCTACACTTCACCCAACCTCTAGGGCTATATATTTTTAACAGCTATCATGGAGGTGATATATATATACACCTCCTAGATATTTTTCAACATGAAAGAGGCCTGGTAGATTAATGTCCAAATTTCTCAGCCTGAAAGATAAGGACCTCATGGGTTGGCTAATTTAACTTTCTTGGTACATGATCTTCCAACTTCTTATACTCTCCCATGTATTCTACACTCCAGCCACACCCAACTATGTGTCAGAGAAGTTAAATGACACAATGTTAGAAGGTTACAAGGTTATTCAGAGAGGTATTTCCAAGGATCTTCTCGGACTCCTATGCCTTTGCTGTTTCCATCAATCCATTCTGTACAGCACTTGAGAGCTGCTGTTGAACCAAGATCACGTGTTCACAATGTCTGTCTCTGCCACTTGACTGAGCTTTTGAGGGCATCTTGTCTCATTCATTTCCCAATTAGCTGCACCTGGTACTAAGTAGAAACCAAAATGAGATTTAATACATACTTGATAAAAGTGAGTAGTCAGGTAGATGTAGTCATAGATACACTATTTATACATTAATAAGACACTGAACTTCTAGTGGGTTAATCAAACAAACTAAACACTATCACTACTAAGTATTCATATAATGCTTTTGCTTATAATGAGAAATGTTCATCGTGAAATTTTCAAAGAGAATGGCAAGCCAGACAAGTATGTCTGCTGATGAGGGAAATTTTGGCTCCCGCACATATAACGTGGTACCCACTCTCTCTGTCTATGTGTAATATTGTTATGGAAGATGACAGATACAGTATGTCTTAGTTTAGTGTTGTTACAAAGGAATGTATCTGAGGCTGGGCAATTTGTAAAGGAAAAAAGGTTTATTTGGCTCAAATTCTGATGGCTGGAAAGTTCGAGATCGGGCATCTGCATCTGGTGAGAGCCTCAGGCTGCATCTACTTATAGTGAAAGTGATACAGGAGATAGAAAGAAATTATTTAGGCAGATAGTGAAGGTAAAGAAGTCCTCAGCAGAGTTTCCCTTCTAACAAAAAGCAGCCACTAAAATAATTTATTTTCTAACAAATAGCAGCCTGAAAAATTGAGCTGCAAACAAATAAGGAAGCTAGAAGCTTGCATGGGGGAATGCCGGCAGTGGCGCCAATAGAAAAGGGCTACCTGGGGGCCTGGTATGTCCAACATGGAGGCTCCATCTTCCTTTTTTTTTTGTTACCACATGTACAGTAATAAAGAAATGGGCAACATGGCACAGCTCAGGCAGAGAATCTGTCTGCATAAACAATTAGGGTGGGATTACCAGAGATTCACACCGTATGCATATGACACACCTGGTCCAACCAGTTTTTTACGCCTTACGTAGATCAGACACCACCTCCTCACCAGCTCATTTATAAAACCCCCTGCATTTCACCATGGACCTGGCAACCCATTTTTCTGGGACCCTTCTCTGCAGGGAGCTATTCTCTTTCTTTCCCCTACTAAACTTCCACTCTTTTTTCTTTGTTTGTTTGTTTCTTTGAGGTGGAGTCTCGCTCTGTCACCCAGGCTGGAGTGCAGTGGTGCATCTCCACTCACTGCAAGCTGCTCCTCCCGGGTACATGCCATTCTTCTGCCTCAGCCTCCTGCATACCTGGGACTACAGGCACCCCCCACCATGCCCGGCTAATTTTTTGTATTTTTTTTTAGTAGAGACAGGGTTTCACCATGTTAGCCAGTATGGTCTCGATCTCCTGACCTCGTGATCCACCAGCCTCAGCCTCCCAAAGTGCTGGGATTACAGGTGTGAGCCACCATGCCTGGCCTAAACTTCCACTCTTAACCTCACTCTTTGTGTGTCCATGTCCTTGTTCTCCATGGCACTGGGACAACAAACCTTGGGTGTTAGTTACTCCAGGCAATGAGGCTGCTTCAAAAGGTGAAGGGGAGGTGAGGAGCTGATGTATGCAGGGATCACATGGCAAGAGAGGAAACAAGAGACAGTGGGGAGGTGCCAGGCTCTTTTTATCAACCTGCAGTAGTAGGGGAACAAACAGAGAGAGAACTCACTCACCCTGGAAGTAGTGTTAATCTATTCATGAGGGATGCATCTCCAGGACCCAAACACCCGCTACTGGGCTACACCTCCAACACTGGGGATCAGATTTCAACCAAACATCCAAACCACAGCACAACGTTAGACCCAAAATTTCTGATTTCTGACAAACAGGAAGAATTTTTCTTTCTTGCTTTTGGCTTCACCTGTTAACATAAATGACTGTAACATTGTGTGTGTGTGTATGTGTGTGTGTGTATTTAGGGTTAGCAGTTTTGCCACATAGATTTCATATTATTGGAATTTTACTAAAACCCAGTGAGGGAGGTGAGACAAGGGTAATTTCTTCCTGATTACTGATGAAGAACCCCAGGTTCAGAGAGTTAAATGCAATCTTTTACTGAGAGTTAGCGGAGGTATGACCACAGAAAAAGGAAAAAGGAGAGGTGAAAGCACTGTATACATATAAAAGTGACATTGACAAAAGACTGCCGTAATAAATTAGCATTCCCATCTTGACTGATCCAACCAGCAGGAACAAATTCACAGGGCAGGTAGAAAGGAAAATGGGGAGGGTTCTGTTAACAATTTGTCAAATAGTGACTACCAGAAACTTATCTCTAAAAGAGAAACAAATCAAAGCGAAGAAAGAACAATTGCTATTTTACTTTTTAAATGTCCTATCTCTAGCGACAGGGCCCAGAATACATCCTAGATTTTCTGACTCCAAACTGGTACATTTCCAAAATTGTATATTTCACATCTGGCAATGATAAAAGATGTGCATGGTTTACAATTGTGAATATCCCCACAGAAGCACCCCAGATTCCAAGGCCCTGAATACATCATGCAAAACCAATGATCAAAAAGGGACACAATGTTTAGTACTGTGTGTAGCACCCTCCACACCCTTTCTCTGTTCACTTTTCTTTGTAAAGTGGTTTTTTTTTTTTCCTTACTCAGTACAGTGTTAGTCAGTAATTCAAACAAAAGAAAAACATAAATGATACTTCAGTATTAAGTCTTGGGGGATTTAAGTGATTTATATTTTCTTTCTTCAGCAATATTTGCTATAAAGCTACCGAAGGTAATATTTAGAGAAAGTGGATATTTTGTCACAAAATCACCTTCTAATCCTCAGAGCATTTCCTTGATATCTATCAGCAGTTCATAAAGACATTCACACTTTATGAGCAATATGTTGACTTCCCTTTGCAATGGCAAGGAGAAAAAATAAAAATAAACTTTCACTGAAGAGGACCACAATGTCTCCCCAAATGAAATTGGGTGATAAACCAAATAAAATAGTCACAAAACTTGGAAGTAGGTTTTAGTTTGTTTTCACATACTCTGCTTCAAATGTGTACACTGGGAAGATGTATTTGATTTATTTTAACTCAGCCTTCTGTGAAAAAAAGAAACTACAGCGGAATTCCCATTAACCTATGTCCAGGATGTTAAGTGAAGATGATGATTATTGTTTTGAAATATTGTTGGTGGGGAGGAAGGCAGGCAGAGATACAATATTATAATTCTGTTTGTATCTGAATGGTAGCTGAAGACTAAAACCATTTCTGCAATGTCCACTGGAATAGGTTATACTGTTCCAATTCTTTGTAACTTCTAGACCTAACATTTATATTTTCAGAGATGATTTTACAGGAAATCAAAGTAATCTGAAACATTCGATATTGAATAAAACTTTAAGCTTAGGAATACTACTTTAAATGTGTATACTTCCCAGTTTAAGTGGACAATTTACTTGATAATGTTATTTTGAAAGGACGTTGATTTAATATAATTATTTCTCCCCAAGCTACAGTCATATATACAGTGCTGTCTTTTTTTGTCTGTACACCATCTGCGTGTACAATATTTTAATCAACTCATTTCTCTAAAAACTTAAAATAAACATTTGTTTTGAAAGAAAACTTTATATTCATACCTAAAAATAAGAAAATTATTTTTACTTGCCATAAATACAAGGTAAACTTGGAAATGAATTGAATGAATGCAAAACAATGTTCTTCAATTCTAACAGGGTACTTGGAGTCCGCTTAAGGCTCTGAACCTGAGGCCAGCATTCTACTTGTTAGAGAGATCAGCCCTGGCAGGGAACTGAAATGTTCTCTCTTGACAAAAATCAGAGGGTTGAAGGAAAATTAGAAAGCAAGTAACTTTCCCACCTATTTATTTTCCACATCTCTGTCCCATCAGAAATTGCCATGGGGACTCACTACCTGCAGCATGACAAATGCTGAGGTCTTCTAAAAAGTTTGGTCTGAAGGGAAAACACAGGTAGAAATCCTACACTCGCCTCCTACCACGTGTGTGATTTAGGGAAGTCAATATCTCTTTCTGAGTCTTACATTTTTCATCTAAAAAATGGAATTAATAACATCTGTATCTCCAAACAATTGAACAGATTAAATGGAACAGCATTCTGAAAAACTCCAACAATAGTGGTTGCTCAACTAATCCTAGTTACCATCACTCCTCAACACATTTTCTTGTGGTTTTATCTACTCTACAAACATGAAGACAGCATCTGTTCCAAGCCTCTATCCTCAGCCTTTGTTTTGCACCTTCTTCTTCCACATGATAATCGTATCTTGTGTAATTCATTCACTTCTCCATTTTGCTAGAAACTTCTGAGGCTTTTTTGTTTATGAGGAAGAAGATCACACCCAATATTCTGACAGTCTCCTCAAATATATCTGCCTGTTTCCTTGAGAATGCTACTGACAAAATAATGAATTAATAATAGATAGATAAAAAGCTAGTCATAATCAAATCCAGGTTAGCTACCTCTGGGTAGGGGTAAATGGAAAGATTTTGAAAGCAAAAAGATTCTGTAAATGAGACTTTGAAACCATATCATTTGTGTATAAGATCATGGGGGAAAAATAAGTTCCTCTTCTTAAGACAAAAACAGCTTTAAAGTCCCATTAGACTTTTTTAAAAAGGCTTCTTGAACACCAAATATCTTTTGCAAAACACTTCATTGATTTAAGTGTAAATTAATCAGAAATGCATGGATCCTATTTCCCTTAAAATACACATGGATTTTTACATCCAGATGCAAAAAGCTTTTCCTGTTTTCCATCACTTCAAAATTTAAAAGAGTGCTTTAGGTGCTCAAGACTGACTCAAAAGTGTTAAGCCTTGTCCTTGATCCTTGCAAAGCATAAGAAGTGGTAACTTTGACATGAGATTTCTTTAGTCCTCTATATGAATACTAAAGGAATGTGCTTTCTTAGAATTGGTAACAGAAAACAAGTAATTATTAAGCAATGTGACCTTGGTAGTCTTTCTAGGCTATACTATGGCACTGCAGAAAAAAACCAATGTGTTCAAAAATCTCAGATTTGTTTTCCAACTTCAACTCTGACTAAATGTCTCTGGTTTTCTCATCTAAAAAATGGGGATACGGGACAGGACCTATTTATCTTGGAGCTTGCTGTGGGATAGATATAAGATGATAAATCAACGAAAATGTATGAGCATCTCTTCTGTGCTACTGAGGATTCAAAGATAAATGAATAAAATACTTCTCTGAGGTCTTAAAGGAAACTCCTAGCTCTGGAGGAAGAAGGCACTCTGGGAATCTATTTTAGCGCTCTATCTTTGGAATGAGATGACCATTGTGAGTTTAAGGCAACTGAGGCAGTATACTCTGCCTGAGGGATCACTTACATCCTGAATGAGAAATTGCTCTGTAAACACTGAGGTACTAAATTATGAGGCACTAAGAAACAGATGGATTCTCATTAATTCTTGGTGTCGTTGTAATTATTATTGCTACTAGTATTACCATTATGCAAATCATCATTTGGAATTTGAGTTGTTTCCCTATGTTCACTCTTAATCTTCACTGTTTTATTTTTGCTCTAGAAGATTGAGTTTTCTGGTTTTGTTTTTTTTTTCATTTGATTTTGCCATCCTCTTTACTCCCTCTTTCTTTTCCAGTGAAATCTGTTATTCTCTTTGAGCTCCCCACACCAATCTGCTGGACCATCTGATTTTTCTTAACTCCAAATCTGGATCTATTTCTAGCTAACTGCTGACAACAGTGCCATAGTTATCCTTGCAGTCATATTCATTGGTTTGTTATCTTAAATAATATAATTTCTGAACATTGACTACATATCAGGCTTTGGGCTAGATCTGGGATACGCAGATATGGATATACGCAGATATGGATAATAGACTCTGCTTTCATGGAGCTCGAAATCAGTCCAGTGAGGGTGGAAGGTAAATAAACATAAAGTTATAGGACAGTGTATCGAGACTGATTCTGTAGATATGCGCAAGGCATAGTAGGAGCTTACAAGTGAGGAAGCATGGATGTAAGTGAAAACTTAATAGTACATGTCATATTTATGATCCATCTAGAAAGATAAGATGGCCACTATTCATAAGGGGGTAGCCTAAGAGAGGAAAAGTAATTTCTCCATGCTCGGGGTCTGTTCAATAAGCTGATCCCAATTGAATCCCCAGATTATGAAGCCAAGCCTCCTGGCAAGTCCCAGGAGTTGGGGGAAAGGGGTTGAGACCCTTTATAATCACCAGCAGCACCATAACCATGCATATCCAAAGGGACCTAAAATCTATGCCAAAAAACAGTGTTCTTGCTAGTTCTTGGACAAGCCAGACTCTCTTCTTCAGCTCCAACCAAGGTATTTCCACCCAGATTTTTCCCTCAAGACCTTCCCATGTATAAGGCTGGTTAAGACCCAGTCTCCAAGATCCACAGCTTCCAGGTAATTGAATAGGTAAAAAAAATCTCAACAGAGTTCATCAATGGGGAAATGGATACGAGGAAGACCCATTGTTCAGAGGGTACTTCTCATCTGTAGCCCTGGACTGGTCAAGAACACACCCACCGGATGTTCTGAATGCTAGCATGAAGATCAGTGGCCAGACCTTTCCTCCATCTGTAAGTTTGAGTGGTTTCCGGACTGCAAACTGGTATCAGAGCCTGTTTGCCTGTAAAAACAGAAGACCTCTCCTCCCACAAGGATCTTGGCCCTAACACTTTCCTTTCTCTCATTTATGCCTCAGGATTCCCTTATTTCTTCTTTAGGTCATTAAATACAAAATATTAACCCACATTTATTTACTAGATTATGAAACTAAAGCAACCCCTCTTCTAACATTAGCTGCCTTTAGTCTCATATTAATGAAAAGGAATAGAGAGAGAAACAATTGAAACAAACAAACAAAAAAACAAAAAAACAATTTTGGCCAGGCACAGTGGCTCACGCCTGTAATCCCAGCACTTTGGGAGGCCAAGGCAGGCAGATCACGAGGTCAAGAGATCGAGACCATCCAGGCCAACATGGTGAAACCACGTCTGTACTAAAAATACAAAAATTAGCTGGACGTGGTGGTGCCTGCCTGTAGTCCCAGCTACTCGGGAGGCGGAGGTAGGAGAATGGCTTGAACCCGGGAGTCAGAGGTTGCATTGAGCCAAGACTGCGCCACTGCACTCAAGCCTGGCAACAGAGCAAGAGTCCGTCTCAAAAAAAAAAAAAAAAAAAAAAAGAAAGAAAAAGAAAAAAATAAAAAAAATAAAAAAAATACAAAACACAATTTTACTCCCCAGGAAAATATGCTGTTACATGTGCAAGGAATTGACCGTTTAGAACACGATGATTTGGAGAAGGATGAAAGGAGGGTTTGCCTGGAGCCTGAAAATACTGGAGAACAGTGGAACATTTAAAGGGCTAATTGAGAGCGGAATGAATGCCTGAATGCCCTGTAGCCACAAGACAGAATGATACTCTAAGAGGAGTAGCCAAGCTGTAGGAATCACAGAAGGACCTATTCTCTAACCATCTGCTCTTCTTAGATAAGAATCGATGGGCTCACTTGAGAGGAAACCAACATGTATATCAAAAACTAGACATTTGTCTTTCATTGCATCCTTTAATACAACAACCTGTGAGTTAAATATCTTTATACACAAAGGCGAATGAGACTCAAAGAGATTATCAACATGGTTAACCAGCTGGTTCAACTTACAGAGTGTATTAGTCCATTCTCATGCTGCTAATAAAAACATACCTGAGACTGTGTAATTTATAGAGGAAAGAGCTGTAATTGACTCGCAGCTCGGCATGGCTGGGAAACTTATAATCATTGTGAAAGGGTAAGCCAACATGTCCTTCACAAGGCAGCAGCCAGGAGAAGTGCCGAGCAAATGAGGAAAAAGTTCCTTATAAAACCATCAGATCTCATGGGAATTCTCGTTATCATGAGAAGAGCATGAGGGTAATCACCCCCATGATTCAATTATCTCCCACTGGGTCCCTCTCAGAACATGTGGAGATTATGGGAACTACAACTCAAGATAAGATTTGGGTGGGGACACAGCCAAACCATATCACAGAGCTAGTAGTGTGTTCAGCCATAACTTGAAATCAGATCTATATGATTCCAAATGCCTTGCTCTTCCTTGCAGGTTTCACTCTCCCACCAACAAATAAAGGAGTTACCATTTTCAAAGTCTTGAGAAAAATAAAGTAGTTTGGCTGGTGCATACATGACAAATACGTTGTATTATAAAGTGATATGGGAGAGATAAGCAGAAGTCTAATTGGGATTTAGAGAAGCAAAATCCATTTTCCTTCACAGTTTCTTCATCTGAAAAATTAGGGAGTTATTATAGACAGTGAATGGGATAACATATGTAAATCAGTCTCTATAGTGCCTGACAAGATATTAAGCCCTCGATGTTAAGAATACCAATTACAACTGCTAGTGCCATTTATTATCATTTTCTATTCCAGAAAGGTGATTATGTGCCTTATGTAATTTGGGGGCAGAAAACAATCCAGTGAGAAATAAGGTGTTCCCTGCTCAGAAACAATGAGATAGGTTTGGGGAAGAAAGCCAGAATGCTATTATGCAAAATAGAGAAATGAGAAAAAATTAATTAGGTTTCCTAATTTGGACGAGTCATGTACTTTGGCTTTTCTCTGCTTTGGGATAATGTAGGAGTCAGTCTTACATACCTCCATTTTAAATGAGTTATTGTTTCTGTTTGGGTTTCTTATCAGAAAAGACCAGTGAAAGTTTCAGTACATTAGAGCATTGAGAGCACTTTTGGTTTTTCTTATGCTGTTGTCTTCCTCTGATTTCCTAATAACCTTCACTTCAAAAATCTACAGCACATGTGATCTGCTTGGAAAAAAGCTTTGGGGCTACCTTAGTGAGCTAGACTCTAGGGTACTAAAATAATTCAACCAAGACAAGACATATTATTAGACTGAACAGAGACGAGGTGATGAGAGCCAAGGTAATCTCACCAGAAACCAGATCAGAAAGTAGATCTTCTCGAGACAACATTAATTTGGATCAGAGTACCTGAACTACATTTTGTTTTGTTTTCTCTAGTATTTTAACTTTATATGTTGAAGACTACTCAGGTTATTAGCTTAATAATTTTTCCCATGTGCAGGGACATGTGCCATGCTTACATCCTTTAAAGACCAATGACCTGCGCTCTGGTTTCCTTTTGTTCAAGAGCTCGCTCTGTAACCTTAGGCTCAGAAGTCGAAAGCCTTACCCAGCTTTTCTTCTGTAAAATGAAGAGATTGAACTAGACGATCTCTAAAGGCCCTTTGGGCTCTAAAAGCCTGTAACTGTATAAAATTGAAGTAATAATATATCGTCTTCTCACCTCACAAGATCATGGCAAGGATCACATAGGAGAGCTGATGTGCTTGAAAATATATAAAGGGATATAGAAACCTAAATAGCAATAGCAGAACTGTGACTTAACCTTGGACTCTAGCAGTGAGGAGGTTAACAAGACTTGAAATGTCATTTGGTTTCATTATTTCCAAATGGTCTCCAGACTGATGCTTGTAATGTTGAATCAAAATTACCTTTTTTGCTTTCTAAAAAAAATACACATTCTTTTGGAGAGTTTAATTTAATTGGTTAGCCATGGAATCTGGGAACTATATTTACAAAATCACTTGCAATTAAAGATTCAGATTCTCTTTGTAAACACAGAATGTTTAGCTTCTCTTTCATTGCAACTTATGAATCCATTCTACAGTGAGGTATTGCATTATTTAAAAGTAGGTTATCATAATCACTTATTAGTATTTTAATATTCAGAGGCAGTGCTGGACAACTATTGAAGTTGGAAAACATGGGTTTAAATTATACTCTTTAACTTATTAACTGTGTAACTTTGAACAAATCACTTAACTTCTCTGAGCCTCAGTTTTCTCCTATTTTAAAGGATACAAACAATAGCCACCATCCATAGTGCTTTAATAATTAAAGAGATACTGCATGAGAAGAAAGTAATGAAATATGTCATGTTAGCTTGCCTTTCTCCTTTCTTGCCCTTCAAAGTATTGTAGCTGTGAGGATATTAATAAAACACAATGCTGCATAATAATCACATCACTATAATAGTAATCTCCAAGTTGTGTAGCAGGTGTCTAGATATCTTACCATCTGAACAGATGCCAATACATAACTTTGTTTACAGGTATCTCCTCCTTTCTCAGAGACTAAGAGCTTAGTGGGTGGCATCTGGGTGAGTAAAAATACCTTCTGTTATTGTTAGTTTGTTTTAAAATTTAGGAAGATATGCCTAAATGTATGTCTTGCAGGAATTTTGCCTTACTATTTAACTATATTTATTCATACACAGACATGTTTGCAAAAACAAGTATATTTTTCTACTGCAAATATCCTTTTCCATTTTCTACCATTCCAAATCTCTTAAGTAAATCCACTATTTACAATACAGCTGTTTTAATGACATGTTTATGAAAATACAGATCCTGATCACAGTTTCCCTATGGACTACCAAAGAGAATTTGAAACCCCGTTAGTAGTTGCAAGATGAAAGTCAAGTTCAAGTGTATA
Source organism: Symphalangus syndactylus (assembly GCF_028878055.3). Lineage (NCBI taxonomy): Eukaryota > Metazoa > Chordata > Mammalia > Primates > Hylobatidae > Symphalangus > Symphalangus syndactylus. The sequence goes on from NC_072433.2 coordinate 31,805,888, forward strand.
TCGAATTGTATCTAAGGAACTGAAACTGTTTTATAAACCCCAGTTAGACCTCACACCACCCCCATGAGGATGGAAAGAAGTATTATACACTCTTATGGAGACACAAACTTAAAACCCATTGAGAGGTTAATCACTTTGCATCAAAAGCCTTATAGCTGGTCTGTGATGGAGCGAGGAACAAAACAGAATTTCTTCCTAGGGAGCAACTTACCTTCTTTTATTTGCCTGATTACTAGAGTGTATGAAACTTCTGGAAAATTATGATGAATGTTCAAAAGAAACCCCTGAGAAAGGATTAGCGTTTGTTTCCCAGTTTAGAAAATGAGTGATTAGTTTTTCATGCAAAAGCAACAGCACCTTTTTTGTTTTGCTAAACACTTAGGTGGAAATGACCCCTTTGAGGAAGGAGAAAAGAGCAGAGCAATTCAGGAATTAGGATAGCAATTGGTAGAATATTTCTCTTTCTTTCTTCTTTCCTCCTCCTTGTACATAGCAACCTGCACAGATATTGCACGCTAGAGGGCACTTGAGGTAGAAGAAAAAAAGCCTCGACATCCACTCTAACAGGACTAGTTGCCTATGCAGGCGGGAGACAGCAGCCTAAAAGCAGTGCCCTGATTTCCACATGGCAGAGTCTTTAGCAAAAGAACAAACAAAAATCCTTAGTATTATCCAGCTTTGACTAATAAAAGAAGCCTGTTCACATTCTCAATAATTAATTTCCCTTCAATATCTTGTAACATTTGTCCACTGCATATATATGTGGTCTTCTCTCTAATAAGCAACTTGATAACTAACCACAACTATAAATTCCATTTTACACATATTAAGATAATTGTTTTGCCTTCACCTCCCCTCCTCCATACATCTGTATTCCCCTATACATCTGTAATGGTACATTAGTATAAGTGTGCAAATATCAAATAATGGTAATCTTCTAAGCCAAACTTAAAATTAAATTTAATTATTATATTTTAGTATTAAATACACTCTGTTATAACAAAGTAGTAGTATTTTAGGGAGTGGGGTACCTTTTTTACTCCTCTTTCTTCTTTTTTTATTCTTACTCTTTTTTCTTCTTTCTTCTTTTTACTTGGAACATATTGTGAACTATTTTTAATTTTTTCCTCCTTTTTGCTCCTAAGTTAAACAAGAGTGGTCTAGAATCTTAATCTAGTTGCTATTCTCCTACAGAAGAAAAAAAAAAAAGATAGAGAAAAACCAAAACACTAATATGCTAAGTGTGTAGTCCACAAAACCTGGACTGGCTTATCTGATAGCTTTCTACCAGTCCTCTTAAATCTATTTACTACCCCACCCACTGCCCGCCCGACCAAGTTTCTCTTCAGAAGCTGAATTGAAGCTTATCTCTTTTCTAGCACCTGGGAAGATGGAAGATAATACCATTTTGAAAACCTTCTCCAAAATGCTCTCAGCACAGATGTGGTTTTCAGAAAGTGTTTACACCTCCATTTACTGAAAATATAATGACAAGCTCAAGATTAGTAATTATAGTCAATATTCAGAGATACAGGCCTAATTTCAGGGACAGCTAAAACCAGCAAGCCAAGAAATGTAGAGCATCACAACTCTGAATAGCAAGCTCAATGATGATTTTATGCTAAGCATTCATAACTACTTCTAAATAAATTAATTTAGTTTTTCAAATCCCATACTAAACATTAGTGAGGTACTCAGACGATAAATTTAGTGTGCTTACATTTTTATTCTTCTTTTCAAATCTTGTTTTTTAATATAGTATTTTGTCTTAAAACAGAATATTCTGGGACAAAAACAGTAAATATTAATACAATACACTATTTTATTTTTTTCCTTCTCATCTTTATATATGTCACACGAGAAAGAAATTGCCTAAAGCAGTGTTCTCAGATGTTAGCAGGTAACAGAATCTCCTGGGACATTTGTTAAAACCCAGATTTCTGAGCCCCACTCAGATTCAGGGTCCAAGAATTTGCATTTCTAACAAATTTCCAGAGAATATTGAGGCAGGAGCTCGTCCAGGGATTGCAGGTTGAAAACCACTCGTCTAAAGGAATCCCCAGAATTGCTCACATTGGTTTAATGAGAGCGCCATCATATCTTCTCATAATCTTAGTAAGAGAATGGTTTAAAGCAAATTCATATACAAGCAAAAAAGCTGTCCTAAATTTACTTAAACATTTACAAACTTCTCAAAACTTTTTTTCTTTTTGAGACAGAGTCTCGCTCTGTCGCCCAGGCTGGAGTGGCTCACTGCAAGCTCCGCCTCCCAGGTTCACACCATTCTCCTGCCTCAGCCTCCCGAGTAGCTGGGACTACAGGCGCCCGCCACCACGCCTGGCTAATTTTTGTATTTTTAGTAGAGACGGGGTTTCACCTTGTTAGCCAGGATGGTCTCCATCTCCTGACCCTATGATCTGACCCCTCCACCTCCCAAAGTGCTGGGATTACAGGCGTGAGGCACCATGCCCAGGCTCAAAACTTCTCTCTTAATGTTTTTATTCTTATGACTTACACTTCAATATTGGAATCCAAAATAAAATTTAAGTTTCTTATGCTTAATGCCAGAGTTGTTATATATTACTTACCCTTGCCCCATACCTCAAATAAAGGGCATGGTTTCAGATATCTTCATCCTAATGAAACACAGGAGAGGGACCCTGCATTTCTGGAAAAATATTACATGGTAATTTGAGTTGTCATTTTTCATATGTCAGATTGTTGAGATTTTATTATAAATGATAATACCTGGCACCATAGATATCACATTACAAGCAATCCAATAAATCTAAAGGTTACCGGTAATCATAATACGGTAAATACATTTTGCTTTTAGTTTGTTTTAATTTTTAATTCTATCTTGATGAATGAAAACTACAAAAGATTGCATTTTAATACAGCAAATAATAGTTACGTTCCATTCTGTCATTTCCTGCTCCAACCAGAGAAGCTGGAGACCTCCTAACACTGTCTCCCTCTTCTTGAGCTCTGTTTCCTATGAACCATCTGATTCCCCACTCTGCAACTAGCTGGGCACTTGGTTTACTGTCTCCCTTGGTCAAAATTACGACAAAGTTTCCAGCCATAGTGAAAAAATAAAAGTATCTTTTACTGCATGGAGTCCCTCTCCATCTCATTCACTCTCTACAGCAGATTCCCCTGCAAAACTGCCTGCCTGTTACCGAGACCCAGGCTAGAGACATCCTGCCTCATTCTACTTTTTGCATTAGTCAGCCAAGGTTATTCTGAATGCAATCTTCTCTCCCTCCCCCCAACTCCTTCTCCAATTATACTCCTGCCCTATCAGATAATTCCTCACCCTTCCTCCCCCGCAATGCTCCACAACACATGCATTTCAGTTGCCATTCTAAAAAGCCTATGTACCACAGTCCTCTTCCCGCTGGAAGGCTGTAACCCTGGAGAGGATGTTGAAAAGAAAACACTTCCTTAAGGGGGTAGGCTCTCCCCATTGTGACATTACACTGCATCTTATTAAGAGTGGGTGGAATTGTTAAAGAGGTAAATGCCTTGTCTTTCAGCATCCCTGATTATTTTAGAAATATCCTTATAGGGCTTTTTAACATTATCCTAATCCTGTATCACACTGCTTAATCATCCAAACCTCTCTTAAGAATTAGTCAGGAAATTTCTATTGCAACGCTTTGAGCAGATATTAGCAGGTATAGATAGGGTTACCGTGAATTCCAGAGGACCAAAATTCAGGGAAGACAATGTATATAACTGCTGTAAGAGTAAATATGGACAAGATGAGTCAAAGCAAACTCTTCTTAACCCTAGATACCCAAAGCCATTGGATTCTGGCTCTCTTTAAAAGCCATTGGATTTTGACTATCTTTACTATGTCAGCATAGTTTGTTAAGAAAATGAGATTTGAGGATATTGTCTAACAATCTGGATTTTCTTTTTTTTGAGATGAGTTTGTTACTTGTGACAATCCCCAGCTTTCAGTAGCACATGAGTTTTTTTTAGTTCTCATAGATGTAAGAAGTTACCCCAAGGAAAGGTTCAAATTATTTGTTCAAAGTGAAAATGAATGTCTGAAATTAAGCACAACCCAAAATGTGATCTATTTCTTTGTCCACTTGGGACTGTCTGGTCTAGCAGCAGTTATAATTTGATTGAGCCTTGACTGCTGCTCCTTTTTCCAAGACAGAATTAGCCAATTCCAATACCCTGTAAGCAGACACAGTCTGAGAAGAGAACAAAGTTACTTAGCGACTGCCTGGGGGGAAATAATACCACCTGGTTCTCTTCACCTCTCCCTCTCTGAAATAATCCAGTAAGTCTCTTGCCTATGACAGCTAGAAAGTGAAACAAACAGATATTAGAGCTACAGTCAATATTCTTTTTCACATTTCACAATGGGTTGTTAGATGCAGCACACAAAAAATGTCAAATTTGCATAAATATCATAAGCATGTTGTGCCTATTTCCTCATTCTGTTCACTCTTTCTCATTAATTTCATTCAGACAATACAAGCTCTACAGACCGTGCGTCTGGTCCCCTGCACCCTTTCCCCCTTATGTTCTTGGCTCTGTCCCCAGATGGTAAAATCCACCCTCAGGCTCACGTCTAGTGCACACAGGGAAGGGACTAAATCGGGATCTCCTGTGGAGAGGAGGGGTTTTGTTTTGTTTTTTTTAGGTAAGAATTTATTTGTCTTATATTTAGCTAATTTTATTAGAAGATGATCACTGTGGCATCGTCTACATGTTAGCCCCAGTGTTGAAAAGAAAAGAAATCTGGACCTCCTGATTCATGATCCCTTTTACCCCAGGGTGGCCGTTTCTCAAGATCTGAGCGCAGCCTATCAGAAGACTTAAAGTGGCCACAGACAGGGCAGCTCTTGGTGGAGGCAGGAAAGCCGCAAGGATGGTACCTGAGAGGATATGAGGAGATCAGGGCACATTAAGAAGACCTAGAAATTCCTCCCCTATTTCCCAAGCAAATTCTGCTTTGCCTGCCCTCCTCCCCACAACCAATTACTGCGCGCCCCTCCTGGCTGCCCCTCTGCTGTCCCTCATCCCATTTTCGCAAAGGAGCACGGGGACATCAGGAATGCGCTCCACCACAGAACCGCGACACACAGCCTCTAAACCATAGCGCCTGAGTTGCAGGCAGGGGTCTTACAATCACCTACTCTGTACGCAAGAGGCCCTTGGAATAAAGAGGAGGTAAGCTGCCCACGCTCAACCCTTTGCCCTGTCACGTCCTCTTCCTCCTACGGAAAATAGCTGCGGGTCACTGAGACGCTTTTCAACATAACGCCAGCCCCAGAGCTCAGGTGAGACGTCTAGAGAGAAAGCTCACGGGTACCTCCTCCGCATGCTGTTATTATCTGCCAGCCCCCTTATCCAGGAGCTCGGCCCTCGGCGGGCTGCGCGCACCGCGCGGAAGGGCTCATCTTCACCCCGTGGCTCTGGCGGCAGAGACGCGCGGGGCGTGCTCGGGAGCGAGGAGCGAAAAGTTGTGCGACCACTTGGGAAGGGGGAAAGAGAGCGATCGAGCCAGCGCGCCAGAGCGAAGGGGGAAGGCGGGGAGGGGGCGGGAGGGGGGACTGCTTACATGAATTTCCAAGTGGTAGACCTGCCTCTGCGCTCTGCCCAATGAGATCCGTCAGGGGAGGCACCCGGCTCACTTTTCCACATCACTTCACAGTTACATTTGGCAGGCAGGCGGGCTCGCACGCCGGAGCGCTCAGCCCAGAATTAGTGGATTTATTTGGAATCTCCCTGCCTCCTCCAAGCTCCGCCGCCGCCGCCGGCTTGTGCATAGACGGTAGCGTCAAGACACCAGCTGCACTTTGGGCTGCGGACACCCAGAGCCCAGCGCTCCCGCCCCGCGTCTCCGCACCAAGCCCTGCAGCTCCGAGAGGCATGAACGGAATCCGAAGGCGCCTGCCCAGCGCCAGAGGACCGGTCGGCGCTTGCTGCCCTCGGGAGCTGACCCCGAGCCCCTCCAGCCATTTGTGAACCAGGAGGCTTGACATTCGCCAGCGCAGGGCCCCACAAGAGTAAGTGTTCCCCCAACCCACTCCCGTTTTTCTCTATGTCCCGACGATTCAGAAGGGACCGTTTCTTATAGGAATTCCCATGCCCCTTCGGACACCTTGCGCGCCTCTTGCCTCTCAGATGGTGGATGCGGGTTCCTAGCATAGGCTCTGGGCTAAGCTGTGTCTTTCGCGATATCCGTGGGTGATAACGTACGTACGCCTCAGGGTTTTGCCTGACTGTTTTTGCAAACTGCTTTGACAACAGATCCTAGAGAGTAGCAAGCTCCAGGCTGTGCCCCTCCAGCTTTCCTGCTGGTTTCCTTCCCTGCGGGGACTTGGCTATTTCGCCGCCTCCCAACGCAGGCAGGCGCAGCTGCAGCCGCGCGCCTTCACTGCGGGGTCCGTGCGGTGAATGGGAAGCACCTGCCGCCCGCTGTGCCGAAGGTGCAAGCGAGGAAAAAAAGAAGGCGAGGGGGCCCCAGTGCCCTATGGCTGGTTTTCTGCACCGCCTCATCTCCGAGGCGAGGGAGGGCGACCCCCGCTGCAGGGCTGCGGGCCAAGGCTCAGCTGCGAAAGCCCCAGCGAGAGGCTTTCCCACAAGTGGCAGCTCCAGCTCTGGGAGGCGCGGTGCCCGCTGCAAACTTGCGGGGCTCCGGAGTCGCCCCGCGGCTCTGCCCTCGCCAAGACGCTGCCCAACACCCCTGCAGGACCCCCAGGCAGTGTCTCCCCGGAGCTCGAGATTGCGCGCACCGAGGCCCCCTTAAGCCGGGGACTCCGTAGCCGCTCTCCTAGGGACCGCTGAGGCCAGAGCTGCGCTTTCTGTGATCTGACCGCTTCTCATCCGAGAGACTTTGGGGGGCTGGTCGCGCCCCTCGCAGGACCGGAGGGAAAAAGGCTCTTGCCTAGGTTCTGCCAGTACGTAACAGGTTCATAAGGGACCTACTCCCGTTCTCCCAGGCTCCAGCCAAGGCTGGGAAACGGTAAAAACGTGCTGCCGCCGACGCTGATGCCAACAGGTATCCACAATTTCCTCAGCTTATTCCTCCCAAACACCGGAGCCTTCCCCCACCCAGTCTGGCAGAATCCTCAAAGTTTCCTTGCGGTTAACCCTTCCCCCCGCAGGCACGGAGCCGGCGGCATGTCAAGGACTAGCCGTTTGCCTCCACCAGCGGAGATGGCAGCTGTTTGCTTGGGTTGCTAAATGTAAGAAATCAAACAACATTAATTGTTTATTGTTGCAAACGCACAACATTAGTCCGTAATGGAAAATCGGGCTGGCAGCTGCTCACTTCAGCACGAATTAAACGATAGAGCTTATCACCAAGATAGCGGGAGGGAGGAAAGGTCCTTTCAACTTTACCACCCTTTCCTGAAGATTCCACAAGAGTTTCCTCCTTAGGAGGCATGATTCGACCATCCCTTAGCGCGCCCGAGCTGCTAATCAGATCAGCTGCTTTCTTTCACCTGGCGTCGTGATATTTGGGGGCTGACAATGGGAACGAGGGGACGCTGGGGAAGGTAAGCGACAGTACTGTCCTCTCGCATCCGGCACCATCGCAAAGCAGATCCGAGGGATGGAGGTTGGCTTTTGAAGCGCCTGTCCTCTTTACAACACTCATGACAGCCATCTCAATGGTTAAAAACCCTCCTTGGGCTGTCACCTCCGGCTTCATTATAGGAGCTTTTCAACTGGAAAACTATATGTGGGAAAGATGTTTATGTAAGATTCGAAAGTGGGATTTTCCATCCATTCAGCCTCGCTGCTGCACCTCACTGCATGCAAAGTGAGCCCTGTCGTTCATGCTAAATACCACTAAAATCCGTGCCTAGATATTGCTTTGCATCAGCTGTGTCCAGTGTTGCAGGGATTTCTTCGTGTGCGTGTGTGAGTGTGTGTGTGTGTGTGTTCGAGAGAGAGAGAGAGAGAGATATGAGGTGGGGGCTGGGAGTGGGATTCTTCTACGGAGAGAAGTGGATGTTCTCTTAGGGTTACATTCTTTTTCCCTTAAAGGGAGTTCTCCATAATCATCATGTCCAGACATGTTTTTCCACTTCCCCAAGCTCTGTGGCTGGAATAAATTCTAGAGCTATCCCCCTTATTAAATAACAATTCTGATAATAATATTGTGTAATTCTGCTTTAGCAGATTTGAAGCTCGCTGTCACATAGTCATTTCATGCTGGAGCAGTCGCAGTATTTTAAATTGCCTTTGATTTTTTTTTTTTTCTGGACTCTGAAGAAGGCGAGGAGTTGAGGAAAATCCCTCTGAAAATAGAGAGGGGAGTCTTTCCAGCAGCTCCGGGGACTGCTTCATTCAGAGCCCTTCAGTGGCAGTTCACCTTCCTCATTCTGATCCCCACACTCCCCAAGTGAATGTCAAGTTATCCCCTGACCATCACAAATAGGCCAAATGTTTTAGGGACACTGGCTAATGTGCTCCGAAATTTGTGCTGTAATGCTGTCATTCAAACTTTTTAATCTATTCCTCCTGCAAATTGGTTCTTACATTACTAATTATTATTACTGTTAGAAATCGGTGCTTCTGCTTCATTATTTACAGTCTCTTAAAGCCTTCAAGATGGGTAAATCTCTACATTCAAGACTCTGTAACATTTCTTGGCTGCATTTCTGGTGTGTAGGATGCATTTCTTGAGTTCTTGAAGCTGCATGAATTTAGCTAAAAGAACAGAAAATTTGATAGCAGCCTTCACTAGAATAGCAGTTCCATTTGCCTGCTGTACACATATCAACTCTGAAGGGAAGGAATTCCTTACCCTGGAAAACAACTTTATTTGGGTATTATGTAGAACTGTGGTCAACACAGTATTCATTTACAGCCACCCCTCAATTAGCATTGAACACAATTTAAGTAGCCAATGGCAGCATGATCGATGTAAAACAAAACAAACAAACAGCCCAGGAAACATGCTCAGCCGGATGGAGAAGACCACTTGAGAAGGCCTTTGTAAAGACTGATGTGAATGTTCTCAAAGGTCTGATACTGCTTGTTAGTCAGGAGGAACAGATTGTTGGAACAAAGCAAAGAAACTCCAAAGAATCAGAATATAATGATTCTATTCGAGAAGTTGTACCTCTGGGCTTTGCTTTCCAGGTTCCTTTCATTGTTTATTGGTGAGGAAAAAGAACATGCACATATTAAAAAGTTCAAACCCACACTTCAACAGCTGTTCAGAAAACCTTATCCATGTAGGTACATTAGTGCTTTAAAGAAAAAAATGACAATCTTTGTTATTTTTCTACTCAAGGTGGCACACCTCACAGCTTTATCAACATTCCAATTTGAGCAGATTTTCCATGCAAAACCAAAGGCTTTCAATAGGTAAAGTGACATTCAATTTGTATTTCTAACCACAGTTTTCTGGTCCATCAGCAAACTTTTGTGTCTGGCAAATCAAGGGACAAGCATAATCGGAGAAGCCTTTCTATTATAGGTGCAATTTAAGGTCCAAAGACTTCTTTTTGAAAATATTCTGCTCGGTGGTGCTGCTGAAACTGGTTTCAGTCATTTTATATTTGTTACAAAGTTATTCAGTGTAGCTGGTGGAGAAAAACAATTTTCTTTTTGTTTTCAGCACTATTGGCATTCACAGAGGAAATGGTCTAACTTTGCTTTTTAATTTAGGAAAAATGTCCTAACTTTGATGTGTTATACACTTCTCAGAGTGGGGGGGTGTAGATTCGAAAAATGTCCTAACTTTGATGTGTTATACACTTCTCAGAGTGGGGGGGTGTAGATAAACCAATGATAATTCTTGTTGCTCTGTATTATGTACACACACACACACACGCACGCAAATAACACACACACACATACACAGCGTGCTTTTGAAAATGTGCCCAGATAACTAACTCATTTATTGGCTCAAGTCTGAGATTTTTATCATATTCCCTTTGCCATTTCATCTGCCTTAGATTATTTGATTTGCCTTTCTGGCTACTCTGATTTGTATATTGATCAGTCTTTCAAAAAATGTTATCTGTGGTGCTGGGAATTCCCCTCCAGTATCCAATACACGTATATTTATGAAATAGAACAATTTTTTGATGGACAAAGGCCATCATCCGATTTAGCAGGGCTTAATTAACCAAAGGGCTATTAGTGCTTTCTCATTTCATTCTTACAGAAAGTTGTGATGCTAATCTATTTCTGCTGAACTGTTGGTTCCTGTCTCTGGAACCTGCTTTAGATGTAACCATGAAGAGAAAATTAGTTGAACCTGGCAACTTCAAACGGTCAGAAAAGAAATAAGTTCAAGGGATGCCATTTAGCTTCTTCTACCATATGTTGCCGCTAACTAAATCTCTGTTGCTTCTTCATGGCAAAGCACTGGGGCCAATACTGTTTCTTTTTCTTATCAAGTTTTAAGCTTTATTTCCTGGGTTTTAAATGTCAGGTGCTATTCCCTATCATAAACAATATCCATCCTCTTGCTTAGATGTCTTGTGTGTGTGTGTGTGTGTGTGTGTGTGTGTGTGTGTGTGTGTAAGTTCTCTTAGTAGGTAGAGGTATACAGATGTGATTTTCTGTATCTCTTTGGAAAGTAACATAAATGAATAACATTTATATGTGGAACCTTCAAACAGTTTTCTTTCTCTGCCTCCACTGCTAAAGACACTTGCAAATGCTAGAACGATGGATGGTTCAGGGCTAAGCACAGAGTTAGTGTTCAGTAAACATTTATTTAATGCAGTAACAAGTTAGCAAAGACCCTGCACCCAGTACTAGTATATTTTCATTAAAAGAAAGAGATATAATCATATCCAAAGTTCAATATTGTGACTCATCTACCACAATTTTCTCTACAGAAATTTCATAAGTCCTCCTAAGTCTATTTTTAGTCACAGCTTTTCTCATTTTTTAAAATCAATTTTACTCATGTTCCATAAAGCATATTTTTGTTCCCTCACAATCATCTTTTAAATGATATGGAAATATATAAAATGACATAATTCAGCTTTGTAAAAATGAGAATGCCTCCAAGACTAGACTTGCATCAAAGAATGCTATTAAACTATATTTGATGCAAAGTTATATTTTATTGGCAAAAAAATGCACTAATTGTGGAGTTGCTGCATGGGTGACTCAATGTCTGTACATTGTTGAGAATGTATAAAAAATAATTGAGGATCAATTTACTTCCTCTCTCCTTCTTTTTCTTTAGTATATTTTTGTATTTGAATTGAACAGTTTACCCCCATGTGAATTGCAACTATGGGCGTTTTCAAAGACAATTCCATACTCTTCTGTATTAATCAACAGGATACCTGGCCCTCACATATACACACAGGGAAAAATAGTTCGCCATGATAAGGTACTTTTGTGGATGTGTTTATTGATATTTTAGGCATATTGAAGATATTACAAAGGAATATTAAATGGAATCCCCTTAATCTTTTTTATGTACATCAAGTGAAAATATTACAGTATATTTATGTTCCATTTGCAATCAGAACAATATTTTCCATGCCTTTTTTCTCTCTAGATAGATTAATGAATAAAATATGATTATTTGATTCTAGATGTGACACAAATGATACAAAATAAGTAGATGGAGGAATGGTATAAATATCATAAGGGAATTATTTCCTTTTTACGTAAGAAGATTCATCTCCAAAATTTGATTTAAGAAGCACAAAGGCACAATTTCTTCTTTATTAGTCTGTTGCTGGTTGAGCTTTATAAACAGAATTTACATTTGTTTCTAACTATTCCCGTCTTCAACATGGGGATGCTCAGCAAAATGAAAAAAACAAAAAAACAAAAAAACAATTAATTCATACTTATTTTTATCAGAGTGGTAAAACACACATCTTCTCTTGCCTTTGAGTGTCGCTAAACTATAGTAGCTGAAGATTGTATACGTATTTTGGAATCTGCATAAGCAACTCCCTTAATTTTCATAAATTATACATTCTGGGTCATAACTCAATAGTACTTTTATCAAATAATTGCTTGCTGTCTATCTGACTCTCTACTCATCCATCACCTGTGTCCGTAGTTCACGTTAAGTGTCAGTGAATGGTTATTAAGCTATAAAGTTTTAGAAACATGGAAGAGTGACAGTAAGGTGCACTTGTAAGCATGGTTACTACACAGTGTAATCTAATTGGCAGAATCTGGATGACTTATACTGGGATCGTTGGCTGCATTTCAATTTCAGTGTAAGAGACTCTGAAGCCCCCATTACGTGATATAAGTGATTTTAACCATTTCCACATTTCTTAAGTGAGAAGAGAAATCTAATTTCTGTCATCAGTAGTGCTAAAGTTTCTTGAAATAAATAGAAAAAGTTAGTTGCAATCTCTGATGAGCATTATCTTCTCTGAGCTCTCTTTTAAGTAGTATATAGCTATCACCTTGGATTCATCTTGGAATTAGTAGAGACTTTCCACTTGTGCTGTCCTCATAGGAATGTAGATGATTATGAAGTGCAATGGAATTTATCTTGTAAAAGAGATGTACCAGGCAATGTTTTTTAATAAGCGGCTACAGTTTGATTGAAAGAGAATAGCTCACTCATGAACAGGTAGTGCTTGCACTCTGTCCTCTTGGCACAAAATAGTGATGGACAATGTCATGTCTTCTATGGGAAGGAAAGATGTGGTCGGTTCTGGACAGTAAAAATGCAGCCCTTCCGAGACTTAATAAAACTACTTGAAGTCATTGCTTTAATTGTATGTTAGTTGTGGAGAGGGAAAGCTATTTCTAAAATGCTATTTCATTTATACCCACCCTGGTTCATGCCATTTTTGTTTTACAAATCAAGAGTTTAAAAAAGTTATTTTACTTATTACCTGTCTACATAGAACATTGGAATTTTCCCCACTGAAGTACATACACAGCATCAGATTGCAATAAAATAATTTTTAAAAATCAGTAAATATTTTCGGTTAAGCACTCCAAACATTCAGCAAATAGTTACTATAATTGCTACATTGACAAAGAGTTTAAATTACCTTATTTATTTCTTCCTTAATCTTTCAAAGTAGGTAGTATTAAACACAGAGCATCAGTTTCTTCACGTGCCACAAATATGATAAACGTGCCCAGGTGACTTATTTCATGAACGATAGAGCTGTGATTCAGACTACTTCTATCTGACTCCAGAGTCAATGCTCTAAACAGCTATCTCATGGGGCTTTCACAGTTCGGCTGAATTACAAGGTTGATAAGAATAAGGTTGATTCTGATTGATTGCTATGATTTAAAGGACCTGCACAAAATGTTGTCACTCAGTAGGTCTCTGGCTATTAAATTCTGAACATGTGATTTAAAGACTGCAAAGGATGTGACTTTAAAGAAGGCGGGATTTAGATTAGACTCGAGAGATGACTTTCTGGCACCACTGTGTCTGTAACTGGCAAGGGAGTTCTGGGACTGATACTCATTTTTTTTTAGGATGATCTTGATACTGGTTTGCCTTTAAAAAGCCCAACAGAAGAAAATTATTCTTAATATCTTAACTAAACTGATGATTCCAAGAAAGTTTTCTAGGTAAAGGTCTAGTTCTAGAACACTAGAGAAGAGATCTTATTTCGACTTTATTGTCTATGTCACTGGCTTAGTCACCCCATTCTGAAATTTCTATAACAGAAAAATTTCTACGTGAAGAATAAACTTGTGACTCTACCTTGGGAAAGAAGGAAGAGGAGAGGCATTTATTTATTGATTTTTGCAAAGGAAACCAGCAATTGTAGAGCTTAAAGAAAACAAAAACTTAAGGTAGAGAGGAGTAGCATGGCAATAACGAGCAAAAAGTGGATTTGAGGCCAGTCGCGGTGGCTCATGCTTGTAATCCCAGCACTTTGAAAGGCTGAGGCAGGTGGGTCACTTGAGTTCAGGAGTTCGAGACCAGCCTGGCCAGCATGGTGGAACCCCATCTTTACCACAAATACAAAAAAAAATTAGCCGGGCGTTGTGGCAGGTGCCTGTAATCCCAGCTACTCAGGAGGCTGAGGCAGGAGAATTGCTTGAATCCAGGAGGCAGAGGTTGCAGTGAGCCGAGATCATGCCATTGCACTCCAGCCTGGGCAACAAGAGTGAAACTTCAACTAAAAAATAAAATGAATTTGACAGATACTATTCTGGATGGCAAAACAAGCAAACAATATGCTTTTGGACAGATTGACATCTGGATAAATATGTGGTCTGATGCCAAAAAGAATGACCAGAAGGGTTGTGGGTGAGTGAAGGATACACAAAATAATATGTGCATGTGTATGTGTGTGTGTGTGTGTGTGTGTGTTTACATAAACAATTTCAGAATATGTTTCTGCCAAGGGAATCTGGTTAGAGAATTCTGAAGGGTTTAGGAAAGGTGATCTTCTTGTATTATTTATATTTGAATAAATGCAAGTGTATTTCCTCTCTAAAATCCAAAGGCTTTTTCTACCTGCTCAGCCCCAGTCAGCCAGGGCTTGGGTGAATTGCTCTGGGTCACACACTGAATCGCCATCCCCTGCTTTCGTGAAATACCACTTTGAATTCAATGTACATTTACCTGTTTTGAAACAGGCTGCTAATGGCTCTAAATTCAAGGTCAGAAACATTTTTAATAGAAACTCACTGGTTCTCTGTGTCATTTTTGCTTTCATGAAATATTGTGGCTGCTAAGCCTAGTGGATAATAAAAGCATAGTTTCCTGTCAACCACAATAATCTGCTGGATTGAATCCTGAAGTGTCTGTAAAAGCCTGTTTTGGTTTTAGACTTCATCTATCAGTGTGTTGTTCATCATTTTGAACTTTAATCCACATTATTTACAAAATGGATGGTGTAATATGTTTTTGCATAATGACACATATCTGTGACTTGACTGAGTTCATGTTAAAATAATGTTGGAATCAGCAGAGTGAAAATCAGGCTGTAATTAGAACTATCTCTGAAATGTAAGTATGAATGAAAAGTCAGATTATAAGTATTTTACCCAGGAAAATATATCATCATATGGGGGAATTCTAAAGACTTTCATATATGTAAGAATTCCAGAGAAACTGTAAAATCTCTTCATCTCACTATCTGGGTGTAAATCAATGCAACAGCATTATAATAAAATAGATTGCTTGGTCAGACACACATACTGTGGTTGGAAAATGTAAAAATAAATTGATTTTTTTACCTCAGCTTTACAACCTTGCTCAATTTCTTCTTCTTTGCATAAAGTTAAGCAGTTTGTGTATGCAGCTACTATTCACAGTATTTATTAATACTGATAACACTGACATAAGACTCAGTTGCATCTCAAAAGTTTCTACAAAGCCATTCTCTGATGTTCTAAGAGGACCATGTTAGTCTGCCCATGGCAGAGGTACTAGCATACAAATAGTGTGGTTCCAAGTGTCACAGCAGAGTCCCATTTCTCTCGAATTAGCAGGATTGCCTTGAAGACCGTCTCAACACTCCCTGATAGCATGCATGTGCCTGTGAACACACCAGTTAGCAATTTTCCCACTGCCTCACATAAAATAGATATGCGAGGAGAGGAAAGTATTATCACATCATATAAAATTCCATATATTCATACACCCTAGTTCAAGGTTTCCCCAAATCTATGTGTTCAGTCCTTTATTCACAGTGGTGGTTAAGTAGTTCATGGCATGACATTCAATGACATGAGGAAGTGACTCGTCCACCACACCATTGAGTCCTTTAGGTTATCTCGAGGAGGTCTGAGCTGGGAGCTGGTCTTCTTTAGAACTACTTGCTTCAGAAAGTGTGGTTTTCAAATCAGTAAGTAGCATCAGCACTGCAGGAAGGTTATAAGAAATGCAGAATCTCAAATCCCACACTAACCTAAGTGATTCATAATCTGTGTTTAAACAAGATTTCCACGTAATTTGGATACATATTAATATTTGAGAAGCACCCCACTACAGGTGTGCTAGCATTGGCTCTTTACTGGGTTTTAACAGAGTTGATGGTTAAATTTTCAGTAATTTTCAGAACTGGTTAATGGTCAATTGGAAGCTTAAAATTGGTCATGGTGGAAGTATTTATACAATGAAAATCAGAAAACATTACAAATCAGAATTTTTTCTTTCAAACAGCCACTTATTAAATATTAACCAGTCTGCCTCTAACTATTGCTGGTCTTTCTTTTTAGCAAATAGTGAGATGACCTCATGCTTTTAACAGTGTCTAGTTTAGTAAAAACGAAACATTACTTAAAATGCTAATCTCCCTGTACTTTAATTTGGTTATCTCTACAATGAGAATGAAGATAATAAAGTAATAATAATATTATATTATAGAGTAATTTTGAAGAATAGATATGAATCTATATGTATATATCTGTGTATGTATAGTTCTTTATGATTTAATATTATCTGAGTACTTTCTAAGTGTTTGCTATTAACCTCATATTTAAAGTTATATTCCATTATGGCAAATAATATTAGCTTTCCATTTAAAAATAAATATTTCAAAAACTGAGCCTATTTCAATAAAATTTAAAGTAATAATACAGATGATTCAAGAATTTGGCAAAATCTAAGAGACGGCATATAAGTGTTTCAGTCTCTAGGGCTATACCATTGACTTCAGGGTATTGGCCATCTCACCCCCAGAAATCCCTGAAAACTGGGAAGTTGCACGGGAATAGCACTCAGTTGCCCCTCACACCCTCTCTGTGGTGTATGGCTAGAACTTTGGAGAAATCAAACATGCTCTTCTCTTCACAAAGAACTGGCAGAGGAAAGGGCTACATATTAACATGTACTCTGTAGAGACCATCATTATTATGAATTTGATGGGTAGGAAAAAAGATGGAATGACCATGGACTGGGTGATTCTGCAAATAATAATTTGAAAATTACCTTAGATGCTGATTCATTCAGAGATCCCAGATTAGTTGGTGGTCTTGTTTGTATCCATTGGTTGACTGAAATGTTCTTTCACTTATACCCCTTTCTCAGTTGGTTAATTCTATTTCAACATTTAAATGGCATCCCCTCTAGGAAACCTTCTTTAATGCTGCCAACATGAGTGGCTTACCCATCACTCCGTATTTCTTTTAAACCTTCTAAGACTACGTTTCAGTGAATTGATTATGTATTTCTTTATCTTTGCCAAACAGATTCTTTGCTTCCTGAAGAGAGGAGTTCTGACCCATTTGCCTTTCTCTCCCCAGTACCTGAACATACAGTATATGCTCATGAAATATTTCTACAGTGAGAGGAAGGGTCTTATTCAAAAAGAATTTCGAAATTACATTACTTAGGTTCAAATAATGGTTATCTATTTACTTAGAGGTGCTCCTTGAGTAAATCATTTCATTATTCTCTGCCTCAGTTTTGAACACAACAAGGCAAGGCATTATATGCTTTATCTAACAGTAAGATATTGTGTTAGTGGATACTATTTGTGACTACACACGTATCCCCTTTTTAATTAACCTACTCATTCTGACTAGTCAAGCTATGCCATTGTATAACATTGGTCCAGAGTCTATTATCATTTTTTAACTTATTCTGGTGAGTTCAGGTAGAGGGAACTCACTGCAATCGATGCTGCAGTCCATCCAACATACCACAGTCTATCCTCATTGCCGCTTAGTGGTTTCCATGAAAGTGTCTATTATGAATTTAAATTGAGATGAAATTTTCTTATCCCAGAGTCATTAGCAACAAAGCAGATGCCAGAGTATACTTGCAGAGTGTCTGGCAAAATTTTAAAGAACTGTGCATGCTAGTCTATCCTATCTGACGTACCGAGAGTATCTCCTTTAGTCCTCAAAACCAACCTGTCAGGTCAGTATTATTATCATCGTTTCATTGCTGTTGTTATTAATTATCCCTCCCTCCGCTGTTATACAACTGGTCAGTATAAGAATTAGAATTCAAACCCCAAGCAGGCTGACACTAGAGGTCATTCTCACAACCATCTCATTGTTCTGCTATTGTAGAACCCAGGCCGACCAGGTACAGTGGCTCATGCCTGTAATCCCAGTTGTTTGGGAGGCTGGAGTGAGAAGATCACTTGAGGTGAGGAGTTCCAGATCAAGATCAACCCCTCCCCCATTTCTAAAAATAATAGTAATAATAAAATTAGCCAGGCATGGTGGTGCACACCCAGCTACTCTGGAGGCTGAGGCAAGAGGATCACTTGAGCCCATAAATATGAGCCTGAGTAAACAAATAAACAAGAAACGTATGCCTTTGGAGAATAACATACATGGCTTTTGCACGTTCAAGTATGGTCTATCATGGAGTAGGGGAGAACTGGAAACAGTAAGTCCCTTTTCTCTGAGAAGTGTTTAGGCTGAGGCTCCATGACTAGAATGGATCTCACCATGTGTGTTAAATAGCACAGGTCTTTCCCCTCTAGCACCATCCTCATTCTCCACCATAAGGAAGATCTTTGAGCACCTTTTTGACACCCTCATACTTTACCAACTTTTACTGCAGAGGTTACATAGCTTCACTCTGCTCATTCATTTGTCTTTTTTTCTCAAAGCCTCTCTAGGGCAGGAATCCTGTCATCACCACACATCTAGCCCAGGATAACCACATGGATTCCAGTTTACCGAGTATTTCCCACGATCTGGCTTGTTTACATGTGTCTTATTTCTGAACCACACTACTGTCCCGTTAGGTAGGAATTATTATTAGTGCCACTTTGCAGAAGAAAAGACTGAAGCTCAGAAAACTTGAATATCGTGTCCATCATTACAGAGACAGCAAGCAAGGTGAGCTGGGATCCAAACCCGGGTGTATCTGTTTCCAGAACAGACAGTCCTCGGCACGCACAAGACGCCTTTAGCACCAACTTCTCCCTCAGGTCTAGAGAGAGCACAGCATGGGTGTGCTGTAAATGCTGTTAAAATAATAAGTGGCTTGACCATTCAGAAAGATACAAATATTTGGGGGTTTCTTTATGGGGGCTTTTTGAGTTTTGTTTAGTTTAAGTTTTGAAGCCTGCCAAGGTCTGCTCACACACTGGGATGAGAGAAAGACTTAAGGGGAATCTGTTTTAAGGGGAAGATTTTCTGCAATTCCAGGGTAAGGAGGAAACTTTGTTCTGGACTCCGTTTTCTCTGTATTGGCTCCCCATTGAAAGCTGTTTTTTTTTTCTTCCATTTCCAAAGCAACTGCTGCTTGCCGTGGCTCCTCTACACTCATCAGGTTGAGACCTTTTGAATTATAGAGTCCCAGTGATTGAGCTGAGCCCAGGCAAAGAACGACAAGCAGGGTGATTCTACCGGCCATCTTGTTAGATCAGATACCGCCTATATTTGCAGTACAATCTGGGTCTGCCCCTTTCAGCTGGCTTCAGTAACGCCACTCACCAGCCCAGCTGATGTTAATGACCTTCTAGCTTTCTTATTCTGAGCCAGAATGGAACCAGAGACCTAGAGGTGAAAGGTTTCCTCCCCTTTTATGAATTCCCTGAGCCACACTGTCCCCGAGGGTGTCCTGAGAAATTACTTTCCCATTTAGTCTAATTCAGCAAAGCTTCTCTCTTGGATCTGCAGTGAACATTATTTCTTTAAAAACATTTTTTGAGAGGGAAGAAACACATTTTGCCACGCTGAGGGTAAGCAAAAAATGTATCTGACGCCTCAGGTAATGGGGATTTTTTTGGGCCCTTGCCTTCTGAATCTCTTCAATTGAACATTACATTTGTTACCATATTTTATTCCCAAGGGAGCTTTCCATAATTTAAATCTCCTTTTTAACTGTACATTTAGAATGGGGACCCTGACACTATCCTGATTATACCATACAAGCTGGACAATACAGAATTTTTCTCTGGGAGCATTCTAATTTTATTCACTCCTTATTAACATCCTGGTGTGTCCGGAATTGGTGGGTTCTTGGTCTCACTGACTTCAAGCATGAAGCCGCGGACCCTCGCGGTGAGTGTTACAGTTCTAAAGGCGGCGTGTCCGGAGTTTGTTCCTTCTTATGTTCGGATGTGTTCGGAGTTTCTTCCTTCTGGTAGGTTCATGGTCTGGCTGGCTCAGGAGGGAAGCTGCAGACCTTCGCAGTGAGTGTTACAGCTCTTAAGGCGGCACGTCTGGAATTGTTCGTTCCTCCCGGTGGGCTCGTGGTCTCGCTGGCTTCAAGAGTGAAGCTGCAGACCTTCGCGGTGAGTGTTACAGCTCATAAAAGCAGTGTGGACCCGAAGAGTGAGCAGTAGCAAGATTTATTGTAAAGAGCAAACGAACAAAGCTGCCACAGTGTGGAAAGGGACTGGAGCGAGTTGCCGCTGCTAGTTCGGGCAGCCTGCTTTTATTCTCTTTTCTGGCCCCACCCACGTCCTGCTGATTGGTAGAGCCCGGGGCGGGGGGGGGGGTCTGTTCTGACAGGGCGCTGATTGGTGCGTTTGCCATCCCTGAGCTAGACATCAAAGTTCTCCACGTCCCCATCAGATCAGTTAGATACAGAGTGTTGATTGGTGCACTCACAAACCTCAAGCTAGACACAGGGTGCTGATTGGTGTGTTTACAAACCTTGAGCTAGACATAAAGCTTCTCCAAGGCCCCACCAGAGGAGCTAGATACAGAGTGTCGATTGGTGCATTCACAGAACCTGAGCTAGACACAGGGTGCTGATTGGTGTATTTACAATCCCTGAGCTAGAAGTAAAGGTTCTCCACGTCTCCACCAGACTTAGGAGCTTAGCTGGCTTCACCCAGTAGATCCTGCACCAGGGCTGCAGGTGGAGCTGCCTGCCAGTCCTGCGCCGTGCGCTCGCACTCCTCAGCCCTTGGGTGGTCGATGGGACTGGGCGCTGTGGAGCAGGGGATGGTGCTCGTCGGGGAGGCTCGGCCGCACAGGAGCCCGTGGAGGGGGTGGGAGGCTCAGGCATGGCGGGCTGCAGGTCCCAAGCCCTGCCCCGCGGGAAGGCAGCTAAGGTCCGGTGAGAAATCGAGCGCAGTGCCGGTGGGTCGGCACTGCTGGGGGACCCAGTACACTCTCCGCAGCCGCTGGCCTGGGTGCTAAGCCCCTCATTGCCCAGGGCCGGCAGGGCCAGCTGGCTGCTCCGAGTGAGGGGCCCGCCAAGCCCACGCCCACCCGGAACTCCAGCCGGCCCGTAAGCGCGCGCGCAGCCCCGGCTCCCGCTCGCGCCTCTCCCTCCACACTCCCTGCAAGCTGAGGGAGCAGGCTCCTGCCTTGGCCAGCCCAGAAAAGGGATCCCACAGTGCAGCGGTGGGCTGAAGGGCTCCTCAAGTGCCGCCAAAGTGGGAGCCCAGGCAGAGGAGGCGCCGAGAGCGATTGAGGCCTGTGAGGACTGCCAGCATGCTGTCACCTCTCACTGGCAGAGGATTGCATTCTGCATCCTGAAATGGGCAATCCCTTCTGATGAATCCTGGAAGCTAAGATTGTAAAAATTTGGGTAAATTCCCCTTCCCATTCTCATTTGTATTTTTTTAATGTTGTTAGTTCGAAGCTAGTTATTTCATGGAGTTTAGCATAAAAGGAACTAAAATGTGTCTTTTAAACAGGTAAAAAAAAAAAAAAAAGAGAAAAGAATAAAAGGCCTACAGTGTGTTCGACCAGTGGGCTGTGTTAGCATACACCCCGAAGTGTTAAAAAAGAATGGAAGAAAGAGAGAGGAAGGGATGGAGAGAGGAGGAAAGTCAAGAGGAAGAAAAGAACGAAGAGAGGGAGATGGGAAAGAAAGAAGCAAGGAGGAAAAAGAGAACTTCTATTACGCAAACCAGTTTCTGATAGGTCACATAGCTACGAATGAAAACTAAAATCTAAATAAAGCTTAAAAATTAAAGGACTTACTAGCCTACTTATTCTAATTCTTCAGATCCACTTTCTTAACTCTTGAGTTTGAGAAGTGCCTACTATTGTTCACTTTAGGTGCTTTTGAAAAGCAGTGATTTTATTTGAAAACCGGTTTGAGTAGACCCTTATCTTTCTTCCTCCTTGTTTTTGCAGGAAATTTCAATGAAAAGAAAAGCCAATGGATTGTGGTCTTAGAAAAGCTGCTTAGATGATGTCTGTTTCCCGTGCTATAGACACGTGGCAGAGCTGTAAGTAAATGCTCGGCACTGCATGATGAATTGGATGGCTGCAGACCGGAGACAAAAAAAATAATTGTCTCATTTTCGTGGTGATTTGCTTAACTGGTGGGACCATGCCAGAACGGCTAGCGGAAATGCTCTTGGATCTCTGGACTCCATTAATAATATTATGGATTACTCTTCCCCCTTGCATTTACATGGCTCCGATGAATCAGTCTCAAGTTTTAATGAGTGGATCCCCTTTGGAACTAAACAGTCTGGGTGAAGAACAGCGAATTTTGAACCGCTCCAAAAGAGGCTGGGTTTGGAATCAAATGTTTGTCCTGGAAGAATTTTCTGGACCTGAACCGATTCTTGTTGGCCGGGTAAGCTTTGTTTTTAAGATCTCAATTTCAGGGTCTGTTAGTGGTCTTAAGATGTTTAATACCAGACTCTTTTTAGTTGTGGCCACCATTAGCTGTAAATTGTTCAAGCCAGATGGTTAGTGAGTTTACCTGTCGTTCTTTTAGGAATACGATTAATCCCAAGGTAACAGTTTTAAATGGTCTTGTAGGGAAAGCTTCTCCTACCACCTCTTCCACCCGGCTATCAATAAAATATAACACTGCTTATATAATGCATAAACAAATAAAGTTTTCTTTCTCATTCACACGAGAGAGATCTCATGCCAAACGTTTTCTCTAGTTTATAGTACTTGGAAGAGATATGCATCTTTTCTCAGTTTGAATTCCTACCACTTCAATTCCTGAGAATTTATTTTGTTTTATTTTATTTTAAGGCCATGCAGATATCTCTAATTGCAGGTAGATATTTATCTTTTTTGTTTTATCATCTGCTTTTTCAGTAATTAACCTAGGATGGAGAAAAGGAAGTTCTTAAAGTGGTTGCTTAACTGTGCATTGTACCATTTGAAAAACTTTGCAATAGGAAACTAGTTCATCCATTGTCAGGTGAAATCAAATGTACAGAATCAAAATTTTTGTTTAGTGGAGTGTGTGTGTGTGTCTGTGTGTGTGCGCGCTCGTGTGTGTTAGACTGGGCTTACATTTGTTTTGCTGTTGTTGGCAGGTTAGACAAATGTTCTTTGTGTAGACATGGGCTGCCTGCTTTCCAAAATCACACTGTGGGTTGTTGGAGACTACACGTGTTTATTCCTCAGAACTGTTCATAAGCTCCTTTTAATTTTGATGCACATCTTCATGTAGGTATAATTCCAGTTATGAGCCTGCCAATGATTGATTTTCTTGATAAGTTTTAGAAGTGAATCAGGCCAATGTTATTCACTTCCCAAATGCAATGATTTAAAAGAAAAATAGGAGGAGAATTAAATGCTGATCTTCAGGACTTAACTCTTTGTGTTTCACTGGGAACTTCTGATTGCATTACTGCTTTTACCCTATTGTCTTGCAAAAGAAATTGAGCCTCCCCAAGGATTATGTTTCTCATTTCATATGGTTCTACTTGGATGAAGAAAGCCTGCATAAGGAGATATCAGGAATCATTACATGGATATTTATTGAGCCTTTCCTATGTGCCAGATGCTCTATTAGGCACAGGAGGCATATCAATGAACAAAACAGTGATCTCTGCCTTTAAGGAACTTATATTTTGGGCAATACTGAGTGTTTATTGTCTGTTGAACACTATTATGAAAGCACTTTGTGGGCACCAACCTTTTTGATTCGAACAATAGCCCCCCTTCAGTATATGCATATGTATGTTCATTTGCATGTATGGATACAAATATATATTTATAAAACAAGTCTGCACTCCCTTTTTCGTAAGTTCAAAATATAAAATCTGAAAGATTTTTTTGTATCCTTGATACAAACTCAGGGAGCAGAACCGACTTGAGGCTATTATAGTCGTAATGCGTAATTATGACTGTTCATATATTTTGCCGCAAAAATGTCAATGTGTTTGATTACAGGGTGCTGCCCCAGACCCTGCTGAGGGTGTTACTTACCATATTGTTTATATACCTTAATGTTTCTGAAGTATGAAAAGTTTTGAATTCCAAGATACATCTGGCCCCATGGGTTTTGGATATGAGCTTCTTTTTTTTTTTTTTTTTTTTGAGACCGGGTCTCGCTCTGTCGCCCAGGCTGGAGTGCAGTGGCGCGATCTCGGCTCACTGCAAGCTCCGCCTCCCGGGTTCACGCCATTCTCCTGCCTCAGCCTCTCCGAGTAGCTGGGACTACAGGCGCCCGCCACCATGCCCGGCTAATTTTTTGTATTTTTAGTAGAGACGGGGTTTCACCGTGGTCTCGATCTCCTGACCTCGTGATCTGCCCGCCTCAGCCTCCCAAAGTGCAGGGATTACAAGCGTGAGCCACCGCGCCCGGCGGATATGAGCTTCTTTACCAGCATTATCTTATCTTTTTTGTAGGTACAAAAGTGAGGTTTAGGTGGATTAATAAACCAAACCAAGATCACAGAGCTGGTAAATTATCTGCCTGAGTTTGAATCCTGTTGGAAATTCCAATGGCCATTATTTCACCCACTATACCTTATTACATATTAGGAACCAGCTACCTGGAGTTTAAACTGTAATTTACACTTACGAGTTATTGAGTAAAGAATGTAAGGTCTTTAAATGCCTACTTCTGGATATTCAGAACTTCTTTAATCAGCCCTAAGGCAAGACGTTCTCATACCATATGAAATTCTGGGAATACATGCATATTTACATAGTGGACGCTTTGTTTCCTGCTTTTCTTAGTTATCTTTTTATGAAGGTATATCACTCTGACTGTGTCTTGCATAATGTAAATAACAAAACATGCTATGCCCAGGAGAACATTTCATTTTTATCTGGGTAGAAAAAGTAATTAACGTGGGGTTGCCTTGGACTCAGAATCCGATAACTGATTTCATCTCCATTCCTTACATGAAGTAATAGAGATAGAGGTAAACAACCAGGCATTCAGCATCTTCTTGTGACTTATTGACCCGTGAGACGTTCATGCTTCTCTGAATGACAGAAATGTTGCCAGTGAATCCTAGGATTTTGAAATAGCCAAAATGCTTTTGAGTCTTAGTGATGGTTTTTATCTAGCCTTTTCACGGCTTCCTACCATGACCAATTCCCAAACAATTGTAAAGTCAGAGTTTATTTTCTGGAAAACTTTTCTGCGAACATTTCCCATCATACCTATTTCCCTTTAAAGAAAAATGCTCCTAAATTATGACACTGTAGCCTTGGAGGATCTTGGGTTGTAGCGTAGCCAAAAATACATTTCAGGTGACTGCTTCAGATTATGAATCAGGCTGAGTGCGAAGATGATCTGTATCGGGGTGCCTACCGGTGCTTTACAGTGTTTTACCTCTGTGCACACTCTTCCACATCCGACTCTTTAAACCACTTCACCTCCCAGCTTCTCCCCAGGAACCGGCTGAGAAGCATTACTTACTTATGAGCACACCTGCTCTTTGAAAGGCCCTCCTGCAAGTCACCATGGCGGGGCCTGTGACCTAGCAGGCTGAGTTCAAGCTCAAGGGCAGAGCTAGTTTTTGAGTGATAGGTTCTTCAGAGCTTCACGTATAACCTTACAGCATCCATCATCTGTTTTTAGTATATTGGTAGGCAGCTGGATGCTGAGAAAGCTCCTTAGCATCAGAGATGTACTCTCTCGAGGTTTGAATATGGGCTTGGCCACTTTCTGGGTGTTAACCCTGAGAAGGTTACTGAAGTTTTTCAAGGATTTTGCAAATAAGATAAATAAGAATTTGTAAGAGTAAAGAAAATAATAGAAGCATAGTGCCTGCTATATAGTAGTTGTAGTTGTAATTGTATTCTTAATTGTACGTGTGTGTGTATGTGTTTGTAGTTGGAGTGGCAGACAAATTAACAATTACCTCACTAGACAAGACTCTGGGAGCCCCTTCACAGGTACATGTTGTATAGTGTGGAGGTGATGTTTCTGTGTGTCTTGAAGAGTCACTGGCCCGGGGGTGTGGGGTGGGAAGTAAAGTGCCCCAGCAAGATAGAGGAGTTTATGCAAAGTCATTGGGGAGAGAGTAAGATGACTGAGAGTAAGATCCTTCCCTTGGTCAGAAGCAACATAAGCCTTTATATTTTCTGTTGTAATGGAATGAAGTCAGTGGTCATATATTGGTTTCTTTTTAAGATAGAGTCTTGCTCTGTCACTCAAGCTGGAGTCCAGTGATGCAATCACAGCTCACTGTAGCCTCGACTTCCCAGGCACAAGTGAATAGTCCCTCCTTAATAGCTGGGACTACAATCATGCACCACCATGCTTGGCTATTTTTGTTTAAATCTTTTGTAGAGATGGGGTATCCTGTGTTTCCCAGACTGATCTTAAATTCCTGAGCTCAAGCAGTCCTCCGGCCTTGGCTTCTCAAAGTGCTGAGATTACAGGTGTGAACCACTGTGCCTGGCCTGAAAGTCATATTCTTAGAGAGGTTTTCCCTATCAGTTCTTCTAAAATGTAATTGTTCTTCCTTTAATATTTCATATCCTTTGTCTATGCTTGACTGTTTTTCTTCCTGGTAATCATTATCTAACATACTCTATACCTTATTATGTTTATTATTTGTCTCTTCTAGCATGCAAGTTCCACAAAGAAAAGGATTTTTGAGCCCTTTGGTCTTTACTCTGTATTCCCAGAACCTAGAACCCTGCCTGCATATAGGAAGTGCTCAGTAAATACTTTACATGAAAAAATAAATGAATAATTTATCTACATAATGGAAGAATTTATAATAGTCATATAAGCTCAATGGCATTTTTCAATAAAGGAACTTTCATGTTCTCTCTTTCATATGAGTATTTTATAGTTTAATGGGTAGTTAAAAATTTTTTTTATGTATTGATTTTGAAAGTCTTTCTTTGAGGTAGTGGGCATGAAGAAAATGTTAACTTGTTTAAGCAACTCTCTTTCGAAAAGCTG
Organism: Symphalangus syndactylus; assembly: GCF_028878055.3. Taxonomy (NCBI): domain Eukaryota; kingdom Metazoa; phylum Chordata; class Mammalia; order Primates; family Hylobatidae; genus Symphalangus; species Symphalangus syndactylus. Next base: position 31,832,814 of record NC_072433.2, read on the forward strand.
CAGGATTACCTCTGTGGAGACTGTCTTTCTTAGCACTGTCATAAAGCAACACGTTGTCTTCCAACTATCTTCAGACTTTTGTGTTTGGGCTTATGGTACAAACTGGAGCAGAAAGTTTTGTCTGGATTTCTGAAAAGCAAATACCAGTCAAACAGATTCTATTCCTGCCTCCAGTTCTCTGTGGACCAAGGCAGGGCAGAGCCTGTTCATAAACACATAAACATTGAGCATTCACATCTCCATGTACCTCAGTGTTGACTTTCTTTGGAAACTGTGACAGAGAAAAAAGTGGCTCATGGGACACTTAGCCCAATTATGCTTATTTGTTCTGGTCTTAGGAAAGAGAAAACCTGTGGTGGTTTTTGATGAATCTGGCACACAACACAAAAATACTATTCTGTGGTAAAATGTGCAGATACTCTTTATGGTAGACAGCTTGATGTCATTATGAGAACCCTTGGCTGCAAGTCAGGACGGTGATTGATACAAGCATGCCACAAGTATTTATTGAGCATCTACTGTCTGCAGAGTATTTCATTGCCAATGGATTCTCAGCTCTGAGCAAACACAGATCTATCTATGCCTTCTGCATGGAACTAATGAGCTCCTAGAGGGAGACAGACATTAAAACAGATAATCACATGAAGAAACATACAAGAAAACTGAAATAAGTACTCTGAAGTGAAGGAATGTGGTTCTCTTGAAGCATATACAGAGGAAGCTGCCCTATTCTATGGGAGGATGGAATCTTCCCAAAGGAAATAACCTGGAAGTTGATATGCATTAACCTGTTGTTGAACCAGCGTTCAGGGATAAAGAGAAAAAGAGCATTTTCGATAGAGGAAATAGCATGTTCAAAGCTATTTACAAAGCTGAGAGAGGGTCAGGGTAACTGAGTTTGTCTTAGTCAGTTCTGGCTGTATAACAAGTTAACATAGACTGGGTGGCTAATAAACAATAGAAATTTATTTCCCTCAATTCTGGAGGTTGGTAGTCTTTAAGATCAGGGTGCCAGCATGGTTAGTTCTGGTGAGGGCCCTTTTCCAGGTTGTAGACTGCAATCTTCTTGTATTCTCACATTGGTAGAAAGAGGGCAAGGAAACTTTCTGGGGCTTCTTGCAGAAGGGCTCTAGGGTTCCACCCTCGTGACCAAATTACCTTTCAACAGATCCACCTCTTAATACCATCAAATTGAAGATCAGAACTTCAACATATGAAGGTCATAAACATTCAGTCCATTGCACTGAAACACAGAGAACTAGGCTTAAAGTCTCTTGTGTCAAGTTAGAAAGATAAGCAAGGATCTCTTGCAGATCTGGCTTCTTTCTCTTTTAATTCTACTACAAAGTAACTGGGGGAAAACGTCATTTCTGTTGGGTACAATTTCCTCACTTCTGAGTGTATGGGATTAAGATATTATATATTTAAGATACAAACCCCTATGGAACAGGAATACACACACACAAACACACACACACACATGCCCCACATGTTCATTGAATATCCTTTTTCTAAAATGCTTGGGACCAGAAGTATTTCAGATTTGAGATAATTTTCAGATTTTGGAATATTTGGACATATATTGAGATATCTTGGAGAACAGAGCCAAGTCTAAACATGAAATTCATTTATGTTTCATATTTACCTTATGCACATAGCCGGAGGGAAATTTTCTATAATTTTTAAAGTAACGTTTTTATGTAACAAAGCTTTGACTGTGACCCATCACATGAAGTCATGTGTGGAATTTTCTACTTCTGGTGTCACGTCAGTGCTCAAAATCTTTCAGATGTTGGAGCTATTTAGATTTCAGATTTTCATATTAGAGATACTCAGCCTCTGTGTGTGTGTGTGTGTGTGTGTGTTATATGTAACATCGATTTTTGGCTCAAGTTGCCTTAGTCCTTGTTCTGTAAGTCTTGTGATCCTCAATTCCTTATATTGCTTTATTTTGGGAAAAAAAAAAAAAAAACCAGTCTGCTCTGCAGGTGGTCATAGTTCTTCTATACTAAATCCTCTCTCTTACATAAACTTCTCTGCTCTCTTTCCTCCCTTTTTTCCTCCTACCTGGGCTTCTGAGCTGTTCCTTATTTGGATGTAACTCTCTTGCTGGTAATGCCACATCTATTTATAATTCTCTTCCTCCAAGGCACTGACTCATTTTCTCTCTTTAAATTTGACCTTCTAACCTTCCCTCTGCACTGTAACTTGGAAATCGTTTGGGTGGTGCTTAGTTTGAAGGACACAGGATGCCAAATAATTACACTATATTACAGTTTACGGCGTCTGCGACTGGTGAGAAAATTGCACTTGACGTGCCATTATTTTTTGCTGGCCGTTTGCATGTTAAGAGCGCTGGATTACACAGTCACAGCTTAATTGTATCTTCGGCCTTGTGAGAACAATTCACTTTCAGTTCCATGAAGCTTCTACCTACTCAGACAGAGCCTTGTGCACCAATAATTTGGCAGGAATGCAAGTCAGCATCGCGTGTCTCAACCTGGCCAAACAACAAGGGTTGGCTCCCTCTTGCCCAGTGTCCTGACTTAGAAATAGGGGTATCCCAGAGCTGTTGGAAATCTTTGGGTGCTAATATAAATAATATAAATAAAGAGAATACTATTAGTCATTTAAATTAGCAGAAATTAGCAGAAACCCTAAACACACACATGCTCACCTACACATGAACACACATGCTCACCTACACATGCACACACATGCACACCTACACATGCACACACATGCACATGGAGGATTTCTTGGCTGAGTTTGTGCATGAGCAAAATCCCAAATCATCTCTTAATCCTTTTTGTTTTTTCCTGTAGCTCCAGACTCTCACCCTTCTCATCTCATTCCTTACCAAGGGATGAGGTGAGAGAGAGTGGATAATCGATGCTTATGTTTGTAGATGCTCTGAGAAGTAAATTCTCAGCTTTATTATAAGAAGAATCTTGCATATTTTGTCAGCTATTTGAGAGTCATCTCATGAAGGCAGATATTTTTCCCACTTGAAGCAAAATAATAGCAGTCATATGTTTACGGATGACACAATCAGATTATATAATTCTGTTTTTTAAATAGATTGCAACAAGATAGTCAGTATAAAAAAACAAGTTCAGAGTATTGATTCCTATTACAAGTATGAAGCTGAAATTCACAGGGAAGCATTGGGCAAATATAAATGCTACATGACTGGAAAGTGACTCATTGCATATTCACATGACAGAATAGCATAAAGTCATTAAAAAATTAAGATTTATGAGAGTGTGGTTGCAACTTAGTAAATATCAGAGGCAAGATATAAAATGTGTATAGAAAATAATTATTAAAATATATGCGTGATACAGTCAGAATGCCTGACAGATATCTGTTAAAATATGTGTGTGAACATGAAAAAATATATTTAAATATTTTTGTATCTATCTTCAAACCATGAATATAGATGTATGTATTCAAATTTACAAAAATAATAAGCCATTAGTGCCCATTATCTTGCTCACCCATACACCCATATTCAATACTTTTAGTCATTCTACTGCTATTTTTTCAATTACCTTCACCCCTACAAAAGCATACCCATTGCCAATGCTCTTGATTTAGGTAGTTAATTTAAAGAGAATGCAAATCATGTCTATAACCACTATTCACTGTTGTGATGTGAAGATTTCCCCAGCTGAAAACAACACAGAATCATAAAAAAATCCCAAATGCATGATTATATCTAATGAGTATGTGATATCCAGGTAACCCACCTTAAAAAAATTGAGCAGTTAATTTCTGACATTGATTCAGATTAGTAACTATACCACAAAGCAATACAGGAGAACCCGTAAGGAAATATATCAATATATTCAATCTTTTTTTCCCCAATATATGTGGTTGGATTATGAGTTTTAAAAAATAATTTTCTGCATTTTATTTTCTTAATACGCTTTTATTAAAATGTAAAACTTAATGAAATGAGAAAAAATAATATATTTTTCAATTATCTTAACATCAATGCCATCCATTCATAGCAAATTCTTGGGGACCGTTACTTAATGTAAAACAAATTTGGAAAATAGAATCTCGTTTTAAAAACTACACCTCTGCTAAACACTTGTATGGCCAATTTCATCAATTAATAAAGCACTAGGCTTATTTAATCATTTTTATGAAACTATGAAGAGAGAAAGAACAGCTACAGTCTTTCTGCATTGCTAAATGCACATTAAATAAGTTCCATAACTATGGAATAGACCAGATATTAACCAGATGTGAAGGTTTTATGTTTGATTTTTTTAATGAGAAACTATCTTATGAGTCTTCAAATAATATAATCAGCCTACAGGTTGCTTGTAATTTTTTCAACAGATAGGAATGACCTAGAAAAGTTATTTGTGGAACCATGTTATTCAAGAAAGATGAAAGTGTTACAGCGTTTACAGAATTTCTTTTGGCCTGGCTAAGAATGTTTGCTAGACAGTGGTATTTTAAAAATAGTTCAGTATTTTCCATCTGTACATATCATTTCCATTATAATTAACTTAAATTCACCCACTTGCATGCACATACACACCTTGGCCTAATTTGGTCATCCATGTTTCTGTCCCTAAGTCTTTGAATATTTCATTACACAGTATTTCGATAGGCAGCCTTGTGCACAAAAATCGGAATACTCAGTTAAGATATGAGCGTGTTTTCTCATCAGCACTGGCTCTCTAACCTCAGATTTTAATATGTTTAGGAATCCCTTTAGATGTTATATCCTAGAGGAGAAATATAATACACTACATTTTTATTACTCAAAGTGAGGTCTGCAGACCACCAGCAGCAACACATGGGAGCTAGTTAGAAATACAGAATTTCATTCAACAACTGTACACCCGGACTTATTGAATCAGAATCTGTGTTTTAACACTACCCCCAGGTAATTCTTATGCACATTAAAGGCTTTAAAGTGAAATACACATTTAGTTTTTAGGAAATCAGCCAATCATCAATCAACCCCTGTGTGGGTCAAATCATGCTTTTTTGCTGTCTGTACCCAGCCAGAGTCACTTTTGAATACCACCCAATTTTAAAAAAAGGTCAAGGGGGCTAGTGTTTGGAAAAGCCCTAGGTGAGGTTTTGGAAGGAAACAGCTGTTGATTTTATTTGAACCCCACGTGGTGGGTGATGAATATGGTGGGCTGATGGGACTCCTTCCACATTGCAGGTGATGGTGAAAAGCCACCGCCTGCGTGTGCACCCATGCTCCTACCACCAGCTCAGTTCCTCAGTGAGAACTGTTAACTGTTGTCTGCTCAGTTCTGTGGACTACTTCCTTTTCTCTATATGTATTTACCACAATGCGGCAGATGTGTTCTGAAATCTACAGAGTATCAAATGTTACTGGGCTTCCATGGAAGGCAGTAGCAGAATCCAAATAAGCCTGATCAGAAGGGCTGAGGAATATTGGGAAACAGCAGGGAATAAAATACTACATGCGTATTTTTATTTCTCCCTAATCCTAAGAATAACCCAGCTGGGTTGGATACATTTTTTTTTTTTCAGTGAATATGTGGTTGAGACTAGGAAACTGATGACATTATCCAGGGACATGAAAATGGGGGAGAAAAAGAGGGTTTGTTTGTTTGTTTTTTTTGAGATGGTGTTTTGCTCCTGTTGCCCAGACTGGAATGCAATAGTGTGATCTTGGCTCACCGAAACCTCCACCTCCCGGGTTCAAGCACTTCTCCTGCCTCAGCCTCTTGAGTAGCTGGGATTACAGGCATATGCCACCATGGCCGGCTAATTTTTTTTGTATTTTTAGTAGAGATGGCGTTTCTCCATGTTGGTCAGGCTGGTCTCAAACTGCCAACCTCAGGTGATTCGCCTGCCTCAGCCTCCCAAAGTGCTGGGATCACAGGCGTGAGCCACCGTGCCTACCCCCAAGAGAAAAAGAGATTTTAAGTAACCTGAATAAACTGATAGTATCTATTGAGTGTTTACTATATGGCTGACAATTTATTAAAGTTTGCCTATTCAATCTTCACATCAATCCTCTGATAAAGGTACCATTATACACATTACCAGATCGGAAGAAAGTCACGGAAGGGAATAGTGATTTCCACTAGAAGGTGCAGGGGAGACAGATAGTGATTATGTGATGAAGCCGGGAGTCAAACCTGAGCTTGGTGATCACAGAATTTGTTCCTGTTACCATGGCAACACACGATCTCATTTGAACCTTATGTGGTAGGTGCTCAGTGTGCTAGGCTGTGACCCCAATTTGCAGATGAGAACAGTGAGATCATGGAAGGAAACAAAGGTATGGTCTCATAACGAGAATGTAAAAGGTTTAGTAAGATTTGAGCAGACAATGAGAGACGTTTCTCTAATTACAAAGCCACCACACGTATTTTTTGCACCTCTATAGGCTTTGCTAGTCAGGGACAGAGGTGCACATAAATCCCTTAAGAAAAGAAAAATGTCCTTGAAGATTAGGCTTGTGCTGGCTCTGTTTTATTTATTTTATGGGAATCAGAGGAGAGGACATTGGCATAGCCTGGGCCCGGGCAGGGCTGCTACCAAGTACACCACAATCTGGGGGTTATTCTCCTAATACAGGGGTTAGCCTAGTATCTTGATGTTTTGCTTTCTCATTTTAAAAATATATTAAAAATGATCGTGCTGATGAATAAGAAAAAATGATGGAGAAGGAGTAGCAAGAAGAGAAAAACGGTTTTATTGAAAATTTCAGACATCTTGCTACGTGCTTTAAATATATTTACATGTTATTATTTTCCATTCCAAGAGAATTAAGGCTTTTGGATGGAAGTAAATTCTCAGAGGCTAGGTGACCAGAGTGTAATGATTCTGGTTTCGCCTGAGCTGGGCAGAGCTTTTAACCACGCCAGAGCTGTAGCATAAAGTTAGAGAGCTCACTGGAATCTTTAGCCAAAACTGAGCAATTTTCTAGGTTCTTCTTAAAGTGAGAATCACCAGAACAGCAAAAAGAAGAGTGCAGTGAAAAATAAAATCTTGTACACATAGACAGGAACTGAAAGAAGACAAAACGCTTGTACCCTCCAGTTGCTTGAACTAATTGTGTTAATGCTGAATAATTTAGTAACAATTCCCAGTACTCTTGGAAACTGAGCTGGTGGACAATATTACAGAGGCTCCAGAGGTGGGATCTATAATTTACTTAGCTCTGTGCAGTGACTTCCCTGACGCCCCTTGTAACTTTATAAGTCTTTTTCCAAATAGATATGTGCTTCTCTGTTGCATTTCTTCCATTCCAGCCCACATCTTGGTGACTTTCTCCTGAGCAGTTCCGGTCATGTCCTCTGCTACTGGTGTACCTTGGCCACTGAGAATAACCCCTTTATGCCTTTAGAATAACCCCTTTATGCATTTAGCAAATACTCTGAGGAACAGTAATTTGATGAAAGAGCAAACATGCTATTAAAAATGACTAAATCCTGTAACTCTTAGAAGCAAGTCAGACTCCCTAGCCACTCAAAAGCTTTGTTTAGAATGTGGCAGGGTTATTTATAGTGGAGTTTTTCTTTCCTTTTTTTTTTTAATGTGTATATAGGAACCTAAAAGTATAAATGAATTTCTCGTTGCAGTTTGCCTTTTGTCATACTCGTGTGTGTGTGTGTGTGTGTGTGCACATCCTATCATTTTTTCTCTTAAAGGAGCTTTGCCTTGGAAAAGCTCATCCTCTGATTCCATCCTTGACTTTGTAGGAACATTTATAATCAGCTTTTCGAGGTGTTTTCAGAAATCATTAGATGTTTGCAGTGGCTGGTCCTATTGATCAAGGCCACTGTTTTTCGAGTACTCTCTTCTGTTTTTCCTGTCATTAAACTCTTACTGTAAAGAAAGGTCTTAGTTTTTTATAGCTGAACCCAAATTTCATATTCCAACTAGACTATCAGAAATGCATTTAAGACTGTGATTCATGCCTATAATCTCAGCGCATTGGGAAGCTAAGGTTGTGAGGATCACCTGAGCCCAGGAGTTGGAGGCTGCAGTGAACTGTATGATCATGGCACTGCATTCAAGCATGAGCAACACAGCGAGACCCTCCCCATCAAACTCCCAAGAAAGAATGCATTTAAATGTTCCTATCTTTTCTTCCATCCCACCAGTTGGAGGAAAGACACAAGCAAAAAAAAAAAAGCTGAAAGACCAAACAATAAACATGGAGACTCTCCCAGCTCCCCATCATCACATACACGTAAACAAAACGAGGTGGTAAGACAGTGTCAAAGAGACACAAACCACAGAGCCAAGTGGTAAATAGAGGGTGAGACAGAAATCCAAAAATACAAAGCAAAAGTCACACTACAAGTGATACAACATAAGAAAGGAGCTAAGCTGGGCACAGTGGCTCACAACCGTAATCCCAGTGCTTTGGGAGGCTGAGGCAGGAGAATCACTTGAGCCCAGGAGTTTGAGACCAGACTGGGCAACACAGCAAGACCCCAGCTCTACAAAATATTTTTAAAAATTAGCTGAGTGTGGTGGTGTGCACTTGTGGTTGCAGCTACTCCGGAGGCTGAGGCAGGAGAATCAAGGCTGCAGTGAGCTGTGTTAGCAGCACTGCACTCCAGCCTTGGTGGCAGAGCAAGATCCTGACTCAAAAATAATAATAATAATAATAATAAAGATAATAATAAATTTTTAAAAAGGAGCCTAGAGCCAGAAAACATACAGAAAGTAAGAGATTTTCACAGGATCACAGCATTCAAGAAACATAGAGGATCAAAATCAATGAGAGAGAAAATGAGGTAAAGTAAAAATGAAGACTGAGGGAAGGAAAGAGAGTAGGATAGTCCCCGGAGAGAAGAAGGGAAGGCAGAGGATAAGCAAGCAGAGAAAGGCCATATGGAGTGGATTTGGGGTCCACTGAGTGACTCTCACTAGGGCCAGGCTAATGTCTTTTAGCCCCTGGACAGATGTGTTAATGTATACTTTTATGTATACTTTTCTGATCACACAGGTTCTGATTTTTTTGTTTTTGCTTTGGAAAGGTGTGCATTTTGTATATATTTATGGGGTGAGCAAATACATTTTTAATAGTTCAGTAAAGAACAAGAGAGGTGGAAGTTGGAGAATATACATAGATAGAACCAAGGAAAATAATACTTTTTTGACTACCTAGTACCTTCCAGGATACATGAACTCTTTTTTAGATCTCACCTGAATCCTGTGAGATAGGGCTATTAACATCAACCCCCTTTTAACAGATAAAGAAATAGGTTCAGAGAAATTTAGTCACTGTCCCAGGTTGGTTAATAAGGTGGGGAATTGGGATTGGAATGCAAAACTAGCTTATTTCCAAAACCTATACTTCCTCTGCCTACACTGTGCCACCCCCTCCCTCAATTTACTTGGTTCTTCCTTATGTTTCTTTACACATGGAAGGGCTCTTGTGGAAATAGGAGCAACGTTCTCATGGAAAAGTGCTTACTTTTATGGAACACCATTTGCTCTTCCAAGCATTTCTTTTGATCATCCCAATAACCCAGAAGGCCAAGTGGGATGACTAAGATGGCATTAGACCCACAGTAGAAACCAGACCTTTGGACACCTTGTCTTGTGTTTTCTTTAGTGATCATATTGCCTCACTAGAGGCTTTTGTGAATGCATCAGCATTACAGATGGTGTTCCCACCCATAGGGTAACTCTTCACCATTCAAAGTGTGTTGAGATTAACACTGCAGTTCCAGGTTGCCCTACAGAGCAGGCCTCTTAAGACATCCACTCCTAAATCTTGCAGCATGCCAGTGCAGCAAGGTAGGAAAGCCCTGAGTGAGAGAGATATCCTTTTAAGTGCACCATCCAATCACATGGTTTCTGTGGTCTCTTTTAAATCCAAGGACTATGCTACTTCCCTACTTACACTGGCAAATATGAACTGAGAACCTGCATTAATAATAGACATTCTTCCTGGGCATTTTTTTTTTTTTTTTAGATGGAGTCTAGTCCTGTCACCAGGCTGTAGTGCAGTGGCATGATCTGGGCCCACTGCAACCTCCGCCTCCTGGGTTCAAGTGATTCTTCTGCCTCAGCCTCCCGAGTAGCTGGGATTACAGGCACACACCTCCACTCCCAGCTAGTTTTTGTATTTTTAGTAGAGATGGAGTTTCAACATGTTGGCCAGGATGGTCTCGATCTCCTGACCTCGTGATCCACCCACCTCAGCTTCCCAAAGTGCTGGGATTACAGGCATGAGCCACAGCGCCCGGCCTCCCTGGGCATATTATTGAATGAGATTTTCAAAAGCCTGTACTGCCTTGCGACCTCTTAGCTTCACATCATCCAAGATGGTGCTCCTTAATATAGCCTAGCACCCCACATTGTAAGTGCTGCGTAACGCAGGCCAGGAAACCACAGATGCAAGAATATTGGATAATTCTTTTGCTAATGTTCGAGGAAGGCTTTTGCAGCTGTCTTCCTATAGGAATACTTTGCTAGGCTTGGATTTGGGTGAGAAAAGGTAGCACAGTTGAGTGTCACTTGGCTTTGCAAGTACTGGGACACAGTTATGTACTGTGACCTGGTAGGGAAGTGTTGTCACATTTACAAAGAAAATCAGCATGCCTGGGAACTGCTCCTTGAGATGTGATAGGGAAGTAAAAGTCTGCATCTGAAGACTCCTCTATCTCAAGAGAACTTTTGAGGTAGCAGAAGAAAGCGTTCTTACTTTGGAATTAGAGCCTTGGAAGAATCTTTGCAAATACAAAATCCTCTCCTTCTGCTACTCTGTAAACTCCACAAGGTTCTGGCTTTCTCTTTTAAATTTTATAAAAGGGTCAGCACAAGGGAAACTTTTCTCTTCCACCTAGCAAGGGCTTGGGCTAAGAGAGATTTTCCTCTTTCTCCCCTGAAAACTGTAAGCATTAAGACTGATTGACTGAATGCAGATACTTAATTTGAATCTCTTTAAAGAATAGTATTTTCTATTTTACAATTTACTATTTAAAGTATATTGTTTTACCCAAGCCATGCTTTTTATGAGCCATAGCCTTGTGTCTGAAACACTAGGAGGTATACAAATTCACATATCCACAGACACACACATTTATACAGAATTAGAAAATGATGATTAGCATACATTTCTGAAACCAATAGCAAGTTTTCAACACAGCTTCTACCTTTTTTTGTTGTTATAACCACGGTGGCTTGTCTATTTTTCTGTCATCTTTATTGCCTGAAATGAAGAGCTTATATGCAATATCCCACCTTGCAATACCTTTATTGACCTCTGCTGGTCAAGAGTCCAGGCTTGTATCTTTTTCATTGAGAAATATGCTAGCCTAGAGGATTGTGACAGTAAGATTCTGCTCTGAAGTTAGACAAAGCCAGGCTTCAATACCTGTCACAATAGCCCCATACTCAGCTTGTACCGTTGCATGAGAGTTAGTGTTGTTAAGCCTCAGTTTCCTCATTGAGAAAGTTACTTGGTAAGATTTGTCCTTTAGGTATTCCCCTAAGCAATAGATGTAATATCATACTTCACTGAGTGAGGACTAAATATTATGGTAGTTGTTACTATTCTAGACAGTTCACGCCTTGGACATTTTTGTCATTAATTAAAGCTTTTTAAAATTGCAATTAGCGAGACAGTTTTTAAATCCTGTCACTCTATGGCCATATGTTACACATCTGTACAATAACCTGGGTGTCTTCAGTACTTTCTAGTGCCCTTTGGAATCTAACATTCTGTTTCTCTATGATTTTTGATTCATACAAACTGATCCTAATACTGAGCCTGAGGAAGGAATAGATTTTACTAAGTGGAAGGAGAAATGCTTTGCCTTCTGAAGGCATAGAGGAAAGTATATGTTTAATTGGTACTTACTTTTCAATATTTAAGGAGAAGAAAAAGTAGAATAAAATGATGGATAGCCACATTCCATATTGACAGATGGACATGTCTAATATTTCAAAATGTCACATGCAAATACCATAATTATTTTGAAGACCAAGGTGACAGGGATATTGAGGATGACTCCAACTTTGAACCTCCACCCTCAGTAACCCATCGAATTCAACAGTGACGTGAGACACAGTAGGTTGACTTCTGTAATGCTGAGGACCACACTTAAATGGACACAAGTCGGAAGGATCGTCTTTCTTTTGAGCCATCTAAGAGTAAACATATCCCTGAAAAAAACACAGTGAGGCATTACAAACTATTCATGCACAAAAGTATAAAATCACCACCATCATAATACTATGAATTATAATGAAATATTATATCTATAACATCTTGTAAGGAGATTGCATATAAAGCACGTTATTAAAATATACTTTATAAAAGCTATTATGTTGCAATAACTGAGAGCTATTCAACTGCTATTATCTTTTGTGCAAAATTTTAAAAACGCTTGATCTTCAAACTGTTGCAAAGGTTAAAATAAATTCTATGATTAGAAGTACATGGAATTTGTTGAAATAAAAGCTAACATTTAATGGCACATTTTATAAATACTGAAGAGAAGGAATCTTTGATTCACAATTATTTAAGCATGTTACATGACCACCTCCCCCAAGATACACTCACATGCTTACTACCAAAACCCCATACTTATTAAGACAATTTTTAACCTTTGTACTAATGGATGATTATGTACCAAACATTTCTGATAACTTTTTTTTTTTTTTTGAGACGGAGTCTGGCTCTGTCGCCCAGGCTGGAGTGCAGTGGTGTGATCTCGGCTCACTGCAAGCTCCGCCTCCCAGGTTCACGCCATTCTCCTACCTCAGCTTACCCAGTAGCTGGGACTACAGGCGCCTGCCGCCACGCCGGGCTAATTTTTTGTATTTTTGGTAGAGACGGGGTTTCACCGTGTTAGCCAGGATGGTCTTGATTTCCTGACCTCGTGATCCGCCCGCCTCGGCCTCCCAAAGTGCTGGGATTGCAGGCGTGAGCCACCGCACTCGGCCAAATTTGTTTTTCAGTACAGTGACAGATCCTTTACCTAAGATAAATTGTAAAACTCGTAAATTTACTCAAGTTTTTTACTGACTTGTTCTTATAAAAAATAGGGTATTTTACAAAAAGAAGTTTATTTCTAGACTCTGCTGTATCATAACATCCATTTTATAATCCTCTTCCAATTATAATGGGAAATCTGATTACCATCAATGCTAATGGCTAACATTTTGAGTAGTTTTATGCTTGCAATAGGTGGAACACTTAGGGCATATCTCATTTAATGCTCACAAACTCCATATGAGGTCTACACTGTCATGTATTTCCATTTGCAGCTATAAAACGATTTAATGAGGTTGTATCGTTCCTCTAAGGTCAGTCATCTGAAAGTTGCCGAGTCAAACCCTGAAGGTAAATATATTTGCTTTCAATTTCAATCCTAAACTTTTCTGATATATAGTCTCTTACAAAAAATTTGAAGTTTCTCAGGTAAAGTAGTCACATTATGTCATTTCATCAAACATACACACACACAGTTTAGAAACTAATATTGCATTCTACAGATTAATTTACTTTCTTTTTTTCAAAATCAATACAATTGATTAACTTGTTATTCTGAAGTGTTGGCAAATTATTGGGTAAAAGTGAATTAATAGATTTATTCTACCCTCTCTACTGGGGACATACTATGTTTCAGGGTCTTTGCTGAGGTCGTGAAGACACACAAAAAGATTCTGAATGATATGAACATTTACTTTGAAGAAACAAGGTAAAAATATTCAATAGTGGGCTATTCACTCTTTAAACAACATTCCTCATTTTTAAAAATAATATCTACTTGTCATATCTGCTTGTCTTCTTAGCAACCACAGCATCACTACCAGTTCACCTACGTTATCCAGATCTCACGTTACTCTTGGAAAAGAATTAATAGTCAAAACCGATTTGAAGTCAGAAGGATTTCTCTCCCCATGACTCTTTAACAGAGCACATAGCTTGAAGCTAGTGCAACTTTCTAGGCAGGAAGGGAGAAGATCCCTATGTAAATCATTATCACTGACAAGTTAAGCCTCCAGTCAAAAGCGGAATGTATAGCTTGTGTATTTACCTCGGGCTACTTGTCTCCATGATGTAGCATGAAAAGAAATACTTAGAGCAGGTTGATATCCACACATACACACCCTTAGCGCACTGAAGGGCCGGTCTCATGTTGCCTTGGATTAGCTGAATTTCAGGGCTTAAATTATTCTCAGGACTCCTAATATCCAACTCTTCACCCCAACCCAGAAATCCTAAGTAAAGGAGATGAAGTGAAAATTCCATCTTGAATGAGCTGCTTTTTGATTAACTCTAACTGCACCTATTAAACATAGGATTGGGAGTGGAAAATTATGAGTCCAATCTTCTCCATTTAGGTGGTCAAATCTGTTCTTCCAGTCGGCTTTCTCTGTTGCATCAGAATCATGTTTCTGAATTTCAAAACTAGACCAGTCATTCCCCTAATTTCTGTGTCTTCATTATCTATGTGAATGAGTCCCAAATACTTTTCTAGCCTCAATGAACAGCAGTTACCATTATTTGACCTTGGAAAGTCACTCAAATTTTTAGCATTGTTGAATACCTTAAATGAGTTGATAGAGAGGTATCACTTAGAATAGAACATAATGGTGCTATGCAATTGTTAACTATAATGCTGATACAAATTTTTATTATTCATTAATAAACTATTGTTAACTATAGTTACTGCTAGTGTTACTACTACAGTGTCTACTACTAGTAGTAATACTACTACAAACACCACTAAGTTTGAATTTGATATTACATGAGAAAATAACATGTTAAATTTTATCAGCAACCGTATTAAGAAACAGCTCAGTGAAATGAGAAAAAGTTCAACTCAACATTTTGGCCAAAGGCTTTATCTTTCCTCTATATCATTATGCCTTCAGCATCTTCTTTCTATTCAGTTTTTGGCAGACTGTGGGTTCAAAGTAAATGTTTATTAGTTGAGATATCTGTGTAACATTTCTGTTAGAACTTATAAAACCATCTAACACTAGTAGATGCTAAATAGATGCATGCTTTTTTTAATTCTAGTTTTTTCTCACAATATTTTGAAAGCCAGTCTACTCAGAAAAGATGTAGCATGAGCCGTCTTAAGCCATGTGGAGAAATAGGAATGCTTTTACACTGTTGGTGGGAGTGTAAATTAGTTCAACCATTATAGAAGACAGTGTGGAGAATCCTCAAGGATCTAGAACCAGAAATACCGTTTGACCCAGCAATCTCATTACTGGGTATATACCCAAAGGATTATAAATCACTCTACTATAAAGACACATGCATACATATGTTTATTGCAGCATTATTTACAATAGCAAAGACTTGGAACCAACCCAAATGCTTATCAATGACAGACTGGATAAAGAAAATGTGGCACATATATACCATGGAATACTAAAAAAAATGAATCCATGTCCTTTGCAGGGACATGGATGAAGCTGGAAACCATCATTCTCAGCAAACTAACACAGCAACAGAAAACCAAACACCACATGTTCTCACTCATAAGTGGGAGTTGAACAATGAGAACACATAGACACAGGGAGAGGAATATCACACACCGGGGTCTGTCGAGGGTGCGGGGGGCAAGGGAGGGAGAGCATTAGGACAAATACCTAATGCATGCGGGGCTTAAAACCTAGATGACGGGTTGATAGGTGCAGCAAACCACCATGGTACATGTATGTATACCTATGTAACAAACCTGCACATTCTGCACATGTATACCAGAACTTAAAGTAAAATAAAAAAGGGGGGGATTCATTATAATTTTTTTTTCAAAGAACATTTAACTCACGTCTTTTCATGCCCCAGTGAGCACAATATAAACATCAGAGACACATAGAAAGTGATATGCATGTGTATAACATTTTTCAGGGTCCTTTAAAGTCATAATCACTACCTGGCACTTTACACCCATTATCTAATTTAATTTTCATAATAAACCTAAAAGTTAGATGTTTTTATAACTGCATCATAAGAAACCGATACACTGCACGAGGTTAGGTAAATTTTCCAGCATGCGAAGACTCTTCTATATCTGCTGAACTCTAGCGTTCATCTACCTAGCTCCAAAACCTTTGTTTCATTCTTCGTGCTCTCTGTGTAGAAGTAGCCTGTGACTTCCATGATTTTCATGATCCTTTTACTCTGAGTTTCTGCCTCTAAATCTCAGTCTTCCTTTTTAATAGCTCCAGTCTCCAAAAGCTGTGAAACCCTAGCAAAATTAGTGGTGGAGTTGTGCTTTAGATCCAAATCCATGTGACCATAAACAAGTCAGCTCAACATCACTGAGCTCAGATTTTTCATCTGTAAAATATTTGGTAATCTTTATATTTTGGCTTAAATGAGGCAGTAAATACATGAGAAGTACCTAGCATTGTCTTTCATATAGTAGGCACTTAGTGGATGAAAGCTACTCTTTTTATTATCCTTACTCTTCTGATTATTGTTTATAATCAGATAATGAAGAGGCATCACTAATCATTTAAATTTTCATCCTTCTAAAGCTGTGCATTAGTTATGTTTGCTAATGAGACTGTTGCACTTAACTGATCTTATCTGCTTTGTCATGCCCAGTATCTTAGATTGAGCTTCCATATAATGTCTATCCTTCCAACTTCTTAGAACTGAGTCCTTTTTTTCCCCTCTGTATCGATTTTATTAAATCCTTTGGCTCAGTAAGTCATTAGAATAAAATATCTAATCTTAGAGAGAAAATGATCTTTGGAATCAGCAACTCAGTTTTATTTCGAAGGTCAAGAAAGTGAATGAAGGAAGCAGAGACTTGAATATCTTTTCTAGCTGACAGGTAGCTTCTTTCTGGATGACAATGCTACTACCCATCCCAGAGGTCCTTTGATCCATGGGCTAAAGTTGGGTGACTCAGCATTCTCAGTAATGCCAAACATATAGCGGGCATGACTCGTTTAATTACAAGGTGAGAGCTTAGGTACGTCTCAGAAGAAGAAGCAATAAAAAGATACATTGAAGTCCATATCAGCTTTCTCTGTGTCTTGGATCAAGGACACCTGGTGGAAGACAGTATGCTAGATCGAAGATTCTTGGATGCAAAAGGTCCTAGGTTAAAATACCAATTCTTCCACCAACTAGCCATTTGCTTTTATGCAAATAACCTGATCTCTTTGAATCTCCATTTACTCACCTGTCAAATAAGGAAAAAGACACCTGTAGATATTTGGTGAAGTGCTTTAATTATTATTTACCATAGAAGACCATATTTTAATTTCAAATTTACAGAAAATTTCCAACAATAATAGTAATATTAATAATAATACAAGAATCTCACCATATTCATCAAGTGTTTAATTTTGCTTCATTCATTTTGTCATTTCCTAATTATCTTTTCATGCATATTGCATTTTTCTTCTAAACCATTTTCCATCAAGTTGGGGATTTTTTTTTCCATTACCATAAAATACTTCAATGTATTTTCTAACCACAGAGTAATTATTATGATCTGGAAATATAGCACTGGCACTATACTATTATTCTATCCATAATTCATAAAAATTTTGTCAGTTATTCTAAAATTGCTGTTTATAGATATTTGTATTTCTTGGTACAGGTCAAGATGACTTACTGCATTTAATTGTCATATCTTTTTAGTTTCCTTTTATTGGAACAATTTCACAGACTTTCTTGAAATTTATATTTTTGGAGTTTATATGCCAGTTATTTTGTAGAACATTTTTAGATTTTTGCATCTGATATTCCCTTGTGAGTACTACAAGTTAGGCGTTTTTAACAGAAACCCTGTAGAAGTGATGCGGTTTTCTAAGGGCACCATATCACAAGTTACGTGAGGTTGGTTTATCTCAATATGGATGATGCTAACTTTGCTTACCTGGTTGAGATGGTGTCTGTCAGGGCTTTCTTCTGCAAAGCTACTATTTTCCCTTTTGTTATTAATAAGTAATTTGTAGGGAGATACTTTCTGACAATTCTATTTCTCATTAGACTTTCATCCAATAGTTTTAGCATTAATTCGTGATTTTAAAAAATCTCCATATTCCTTCTATATTTATTAACTGGCATTCTACTCTAAGGAAGTCCATGATCATTTGACAATTGTTTTTCTGGAAGGATGAAAATATGGTAGGAGCAAGAGAAAATATAGGAGTATAAGAGTCAGTGTATAGACCTTAAGGGCCTAGATAAACACCTAGTATATGGGATCTCTTCAATGGCATGTGCAAAATGATACAGGCAGGGCCTTAAAGAAATATGCATTACGTTCTTTTCTCAATAGAACGTCTTTATTTTATTTCAGACAGTGTACCATAAGGCATGATTGCGGAATATTGTGAGAATTCCTGGCACATCAGCAAAGTAGACTCTGAGAGACTTTAAGTTGAGGTGGCTTGGAAATAACATTAAAATTATGACCTTCCGACTTTTTTAGAGAAAATCTTAATCTTAGGATAAAGGAGAAGAATTATTCTTTTTAAAAAAATGCTCCTCAGAAAAGGATTATACTTAAACACACACACACACACACACACACACATACACACACACACACACACATACGCACACAATATTCTGTGGTCATGAAATATTTGTTTGAAGAGTATTAACCTCATATATGAAAGAAAACAAAACGCTAAACTACTCAATATTTCAGGACTGTTTAAACTGTAGACCTGGGCCAGGCATGGTGGTTCATGCCTGTAATCCCAGCACTTCGAGAGGCTGAGTGAGGTCGGAGTATTGCTTGAGCCCAGGAGTTTGAGACCAGCTTTGGCAATGTAGCAAGTCCCTCACCTCTACAAAAAATAAATATAAATGAATAAATAAATTGTAGACCTAATCAGAGATGTAATAAACTATCCTGATTGATATAATATAATTTAATTTGTGTTTTGAAAATCATTTTATTAATTGAATTACCACTGAACCATGGGTTTAGGTAAAAATGTCTTTTTCTTGATGACCATCTTATCTAGGTCCCTGTTTTTGCGAAAACTTCAGAATTTAGAATGAAAGCTGCCATAGCTTTATGGAATGTCAATATTATATGATTTCATATATTCTCAAATGAAACCTATTGTCGATGAGCACCTTTAAATGTGATGAGTTAGTACATTAATGCTCTTTTAAGAAGGGAAAATGCCAGAGCATGAATTTGCTTCACCTGGTTAGAGGTTGGGAATAATTTTTAGTTGCATTCATTCTCCGAGGAGGGCGGAATTTGTCCCCATGTGCAGAGTTTGCCATTCCCTGCAATGATGGTGTCAAGACTGTGTTGCTCAATTACAAGGCATGATTCTTTCATCCTGGACTTAACCTCAGTCTTGATGCTGTTATTTTTAATCTCTGCTTCAGGGGATTGGGTTGGATGATCTGTCAGGTCTCTTCTAGTTCAGATATTCTAAGCTAAGAAATAGAAGAGGCACTAGTAAACATTTCTACTGGCTTTGAGTTTTGATGAATTTATCTGCAAGGATGAATTAGGTTTATTCTTCTTTGTCTGGAGGCGAAGGAGACATATGTCTTTAAAGCTGCCTAACCGGACTATCTTTTCAGCATGATTTAAAAACACAGGAAACTTTCACATAGGATTAGGATCAGTATGAGCCATCTGAAGATTTCATACATTCTTGTAGGAGGAAAGTGGTTCAGAAGACCAAGAGTGGATGGATTATATCTACTGAGTTGGGCAGGTGAGATGTAAGCTTGTGAAGTTGAAAGCAATTTTTCCTTCATCCTTTTAATAAAAATGTATGTTACTTTTAATTATACAATAATGAGAAAACATTATTACATATGATTATAGGCACTTGGTCTGCCTAATGGAATCTGTTCTGTTCTAATTCATCTGAGTAAAGAATAAGACACATAAAAAGTAAAAGTAGGCCAGGCGCCTTGGCTCACGCCTGTAATCCCAGCACTTTGGGAGGCCAAGACAGGCAGATCACAAGGTTGGGAGACTGAGACCATCCTGGCTAACACAGTGAAACTCCGTCTCTACTAAAAATACAAAAAATTAGCCGGGCATCGTGACACATGCCTGTAGTCCCAGCTACTCGGGAGGCTGAGGCAGGAGAATGACTTGAACCTGGGAGGCTGAGGTTGCAGTGAGCCAAGATTGTGCCACTGCACTCCAGCCTGGGTGACAGAATGAGACTCCATCTCAAAAAACAAAAAGAAAGTGAGAGTAACAGCAAACATGCCTGCTCCCCAGACAGGCCCATCTATTGCTTTAGAATCTGAGAATTAGATGATATTTTGTGCCAAACTGTAATTGTTTTTAGTAGCCTCTAAACAATTTGTTTTGTTTTGTGTTTCCTTCCTTCTTTATTATAGCTTTGGGTCAGTCCAATCCTGAGATGTTGTCTCATTTATAATCTTCTATCACAAGAAATAATTTCTATGTCTTATAAAAGAGAATGTTTTCATTGTATGTATACTAGGACTGTTCCCTCTTTAATAAAATTTTACATGCGAGTACCTTGGCTAGGAACAAGAGAGCTAGCATGGGTTCACACAAGTAATCACCTGTTTGCAATTTGGTTCATTTTTCTTAATCTCCCCAGGACTTAGAGTTAACTTTCAGGCAGGTTTGTTAGCACAAACTAAGTATTGTGGGACACAGTTATAACTTCAATAAAATTGTACAAGGAAATATGAATAGCAGTGGTGATATTTTGCCGTTTTTCTGATGGATGATTCTAACGTGAAGAGCAAAAATGTTTGCAGGGGGATTGAGAAACAAGAATTGAGAAACATGTTCTCTTGCAGTGGTTCTGAAAGGGCAGTAAGCATCAGAATCATGTAGAGGATTTGTTAAAGCAGATACAGTGGGCCTGACTTCAGAGTTTCTGATTCAGTACCTCTGTGGTGGGACAGAGTTTGTGCTTCTGACAGGTCCCCATGCAATGCCGACAATGCTGGTCTGAAGACCACACTTTTAGTACCAGTGATCTAACATATCCTCCAAATAGATTTATTTTGGTAGCTATTGTGTGTAGTAGAGAGAACATCAGATGAGAGCCATAAAGCTTTTTACATTCGATTAGTCATTCGACAAATTTTCCTTGGCCTGTAATAGGTCAATTATGTGCTACGTTCTTCAATACAGAGATTAATAGGGCCCATTCCTCATGTCTAAGGAAATTTACACTCAATTAGAGGAGACATTCAAGGGAATCCACAATCTCAATACAGTACAATTAGCAATATAACGGTTGTTGTGCAGACTTAATGGTAGTAGTGCCTGACTCAATTTGCACCTGGAACCTGCCATCAAAGTAAGCTTTTTAGAAGCAAAATTTAAAATGAATTCTGAATACAATATGGGATTTATTATACTGGAGGACATATCTCAAGAGGAAAGGGTAAGAGTGAATGGCACAAATGAGGGGAACGGGAATGCAGTTTAAAAATGGCCAACAGTTCAGCAGCAGTAGAACATGTAATACTACAGAGACATATACTTAGCCCCACAGCTTAATCGCTATTTAATTCCCAGCCATGAGAAATTTTACCTGGTATTCTTAGGGGTTTGCACTTTATCATGTATGTGATGGGAGTGGAGGGCCAGACACTGAAGATTTTAAATAAACAAGTAATGAGATTGCATTTCTATTAAGATTGCTTAAATAAATTTTGATATATCCATTATTTAAAATACTACGCAGCTATGAAAATAATGTCAGTGCTATACATATATTATGAACTAGCTCTAAAACAAGATATAGAATAGTGTTCACATAATTTTTTTATTTGTGTACACAGAAGAATGAAGAGTCCATGCATTTGTGTATACTTATGTGTGCATAAAATATTTCCTTGGGGATAGACAAATGTACAAGCATGAACACACATAAAATATAACTTGATAACAGTAGTTCCTTATGGAAGGAGGAACTGGAGGACAGGGGGCTGTGTTAGAAAGGGGACTTTTTGCTTTGCCTGCTTTTTTATTACTATTTGATATTCTTTTGACATGCACATATTTTATTTTTTATTTTATCATATGTATTTACTGCCATTACTACTACTATTGCAATTAACAAATCATTTTAGAATTAAAAAAGATTACTGTTGTAAACATTTAAAAAATTATGGTGGTGCATGCCTGTAATCCCAGCTACTCAAGAGGCTGAGGCAGGAGAATCACTTGAACCCGGGAGTCAGAGGTTGCTGTGAGCCGAGATCACGCCATTACACTCCAGCCTGGCAACAAGACTGAAACTCTGTCTCAAAAAATAATAAATAAATAAAGAGTGCTGGAGGAAAGGCTGAAGCTGAAGGGAGGGGAGGGAGTGCTGTCTCCAATTTCAGTTAGTGTCTTTAGTGATTAAAGTTAGAAATAATGGTGACAGATTATATGAAAAGGAGGGAATTAACCTGAGAGAGTTATGACACCCAGATGCTTTCTGCAGTCACTTTATACATAGAAAAATTTTCTTTGAGCCCAATATATGCATATTAAAAAAAGTCTGTCTTTGGGTCAGTCAAGCACAGTGGCCCACACTTGTAATCCCAGTACTTTGGAAGGCCAAGACAGGAGGATTGCTTGAGCCCGGTAGTTCAAGACCAGCCTGAGTAACATAGTGAGACCCCACCTCCATACACACACACAAATTAGTCAGGTGTGGTAGCCTGCACCTGTAGTTCCAGCTACTTGGGTTGAGGTGGGAGGATCCTAGAAGCCCAGGACGTCAAGGATGCAGTGGGCCATGGTTGCGCCACTGCACTCCCGCCTGGACAACTGAGCAGGACCCTGTCTCAAAGAAAAAAAGCAAAAAAGAAGAAAAAATGTCCATGTTCGACACCAGGAGGTAAGCTACCTGAAGGCAAGGAATTTATTTTCTGGTTACTGCTATATCCAGTACTTCCTGAGAAGATATTTAGTAAATGTTGTTAAAAGACTGAATCCAAAGGATTTAATTTCTTGACTTTGTTGAATTTTTTATTCTCTGAACCACATATTAAAGGTGCTTTCTTCTTCACCTTAGTATAGAGCCCAAAAAAGAGTACGTTTCCTTTTACTTACTTCCTGTAAAAATCTCTCTCTCTCTCTCTCTCTCTCACACACACACACACACACACACACACAAAGATTTAGCATGTATTGTGCAGAAAGCAGGAAGTTACAGGGGATAGATTCACTACATTATCTGGCCAACAAGTTAAACAACAACAACAAAGTGTTAAATCACCCACCGTCTGATCAAAGCAACTTCTCCAAAGTAGTACAAAGTTTCAAGATGACCAGTTTTAGCAATCAGATTAGACCAGTTGCCACTTCTTCCAATCTCTGGATGGGTTGGGGAGTGGTGGCATTTTATCTTCTCAGTTCCATTTAGAAAACAGAACTGCTAACTCTTCCAGAATTATAGATGTGGAAGAATCGAAGGCAAGTGGTAAAGGGGAGAGTCAGGGAGAGAGGGAGAGAGGGAGATCTTGGATAACTTCCAAGTTTTCTCACTTAACTAAGTGGGCACACCGGCTTGAGCATGATCTTTGTCCCTAAATTGTGTTGCTTTGCACAAAACTCTTATTCTGCAAGAAACTCGGTTTCACACCTGTAAAGTAGATGATGATGTATTCTCCATCTGCCTCCAAATGTTGTTTTAAGTAGTATGTAAAGCGAAATATGTGCAAGCATTTTGTAAACTTCCCCTGTGCTACAGAAATTTAGTCATGTTATTGCTTGCCTAAGTTGAGTCCTTTAAGCATTTGCATTAGGTGTTAAGAGCAACTTGAAGGTTACGATCACTTACATTCCTGATGCCTTTGGTTTCGATGGGGAAATGAGAGCAGAAGTTCACAAAAAGGAAAATCTGTAGTACAGACAGAGCACACAAAAGTGCCTCACATTCTGCGTGGCAGATGGTAGTACCTTAATAGATGTGAGTTTCCTTCCCTTCCGCCCCTGCTTACCCAAAATGACTTAGAGACGCTAACTCTGGCAGTTTGGAGAAAATTGGATTCCCAAACGTGCCAAGTTGGTTTAGGGTATGCATATATGATTTATATCTGAGTATTGTTAGTGAAGATATTGGAGTCACAGAGGTGAGAGTCAAATTCTGGCTCTTTAATATTCAACTAATGTGCAACTTTGCACTTGACACTCTCAGCTCCCTTCTCCTCCCTTCCTCCCTCCCTTTCCTTCCTCCCTTCCTTTCCTTCCTCTCTTTCCTTCCTCCCTTTCTTTCTTCCTTCATTTCTTTCTTTTTTCTTTCTTCCTTCATTTCTTTCTTTCTTTCTTTTTTCTTCTTTCTCTCTCTCTCTTTCTTTTCCTTCCTTCCCCTTCCTTCCTTCCTTCCTTCCTTCCTTCCTTCCTTCCTTCCTTCCTTCCTTCCTTCCTTCTGTCCGTCCTTCCCTCCCTCTCTCCCTCCCTCCTTTCCTTCCTTCCTTCCATCTCTCTTTCTTTCTTTTATTAAAGACGGGGTCTCAATCAGTTGCCCAGGCTGGAGTACAGGGGCATGATCATAACTCACTATAGCCTGAACCTCCTGGGCTCCAGCAATCCTCCCACTTTAGCTTCCCAAATAGCTGAGACTACAGGTGTGTACCACTACACTGGCTAAATTATTTAATTAAAAAAAATATTGTAGACACAGGGTCTTGCTGTATTTATCAGGCTGGTCTCAAACTCCTGGCCTCAAGCGATCCTCCCAACTTGGTCTCCCAAAATACTGGATTACAGGTACGAGCCACTGTGCCTGGTCTCAGATTTTACCTGTAAAATAGGAATGCCTCTGCTTTATATGGACATTAAGAGGACTTGAGCTAAAATACATGCACTTTGGGAGGCCAAGGCAGAGGCCGAGGCACAAGATTTGCTTGAACCCGGGAGGCAGAGGTTGCAGTGAGCCGAGATTGTGCCACTGCACTCCAGCCTGGGTGACAGAGTGAGACTTAGTCTCAGAAAAAAAAAAAAAAAAAGAAGGACTTCTTCAAGAATCTTGTTATTACTATGTACATTGATAAATGGAACACCTTTTAGTAACGAATATAACCTGGCTTAGAGGCTCTTTTTCTAATCTGTTATAATAGGTAATGACAACATCCATTCTGTAAGAACTTAATGATTACTACTGCACTGTGCCAGACACTGTATTAACCATCATATTTTTGTTTCTTTATCTGCAAAGTGAGAAAAATAATAGTACACATCAGTTAATCTTCTAATTTAAAGAGATTGTGTACATTGCTTCTAGTCAAAGACTCAGTAAGTGGAAGCACAGGAATTGGACTTATTCTTGTCCATTTGTAGAGATCTAGCTGGATCCCAACCAGCATGTGATATTTGCTTTTTAGAGTATTAGAAGAAGAATACAGAAGTTTTCATTTTGGGTTCTCCCAAAGACAAAATTCATGGCTTGGACAAATTATATAATATCTTAAGATCCTAAATTTAACAAATAAAACTGTACCCTTAGCGTAATCTCAGTGGATTATGGGAAAGTGTTAATGTTTGTAGAGTGCTTATTTGTTTGAACAGGAATACAAAGGAAAGAATACTAACAAGCACATGTTTTTCATTCCTTAGACTCTAATGCAATTCAGTCCAGTTAATTTATTTCATCACCTCCCTGATCAATCATAAGAGCTAAGGATGGCAGTCTGAACACATTACCAATTTGCAGCTGCAGAAATTGAGGCTCTGGCTACACAAGCAAGTATCTGAAAAACATGTTCCAGGAGACTTGAGATGGAGCCCTTGGCACTGGTTTTCTCTCTGAATGGGTATATTGTTCTTCCAGGGCCCAGATGCTCTGCCTTTTCTAGGGCACCAAGTTGAAGTTACGGTGAATCTCAATGTCTCCCCACGTCTTGAGAGTTTACCATTTTCTCAAAACTGGCTGCCCAAACTTCAACATCAGCACTTTGCCACTAGCCAATCTCCATGTGTGGGAAAACTCATTTCAATCAGTCATGGTATTGATTTATCTGGAATATTTTGAATCACTCCTTTCGTCAAAAAATAACAATGTACCAAAAGCGTGTAGTTATCCTTGCCAAAGAATACAAATTTGTGAAATTTAAATTTCAGCATCCCTTTTATTTTTCATCTGTCTATTTTATCTTTCTCCATCTGACTAGGTGTTAGAACTAGTCTCTAAGCCAATTAACTTCCAAGGGTTGCAAAAGTCTCCAGTTTCTTGCAAGTCTCACATAATCAAAGGAACTTTCTGTATGTGAGCTCAAATACAGACCAAAGAAAAATTACTACTGTGTTTTAAGGAGCTCTATTCAAGTCTTACCTGTACCCTGACCCTTTCATTCTTTTTCTTGCCAAAAGAAGTTCCTTTTGGAGTGAAATTATATTGATGCAGTGATCTCATGTGTGAATATTACTGGCCTCAGCAACTTTCTTTATGTTCCTGCTTAGCCTAAGATTGGGATTTCCTGGATAACATTTCAAAATTTTAAAGGAGTTTGAGCCACAGAGTTAAAAGTTGTCAATGAATGACGGTCCCAAAAGATTCACTTATTATTTAAATGAATAACAAAACATCATTTTAAAAACTTCCCATCCAACTGTGTTATAACAAACATAGTAAACTTGTTTTTTCCTGTAATTTGGTAGGTTTTGTGTTTATTTAGTACAGGATCTTCTATCATCTGAACTTGCACCTTTTTTGTTTGTTTGTTTGTTTGTTTGTTTTTGTTTGTTGCTGTTGCTTTGGTATTTGCAGCTAATGGAGACTGGCCCTGAGAAGTGGCTGGCATCATCACTAACTGCTGTGTTATCAGGGGTGGTTTTATACTGTTATTACTGAATATTTACAATTAAAATGCAGGGCTTGGTTTAAAGAGCACCTGTTTAATCAAGGATAGAAAGTCATATTTTGTATATGCCACTAGGTGAATAGCTGACTTGCATATTAATTCTGTCCCTGACTATAGTTCTGTTCATGTGGAGTTTTTTCTCTATAGATGATAATTCTTTGTAGAACTATTCAGTTCAAATTTTAGGACAGATCTTTCTGTATGGAGTGTTGCTTGGGCACTGCATTAGGCTTTGTGTTTTGTTATTTTTTAAAATATAACTTCTTATGTTTGAGTTTCCCTTTGCCTTTAAAATAATTTTCTTTAGATAGGAAAGTGCAGCTCTTCCCTAGAAGAACAAAGGGAAAATAACAGTAATGTCTGAATATTCTGAGTATTGTAACAATGATACATTTTTGTTAAACAAAAAATTTTATTCTCTAAGAGTAAATATAAATTGGTCACAGCCTAGGTTCCTAATGCTATAAAGTCAGAGAGGCTTGGGTGATTTACCAGCAACAGAAATTTGTTAAATTTACTAAGCTAGACTTTCCCTATTTGGGAAGTTATGAAAATGATATTAAATACCTCATAAGGCTATTGAGAGAATTAAATGAGGCAATTCATACAAAGTGCCTGAAATGCAGTTAGCACTTGTTAAATGCTAGCTGTTAGTACTAGTATTAATATCCAAACAGAAACTATATATGGATGAACAATTTTCAGAGACTGGGTTTTGTTTTTTTTTTTTTTTACCAATCTAAAACATCATACGATTATAATTTGAGTAATGGAGAGATCCATGTTTTTGACATCATCTTGTCATGAGAGAAGTATGAGACTATGAAATCAGTCAGACCTGTATTTGAATTTCAGCTCCACTACCTACTGGCTAAGCTTCTGCTTTCTTCTCTACCAAACGGAGGTAAAATTATTATCTCTAACTATTATTTGATTTGATTTATTTCATTTCGTTATTATTATTTTTTGAGACAGAGTCAAACTCTGTCGCCCAGGCTGGAGTGCTGTGGTGTGTTCTTGGCTCACTGCAACCTCTGCCTCGCAGGTTCAAGTGATTCTCCTGCTTCAGCCTCCCACGTAGCTGGTATTACAGGCACTCGCCACCACACCCAGCTAATTTTTTTTTGTATTTTTGGTAGAGATGGGATTTTACCATGTTGGCCAGGCTGGTCTCGAACTCCTGACCTCAAGTGGTCCATCCACCTTGGTTTCCCAAAGTGCTAGGATTGCAGGCGTGAGCCACGGGCCTGGCCTCTAAGGATTATTTTAAAGACTGAGTGATGTCTCCAAATTGTAGGGTCCACAGTGAAAACCCAATACATTTTTAGCACTTTATACATTCTCCTGCAAACTTTTTACTATGAATTAGCATCGGAGAGTAGATTAATTCAATGGAACCACCATCTTTCTCCTATGTAGCATATTTGTGTTTAACTATTTGGAAGTTGGGAGAGGGAGATGTTTGTTTGAATGCTTAATCTTAAGTCATGGTTCTCATTGCTTTTCCATTATTTTTGTGAATAATCAGTAGGTCAGCCTACTTGGGGTTTGTATCTGAAGAGTCAGTCACAGAAAGAGAAGCTAGAAAAACTACACTAAGATGTTTAGAGAAATTCATAGTATGCCATATCCTGATGCCTCTTCTTGATTCTTTCAAATGTAAATGGCCTCCCCAGGCAAAAGGACTCAGGTGTATTTGAAAGCTATTTCACAGCCAGTGTCTCACAGACTCCATGATTAAGCTAGAGGATTACCTATTCTGATTCTCTAATCTACCTTCATACAGTCTTGGACTCCCTGCCCTCCTCTACTCTACATAATCACCTCCAGATGCTGTTGCTATAAGGACTACTTGGACAGATATCTCCAGTTCTTGCTCAGACTTAGTTCTCATAATTTCAGGGATGGCTTAGACAACACTGTCATCAAGCCCCTCAAAGTGTGCATTCTTCCTTTCTTGGCATATTGTAGACCATGTTTCTTTTACAGCCATTTCCTTGTGAACGGAGAGCCTGAGAAGATAGGGAGTTTCTTATCACCAGGCATATACAATCAGAGATTAATTATCCTAGAAGTTCCCCAGGGAATTCAAAGATCAAAAGAGAAAAAAAGGAGTGAGGGAATTGCACAGGGGAACTTTAAGATCCAACCTACCCTTGAGTCTACATTTTCTACATTTTCTACATAGTCTGCATTTTCTACATAGTATTCCATTATCATTTAGATCTTCATTTATTAGAATGAGGATAGTCATATTAAGGAATACAGATATTTGGCCAGGTGTGGTAGCTCACGCCTGTAATCCCAGCACTTTGGGAGGCTGAGGCAGGCAAATCACCTGAGGTCAGGAGTTCAAGACCTTCCTGGCCAACATGGTGAAACCCTATCTCTACTAAAAATACAAAAATCAGCCAGGTGTGGGGACAGGCACCTGTAATCCCAGCTATTCAGGAGGCTGGGGTGAGAGAATCACTTGAACCAGAGAGGTAGAGGTTGCAGTGAGTTGAACTTGTGCCACTGCACTCCAGTCTGGGTGACAGAGTGAGACTCTGTCTCAAAAAAAAAAAAAAAGGAAAGAAAGAAAAAGAAATACAAATATTATGAATGTATATGGAGATTTAAAAAATATCCAAATGTTGGTGGTATACATATGTAACAAATCTCTATGTTGTGCACATGTACCCTAAAACTTAAAGTATAGTAAAAAAAAAATCCAAATGTTGGGTAATGCAAAGGTTGAGAAAAATCCACTAAAAACATTATTGCTTCAATGTTTTCTTCAGACCAGGCGTGGTGGCTCATGCCTGTTAATCCCAGCACTTTGGGAGGCCGAGGCAGGCAGATCACCTGAGGTCGGGAGTTCGAGACCAGCCTGACCAACATGGAGAAACCCCGTCTCTACTAAAAATACAAAATTAGCCAGGTGTGGTGGCGGGTGCCTGTAATCCCAGTTACTTGGGAGGCTGAGGCAGGAGAATTGCTTGAACCCAGGAGGTGGAGGTTGTGGTCAGCCAAGATCATGCCATTGCACTCCATTCTGCGCAACAAGAGTGAAACTCCATCTCAAAAAAAAAAAAAAAAAAAAAAAAAAGGTTTCTTCAAAAGAAACTCAACCAACTTCTTTTGATGGTTCTGCATTAAAGACCTCAATCAGGATGTTCTGTCCAATAGTGCATTCTGCGAAGATGGAAATGCTCTATATATGTGCTGTCTACTATGCCAGCAATTAGCTACTTGAGGCTAAATACTTGACATCTTGACATATAGATAGTGAGCCTGAGTAACTGAATATTTAATTTAATTAATATAAATTTTCTTCCACATATGTGGCTAGAGGCCATGATATTAAACAATACAGGTCTAGAATATCTCATGGCTTTCTTAGAGGGCTATTTAACTCCCAAATAATATTTCTGATCATCCTCGCAAAGGGATATCAGTCTTACCATTCACAGAGGATATAGCAAAGATCATCAAGAGTCTTTACATTTGAAAAAAATAAACTGACATTCTTGAGGAAAAAAAAGTTGTGTGTGCCTACATTAACACATATCAAGAGTCATTGTAAAGGGAACATATACGGTTGTACTCACTCAGTAATAACCAGGCAGATATTATACCTGGATTTAAAAGGCCCCCAAAAGACCATGCATATATAGAAACTTCATATAAACAGAAATAGCACTATAGGTCAATGATGAAAGGATGGACTATTTGATAAATAGCCTAGGGAAAATTAATTATCTATGTGGAAAAAATATTTCTATTTTATACTATATGCAAAAAATCAAGTTCATGCCTTAAGTATAAAAAGTATAAGTTTTGGAAGGCATATGAGAAAATATCTTTAGGTTCTTTCTGTAGGGAAGCATTTATTAAGCAACAAACAAATAATATAAACTTTAAAATGAAAATTTTTACTGCATTAAATTTCAGAACTTTGGTTTATCAAAAGTCATTATAAAATAAAATAAAAAAGTACAAAAAAGAAAAAGCATTTGCTATGTATAATTGAAAAACGATGTTTATTAGAATACAGGCCTAATAGTGCATGCCTGTGATCCTAGCTACCTGGAGGCTGAGGAGGGAGAATTGCTTGAGCCCAAGAGTTGGAGATGAACCTGGGCACACATAGTGAGACCTTGTCTCTATTAAAAAAAAAAAAAATGTAAAAGACAAAATGAGCAAAAGATGAGGAAAAAGAAACATGTGTTTCTCTGAAACATACAAAAAATACTCAACTCACTAATTATTATCTGTATGGATTAAATGTCTGTGTTCCCCAAATTTCATATATTGATGCCTTACCTTCACTATGATGGGTTTAGGAAGTGGGGCGTTTGGGAATTAATTAGGTTTAATGAGGGTGGAGCCCCCATGATGGGGTTAGTGCCCTTATTAAAATAAAGAGTTGGGCATGGTGGCTAATGCCTGTAATCCCAGCACTTTGGGAGGCCGAGGTGGGCGGATCACCAGGTCTAGGAGTTCAAGACAAGCCTGGCCAATATGATGACACCCCATCTCTACTAAAAATACAGAAATTAGCTGGGTGTGGTGGGCTCACGCCTGCAGTCCTAGCTACTCAAGAGGCTGAGGCAGAAGAATAGCTTGAACCCAGAAGGCAGAGGTTGCAGTGAGCCACGATGGTGCCACTGCATTCCAGCCCGGGTGACAGAGTGAGATTCTGTCTCAAAAAGATAAAATAAAATAAAATAAATAAAATAAAATAAAATAAAATAAAATAAAATAAAATAAAATAAAGAGGAAACACCAAGGCTTTCTCTCCTTGCCATATGAAGACATAGCAAGAAGTCAGCCATCTGTAAGCCAGAAAGAGAGCCCTCAATAGGCTGTTATCCTGATCTTGGACTTTCCAGTCCCCAGAACTGTGAGAAATAAATATCTATTGTTTAAGCCATCCTTTCTATGATATTTTGTTATAGAAGCCTGAGCAGACTAAGATGACATGCAAATTAAAATTTATAGTTAAGCAGCATTTTACACAGAACAAATTGTAAAAATTAAAGATTGAACAATATTAAGTGATGATGCAATATAAAGTGAATTCTTATAACTGATAGGTAGTGTGTGAACTAATTAAATCATTTTATAAAACAATTTGGTATTATCTTGGAAGACAGAAAAATTTAGGCTGTAACTATATTTATCACCTAGTAATTTTCTTCTGAGATAAATGTTCTAGAATGTCGTTCTTAGTCATGGGAACTAGAATTCAAGTAAAAGGTACAAGTCGCAATTGTTTATAATGTTACAAAAACAAAAAACATAGAAATAACTCAAATTTCCATTGGATAGATTCGGTATTGTCTTGCCATACTTTGGCAAAAATAAATATAATTATAAGCACCAACAACGGTGAATCTCAAAAAGAGAGTTGAGCCAAAAGCAAGCTATGAAAGTACATATGAGGTTAAACTCTAAAGAAAGAAAAACCATTTTAAATATAGAATTTGGGGTTCTGGACACCTTTATTGGTGAAAGACAGGGATGCTGTAGTATGTATATGTATAGAGTATCTTATTCAGGGCTTCAAATTTTAGATTTGTTCTATTTCTGTTGGACTGATTAATTTATGAATGCTCTTTTTAGTATTATTTGTATTATTTAGTATTAATCTTTAGCTTACTTTTATATGTTACATGTAGAAACTTTTTCACTATAAAAGTGAATATACAAAAAACAGAAGAAACACTATTATGGCAGTATATAAATTCCTTTATAAAAATATGCCTTGCCAACTGCAGAGAATCTCTGGGCTCACTCATAAGCTAAAGGATATGCTGTTTTATTCTATTTTTCTTTTTAAGACTCAGTGTTCCTGTGTCTGAAATTCTTGTTTCAGTAAATTCATTGATTCATAAGTTGTGAAACTCGAGAATTACTTTCAGATAGTTAAAACTGCTAGAATTACTTCTAGAATAAAGAATGGCTTGTGTTTACTGAGTACTGTCTATGGACCTGGCATTTTTTAAAGAGCTTAATACACATTAACTTATCGAGTTAACACATTGTTATCTTTATAACAACTCAAAGAGGGTATTATTATTACTCATCCCTTTACTGCTGGTAAGGAAACTGAAACTCAAGAGAGTTAAAATAACTTGCCTAGCCGGGCACAGTGGCTCACGCCTGTAATCCCAGCACTATGGGAGGCCGAGGTGGGCGGATCACGAGGTCAGGAGATCGAGACCATCCTGGCTAACACGGTGAAACCCTGTCTCTACTAAAAATACAAAAAATTCGCCGGGCAAGGTGGCGGGCGCCTGTAGTCCCAGCTACTCGGGAGGCTGAGGCAGGAGAATGGCGTGAGCCCAGGAGGCAGAGCTTGCAGTGAGCTGAGATCACGCCACTGCACTCCAGACTGGGCGACAGAGCAAGACTCTGTCTTAAAAAAAAAAAAAAAAAGTTGCCTAATGTCTCACAGCTAATGAGTAGAGAATTCTGTTTCTTGCTCAGGGAATGTGAGTTCGAAGGATGTGCTTCAGCAATTACATTATAATGATCTGCTATATATACATTTCTGAATTTGGTAATTTATTTATTCAACACATATGAAGCACTGACTATGTGCTAATCATTGTTCATGAAGATGGGGGCACGGTGACAAAGACGATACAAATAAAAATAGAATAATGACTTTCTTTCCTGAAATCCAGCATCATGCTCAGATAAAAGGAAGGAGAGAATGAAGTGAGGAAGGGGAGAAAGAAGAGGAGGAGGAGAAGAAAAAAAGAAAAGAATTGTAAAGAATTTTGTTGTTCTTTACAACAATTAAAAACCTTAATAACACAGACAAGACCATTTATTTTCTGGTTCCAAATTATTGTATAATCTGAGATTCTTTATTATGTTACTGTCCATTTCCTGGATGCACAGAAAATTCTCCATGCTCCCACATCTGCCAGGAATCCCTTTCTCATTCGTCTTTCTGCCACACACACACAAACACACACACACACACATACACACACACACATACACACACATTCTTTTCAAGGTTCAGCTCAAAAGATACGTATTTTTTTGAAGACTTTTCTGCCTCCCTGGTAACCTCTACAAAAAGTGAAGGGATTACTCTGTGTCCTTATTACATTTAGAGATATCGAGGGAAACTGACTGTGCAATACTCTAGAGGCTGTTTCCCTGTATCATTTAATTGATGGTGAGTATAGAAATCCATGTTCAGCTTTAGATTCCTACAGAAAGCCAAAATACAAGCCCATGGAACTAAGAAATATAAGCTTTCTTGAGAGATCTAGATAGAGAAAAGCAAGAGTGTGTACATTTTATGGTGATAAGAAAATGATTAGACAAGCCTACTTAATAAAGGCAATATTGTGGATAATTATCTTATGTTAAAATAGTAATAGTAGACACAGTACAATTGGTCTCTGTGTACATTCATTATTAGAACAATTTCTGAATGTCCTTACTTCACTATTTGAAGTGATTGAAAATCTGACTGGTTCTGTTGCCAAGAGGAATGAAATAGTAATAGCTAATACTTCTTAAGTTGTTTCTATGTGCCAAATAGCTAACACTTTCTAAGTTATTTCTGAGTGCTAGGCAATCTTCTAGATATTTTGGGAAAATTGTTTGATGTAATTTTTGGCATAGGTAACATTTTATCCCTATTTTCTGTATGGATGAGCTGAGCCACCAGAGATTGAAGTAACTTGTTTAAGGTCATGCAGCTGGTAAATTGCAGAACTTGACTTCGAATCCAAATCTTTCCAAATCTGGCGTTTTTTCTTCTTAGACATTTTATATCTGAATGGAGAGTGTATCTGCATTTTATATTTATTTTCTGACATTATATTTTAACAAACATTTACAAATTCTTGCTATGCACCAGGTCATATTCTAAGCCAGGAGTTCAGAAGTTGGCAAAGTTTTCTGGAAAGTTTTCTAGAAATATCATAGGCTCTGTGGGTCACATAGATCTGTTGCATCTATTCAACTTTTTACATTTACATTATATGTAAATAAAGGAATGTAAATAAGTGAGTGTGGTTGCATTCCAACAAATCTATAGTATTTACAAAAAACACGATTCATCATAACTGACCTGAGGGTTGTAGATGGGGGACCCCAATTTTAAGGGCTTTATAAATACTCCCAGGGCCCTTAAAAGCAAACAAACAACTAAAGAGAGATGTTACTATGATATGATGATACTATGATGATATGATGATGATGGATGAATTTTATATATGAAAAAAATCAGGTGATTAGAATTAAAGTAACTTGCCCAAAGTTACACGCTTGGTAAGCAATAGAAGGAAGGTATGACGTCAATAGGGCTGTGTTCTTCACCATTCACATTGTGCTGCCTGCATTCTGGCACAGAGGTTTTGAATTTAATTTGTAGTCCCATATTTGGAATCCCTGAATTTGTGAGATAATAGAGTTACTCACTGCCGCTCCAGTCCCAGGTTTACCTCCTTGGTTTCCTACATGAAATGCTAAGCCAGAGTACATGTGCTGAGCCCTTCCAAACATATTTCTAACCCTGTGTGGGCTTTCCCTCATATTTCTAGAAGGTTGCCGTGCTACCTTCTTGGGCTCTTCCTTCCACTCCTATTCTTTAGTTCCTACTTTCTGATTGTCTCTGACTGGAGTGGATCAAATTTAGCACATAGCCTGAGTGAAATTCTTATACAGTAGTACTTAAGAAAAGACGAAAGCACACTTCTCCATGCTAGAGTTTCAACAAGGTGGATTCTAAATGGGGTAAATTGCTCTGTCTTAAAAGCAGAATCAGACAAGAGTCATCTCCACTTGTCCAATAAGTATCGCAGTATCTGGCGTAAAATGCATGCTTAATAAATGTTTGGGGAATACATTAATTGTTGAATGTCGTGTCTTATTTGATAGTCTTAAAGCATTTCTGAAGTCAGGAGAGTATTCACTGATTAGAACAGTGGCTGACATTATAGAAAAACCTGATGGTATCTTAGAAAAAAAAAAACACCTAAAACAAAATCATACTCATCTTTATTGCCTGTCTTCTGTGTTTGAATTGGCACAAAGGTTTTTTACCCCCTGTGCCTATTACATTTGGTTGATAGAGGCTGAGTGGAAGATGTGTTTATAAGGATGCCTAGGTTAATCCTGGCCCAGTAAGATCAAGAGCCTTGATCAACTAGTGATGTCTGCCCTGTTTGCAAGATCGTAGAATTGAGGCACCC
Source organism: Symphalangus syndactylus (assembly GCF_028878055.3). NCBI lineage: Eukaryota > Metazoa > Chordata > Mammalia > Primates > Hylobatidae > Symphalangus > Symphalangus syndactylus. Next base: position 31,868,781 of record NC_072433.2, read on the forward strand.
ATGCAAAGTATCTGTTGATCTTTATGGAGAATTTATGTTGCTCTGTAAATAAAAGTTTTTTATTTTATTAATCAATGAGAGAAGTTCAATTTAATGACAAACTCTATCTGGAACTGGGCCTTAGTAATGTTCTTCCAGTACACATTTCTTCAATCCACCTGTGTCATGTTATCCTCCAGGGGTGAGGAGAGCCTTTTCCTCCAATCCCAAAAGTCCTGTATGATGTCTCATCTTTAATATCTGAAATGTGCATTGTCAGTAGCTGAGATTTATTGGAGTGCCTACCTTACAGAAGAGACTTTTACTTCTGGCCCGTTGTTTCTGGCTCTGGCTTTGGGCTGAGATTCTTTATTTCTCTCTGCTTTTTTTTTTTCTGTCTAGAAGCAAATTGCTTTTCAAAAGTTTAAAGAGAAACAAGAGCAGCTTTGGATGGGTTAGAAATGGGAAAAAAAATGGCTCATTTTGTGAATAAATATTTGCCTGCGGTTCTCCACTTTGCAGACTCAAACAGGGATTAAAAGGCAAAGATTGGCAGGAGGGAGGTGAGGAGGCTTTTAGGCAAAAACAGCATATGTGTTACAGCTCCATACACACAGGGAATGCAATTTCCCCTTTGTCACAAGGAAAATCAACTGTAAGTAGCCTTTTGTAGGTGCTGCTAAAGAGGGGTGGTCTAGTGGAAAAAGCATAGGCTTTGTGCCAAAAATATCTGAATTTGGATCACTTACAACATACATGAGCTTGTGCAAGTGGATTAAGGTCTCAGAATGTCAATTTTCTCGTTTGTGAAGTGGGGACCAATGCACGCAAAGTGCCACATTTAGAACCTGACATGCAATAGATGGCCAATAGTCAAACTTGAATCTCTTAAATTTACCATGAAGGAAAAAAAAATAATTTGATAGGATGTGACTCATTACAAGTCAGTTAGAATTATTCAATTTCAGAAGACTAGTTTGAAGCAAACATCAAGCATTTTATTTGGTTAAATGTGTTTGCTATACAAAAACAAAACCCTACCACTACTATTACCAATATCAGCAACAGCAATGGTGGCAACAGCAACACTGCCACCATCAATGGGTAACTTCCCTCAGCATGCATAGTCAAGGAGAAAGGTCGTAGCTTTGAATAAATGGACTAAGGAAAATGTGATTTGTGCAGGAAGAGGTTCACATACACACACAAATGCATACCCATAATGAGGACGTTGTGTTTCAGCACTGTGAGGCTACTATGCTCCCTAAAATGCTGGTATATCTTTTGAAGTTCTGTAAAGATTTTAATAGCAGAGCAGAAGAAAATGTTGGAGTAGGCAAAGATAGTATGACTTCCTTGCCAAAAGAGAAAGAGATTACAAATCTGTATGTAAATGAAAAAAAGCTATTTCATGTACCGGGCACATTTCACATAATTCTGTGCTTTCACAACAATGAAAGAAAGCAACACAAACCTAAAAATGGCAAAAATAACAAACTATCATTAAAGCGGATATGTACTGAATGCTTAGTAGTGCTAGGTATGTGATAAGCTCTTTAATAAGCCTAAAGAAGCTATGTTTCATGGTTGTGAAGAAATTTTTAAAAATGAAATTAACACAATTTCTCCATGGTTGCACAGTTTGGACATCGTTTATCCAATATTAGAAGCTAAGAGTTCAGATGTCTTATGGGAATGCTATGGGCAGGCGTGATCTTAAATAATATTCTTCCCTTGACTTACGAATAAGGAAACTTACCTTGATTCACTCACTTTACCTCCCCAAATCTCTCATGGGGATTCTCGAAGATCTTTCTCCCGAGGTGTATTGTTCAAATTTAGACTTGAAAAGTGCTTCACTATAGGTATCACATTTGAACTGATTTCAATTGCCCTTAACCTCAGACTCACACTTTTATAGATAAGAATTTATCATATTGACAGTTCAGCCATCATATTTTAGCCCACACAAATCATGGGGAGAAATCGCTTCTCTCTAAACTTTGTTGGGAAGGAGTCTTTGAGGTAAATGGTCTTGGAGAAATGTTGAATAATATCTCCTTATCATAGTACTGTTTCCCCTACAATTTTTAAGATTTGCAATACAAGACTTCCTGCCTCCTGTTTTCTTGCATTACTTATTCAGACATTTTTGAGCATTTATTATGCTCCAGACACTGCTTAGAGCTGAAGACTCAAAGTATTCCTTCTGCCTTAAGGAAGTTGGCATTCCAGCATTTCTCAGAAGGTTAACTGCCACATGGCTGGGAAAAGATAGTTGAATTCTATGGAAGTTAAGGGACTTTTCTTAATCCCACAGCAGTAAGAGTTTATTTATTTTTTGACAGATGGTGCCTATATTCCATGATTGTGTGCTCTTCATTACAATTCTGACTTCTTATATTATGCAGTTCAAGAGCCCATTGATTGCATGTGTTATTAGGTATTCTGGAAACTGATATTTATACTGGATGTCTGCATTCCACACTGTTTTCTCAAATGGATTAATGTGCATTTTTTAGTTGTGTTTGTATTGTTTGCTGATGAATTCCCCAATGAAAGTAACAAGTTACCATTAGCATGGATAACAAGGGATTATGCTTGAGAACCATTTAACTGCTCATATTCTTCTAACTTTGATTCGCGATTAGTGTCTCCACCAAAGTCCATTATGCCATGGTTATACACTGATGTGGTCTTAGTATAATTATCACCAAATTATAAACTGTCCTTCTTAATACTGTTTCTTTCCGGAATTTTTGGTGGTAGCAAAATAAAATACTTCCAGTTGGCTTAAGCAGAAATAGTGGTAGAATATCAGAAGGCTCATAGAATCAATGAGAAGTCTGTTAAAAACTAGCATAGAGAGAGCATATTTAGATCCTGAAATGGGGACAGCTTGGTAACAACTCTGCCTCTGGTCCCTCCAGTACTCACTCCTGCTGGTGGTCTAGAATTCCCACCCAAACTCACTAGTGGTGGTGGCTTGCCAAGATATCAGAAGGCTCAGAAACTGAACAGTCGAGAAAGAGAGAGAGAGGAAGATCTACCATAAAATCAACCTGGGCTATTCCTAAAATAAATTATGCACCATTGAAATATAGCTATATGTACTGAAGGGCTATTTTGTGTGTATTACTACAGAAACATTTACAGAATGTTTTTCATTTCTGCTTTGCAAGCTAAGAGTCAGAGATTTTAAGCAACCTCTCCAAATTTGCACAGCTAATAAAAGCCTGTATTAAGTTTTGTATGCAGTACATTTCACTAGAGCATTTTCTCTGAGGAACTTTCAGTTAAGTCTTAAGCATAGGATTACCAGTGCAGCCTTTAGTAGAAAGGGAGTATTATTTTTTCAGGCACTGCAGTAGATGGACTCTTCAGTCAATTATGTTTATGTTAGTTCTTGTCTGCATTTGTTAAAGGAAAACTATAGCTTTTTAAACTCACATTTCGAATTTCTCATTGTCTTTAAAGTACAGATATCTGCTGGAGCTCCTTTGTCTTATTGTCATGCACTCAGTGGAGCTGGGTAGGCACATAAAGCTTATGGAAATCATAGGACATTGGCTAGATGTTTTTGTCCTTCTACTTACAAGCCCTGTGACCTTGAGGAGTTCAGTTTTCTAGAGCCCTATCATTTTCCCCTTAAAAACAGAATATCCTTAAAAGAAAAGTTTTATAAGTGTAGGATCAGATCTATCTTTTCTACTATTGTTGAACACTGAACCAATAAACAATTAAGTGTGAATTCAGTTATTTATAACCACTATTTACTAAAATGAAAATGTTTTTAAAATTTGCAAATATCAAACAAGTGATAGATTTTTTATCATGCTATTGTATTCCTGCTATTTAATCATTTTTAAAATTTGCATCCCACTTAGTTTCACCATTGGTGCTCCTTATAAGTTACCTACTACATGACAGTCCCTGTGCTTAGCTGATGGCATACACTAGACCTCCTAAATGAAATAATCTTTGCCATCATTTGACTGACAGAGACAAGAAGAGCAGAGTTCTAAATCGGGGTAGTAGGTGGAGCTTGAATTTAACCTCACCATTCTATGTCTGACAATAATGGTTTTCTTTTTTGGATTTCCAGTGTCAAAATCCTGAGCAGCCTTTCTCTTGGCAGGAGGATGCTCACATTTCTCTCTCTCTCTTTCTTTTTTTTTCCTTTCTTTCTTTCTTTCAATGTCAGTGGCACTTTCTTCCTAACCCCATAGACCATTACTGAACCTTGATGATTTAAAGGAAGACAAGGAGATTTATGACTTCTTGAGACTGTCTTCTGCTTTTGTGAGAATAAAATGAAATTCTTTGTACCACACTTCAATATGCTTGACATCTTCTATTATTTTCAGGTCATACACATCTTTTTTCCTATAAAGAGAGTCATCCTACAAGCATTCATTCATTACTCTTAAGGTCATGTCAGAAAGAATCATAAACTTATTGTCAACACATTCAGTGTAAAAATACAAAACCTTGCTTTTCTCCCCAAACCTTCCGTATGTTCTTATCAGGAAATCAATGTGCTGATGGGGCACTGAGGACTAGGGGACTTGGAGAAATTCTGTGCACTTTGCCATCTGCCCAAGCAGATGGAATTGGGATTGAGAGCTCTCACTCCAATCTCAGATCTGCTGGGTATTACGATCTTGGATGTCATAGCTCCTAGAATTACTGCCCATGAAAACGGTACCACTTAAGACGCTGAAACAAAATATGCAGAGAATACTTTGCTGTGATGCGGCTTCTATATTTTCTATGCTATCTAATTTATTGTCGGTTTTGGAAGTTTCTAAAAAATCTAAGGATATCTACAATTTCCTTTCTTTTGAGTCTGTTTCTAGGCTTCCCGAAGGCTGTGATACCAACAATAACAGTGCCAAATAATGTTCCAAGTGTTTCAAAACATTCAGAACTGGATATCTTGGATTTCATGGTACTCATTGCATCCCTGCTTACATTAGTGCCTCATTTATGTGAGCCAGCTGCACCCTGCATTGCTAGGCTTAGCAGAATAAACCAGATGCTGTTATATATTCAAACCCCTCTTCCCTGACACAGGTTGGTACCCATTCCCATTTGCATGGTAAGACCAGTATAGTTCAGGATGCCTGTGTTCACTTAATAAAATATTCCACAGTCTTACAGATAGCTACTGAAACTCATCATATGCCTTTATCCTTTTCCAAAAGCTTTTTTTTCCACAGAACACTAAATATATTTTTTCACTTCATTAGTGTATTTCTTTATATGTTTCTGCTGTTCATAGCCTTTTGGGTTATTACAGACAAATGTCAGACCCATTTCTAGTTGCATTGGTCAAGTTATTACTCTTTCTACCCTCAGATTATTTATTTCAGAATGGGACTAATCAGACCTACACTATCAAACTCTTGTGGTTGTTCATACATTCAAAAGGTTTATTGTAGGCACAGGGTTAGTGATCACTAGATGATGAGTCTGACGATGCAAACCTGATAGACAAGTCTAAGGGAAGCATGTGAACTAAGCTGCATTTCAAGTATTTGAGATGGTAACATGAGGTCACATGCAGTTCTTGGAAAAGTGTTAAGTCAGTGTAGAATGATTGGATATCAATTTACAAATTATAAATATTGAGGCAATTTAATCTTTAACTGGAGACTGACCCAGAAGTTGTGAGTCTTTTCTTTAGATCATCCTTCAGGATATGACATCTCTGGTTTATCTATTTTCATGACTTTGTTTTCGTTTTCAGTCCAGGTTTCTTTGCATCTTGTGGATGATTCCTTTGTATTACTGTGCATGTAGTTTTTTTAAGCCATGGGCTCTGTGTTGCAAACAAGAGTTGGGAAGATGTCCAGAGAACCACATGCACCTGATGCAGGATTCTGAAGAGCTGTACATAGTTGACCTTTTAACACTGCAGGAGTTAGGGGCATAGACCCTCACACAATGGAAAATTTACGTGTAGCTTTTGACTTCCTGCAAACTTAACTATTAAGGGCCTACTGTTGACTGGAAGTCTTACCAATAATATAAATAGTTGATTAACACATATTTCATCTGTCATAGGTATTACATACTGCATTCTTACAATAAGGCAAGCTACAGAAAAGAAAATGTTGTTAAGAAAATCAGAAGAAAGAGAAAATATATTTACTATTCATTAAGTGGAAGTGGATGATCATAAAGACTTTATCCTCATCATCCTCAGTTGAGAAGGCTGAGAATGAGGAGGAAGACAAATTATTCTTGCTGTCTTGTGGGTGGCAGAGTCGGAAGAGGTAGAAGGGGAGGCAGAGAGTTACACTCAGTGGGTGTAACATTTATTGAAAAAAATTGGAGTATAAGTGGACCCCTGCAATTCCAATCCATGTTGTTCAAGGGTCAACTGTAGTTATCTAAGCCTCAGAATTTCTTTGGTATTTTAAGCTATTTAGACTTGAATTTTCTGTTACTTGGAGAAAGCAGCTTTTGAAGTCAGAATCACCTCTGTTTGTAAAAGCTTATAAAAACCTTAACTGAGCTTTGCATTTTTCTCTATGTAATGGTTATGCTTTTCTCTCTGAGTGGAGGTCATTATGCAGACTGCTTCTTTTAAGAACCTGGGTAAAATAGTTGCTGGCACCTACAGTATCAACTGCTCTTTCAAACTCAAAAGACAATAGGAAATATTAGGTCCATTATTACCTAACATTCTTAGGTCATTCCATGGAAAGATTTTGATTAGCCTTGATTGGGTCATATTCCTGCTCACGGTCCAATTACATTTTCATGGAGAAGGTTATTCTGAAAACTCTGGGAACCAGGCCCAATTAAACACACACACACACACACACACACACACACACACACACACACCCCGCACAATGTGTTCCCAGAAAAAAAAAAGACAATTTTTCTTGCTAAGAGAAGAATAGAGGTACATGTATTCTAGCTACACGGTAGATCTCAACATGACTCTATCCAACTTTTCACTGGCCTTGCCATTTCCCTTAGGAGTAATACAAGATGATTACACTACCCCATTCAAAACCCACCTAACTACAAAAATAGGAGTTTCTTGCACAATACTCCTCAGGGAGTTGAGAAGTGTATTAGTCTGCTCTCATGCTGCTAATAAAGAGATACGCAAGACTGGGTAATTTATAAAGGAGAGAGGTTTAATTAACTCACAGTTCCACATGGCTGGGGAGGCCTCACAATCACGGCAAAGGGCAAGGGAGGAGCAAAGTAACATCTTACATGGTGGCAGGCAAGAGAGCTTGTGCAGAGAAGTCTCAATTATAAAATCATTAGATCTCATGAGACTTATTCACTACCATGGAAACAGTATAGGGGAAACTGCCCCCATGATTCAATTATCTGGCCCCACCCTGACACGTGGGGATTATTAAAATTCAAGGTAAGATTTGGGTCAGCACACAACCAAGCCATATCTACAAGTTTTGTTTATTTTTTTCTTACCTTGATACACTCCAATCTTTGAGTTTCTTTCTTGGCTTAGAGATTCGAATTTTTTTCAATTCTTACTGCGTTGTTTTGATGATATCGTAAAATATATACTTGATCTTCATCCTCATTTCCTGGCATACAGTTAAACTCCTTGCAGTCTCCGAAGTGATGTCTTTTTGTATGCTAATGAGTTGACTGGTGGCTGGCAGCTGTTATGCAGCTCTAGCATGGGAGCTGGTCACAGGAAAGACAGAGGCATTTCAACCCCACCCTCCAAACTCCAGGGAGGGAAGAGGGGCTGAAGGCTAAGTTGATCACCAATGGCCAATGATTTCATCAATCATACCTATGTCATGAAGCTTCCATAAAAACTCAAAAGAACTGAATTTGGAGAGCTTCCAGAGAGCTGAACACATGGAGGTTCCTGCAGGGTGGCATGCCTGGAGAGGGCAGGGAAGCTCTGTATGCAACCCTTCCCACCTCCCTTGCTCTGTGCTTCTCTTCCATCTGGTGTATATTGGTATCTTTTTAAAATATTCTATTAAACCAGTAAATGTAGTTTCCTGGAGTTCTGTGAGCTGCTCTATCAAATTTATCAACCCAAGAAGGGGGTCATGGGAATCTTTATATACAGCCTGTCAATCAGAAGCACAGATAAAATGACCTGGGGTTGTGACTGACATCTGAAGTGGGGGCTAGTCTTGTGGGACTCAGCCTTCAACCTGTGGAATCTGATGCTCTCTCCAGGGAGAGGGTGTCAGAACTAAGTTGAATTAGAAGGCACCCAGCTGGTGCCTGCTGCAGAATCTGTAGAATTGATTGCTTGTTTGGGGTGTGGGGAAAATCCCTCACGCATTTGGTCACAGAAGCATTCTGTGTCATGAGAGTGGAATAGGGAAAATAGTTATTTATTTTCTCACAGAGTTCCTCATTGTTCTTTTATTTTTTTCCAGCTTTATTGATGTATAATTAACAAATAAAATTATATATATTTAAGGTGTACAATGTAACGTTTTGATATACATATACATTGCAAAAGATTACCATTATCACGTTTCCCATTTTTCTATGCCTTTAATGACTTTTATTTACCTTCTACCTATGAACAGAAACTTTCTCTAAATTTTTCTGCTTTATTTTCTTCTCTTATTTTTCCCTTGAGTTTGGATTTCACTTGGATCATGATGACACACAAATATGCATCTCTAAACTAGTTTTTTTTTTTTTTAAGTTTTTAAACCACATGGCTAATGTTTCTACCTAGTCTTCTACATCAGCACATTAAGCTTAAGCTATCTTGGTGTAATGCAGAGTACATGGATTATGGCATCTTACAAACTTAGGTAAAAGTTCAGCATCCCAATTTTAATAATGGGGTGACCTTGTAGAAAGTAATGTGTATTGTGGAGCATGTTTAATATAGAGCTAATAATAGATGCCTTTAAGACGTATATTGAAGATCAGAGATACTATGTGTGAAGTCCTGAGCAGCTGGCCTGGCACATAGCAGTGAAGGAGGTTACCATTATTATAGTATTTCAAACTAAGAGAACAGATTTCTTTTTCAGCATTCACATAGCAACCCCAAGGGAAGAAGCAACTTCACTGGTGGCTTTGAGTCACACACCTGTCTCTGGGTCTAAGCGTTGTTGTTTAGAAGATGGGCTCATGCTTGATTGATGCTCTCATATCACAGTCCTGGGAACTACTTCCATACACTGGATTTATTTTCATGCCACTGCATTTAAGAGGAATGCAATATTTAGTAAGGGGATCAGGAATGAGACTATACACATGTTACTCCACTGGTTGTCCAGTACACAGTGAATCTATCAGATGGTCAGTAAATCTTTGTTAAATTGATGAATGAAATGCATTGGCAAATAATATCGTATCTAATATCTCTCTATATAGATAAATGATCATATTTGGATGATTGTCTGATACTGACAGAAATAGTCTGTTAGAGCTGAGAGAGGCATCGGAAGTTATTTAATACATTCCATAGATAAGCCCATGTAGGGCTTCTCCACACTCTGGATATTCTTTCATGGATTTCAAAATAAAATGTAAGCACTATTCAAGAAACCTGCTATGTGCCAAGAAAGATTCAGAAAGGGAAGATTCAATCTACACCGAACCCGTTCAATGATGGGTCTGCCATTGGAGTTAGCTTCTGACGTGGTTTTCTGTGCTTGTTTCTGGTTATGTTCCCAAAGTTCTGAGAATTCTCACTGTCAGATGCCCATCCTCACTCCACAGCACTTACTCTGAGAACTGAGAGTTCTATTTGTTTCGAGTCATTCAGATCATTATTGCCCATATAAGGGGAAAGAGATAGGGCTTTTTAACACATACCAACACCATCGCTTTTATTTCTGTTTCTCCTTAAACATGAAGCTCTGACTGAGAAGGTTTTATTTCAGCTCCTTTTTGTGTAAATCCAAACCCTAGATCTGTGCATCTCAAGAATCTTGGACTCTGAGCATTCTGCTATGGTCTTTTGCCAAGAAAAAATAATCCATATGCAGTAAAGGGAAATGGGGAGATGTCCTCACCCTTTTTGGGAGCAGTGGAGAACTTGTTTTAGATGAGCTGCCTGCACCTTGTCAGGCTTCACGCCGCTTTCTCAAGCAGCACTAAAGGAAATGAACTAATGATAGCTGATGCTTGTGATCCGCAAACTCCCTCCTGCCGCTTAGAATTGGAATGTGAGTGAAAGCTGTGGGGGCCTGGGCCAACCCTGACAGAAACAGGTTTTTAACAGCATGATTTTATGAATCCAGTCAATGCAAATGAGAGTTTATTATGCTTGGAGTCTAAAAAACGATGCCTCATTTATTAAATTAAGCTGCAGAAAGTCTATTCAGATAATGTTAAATGGTAGTTTTTACACTAAAAGCTAGGCTTTTCCTTCATTGATTCTGCTTATTTGATAGTGTTATTTTATACTCTGCTTACAAGGGAAGGGAGGATAAAGACTTGGAGATGGAGAGGATTGTGATTGCAGCCAGGTAACACTGGATTTGACTCACCATTGTGCCCTTTACCTGTCCTAGATCTCATAGCTTTTGAGAGAATCTTTATCACCTTTAGAATGGGTATAATTACCTAAGCTGTAAGATTGCAGTGGAAGAGTGGGAAAAACTTGACACATCACTCAATAGACGAGGGTGAATGAAAGGAGGAGGAAAAACCTTCAGATACTTAACCTGTTTCATTCTTTCTCACAGAGTAGTTTTTGAGTCATGTGCATGAATTTCTATTCATTTGTAATTTTTTGGAAGTTGATCACAGGAATTTGCATAAAACTACCCTCCAGGTAACCCTGATTCCAGTTAAAGAACCATTGTTCTTAAAATAATGATCTCTAGGCCCAGCACAGTGGTTTATGTAATCCCAGCTCTTTGGGAGGCCAAAGCGGGTGGATCGCCCGAGGTCAGGAGTTCGAGACCAGCCTGGCCAACAGAGTGAAACCCCGTCTCCACTAAAAATACAAAAAATTAGCTGGGCGTGGTGGTGGGCGCCTGTAATCCCAGCTACTAGGGAGGCCAAGGCAGGAGAATTGCTTCAACCCGGGAGGAGGATGTTGCCGTGAGCCGAGATTGTGCCATTGCACTCCAGCCTGGGTAACAAGAGCGAAACTCCATCTCAAACTAAATAAATAAATAATCTCAATTTAAATTCAGCTGTCGTATAAGTACAGATTGAGCATCCCTAATCTGAATATCCCAAATCCAAAAGCCTTCAAAATCTGAAACTTTGAGAGAGGATATAATGCTGTAAGTGAAAAATTCCACCCCCGACCTCAGTCACAGTCAAAACTCTGTTTCATCAAAAATTATTTACAATCTTGTATAAAATTATCTTCTGGCTACATGTATATGATGTACATGAAACATAAATGAATTTCATGTTTAGACTTTGTTTCCATCCCCAAGATAGCTCTGTATGTATATGCAAATATTCCAAATTATTTATAGAGAAATCCCAAATCTTCCTGGTGCTAAGCGTTTCAGATAAGGGACACTCAACCTGCAATAAGAATATTTTAATCCCAGCATGAGATTTTTCACTTGGTTACTAATTATCGGCATTAACACATTGGGAGGAAATGTGGTGGTATTGGAAAGAGAAAAATAAAACCTACACACTATTTGCAATCATCCATACATGGGATATGTTGGCATGTCTACCTTTTACAAACTGTATGACTTAACTAGTATTTTATCTCTTCTAAGATGGCCATTCCTTTTCTCTTTATTTTTTAGGGACAGGATCTTACTCTATTCCCCTATCTGGAGTGCAGTGGCACAGCCATGTCTTACTGCAGCCTCGGACTCCTGGGCTCAAGGGATCTTCCCGTCCCAGCCTCCTGAGTAGCTGAGACAACAAGTGTGTGCCACCACACTTGGCTATTTTTTTTTCTTCTAGAGCAGGGGTTTTTGCTGTGTTGCTCAGGCTGGTCTTGAACTCCTGGCCTCAGGTATCCTCCCGTGTTGGCCTCCCAAAGTGTTGCTATTACAGGTGTGAGCCACCATGCCTGGTCCAGGTTCCTCTTCTTTAAAGTGAAATTATCCTCTCATATTTTTCGTGGTTGCTTTAGCTAATAAATGAGTTAATGCACGTAAAGGTTCTAGTGCAGGGCTTTGCATGAAGTGGTTGTTTTAGAATTCTAGCCTTCTCTCTACTTAAGTGCTAAAATTAAAAATTGCTCATTGTTTATTTCTGTATTTTAGAATACACTCATTTAGTTGATTTAATTTTGATTTGATTTAATTTTGATTTGAAGCGATGTATTCTTAAGTGTTCTTATTGGATACATTCTATGATATTAAGCTAATTATATAGTTGAATATTTAGCGAACTACTCTGCGTGTGTTTCTGAATAACCACATTCTTTTCTTCTTTTTTTTTTTTTTTTTTTTTTTGAGATGGAGTCTTGCTCCGTCCCCAAGCTGGAGGGCAGTGGCATGATCTCGGCTCACTGCAACCTCCGCCTCCCGGGTTCAAGCAATTCTCCTGCCTCAGCCTCCCGACTAGCTGGGACTACAGGCGAACACCACCACACCTAGCTAATTTTTGTATTTTTAGTAAAGATGGGGTTTCACCATGTTGGCCAAGATTGTCTGGATCTCTTGACATCGTGATCTGCCCACCTCTGCCTCCCAAAGTGCTGGGATTACAGATGTGAGCCATGGCGCCTGGCCCACATTCTATTTTTTATTGATAAATTATATCAATATACAAGTTGGGTTCCTCTCAAATTAGCACCATTTTATGTCTTCTTGAAAAAAGCATAATAAATAGTAGACTAAGACATTGTTTTATACTCTTCTCTTCCAAGTAACATTTTCAAAGAAGAGATTTGGCCTAATAAAGTTTTTTGCGATAAAATCAATGAATTAATTGCTATTTCTTCCTAAATCTTGCAAGCATTTTTTTTTTTTCATCCTAGCAAGCCAATTTTGCTAACCCTTTAATAGCGTCACATTTTTGATCAAGGCATAAGGTGTTACCAGGACAATTAGTTGTCAGGATTCTGGTTTAAACAGAAGGATAATACAGGAATATGCATTCTCCATACATGTTATGCTAAAGAGCTGCTGCAAATGAAAGGAATTAACATATGTTATGGCTCATTTTCATGAAAGTGCCTGCTTTCAAATGAGTAGACCTAGTTGGAAATGTGCAGTCATAATGTCCCCCAAAGTACACTAGCACCAGGCCTGTCCTTATCAGCATGTTTTGCCAGGAAGGCAGTCAGTTGTAAAATGCTTTTGTGTATACGTTTCTTCTAGTCCTTGCTTTTGTTCTTTCATTTATTTAGAATCAAGTTTGGTAGCAGGAGACAGGAGTTACTTTATGAGACATCCACCTTATGTGAGCTTATTTTAAATTTTTTTTATAGTTTTCTAAGAGCCATAGAAACCTTACAGAAAGGTGGGTTGTTAAATACTGGAGTTAGGAGACTTTGCTATTGTGAACCTCGGGTTTCATAAAGGGGTCCTTGGAACATTTAGTAAACGTGTGAAACAACTGCCCCACGCCTGGCCCTGTGTTGGATACTGGCAGTTCAGCAGTGGACGTGATCCCAGCCCTTATGAAAAGGTGACTTGCTTTTGGTTCTTCCTCCTCTGCAAGAATGTAAGCAGGTTGATAAATTAAGCATCAGAATGGGAAATTGGCTGCGAATAAAACAAACAGGGTGCTGATAGAAAATAACAAATGAGTAGGGGAAGTCTATGTTAGATGAAATGGTCATAAATGGACCACTTTGTACAGTTAATTAGACAGAAGTGATGCCTACTTGAGGGGATTTTCACATGCTGTTTCTTATATTTTGAACACAGATGCCCCCAACCTCAACCCCCAAAGCCAGAGGATGAACAGATGTGGGAGACAAAGAAATTCAGTTATAAAAACCAGCATGTAGCAAAGGCCTTGGGGCAGATAGAGGTAGGAAAGAACTAGATGCATAAGAGGAACTCAAAGGCTTCAGTGGTAGAGGCCAGATTATGTAGAGCTGAGTAGGATGCTGTAAGGAATTTGGATTTTATTGTTTTTGCGCAGGAAAGCAATCAAAAGATTTTAAACACAAAAAGACATAATCGAATTCACATTTAAAAAAATCAATCTATCCTCTACAAAGCAGTAGGGTAGGATGGAAGGAGAAAGGTGGTCAGTAAGGAATCTAGAGGGCCAATACTTAAGTCAGGAGAGAGAATCGATTGTGCTCTGTAGAGAGGGACAGCGCCAGATGATGGATCTGTTGAGGGTTTCAGGGCAGACCAAGGCCCAGAGAAAGCAGTGCTATACTCAAGGCCACAGACCCACTCAAGAGTTGAGCTAGGACCTCAGCCAAGTACAGCAGGTCCCGGAATAACCTGGTTTCATTCAAGATTGTTTTGTTTGAGGAAAAAAAAAAAAAAATCTCTCAGCTTGGGCCATTGTGTGGAGCCTGCATGTTCTCCTCATGTATGCCTGGGTTTTCCCTTCTTCCGGTTACTTTTCCCATCCCAACGATATGATTGTTATGTGAATTGGCGTGTCTAAATGGTCCATTGCAAAGCTAGTGTGGATGTGTGTGAGAATGTGTCCTGCAGTGGAATGACCCCCTGTCCTGGGCGGTTCCCACCTGGTGCCCTGAACTGCCAGGTTAGAATCCTGCCATCCTCAACCCTGAACTGGAATAATTGGGTAGATTATTATCTTACTTGTTGCTATTAATCTTTTTAAAATGTATGTAGAACTCACAATTATTTCAGTGTTTAATATAAGAGATGTTTTGGTTTTTAGACATTTAGTGATGGTTTTGTGACTGGAAACATTCCATAGGAACTTAAGTCTTGTTAATATCAATTGGTCTATGGTATAATAAAATTGGTTTTATTGTAAATTGTTTGGCTTAAAGTTTCAGTTTTTAAGAACCATTTGAGGATATTAAGTGAAGACTTACTGTATTTTAGCCCCTAAGTCTGTGTTCATTGTAAATAGGTGAGGCTTGAAGGACTTTCTAGAAAGAAATGCCCAAGAGCCTAATTGTGTTGCCATTGGCTGCTTCTTTTTCTGTAGAGATAAGCAAGATAGAAAGAGTTTGAACAAACTTAAAAGTGTGTTTCTAAGCATTCACTTACATCTGATTTGTTAGAAGATTCTCAAGTAACGAAGATATTAACAAAAACTCAACTAACATCAATCAATTAACATTGAGGAATATTTGATTCCTCAAATATTCAGAAACAGTGGGAGCTTGAGAAAGACTTCAGAAAGTGGGTAGTTTGTTATTTCCCAAGGCATGACCTCTTCCTTTCTCTTTCAGTCCTTATCACAATGGAGAACAAAGTCTCACTTTATTGTTAATTTTTAGTGAGTGTTAAAAAGGGAGATTAACACCTCCCTTGGCCTGAGACCCCTTCTCTCTTTCTTAGAGCCTTTGGCTGGCAACAGCATCTAGACAGAATTTAATAACATTGCTTTGTTTTCATTGAATTTATTTTTATGATTATATTTATTTATGGCATGTGATACAGGTTTGCTGTTACAATGGTGATACAAAGTTGTTTTTAAAATAAATTTGAGTAAAAAGTCAACTTAAAGACAAAAGTAAAAATGTTGTAGATGGAATGGGTATATAACCAACATGATGGAGTATTTTAGACACCATGTGTCAATTACTGCACTGATGGTCATGGTGACATGGAAGGGACATGGAGGAAGGGTGTGCCTGGGGTCCAGTTTTCTGTCTCCCCCCTCCCCACCATTCCTTATCATTCCTTGCTTTGCTTTCTACTCTGGGGAAGACTCAATTTCCCAAAGTGATATAGTGAATGCAAGATACAATATGGCCCTGATATTCAGAATCCAACTTCATAATTGGAATGAACTTGGGCAGAGAAGAATTAATTTACATGTTTATCGAAAGGAAAAATTTTAAGGTAAACTGTGCTTTAGATATTTGTTCCACAGAATGGTGCATAGTCATTAAAAACACAACATTGATGTGAATACAATGTTACAACAGAATTCTAAAATAAATTCAATGAAAAAAAGATCAAAAGATGCCACATAACTTTGCTTTATTTCTCTTATTTCCATAAAGAAAAAAACAGAAGTGCTATATTCATAGTAACATAAATGTGTATACTGAATGTCTAAAAAAATTCACCTGAGGAAGTTATAAATTTTTGCCTCAAGCAGAGTTGGGAGGTTGGATGTGAAGTGAGGCTTATTTTATATTTTACACGATTTTATACATTTGTTCCATTTTGCCATGTTATGCCATACTTTTGTTACAAAAACAGAAGGAACAGCATACATTCAGTTTTGAACAGAAAGGAGTAAAGCACCAATTTTAAGTCAAAGCTCATTAACTCCTGCTGTATTATAAGTGATGTTTCAGGCCAACAACCCCAGACTAACTGGGCTTGCAAAAGATGTGCTCAGAACTCTCTTTGAAGGGCAGGTTCATGCAGATCATATGATGGTACAGAAAATGCTGAGTGTGATGGTCATACACTCAGGTAATACACTCAGGTACTGTCAAATACTCAGGTAATACAAAGGTCATACACTCAGTTAATTATATCCTCCTGCCCACTTCCCCCACACCCTCCATCCTGACCCCGTGCCTGCTGTACCTCATCTGAGGGTTCAAGGCTATGCTCACTTGCATGGAGACATGCTTACTTAGTACAGCCTGCCCTTGACAATGTGAGTTTGAACTTCATGAGTCCACTGATACATAGATTTCCTTCTGCCTCTGCCACTCCTGCGACAGCAAGACAAGCTCCCCCGCCCCCTCCTCTTCAGCTGCTCAAGGTGAAGACAATGAGGATAAAGTTATTTCTGATAATCCACTTCCACTTCATGCACAGTAAATATATTTTCTCTTCCCTATAATTTTCTTAATAACAATTTCTTTTCTCTAGCTTATTTTAATTCTAAGAATAGAGTATATAATGCCTATAACATACAAAATATGTGATAATCAACTATTTACATTATTAGTAAACAGAAGGCTATTAGTTAAGTTTTTTGGGGGAGTCAAAGTTGTAAGTAAATTTTCCACTGTGTGGAGAATGGGGCTTGGGACCCCTCATCATTGTATTGTTCAAGGGTCAACTGTACTTGTATTACTCTCCTCTTTAATAAGTTTAAAAATATATTTATAGTTTCTACTTTTTGCTAGGCACTGTTCTAGGTATAGAGGCACAGAGGTGCACAAGAATGATCTTACCTAACATTTTTCTTTTAATGTGAAACAAATGAACAACTCACCTTCTAATGGAAGAGAGCTACAGTTGTGGATGTGCTATTTATTAGGCTGGGTTAGGAGATAAAGAGTAGTAAACAGGAGATTCTTCTGTGAAGAGGAAACATGAGAGCAGAGACTGGAATGAAAGCCTATGAAGCTCTTTCCCTGAGACAAGAAGCAGCTGGGAAGATCTAAGGAAAAAGAAGAGAACAAGGAGGCATGACCACAGTGTGGGAGACAGAAAAGAGAGAGGACAAGGAAAGAAGAAGCAGGTAGAACTCATCAGCCATGGACAGGGATTTGTGGGAGAAGTGTTGGACAGGGATTCGCTGCTGCTGGAGATGTTCAGTGGGCGAATGATGTGATACAATTCATGTTCTTTTTTTTGAGACTATGTCTCATTCTGTTGCCCAGGCTGGATATCAGCTCACTGCAACCTCCGCCTCCCGGGTTCAAGCGATTCTCCCGCCTCAACCTCCCGAGTAGCTGGGACTACATGTGCGTGCCTCCACACCCGGCTAATTTTGTATTTTTAGTAGAGACAGGGTTTCACCATATTGGCCAGGCTGGTCTCGAACCCCTGACCTCAAGTAATCCACCCGCCTTGGCTTCCTAAAGTGCTGGAATTACAGGCATGAGCCACTGTGCCCAGCCCCAATTCATGTTCTTAAAGACATCCTTCTGTCTTCTTTGAGAGGGGTGAACTGTAGGGAGACAGGAAGAGAAGCAGGGAGCCCATTTGAGATGCTACTCTGATTTTCTTAGAACTTTCATAACTTTACAGAATGCAAATCCTCAGAGAATGCAGATAAGGGAAAGTGGGCAACGTGAGGTGAACAGTCTTGAAGCTAGCAGGGAGAGGTCTGGCAATATATTTTTTAAAAGGATGAAGTATACTCTTCAGCTTGCCCACAAAGATCCAGCCAGTCAAGACTGATTGGTGGTGGAAGGCTAAGGAAGAAAGAAAGGGCGAGAGGGAGGAAGGAGGGCAACAGGTAAGCAAACTGAATGAAAAAGGGGGAACAGCTCTGAATTAGCAATAATTCTTCCATTTGCTCAGTTATTTATACTGCAGTTCTTTCAACATCAAGAGTCCTTTTGGGCACCAGCTTATGGGCTCAATATGCCGTGCTTTATTACTAAGAAAAAAAAATTAAAAACTTTTACCGAGTGATGGCAATGTGACAGACTTTGTGCTGAGGACAGAATATATATATATATATATATATATATATATATATACTCTCTCTGTGTTTGTGTGTGTATGTATATATATATATGCGTGTATATATGCAATATATATGTATATATGTATGTGCTGAGGACAGAATAGATATATACTCTTTGTGTTTGTGTATGTCTATATATGTGTGTATATACACACATATATAGACATACATATACGTATATATGTATGTGTATATACACACATATACATACATATATATATATATATATACACGCACACACAACACATACAGAGAAAGATTTGTTAAGGTATAGTGACCATATCCTCCCTCTGTGTGTGTATATATGTATTTACATATACACACATATACACATACATATATATACACACATATGCACACATATACACATATATGTATATATATATACACACACAGAGAGATTTGTTAAGGTGTAATGACCATATCCTCCCTGTCTCTGTGTGTGTGTATATATAGATATCATACATATGTGTGTATATATATACATATACGTACGCATATATAAATATATGCATACACATATACATATACGTATGCATATATAAATATATGTGTACACATATACATATACGTACGCATATATACATATGTGTACACATATACATATCATACCCACATATACATATACGTGTACACATATACATATACGTACCCACGTATACATATACGTGCACACATATACATATACTTGCACACATATACATATACGTGCACACATATACATATACGTGCACACATATACACATATACGTGCACACATATACATACACATATACACATATACGTGCACACATATACATATACGTGCACACATATACACATATACGTGCACACATATACATACACATATACACATATACGTGCACACATATACATATACATACACATATACACATATATGTGCACACATATACATACACATATACACATATATGTGCACACATATACATATACATACACATATACACATATACGTGCACATATATACATATACGTGTACATATATACATATACGTGTACGTATATACATATGTGTACACATATATACATATACGTACACATATATACATATATGTGCATATACACAGACACACATACAGAGACAAAGAGATTTGTTGAGGTGTGATAACCATTTCCTCCATCTCTCTCTGTGTATGTGTGTGTATATGTGTATGTGTGTATATATATATATATATATATACACACATCTCTCTATATACATATATACACACACACACACAGAGAGAGAGAGAGAGAGAGAGGGAGGATAAGGCAGGGCTGACTTTTGTGAGTAACCAGTAGAGTCCCACAGGTGTCTGTTACCCCAAGGGGCCCTATGCTTTGATGAATGCTGTGCTGTCATTGTCTTGAGATTCTTAATAATTTTTCAAAATTGAAGTTCTATGGGACAAAGGAGCATTCATGTAAGCAAAAGAGAGATGTGGAAGAAAGGAAAAAACCCTTTATATTTAGTATGTTAAATGATGTCTTTTTTTCTTTTTTTCACATTTTTGTTTTGTACTGGGCACCACAAGGTCTGTAGTTAATTCTGCAGCCAGGCATGTGAATAAGTATAGTAGAGCCTGGCCTTTCCTATGTGAGAGGTGCCCACAGATAGGAGTAGAATGGAAGTATTTAAGTTAGACACAGGTGAGAGATGGAGATGGGGGAGAAGGCGTGTTAAAGAAGAATTTCAAGAACAAGTGAGAATCAAGTTGATTTTTGAAGGAAAATCAGAAGTTGGCCAAATGAGAGAGGATTTCAGGCAGAGAGAACAAGCAACATGTGTGAATGTGAAAAGTTATGATCGGGCTGTGTGTAGCTGGGAATTTTGTACGGTCACTAAGGCAGTTGTCCAAGGAACGGCCTGGGGGTTATACTGATGGAGATGGAGCTGGAAAGAAATGGTCAGGGTCAGATCAGGGAGAGCCTCCTGTGTCATACTCCTGAGTAGAGAAGGAAATTGTCTCTGAAATACTACTCTTAGTAGAAAATCTCAGATGTGGAGAATGTTTTCAAGAGTGTGACGACTGTAATTATTGAGTATTATATGACACTCTTGATACAAATAGTTTCATATGCATTACTTTACTTCATAAAATAATTTTGAAGATTATGATCAATCCCTATCATGGATGAAGAAACTAAGGATCGAATCTGTGATTCTCCAGCCAGGAGGCTTTAGAGAAATTTGACTCCAGAGCCCACCCTTCTAACCTTTATATTTTTGCTTCCCTGTGGAATCATAGATAAAGAGCAATGGTATACAAAAGGCTTTGACAAATTGACAAGGGTTGACCTAAATTATGAGGATGATAGAATTTTATTATGTTGCTGTTATGGATGAATGTGACAATATTGCTTTCTTATATTGATGTAGTTCTGCTTTGTTTAGCTGCTTTCCCACATATCATCATACTCGTACAGACACACTCAACTTTCAAGTAGATCAAAGAACAATCATGACTCCAAGCCTGCATGCTTGCTTTTCTTTTGACTAGAGAGCACTTCCAAGCATTCTTTTATTTAGCTCAACCCCAGACGGTCCAGCTAGGCTATCATCAGCCTCAGGAATTTTCCCTGGTTCATGCAGGTTGGCTTGGCTTTCCAAGCTCTGTGCTTCTTGATTGCTAATCATCCACAGGGTTTGATCAATTTATCCCCCTCTCCAAAAAGATATAACTTCGTGAGGGCAAAAACTGTTTTATTTCCACATACTCTATTCAGTCCCTAGAATGGCCTGTAATATAGTCAATGCACATTTATATTGCAGCATATGTTCTATCAATTACCCAAGTAGAATTACCCATCTAATAGAGTCCCCAGTATTAACAGAACATTGTATTGAGTGGCTATTCTAAAGCAGACCCTGCGCTAGGTTCTTGGAATATAAAGATGAAGGGAAAGACGTGATAGAGATGAACTGGAGGAGGGAGAGGAAATGGCTGTCTGTATGGTGGTCAGCAGAGGCGGGATTACATTCAAGCTGTAAATTGAAGAGTGAGAAACCAGACATGAGAAAAATCATGTTGAAAGTATTTCATGCATGAATAATATAACAAGTCCTAAGGATCTGTGTTATGGGAAAATTTGTCATACTCAGATAACCTGTGTGGCTGGAACAGAGTCAACGAATGCGTGTGCATGTGTGAGCATGTGTATGTTTGTGTTCATATATCTGTATATGTTCATATAGCTATGTATATTTTAGTTGGCCTTTTCATTTCCATCCTATATTCTGCCCTCTTCTCTTTTGTACCTGAGCCGAATGGCTGTTTAAATAGTTTGGAACCTCTTGAAGTCACATTAACTAGTGTTTTTTTCATAGAAACTGTGACTCTGAGAGAAAGGGAGCGTTTCCAATGTGTTCCTTTTAAACTACACTTAGCTGCTGCTTGTGGCTCTTAAATCGACATTCTCTCTGGCTTCCTTGAAGGGAACAATCAGATAGACTGTAGGTGGTCTTGCTTAGACATTTGAAGCTTTATTCTTAGACAAATACCGCCAGGATATCCTTTGATTCCTGAGAGCAGCTAGAACCTTTCAAGGTGTGTGTGCATATGTGTGTGTATGTGTGTGTATCTGCATGTCTAGGGGAGGAGGAAGGAATATTAACTTTGATCTCTTGAGTCTCTGATTGTGTAATTAAGAATCAATTGGCCAAAACCTAATTTTGAATATATAGCCATTTCTACTAACTTGTTTCTGCTGAAATGATTTGCCAAGCAATATTACATTAACACCTAATCTACTCTGAAAATCAGTTAGAAATACTAAATTACCCAGGTACATCTAATGTTCTTAATGAAGCATCTGCATTTTATTGAACACAACGATGGACCACTTCTCATTTATTGGTAGGACTGACCTAGGAATATGGACTGTTTTGACCACAAGGAGGATGAACGTGGGCTGGAGAGAATGCAGGTAATCATGCAATGTTAGCTTTAAGGACCCTACAAACTAGACCACCTGCATGAAGAACTTCAAGTCCATCCCTGAGGGTGCCGGGTAAAGAAAATCAATACCAATAAAAATACTATTGAAACTGGAATGAGTTGCACAGAATTGAGCATTTTACCTCATTTTTATTCTTTTATTTTCTGTCTTATACTTGAGAAGTAAAATAAATTCCTGCCAAGGAAATACAAACTTGTTAAGCAGCATCATAAAAATACTGTTCAGGGACTTAGTATTTTTATGGTAAAAATAGATACTGCTTTGTGTTTATGCAAATTAGGCTTAATTTGCCGTCATAAAACAGAATTTACATTACCTTGGGTACGCTGTTTGGAAGTTAGATAACATTAAAGAATATAATAGAACACAGTGTAAATTTACTCCCTTTCTTTCCTCCTTTTCAAGATGGATTATTTGGAGTTAGTGGTTATTTGAGTAAATTGTAGACATTTTCTTTGAGTTTACCTTAAGATAAGGTAAGGCTAGTGCGTTTTCAAAGGTTGTCTTGCCTCTTTTAGAACAAAACAAACACATAAATATCACTTCTGTTATGCAATGAACATTTTTTAAAAATGAGATCAAAAGAGATTTTTAACTTCAGCATGTAGATATTTGACAGTGTGTGTATACAAATTTTTGACACCTAGTCTACAGGTTTGATACTCTTTGTCTAATTACTAAGTTATACATGGAAATTTAGAAAAAGTTAAACACATTTTAATATTTTCTTCCTTTTATTTGAACACTAATGTAGTTAAGTGATTGGATACAATTATTTGTAAGCTGAATGATTTTAATGTAAATAAAGGTATTTGAATTATTTTAATAAAGAACTCAGTTCTACCTGTTTGTTTAATTGTGGGATAGCTTTTATCTACATGCTATTTTACTCTCAGATGGCAACTGTGATAATGGAACTGTGTATTTGGGGGCACTTACTGATTAGGAATATCCCAGCAGTTAAACATTTGCCGTGGAGAGAACCCAATAGTTTTGAATTTTCCAGAAGCCCTAGAAGATGCATCTTTACAAGATACTAGGCACTGTAATTGAGCTGGTTTGTATTTTTACAGACTATCAGAAACATCCTTCCTGCTAGGATTTCCCTGTTAAAAGTTATCCAGAGTTTTGTGTGACCACTTTTAAATGACCTTATGATAAACTCTTTCTTGTAAATGGTAGTTAAAAAAAATTAAAAAAAATTAAGAAAGTAGATGAAGTTTATGTCTATGAGGTTTTAAGAGAAAAACCTTAGCCAAACTAAATTTAACAGAATTTAACTGACCAAAGCACGATTCACAAATCAGGCAGCTCTCTGAACCAGAGGCTCAGAGAGACTCCACTGCAGTCATGTAGTACAAGAAGGTTTATGAATAGAAAAGGAAGGTGGCATACAGAAAACAGAATTGATGTACACAAACAGTGGGATTGGCTACAGCTTGACGTTTGCTTTATTTGAACATGGTTTGAACAGCTGGCCCCCTTTGATTGGTCAAAACTCAGTGATTGGCACAAGAGTAGGTTATGGTCTATTTATACCTCCATTTAGATTATGGTCCATTATGTATGGAGAAACTTTTAGGTTGACTTAAATATGTAAGGAGGCAGCTTTAGGCTAACCTTGATTTAACAGAGGTACTAGAACATCTGAAGAGAAAGCAGTAACCCATTTGGTTATATGAATATCAATAGTCTACAGTGGAGGATAGCATGTCGTTTATTAGGTGCAAATCCTTTTCTTATACATTTAGTAGGTCTGTGGACTTGGTAATGCCATTTCCCTGACTCTGTTTCGTTTCTTCATCTGTGAAGTGGATCCAATACCCACTTTAGAAGGTTACTGCTGAAATACAATGAAATAATGGTGGTTCATTATGTCTTAGCTTTTCATATTACTGCTACAAAGCAGAGTTTATATTTACAGATGCGTAAATTATTGCTTAGATATTTCACTTCTCCCACAGTTAAAGATTGGGACTTAGGCTACTCTAATTTGAATTCAACAATTGAATAATTATATGAGCTTGAGCTGGTTTTTAAAAGTATTTTTGTTCTGCAAATTCATTTCGTGTATTTATCTTTCTTTTTTTTTGAGACAGAGTCTTGCTCTGTTGCTCAGGCTGGAGTACAGTGGCCCAATCTCGGCTCACTGCAAGCTCTGCCTCCCGGGTTCACGCCATTCCCCTGCCTCACCCTCCAGAGTAGCTGGGACTACAGGCACCCACCAGCACTCCCGGCTGCTTTTTGTATTTTTAGTGGAGATGGGGTTTCACCGTGTTAGCCAGGATGGTCTCAATCTCCTGACCTCGTGATCCACCCCCTCGGTCTCCCAAAATGCATTTCGAGTATTTCTCATGAGTCAAATTTAGTTGTAGGTGGTAGGGATACAAAGATATTTAAAACCCAGTCCCAGTTTTTAATAGAGACCACACTATTAACATTACCACTGGCACTGGGACTGGAATAATTGTTTTGACGTGAAACCCTCAGTAGGTGAGAGGGTGAGAACCAAGTAACCGGGAAAGATGGACATCAGATATAATGGGTTTTTGCTTCTTCTCTCTCCATGGTGGATAGATGAGAGCTGAACAACCAACTTCAAAATGTGTTTTAGCAAGATATGGGAAGCCCTGACATGAAAAGATTTCAGCCTAGTGCATTACTCCCCTTGTTAACCTCTAAATCTGGCAATTATACATTGCAAACATGGTGTATTAAACGAGACGATTTTATGGAGTTGGTCAATATAACATTAAACAAAATGTAATCTCTTGGAAGCAGTTATTCAATGTTTAGTTCTGAATCCTTTGGTATCTGAAGGAGAAAGTTTCTATATAATAAATAGCATGTTATTAAGATATGATACATATATATATATATATAAAATTATTTTTTTTTGCTTTTTGAGACAGAGTCTCACTCTGTTGCCCAGGCTGGAGTACAGTGGCACAATCCCAGCTCACTGCAGCCTCGACCACTTGGGCTCAAGAGATTCTCCTGCCTCAGCCCCCTAAGTAGCTGCAACTACAGATGTGTGCCACCATGCCTGGCTAGTTTTTGTATTTTTTTGTAGAGACAGGGTGTTGCCAAGTTGCCCAGGCTGGTCTCGAATTCCTGGGCTCAAGCAATGCTCCCACCTCTGCCTTCCAAAGTGCTGGGATTGCAGGCATGAGCCACCAGGCCTGGCTGCCATGTCTTTTTTTTTGTAAGAAAAATTGGTCTCATACTCAGAAATTTTGGGAGACAAACACTAACATTATATATAGTTTTCTTTTTCACTGTATTTATTTTTAATGTTCTCTTCATAATATGACATCAGTTTTCCCATTAATAACAATATGGCAAGTTATTTTAAAATGTATTTCATGATGAGCAAGAAATTAATAGTGTTCCTGTACAGAAAAAGTATCAAGTAGATGAAGAAGAGTAGCAGAAGTATGAGAAATATGGAAAGCTCTGCTCCACGAAAATTATACATTCTTAATATGTCTTGTATTAATTCATATACTTCTCTTTTTTTTCTACCCTTGAGCTCCGTCTTAGTCCATTCAGGCTGCCTGGGAAGCCCAAGATCTGGGCACCAACACATTTGGTGTCTGGTTATGGGTTACTTTCTGGTTCATAGATGGCACCTTCTGACAAGTTCTCTCTGTGTCCCCACATGGTGGAAGGATGGAGAGTGGATCCTTTTATGTTAGTATACTAATCCCATTCAGGAGAGCGAGTCAGCCCACATGACCTAAGCACCTCCCAAAGGCCCTACCTCCTAACATCCTCACATGGGGATTTAAATTTCAACATAGGAATATTTGGGAGACATAAAAACACAGACAATAGCAGGATGCAAATGAACATCTTTCGTGAATTGTTACCTAGGTATTCTAAGTGATTTCTTTGTATTCATTTGCTCTGATTCCCAATATGTGCTCTACACTTAATCATAGAGGGGATATAATTTGATTTGCATTTTGTGAAAATTATTCGAGACAGCACAACACATACATTATTTTTTATTGTCCATAGGAGATAACATTCTGAGGATCCCTAATAAACATTGCATAATTTTGCCCCTGCTTGCCTATTCAACCTTCTGCAGATCATGCAACCTCTTCAACAGTATTTGCATTCCTCCAGCTCTAGCATCTTTTAATTTTTGACTTTTGCATAGATTGTTTCCTCCATGTTTTTCATGATGTATTTCCTCTATTTTGAATTCACCTCCTCTGCCATTTCAGCAACCAGCCTGCTAACACCCAGCCTTCTGCAAATCTTTTACATGTTTACTTCATTTGAGAAGCTCTCCCTGGCACTTCTCCATGAAGCCAAACCTCTTTATTCCTTCTTACATGACACCCAATACCTATCTTTTATAACACTTAGCAACACAAATGCCATAAGTAAAACCATAAGTCTGTCTCCCAAATCCAACTGTACATTATTATATTCTCAGCACCTAGCACAGTAAGGGAGCTCAAAATATATTTATTTTTGAATTAATTGATGAATGGAGTTCTTCTGTGGTATTCTTTAGCTCTGGTAGTGGTATTTTATTCCTATTACACAAACCCATGGGAGAAATTATAGTTTATTTTGCTTATTATTTTAACTCCTATTAATGAGAATTATAATTTTCACAAATCTCAAAAATGGCATTTTAACAGACAATTAGTAAACATCAGCTCTAAAGAGCTCGACTTTGGGAGCCACACAGATGAAGTAGAAGACATGGACACTGTCTTCAGTAATATTCAGTAACTTCTTTGGAGTTTGTTCCATTTCTCTCCACATCAAAGTTTTCTATTAGCTTATACAATGAATGAATTCCAGCTAAGTCGACAAATTCTTGTGAAGCAAATCCCATTTCCCATTGATTTCATTATTAAATTTTAAATGCATTTCCTCTTGGTGAGGGACACCTGCAGTATTTTATTGTTTAGTGCAGTGGCTTACGGGGAAATCTTATCCCTTTCAATGAGTAAAGAGAAAAGGAGGAGAGAGAGGCATGAAGGAATTATCATCCTATAAAAGTGCTGTAGGTGTGGAAAGGATAATGGTGGTTTAGAAGCTGCTGCAGGCTTTTAACTTCAGTATAGTAAAATGTGAAATCCATTGAATATGTAAAAGCAGGACCTGTGGTATGGAATCCCAGTATTTTCATGCTAGTTGAATAATCTAGGACAGTTTTTAAAAAATTATTTGAGTTCTGTTTTGTCATATATAAAAAGAAGATCATATGGCATCTTTTTTTTTTTTTTTTTTTTTTGAGACAGAGTCTCGCTCTGTTGCCCAGGCTGCAGTGCAGTGGCGTAATCTCGGCTCACTGCAAGCTCCACCTCCCGGGTTCATGCCATTCTCCTGCCTCAGCCTCCCAAGTAGCTGGGACTATAGGTGCCCGCCACCGCACCCAGCTAATTTTTTTTGTATTTTTAGTAGAGACGGGGTTTCACTGTGTTAGCCAGGATGGTCTTGATCTCCTGACCTTGTGATCCGCCTGCCTCGGACTCCCAAAGTGCTGGGATTACAGGCATGAGCCACCGTGCCCAGCCCATATGGCATCTTTTATACATGTATTGGGAAGATAAAATGAAATATATGTGTATTGCTCAGCATCATGTCTGGTAAAAAGAAAGTGCCCATTCAAATATACCTGCCATGATGATGATGATGATGTTTGTTATTATTATTACTAGTTACCCAAAGACTGGAATGTGGAGGGTTTTTTTTAACGTTTATTTTAGGTTCGGGGGTAAGTGTACAGGTTTGTTACGTAAGTAAACTTGTGTCATGGGGGGTTGTTGTATAGATTATTTCATCACCCAGGTATTAAGCCTGGTATCCAAGAGTTATCTTTTCTGTTCCTCTTCTTTCTCCTACCCTTCCCCCTCAAATAGATCCCAGTGCCTTTTGTTCCCTTCTTTATGTTCATGAATTCTCATCATTTAGCTTCCACTTATAAGTGAGAACTGCAATGTTTGAGTTTCTGTTCCTCCATTAGTTTGCAAAGGATAATGGCCCCCACCACCATCCATGTTCCCACAAAAGACATGATTTTGTTCTTTTTTTATGGCTGTATAGTGAATATGAGGTTTTAATGAAATAAAAATACAAATAACAAGGAATTATATTTAAACTGGTTTTGGGGGGAAAATAAGAAATGAAGTAGATATTTTGTTATTCAATTATTTTCAAAGGAAAGTTAAGACAATGCAGTCTCATATCTTGACACTGTAGTTCTTTATATTGTAACTTTTGTCACAAAGCCATTAAGCAGAAGTCATAAGTGGGATAGACACCCAGTCGCATCCCTTCTGCTACTCTGCACTCAAATCATTTAATTTTTTTAAACATTGATTCACTCAACAATAAGTATTGAACTCTTATGCACATCTGGTAAATAGAGTAAAATCTAGTACCTACCAGCAATATTTCCCTGAAGTTGTCTTTCTTATGAAGAGCTGCTTCTCAGCTAAAAATATCCTGCTCTCTGTCTTATCTCTTGGCACCTTCTCTCAACAGAGAAGTCAGAGAGGAAGAAAAAAAATCCATTTGAGATCAAAAAGGCTTGCCTTCTGTATTACAACCTGTATCACTTACCAGGAAGTATACTGTGTTCATCCTTTATAGACAGAAAGTGGTTTATCAATAATTTTGCTGTACAACCTCATTTGTAGGTCCCTGACTGTCTTGATTTCAGGATTATTCAGGCTATATATGCTGCAAGAAGCCAGGGAATGGCAACTGCCACTGTGATGCAGTGGTTCATGAAGCTTAGGATTTTTTTTTTTTTTAAGACAGGGTCTTGCTGTGTCATCCAGGCTGAATTGCAGTGGCAGGATCATGGCTCATTGCAGCCTCAATCACCCATGTTTAAGCAATCTTCCTACCTCAGCCCCCTGAGAGTTGGCACTACGGGCATGCGCCACAATGCCTGGCTAATTTTTGTATTATTATTATTCAGTAGAGACAGGGTTTTGCCATGTTGCCCAGGCTGGTCTCGAAGTCCTGGGATCAAGTGATCTGCTGCCTCGGCTTCCCAATGTGCTGGGATTACAGATGTGAGTCCCTGTGTCCAGCCAAAATGTGTTAACTATAACATTTTCCCAAGCACATCCTATGAGATATTAATAGATGTCATGTTGTGTCTGGAGTTGGTTCCTTCCGGTGGGTTCTTGGTCTTGCTGACTTCAAGAATGAAGTCGTGGACCTTGGCGGCAAGTGTTACAGCTCTTAAAGGTGGTGCACACCCAAAGAGTGAGCAGCAGCAAGATTTATTGTGAAGAGCAAAAGAACAAAGCTTCCACCGTGTGGAAGGGGACCCAAGCAGGTTGCTGCTGCTGGGTGGGGTGGCTAGCTTTTATTCTCTTGTCTGCACCCACTTCCTGCTGATTGGTCCATTTTACAGAGTGCTGATTGGTGCATTTACAATCCTTTAGCTAGCACAGAGTGCTGATTGGTGCATTTACAGTCCTCTAGCTAGACAGAAAAATTCTCCAAGTCCCCACTCCACCCAGGAAGTCCAGCTGTCTTCTACCCTCCCAACTCCAAAGAGTCAGGGGTTGTTAGAGAGCCCTTTCCCGGAAAGCCTGATACCCCTGTCTTTAGGCCGGCAGCCATGACAACGTGAAACAGAGATTCTCAATATCAACTACAAGACTCATGAGTTAATTAAATTGTAATATGTTTCTTCATTGCAAGAGTAATCAGAACTTTTTAAATTCTGACCTCTGTTGTGTATCTCCAATTTAGAGATGTGAGGTAAGATAGACATGGTATGTACTGTTTACAAAAATGCATTTAGACACTTTTGATATGTAAGATTTCTTTTGAACATGTTGATTCTCTTCTCCACTTTCACCTCCATGGGATTAGTATACTTGTGTGACCCACTGATGTCGGGATGGATTATGCGATTTGAAAGAAGAGTTTTACATATTACTTTCTATTTTCGTCAAAAATATGAAGAATAAAAATTTTAAAAAGGAAGATTTCTTAAAAAGATACTGTACCAACAATTAGAATATACTCTTTCTTTAGCATATTCTTCAGCAGGCTTAAAGCTACGGATTTAATATCTATTGTTAGGTTGTTGTTTCTTTCAACAATGACTCCCTGGGTTTGTATTTGTAAAGTAGGTGTTGGGACTCCTCAACTGTCTGCTCTTCTCTGTTTTTCCTTGTTAAGTTCTTAATCTCTTAAGCAAACATAGGCTTCACAGCTAAACTTTGAGTAGGGAAGCTCCCAGAGATGCACATTGCCTATGAATTTAGGTAACCTTTGGGGGACAGCATATTTTCCACTTGGAGCCCTCGTTGTATTCTGGTTACATATTGAAAGATATTTGGTGAATAATGAATGAGTAGTGTGTCTACTATTGGGGAGGCACTGTTCTAGATGATGTTAGATTTTGGCTGTGTTCTCAACTTCTTCCAACTTCATGATATATATTTTTAAATATACCTGACAATGATTAGATCAGAACGAGCAGAGAAGCAGGAGATCAGAAATCCTCAGAAGCTAATTCTTATAGGCAGGTTTAAGTTAATGCTTTCATACATATTTTAATATCTGTCTCTTCCATTATGTTATTTTTTATAGAATCAGCTCCCTCCAAACACCTTCTTAGTTTTTTCTCAAATTTAGGGTCATACGTTTGTATGATTGATTGATTTTTGTGTGGTTTTCTCATTCTTGTGCCAGTATCAAATGTGAGGTTCTTAGGGATTTGATAACCAGTCCAGACAGAAATAGGGTCAGGGAAGGTTTAATGGAGACTGTGAACAGCACGTTACTAGAAGACCTGTGCTCTTGACCACAGAGTTTGCCTGACTATCTCACTGTATGGATATAAATTCCATCAGCTGAGCATGCCCTTGGGTTATTTTCATTTTCTCGAGCCATTCCTTATTTGAGAACAGAGCCCTAATAGCTCTGTAAGTTGACCAATAACAATTCAATGTTGACATTTAAATATATATTAAAACCATTTAATATTTATTTTAATCATAGACATAACTTGCAATACTCTAGAGTAATGAATGAAGCTTTTTAAAGAATGAGTTAAAACAAACATGTAGAACAGGAAAAAAATCACATTCATATATTAAGTCTGAAAAGGAATGTGTTATTTCATTTAGAGGAAAAAATGTTTTATACTTTCCCTCAGATTTACACTGTCTGAAACAAATTCTGCTCTATTTTACTTTCCACTGACTCACATATATAGGGGGAGAAAATTCAAGCTAGAATGAGAACTCCTTGAAGGCAGGGACCATGTATTATTCATCATTCCTGTGTGTAACTTCTCTGGCAAATGATAGGAATTCAATACAGGTTTGATGAATCCATTTGACTGAAAAGAAGTTGAATCTATCCCTGAATGGTATAGGTACAAAAATATGTGCTTGGGGAATGATTAACATTTTCTTTGACACATTTAATATAATTTTTAATTCAAACTGTTTTCATATAAAAATATTTTATTGCCTTGCAGAAAAATCATATTTGCCTGTCTTTATAGTCATTGTAATAATAGTCATACTCAATCTTAAGTCAAATATACTTCAATTTAGAAATAATGTCTACAATAATATTCATGTATAGAATTAAATAATGGGGTGAAGTTGTTTTGGTACTGTTTGTGACACTGTTTTTGATCCGTCTTGAAATTCTTGGGCTTAGGAAGCAGAGCTGTTTCAAACTCCTTATACTGATATCTACCTGGTAAATAGGAGAGTTGAGCATTTACACGGGAAACAGATAACAGTTTTGCCAATCTTAGTTACCACACAGTTTGATTGTGTGTTCTACATGGAACATCAATCATTTCTCTTCTGCTCTATAAATTCTGCACCCAAGATTGTTCTGCATCACCCAAGAGAAGAAGAGAAGTATTGCTATTCAGTTTAGGAATTATTTATTAGGAGTCCAAATTGTGCAGAATAGAATCAACAGATAGCTTGATAGGCAGTGTCTACTTGGGCAAGTTGCTTTGTGGCATTGACCTTCAGAATAACCCTGTTTCACCTAAATTGCATCTGTTTTCAGGATCAAGAGGGTTAATGTATGTGAGGGGAAAAGATGGAAGAAAACTTGCATATTGAATATTTACTATGTACCAAAGGTGTGACCTATCAAATGTCAGTTTCCTAACCTATTAAATAAGCATGATGCTATTGCCTACCTCAAAGGAGAAAGTAAAAGCTTGAGCAAGCATCAACTGTTGAAGCTCGAACTCAAATCCTGTTGTGCCTGGCTCTGAAATTTATCTCCTTTAATTTTCCCTAAATTGCTTCTCCAAGAATACTTTACATCTAGGTGTAAAAACTAATGCTTTCTTTATAATTCTGCTAGGCACCATGATAGACACACAGTCTTCAATTCTTGTGAGTTCCACTATTTCTTGAAGACATAGTTTTTGCTTTACAGAAATAGAAAAGAGTTCCCAGTCTTGCTCAAACTTCCTGTGGGGTCTTTGACTATACAATTTTCGGAAGGATCTTAGGCCAGAAAAAGCAAAAGTACCACTAGAGGACACCTGGTGGTCTTTTCCAAGACAGCAGGGTAGATCTTCGGCCATGAGTGTGTTTCAGAGGTCCTCTGTGTGTGTGTGCATGCACGTGTGTGTATGTGTTCCTGTGTGCAAGTGGGATATTAGGAGTGGGCAGGAGGCAGTAGAAACTTCAGAACAGGAAGGCGAACTCAAATTTTTGAGAATCCTTTGACAGATAGCAATTTTGAAGATGCCAAAATCCATTCTGCCTGTGACTCATTAAAATAAAGAGAAATCACAAAGCATCCTTTGATTCAGCCATGTTTCTTTTCACATTTTACAGCCATTCATTCTACAGCCTTCCAAAGGATTTAGAAGAAAAATCGGAGGAAATAGTGAAAGAAACAAAACAAAACAAAAAAAATCACGGTGCCTGAGAAAGCTGTTAGAAAGCCTAGTTCCCTGTAAACAGCTTGCCCGACTACCTTTTAGCAACATATTTCTCTTGATTCACACCAGCTGGTCGTTTCTAATTTCTCCTCAGTGTCTTGAAATAGCTATTTTACTTGAAGCTAATCTCTCAGCCTTTGCTGATGACTCCCTGGGTTTGGATTTCCTAAAGAAGGTGTTAGCACTCCTCAACCGTCTGCTCTTCTCTATTCTTCCTTGTCAAGTTCTTAACTCTTAAGCAAACTTAGACTTCTCAGCTAACCTTTGAGTAGTGATGCTCCCAGAGATCCACATTGCCTGTGAGTTCAGGTAACCTTTGAGGGTAAGAATGATGACATATTGGAGTGGATAAACTTGAATCTTTTTTTTTTTTTAATCATGCATCTAGGCACAAAACGAAATTGGCCTTTTGGCAGGACCGATTGAGGCTTGAGTATCCTGCCAGCTACCATGTGTCTCTCTGAACAGTGATAACCGTTTTTTAAGAAGCAGCTGAATTTGTGATCATTCTGATGCAAATTCTATTAACAAATATAGAGTGCATTTCTCATTTACCATTGCATTTAATCTTCGCAATGACCCTGTCATATGGATAATCTCATGTCTTCTTTAAAAACAATTTTTAAAAGTCTCCAAAAGTTTAAGAATTTGCTAACATCACAGAGTTCTTAAGAATGAAACCTCAATTCAAACTCAGGAGTGTCAGACTCAAAAGCCAAATGTTCTCCTCACTAAAGCGCTGATGGTAAGGCCCTGCCTATAATGGGCAACAATACTGGATCTTCCATTGCAGTAAATGTGATGAACTTAAGTTTTCTTTGAACCTGCTGCCTTAGATTTTGGCCATGTTTTTTTTCTTTTTTCTTTCCTTTATCATTGATAGGAATTTAATTTTATATCTATACCTATATCTATGCACTTTTTAGTTTAATTTCTGTTTTTGCATTATTGACAGACATCCTTGAACTTGAGAAGCCTTGTTTAAAAAAAATGAGAAAACAGAACCATGCCTGTTGCATTGGTCTTATTTTTTTATTTAACTTTTTTTTTTTTTTTTTTGGAGATAGGGTCTAACTATGCTGCACAGGCTGGTCTGAAACTCCTGGCCTCAAGTAATTCTTCTGCCTCCAGCTCTCAAAGTGCTGGCATTACAGGCATGAGCCACCACACCCAGCCTGCTCCTATTTATTGTGTGTGTGTTTGTATTAATATTTCTCAAAATGTAAGTGATTTACACTTATTTAATATGTTTAATTCTCATAAAAACCTAATAAGTTAGCTGCCAAAATTATTCCTGATTTTAAAAGAAGTGAAAGCTTAAATAATTTGAAACAGGTGATTCAGCTAATAATCAATACAGGCAATATTGAAACAACTAAACTGTGTATCTAACGGGCAATGCCACCTCCCCCAGCAGTATTTAGAAGGGAACAACTGAGAACACTTAGAGGTATATTTTTTTCTGTTAAACATATCTGAATTCAAAGCAGCAACAATTACAAATTCTCAGACAATCAACATCCAGACTCTTTAATTTGGCTCCTGTCTATCCCTTTAACTCATTTCCTGTCACTTTGTGCTTCTCAACTGAGCGTTGCAAAATTCACAGGGCACTCATGTGCCCAGAACTGTGACGTTACATATTTTATACCTATTGTTGTCTCATTCCAGCCTCACAATGCCCCTCTGAGGTAATGAACAATGCTCTCCAAGCCTCCATGGTTCTCATCTGTAGAAGGAAACGATAAGTAGCTTGCCCAAAAGACACACAACTCCTATTCAGGGAAGCTGGAATGCAAACCCAGTCTAAAAGGATCCGGTTATTACCATTAAGCTATGCTGTTGATGTGCTTTATCTACTTCTGTCTACTTGGGAGTTTTCTTCCACTGGCTTTGGTAAATTGATTCCCTTCTTTTGTGGACACTATGCCTCATTCTGTTTTTCTCGGTTCTCACCTAACTCTTCTGTTGCTTTGAGAACCTTCCAAAGATGACTTCTCTGTGTTATTCAGCCTCTGAGCTCTATAATACCTTCCTATAATATTATTTTACTTCTCAAGTTGTAGTATTAATTTTGTATTTATTGTTCAATCTGCATTAGATCAAGGGATCTGAGAAAGGGACTCCGTCTCACTTATATTTTCCAAAGTTAACACAGTACATAGAAAATAGAATACATATTTATTCAAAAAACATAAAAAATGCCTTGTGTGTCTGAATAAACCCAGTTCTTATGTAGACATAGTAAGGGATCATTTGGTATTTATGTGAGCAATTAGGTTTTGTGTCAGAGTAGAATGACCGCTCTATCAAAAGCTCCATACTATTTTGACATGAAATTGATCTGCAAACACCTATCCAGAATCCCAAACTAATCTAAAGAAGGACAGACTGTATCCCCTGAATTTTATCTTTCTCATGTGTCTAGAATCTAGATGATGAAAATTCATTTTACTACCACCTTGTTTGTTTACATTCATTTGTTCCCTCATTGAGCAATCTACCACGCGACAGGTAATGTTAGTGAGCCACTCTTCTAGGTCCTGAAATAGCCACTCTTCTAGGTGCTGAAATACAAACAGATTAAGGCCTCTACTCTCTTGAAGCTTATATTCTAGTGTTTGAGGTTGGAGAGTAAGAAAATACAGAAGACGAAACAGAGTGATATAATGCAGAATGACTGGATGATTAGTTTGGGATTTCTGGAAAATATTTTCCATATTGGTGTTTTTTGTTTGTTTATTTGGTTTGATTTTGTCTTTTTGAAACAAGGTCTCACTCTGTTGTCCAGGCAAGATGGTGCAGTGGCAGCATGTCAGCTCACTGCAACCTCTGCCTCACGGACTCAAGTGATCTTCCCATCTAAGCTTCTCAAGTAGCTGGGACTACAGGCATGGACCACTTTTTTGTATATTTTGTAGAGGTGGGGTTTCGCCATGTTGTCCAGACCGGTGTTGAACTCCTGGGCTCAAGTGAGCCTCACACCTCAGCCTCCAAAAGTGCTGGGATTACAGGTGTGAGTCACCATGCCCAGCTGGAATTGGTGTTTTTTTAAAGCTACCCTGTGCATGACTAGAAGTAACCAACTATGGAAAGAAAAGGGGGAGTAATGCAAATGCCTTTAACAAGGAACAAGGTGAACTTGTTAGAGGAACAGAAAGAAGTCCAGGTGGTTGGTGGGTTGTAAGCTAGGAGTAGAGTGGTATGAGATGAAGTTGGAGTGTAAGATCAAGGTCAGGTAACATAGGTCGCTATGTGAATCAAGATAATGAGCTTAGCCTGTTTCCTCTCCTCTCCTCTTTTTGTTTTGTTTTGTTTTAGAGGCAGAGTCTCACTCTGTAACCTGTAGCCCAGGCTGGAGTGCAGAGGTAGGATTATAGCTCACTGTAACCTCCAACTCTTAGGCTCAAGCGATTCTCCCATCTCAGCCTTCTGAGCAGCTAGGACTACAGGTGCACCTCACCACATCCAGCTAATTTTTTATTTTTGTAGGGGTGAGGTCTCATTACATTGCCCAGGCTGATCTCAAACTCCTGGGCAGAAGTGATCCTTTCACCTTGATCTCCCAAGTGCTGGGATTACAGGTGTGAGCCACTGTGCCCATTCCTTAGTCTGTTTTCTAAATGTGATGGGTGGGTACTAAAATTTTAAACTGTGGGCAACAGCATGATTCTTTAAAAAAAAATCAAAATGATCGATTAGGCTATTATATAGAGAATGGGTAGCATTGGAAATAAGAAAACTGGGACTTCAGGAATTTTTAGAGAATGAGTCACCACTTCTTACGGACTATTTAGATGTAGTATTTGTGTGAAGATAGGGGTCAGGAGGACTTATTGGGTAGATGGTATGGCCATTTACTAAAATGAGGAGCAGGTTAATGTATAAGGAGAGATCAAAGGATGAGATAAGATCTAAGGAGAGTGTATAAATAGAGAAAATTGAGGATGCTACTGGAGGGAGCTCCAGTCTTTTGAGTTCTGCCAAAGAAAAGGGTGTCAACAGAGGAGAGTAAGATTATGAAAGATAATGCAATCAGGAAAAAGCAAAACAAAACAAAACAAAATAGGAGACCAAATGCGATGGCTCATGTCTGTAATCCTAGCACTTTGTGAGGGCAAGGTGGGTGGATCACCTGAGGTTAGGAGTTCAAGACCAGCCTGATCAACAAAGTGAAACCCTGTCTCTACTAAAAATTATCTGGGTTTGGTGGCACATGCCGGTAATCCCAGCCACTTGGGAGGCTGAGGTAGGAGAATTGCTTGAACTTGGGAGACGGAGGTTGCAGTGAGTGGAGATTGCACCATTGCACTCCAGCCTGGGCAACAAGAGTGAAGAGTGAAACTGTTTCGAACAAAACCAAACAAAAAAACAGGAGAGAGATATATTCTGGAAATCAAGAAAAAGAGAGTATTTCAAGGGAGAATATGATGCTTTGTTTTACTTCTTGTTTTTCATTATTATAATTCAAATCATTTTGGGTCAAAGAAGATCTATATGAAGATACTCTTTGAAGAAGTCTTAACTTTCCAATAAAAGAAGAGGAAAAAAAGGTATTAGCCACATTTCTAGGTCATATCTCCGGAAATTTCACCATACAACTGAAACTGTCTTTTAAGTCTGCACAAGAATAAAATGAGAACAAAAGATAAACGCAATTTGCCTTAACTATTTATTTTTCTTGTGGATTGTGACAATTGTTTGAAAACAATCTTGCATTCTCACGAAATTACTGTATATTTTTCTGTGTCAAGTTCAACTTGACTGAGTTCTATGTGCATTAAAATGCTACAAGATTAATATGCTCATTTCTAATTCCCACATCTTCCTACATTTTCTTATTGTTAGCATTGCTGCTATTACTGTTTTTATGATTATCATTACGCAAGTGTTTCTCTTGTCCTGAGATCTGAGACATCTTAAAACTTGACTCTGGGATGCTTTAAAGATAGACAAAGACAGAGAAGGAGGCATCTCTCCAGGTGTTCCGTATTGCATTTTATTGCCAAGCCACTGCTGTTGAGTCAGCCAGACATGATTACATCAGATCCAGGGAGACTTTAGGGATTCCAGCAGCCTCTCTTCCAAGTCTCTGTTTAAGATAAAATAGTCCTGCTGGGCGCAGTGGCTCACGCCTGTAATCCCAGAACTTTGGTAGGCCGAGGAGGGCCGATCACGAGGTCAAGAGATTGAGACCATCCTGGCCAATATGGTGAAATCCTGTCTCTACTAAAAATACGAAAATTAGCTGGGCGTGGTGGCGCACGCCTGTAGTGCCAGCTACTCAGGAGGCTGAGGCAGGAGAATCGCTTGAACCTGGGAGGTGGAGGTTGCAGTGAGCCGATATCACGCCATTGCACTCCAGCCTGGACGACAGAGCGAGACTCTGTCTCAAAAAAAAAAAAAAAAAAAAAGATAAACTAGTTCATTAGCATAGCTCTCCCTAGCAAAGCTGTAAACTATGGCCTTGATAAGGAGCACACATATTCAGAAGCCAATTCTAGCCAGTCGTGTTATCGTTAATGTGCAAATAAATATTAGATGGGGCAAAGAGCAGAGTATAATTCGATCCTGTGGTGACTCATGTTGATGTGCACCATTCGACGTAAGAAAGATGTCAAAGGGGATAAGAGGTAGAAGTTTATTTTTAATAAATTCTTTTTATGTAAAAAAAATCTATGACTAACCTAGAAATATAATTCAAAACTGAATTGTATTTTCTCTTTGATATTGATTATTTTTGATGTGGTAAAACGGGTGAATTAATAAGGAGATATGCTAAGAAGGGAATGCACCTCTTTTGTTTGGGTTTGGAAGAGATGTGTTGGAAGTGGTTTGATGTTTTGTGAGCCGGATATTTCTAGCTAAAATCCTGTCCCCCCTCACTTGGAGTCTATGTGATCTAGTTACAGGTTTCTTACATTCTTTGAGTCTCAGCTTCTTATCTGTGCCATGTGACAAATAATGATTATGTCCCTGGAAATGGCAGATAGTCCGTTAGTGACAGCTATTTACAATGTTGTTTCACATCTTTCTACAAATTGCTAAACCTTTACCCTTTTCTCTAACTTTATGTGTAGCAGGAGAGGCAGATCTATTTGCATAGCCCATCATTTTCAGATTATTATAGGGCTTGGTATTTGGCTTTTTGGTATTATAGTCAATTACAAATGATTTATTAGCTACTAGGAAGGTGCAGTATAAATAATAAACTTGAAGGTTATAGACAAATTATGTTTTTAATTGGAATGCTAATAAATTATAATGTCATGTTATGAAATAGATAGCTGGGTTCTTCAAACATCACAGTAAAAGTCACCTGGTGAATATTTACCAAATGATGGCATAAATTAAACTTAGCTGTCAAAAAAAAATCTGCAAAGGAGGAACATTAATGCTTCCCCATCTTCAAACTTTGTTTATTTAAATTTAGAATGATGTCTGTGGGTATTAATCTTGATAATCTGGAAGACTTAGAAATCATTATTGTTTCCTGATTAGGTAACAATGAAGTTTTTTCCAATTCATGTTTTGTTTGTAAATATTTTCTGAATTGAACTGTGAAACTTAATTCTAATTAGAAACAAGTTGAATTGTTGTGATAAATAGAAGTATTTGTTATCCGTCTTCATCTTTCTGTATCTAATACCAATATCTATATTGATACCAAATTCTAAAGAGCATTAAATATTTCTCAAATAACATCACCTCTAGGAATTAAGAAACTCAGAATCTTATGAACAGATGAGTGCCTTATTCTCTATGAATGAGCCCTTGTTGATTTCTTCGTCTTCCTTGCCTTTCCTTTTTCTGAGTGATGGACGTGTTTATACTGTACAGCTACACGTAATAGGATAATGATGAACATTTAGTAAATGCTTACTAAATAGCTGGCACAGTGCTGAACATTTTACATATATCATCTCATTTAGCATCATCCCATTTATGGAAAACTGTTAATTCACAGGAACATTGAGAAATTGCTTAAGTTCACACAGTGTGTAGACATTGAAGTGAGGTCAAGGACCCAGGCAGCCTACTGCATGTTTAACCTCAATTCAGTACACCCTCTTTTCCATGAAAACACCTTGGGAATAAAAATCCCTTGAACATGTTGATCTTTGGACAAATTTGAGGGATTTTTCTCAGCTATGACTAACAACAAGAGGTTACCAGGCAGATGCACTTTATTTTTTTTTATTTCTAGCTTAATTATTTGCAGTACCTTACATTTTAATGTTACTTGCCATATGTATTATTTATTAACACTAACATTTAGGAAGTATATTTGCAATTCTTAGACATGTGGACAAGGCGTAGGGCCTCTAGTTCTGTGTTGTTGCAGGGGAAAACAAAAAATAGCTGTATATATTTCCCCTTCAGGTGAAGAGAGATTCCCACAGGAGTGAGGATGGTGGGGCTTCTCATTAATATCTAAATGCAAGGAGTGTATACTCCTAATTTTATGCTATTCTTCTCCTAGAATGAACTATTTCAGTTTGGAAATGACAGTAAGAACATGGAAATCATGTATATTTTAAAAGAAATGCCATTTGGGATAACTGGGTAATTAATTCATTCCTCATCAACTTCTCTACAGCCACTCATGTCTTACACAGATCTGTGTTTCATTAGGAATCAGTGAGATACACAATCAATGAAATCATTTTATATATGATTTGGAGAATTAAAAAAAATCTCTATTACTTTTATCCTGATGACTCAACATGAAGTGTTGTAGTTTTCTGGGCATCAGTGAAATACTGAATTATACCATTTGTCTCTTTTAAAGCAATTTAATTCCATTACATTTAAAAATATTTAGTACTTACAGAGTATCATCTCCTTTCAAATGGAAACATTAACTGCTGTAATTAATCCTCCCGGCACTTCTCCAGTCTGAAAATATAAATAGAAATAACGCAATTTGGAACAGGTGTGCCTTGATAAAAGAAGGAAACACAATTAGATGTTCAGCCCCTGACTCAGGACTCCTGGGTTCAGTTACTGCCCAGAGAAAGTTTTTTCCTTAAGGTGGCAAGCAGTTCCCTTCATAGACATTGAAGTTTATACCTCAGGTTTGATGACTTGGGAGAATATATCCAAGATCCTTTACAGATATGTGATACTAGCTCTATCGTAACTAAAAGTTGGGAAATAGGTGACATTTTAGGGAAATCTCCACATGAGTTGCTATGATTGTTTTGTTCTGTGAAAATTTTGCCTGTAAAGTGTCTGCTGTTTACTGCCCTCTTTGGCTTTCACATATTTCCAGAGGCTGAGAAAAGTGAGGAGGAAGGAACAGATAGTAAACAGAAAGTTTATTTCTTTGATCACTGATGTCCAGCATTAAGACTTGTAATCTCTCAATTGAACTGTATCTCAAATTGTCAGTTTGTCAGTTTGATTTTTGCTATGACACAAACCTGAGTCTTTCCTAGTGATTGTCCTTTGGTGGTTTCCTTCTGTTCTAGGGAACAAATCTAAGATCTTTCCTATGGTAGAAATCATGCTATAGTAAGCAACTCTCTCTTGTTCTTTATCCCCAAGTCTTTGAGAACTATAGCTCTAGAACAATGTTTTAAAGTTTCAAATGTATAAGTATACTAATTAAAGATTTATATTTCACAGAGAAGACTCACTAACTACACTTGAGTGCTGCTCCACAGAAAAGTAGAATAACAGCGGTTTTATTTATTTGTTTGTTTGTTTATTTCAATCCTGAAAAAACCCTGGGAGGTTAAAATCACCCGGGAGGCTTTAAAAAATACTAATTTCTGAATTCCACTGTAATCTACTATTTTAGAATACAGGGAAGCAATGCCTAGCCATTGCTATTTTACAAAATCTCCGAGATACGTGATTTTAATTTGCATCTAAATGTTAAAACTACTTTAAAATAATATAATAATAAGATAAAAAATAATATTGCTTAGAAGTTAATAATAAACTATAGAATTAGACAATTCTGAGGTTCTTAATATGTTCCAAAATTATTTTTTAAATTCATTATTTAATTAGAGAAACATAGCAGGACATTGGCAATGATCAGTGGGACCCCTGGTGGCAGTCCTCAGTTTTGTCTCCTTTGTACTGAGCAGTTAATTTCTGGACCCCCATACTTGCATATCCCATTCAGCAAGACAAAAGACTTCAGGTTTTTTGGATCTATCTTTCTTAGGTACCAGAAGGATGATGATCCATGAATACTTGAACATGCCTCTTTGGGAGGCGGGTGGCATATTGCCGTCTCCAAGTGACTTCTCACATTGCTCTCTGTGACTACATACATCCTTTCCTTGATAGAGTCATGAGCAATCTTGTCTTTTTAATCTTGTTAGAAAACTAACAATTTTTGGCAATCCTTATCTACTGCCCCGAGTTGTAAGAATGAAACAGAGGAACATAGCATGGTTGTTTGGCAGTGTTAAATATTTAATAAATGTTGGTGGTGTTTTTATTTTTATTTTCAGCACTATATAATTGTTTACCTGAATGCCCCATAACTCATGCTTCTCCTCTCATTATTCATTATTTCTCAAATGCTATTTTCTTTCTCTTACCAGGAAGATATGGAAAGTAAGAGCTGTAAATATTCAATGTAAATATTTATTAATACAATGTAAATATATCCCTTGAGTATATACAATGTGACAGATATGCTTTAAATTCTTTTTACATATTTAGCTTATTGAATTTTTACATTTATAAGGCAAGTATTACTATTGCCCCCATTTTAGAGATAAAAACACTGATTTACTCACAAGTTACTTGACTTTTTAAAGGATACAGCTAATATTTGGTGGGTCTCTGGGATTTGAACTCAGTAAATTCATTTCCAGAGCTTGTGCTATAAACCTTCACAATGCCTACTGTCTTACTTTCTTAACATCTAGCTCCCAACATTATGACTATGTGAATTTATCATGGACAGCCCCCTGTCCCCCAAAAATAATGAACAGCTTTCCATACTGACTCCTAAACAGGCTAAAAATGTACCCATGATGTTATACTGCATGCATTGTTTATTTTCTCTTTTTTCAAGGTGCACAGAGTCCAATAGATGAGCACACAAGTGTCTTACATACTTAGGTGCATTTAATTCATAGTAAAATGTCTGGCATACACTAGATGCTCCAAAAATAATAAGCATAAAGCCAAAGAGAAAAATGAATAGTGAACTCACAGGAAATAGACTTAGTAACAAAATTTTATAGCTATTTAAGAAATAGGAGGTTTCTTCCTTCCTTTCCCATAAAAGGTATGTAAGTGTCAGCTCCTGATCAGGATAGGGATGAAGATGAGGACATTCAAATGTAAGGACATTAAAAAGTATAGTTCCATTCTCAATACTATATTACTAAAGTCCAGAAACAGTTGTAGATATTTATTTTCAGCTATATGCTATTGCTACTCATCATTTCTAAATTCCTCCACTCAGGATTTGCCTACATAAAGTTGTATTTGAGCTTAATGGAAATTTAATGAAAATATATTTGTTAATTCATTTCATATAAAATAATATGATGACTTCATTTTTCTAGTTATACATCATACATAAACATCCTAAAGCTTACTGATGCATTCAAAATAGGATAACTCCATCCCAGCTTGACATTTATCAGGCTCCTTTAAAGCAGATAGACTGTAACTGCTCTACTTTTGCCTCTTCTAAAGTTAACTTGTAGGACGCTGGAGTATTATCATCAATAATGTCAGCTAATGTCCAATCCATGGGTAATCATTTCCTCCTCTCTTATATAAAGGCCGCATTCACCACGGCTTTGCAAAAGATGCAAAAAATGATGGGATAGTTAATATTAATGTTAAAATTTCAAAATATTTCCAGCAGGCAACCCTCTCAACACAGTTTTCTATCTGGTCTGCTTCTTTTGGACTTGGCATGAGATGTAACTCTGGAGTCATATCCCGCAGTTGTAATTATTGCACTGGAAGCTGAAGCTCACATTTTTATCCCTGAAAAGCTTCGGGTGACAATCAGACCTAAATTCTCTGGCGATTTTAGTGCTTGTGGTCATGGAATAATTCTACAAGCGTGTCTTGAATACTAACAACACACTAAGCCTTATGCCCAGTGCCAGAGATACAAAGGTGAGTGGGAAATGGTTAGGAGTTTCAATCCATTTAGGGGCAGGGAAAGAGTCATAGTACTTATAATGATATAATAAGTTAAGCTTCCATTAATTAATTGCTTCATACCAGACACCTACCTCTCAGAGTTCTGTTTTGACTTTATATTTTCCCATCTAAAATACTGTAATAAAATAAGTAAATTATTTAAGGTAAAGTAAGTGGCATATA
This sequence comes from Symphalangus syndactylus, assembly GCF_028878055.3. Taxonomy (NCBI): domain Eukaryota; kingdom Metazoa; phylum Chordata; class Mammalia; order Primates; family Hylobatidae; genus Symphalangus; species Symphalangus syndactylus. The sequence continues at coordinate 31,913,419 of NC_072433.2, forward strand.
TACCATAGCAAATGTGGGTGATATACAACCCATGTTCTTAAATGCATAGGATACAATATCGTATACTGTCCCTCCTCAATCTTTACATAAGCTTTCCGTTTGTTTCTATTCCTCAATTTACACTAACTAGCATAGAATTACAACTTATCCAAGGCATCTCAGAAGGCCTTTTGTTGTTATAAGCTATGCTTATTAGGAGGGAAGGCTTGAAGGTGGGTGTTTGTTCAGATTTCCAAGCACGTTTCATATTTTTCCTCTAAAGCTTCTGAAACATATTGCTACCTACCTTTCCCAAGCAGCCTCGTGTGCCTGGGGTTCTCAGCAGCAGGGATCCTGGTGTTCTAGAGGTTTAGATAGGATGTCTGGCTTCTACTGAATCTGGGAACTGCTCAGTGCTTCTGTAAGGTGTGGGATGAGGCAAATTCATTTATTCAGGTATTATCTTCTTAGTTTGCACCATATGCCAGCACCATCCAAACACACTCCTGCTATTGATCCCGTCTGAATATAGCAGATGATTTCTGACCTGACATAACCAATATTATTACTACAATCGCAAGTTTTGATGTGTTAGTTCCTCTCCTTATTCAGAGAAAAATAAATCCATGTATTTTTAAAATTGTTCTCTCTTTACTACTTAAAATTAACATATGTATCTCTCTTTGGGAAACATTGTAAAAGCTAATGTAAAATGTACTAGACCATATGAGACCTTAAATTAGTAGGAGAAAAATCTTGTGGAGCTCTGTCTCTTTTGCCACATGTGAAGGTTGCAAAAAACAAACAAACAAAATCACCACCAGCACTAAAAGAAAAAAATAGGCACATAGATTAATTAGTATCCTCATTAATAATTTATCCCAATAAATATGTGTTCAATCTCACTGTCTCTCCATTTGGGCTGCTGCGACCCTAAGCCACATTTCTACCCTTCCTTGTCTGGTTTATTTCACTACATATTTAAAAGGATATATATAATTTAAAAAATCTTTTCTAAGTTCAGAATCACGTTATTTCAGTCATTTTTCCACACTGGAATGTGAATGATGTTTCAAAAATACATGTCTGGACATGTTACTCTCCTGCTCTAAATCATTTGTTAGTTTCTCCAAGACCTTGTGGGTAAAAGTTCAACATCCCTAATATATCTATGCCCCCAGCATAATATAAGATGCCCACAAACAGCCTACTGCCTGCAAATACAGCCTCTCGTCTTGTCACTCTCCTCTGTTGCCTGACCATACTGGACTTACTCTGATTTCTGAAACTCTTTGAATAGTATTGATTCTCTCAATTTGGTGCACAATGGAGTTAACTGGAAAGACAAAGAGCTTTGGACTGAACCTAGATTTAAATTTGGCTATACAATCTCTCCTAATTTTACTTTTTTGTATATTAAAAATAGAGATGAGAAGGTCTCACTCTCAATGTAGGAGTAAGAAAGAAGACAACAGCCTCCTTGGTCAATGTCACTTCCTTTTAATAAGGGCAGTTATCCCTCATTTACACTGACCAAAGAAAGGATTTCTGCATTGCTTCTCAAAGTGTGTCCAAGGGCTTCCTGGATCACAACCTCAATATCACCTGGAAGCTTCATAGAAATTAAAAACCTCAGGTCCCATCCTGGGTCTGCTGAATCAAAATACGTATTTTCGCAAGATTCCCAGGAGGTGTAGGTCCACATTAAAGTTTAGAGTACTAGGCTAAAGGTTGAGATCTTTTTTCCCTGCAGCTGGTTATTTTTTATTTTAAAGTTACTGTGTTTTTTCCTGTGAAATTCAAATCAAGTTCTAGGGGCTGATAGAAGACAGGAAACAACTCTGACTTATTCACTCTTATATCCACAGGGTTTAGAATAGGTCATGTAACAACTGCTTTTTAAAATAATAAATGAGAAGCGGGTCCTAGAAAATAAGTAATGGTACAACTTTCACCACTCTTAAACTATTGTTTTACTGTATGCCTGAGAGAGTTCTGGGTCATTATATGGGAGTGGTACAATATTCAAGGACACTATATATATTAAAAATCACATTACTCCAGATTAACTTTTACACAGAGCATAAATATGCTCTTGTTTGGAGCATATATTTGGTGAAACAAATATATACACTCTGAACACACTTTTAGAGTACATCTATTCAAAATCTTTGAATTACATTTTTGTTTTAGTAATGCTTCATCTTTTGTTTTTAGCAATATCTCTAACAGATCCCAGAGTGCTCTCTTTTAAATTAATAATATGTTATGGTCATGGAGATATTCTGTGCTTTTTCTTTTCTTTTTTTTTCTTTTTTTTTTTTTTTTTTTTTTTTTGAGACCGAGTGTTTCTCTCTGTGGCCCAGGCTGGTGTGCAGTGGTGCGATCTCGGCTCACTGCAAGCTCCACCTCCCGGGTTCACGCCATTCTCCTGCCTCAGCCTCCCGAGTAGCTGGGACTACAGGTGCCCACCACCACGCCCGGCTAATTTTTTTGTATTTTTAGTAGAGACAGGGTTTCACCATGTTAGCCAGGATGGTCTCAATCTCCTGACCTCGTGATCCGCCCGCCTTGGCATCCCAAGGTGCTGGGATTGCAGGCATGAGCCATAGCACCCAGCCTGTGCTTTTTCATTATATTCTATCACATTTCTCTTCTAAGCCAGGTGTAGGTTAGATTTGTGTATATGTGCATGAGCTCCCTTGAACACGTGTGTGTTATGTTTTCAGCAGAAATCCTAGGACCACACCTTTAGTATTATAGATGTTTTAAGGGTATGTCTTATAACTGTGGGTAGCATTTTTGTCTAACATTTTGCTTAACATTTACAATTAATGTTACTTTTATGTAACATTTACTTTACAGTTGGAGAAATCCCTCACAATCTTTCTGAGTGGCCCAAATGACATTGGTGGCATAGTTACTGATCGTGGAAAGTGGGGGTGTCTAATATCCAGGAAAAGTGGCTCAGCAGTGTGATGACAGCAACATACTGCTTATATTTCATTCAGTCCGAATGCCCTGAAACAGGTGATTCCTACTGAATGTTTTCTTAGAAAAGTCCTTATTAGGCTGAGTGCCATGGCTCATGCCTGTAATCACAATGCTTTGGGAAACCGAGGTGGAAGGATCACTTGAGACCAGGAGTTTGAGACCAGCCTGAGCAACATAGTGAGATTCCCGTCTCTATGAAAATAATTATTATTTTTTTAAGTTAGCTGTGCATGGTTGTGTGCACTTGTGGCCTCAGCTACTTGGAAGGCTGAGGTGGGAGGATAGATTGAACCCAGGAGTTTGAGATGACGGTGGAGTGATCACACCACTGCACTCTGGCCTGGGCAACAAAGTGAAACCCTGTCTCTGAAATAAAACACAACACAACACAACAAAACAAAACAAAAGGTCCTCATGATTTCAACTTTTTCATTTTAAGTGATATATTATTACTGTACGTTTATATCTCACAATTTCGAACTGATATAATCAAATACACAGAAAATGCTGCAGTCAGTACTATCTTTGACATGACTATTCAGTAACTTGTTTAATTTGATAATGTGGCTAAATGAGCATTTAGCTAGTCAAACCCAATTTGGAAGTAAGTTTGACTTTTTTTGAAAGCTTGCATTTTATCTCTTGGGCTATTCAAGCTGTACATTGAAGAATAACATGAGGAATTTCGCTGGGGGTGACATTTATGGCTTTTTGTTTTGTTGCAGCCAAATATCTAGAGACTGCTTTTCTTAACTAGACAAAATTGTGGTTAGGAAATCCTTAATGGTCCAAGGAGAAAGAAATGATACAGTACAAACTCTTACTTTAGGTATTATAAATCCGGAAATTATTTTACCAGGACTGAAAAAGAGTTTATGGCTTATTTTGATGAAATAAAGAGTCCACATAGTTCTTAACACATATTCTAAGCCCAAAGCAAGTGTCTCCTAAGGTTTGTGAATGGTGAATTCAGAATTCAAAAGGTCAATGCGGGGTTGTAAACCTACAGTCCTTTTGGCGTAAAAGAAATAAGCTACTTTCAAATACTTTTCAAGGGTGCATCGGCAAATAGGCTATCTAGTTGTAGTGTAAGCAAAGGTCAGTGACTTAATGTGCTAAATTCAAATCATTCTTATCCTGTTCTTAAGTTGGGGTACATCCTAGCAACAGTTCATTAATTTTCATCTAAAGATTATATGCACTTAAACATAATAAATTTGAATTTCTCATTAAAAAATGCCTGCGTGTACATAGGTGTGTGTGTGTGTGTGTGTGTGTGTGTGTGTTTTCTAACTTTAGTTAATTTAAACAAGAAAATCCTGGGCAGTGACTCTGTATTAATAAAATTTTTACCTTTACTATTGACAGCTCTTTTTACTTTAAATGTTTCTCTTACTCTTGACACTGGATAATACAAATATAAGTAAGTAGTTGTTTTTCAGCTTTCAGTTATAATCACTACTGTGATTACAAACTGATTAACAATCAACCTTCTGTTTAAATGCCATCCCTTACATATATTTGTTATGGAACAGAGTCATAGAAGAACAAACTCTGCATATGTTAAACTGACTTATGACTATACTTTATTTAATATTGGCTTTTGGCTGAGTCATGTAATTGACATGGGTTTTGAATATATCAATTTTTTTGTTTTGTTTTGTTTAAGAGACTAGGGTCTCGCTGTGTCACCCAGGCTGGAGTGCAGTGGCATGATCATAGCTCACTGCAGCCTCTAACTCCTGGGCTCAAGCAATCCTCCTGCCTCAGCTTCCCAAGTAACTGGAACTACAGGCATTTGCCACCATGTGTGGCTAAAATTTTTAAATTGTTTCGTGGAGAAGGGGTCAACTTATGTTGCCCAGGCTGGTCTCTAACTCCTGACCTCAAGATATACTGCCATCTTGGCTACCCAAAGTGGTGGATTGCAGATACAACCCAGTGCACCCAGTCTTGTATCAATCTATTGATTGATTTATTGATTCTCAACCTGTTAAAAAATAAGGTATAATAAGTCCGTTTGTGGATTTGTTGGAAATCCCTGCTGGTAAGCTCAGTATAATAGGTATCTTCATAAGAATCTTGAATCCATGTAGGCGAACAGCCAACCCTTTCTGAGATAGTTGAGAATGAAAACACCTAGCCCAAACCTTTTGTAGTCAGATTTTTGTTTTGGTTACATGGTTAAGACAAAGAGTTCTGGATTCAGGGTGACTGTGTTGATACCAAAGCTACTAGATATGTAACCTCAGCCATTCTGTACAGAATAGGAAACCAAGGTTCGAGATGCTTATACATAGGAAGTACATAACACAGGAGCTGACAACAGGTAAAAACCTAAAAACAGGCCGGGCACTGTGGCTCACGCCTGTAATCCCAGCAGTTTCGGAGGCCGAGGCAGGCAGATCACGAGGTCAGGAGATCCACACCATCCTGGCTAACACGGTGAAACCTCGTCTCTACTAAAAATACAAAAAAATTAGCTGGGCATGGTAGTCCCAGCTACTCGTAAGGCTGAGGCAGGATAATGGTGTGGACCCAGGAGGCAGAGTTTGCAGTGAGCCGAGATCGTGCCACTGCACTCCAGCCTGGGCAATTGAGCGAGACTCCATCTCAAAACAAAACAAAACAAAACAAAACAAAACCTAAAGACAACTCTATAAGCTCTATTAAAGAACAGTCTAATGTATGTCACTTGACAGACACTTCTGCTTTTATGTAGATGTCCCTTTTCTACAACTTTCAGATGCCATCTTAGGCCCAAATGTGTAGGCCTCTTAGAATACAATGTAGACAGAGAAAGGATATTTTGATGAGATGGCTTATTATATCGCCCATTTTCATAGTGTGTCTAAAATAAAGTGTGATTTCTATTTGCTCATTTAAAATAATGCTAAACCTGTACTATTTACGGTTAGTGGGAGCATTACTACAGTGGCCAGTGTTAGAATCAAGAGGTTACAACACTCAGTGGCTAGGGGTGCAGTCTTTGTCTCCAGGTTTAGAGTTGGAGGTGAGAAAGGCAGCAACTGAGGAGGTATAGTGCAGGGACACAATAGATGCAGTTACCCAGGACAGTCAAGAGCCATAGATGGCACAAGCTTTCTTATCTCATGTCTTAGAGCTGGCAAGTTTTCTTCATGAAAGAGCAAAACTGGCATAGTAAATGTAGCTAATATGCAACATTATGTAATAGAATTCCTATAACTTTGGTTTTGACTGGGCCAAAAATTTGACTCTCAGATTCACAGTATTCATTGTGAAGTATAAAAGTTGATTAGTAGTACAAATCAAAATACCTAAAAGATAAAATAAACTGATTCACATCAAGAAATTTGGTTACTGTCTTATTGTTGGGACTACTTGTTTTCCCCTAAGTATTTTCTGTTAGTGGTACAATAGGCAGTGTAATGAGCAATGTTCTTAAAACCAGCCATGTAATACCACAGTGAGGTGTTTCATAGGACTTTTAATTTCTAGCATTGCTTAATGTAGGTCACAAAAGTGCAACTATTGCATGCAAAGTGCAATTCAGTGGAACTAACTTTACCGAAGGGAAGGACTGGTTATACAAATAATATTGCAATGGAGTTCTCATGTGTTTGTATGTAGTGTAAGGATAGGTATTAGTGTATCCACAGCAATGATTTTCAAATATTTTAACTAGCCTACTCTTCTTGTTAAACAATATCTTCAACAAATGTATTTGAAATTGATACATTGAGGCTTCAGTATCATGCGGTAGCCGTGTTGGCCACTGGGCCCCTCATGCCACATCTCCTGAGGCATCACAACAGATCCTGCCCCTGGCACAGAGTTTGACGATGCCTGGGTCATTAGGTGCCACTTGATGGGGTGCCTGATGGGGTGCCACCTGACCCCAACATTACTCATGATTTGAGTAACACAGAAAGCCTAGTTTTGAGTCACGGAACTAGTGAATAATGTGACTTTTATGTGGAAATATTAACTAATTATTAACCTTTTGATATTTGATAGGAGGCATATATCTAACTAAAATTATAATTGCAGTTTTAGCATTATTTCAAATAGAATTCTAGAATTAGTTTACAAATATATATACTTATAAATATACACATATAATATCTATGATTTAACATTAAAAATATGTACAGTGTGTGTGTTTACTGTAAGACCTAAGGAAGGAGAAATAAAATAATGTTTGTCGAATCAAGATCTGTATCTACTATACTTATATCTATACCCATGTACCTACTATTTCCAGTTAATAGGCATACTTCTAGTTAATGTAAACCTCATGCTGACTCCATAAAACAGTATTATCCCTGTAGCAATATAGAAACTGAAGCTAAGGGAAGTAAAATGATTTGTCTGAAGTTACCTGATATTTAAATCACAAAGCTGGGATTGGAGTTGAGGACTGAATAACTTCAAAACCCATACTCTTTCTACTGTACAAGGGTATTGAATTACATGACAAGTGAATCAAGGCAAAATGAAAAGAGGAGAGAAATGAATATGAATGATCTCCAAGGCTAACTGGTGGAGCACTCAGATAACAGGCGATGACTCATGCAATGCCTTCTAATGTGTCTGTTGTTTTTTACTCTTTATCCTTGAAATTGTCATGAAAGATATGAATGGCAGAGTTCAATGGCAGTAATTAGCCACTTCAAATAAAAAGTGCATAATATCTTAAATGAGACCTTTTGTATCCATTTTTCCTCCCAAAACTTGCCATTAGCTCAGCACACCCTAGATGCCAGTCTCCAGTGTGAGTCTACATAAAATTGCCGTTACTATTAAAGAGACTCATGTAGACTCACAAAAGAAATAATGGAATCTATTGAATCAAAATTACGAATCCTTTAACAGTGCCTCCTGTGACTGAGCACACTGCATTCTGCCTGTCTCTGTTGCACAGACAACAATTGTTTAAATGCTGGGTCGTTTGTGGGCATATGCTCCATCTGTCAGGTGTCACAGAACCCTAAGGATATAAAAAAGTCCTTCTACCACCTAATGGTTTTCATCTGTTGGTGAATTTAGGAGCTGACCCTTTAGAAAAATAGCTAACAAGGACACAGATCAGGGTGTTAATTTAGAAGGTGTTACAAAGACAGGAAGAAAAACTGTCTATAAATAAATCAGAAGACTTTGGAAAGGAATGTGAAGTATTGGAGATTAATGGGCTGCTGTCAGGCATACTTGGGTTCAAATATCTGTTTTCTTATTTTTTTGTCTTGTGATTTAAATTATCTGCCAAAGGATCAAACCTCAATGAATGTTTATTCTATTTCATTCTTCCCATATTTGGAACAAAGACTTTATTTTCCCACTTGTAAGGTAAATGTATACACACACACACACACACACACACACACACACACACACAGACACCCCTTCTGAGTCCCAGACCAACATTTTATGATTCTGCTTCTTATTAGCTTGTGTGGCTTGGAGCAGGTTACTTATCTACTCTGAATCTCAGATTTCTCATCGATCAAATGAGAAAAAAGAAACGACCTTGTGGAGGTATAGTAAGGATGAAGTAATGTATGTAAAGCAATTTGAACAGTATATGGTATATAGTAGATTCTTAATATACGTTTATTGTTTTCTTCTTTCTCCATCTTTTCCTCTTTGCTATTCTGACCTGATCCTGGTTGGAGTCGCTTTTGAAAGAATAATGTTAGAGATTTTGTTTTGCTTTGTTGTTTCCTGCTAAAAAAATACTTCAGAAGTCAAATCATTTATGGAGTAAGTGGATATTTACTATGAGTCTTGAATTTCACATTTTATGACATACATTTCCTCAAAGGAGTAGTATATTGTGCTCTTGCAGATGAGTGACCCTACTTTAAACTCCCCTTGAAATTTATGTTGCTTGATGCTTTGAAATGAGTGTGGAGTGATTCTTCTGTAATTACATGTGATTCATTATTTCCTAATGAGGCCTAATGGAGAAAAATAAAAATAAAACAAATTATAATAGCACACTCCTTTAGCTTCTCTAAAGTCATCAAAGTCACATCTCTAACAGTAAAAATAATGTTTCTCCTCCTTCAAATAGCATCAATTTTGGTGAAAGGTGAGCCTTGTGCTTTTGAGCTACTCAATATTTTCTGTAATAATATAGTATTTTATTGAGATTAATTCTTAACTGGGGTAAGGAGAAACAACGAGCATCTTGATTGCCATTAGCTTCTCAGTGTTCTATTATAACAACCACAACAAGAGAAACAAAACCTCGTTTGCTCTTCTTATTTTATTTTGTCTTGTAATTTAACCAGTGTGGCCATGTCTGATAGGCTTTTGACAGTGTTGCCACCCTGTGGTCTCGCTTGCTTTAATTGGACAATGGCAGTTTTCAATTAGTGTAAGCATGGCTTCTTGGACTGCCTCAGCAATTTTTCTCACACATATATTGTAATTATGTGTGTACCTCAATGTGTGAGACTATAAACATATGCTATATGATTGAATAGGAATGCTGTCAACACCTTATTTTAGGAGTGTATTAATTATGACTGAATAATAATGTGGATGCTAATACAGAGTAACACCCCCTACCTGGTTGATATTTACATTACCAACTGCATCTCATTCTCAGAAAAATGAATTTCAAAGTACGGAACAATTAGCAACTCTACGGAAATCCTACATTAAGATTGTCTTACAAATAATCCTCCTCAGGACAATTAACAGCTCTTTATTTAAACCGTTTTTACTTATTGATTTATTCTGCCCAAACAGGAGGAGATGCCAAAAATAGAAGGTTGAATTTTAGAATGGCAGTAACTAAAGATGACTACGTGGAAGAAGGTTTTTAGTTTAAGTGTTTCTTTTAAAAAAAAAAAAAAAACCAGAAACGAATATTCATTTCTTCTGATTATATTGTTCTATCAATCACCAAGATCCTGTATATTTATGACTGCAATTTTTGAGTGTGATGCTCTTTAACCTTCACATGAGAACACACTGATGAAGTCTAGCAAGCTTATTATTTTCAACAACTTTCAGTAGTGAATGTAGACGTCAGAGGTGGGAAAGGAATTTTGTTATTAAATAACCCATGTACATGTGGATCTGGGTGAGCAGGTAACTTTGGCCTGATATTTAACTCTATAAGAAGAATGGGAATCTGCTATGGCCTCTAACAAGATGATGCATGAGAACCTATATGCTGTGCACACAGTAGAAGTATTATAAATAATTGTTGAAGGGTTGTGTATATTTCAACATAATCAAGTGTTTTAGTATTCAGAAGTGAATGTTCAAAAGTCCCAAAAAATGTTTGGAACCCAAAATTGATTATTCCCTAATGGAAACATTTCGAAGCACTTATTAAAAGTGGCATTGCCAAATAATACCATCCCACTTAGAGTATCAGGCTTAAAATGACAACAACACAACAACAACCACAGAAAGGAATAACTTTTTGATCTCGAAGTCAGCAGTCCTCATAGTGTGGTGCCTGGATCAACAATATTAGCATCACCCAGGAACTTCTTAGAAATCCAAGTTTTTTTTGGTCCCATCCCAAAATTGCTAGAGAGGGCCCAGGAATCTGTGTTTTTACTTAGGATTCTGATACCCATGATTCTGATACTTGCAGAAGTTTACCCTGTTGTAAAGAGATATATATGTGTATATATTTAAATATATTATATATTTACTATATATATTTAAATATATATACAAATATATACATCGCATATATATTATATATATTTAAATATATATTTATCACATATATACATCACATATATATTATCTATATTTAAATATTTATATATGTGATGTATATATATATATCCTCTAGCCATCTAGATTGCCAGGGCTTCATAATAACCTGAGATAATATTCACCTCAGAATATTCTAGTCAAGGAACTTGAATATGCCAGCTTTATGTTGTATATTTGACATATAGTATTTCACTTATTATTTACAACAGTTCAAAGAGGGAAGAGTTTATTTCTTCATATCTAAAATGTTCATTAAATTAAAACAAAACAAATTTGACTTTCCTGTGGTCATACATTGAAGCTTTCAGACCCATGTTTTGTGATGCCAACCCTATAATTTTTTCCCAAACGTTATGCTGCTACTCGTATGGATTATTAATGGCAAAAGGTATCAGTGATGACCCTGAGGACTAAAAACATTGAGTGCGGGTGTCCATTATCAATTAATTTTAGTTCAGATAATGCTTTTTATACAATAAAATACTTATTGAGTGTTTGACCAATGGTGGAATGAAAGGAGTTGAATTTGGAATGAAGACGCCTGTGTTCTAATCCTCAAGATGTCTAATTTCATTCATTGTCGGAAGAATTCCCCAAGGTTGTGGGAAAAATCAAATGAGGCAACATACAAGACAGCATTGATACAGCTTAATATCGTATATGAATTATTGGTAGAAATGTGACACGATGTATTTTGTTACCCGTCAATAAGCTTTATTATTCATTTCTCAACTGTTAGAAGGTGGGCAATTATATTTTGCCAGACTGCATAAATTATTTAAATGGTTTTAGGATAAGGAAAATACAAATATTTAAGCTGATGGATATCCCAAGTACTGTGAATTATTCTTTACAAATTATATGAGTGTATTAAATTATCACATGTACTTTGAACTATATTCATCTATTCTCAATAAGAATAAAGTTTAAAAATGCCCCACTCCAAAATTGCATAAATTTGTACATGATTTATAAATTTTAGAGTTTTAAAAAGACATTTATATAATTGCCTCGATTTTAGATTTTTTCCATGTGAATGAATCTACATTTTATAGCTTCTGGATCAAAAAAGCTGAACATAGCATTAGTTATGAACATGACAAAGTGAAAATTGCCTCAACATAGGACAGTAGTGGGAATGGTTATGAAAATTCAAGTCCCTCTCATCAGTGGATCTCTAGAAAGAACTTTCATAAAAACGTTTTTCACATGTACATTATTTATATAAAAATTATACATAAAAATCAGCATGTCATTATCTAAAAACAATAAAGTGAAAAAAGCACAATGCAAAATTGTATATAAAATACTGTCTCAGGTGTAGCATAATTCTCTCTTTATATGTCTTTTTATATAAATAATACACAGAGATGATTGCCTCTGGGTGGAGTGTTTTATTTTGCCCTGTATGCTTATTTAATTTGCCACATATTCTACAGTAAATGCGAATTCCTCATATAATAAAAATATCTTTAGAAGGTGATTGTTTTTTACACAAAATTTGCATGGAAAATATTTACGAATGCATGCTATTTATTTCCTTAAAGTGCACTATAGTATTGATCGGCAGACAGCTAATATTTGTTGTCAAAGGCCTGGATTCTTTCTGTCCTATGATTAGGAAAATCTTTCCTAAATTATTGGGGCTGTGTGCACACACAGCAATAGAAATTGAGACCTCGTTTTATTTTGTGGACAACTTCGGCTGCGTATTTCATTTGTCTCTGAAGAGGTGGCTCAGAATTGATATGACCTCTATTTTTTTTTTTTCCCCCAGTCTTGCTCTGTTGCCCAGGCTGGAGTGCAGTGATCTCTGCTCACTGCAACCTCCGCCTCCCGGGTTCAAGCAATTCTCCTGCCTCAGCCTCCTGAGTAGCTGGGGTTACAGGCACGTGCCACCATGCCCGACTAAGTTTTGTATTTTTTAGTAGAGATGGGGTTTCACCATATTGGCCAGGCTGGTCTTGAACTCTTGACCTCGTGATCTGCCCGCCTCAGCCTCCCAAAGTGCTGGAATTAAAGGCGTGAGCCATGCAGCTGGCCCATGACCTCAAAATCCAAAGTGCTTAGATTACCATGCCCTGCTCTTTTGCACTTGTAATGGCTCTTTTGCTGATTAATAATTTTCTAACATCATGTATTTGGAAAATACTGGTTTATTGAGCTATGTAGAACTTCCAGATTTTATTATGCGGTATCAAAAAATCATATTCTGTAACAGCAATTTCACAGAAAAATATTTAAGTATTTAGAAGTTTCTGTTCGGGGACAGATTTTCTGAAATTCGAATATTTGCTAGAAAGCTCAGATTTTGACGTGGGTAACTATGTTTGGTTATCTTTAAAAGAATAAGCTAGTTGTATTTATTTTGGATAAAATATCTGCTAAATACAGAAGTCAGAATAGCCATAGTTTGCTTTCAGTTGTTTTTTTCAAGAATGTGAGGTTTTACAAATAAAGTGGTTAGTTCAGCTTACAAATGAAACAATCAGGCTACACCCTTGAGTCGACACTCATAGTTCGGTATGTACCAGAAGTGGTTTGTGTGTACTCCCCTTTCATTACAGATTATTACTAATATAAGTACATAGGGCTGAGAGTTAATAAAAATATTTTTATTGCATAATGAAAGACACTCTTATTTGAAACTGGATTTTTTTTTTGAATCCTGAGACTGAGTAATGAAGAGTTCTACGATTCTTAGTACAGTTGGTGGCACTGTGTTGATTGGTACTAAGGTGGCAGCAGTTGTACCCATCATTACATATACATCAGTGCAAATGTCAGTACAGTAAAAAAAAAAAAAAAAAAAGACAAATAACTTTGACCTCCTGGATGCCTGGGAAGAGTCTTAGAGATCACCAGGGGTCTATGGACCATTCTACGAGTCCTGCTACTCTTGACACCCCTGTTTCTTCCAGGGCTTAGGTCTAAAGTCCTGACAGAGGTAGTTCCTGTAGATGTAGGGAAGATATTCTCACCAACTTTACAGCTTTACTTCTTGCCAGAATTGTTCAGTACCCTGTGCAAAGAAGGTTCACTATGTACTAGGTACCACTTCAGTTCACTGCATCTCGGGCTGTACTTTTACTCCTTGCCTGAGTCTGGTGAGATAGAACGTTCACATACATAGCAAGCTACAACATGTGGATTTGTTACTTACAGATAGGCAGCAAGGGACAACAGAAGCCTAGGGTTCATGATGAGCCTATCTCCAAGGCTCAGTAATGCTGCACAGGGTGGACGAAGTCTCGTCTGGGCATGGCCCACTTGTACTGCTACCAAGGGACCCCAGAAAATAGTCTGCCTTAGGATTTATACCCTGGGGCACAGGACACACTAGACTCAGGTGTTGAAGGGCATCTTGTTTGTAGGAGGAACAGGAACAGAGCCCAGGCTGTCTGACCAGTCTTTCCATATCTCAGGATGTTGCATTTCCATCGCATTCTACAGTTATTCTTGAACAGTACAGGAGAGAAAGCAGGGAGAACTGAATTGGTTCAAGGCCATCCAGAAAATTGTCCTGCACCCTGAAGAAAATGACCAGGTATTTTTAAAAACCTTACCTATAGATGACTAAAACTCAGCCAGCAGGAACACAGCATTCCATCCTTCCATCCTCTCTCCCCAGTTCTCTCCTCCTGCTCCCAACTTGCAAAGACAGACATCATACACACACATACACACACACACACACATACAAATAGGTAAATAATTTGTGCAATGCTGAACTGCAGCAAGCCTTTATCCTAGCACAAGGTCACTTTCAAAGTTCCCTCAGTTCTCACATGCAAAAATAATTAAAAATCAATTTATTTATTTAATGTCAGCACTTCATAATATGACAAAGTGAAGTCTACGTATTTATCATTTAAAGAAACTTTTGGAATCTGAGTCTCCCTCTGGTGTCTCTGACAGTCTTTTACATTAATAACATGTCCCCCAATATTTTTCCTCTCCTCAAATGCACCAATATTGAAAGTAAATAACTAATATAGCAGAAAGCAAATATTCTGTCCTAACTCCTGCCCAGGTGAGCTTTTTGCCACTTTTATTCCCTCTCCTTTCCATATCTGTTAGTGTCTGTGTTAGTAGTGCTGACAACTTTTCATTGCAAATAAAACTAGCATATCTAATCAATACAAAGAAGTTTAAAGAGACCATACATTTAATAGTGACCTGAGTTCACCAGGCCAGACACAACGTTTTTACTATTATTATTATTATTATTATTATTTATTTATTTATTTACTTATTTTCTGGGTTGGAGTCTCGCTCTGTTGCCCAGGCTGGAGTGCAGGGGCATGATCTCGGTTCACTGCAACCTCTGCCTCCTGGGTTCAAGCAGTTCTCCTGCCTCAGCCTCCCAAGTAGCTGGGACTTTAGGCATGCGCCACCACACCCAGCTAATTTTTGTATTTTTAGTAGAGACAGGGGTTTCACCATGTTGGCCAGAATGGTCTCAAACTCCTAACCTCAGGTGATCCGCCCACCTCAGCCTCCCAAAGTGCCGGGATTACAGGCATGAGCCATGACACCCAGCCGACACAATATTTTTAATAATCAGAGTGGATAAAGAAGTCGTGAATGCACATATGCATCTATTTTTGTCTATCTCAAATATATAGAAATACTTGGAGGAAGGAATGAGATAGAGTCGAGCTTTTTCCTATATTCAGAATTATATATTGAGCATCTGTTATGTACTGAATCAGTGCCATTATATTACTGGTACTGTTGAATGTGCAAAGAAAGTTTTCATCTGTATATTTGTTAAGGGGTGGTATTAATATATGATCACTGAAATCGGTATCTCCCATTGAGAGGGTCTGATTTGCAAAGTACAGCTAGTAATTCTTCATCTTGTCATTGTTTTGTGCAAATGCCCCGCCCCCACCCCCCACTTTTCTATCTCCATCTTCTAGGTTTGCTAGATTTCCCAAAAGCTTATTCTTCTTGAAAGGGAAAGTTCTGTTCCACTCACCTCAATCTTTAGCCTCTTCTCCACAGGGGACTATGGGGACGTCAGACGCTGTGGTGTTAATTGGGTATTACTGGTTTTCAGAGGTCCCTCCCTGCCGCAGTGATGAAAACTCTTACCTTAGATTTAACTTCACAAGACTATTGAGCAAACAGGGAATATGTAAAACGTATCTTTAAAAACAAAACACTGAACACCTAGTTTTGCGAACAGTGGAGTCCTTGGTTTCAGGTGCTGACTTTTATCTTTTTCTGTCCCATACTTGGTTCTGGTGCACAATGTTGAAACAATGAAACAGGCATGGGCTTGAGAAGCTAATAGTCATGGATTTGAATCATTTTTTCTATCACTTGCTACATGTGATATTGAGCAAACAAATCTCAAATCTTCAGTTTATGGAATATGTAAAATGAGAATTTTGTATGTGCCTCATAGGGTTGTGATAATTAAATGAAATAATAGACAATGAATATAATATATCTAGGATAGGGATACTCTCAATTAGTATTCTTGAAGAAATGGCTGGAGTCACATGAATAGATTTTCTTCTATGTCTGGGTAGCTGTCGTAACAGTATATTTTCCGAGTGTAGCCATGCAAACAAGAAGGATGTGTCCAAATATTCACAGGCTATTTGAGCTAGAAAACATTGAAAAAGTAATTTAGTACCCCTTCTCTTATTTTACAAAGGAAGGAAGGTACAATTAGAAAGGATACAAGGTTTACCCAAGGTCACTAGCTACTTCATATGTAAACATGTCAACACATCAACAATTCTATTACTTATATTAATTGAAAATAGTGTATTGGCTCTCTATTGTTGCTGTGACTAATTATTACAAATTTAGTGGCTTAAAATAAAACAAATGTATTATCTTATAATTCTGTCAGTCAGAAGTCCAACACAGGTCTCACGGGACCAAGATAAAAGTGTCTGACTCAGTTGCGTTTCTTGCGCCTCTGGGGAAAATCTGGATCCTTGCTTTGTCAGCCTTCTAGAAGACCCCACACACTTCTTGGCTAGTGGCATCATTCTTTTTTTTTTAACTCTTTTTTTTTATTATTATACTTTAAGTTCTAGGGTACATGTGTACAACATGCAGGTTTGTTACATATGTATACATGTGCCATGTTGGTGGCATCATTCTTGCATTGTCAAAGTCAGGAAGGTTACATCTCAGTGACTATTGTGCAGTCAGGTCTTCTGAATACAAGAGAAAAACTTCTTTTAAGGATTCATGTGATTAGATTGGGTTTACTTGGATAATCCAGGAAAAAATAATCTCCTTACCTCAAGGTGCTTAATTTAGTCACATCTGCAAAATCTCTCTTGACAGGTAAAGCACATATTTACTTTAGGGAATTAGGGAATGGATACTATCCCACCTACCACACCTAGAATCATATCTATGCATAGTATCACTGCAAACTGCAGCCATCATTTTGCATCTATAAGGTATTCATTGATAATCAGTATGCCTTAGGAAGATGTATGAGCTTGCTTGGGCTGCATTACCAAAATGCCACAGACTGGGTGACTTAAGCAACAGAAATTTATTTTCTCGTGGTGCTGGAGGCTAGAAGTCCAAGATCAAAGTTTCAGCAGGTTTGTTATTTTCCGAGACTTCTCTCCTTGGTTTGTGATGGCTGCCTTCTCTCTGTGTCCTGACACAGTCTTTCCTCTGTGCACTCACATTCCTGCTCTCTCCATATGGGTCCAAATTACCTCTTCTTATAAAGACACCAGTCAGATTGGATGAGGAACCTAACAGCCTAATTTTAACGTAATCATTTTTGTTTAAAGGCTCTATCTCCAAATCCTGTTATGTTATGAGTTATTAGGGGTTGGGGCTTCAACACATGGATTTTGATGGAAAATAATTTAGCCTATAACAGTGAGCTTGAAATGATTATTTTTGTCTTTGATTAGAAATGGAACAAAATACTCTATTTTCATAAAATATTAATATTATTATTAATGTAGGAGTTATACATATTTCCAACAGTTTTATTTATGTGTGAAAGATCTGTTTAGTATGAAATAGTAGAGGGCATCTTTGGTTTTCAGGTTTCCTTTGAAGTTTTGTTTGGTTTTTATTTTTCAGCCAAATTTCAACTTTTGTTTGTGGAATGGAGAAGGGAGAAACCTACACATGCACACACACACACAAACGCACCACACACTTTTCAGTGGTGCAGGCTATATTATTAGCATTTAATTAGAATGACCTGATGGCATGCTAGGCACCATTTCCAAATCTGCATAATAGGTATTTTTCAGTATCCATGAGAGATTGGTTCCAGGAGTCTCCAAGGATTCCAAAATCCACAAATGCTCAAGTTACTTATAAACACTGGCATAGGATTTACATATAACCTATGTACATCCTCCTGTATATTTTAAATAATCTAGATGACGAATTGAGCATCCCTAATTGAAAATCTGAAATCTGTAATCTCTCAAAATTCAAAACTTTTTGATTACCAAGATGATTCCACCAGTAGAAAATCTGACACCTGACCTCATGTGACTGGTGCACAAAATTATTAAAAATATTGTATAAAATACCTTCATGCTGTATGTATAATGTGTATATGAAACATAAATGAATTTTGTGTTTACACTTAAGTCTCATCCCCAAGATATCTCATTATGTCTATGCAAATTGTTGAAGTTTTCTAAAAATCCAAAATCTGAAACACTTCTGTTCCCAAGCATTTAGCATAAGGGATATTCAACTTGTATTTATCATACCCAATAGTATATAAATGCTATGTAAATAGTTGTTACACAGTATTTTTAAAAAATTGAATATTAGTTTTCATTGCTGTGTTTTAAAAATTTTCTTTTTAAAACTATTTTCTATTTGTGATTGTTTGAATACATGAATGCAGGACCCACGGATATGGAAGTCAAACTATATAGGAGTAATGAGAGTTGAGAGAGTAGTTTTATAAAAAAGCTTTCATGTATATATTATCTGTATAATAATCTGAGAAGATTTTTGACTGTGGTGCTGATGGCCTTATTAATAACATTTGAATAAGAGGAAATTAATATTAAAAGATGTAAGTGACCTGCCCAAGATCATATCTAGTCATTGTAATTCAACCCAGGTCTTTTGATTTTCACTTATCTAAAAGGAAGGATGTTTGAGAATTTCTTTAGTTAGTCATGCTGCCATTCTCTCTTTCATCCACCCATACATTCCTCAGTAAAATCATTTGTCTATCCATTCTCTTCATCCCAATTATCTTATCTATCTGATTAGCCCTTCACCTAGCCATCCATCAACCCATTCATCCATTCATTGAGTAATCATGACAGAAACTTGAAAATGTGATTATTTCTGTGAAGCAGGGATTTTTGTCACAAGCTTCTGCATTCTTCCAAAGCTTTAAATAAGACAGTTTATTGCTCAAGAAGTAGGAGTAAGCAACACAGCTAAGTTAAAATCAGGCATTTTGACACAGAAAAAAACATGATGTGCCATTGTCACCCTCCTATTTTATGGCCCAAATGAAACTCCAGTTTTATGTATGTCTTTTTTTTTTAAACCTCAATTGCAATGTTCTTCCAAGTTCACAGCATTTTGATTGCCCCATACTCCCTTTATAAATATGGAATTTCATAGTAGATGACTGTTATTTGGTTATCTACTGTGTTCCTTCCTGCTGTGCTATTGTCACTTATTTGAGTAACAAGATGCATCCTGTTTTGCAAGTGATTACGATTACTGTATGAGAAATCTATCTCATATATTCAGCTCCTATTAGTACTCTTGTTAATCAAGCTCTTTGAAACACAAAGAGCACTGATATAACATTCTTTCAGGATTTCACACTTTTTGACAGTACAATCTAATGTTCCTCTGTGACTCGCCCTTTGGAAAATTTTCTGAATATCTATTTTATCTGTGTTAAATATCCATATCTCTGTAAGATCCGCTTCTTTTGTTTGGCTGATAAACCTGGGTGTATTTTTCAGTCTTATTCTTACTTTCATCATTTATTACTTCACTGGGTGTTTATTTGTTGAAAACTTCTCCTTTCTTTATAGAATGGATGGATATCTGTATCCATATTTATACACATATCTATATCTCTATTCATCTACCTATCAAGAGAGAAAAAGAGAGAGAGGTGGGGGGGGTTTAGGGAATTCATAAAGAGATATTGTGTTGATGAAAATCAAATATGTACCAAAGCTCTTTATAGAAGAATCTCCTGTAAAGTTTAACTTCCAACGCCTATTTTAGTGCCTGTTTTAGTGCAAAATGAGGAGTAACATTCTGGGACAGAATAACTTGTTAACTTTTTCCCAGATCTATCTTTTGCGATAAACACTGTGGTTCTTGAAGCTGACCCACTCACCAGTGCATCTATTAGTTTATTCATCCATTTATTTAAAACATGTAATGTGCATTGAAACATAAATGGAAGGATGGCTGAGAATCTCATTTAGTTAGTCATCACTTTATTACTATGCCCTTCATCCATGCATTCTCCAATAAAATCACTCATCCACCCATATTCTTCCTCTTAATTCTCTTATCAATCAATTTATTGATCCATCTATCTATCCATCCATACTCATCCATCCATCCGTCCATCCATCCATCCATCCATCCACGCACTCTTGGAGTTATTCACCTAAATCTCTTTTCAGTAATTGACCCACTATTACTATTCACTCACACTCTTGCCTACTCAAGTATTTATTCACTGACCCAGTGCACATCAACCACCCTTTTCCCATGTCTAGGCTTATAATTATTAAGTAAACAAGAAATAAAACCTTCCAGATATGTTTTATATCATTGCTTATTGAATGGGTGAATACAATTCCAAACATGTATTTATTAAGTAACTTGCCCAATGTAAGACGTTAAGCTCAGATTGTGTCCAGATAACTTAATTCAAGAAGTTACATTCTTATTTTTACTACAAATCAATGTTGTATATTGAATTCTAACCCAGAATATGCTGATAGGTATACTTTTCTTGGAAAGTAATTCCACATTGGGCAGACTCATCATTATATTTCCTAAATTTAATCCCCATAAGAGTCCACCCTATATGTCTTTTTATTTGAATATCATAGTTTCTGGGACATATCTTGCCTTTAACAGCATTATCTGTTATCTAACATTAATAAGACAAGAACTCTAAAGGGCAAGTACTGTTATTAAAATATCTTGCAAATAAGGAAACCAGTCTTGGAGAGGTTAAGTAAATTTCTCAGTACCTTTGTTCCAATCTACCTCTATTTCTTATCAGACTCTGATTCTAGATCCCACGATCTGAACACTTTTAAATCTTTGGTTGTCTTAGAGAAACATATTGATTTCCAAGCCTGTAAGATTTAATATTTTAATCAGACTATTATCAGCATACATAAGAAAATACGTATCCAAACAAGTGATTTCTGTTGCCTTTTTTTTGTGGCTGCTTGGTTAAATATTAGAGTTTCCAACACAGAATGCAAAGGAAAAGAGAAATTCTAACAATATAGAATTTGAGCATTCTTGGTGTATTTTTAAGACCTTTAAAAAAAATTAAATGGGCATATTTATGTGATTTTATTTTCTGGCATAATTACAGAATTAATCCATCTAATTCTCCTGTCTCTGAATTCTGTCAAAAGGTTTCATTTGTGTATGGGTTCTTATATAAAAATAATTTGCTCATCGTAATAAGTATTTAAGAATCTTAGAAATTATATTTTTTATTTAAAAAATGAGATTTGTGAACTTTATTGGAGTCTAGCTACAAGCAACGGATTCGCTATAGGGCTGACACATGTTGTTTCCAAACCTGTAAAACTGCGGTCCAGACTGAAGATAGTAGAGAATTTGCCAAGGCCATGAACACTGGCTTGGGAATTCTCCTGGGAAAAAGCTTGCCAGCCTCTCCGTGTCAAATATTCTCTCTTTGCACTTCTATTAGCTGAGTTTTTGGGTATACTGCCTTTCTATTTCTAGGTTTATTCTATTTCAAAATTTTACAGGACAGATTGGTTTACAGAAGGTGCCTAGACCATGTGGTTTCATACACATGGCTTCTAAATGTATATGTTACATTTCTATTGCCATTCAGGAGCAAAGTAGTGAGGCTTCTCTATTCTGTCTGCTCCTCCTCTAGAGAATCAGGAGGTCTTCAGACTTACTATTCATGCTTTCCTGAGGGTCTTTAAAATTATGCTAAAGTATATAAGTTCTGGAATCTGACTCAATGGATTACATCCAGTTATGTCACCTAAGCTATTCATCCATGTAAAATCACTGACAAGGTGTAGGGCATTGAGATATGTCTTATAGAGACAAAAAGTTAGTCTTTAATGAACACTTAATATGTGCCAAGTACCATGCTGGTTGTTTGGTATAGTGATGAATAATGTACACAGAGGGCTTGCCCTTGTGGAACTTAACCATTTAAAAGAGTAGCACAAGCAGTGCATTCCATTCTTTGACTTTTTTCCAGGTGTCCACAGCCAAAAACAGCAGTTCACTTGGGCTTGTTTTCAATTTTCTATTTCTCTGGGCACCAGTCCCCATGGCCAGGTCAAGCAGTTCAACGCTCACACCAGCAGCTGACACAGAATGGAAGGAAAGCATATCTGAGATATCAAATGCTAACATTTGCCTGCCATAAAATATTAAATATTTTTCTTTCTTTTTTTTTGTAGAGCAGAGGTTATTTCCAGTGTAGGATACTATGTTCTTTTCATTTGATCAAGGATTATTTCTCCTTTAGCCTTTCACTTTGTAAGACAAATTTAAGGGTATTTTGGTATAATATGAGAATTACCTTGAGAAGCGTTTTTATTTCACAGAAATATTGTTTCCTTAGACTATGTAATCATGAGGGTCATTGCATATTCCAAACTTAATTTTAACTAAAATTTTGGGGTATTCGTATGCTTATTGCCTAGCTTTAATTTTATGATGTAATTTGTTTCTGTAACTTGTTAAGAATGGAAGGACTGAATGAAAGATAACTATATTTGGCTTATTTAGATTGACTGTAACAGTAAGACATTTCAGCATATAAAGGCATTTTACCAATTATGTGGTGCAGCCTGAAGCCTCCCTCCTCCAACTCCAACTACCACCATCACATGATGCTTTATTCAGCTCCAAAGCATCAATCACAAGTGGGTGTTCAGTTCTCCCTGAAAACAATGACGGCACCTCCCTGTTTCTTGAATGGTCCATTTCACATTTGGTAACATTCAATGTGAGATGTTCTGTAGTATGCAAGAAGGCTGAATGGAAGTTAATATGAGTCAATTTCAAGGCTTACTCCTGATCTTTTTGGTAGCAGTTCAGAAACATGCAGAGAAGGCTTCAGCTCCTCCTTTTCTTTCTCCTTCCTGCCCTTTCACTGTCCTAGTAGCCTAAACACTTGTCTGCTCTAGATTGAAGTCCTATATGCTTATCATTTTGGAGACTTAGGCCCAAAACTAATATCATGTCAAAGTCCCTGGTCCCATCTTTGATATTGAATGGCTCTGAGTTAAGGATTATAATTAATTCACTGATAGCTTGATAGTCAGCTGCCCAGTTTCTCTCTTTCTGCCTGACAGGTACTGTACTAGATTTGGAGAAAATAATGCTAAGATGTAATTTGATTCAAGAGTGCTAAGCTTGCTCTCTTCTCTAAGGGTGAGCAGATTAATGAAAAATTGGGATCAATATATGACAGAGATTCATGTTGCGGTGATCCCTTTTAACTTTTTTTTTTTTTTTTCTTAGACTGAGTCTCACTCTGTCGCCCAGGCTGGAGTGCAGTGGCGCAATATTGGCTCACTGCAAGCTCCGCCTCCCGGTTTCACACCATTCTCCTGCCTCAGCCTCCCGAGTAGCTGGGACTACAGGTGCCAGTCACCACGATTAGCTAATTTTTTGTATTTTAGTAGAGACAGGATTTCACCGTGTTAGCCAGGGTGGTCTCGATCTCCTGACCTCGTGATCCGCCTGCCTCGGCCTCCCAAAGTGCTGGGATTACAGGCATGAGCCACCGTGCCTGGCCCGTTAACTCTTTGGGTTCTAAAAGGTGTAGGTTTTGTCCCCCGTAAGTTATATATTTCTTTCTTTACTTTCCTTTTTTTTTTTGCAACAGGGTCTCACTCTGTCACCTAGGTTGGAGTGCAGTGGTGCAATCATGGCTCACTGCAGCCTTGACACCCAGGCTCACGTGATCTTCCCACCTTGGCCTCCTGGGTAGCTGGGACTACAGGCATGCACCACCATGCCCGGCTAATTTTTTCTATTTTTTGTAGATACAGGGTCTCACTTTGTTGCTCAGGCTGGCCTCGAACTCCTGGGCTCAAGCAATCTGCCCGCCTCAGCCTCTCTAAATGTTGGGATTACAAGCATGAACCACCGTGCCTGGCCCTTAGGTACTTGGAGAAACTTTCCCATGATGTCCTTCTTGATAGAGTGAAACTTCAAAAGAAGTTTTGATGTCAGAGCTACCTGATTTTCAGATGCGGAAGCAATTTCCTGTGTAATTTACTCAATCCCAATCCTCATCTTATTCTAGAGGAAGAGGTAGGCAGAGTGGCCCAGTCTGATCTTCTCTGGTAACTGAGTCATAATTTGGTATTAAGATAGCTACTCACAACGGAGAATTTATCTACTCTTGGTGCTGGTGTCCTAGGATTACTTTAGGCTCCTGAAGACTCCTGTGTGAGAGGATGAAAAGGTAATTTGCATTATTTTTTTTCACAATCAGTATGTGCAACCTTGAGATGGATATCAATGATACTGAAGACCAGGGTTCTTACTCTGATTTTGAAAGCAGTGATGTCTGTGTACAAGATAATTGGCATCTATCATCCATTATTCATCCATTACCATCTGTCTATCACCTACCCATCTTTTCTTCCATCAGCTCCTTTAAAATGTCTTAATTCCTATGTTGGATGCTAAATTTGTACATACATGAGGAAATGCAAGGGCTTTGCATTTATAGCAGATAAGATTTTAGGGCCCTGGGAATAATTTTTCTAAATTCCTTTGTCTTCTTTTTAAAATCATTGTTTTGAAAATAAATGGAAAAATCTCCTTTCTTTCCATTCTTTTATTTTTACTTTACTCCACAAATATTTACTGAGCTTCCAACAATATGCCAGACACCTTACTAAGCAGAGGAAATGCAAAGGAGAATGAAATGCAGATGATTATTCCCATGAAACTTTTATAGTAAAATCTTGTCTTTTAATTGGATGGTGTTATGCAAATATATGGAAGATGATGAGGGTGTAATGGTGCTGATACACATAATTCAGCTCAATTATGTAGCAGTCCCGTTAGGATTCCTGAAGTTGAAGGCTTACTGTATATGACTGGGATTATTCATTGCACACTTGATACTCTCTGCTTCTCCAACCAGGCTGCAGTGGGTGGCCAGAGGGTTTGAGTATTCATCTGGTTGTAAACGTGCCAGATCCTGGATGCTAGGCTGGCCTTGAGAATCAGAATTAAGGCAGCTTTGAGAATTGGTGTCTACGTTTTTTTCCTGACCTCCCCTTTCTCTTTGCTTCCATATTCTTTGCTTGTAAGCACACACCAATCACTGCAATATACTACAACGAAACTATTATCAAGTCAAACTCCTTTTTGAAACCATTTATTTATGGTTTCTTGTCACATTTATAGTTAAATCCATACCCTGTATCTTGGTTTCACAACTCTGTATAATGTGGCCCCTGTCTTGCTCTCTTATTCTTATTTCTTATTACCTTTCTTGTCCTCAATTCCTTGCTCTATTAGTTTCTCTCCCATACTATGCTCTCTCTCATCTCTGCATTTTTACCCACAATATTCCCTGTGCTTGGCACACATTTTCTCCAGTGTTGAGATCTGAAGTTTTTTTTTTTTTTCTTTTTTCTTTTTTTTTCAAGACAGAGTCTTGCTCTGTCGCCCAGGCTGGAGTGAAATGGTATGATCTTGGCTCACTGCAACCTCCACCTCCTGGGTTCAAGGATTCTCCTGCCCCTGAAGTTTTAATCATTACTTCTTTGGGGTGGACTTTCTGTCCCTCTATATCCCATTTTCTGAGTTAAGTAAAATTTCTGTACGCTCTCACAGCCTCCAGTTCCTTTCTTAGCATAGCTCTTAGAGCATGCATTTGAATCCAGAAATGAACTCCAAAACTTGTGCCATTAAGTTTGCTGCTTGCAGATTATAAACTCTCTGGAAAAGTTCTGTGAAAATCTCTCAATCTCAATAATCTCATTGGTAAAATGAAGAAAACGTCTGTAGTTTGCTGTGAATATAACATTATAAATATGAAATGTTTACCAGGTAATAAGTAGTCAATACATTAATAATAACCATAATTAAATATATTAATTACATATATTAACAATATATTACTATGTAGTTTACTAATAATATTAATATATTAATGGCTCTATTTCCCCTAAATTTTCTGTTTATTTGTTTCTGTCTCCCACAAAATTATGGTATTTTGAGAGCACAGACTTTGTCTGTGTCTTCCTAAGACAGAGAAGAGCATGGGGTTTATCGAATGAATGGATGAGATCTTATTGTACCACAGCCAGCTGAATGAGTCCTACCTGCCCAGGCAGGATTGCATGTGATTCTGATCCTGCTCTGATTAGCAGAAGCAGCCCCTGGAAGATATGGCACTCGTTCCTCTAGATCACCCTTTCCCAGCCTTTTTGGCACCAAGGACCAGTTTTGTGGAAGACAATTTTTCTACGGACTGGAAAAGGTGGGAGTTTGGTTTCCAGATGAAACGAATCCACCTCAGATCATCAGGCATTAGATTCTCATAAGGAGCATGCAACCTAGATCCCATGCATGTGCAGTTCACAATAGGGTTCCTGCTCCTATGAGAATCTAATGCCACTGCTGATCTGACAAAGGGTTCTGGGTGGATATGTTGACAGGGCAGTGTTGTTGCATTTACATGAACAAGGTATAACACACTTATGTGAAGAGCAGCAGAAAAAACAGCAGCTTGTAACCATGTATCTGCTTTTTGTTTTATGTTTCACATGAAACATTCTTAGCTCATTTTGTTTCTAAAAAGGAAATGATTATATGAGAAGTGATTCACATAGTCCTTATCACAGGTAGTGACCCATAAAAGGTAGCTAATCATCATAACTTTAAATAAATGGTATCAATAAGTTGAAAATAATACTTACATTTTTGTATTTTTCTCCTTGACCTTTTTTAAAAAATCATTTTAAAAGCATTTTGGTTTATACCAAACAGTCCAGAGTATTTTTTAAGCAGTAATGTTCGCTCATCTGCTGTTCACCTCCTGCCCTGAGGCCTGGGCCAGAATTAGTTCATGGCCTAGAAGTTGGAGATCCCTGCTCTAGATGATGCACATATGTGAACATTCAGTGCATTTGGGATATCTTTGGCGCCATAATCTCAGAGAGGAGGTTCTTAGCAGGGGGTACATTGACCAGGCAGTATTGTTGCATTTAAGTGAACAGGGTATGACACACTTATGTGAAGACCGACAGAAAAAGCTACAGCTTGTAACTGTGTATCCTGAATACTTGGAGGGCCAGACCTGCAGCCTCAGGTGACTTTGCTCTCTGTAAATTGCTGGTTTTGCACACCTACAGTCTTTTCTTATATTATCAAATTGGTTACCTGAACAAGTCTTGTGCAAGAGTATGCACATGTCTGTGTGTGTCAGTGTGTGTGATACAAATAATAGGATGAAATAAATGAACATCCATATATTGTGTTCTGAGATTATCATTGGCCACAGGATCCGGATTTTACTTAGATAAGCTAAAAGTGAAATTTCTGAAAGAAAGAGGAAGTATAGACCTCATTTTTTAAAAAAAAGTGCTGTATGTTTAAAAGCTATTTTTGAATGGAATCTTGAGAATTTGCTTTCACTTACATTGGAATTGGGATTATCACAATGTTTTCAGATAGTTGCATATGACTGAATGATATGAAGTAAAAATGGACACTTTATAGTGCCTCTTCTCTGTTTTAATAATTTTCAGATAGCTGGATGGTCTCAGTTTCTAAAATCAGTTCTGCAGATAGATGCTTTATCTCTGTCTTCTAGGCAAAGTAACTGAAACACAAATAAATGAGTGAATTTTTTCCAGTTAATATGGTCAGAGAAACCAGAATCCTAGCTTTGTATTTTGTTCTTTCAAAAACCTATGCTTCCCCAGGCGCGGTGGCTCACGCCTGTAATCCCAGCACTTTGGGAGGCCGAGGTGGGTGGATCACAAGGTCAGGAGATCGAGACCACAGTGAAACCCTGTCTCTACTAAAAATACAAAAAATTAGCCGGGCGCTGTGTTGGGCTCCTGTAGTCCCAGCTACTCAGGAGGCTGAGGCAGAAGAACGGTGTGAACCCGGGAGGCAGAGCTTGCAATGAGCCGAGATCGCGTCACTGCACTCCAGCCTGGGCAACAGAGCGAGACTCCATCACAAAAAACAAAACAAAACAAAACAAACAAACAAAAAAAACCCTATGCTTCCTTTTTATCATTAGTTACTTCCCTTACTTAATTTTTAATACAAGGGAGTATTAAAACATAAAATTGTAATACCATTTAATAATCAGAGGCTATTGATAATTAGAAGAAAATATGGCACAAATAAGTTTTAACATAAATAGTAATGACACCAAATGCAATAGTTTGTTAATTAACAAAATTTTGTGGACAAAAATGACACATACTGATCCCTTCTGTGTCTCAAGAATTCCTTGTATGTGAATGGAAACTTCCATGAATTATATATTATTCAAATTTTTTTAATAAAAATGCTAATGGAAGTGTTAAAATGCACATAAATTAAAATGATCATAAATTAGGATTAATATCACATTAATGAATTATAATCCCACATTCATTAAGATAAAGTGGCATTTCAATACTTGTTCCTGTTAATACATTTTATACAATAAATGAAAGGGATACATTTTGAGAATCAATAAATACTTGATGTAATCTTATGCTTTAACTTTAAAAAATATTCAAAAGTAAAGTAGGAGATCTAGATGCATTTGGAATCTTTGTTGCTATTTTATGTCTTTTTTATAAGCCTTTCTTTTCACTTATTGAAGGGCTTAATACAATTTAAATTGTCAAAGAAAGCAAAAGAGGCTGTTCTGAATAAAAGGGATCCCAAGAGAACACCGCATCTTTTGAATTTCTAGGAGTTTCTTTCCACAGACAGTTTGTTTTTTTTTTGGAACAAATATTTGAAATCTCAACTGGAACTATATTGGCAGTTAAGTAACTGAGTTAAACTGAAAGTATGTACATTGAAGTAGTACATTGCAATGGGCTTTTCTTTTAAAAATTCAAACCCCCAAATACATATATTATTGTTTTATTTTAGTTTTTTTTTTTTTTAAAACAGGAGAAACACCATGTATAATATTAGAATACTCTTGTCTCCAGCTTGAGAGAAAATTGTCAGAACCTTAAAACCAGGGATTCTGATTTCCCTGGTACCTATCAAAATGTTTTAGGCAGACTATTTGCCTGACATACAAATTCAGTAAATATTCATTGCTATGACCAAAAATGGATTTGGGTTCATGGTGAAAAGTTGTCATTTTCTGAAGGAGTTCCATTTCTGGAAAATGTTCTCCTATATTCTGGCCTCAGTGTTCTTTTCTATAAAATGGGAGTGGTTTTCCTGGACTAGAAGAATTGTCAGAACTAAAGGAAAAAAGACTTTCAAAAACATAATATCTTAATATCAGTCAATATATTAGAATTACTTTTGTTTGCATAAACATCACAGGCAGATCTGAGTTGAATTCTGGATCTGCCATACTTGAGTTTGTCAAATATAAACCTCGGAGAGGTAAAAATGTGCCTTGTTCAGCATCAGTTTTCTCATGTTTCATATGAAATATTCTTAATCCAGTTTTTTAAATAAAAAGGATATGATTATATGAGAAGTGGTTCACCTAGTCCTGGGCATACAGATAGTGACCCATAAAAGGTGACTAATCATAATAATTTAAACAAATGTAATAAATTGAAAATAACACATATATTTTTGTATTTTTCTCCTTGACCTTTTTATCATTCTAAAAGCATGTTGTTTTATACTAAACAGGCCAGAGTACTTTTTAAGGACTGTTCTAACTTATTTAGATGAATTTCATTATATTTTATTCTTAATTGATATCCGCACAGCTGCATACACTTTGTACAGCTACTATTAGCAGAAATTGATGATGTTATGTAAAAAGAACCAACTTAATATTCAAAAAGGATGTAGTTAAAAAAATAACTTTTCAGATTGCTCCATCACTAACTAACGCCATTTTTCATTTCAGCTACACACAGACCTGGATCCTGGGAGCAAAAAAATCAAGTATATCCTATCAGGTGATGGAGCTGGGACCATATTTCAAATAAATGATGTAACTGGAGATATCCATGCTATAAAAAGACTTGACCGGGAGGAAAAGGCTGAGTATACCCTAACAGCTCAAGCAGTGGACTGGGAGACAAGCAAACCTCTGGAGCCTCCTTCTGAATTTATTATTAAAGTTCAAGACATCAATGACAACGCACCAGAGTTTCTTAATGGACCCTATCATGCTACTGTGCCAGAAATGTCCATTTTGGGTATGTATGCTTCCAATTTCACAGAACTATTAAAAGTCATCTTTAAAATAGCTCTTGGCATCAAGGATCGTGTATTGCTGAATAAAAGACATTTATTACTGCCTTATCTCTAATTTGCATTTCCAAATCCCCCTTTTTGGCCTAAGTTCCACAGCTCAGTAGCTTTAGTCCCTTAGTAACAGGAACTGATGGAAGAGCAATTTTATTAATATATCTTTCCTTACACAACAATACTTCAATAGGCTGAATTTGTATTCCTCTCATAGGCTTGTAGTTTGAGTATTGTTACTGAGGCGGATTTATCAAGATTTGTTCTAACATGCCAAGCTAATCCTGTTAATATTTGCTTGATGTTTAATTATTTGTTTGTGTATATTCACATGCAGATGCAGCACATAGAGAAATAGAAAGTCATCTAGGTCTGTAGTCAGCCAGATATTAGGTTGCTCTGGTGGTTCATGTCTAGGGTGGATTAGGCAATCACCGTTACCAAGCGCCTCTGTATTTGTGTCCATCTTAACAACATTTTTTAGGAGTGACTGCTAGTACCATTGACCCACTCTCAATTTTTCTGAGCCATTGAAGAATCCATTAAATATTACAGAGCAATGTGTATTTCAAACATGATTTTATTCTTGTTTCTCCCTCTTTGGATCTGCTTATCTATCCATAAACCCTGGCCTTGATGATAAGAAACCCCTCAACCCAGACATTCTATAATAAAAGGAAGGATTTCGGAGCTCTTCCTTGTATGATAAAAGTAGTAGGCATAATCTATCTAAAGTTCAAAGTATAAGATTACAAAAGCCATTTTTTTAATGTGTAATACATATCCAAGTTTGTTTCAAATTGCATTTAAGACAGCCTATAAGGATGCATGCTAGGTAGTAAAGTCACATAGGTTTGAAGCAGGTGAACAAGATGAGACAAACACAGGTAGAGATAAATTGGAAGCCAGAATTTGGTAAATACAGACATGTATATTCATTATTTAAAGACCCCAAATTTAACATTAAAGGAACTGCGAGAAAAAATAATAAAAGAAATCTGATCAAGAACCCTGTTCACAGGTTTTATAAAATTAAATTGCTCAAGAAAATTGCAAATAAATAAAGATATGAACACCAGAGGAAGTATATAGACATAAAGTGTCTTCAATAACATCTTCACTTTAGACACAAATAAAGGCCAAGTATTGATTATGGCTTTTGAGGCTAAATTGGGTGACCATTATTAGGTATAGTACGGAATGCCCTTACCTCCCAAATGTGGTCCTGATATTTTAATTTAGCAATCCAGTGAGATACTCGTGTGTGTGTGTGTGTGTGTGTGTCTGTGTCTGTGTGTCTGTGTGTGTGTGTGTGTCTTTATAACATTCCTGATGGAAATTAGTTGGAATTTAAATTTCAAATAAAGAAAAATCTTTTGTAGAATAAATGACTTAATTTGCAAGTAAGTTATTCTCATGCATTTCTGAGAAAGAGAATATCCTAGTTGTTCTGCTTGACTTGATCTGTTTTATGTTTGAATGACTTTCTCTTATTTTGTCGCGTACTCTTTAAGGTGATTTTGTTCCTCAGAATTCTTTTTTCTTCCCCATACTACCTTTTCCTATCCCTCTTCCTTTTTCTCATCCTTCTCCATTAGTTCTCCTCCTTCATTTTCTCCTCCTCCTGTTTCTTCTTCTCTTTATCCCCTTGCCATCTCCTTTTCTCTCTCCTTCCCTCCATTGTCTTTCATGGTCACCCCTGTATCTTCAGCCATTTGTTTAATGTGGCTGGCTGTAAAATCATATGCCTTGCCCTGTTGGTTTGCTTAAGCTGTTAATCCACATTGTCAGCTGCTTTATGAACACTGTCATCTGAATATTTCAAAGGCAGCTCAAATTTCACATTAAAAATCAAACTATGTACATGGATGAAGCTGGAAACCATCATTCTCAGTGAACTAACACACGAACAGAAAACCAAACACCACATGTTCTCACTCATAAGTGGGAGTTGAACAACGAGAACACATGGACACAGGGAAGGGAACATCACATACCAGGGCCTGTCAGGGTGTGGGGAGCCAGGGGAGGGAGAGTATTAAGACAAATACCTAATGTAGATGATTGGTTGATGGGTGCAGCAAATCACCGTGGCACGTGTATACCTATGTAACAAACCTGCACATTCTGCACATGTATCCCAGAACTTAAAGTATAATTTTAAAAAAATACATAGAAAAAATGACTGGACAGACTATCCCAAAATGGCATAGCAGTCACTTTCGGGTAGAAAAAAAATCAAACTGATTACTTTCATGAATATTTTTTTTCTGTTTTCTGACTTCCATGACTCTATCAATGACTCTGATGCACTCTAAAATCCCGTGTACAACCTGCAAGTGATATTGTTGAATCTTTTTTTACTCATTAAGCCTCACCAGTAGTCTGCTCATTTAATCCCTAATTCCAGTCACTACTGACTGCTGTGTAATCTTAATGCATCATCTCATTTCTTTCTTTCGACCACTCTCCAAAATCATATCTTAATGACCCTCACTGGATTATTGATGATTTCAGTAATTTTCCAAATAGTGTGCTTGATTCTAACCATGTTATTTGTTAGCTGATATATGTGTTTATCCCAGAGGAAAAAATATCCCTTACATTTTATAGGTGTTTAGCTACTGACCCAGGGGGACTTTTCACGGTCTGGCTTCACTTGATTCTTTTCTTACCTACCTACAATATGACTTTGGTAGATACACCCACTCGGCAGCAAATCACATGTGATTTCAGGTCTTCATTTGTTATCCATATATTTCTTCTGCCAAGACTCCACTTTATCTACCTCTTGTGAAAGGAGCTCTATTTTTTTTCCTTCTTATCAAAATTACTTCTTCTTTTTTTTTTTTTTTTTTGAGACGGAGTCTTATTTTGTTTCCCAGGCTGGAGTGCAATGGCACCATCTCTGCTCACTGCAAACTCCGCCTCCCTGGTTCACGTCATTTTCCTGCCTCAGCCTCCTAAGTAGCTAGGATTACAGGCACATGCCACCGCGCCCAGCTAATTTTTGTATTTTAAGTAGGAACGTGGTTTCACCATGTTGGTCAGGCTGCTTTTGAACTCCTGACCTCGTGATCTGCCCCCTTCAGCATCCCAGAGTGCTGGGGTTACAGTTGTGAACCACTGCACCCGGCCCAAAATTGTTTCTTTGTGGCTGGCTGGAATGACACTTTTCCTAAGAAAGCTTCTGTGTTTTTCTCTCAAAAAGTTATCTTTCTACCGTCACCACCCACACACACACACACATAAAAAACACACAAACAAGCAAAAACACCTCCATCTTTTCACTTCGTTTGGCTTCTGACTTACAAACAGGAACTGAAAAACACTATATATATATTTCTCTTTTTTTCGTATTGTTTGGTCATTTCATTTAGGCCAGAGAACTTTCTAATTCATCCTTTCATCTAGATTAGAGTAAGATGGTTTTGATGAATGATTGCTGCCCACGAAACATACAGCACACTTTTTCTTAGTTGTTAATCAACATTGAACAGAGAAGCTGTTATTTTTGCCTCATTATGATTTCTACATCTTCATGCCAATCCTGTATCTATTGATTGTAAGAGTGTCAGAGGCTCTCACTTCTGTGTATGTAAGTCATGTGTCTGATAAATATGTTGAGAAAGAAAACTGCAGAAATATCTGCAAACATCAAGTCCATTTTCAGATAAGAAAAGGATTTAAAATATATTACTAGCAGCCAACATGGTGAAACCCTGTCCCTACTAAAAATACAAAAATTAGCTGGGTGTGGTGGCATGTGCCTGTATTAATCCCAGCTACTTGGGAGGCTGAGGCAGGGGGTTCACTTCGTTGCAGTGAGCAGAGATCGCGCCACTGCACTCCAGCCTGGGCGACAGTGCAAGACTCCGTCTCAAAAAAAAAAAATTATTAGCTACATAATGAAGTACCTATGTGCACTTGTAAATACATACATACACATGTATGTATTTCTCCATCTAAAATGTTTTTGCTAATAGAGTAGACATTTAAATAATCCACACTAACATATATATGTTGTATATAGAATTCATAGTTTTGTATGTTATATATATTTATATATTATATTATATATATAATGAAGATATATATGTATTATATATCTTTAGCCTGTGACATGTCTTCCAAAAACCACAGAGGATGTATTGAAGTTTCCAGTGGGAGTTTGAATCCTGGTTCTATCCCTTATTATCACGTTGACTATGAAGTTTGGGGACGTTAAATTTTTGCCATTTTCCTTAGCTACAAAGCAAGGATAATAATTTTTATGTTGCTTTCATTGTGTGGGACTTGCATGACAAAGTACAATGTAAAGGTATGCCAAAAAGTAAATAAGTGTTCCACAATTGGTTGTTGTTTATGGCTTTAAAATTATTTTTATTAATCTGTTTCCCACCTTGCCTTTGGACCTTTCCTTATATATCGATTTTATGCATTGGATGTCTGGTGTCTGTGTGACTACAGCCTCTCTGCTTAAAGGAAGCAGAGGCGGCTGCATTATTTCACTGTGAAGTGTGAATTATTCCCTTCATTTCTCATGAAGGTGAATATCTGGAAGAAGGTCAGCTACCATCTCTTTTTTCTTCCCCTTACCACTGTTCTTCCTCAGCCTGTCTCTTCCCTCCCCTCCTTCCTTCTTTCATTTTTCTTCCTTTGCTGTGGCAGAAATGCCAGCACTTGCACCTGTATGCCCTGAGGAATGCCAGCAAAGGCTGAGGGATTTCATTGTGCAGAAAGTGAAGAATACAATTCTAATTGAGAAATTTACCAATATTAAATTGAAATGAATGTGATGTTCGAGAACTGTCTTCCAGTTGACAGGCTGTCAAGACAAAACACACATATATATTTGCCCAAATGGCAGCCAAATTATTTTAGAAATATCTTATTTGGAAGCTGGAGACACAGTTCTTTTTTATTCTACTGTGAATTTCATGACTTGATGAGAATTCACTTTTGTAGCAATACTGCATAAATAGAGGCTTGTGAGCTTGTCTGATTTTAACTGTGGATCCCAAACTAGCGTTGCTGAAGTTGGTTTTTCAATGCAAATGTCCCTACCTTTAGTAAGTTCTAGACATTTTAAATGTATATTTTGATTGTTTTTGTGTATTGGGGTCAAGTGTATTTTAATCCTGATTGTTCCCTAAACCTGGGTTTGAGTAAAATGAACTTTTTTTTGACTTTGACTTAGACTTGCAGGTTATTTGGCTCCAAATCTGACTTCTTGCATAAGTGGCATTACCCATCTAAGCTTGACTTTCTCTATCTCTATAGTGTATACAATAATCCCTGCCCAAAAGTATGTTTGGAGGAATTCAATAATTGTATTTAACATGCTACCTACTTGGCCTTTAGTTTCTTTACAACCATTCCTTTGTGACTGTCTTCTACCAGTATGATTCAATAAATTGCCTGTATAATATGAATACATTGGTTAATGAAAAATTGCTTGACAAGACCTAATTTTATATTTCAAAATGCATATGTTGGAATGAATCCTATTTTACTCAAAAGCATATTAGTGAAGGCTGAAATAAAGGGATGAGAAAGAGAGTAGTGTTTAAGTTGGTAGAAATTATTGCATTGTTGTGTGCACAGATATATAAAACATGACACTTGGGGTATTCTTAGTTTTCTCTGAGGTTCAGGGCTCCTGTAATGATGACCAATACGTACTGAGAATTTACTATATGCTAGAAACTGTGATAAATGCTTCTAATGTACACAACAATACTATTATGTTAGTACCGATACTAGTTTTTCTATTCTTCATTATTTTTAATCAGAAAATTAGGGAAAATACTACATAATATAAAGTCAGATATTAAGTGGCTGAGCTGAAATTTAAAACCAGACATCTGGTTCTGCCTCTCATGGGCTTAACCAGTATGCTCTACTGATCTTTGATTATATCTCTAGATAATTCTGTTTATAAGAGCTTTATGATTCTGCAGCATATTTATAATAGTTAATGTTTTTCCAAGGTGGAAGAACTCTTGAGGTCAGCCTACTTTGCAAATTAAATTGAAGTACTGAGAGGACAATTGGATAGGAAGTTTAAGAAAGGTATTATATAATTTTCAATATAGGAATATGAGCACTTTAAAAACGTCAGAACTATACATCACATAGAAATTCAAATAACAATAAAATTAATGAAGAGCTATGTGATAATTACTGCAAAATAAAGATAAAGACTAACAAGAGTAACTTGAATGGACTCTGGGTTTCTTGGTAGCAAATGCAAAAGAGGAATGCATGCTCCACCAAAAAATATTAATTGAAATATCAGAAGAAGGTCAAAAATTACTAAGTAAATATATAGTTGAAAAAGGCAAATCTCAGTCTTTTCCAAAGCAGTTTCACTAAGGAGGTTATAGAAGTCAGTATATCATGGGCAAGTCTCCTTGAACAACGACTCCTTAATTTAATGTGAAAATTATTAAATAATTTCAGTTTTTCTCCTTGTGTAAAATATGGCTATGTTTTTCTCTTTTGGAGGAAAGCTCATAGAAAACACATATTATTTCTCTTGTGCTATTTTGTTATCTTTGATTTAGAATAAATTTAATCTTAGAGAAAAGTTGCAAATGTTGTACAAATGTATTGTTTCTGAACCATTTGAGAGTAAATTGTTGACATTTTGACCCATCACTTAAGTAAGTCTTCCTGTATGAATGTTCTTCTAAGCCAACAAAATACAATCATCAAAATTAGGAAATTAATCTTGACACACCATTGATATCAAATACACAGACCTCATCAGATTATCCCCAGCTGTCCCAATATCATGGGTTTTAGTAAAAGTATCATACCTAGAACCACACTAACAGAGGACTCCTTCAATTTGGAAGGGCTCTGCAGTCATCTTCACTTATGACTTTCACACCTGACCATGGAACAATTATTTTATAGAATTTCTTAAGAGTTGTCTGATGTTTCCTTAGGATTAGATACAGAAAATGCATGTTTGACAAGACTATCACAGATAATGCCTTACTAATTTGTATCAGGTGGTACATGATTTTGATTTATTACATAATTGTTGACAATAATTTTGATCACTTCATGAAGGAAGTGTTTGCCCTGCCTCTCCATCATAGTTTTTTTTTCTCTTTGCACTTAACACTTTATAAACAGTTACTTAAAGACTATGTAAGTATCTTATTCCTCATGAAACTATTAACCCAAAATTTTCCATTGAAGTTTCTTGACTGAATTAATGATTACTATGGGAGCTGCTGAGTGGTTATTCTTAATTCTATCATTCTATCTACAATCATTGGTTAGCATTCTTCTGCAAGGAAAATTTTCTCTTCACATTAATTTGCTTGTGTATTTATTTACATTAGCTTTGACTTTTCGATTTCTGTTTTATTTAATGAATTATAACAGGTTGAGTTATTTATCCTGATGCTCAGATTATATGACACTTGGCCACGATGTGTCCTTGGGGCTGAGTTTTGTGTCCTACTGACATGCCTCCATCATTCTTTGGGTACATTCTCACCTTCTGGCCCAACACACTGTTTGAGGCCCATTTTATACTTTTTCTAGCCCAGCCCTAGAATTAGCCATTTACACACAAAAAAAATC
Organism: Symphalangus syndactylus; assembly: GCF_028878055.3. Taxonomy (NCBI): domain Eukaryota; kingdom Metazoa; phylum Chordata; class Mammalia; order Primates; family Hylobatidae; genus Symphalangus; species Symphalangus syndactylus. Next base: position 31,951,381 of record NC_072433.2, read on the forward strand.
TAGTTCCATTTAAAGGAGAATTATATTTACATATGAAAGTCTGGGCATTAGTTGTGTTCATTGTTATTAGGATGTCAGTGTTCCCAAGTCTTCTCAGTGGACAGGGCAGAACTAAGGAATGTTTGAGAGAATGCACACACACACACACACACACACACACACACACACACACACACACACATCTACCTGTACTGGATTGGATAGCGTTCCCCAAAACTTCATGTCCATTCAGAACCTTAGAGTATGACCTTATTTAGAAACAGCGTTTTTGCAGATGTCATTAGTTAAATTGAGGTCATACTGGATTTGACTGGGCCCTAAGTCCAATGATCGGTGTCCATCTAAAAAGGCCGTGGAAAGATACAGACTCACACAGGGAAGAAGGTTGTTTGAGGACAGAGGCAGAGATTGGAGTTTTGCCACCACAGCCAAGAAGAACCAGGAGCCACACATAGCTGGAAAGGGCCTAGAAGGGTCCTTCGGAGGGAACTGGTGTTGGGTCTGACAACATCTTGATTTTGGACTCCAGACTTCTGAGAGAATAAACTCCTGTTGTTGTAAGCAGCTCCATTTTTGGTAATTTGTCATGGCAGCCCAAGGAAACTAACACGCTATATATCTCTCTATTGAAAACTACAAGTTCAGCTCTATAACTGCATTCTAAAATGACACCTCAGGCTTCATTTTGATTTTTTCCCCTTTCTTTAACAGTGAGGAATACATCTCTTTATTTTTAATATAGTTATAAATTAGCTCACCTCTTATCCTTGCAGTAACTTATCTCCATTTGCTACCTCATCCATCGCCTTACTCCCCCCACAAGTATTTATATACTATCCCACTCTTCCTCTACCTCCTGTCCTTATGTGGCGTCCCAACTTGTCCAGCCACACCTTATAGCAGAAGGTGTTCAGGCAGAAGGCAGAAGTTAAGAATGGAGACAGGAAACTCCATAATACTCTGTATTTTTATTTGTCTGTATATTTCAACTGTTTCTTATAATAGGCCGGTGGCAACATTTTCTGATCTGTATTCAAAACTGGTTTAGTGCAAAAAAAAAAGTATAAATGTATTTGATAAACACCAAATTAAAGAAAGTGAAACTGCTTTTCCTATTTCAGCCTCTAAAGTATAACTGTATATCATAATTTGATAAATTCATCTAATATACTCTTTTGGAGATTTAGATATATTGTATGCTCTTTTGGAAATTCATATTCATTTATATGACCCCAGTTACTATTTTTTCAAAAGGATCCTGCAGGCATTACAGCATTTTACTCCACAAAAGCTCTAGAGACACATATTTAATGAGAATGCATTTTTGGTTTTATGAAAGGCCACATGTTAATTTAGCATGCAGCTAAATAGTAAAATTTGCACTTTCTAAAAAGTGAATTGTAAATTATGATGACTACAGCTTACATGGATTAGCTTGTTATTCTTATCATTGCCTAGTACATATTTTATCCTCCAAAATAAATAATATTTCTGAACTAATAAAGAGGCTCATTTTCATATTTTTTATTATTAAAGGAACAATTTGTGTCACATAGGCTTAAAAGATCAAAGGATGTACATACTGACAAACTGTCTTCAACCTAACACATTTCTTTTTTATAATTTATAGGTTGTGTCTTTCTTTCTCCCTCTCGGCTAGATTTTAAAAGAATTTGGCAGCACATCTCTATTTTTAAAGGAGAGATGCAAAGTGGGAAATGGGAAAAGCATATCTTGGTGGATTTGATTATATTTTTTCTTGTTTCATTCAGAGTGATGAACAAAATTGAAATTCTTTAGGAAAACAAGGGCGGGAAATCATGAGGATCGAAATAAACACTTTCAAAAGAAATCTAGCTGTTCTACCTGATATGAATGACTAAGGCAGCTGTGGTTCCAAAACTCTGCAATGGGATGAGGAGTATGTAGTTTCTCTTCTGCTTAAAGAAGCTAAACTTCTGTTAGAGATATGTAGGCAGTTGATGTAATCAGTGAATCTTTTTTTTTTTTTTTAACTTTATAATGAAAGTGAAGTAATGGCTTCTAATATGTGAATTTTTGTGCTATTCTCAAAGGTCTCCCTAAATGGTCTATGGTTTAGAAATTACCAGATTATCCAAACGGGGAAATTGGTTACAGTTAATTGTTAGGGGTGCCTAAAATGCATTAGCCTTCCAAGAGGCATTGAGTTATTTCTACATTATGGCTGAGAACAAGCTTTGCAAACAAATGATGCCAATATAAACGAGGTTTATTTGAGTAACTTTTGTGATGGGAGAGCTCCTTCATCGGATTTCGTTTTAACATTTGCTCATTTATACTCCCTAAATTATAACATTACATTTCATTAAGGAATTAACTCATAACAGAAAAATACAATTAACCAATTTTATTGCCCTGTATGGGCTGCCAACTGTTTTTGGGACCTTACGTTGATAATCCCACATCCCTGATCTCTTCAATTTAAAAATATTTGGTCCAAACCTCAACCTTATATATTATATGTATAAAATATATATATATATATATATATATATATATATATATATATATATATATATAAAGCTATGCTAACAAATGTAGAATAGTGTAGGAAAGTTTATTATAATCTTATAGAAACATCACTTTCAGTCATTTTGAAAACAGTTAAAATTATAGAACTATTCACCATAGGGCTGTCTCAGCTGTCTTAGATTCACCCTGTCTGGGGTCCCATTATGAACATAAGCTGGGTGTTTCCAGTGCACTCTTCTTTTACAATTGGTCTATGGACTTAGGAATTTCAAGTAGGAAACAGAAAATCTTTGAATTATTTCTAGAAGATGAACTCTCAATCACTATCCAATAAAAATTCCCCAAAATGACATAAATCACAAGGAAATGTGATGAAAAACTTTATTTGATTCTACAAGGGGTAATATTGGTATCTTTTTTGTTATATGTAATAGAATATTACATAAAGTATATTTGAACAAATTACAAAAATGCCTGAAATTTGGACCTACTGAAACTAAATTTAACAATCTCTTCCTCTTACCCCACTGCCGTAGGTAAACAATGTGTCATTCCTGGTGGACTGTGATTTGTTGCCTCGATTTGATTTAGAAACCTTGTATCTCTTAGTCATAGGCATCTGATAATTTGAATTGGTGTTTCAGATTATTAAAATTAAAAAGTTGGCTCAGCACTAACAATGTCTAAGTGAAGAGGCAACACTAATGATGTATCTTGATCTGTGTCTTTAAACTAGTGTCTTTAAACCAATTTATCTATATACCCATTAACCAATAGCTCCCAGACCTATTCACAGTAGTAGCTAATTCTGAAGTTTTATTTCCCTTTTAATTTTTTCCTGTTATATCTCTGTGCTTGTTAATTGGTATTATCTTAAACTCGACTTGATTATCCTAACGTTGTCTCTTTATGTTCTTTAGAAATACATTTTCTACTCACTCACATCTTGGCTCTTGCTATTTCTAAATACATTGGTTTTCCTCTCTAAAAACTGCACCCTACTCTTCTGTTCTCAGAGATATATTCTATGGCCAGCATTTCAACCAACCCTTCCCTGAGGCCTTCTGAAGAAAATAAGACATCAACCACTTTCTATTCAAGTAATGTTCTGGTACTTGAAATATTGAAAAATGTTTTCAAATCAGTCAATCTGCACTTATCATAAGAAAAATCAAAACACTCAAGAAAAACTTTGTATTACAGGTGGAGGATTGAGGAAACCAGGTAGGAGTCTACACAGACAACCCCATGATCCTGTTTTCTTTCTTGCCTCTTTTTGCCCTCAGATGGGAATTAATATTTCAGGATTCAACATATTTGTTGATTCCAGAAGATAAAAAGGCAAATCTTCCTATTTATTCAAGCCACATGTGTGTCTAGAGTTCTGTAAATTAGAATGAACACCCATAGTATAAATTGTTATTACATAACCATTCTAGGAAAGCATATATTAAAAGGGGCTGGGGAGTAAACCTCACAGAGTTCAGCCTTTGTCCGCATTTGCTGGTCAGAGACATGAATTAACTGCATGTCAGGGCAGCTCTGAAACACGTATTTGTGAAATTCTGAAGACTTGCCTGAAAATGAATGTAGGACACCTTTGTCAATATATTTCTGGTGTATGTCTCGCTTCCTCAGAACCTTGCCTCTCATGGGCAATGGGGATTTCCTCGAGTCTCCTTGTATCCATGTGTTATTATTTCTTTAACTTTGACATTCATGTGTCATGGGCTTAATAATTATACTTTCTGGATTCAATGGACTTTGAAGTTTGCCATTTGATTTTTAGACCCAAATGCACTTATTCTTTGGTTAATTAACAATCATAGATTTATGAATTTAATGGCATTTTTTCTATTCTCCCCACCAGTAACTTCACATGTATATATATTTGTATATATGCATTTGATATGTTATTAGACATCATGGCAAAAGACAAAAGATATTTACAACATGAGGCTGCAGGTGAAAATATATAGCTATGTGTCACCTGAGATCACATGGAACACATAATCTCGTATACATCTGCATCCTAAGGGAATCAGTTTTCATCCCTTGTGTCTGAGCTCAAAGAGTTTATAGTAATTCTAATCATATTTGTGCTACGGTTGCAGATGATTTCATTCATTTTCCTTTTGTCAGGGAGCATGACTCAAGGAGTCTTCTCTTTATAACCATGTCAGACTTTACAGATCTCGTCATTGTCTATCAATTATGAATCTCGGCAAGTAACAAGAGTGGTCTGAGGTCAGGAAATACGTTGGGGATGGAGCAGTAGTGGGGGGATGTTCACAAAGTAAAGTTAACACTTTTTGAAGCAAGTCTTGAAATGTCTATACATTATTCCTTCTGAAATCCAAAGTGATGTTATCAGCTTAAAGTTAACATAATGACTAATTAATTTATTATTACATAGGGATTAATATTTAATAAATGTGCAAAATACTATCCTAAGCATTCTACATACACATTCAATCTACCAATAACCTTAGGAGGTGAATTTTATTATTCTTATTTTACAAATGAGAAAAGTAAGTCATATGATCATAAAGTAGTTTACTCATGGTCTTATCACAGATGAGAATAGGGGCTCCCCATCAGAAAGGCAGAACCAGTAACAGTCTTACATACATAATAAAAGAGTTATTATAGGGATTAGACCTGTATGTCACGAAGCAGAGAGAGAAATCAGTGCAAAGCTGTTGCTTCTGCTTCTGGTGATGGGAAAAAAGCTGGACATGAAGTGGGAAAGACCAGGAATACACCGGAATCCCAGAGGACCAACTAGATCCCACGGGGACAAAGTGGAGCCTATCTATATCTGTCTCTCATACTTCAAATTCCTATGTCTTGGGTAGTCTGCAGGAGAACTGGTGCCATTTGTCACAGAGAGTCACATTTATCTGGCCTAGGACTCTGCAAACCTGAAGGTGCAAATCCTAAGAAGCCGGAGGAGCTGTGAGCCTGGATGTTGCTGCATGCCAACATGGTGAGCTTGCAGATCTGCTAAATCACACAAGAGCCCAGTGCCTGATGTCTTGCTCTCACTTCCTGTCTGCCTTCTTCATTTCTGCTTTCAACATCTCATGCCAGAACTAACTAGGGCAATATAGAGAAGGGAGATCTAGAAACAGAATTTCAGTTTAGCTTAATTGATAGCGAATGAAGCCACAACAGATACAGTTTACTTAGTTTCTGCTCTAGGCTAGGTACATGTAAAACACTGTGTAGATTTTTAGAAGGGGGCATTATATATGTCAAGCATGATTGTTGTACATTATATATTATATAAAGATTATAATATCAGTCAAGTATTAACACATTTTTTACAGTAAAAAATGTAAATACAGTGGGTTTTTGTTGGGGTCAGAATTGTGTTCCCCACAAATTCAGATGTTGAATCCATAACTCTTAGTATCTCAGACTGTGATTGCATTTGGAGATGGGGCTTTTAAGGAGGTAATGAAGGTTAAATGAGGTCATGTGGTGGGTCCTAATGCTGTCTGAATGGTGTTCTTACATGAAGAGGAAATCTGGACACACAAAGAGACATCAGGGGCACAAGTGCGCAGATGGACAAGCACATGAGAAGGCAGCAAGAGGGAAGCCATCTGCAAGCCAGAGAGAGAAGGCTCAGAAGAAGTTAAGTCTGCCAGCATCTTGACCTTGGACTTCCAGCTTTCAGAACTGTGAGAAAATAAATTTCTGCTGTTTAAGCCACCCAGTCTGTGGGAATTTTGTTATGGCAGCTGTATTAGCATGTTTTCACACTGCTATAAAGAACACCACCTGAGACTGGGTAATTTATTAAAAAAAAGAGTTTTAATTGACCCACAGTTCAGCATGGCGGGGAGGCCTCAAGAAACTTACAATTATGGCGGAAGGCAAAGGGGAAGCAAGGCACATCTTACATGGTGGCAGGTGAGAGAGAATGAGATGCTGCAAAGAGGGAACTTCCAAACACTTTTCAAACCATCAGCTCTCGTGAGAACTCTCATTATCATGAGAACAGCACGGGAAAAACCATCTCCATGATCCAATCACCTCCCACCAGGTCCCTCCCTCGACACATGAAGATTACAATTCGTGATGAGATTTGGGTGGGGGTTCAGAGCCAAACCATATCAGCAGCCCTAGCAAACGAATGCCCTTTGTGTGGTCAAGTTTACTGAATTAAGAATTACTAGAATTAAGATCCAAAACCAATCAGACACATACTAAATCAGGTACTAGTGCTCTCCTTTCTATAACTACTGTGTCCCAGTATCAGCCTGGGCTTAGGGTCTTATCTATAGATAAGATAAAAAGCAAAAATTTCTTTCCAACTATGATTTTTTTTTTTTTTTAATTAAGAAATTTTGTGCTTCAGTGCCTGGAACATCTTTTGTTTTTTAAATCAACTTTTAAATGTAGTATAGTTTTAGATTTATGGAAAAGTAAAATTGTAAAGACAGTTTCTATATACCTCACCCCAACATTCTATTCTTGTTAACGTATTTCATTAGTATGATATATACGCCGCAATTAATGAACCAATGTTGACACAACATTTTAACTAAACTCTACAGTTTATTCAGAGTTTCTTTGTTTTTATTTAGTGTCTTTTTTTCTGTTCCTCTTCTCTGTGAGTTTTTTAGACTTTCTTTGTTTTTGATGACCTTGACAGATGAACATGGGTCATGTATTTTTGTAGAATGTCCCTCAGTTGAGACTTGTCTGATATTTTTCTCGTAATTCGACTGGGGTCACGTGTTTGGGGAGGAAGACCACAGAGGTAAACGTGCCATTTTCATCATATCACAAGGGTACATACTATCAATAGGATTTATCATGGTTGATGTTGACCTTGATCAAGTGGCTGAGATATTGTTTGTCAGGTTTCTCTCTGTAAAGTTACTCCTCCCTTCTTTTTCATACTGTACCCTTTAGAAGGAAGTCACTATGTGCAGCACATACCTAAAGAATAGGAAGTTATGCTCCTCACCCCCTATAATTATTTATGTAATTCATATGAATTTCTTTCATATGGCAGATTTCCTTCCTTCCCTCCCTTCCTTCCCTTTCCTTCTTTCCTTCCTTCCTTCCTTCCTTCCTTCCTTCCTTCCTTCCTTCCTTCCGTCCCTCCTTTCTTCCTTCCTTCCATCCTTCCTTCCTTTTCCTCCTCCCTCCCTTCACACCTCCCTCCCTCCCTGACCTTCCTCCTCCACCTCTCTCCCTTCCTTTCTTTCATTCATTATAATGGACTCAAGTTTTTTTTTTTAATTTTAATACTTAGGGTTATAATTCAATATAGCTTTATTTTCTTGCTCATTTTTATCCCCTGGGTAAATAGGGCCATTGACATTCTCAGTTAGCCCTTATGTCTCTTAGGCATACCCCTCAACACTTTTTCAAAATATATTTTTTAGCACTTCCTTACTTTCTTGCACTTCAAGATGCTGCAGGACCTACAAGATACTCCAGGCTCATCATTATATTTATTGCTCCAGTTTTAGAATTAACCATTTCTCCAAAGAGCCCTGGTACCTGTCATTGGAAATGATATGAATAGTTCCTATTGCTTTAAATATTCACCTGCAATTTGTATTGTCAAGTGATTGGATTTTAGCCATTTTAATAATAGCTGTGCAGTGGTAGCTCATTTTTGTTTTAATTTTCAGTGTCCTAATAACTATCAGTGTTGATAATTGTTTTATACATATTTGTCATTTTCATATCATCTTTATTGAGGTATGTTCAGACGTGTTGTCTATTTTTAAGTTGGGATGTCTGTTTGTTTTTGAGTTGTAAGATATTTTAAAAATAAAATTTCGGCTTTTATTTTAGATTCAGGGGTAGGTACACATGTTTGTTATATAGGTATATTGCATGATGCTAAGGTTTGGGATCTGATTGATCTCATCACCTAGGTAATGAACATAGTACCTAGTAAGTAGTTTTTCAGTCCTTCTCCTGGTCTCTCCCTTCCCTCTTCAGAGTCCCTAATGTCTACTGTTCCCATATTTGTGTCCATATGTACCCAATATTTTGCTCCCACTTGTAAGTTAGAACCTGTGGTGTTTGTTATTTTTGTTTCTGTGTTAGCATGCTTAGGATGGTGGCCTCCAGCTATATCCATTTTACTACAAAAGACATGACTTTGTTTTTTTTGTGGCTGCATAGTATTCTATGGTGTATATGTACCACATTTTCTTTATCTAGTCTGCCATTGACGGGCACTTAGATTGATTCCATGCCTTTGCCATTGTGAATAGTGTTGCAATGAACATAACAAGTGCATGTGTCTTTTTTGTAGAATGAATTATTTTCCTTTGGGTATATAACCATTAATGGGATTGCTGGGTTGAATGGTACTTCTGTTTTAAGTTCTTTGATTTTTAAGATTTCTTTGTATATTTCAGATTCAAATTCTTTACCAAATATTTGTTTGCAAATATTTTCTCCTGGTTTATGGCTTCTCTTTTGATTTTCTTAACACTGTCTTTCACAGAGCAGAAGTTTTTAATTTTGATAAAGCCTAACTTTTCAATTTTTAAAAAGTGAATCTTGCTTTTCTCAGTGTATCTGATGAATAAACATTTTTTAATATGCCTGTTGGCCATTTATATGCCTTCTTTTGAGAAATGTCTATTCAAGTCTTTTGCCCATTTTTAAGTTGATAGCCGTAGATTTTTTTTATAGTTGGTCCTTCTTTATCAAGATGAGGAAGTTCTCCTCTGTTTCTGATCTGCTGAGAGCCTTATCATGAATGAGTGTTAGAGTTGTTAAATGCTTTTTGCATATCAGCTTGTATGATCATAAAGTTTTCTTCTTTACCTTGTTGACATGATGGAATATATTGATTGATTTTCTTATTTTGCACAAGCATTGCATTCCAATAATAAAACCCACTTCTTTATCATGTGAGAACCTCTTTTACTTTTTCCAAATATGTTAAAAATTCTTTTTACTATAGTGACAGCTAACATTAATTCAGAACTTATTCTTTTCTTAGCACACTTTTAAGTACTAATTTAAAATCATTTGATTTTTATTGCATGATGTTAATACTATTATTTTTCTCAATTTGCAGATGAGGAAATAGATATATAGAGGTTAAACAAGTTTCTGAAAATGATTAGCTAATAGGTTATAAGAAAGATTTATACTGTGTATTAGGCAGTGCTTTACAATGTACATGATTATTGTATTTCTCAGATAATTTAACATATTAAAGAAACACATTTTAATTAGTTTAACCAAAACATTGACTACAGGAGTCCTATCAACAATTCATAAGACATTGTAAAGATATCATTCCTTTATCACATAAAATAATGGCAGAAAACCTAGAATAAAAAGCAACCAGTCAATTTATAGATGAACAGAAGTACTCAAGTCAGCTCCAATGATCACATTATATATAAGAACCATCTTAAAATGCTGCCAGACGGAAGAGACTTTGGGAAATGCTACACAAGAAGAATTTTTTTTTTTTTTTTGAGACAGTCTTGCTTTGTTGCCCAGGCTGGAGTGCAGTGGCACAATCTCGGCTCACTGCAAGCTCCGCCTCCCGGGTTCACACCATTCTCCTGCCTCAGCCTCCCGAGTAGCTGGGACTACAGGCAGCCACCACCACGCCCAGCTAATTTTTTGTATTTTTAGTAGAGATGGGGTTTCACCATGTTAGCCAGGATGGTCTTGATCTCCTGACCTCATGATCCTCGGCCTCCCAAAGTGTTGGGATTACAGGCGTGAGCCACCACGCCCGGCAAAGAAGATTTTATCTTTCCTTTCTTCTGCTCAAAATTGGTCCTCCTACTCCTATCCTTTAAAATGTGTTCATGGACAGTCTGTTTACTAAGTTATCATTACCAACGTTACCTACGTATTCCTATTGTTTGAAAGTTTGTGTGAAAAAGGGAATGAACACAGGAATGAATATCTTGCAGTCATCAACCCCCTAACCTGTTCCAAGTCTGCAGTGAATGTCCAACATCCACTGAGTGGCTACCTAACTCATGCTGTGTGTATTCTCTAGTTACTATGCATCTCCCTATTGTCAGTGTGAAATACCAGCAGTTAGCTTATATAGGTTGCTTCTGTTCTGGGCCACAGGCAGACATTCCACCAAATCTAGCTGAATTAGTCTCAACCACAGGTATTTGCCAGGAAAACTAGGAGGATGTTGAAACAGTACCTTTCCGAGTAGCTCAACATAAACATATGTGAACTTGGAAACCATTAGGCAAACATGATCCTTTATTAAAGTAAAAGGGTAAAGCCAGGACCCGCAGAGGTGGGTGGAGATGGAACAGGCAACAAAGACAAGAAAAAGTGAGAGACTGAAAGTTCTTGTTGGTTTTCTTAGTCTGTGGTTCTACAAACATACTGATCTTTAGGCACTTCCCATCTCTGGCTTCGATGATACTTCCATCTATCTACAGAAGACAACGCAAAAAAATGGAGAAATGTATTATGTTTCTTAAAAACAAACATTTCCTGAGAAATATAAAGTAGTCTGCTGGATGCCTTGGGTGGCAGTGATGACAGTGACCACGGGGATTCAAAAGAAGTTTGGTCTGTAAGAGGATATAAAAGCATCTTTCTTCCTGGCTATGTAAACAGTGTGTAAAGATAACAAATATTTATATCCACACAGATTATGTGCAGTTTTTTTTTTATTATATGGGCCTTAAAAATAGACTATCACTCTTGTGTCTGTCTTGTGAAAGATCTTGGCTCCTTAGGGTAAGGCATGGTGTGAATGTCAGAACTAGGTAGCAGATATCTTCAAACTATAATGTGAACAAACTAGAAAGTTTTTTCTTTGTCTGCCGTCGACTGCTGCACAGATAAGAGCAATGAGCTGAAACGTTAAATCCTTGGGAAAGTTAGAACCAGGGTAGAGGGTGGGATATCCCCTTCTACTGGGCTTATGAAAGGATCATGCATCTCCTTGAACTGGGAGATAGAACGAGAGAAGGAATATTCTCAGTTCAGTAGGAAAAAAGACTCTGTGCTGACTGCAATGTCACTCTTCCATCCATTTATATTCACAGATCCTATTAATGGATGTAAGATAACCTACAGTCTTCCATGCGTTGAAGTTACTATTAAAGAAAACTAGATGGTCGAGACTGAAAACAAAGGGCAAAATCCTTTCCCGAGCATGTCTTTATTGTCCTTTTTCTCACCTTGACAGAATAATCTGAATAATGACAATCACCCTAGGATTCCTTTTTTTTTTTTTTTGGATTGCTATTCCTTTGTAATTATTAGAGCTGCTGTTACCATTAGGTGATAATGAAATAATATCAAACAATTCCCACACATTTATGTGTATGTAACACGTTACAATATCAAAATTAAATGAAAGGAGAAATACCAGTATCCGTCTTAAGAGCTGCTCTTACAGCGTCTCACAGTTCTGATAAACACTATTTAAGTGCCTTGTGAAGGCCTTTTTTGGGGAGGCTGTCAGCGAAGCAAGTGAGACCATGTGATGTGAATCTGGCACTAAGAGCATTAGTAACTTAGATTTCTCATGAACATAGATAGTAATTCTTGTGTTCAGGCTTTTCTACATTTTCTTCTTCTTCCCCATACATATTTTTAAATTCTGCATTCAAGTTTAATAGCCGTACAGTAAAATGCATATATCCGTAACGGCATAAGCTGAACAGGTTTGTATACCCAGCACCCAAATAAAAATTCAGAATAGCACCATCCCCACAAAACTCATTCTGTGTCCCCTTCCAGTCACATGATTAACTGATATCCTAACTTCTAACAGCATAGATATGTTTTGTCTGCTTTGTACTCATTAATTGACTCATACAATTAATGAGTATGATTTATTTATCTCAACACCCCAGACAGGCTTGAAATTAGGTCTACCAAAATTACAGGACGTTTAAATGAATCAATGAATATATTCATTCTTATATTCATTTATCTTGTTGATCCTCTCTACCATCCCTCCTTTTTTTTTCCTTCTGGTTCTGGAAGGTGACTTTAAAAATATATGTGTTATTTTGGGTGGCCTTTCCTTACGTACAGTTGGCCCTTGAGCAATGCAGGGGTTGGGGTTATAACTCCTTGCACAGTTGAATTCCATGTATAATTTTTGACTTCCTAAAAACTTACCTACCAATAGCCTACTGTTGACCAGAAGTCTTATCAATAACATAAGCAGTTAATTAACACATATTTTTTATGTTGTGTGTATTATGTGCTACATTCTTACAATAAAGTAAGCTAAATAGAAGGCAATGTTGTCAAGAAAATCATAAGGGGCCAAGTGCAGTGGCTCACGCCTGTAATCCTAGCACTTTGGGATGCTGAGGCGGGTAGATCACCTGAGGTCAGGAGTTCAAGACCAGCATGGGCAACATGGCAAAACCCTGTATCTACTAAAAATACAAAAATTAGCCGGGTGTGGTGGTGCAGAGCTGTAGTCCCAGCTACTTGGGAGGCTGAGGCAGGAGAATCACTTGAACCCAGGAGGCAGAGGTTGCAGTGAGCCAAGATCACGCTACTGCACTCCAGCCTGGGCAATAGAGTGAGACTCCCTCTCAAAAAAAAAAAAAAAAAAAATAAAGATAAAATATACTTACTATTCATTACGTGGAAGTTGATCATTACAAAGTTCTTCATCCTCATTATCTTCATGTTGAGTAGGCTGAGAAGGAGGAGTAAGAGAAGGAGCTGGTCTTGCTGTCTCAGGGATGGCAGAGGCTGAACAGAATCCACATGTAAGTGGACCCCGCATATAAGTCAAATCTGTGTTGCTCAAAGGTCAATTGTACCTAGCTCAAGGCAGCTAAGTGGGAACTTCCAAGTTAAGGCTGTTTTTCAAGCATATCACCAACATCATCTCTTAGTTAAACCAACAGAAAACCCATACCAGTGGGATATTTTAGAGGTGTCTAATCCGTTTTAATCACACTTTCCTTTTTTTCTAACAGAAATTCACTTATTAAAACTACATTTATTAAAAAAAAACCTTCTACTGTTTTCTGTTCTGCTTCTTATCTTGTTTCATGTTTTTTCAACTCTCATTTCTATATTTTCTCTAATTGTTCTTATCAAATACATTTAATAAATATTTATTGAATACCTGCGATAACAGATAGTGAAGCCTCATAGATAAAAGCTGTCTTTGCAGATAGAAAGACTTTGTGCTTAAGAGTTCATTCTCTCGAGGTCTTGTTGCAAATCCCTGCTACTTTCCTTAGTCAGAGCATTGAATCCACCTCTTTGTTCTTTGAGATTCACCTCTAGTATTTTGGTCTGGTATCAAGTATGACATTAACTTTCATGGGACATGTCATATTAAAAGAAAAACTGTTATACTCGTTTTTATTCATATGAATTTTGATTTAAAAAATAAACTTTATCTCACTGTTAGTATCACTTGCCATAAGTAGAAACAAAGGCCAGATTAAAAAACGAAATAAAATGTAAAATATATGTTAATATATAAGTATCATTAACTTTTATATAGACAATGTTGCCTGCTTAAGTCATATCCCCAAGCGTGCTTGTTCTCTGCTATATAAAGGGATATTAACATGTATCAGAAAGGTGTTAAACACATACAGTACTATAATAAAATTGATATATTATCTTCAGTCTAATCAGAAAAGTTAAAAGGGGAGTGAAATGGATAAAAATCTCACTACAAATTTAAAGCTGATTAATACTGATTGCTTGCATACCTAGAGTGCCCTGCTGGTATGTTTCTCTTGTTTTGGTAGGCAACATGCTATACAAAATGCATGTTCATGTTTTGGTATATACTAGTCAAGGATACATACTCTAAATGTTCTTTCTTAACCATACCTGCCTCCAAGGAGCACAAAGCCTGGCAGGGAGGATAACTTGCAACCTTGAGGCTTACCCAGAATGTGAAGGACCATCATAACAGAGATTATGATGATCTGAATTCCCCAGGGATGTCTGGAGGTATCACCTGGGACAGTGCTTGCTTAAGATTTACATGGCAGAATATCAATTAAAGTTTCATGTTTTCTTATGACTCAGAGCACCTGCAACTATTTCTTTTTTTCAGCTTATTTTATTTTAAGTTCAGGGGTACATGTGCAAGATGTGCAGGTTTGTTACATAGGTGAATGTGTGGCATGGGGGTTTGTTGTACAGATTATTTCATCACCCACGTATTAAGCCTAATATCCATGACTTCTTATGCCCAAGCCTCTCCTTTTTCCCACCTTTCACCCTCCAATAGGCCCCAGTGTGTGTTGGTCCCCTCTATGTGTTCATGTGCTCTCATCATCTAGCTCCCACTTACAAGTGAGAATATGCAGTATTTGGTTTACTGTTCTTGCATTTGTTTGCCAAGGATAATGACCTCCAGTTCCATTCATGTTTCTGCAAAGGACAAGATCTCACTCTTTTTTGTGGCACCTGCAGACATTTCTCAAAATTTTTGGAACTGTTGAGAAGTAAGCACAAAGTGTCTCCTGCTCAAAAGTCAAGCCATGTGAGTAGAACAGAGATGCGTCAACACAACTGCGGGGGCTCTGCTTCATAGCTAAAAGAGGGATATCTGCAAAATGGAAAACATTTCAACATCATCTCTCTATTCCTAGATCTAAGCAATTCAGTACACATAGACAATTGGCAACATATTCAAACGAGCAAGCAGGCAAATGCACGGAAAGGTGTATGCTTGTTTTAAATATTGGATGGGAGCTTTTACATTATATCCATCGAGTAGAACACATTTGATCAGAAGCTATTTCAAGACATCATGATTAAAGTAGTTATTGCTGTGCTTTTGGCAAGGTTAGAAAGGCAGTTTTCTTCTACAGCCTCAGAGACAAGAGCTATGTTGGGGTTTGAAGAGACATTCTGCCATATTAGACACGACATTTGCTTTGAACAGAAAATATATTCTTGATTAATTCTAAGATTTTGCCTGAGTTATTAGATAACTCGATAGTGCTTTAAGTTCTACAGAGCTTCTATTACTAAAGAAGCCAATTTAAAGGGGGAAATGCTTAGATACGTAGGATCCAAGATTAGGCTTAGGACAGCTTAGAGAATATAGAAATGTGCTCCCCAGTGTCTGATGTGATGCTTCCTTGAAGCATTCAGTTAAAAGCTCCGGCTTTGAAGTCAGAAGGGGTTACAGTTGTGGATCTTTGCCTAACTACTAGGTAACCATGAGAAGGAATTTACCTCTCTGAATCTGAGTTTCTTTTTCTTTAAAATGAGATTTTAAAAGAAAAATTATGTAAAAGGATAAAATGCTCTGCTTGGCATGTGATGCTTCAATAAATGTCAGTTTTGCCTGGCTCAGAGGCATTCACTATGTGTCATAGTTTACCCTGATTTACCTTAGTCAGTATGCTGCTTCTGAATTCCCAGAGCATCAATAAACATCAATGCGCATCTTCTTTTCTGATGTGTTTGCTTAGGATAAATTTTCAGAATTAAGCTAGTTAGTCTGTTTAAAACAAAGGATTGATTATTCTGTTACCTTTACTGTAGGCAATATCTTTATCCTTTATTTCCACAACGCCTACCCTCTCTTTCATTATTATTTTTTAATTCACTCTCCAAAATTAACATCTCATTTCTGACTTTTCCTCTGAGTTCCAGGCCGACACCTCAAACAGCTTATGTGACATGGACATATGAGATTGAGGTAACTTTACAGCAATCAGCTCATTTAAAACTGAATATATCAGTTGTTTATTGCTGTGTTGCAATGTCAGCACAAACTTAATGGATGTTAACAACACACACTTATTATCTCATAGTTATGTAGGTTAGGAATCCATTCAGAAGGTCTGTAGATCTTCTCATTCAGGCTCTCATGGGCTGCAATCAAGGTTTCATCCAGGGACGAGGTCTCATGTGAGTCTTGACTGGGCAAGAATCCAGTTTTAAGGTCTCCTGCCTGTTGGCAGCATTCAGATCTTGGTAGATGGTTGGACTGAGGGTCTTGGTTCCTTTGTTTACTGTGTTGAGTGGCCACTCTACACACTTTGCTTCATGGCCTTTCCATCTGGCAGCTCAGAATAAGAAAAATTCCTTCTTCACAGTCAGCAAGAGAGAGAGTCTTTGGTGTGATGGATACAATCTCATGTAATGTGATCATGTCCACACAATTACATTAAACCTGGCCTCTTGCTGAATGTTATTGATTCAAAGCATGTCACAGGTCTGGTCCTTCTTGATCCACTCACCTCTGGTTCCACAGTAGCAAGAGTGGTATTTTCATAACATGGTTTTGAACATGGCATCTCCATCAACACCTTCCTGTTGCTCTTAGAAATACATGTGGGTCGATCTGAATCATTTTATAATAAATACAAGCCATCTTCTGCTTCTCAACTGTAAAGTCATTTCTCACCATCCTAGGGCTAAAAACTATTTTATTTCACTGGGACCTCTGTCCATCCTCTATACTGGTCTTTTTGATCATGACAAGTTCCAGCTTAATGAGCTTCAGTGTTTCTCCATTGCTTTCTGGATATAGTTCAAAATTCACAACATGGCCAATAATGTTCAGCATGAATAAATCATGCCAACATCCTCACATCTTATCACTGCCTCATAGATTTGCTTTCTGTCTCTCGAGCGTGAAGGCTTCGGAACCTCCATATATGCACTGATATTGCCTAGACAACTCTAACTTATATTTACCCTTCCAGCTTCAGATTATCATTGCTTACTCCAGGTCTGTTAAAACTCCATATTATGTGGCTGGGTGTGGTGGCTTACGCCTATAATCCCAGCACTTTGGGAGGCCAAGGCAGGCAGATCACAAGGTCAGGAGTTCAAGACCAGCCTGGCCAATATGGTGAAACCCTGTCTCTACTAAAAATACAAAAATTAGCCCGGCGTGGTGGTGGGCGCCTGTAGTCCCAGCTACTCAGGAGGCTGAGGCAGGATAATCGCTTGAAACCAGGAGGTAGAGGTTGCAGTGAGCCAAGATGGCACCGCTGCACTCCAGCCTGGGTGACAGAGCAAGACTCTGTCTCAAAAAAGAAACCAAACCAAACCAAAACAAAACAAAACCCAAAAAACCTCATATTCTTCTGGATTTTCCTTCATATAATTAATGGATTGATTGATTACTGTATTGCTATTTCTACTCTCCCATAAGGTCTCTGCAGGTGAAACTTGTGCTTATATTGTTCCTTGTTTTTCGGGGCCTATCACAGGACTGGCTCAATGCATGGCAGACATCTCAGCAAACATGTAGTAGATGAAAGGAGGGTAGAACTAAGAAAATGAGCAACGTTCTCTCTGAAGATTTCAATTGCAGTTAGGAAAAAGGCAAAGGAACTTTCTGCCGAAAGGTCAGGTGGGCTGGAAGAGGTTCAGCCAAGAACAGGGCACACAGCAGTTTGTGAGGATGATGATGGGGAACAGGTGCAAATCATAGCATTCATGGAACCCAGTGTTGAAGCCAATTTCAGGGTCTTACATGACTATTTTGGTGTTGGAACGTCAACCGGATCTGCATTGCCTTCCAGAGTGGCAAGGCTGCTGATTCCTGAAATGTGACAAATAGAGAATTTCTTCTAGGTGATATGTATCTTCAGTCTTTCTACATGAACCAAATTGATTCAGAAATGAAGAAAGTGCTAGCTGTTTAATTGAGAAAGTGTTCATGGCCTTTCTCATTTGTTTTTCTTCAGCTATCCAAATTTCTCCTTGCTATTTAAGAGGAATTCGCTTCAAACAAGAACATTCTTTTACTTGATGATTCAATATAAATAAATTTTTTTAAAAATTTTTGTCATCAGAGGTAAGAGCATAATGGAAAGCATGAGAATAATAACTTGGCAGTCAGCCTACCTTCAAGGAAACTAATTTGTGTGGAATTTAGACAATGAAATATGAGATTCACATCTTTTATTTTTTCATGGCATTATAAATTTAGGCAGGACATGGGGGCAAATAAGTGAATCTTACTCAGATAGAAGGGATCAAATCTTCAAGTAATAGCTTACAATAGCCTGTTGTAAAATAGAATTTATTGCTGAACATGGTGCGTTAAATGGAAACTCACGTGGGGCAGCAGACACTATGTGGTCTGGAGAGTGAATTGTGGATCATGGAGGCCACTCATTAAACATGCAAATTCGGCTGTGTAAATTTCCTTCTCTGAACATCCTACTGATTATTTTTAAAATGATTTTTAACTGTTATTTAGAGAACTAATGTGCCTGCAGCAAATGACCCCTAACAGATAGTCAATAAATGTTAGTCCATAAATAATAATATCATATATAAAATACTCAGGCTAGTGTCTTGCATAAAGTAGGTGCTCAGTAAATCTATATTATTATTATCAACATCATTATCATCATCATTACTCTTACCATGGACCAACACTACACTGGGCAGTTTCATCTGATTTGATTTCCACAAAAAGCCTACAGGAAGTTTTTGTTTTGTTTTGCTTTTACTAACTGTCTTGAGAGTCTTATAGCAAATATGCCATCAGGCTGAGCTTTGACTCTATCCATTCTTACCATAACCCTTTTCATAGAACAAAATCATGGTGCTATAGCTCCAGGTGGAGCACACCATTGCATACTAAATACATGAATTATTTTTTCAAGATAACAACCACTTTTAAGGTAGGTGTGACTTCATTCATTTCTCATTCACTCACATCAGACTAAAGCCTGTGAAGCTATGTGAAAATACCTTAAGCCAGGCAAAGAAATCCAAAGTACTTCTTCTATTTGGTCATAACTTACACAAGGTACCTCTCAGCCATCTTATTAAGGATGCCTTTAGCAGGGATGGAAAATGGAATTTATTACTCAATTTTCTATCCTTCTCTAACACTTAACAGCTAAACACAAAATAAGTATTCAAAGAGGTGTTCACACTCAAGAAATTCTAAATTTGTCTAGATGGTCAGTTCTGTGAAGACTGGACCATTACTCATACATCTTTAGTATGGTATTTGCAGGAGTGATTTGCACACAGCAACCACTAATACATGTTTTCCCTTGTGTGCAATTTTTCAACTATGACAAAGCTAAACTTGTGAGAGCTTCATTCAAGTTCTTTTTCTTTTTAGTTTTTAATTTACTGTTTATGCTTGTAGGCTACTGAAGGTTCCAAAAATATTTCTCTTTAATCCTTGAAGGAAGCAAAATTCTCTAATATTTTTCCCCCTTGCATTCATTTTCTCTTTCTGTCTTTCACATAGACGCACACATATTCTCTCTCTTCATTCTCTCTTATTTCTATATGTTGCAATATATGAGTGTTTGTGTGTGAATTTGTGTGACATATACTGTCTAAGTTGGAAAGAAAATGTTGCTTTCTTTCCAAATTAAAGAGAAAAATGTGTAGAGTCTGGAACTACCACAAAAATAGCTGCCTTGACTCACAATGTCTCTACTCTGAAATATAAATTTTATCCTGAAGGGAATTCTCTTTTCTGTCTCAAGTAGGCTTCTCTCCATATACACACACATAATGAAATATGTGGAAATTCTAAAGTCTTCATAGGAACATGAGAGATCATTAATCTTGTATTATCTTGGCAAAAATGGTGATGAGAAATTATTTATATTGTGGGCTCTGATTCAAGGTAATTCAAATTCCAAAGGATTGAATTCCAGCAAATGCCTAGAAAGCTTCTTTTTTTTTTTTTATAAAGAATTCCATATTACCCCATTTATTTTCTTATGAATTTGTCAGTTCCAAGTATAATATACAACATTTAATAGTCTCATTCTAAGATGATGAAACAGTTTCTTTATGGTGATGTTTCAAGTAATTGTGTTTGATTTCAACGGGTTTTATGAATGTAGTGGTCTCTGTAAAAAGAAAAAAATCATGCTGGTAACACAGATTGAGGTTAAAGGAAATGACACCTAATGTGTTGGTACAGTTATTTCACAATTATCTTCCAGATTTCTTAAAGTTTGCATGAGATTTTCATATGTTATATGGTAGTATTGTATGTCTTTGTTCCTAATTGGTTCTCCATGATGATACAGTGAAGTGAGTAAAGCAAGTAAGTAAATTAGACTCAGAGATTTAGTGACTTGCTTTAAGTCTGCCATTTCTACCTCTTATTGACTATAAGACCCACATATGCTGATCCCTATACCAAATGTGCTTTCCATTAAATCTAGGATAATGCTTAGATTCAAAATAAGGGAGAAAGGACAGATACAAATGGAAAGTTGAGATTA
This sequence comes from Symphalangus syndactylus, assembly GCF_028878055.3. Classification (NCBI taxonomy): domain Eukaryota; kingdom Metazoa; phylum Chordata; class Mammalia; order Primates; family Hylobatidae; genus Symphalangus; species Symphalangus syndactylus. The sequence goes on from NC_072433.2 coordinate 31,972,086, forward strand.
ATTTGTTCTTGGTGGTTGTTCAATAAATATTCATTTAATGAGGAGAGCATCATTACTGTAAGAATGCATGTATAAGAGGATTCTTTTGTATAGTCAGTATCTCATAGTGCTTGTTTCTTCTTTTACCTCCTGAACAAGACTGGGAAGAGAAATGAGCCAAACCCGTGCAAGCAGAGGCCTTCTTCCTGATAATGGATTAAAGCATACTTAGACCTAGTTTCCAAGGATATTTGAAAACTGTCATGCAAGCAAATGTCCAGGGATCTTGGTATTAGTCATTCAAAGCTCTGAAGTATGATTGCCTTTTATAATGAATGGGAAGGAGGAAGTTGACTTCAAGAACCAGAAGTCTTTTAATCTAATATGGAGGACTAGGAAACAGCAACTCTCAGCTGTTAAGGGATTTGTGAAATTGTCCATCTGGAAATTTACGCTTATTTGATTCTTGTTCAGAATTTAACAGAGTTCATATTTATAATGACTATGCTTATGATATATTAATTTTAGATAAAAAAGTACAATTAGCATGAAGACAATATTGCATTCTACATTTCTTAACTTCCCATTCTAAAGAAAGAAAACCTGCTGGGCACAGTGGCTCACGCCTGTAATCCCAGTACTTTGGGAGGCTGAGGCGGGTGGATCACGAGGTCAGGAGATTGAGACCATCCTGGCCAACATGGTGAAACCCTGTCTCTACTAAAAATACAAAACTTAGCTGGGCGTAGTGGCGGGTGCCTGTAGTCCCCACTGCTCAGGAGGCTGAGGCAGGAGAATTGCTTGAACATGGGAGGCAGAGGTTGCAGTGAGCCGAGATGGCACCACTGCACTCCAGCCTGGGTGACAGAGCGAGACTCTGTCTTGGGGGTGGGGGGGCGGGGGGAAGAAAAGAAAACCTAACTGTTTTGGTCACAGTATCTTACTATATGGTGGCAAGATACCATAATGATGGAAAGCCTTGGATGAAAACAGGGAGATTTATAAGTTATACGCTTACTGATAATTTCACAATGTAACACATATTAAAAGGTTAAAATGCATACCTGGATGTACACCTGGCACAGTACTTTCTGTGCACCTTGAAGCATATATAGGAGAGGAAAACTTTTCAGTCAACTTTTCTATAAAATTAGAAACTTTGTAATTATCTTACCTCACTCAGAAGGTTGTAAAGTTATAAAAAGAAGTGAAAGCGTTATGTAACACATTATATTCGTGGCTTCTTTTAAGGTTATAGATGATACCTCTGTTGTTCCGATATAATAGTCCTGTTCCTGCTCATGTAATGCACTGGTTCTTCAACTTGAGTGTATGTCCAAATTACCTGGAGGATCAGTTAAAGTGTAGCTTCTGGGTCTTGCCCTCAGAGTTTATAATTCAGGTGATGTTCATATTGCTGGTCTGCAGACCATACTTGGAAAACCACTTGCTTAGTGGGTCATTGTAATGCTCTATTTCTCTACATGGAGTCCACAGTAGTATTCCAGAGGATTCTAAAAACAGTAAGAGCCATGATACAACCTTCTGAGGTGTTACCAGAACATTTGCAAAGCTATTTTATGTGAAAAAAATAGTAATGTTGACATATTAAGGAATTAAATGCAGAAGCTGCATGATATATTCTGGGAAAAATGCAGGACCTCAAAGTTGTTCCAAATCTATAGTTGTCTGCTTCTCCCTGTGAAATGTGTCATCTAAAGGACTTCCTATCTTGCTCGAGCTTTTCAAATGTTTCCACTAAAGATTTTTAAGTAGAAGCTCTGTCATGGTAAGTTTCATGCCTATTTTCCTAATCTTGAATCCCCAGATTCTAGCACTCTGTCTTGCAAAAACAGAGCCTCAACAGTCTGTGGGGTCTTAGGAAAGATTCCTTTTGTTGCACCTCTCTGTATCTATTAGGTTGGTGCAAAAGTGATTGCAGTTTTTGCCATTGAAAGTAATGGCAATGACCGCAATTACTTTTGCACCAAACTAATAGTTGCCTCACAGGTAAAAAAGCAACAATAATGGAACCACTTTTTTGGATTGAGTGGGATAATATTCTAAATTGGGGCTGTTGTATTGATACATTCAGAGATAATATTTGAAAATATTTTCTGAATACAGATGCTTGTGCCTTATGATAGGATTACATCTCAATAAACTTATAGTAAGTTGAAAATATCACTTTGGGAGGCTGAGGCAGGTGGATCACAATGTCAGGAGATTGAGACCATCCTGGCTAACATGGTGAAACCCCGTCTCTACTGAAAATACAAAAAATTAGCCAGGCATGGTGGTGGGCACCTGTAGTCCCAGCTACTTGGGAGGCTGAGGCAGGAGAATGGCCTGAACCTGGGAGGTGGAGCTTGCAGTTAGCTGAGATCACGCCACTGCACTTCAACCTGGGCGATAGAGCGAGACTCCGTCTCAAAAAACAAAAAAAAGAAAATATCGTAAGTAGAAAATGCATTTAATATACCTAACCTACTGTACCTAACATCACAGCTCAGCCTAGCCTACCTTCAATATGTTCAGAACTCTTTTTTTAAAATGTTTGAAATTCTATTTTTATTTAAAAAAATTTTTTGTGGGCACATGGTATATATATTTTGGGGGTACATGAGATGAGAACTCGTATGTTAGCCTACAGTTGGGCAAAAATCATCTGGCACCACAGGGCACTGTAGAGTTTAGTTTGTCTGTTTGTTTGTTTTGAGATGGAGTCCCACTCTGTTGCCCCAGGCTGGAAAACAATGGTGTGATCTTGGCTCACTACAACCTCCGCCTCCCAGGTTCAAGCAATACTTCTGCCTCAGCCTCCTGAGTAGCTGGGATTACAGGTGTGCACCACCACCCCTGGCTAATTTTTGTATTTTTAGTAGAGACAGGGTTTCACCATGTTGATCAGGCTGGTCTCGAACTCCTGACCTCAGGTGATCCACCTGCCTTGGCTTCCCAAAGTGCTGGGATTACAAGCCTGAGCCACCTCACCTGGAGTAAGCCACCGCACCTGGTTGTTTAGCTTCACAATGGCATGACTGGTTGGGAGCTGCTGTTCATTCCCTCAGCCAAGCATTGAAAAAGAGAGTTGTATCACGTATCACTAGCTCAGGAAAAAATCAAAATTCAAAAATGAAATAGTTTCTACTGACTGCAGATCACTTTCCCACCATCATAAAGGTCAAAAATTCAAAAGTTGACTCATCATAAGTCAGGGACTGTCTGTATAGTAAACGTATTTGAGAGCTTACTCTGTTCCACATAACTATTTAATTACTAGTTAATTAGTAATGTTAATTATTACAAGTTGATGTATATTATTCTATGTTCAGTTCTTCATGTTGGGGGCCTGGGAATCTTTATGTTGAACCAGCTTACAGTGTGCTGCTTCATAAGTAGCCTGTGTGGTCCACAATTTAGAAAACACTACTATAGAAGTTTTTATTCCTTTCAGAGACAAAGCTAGTGTGGGGGATACGCCACCAAAGAAAGGTAGTTGAAAAAAGTTCAGCCTACTTTAGGCTTATTTATGTAAATTAAGAGTCTACAGGACACAGGTGCTTATCAAAATAATTAATCTTTTTATTATTCATATAATATTAGCAACTATATTCTTCATTTATTTCTATGAATACAGACACATATTCACACAAGACACACCCTAACTAGAGGGAATTAGAAAAGAATCATAGAAATATTACAAAATATAGGTTTAAATACTTACAAAAATAAAATTTAAGCTGTTACTTTTCACAATTTCCCAGGCTCTTCTGAATGTTTTTCAGTGCTTGACCCCCCATCTGTCCTAAATTGTAACTGACTGCTCTTCAGAATGCAGGTGCTAATTAACTTCTTAACACTTCTTTGTATCATCCTAAAAGTCCAGCCTTCTCACTTCTGTGCCTTCTGAAGTGTCTCTTTGAGTTGTGTTGTTAAAGAGGTGTATTTCCCATAGTGAGTATGTATTACTTTTGTAACGTAAACCAAAAATAAAATTCTAAGTCCCCCGAACCATCAGAGTCCCTGCCCTCCTCTTGGCCAAGGGCATTCCAAAGTTAACCTGGAAAAACTAGTTCAGGCTGTGATGAGAATGGGGAGCTGGACAGGACTCTTTATGGCCTCCTCCCTTTTGGAATTGCTGTTAGAACAGACTCTGATTCTTATGAGAAGCATTCACAATGTATTCTCTCTGAAGCCTGCTACCTGGAATCTTCATCTGCATGATAAAACTTTGGTCCCTATAACCACTTAAAGTAATCCAGGCATTCCTTTGTGTTGATAATAACTCCTTCAACCAATTGTCAATCAGAAAAATTTTAAATCTACCTATGACCTAGAAGCCGTCATTTTGAGTTGTCTCACCTTTCTGGACTGAACCAGTGTAAATTTTACATGTATTGATTTATGTCTCATGTCTCCGTAAAATGCGTAGAACCAACCCGTATCCCAACCACCTTGGGCACATGTTATCAGGACCTCCTGAGGCTGTGTCATGGATGTGACCTTAACCTTGGCAAAATAAACTTTCTAAATTGATTGTGACCTGTCTCAGATACTTTTGATTTACAGTAATTAAAAACTTGAGATAACATAATGCTTTTAAAAGGTTGTAAACATCTTTCCCTCTGTCCTAACTCACAATTGGCTCTTCTCCTTGGGTTAATATGTGAAGTAAATTCCTGTCCTGAACCTCTGAGATTCCAAGTTGGTTTCCATTGAGTCAGGCTCAGAGATTTGCATTATAAACACAGCTCCTTGAGGGATTCTAGTCCTGGTAGAGAAACCATTCATGCAGAGCAGAGTTCTTCTCACACTGGATGGATATACTGCTCTGTTTTCTGACATACTGTGCTTTGTTTGATGGTTTAAAAAATGTACAGTGAATGTCTCCACATTCTGATTTTCAGGTAGCTACTGATTTCTGTTTTTTTTTTTGCGTATAGAACAATAGAGCATAGCAATTAAGTACATGTAATTTACTGTTAGTCAGAACTAGCTTCTGGTGCAGACCCCACATCTGTTGATTACTGGGACCCAGGCCAGTGGCCTCAACATTTTAGCTTTTTGTTGTTGTTGTTTTTAACAATTAAGATTTTCTCACATTTCCTATTGGTTGTTTTCATTTTATGTGTCCTATTTTATGTTTATCTTTAAAAAATATATTATTATTATTACTATAAAGATCATCAATGATGTTCTAAATGCTTAAATATTTATTTGTTACATCAGAATCTAACATGAAAACTTTTGCCCATATTTTGAATTTTCTCTTTAAGATCCTTAGGTAGGCTGGGCACAGTGGCTCACACCTGTAATCCCAGCACTTTGGAAGGCTAAGTTGAGAGGATTGCTTGAGTCTAGGAGTTTAAGACCAGATCCTGTCTCTATTCAAAAAAAAAAAAAAAAAAAAAAATCTGCCATGGTGGGATTACACACCTGTAATCCTAGCTACTTGGGAGGCTGAGGTGGGAGGACTGCTTGAGCCTGGGAGGTCGAGGCTGCAGTGAGTTGTTATGGTACCACTGCACTCAGCTTGGATAACAGAGTGAAATCCTGTCTCAACAAAAGGAAAAATATACTTATCGTATGAGTGTGTGTGTATGTGTGTGTGTGTGTGTGTGTGTTTTCCTGGCTGGACTAATTATTGGGGTGCTTGCTTTTATAATTATGCCACAAATGTCTATACAAAAAACATATCTGTAATTGAATAGATGAATGAATTAAAAACATTTATTGAGTACCTATTTATGCCTATCCTCTTTTGGAAATCTAAAAGTGATTTGAATATAATTTAGTCTCATTTAAGTCTAAATAAGATAATTATATCAAGTAAATAAGTACTTGTACCAGAAACATAGAAGCTCCTTTATATTTGATGGTAATTATTAGTATTCTAGTTACAGACTAATATTTGACAGTAAAACAGGCAATTGACAATGGATTTGAAAAGGAGATTCAAATTATGTGGCACACTCTTGAAATTTAGTGAGTTTCAGAGTAAAAAACCCCAACCACGTTGGGCACATGTTGTCAGGACCTCTGGAGATTTTGTCACGGGTATGCTCTTAACCTTGGCAAAATGAACTTTCTAAAGTGATTGAGACCTGTTTCAGATACTTTTAGTTTACAGTAATTAAAAACTTGAAATAACATACCACTTTTGGGGAAATCCACACCTCTGAAGGAGAGTCATTTGTGAGGTTCTTTGTTTAATGATTATCCTGATTTCTAATTATTTTCTTGGGAGTTCTGGAAAGCTCCTCAAGGTAGCTTCTCTTCCTATATGAAATACTGTTTTGAAAACATTTCCCTGGAGAATCTAAACACAAGAAAAGCTCAGATTCCACTGTTTTTAGACATTTCCCGATGCTCCTCACTTCACACATTTACACTGAAACATGTACAAAATACTTACTGCCGCATTTTTCTTTCTGCCTGGAGAACAGCTGTAAAGATATTAATTGTGCTTCGGTTATAAATGGATTGCCAAAAGGGACAGAACGGGTTGTGTATCTCATCAGCATGCCCTGTCTGGTATAAATAATGAGACAAGAACTTGGTAAATTGGAAATTTGTGATAAAAACAAGATGTGATATTATGAAGTCCCACCAGTTCTTTCTTCTAGATACATCGATTTTTAAGGCACTCTGTAAGACTGCTAAATCAATGATTGTCACAAAATGTTGGCTAAAAGGGCTATATTACTGGGGTCAACTACAAATTAGCCCAAAGGGTAAATATAAAGGTAATACAAATGTTAAAAAGAAACACGTCGCAGATGTTGTAAAATATAGTTGGAAAGGCATAGCTGTTAGAAAACGTATATGGTCTTTTTCTCCTTTTCCATCTAAGAGTCTTGAATATGGCAACTAGGAAGAATTGAAAAGAGAGGAAAGAGAATTGAATTGAGTGCAGGACTTCATTACTTGAGTTATTTTTAAAATAATGTCAGAATTTTCTTTGATGTTTCCTCAAATTATTCGTGTGTGTCTTTCAAATCTGCTAATTTTTGCTTTTACCTTTCATAAGCACCTAGTGAAGTTGCTATTTCCTAGTATGGCATAATGATTAAAATTTAAAGAGATTTAAAAAAATATTGATATTGCTAAATATGTTGCATACATAGATTTGTGCACTTTGAGTTGCATTTCAAATGAAACCCAATTTTGTAAGAAGTCTTCAATGTAATTAAATTTGAGGATTGGGGGACAAAACAAAACTCATACATGTACACATAGACACATACATTGTTCATTTACTATAACAGTCAATATTGTAAAATCACAGACTACCTTTGAAGTTGGGCTATTCATCATGTCACTTTATCAGGAAGATTTCCTTTACATACCTCCAACCTGTGCGCCACCTTTTCCTAGTAGCAGGTCTCAGGGTCAATCTTCTCTGCACACCCACCACTCCTGCAACATGCCTAGGTTACAGTCTAGGCAATAATGTTTCTTTCTGTGCCTCTCCCTGGTAGTCTGTGAGCTAGCTCCCGAAGGGCCAAGAAGGACCAGTATTCATCATTGGTACTCCAAGATGGAACAGTTTGGTGGCATTCAGCAATGACAAACATATATAGTGTAGGAAGAAGGGACTAAGGAAGTGAGAATAAAGAGAAAGAAGGATACCAATAAAGAGAAATGAAGGAATATGTTGAATAAATACAGCATCTATTCAATTTTCTTGCTATCATTTCATTAGATTACTTAAGAATATGGTCTGCATCAGATTCATCAGTACATCTTCATGGCTGAAAACATAATCAGTTCTTTTCTTTCTCTTATCTCACCCTCTCTCCCTCCTCTTTTCATCCTCCCAATTTGAAAGCCTCCAGATATTGGCAGAACCTTAATCATTCTTTGTAAACCCATTGCTTAGCCTTTCACATATTATTTTGTGTTTGCCAAGATTTTAATTAAGTCACGTAGAGTTTTCAATACATTTTTTAAACAACTCTTTCTAGGCATGCATGTACCAAGGTCTCACTACAGATTGAGTCCCCTAATCTGAAAATTCAAAATTTGAAATACTTCAAAATCTGACACTTTTTGAGTGCTGACATGACCCCAAAAGTGGCAAGTTCCATACTTGATCTCATGTGATAATGTGATAATGTCCTCAGTTCATTATTTCCTCCATAGGAAATTTTTAGGAGCTTAAGTGAGGGTTTAATATCATGCTAGCCTCCGTTTGAAACTAATTCTGGCTTATGTTGGGACTGGGTTCAACTCTAAGAAGACAAGGTCATGACTACCCTTTTAAGAGTAGAGAAAACACTTACCGTTATTCTTTAATAGATTCAAAATGAAAATAAGACAAAACAGTAGACATAACACCTAATTCAGAACATGATCAATGTGCTACATTAATTTCTGAATATCTTCCAAAAGAAAATAAGCTATTCTTTCTCTCTTATTTATATATTTACCCAACGAATATTTCTATGCAAAGCATTTTCTGAAGTGCTGGGGAGAAAAATAAAAATACTAGTTCATATTCCCTGCATTTGAAGATGTAAAATTCAGAAACATTATAGTGTTTGTGTAGCAGTTAAAAGGGCAGATTTGGGAGCATTCTTGTGTGCTTATAAATTCAGGCTTTATTCCTTCTGTTTGAATTCAGATATTCATAGCAGACTCAGAGGCTTGTTGCAAAGATTAAATGAATAAATATTTCATATCAGGTATAATTCTCAGCACTTGTATAACAAGGACAATGTAGAATCATGCTTATAATTCGAACAAAGTGACAGAGCCACGTTATCAAGGAATGGGTTAATTCTGGAGGGGAGCATGAGAGGGGAAAGTTGAGAGAATAAGAAAGAATATTGTTCCTAAGAAGCTTTTAGTCTAAAAGGGGAAAATCTGTATGCACTGCAATTTATATATAAAAGTAAAAGGTGCCTCTAGAGACAATCAAGTAAAGTATTTTGAGAGTTCAGAAGAGGGAATGATTCAACTTAGGAATCAACTAAATCTTGAATCTGGGTCAGATTCAGCTACGTGGATAGTTGTGGAATCACAGAAATGGAGTGAGTAGTGGGTAAATAAAGTAGTCGGGAATATTACAAAGCTCTGGGTAATTGGTAGAAAGAGTTGTTTAAAACCCTTTACTAACTTCCCATTCTCCTAAAATAAGCTCCAAACTGATTAGTCTAATTCATGAGTACCCTTCTAGATTTGCAGCCCCACCTGTGAACATTGACCTGAGATTATCTTTTTCTGCCTGATTTGAATATCAATGTCCCCTCATACCAAAAACTTTGCTTTAACTGTTTATCTGCCCCTCCTGCATTCTTCAGTATTTCTGTGTCACCCACTGCATTTGATCACATCATTTAGTAGCTAATTGTTCCATTTTGGCTCTCCTACTAGTCTACCCTTGTAGAAAGCAAGAATCTTCTAACTGCAGTTTCTGAAGCTCGACACAGCAGGATTTCAATTAAAAAAAAAGTTAAAACAATGAAGGGCTCAAATAGGAGATTAGCCTAATTTACTTCCATTTTAGCTGCTATGTCATTGATGGCAGCATGTGTAGGATATTATATTTTGTGTCAGTTAGTAAATATTTTTTAAAAACTCTTTGAACTCATAGTTCTTGTAATGATTGCGAAATTAAACCTTTTTCATCTAAGACTGTCATTCCTCAGTAGCTCAATGGCTCAGTGGCTTTTCACTTTGTCACATTTGAAATTTGATAGGATTTTGTCTCTCACATTGGAAAAGGGAGGGTAACCCCAGCTACACTATTATTATTTTTTAAAGTCCTGGCTTTTAACTAGAAAGGTAAGCTCATACTAGAGGGACAAAAAAAATGAACAGCCACTATAATGGTTAGATCTCTGTTCTCATGCATCTTGGCCTTAAATTTATATTTTATTAAATAAAAATAAAGTAGCACGCTCTGGAGAGCACAGAGTGTGTCTCAACCAAAATTCTGTCACCTGGGAAATACTGATTGTATGTTATTTTTATGGAGCCTCAGAATAAGAATAGGAAGTAGGTGGTACTATTCTATTTTTTAAATAAAGCAACTGAGTCTTATTGATGTAAAAACATTCTCTTCCTGTATAAGGGTGTTAAGTCATGGATGTAGAATATGATCTCAGTATAATCAAATAATGTCAACAGAAACATCTGGTATTACAATTATATAATGTGTATATATATATGTATATATATATACAGACACACTATATAATTCTATGTATACTACAATTTTATATGTATATGTAGTATGTATATATGTATACACTATATATCTGTACTTTCGACTACATCATGCTGCCTTTGAGAAAATACATTTAATGAAGATTTGGAGTTTCTTACAATGAAGAGAAACCAGGTGAAAACACTGCTAAAGTAAACTTCAAATGCTATTAGGAGAGAAACTCTAGCTCTCTTGCACATTCTTATACCCTCCGCATCTAAGTTGATGCTTGGCATATAGTATACACTGTGCAAATAGCCATTGTGTGATTGAATAGATTAGTTCATTTACTCAAATAGAATGAATTACATTTCTTTTTTTTTTAAATTGAGACTGGGTCTCACTCTGTCACCCAGGCTGGAGTGCAGTAGCATGATCACAGCTCACTCTGGCCTTGACTTCCCAGGCTCAAGTGATCCTCCAACCTCAGCCTCCCAAGTAGCTGGGACTACAGGTGCACACCACCACACCCAGCTAATTTTTGTATTTTTGTAGAGACAGAGTTTGGCCATGTTGCCCAGGCTAGTCTTGAATTCCTAGGCTTAAACAATCCACCTGCCTCACCCTCCAAAAGTGCTGGGATAAGAGGATGAATGACATTTCTACCTGCTGTAGTTGTCACATACTGTAGAAGGCACCTGGGCATCTGTGGTGCCACCAGTAGCATAATTTCTCAAAGTCAGTATGGATATCGATAGCTGCCAGTCTAAAGCATTTATGGTGCTATTTAGTTCTCAAGCATTTACAGGATTTCATTCCATAGGTAACAAATTAGCAAAGGTTTGATTCCTGGGAATAAGCAGCCTATGAAAAGAAAATACTTTTCTTTTTCTGTTGTATTAGAAATAGAACTGCCCCAATTCCGAAAAGGTGTATTTATGCACATGGAACTATAAAACAGGCAGCTTATTAGTTTTCACAACCAGGCCTCCAATTGCCCTCATTATCTGTTTGCAAAAGCAGTGGGTAGGCTACCATGCTAGCATTGTTTGTGAGGGATACAGAAGGTACTTCCCCTCTGTGCATATAAACATGGCTAAGATTCTACAGTTACACATTTTCATATGATATTTTCCATTTCTCTCACCCAATGCACATTACAGATGTTTGCTGGAATGATGCATGGGTGAATAGAAGACATCTGTGTGCTCAAACGCATTTTCTAAAGTGTTTAATTGTTTCAGAAAGTTTCAGGCTCATTCTAAAAACACAATGTTAAGTGTGCATTGATGTTTCATTAAGTTACAAAATTGTTTGGTTCCTTAAATTCTCCAGAATAAAATATGTAAACTGAATTTTATTTCCCCAGTTTATGTCCCAAATCATGGAGCCAGAGAAATGACAGGATACATTTCGGTGCTGTCCATCCGCCTGACTGCAGTTAAGAATCTGTCTCCGTTCCCATAATAAATTTAATTTGGAGCATGTGGAATTTGGCAGGAACATTTCACTACAGGCTGAGAGTTGGCACATAAGGAGAACACCCAGTGAGCAGCGGGTAGGCCTTTGCAAAAAAAGAAAGATAGGGAACTAATCATTGAGGATTCCATTGTGTGGTGTGTGTCATAAAAGAGAGGTTTCTGAAGCAAAATGGCAAGCACATGCTGCCTCTGCCTCTTATTCAACTGGCTTTTCTAAATGGCAAGACTGATTACCCACAAAAGAGAAGGGTTTGATCTTCTGTTATCAGCTTGACATTACTCTTGTAGTTAACCAACTGTAATTCAGAGCAGAAGTTCCTGGAAGGAATTGGAATCCCTGTCTTCTTGCTTGTAGTTGAATGGTCAGATGGTAGTAATTCAGTATTTATTTCCCCTAGAGCTTGGCTGGGGATGAAATCTCCATATCCAGAGTTAAAAAAGAAGCCCTAATTTTGGCTGATCCGTGTTTAATCCTCCTCCCCCTGCAAAGACACGCCTAAGTTGCCCCTTGGAGGTTTGGATATTTGGCATGTGTATTCTGTAATGAAATAGCAAAACTGAAAAATACTGGTAGAATTTAGGGCATGCTTCCTGCTGGGGGAATTTGCTTGAGGCCCTTCAAGAGACATGAATGTTGAAGACTATCGTATCAGTCAGAGAGATGCAAAGAAAAATGAATGCATGGGCTGCATGCACTTATTTCTCAGCTTTTTCCTTAAGCACATCAGGTCGGTCCTCTGTTGTAACTTGGTGGGGGAAGCAGTGTGATGGGGAGGGGGTGGAGACTTTCAATCAACCAACCAACCAACCAACCAACCAACCAACCAACCAACCGGACATCCAGCCAACCAACCAACCAACCAACACGCATAAAACCTCTAGAAATATGTGACAGTCAAGTACAGAAGTATCCCAGAGCATTTTTCCATAAAACTAATAAATAATGAATTCTGTCTGACACATTTAAAACATCCAGGACCAGAAGCTTCTACTTCTAGTAAGGGAGAATTTAAACATCAACAAGTAATGCAGGCCTTATGAAATTATTGCTCTGCTATACAACAACAACCCAAAAAAGGTTGTCATGGCAACCCCTGTGCCTCCAACACCTATTTGTATTGTACAGTACTTAGGGGAATTAAGAAGGATGTGAGAAGTTGGGTTGAGGGTTTCGTTTTTTTTTTTAACGTTTTTTTTCTTTTTTTTATTATTATACTTTAGGTTTTAGTTTTATTAAAATAAATGAACGCAGTTGCATCATTGCTATGACCTTTTAGGCCAGTGATTTTTGGGATGCATGAATGTTTAAGTAAGACACTTTCAGATGATAATGCCAAACATTATGTCTGTAGATTGTACGTACTGCACTTGGAACAGGATAACCAGCACATCAAATAAAAAGTTTGAAGAGCATAGTAGGAGACCAAGAATGTGCATTGTTCTGAATTTTAGTTATTGCAAAAGTTCTGCCCCTTTATTTTCCCACCTGGTATTGGAATGCTGATTCTCTAAAAATGTATTGCGAATGACTCTTTGCAAATGGAATTTGTCTTCTCATCATAAGAGTTTTAGCTTTTCCAGTGTGCACATTTTTATGCTGCACCGAACAGTTGTTTTCCTGATCAGGGTGTCAGCACCAGCATTTTTCTTTCTGAATAATGTGTAGAATTGGTGTGCTGACTTGCTCACAAAAAAAGTATAGCCTTGCTAACAGAGCTGCACTACCCAAACCCCAACATCTCATTTTCCCAGAGCCTTTCATCTTAGTTTATTGGCAAACTGGAACCTCTACCCCAACAGTGTAGCATCTTTGATGGTTAATTTTGCCTGTAGTTTTTGCTGTTATTATGTGGGAAGGGGAGAAAAATGGGTCCTGCTGCTAATGGGAGGAAACTTTCAGGTGCGGCAAGAGGCACATGATACTGTAAGCCTTTTGTTAATTAAAATCCGAGCAGCACATTGGCAAATTTCACTTAAACGAGTGAAACAAACTAAATGCAAAAAAAAAAAAAAAGTTTATTTAATGCAGAATTCACCTTGGAATTGATGTGTTCATACTCGGCTTGATACTAGCAGGCTGAATTGTGGTGACAGGGATCATTTTTGTTGACAACAGCTGGAAATACAACAGCTATATTATTATAATTAGGATCAGTATCAAGTTGGATTATAATAGGGGCTTTCTTGGAGAAATGGCACAGTGTCAAATTTATAGTCACTAGCTAAATGAGTCTCTTGTATCCTTGACAAAGGGACAAAAACAGTTCCAAATGAAAACACAAACAGAGAATCCTGGTTGTTATATTTCTTGGGTATTACTCAGGGTCCTATTTATCACACACCAACACTTGCAGCTTTGAAGAAACATTATCCTGCAAGGTTTACACTTTTCAATTTGCCTTTGTGGTCTGCATTCTGTATGCATATCCATGGAGAAGTGTGCATCGCTGCTTGACTAGCAATCTTTTCTGCTACAAGATTAACCTCGAAACATCCATTTTTTCCCCCATGGGCAATCACTTGACAAATGCACCGACAAAAGCTCCACACACATCTATTCCAGTGTACAGGTGCATCAACAGTCTTGAGTCACTATTAGGAGAAATATCGTCCTTGACGGAAAGTAGTGCTGCCTTTTCATTTTCAGATGTCTAAAGCTGAAGGATGTGGATTTCCAGGAAGCCAGACATCAGGCAGAAATATTCTGGATGAGTATGTGGGTAAAAGCTTGTCTTAGCTCTGTTGCAGCCCCCAGCCCAGTAGTTCATCTTGGCATGGACTGGGAGATATGGCATTCATTCAAAATGCCATCCATTCAAATAACATTGAGAAACTTGTACGGACGATGTGCCCGGTGTCTAGCCCTCCTGCCTAATGTATAAGCTTTTGCATAGTACACTTTTGTTTATAAAATACTTTTTATTTTAGCTCTCAGAGCACTTTTATACCAAAGAGAAAGTTGATGTGAGATAGATTAGTAGACTGGATGGAAGAATGAGATACTGTGTGTGTGTGTGTGTGCACGTTTGTGTGTGTTTTGAGCAGTTTTACTAACAAAATCACTTTCTTTCTAAGCATGTGGATATATTGCTACATTTGAGATTGTCTTTTTGTGTTTCCCCCCAAATTTAATAAAATCTATTGTCAAAGCCATTATGCAAAACTGCACTAAATTATAAATTAAGGCATTCACTACCATCTAAAATTGTAAAAGATTAGTTTGTTAGTTTTACCGGTATACACACATAATATAACAACAGTGACAGTAAGCTCGTAGTGTCAGTAACTCTTCTGTGCTCTTTGCATACATTAATTCATGTAATTATCTCACCAAGCCTATGATGTAACAGTAATGTTCACCTTCCTTTTTAAAGGTTAGGGAATCAAAGCTTGGAAAACTTTTGTTACTTGGCCAAGAACACAGAGCTAGTAAAAGTTGGAGATGAAATATGAAAGAAATGTTCTGGTTGAAGATATTTTGACTCCACATGTATCCTCTCAACCACTTTTCTATACTTCATATGATTACGTGTGATCATCACGCAAAACTTTGAGGCTTGTAGAATAAAAATGGTTTGTCTTTGCATATGAAAAGCTGAATCACAGAGCATGTAGAAGATAGAAACCCAACCCCTTACTCCAGCACCAGTAATAACATGATGGGCTGCCTCTCATAATAAGATAAGATCAACAGAAATAGATATGCTCATCATCAGTCTTGTAAGCTCCAGAGAAAATATCCTATCTTCCATTTAACAGGAAATAGTTTGCATGACTATGGAGTATGAAAAAAGAATACTTCACTTTAAAAACGAATCTGAATAGTAGTTCTTCAAAGTAATCACAATAGAAATTAGTGTCTCTAGGGAGAATGGATGAAGCTAAATTTTAAAAAGTTTGGTGCACACTACAGGGATTTTTAAGTATTATTTCGTATCAAATTGCCTGAAAAGATTTTTTAGAAATGTGTCTCCATTTTATTATTCCATAGATCTAGAAGGGACATTAAGGATCTGTTTTTCAGAGGGTAAAATCTTATACAGAGACATTTAGTACTCACTGGCTTAGCATGTTGTTATTTCTGTGATAGGTACCTACATATATTATTTTGTTTAACTCTCACAATAACCCTATTATATTTTGTAGATTTAAATCTGAGGCTAAGACAGGTTAAAGTATTTGCTCAAAGAAACAGATGAGCGTTTCAGAAGACGTCAGAACTATTTTATGTTCAAAACTGTTAACCCCACACTACTCTGACCAAACGCACCAAGGCTGTGCATAAATAAAACAACACAGTTTTTCAGAAAATATTTGGGTATGTTTTTTCTCTGTGAAGGCATTTCTTAAGAGTCACCCACTAGAAGGAAATTTGGTGATGACAGAAAGTTTTGACAATTTGTTCACTTTTCTTTTTTGATTACCAAGGCAGTGACTGGAACTAAATTCTCAGATTCATTAACTTAATATCATACTGAATATTACACCTTGACTTATTTTTTTTTTCTGATAATGTGTTACTTCATAATGGGGGAGCATAATTTCTCCTTAAAAAAAATCAAAGTAAATACACTAGACTACAAAACAAAGCAAAAAAATAAATTGTTATGTGGTCTTCTGCATGAAAGAGACCTCTTTCTCATAAGTCTCTGAACTCTGTTAGTTCTTTCAGTAACTCTGGTGTCTTTTTCCTATTATTCATTCTTTTTCCTTAATTTTTGGACTAAGTTTAGACTTACAGAAAAGTTGCAAAAATAGTTACTACATACCCCTGTCTTAGTCTGTCTTGTGCTGCTTATAACAAAATACCTAAAACGGGGTAATTAATAAAGAAAAAATTATTTTCTCACAGTTCTGGAGGCTGGGAAGTCCAAAATCAAGGTGCAGCACGTGGTGAAGCCTTTCGTACTGTCATCTGAAGGAGAGGAACACTGTGTTCTCTTATGATGCAAGGGAGTTTGTCTCTCCCTCTGTTAAGCTCTTTTATAAAGGCACCTAATCTGGCCCTGCAAGGTGGCTCACGCCTGTAATCCCAGCACTTTGGGAGGCAGAGGCGGGCAGATCACAAGGTCAAGAGATAGAGACCACCCTGGCCAACATGGTGAAAAACCGTGTCTACTAAAAATACAAAAATTAGCTGGGCATTGTGGCGCACACTGTAGTTCCAGCTACTCAGGAGGCTGAGGCAGGAGAATCGCCTGAACCCTGGAGGCGGTTGCAGTGCGCCAAGATCACACCACTGCACTCCAGCCTGGGCGACAGAGCAAGGCTCCATCTCACAAACAAAAGCACCTAATCTCTTGTGAGGGAGGTGCCCTCATGGCCCAATCACCTCTTAAAGGACCCACCTTTTAATATTGTTATGTTAGCAACACCTGAATTTTGGAGGAGACGCATCTAAACCATAGCAACCCCTCACTCAGTTTACCTTCAGTTTAACACCTTACCACAAAGATCAAAACAGGGAAATTAACATTGATATCCACTTCTATTGTCATTACCCAGCGTTAATGTTTTATCCTCTCTTAATTGAACTACTGTTGTAACCTCATAACATGTCTGGTCTCTTAATCTGTGTCTGTATTTCCAATTAAATCCGGAAGCCCTAACAGAGAGAGTGGCCCACAATATGGGTTTGCTCTTTAACTGAAATTTCTTCCCTATTTCCTAGAGGGTAAAGACAGTGCTCCCCATCTTGGCATGAAAATTCCCCTATATTTTCTTCTTAATTTCATGTCCAGGCTTAGCTTTGATGGCAGACTTTTTCTGTCATGTCATCCCTCTTTCTGAGTATTTTTTGGCAATTTTATCTCACTATCTTCCTTTTACCTAGAAGGTTTTATTCCCAATTCTTCTGCATCTTATGTAATATTCACATAGCTACAACTATTGTACTCTCATGTGTTCGTTTTTGCTAGTTAGTTGATGAGTTACTTGCATCTGGTGGAATGTGTTACACAAGAGGCATTGAGTGCATTTTTTATAACTGCAGATTTTGTAGAACCTCTGAGTCATCATTCTGAGTAGAAATTCCAATTTTACAGGACTATCAACTGCTCAACAAATATTATTATTACCTTTTCACTTAGAGTGACTGTAATTCAAACACTTCCAAAAGATATTGACTGACTAGATCTTGCTAAAGTTCTACCCTATTTCAGTAAACACTGAGGTATGCTGCTTTTCCCCCAGTTGCTGCTGAGCATGTTGATTTCTGACAGCCCAACACCGATACTCCCTGCCACCATTTTGTAGTTGTCCTCCCCTGAAGGGAGCTGCTTGGGCCAAGACTAAGGCTCCATTCTCAGGGGGCATCTTGCATGCTGTAACTGTTTCCTACTGGAATATAAAAGCTTGGCCCATTTCCTCGATGGACATGCCATCTCTAGAGCCCTGTGGAGTCCAATGAGGCTTTTGTTGTGACTGCATCACATCCCAGATGCTTCTGTCCAATTTTGTCCTTTTCACTCCCCCATAGATACCGATTAAAAACACTCTCCAATGAAAGTTTAGCAAGAAATCTTTATCTCAGAGTCTACTTCCAAGGAAACTAACCTACCTCCTGTTTCTCATTAAATCATCAGATAATTTATTCACTCACCCATTTATTCAATGAGTAAAGGTATGTTCAATAACCATTATGTTTCCAGCACTTGCTGGATGAAGAAGACATTGGCCCTGACCTCACAGCATGTGATTCTTGTTACTACACCAGACTTTTTCAATTTCTTTCCATTTTCAGGGGTTCCCAGAACTTCCCATAGTTTCTCACACTACTTTGCCTTTTCTTATGTTTATCTTCTTGCTTAGAATTCCTTCTCCTGGTTAAACTCTACCTTTCTTTGATGATTTAAGTCAAAGGCAACCTCTGTTAGAAAATGTTCCTGATCACCCTGTCTGTGCTGGACTAGGTGAGAGATCCATAACTGGTGCTACTGCATTCAGCTGAATTTTTTTCTCTATTTGTCTGACCCTTCCTCCTCTTATTCCCCCTCAAACTGTGAGCTTTTTGAGTATAAAGATTTGTTGTGTGTGTGTGTGTGTGTGTGTGTGTGTGTTTGATCATTTACATGTCTGCCAACAGTATACTTGGGGAGGCAGGTGGAAGTTATTTTTTTAATGACATCAAAATGTATAGAGATTTGGTTGCTCTTTAAATCCAAAATGTATAGATTTGCTCTTTAACTGAAATTTATTCCCTATTTCCTACAGGGTAAAGCCAATGCCCCCCATCTTGGCATTAAATTTCCCCCATATTTTTATATATATACTCCGTAACAGGCAAACTGTATATGCTCAATCGTTGAATGAATGAGTGAATAAAAAATAAATTTGAAAGAAAGGTTTTGATTCTGTTATCCATTATGCCTAATTATGTAAGCAAGATGATTAATTGGTGGTTCAGATCTAATTTTTTGTTCTGAATAATTAAATAAGATGGGATAAAATATTCTTTTGATATTTCTGTATGGCTTTTTTCAGCAGCCAATTTTTTCCAGGTACGTTTAGTTGTACTTTTATAAGACGTAAATGTGACATGGTATATTATATTATTAACCTTATATTTCATATTCCTTTGTTAGGATTCCTTTGCATATTCCCCAAGCCCACATGCTTCTAATACTTATCTTTAAAATGAAAGCTACAAAGGAATCTTAAATAATACGGATACTAAAAGTATCTTTATATAGTACTCCAGGACTCTTTCTTTTAAAAGACTTAGATATAGTTGAAGTTATGACAGAGCAGTTTATCTTCAACTTTTTTAAAAGATTTCTTTTCCTTTTATTCCCTACACATGGATTTCTGTAGAAAATACTTGACAAAATTTAGCTCTTTGCAAAGGACAATGTGTTAATTATTATCTTTTTTCTTTCTCTTTTTTATTAGGTACGTCTGTCACTAACGTCACTGCGACTGACGCTGATGACCCAGTTTATGGAAACAGTGCAAAGTTGGTTTATAGTATATTGGAAGGGCAGCCTTATTTTTCCATTGAGCCTGAAACAGGTTTGTGGCCTAAATTTAAAATTATATTTGCCATGTTTTTCCTTCAGGGAAACGCTTTTCTTGGGATTTGGATTATGAAATACGTGTAAGTACTTCACTGCCTGCATCAATAATATTTGAATATGCAACATGAGGCACACGGTGAGCCCTACAACCATTTTGATGCTGATTACGACAATTCACAGAGCATTTGTAGGATATCACCTATTTAACACACGGTCTGACACCATTTTTCATCCTGGAATAAAGGGAAGAATGTGCTTATATATCAGACAAACTTAAATAGTAGATTTAAGTAAAAATTAAGTTGCTTATTGGCTGTGTGATGCTTGAAAAGTATCTAAGTTCCAATTTGCACATCTGTAAAATGGGTGTGGAACGTACCACATAATATTGTGATGAAGATCAGATAAAACAATAAATACCAAACACACAGTGCATGGCATGTGGTAATCATTCAGTGCACTTTAGATATTATCACATTTGCTACTAGATTCCTCCTTGTAAAACACAATACTTGTATATATCCATTAGAGCTCTTATAAAGATATTATTATGGTCAATATTAAATCCAGCTAATACCCTGTGATCTGGTGGTACAGATTTTATAAGCCATGAAGTAAGTTATCTAACAAACAGCCTTTTTAAATCAGGCTTAAAAAATAGCTTTATAAAAATACGTTTTTTATAAATGAAGATATATGTTTTTAATTTTTTAATTTAACAATATGTTAAAAGATCAAACATATTTTGTCTGACTTGTAAATCGTGTGAAGTTTTGTTGTAGCACATTTAAAAACTATTATTAAGAACAATTATTGTTTAAAAAGCAATATCTTTTTTGTATATTTTCTTCTATATCCAGTGGTATTGTATGTAAGTTTCCAGACAGAAAAATTCAATGTACAGGCACATATACATATATTATTATTTCTTTGATTCATGACTTTTCAGCGCTATTGAGATAAATTTCCATGACTTACCATTAATTCAATTATTAATTAAATTAAAAATTTAAAGACTACATTTGCTTTTTTCTTTTAAATTCAAAGGTAAAATCTTAATACGTTTAATACTGAGAAAAATTACATTTATATATAAATAGGTCAGGGCATAAAATTGAATTTAGATTCGGAAACAGGAAAGAATTCTTGTAAAACACATTAATTAGGTGTATAATTATATATCCTTCCACAGCCAAGAAGGAAGTCTGCTCTAAACTTTTTCTCATTTGGGTCCCTTGATGATCCTGAAATGGCAGAGCAGGTGGCTGCCTCCAAGTTTGAGATGTCCTATAATTTGGCCAAAGTTACAGTGGCAGAGTTCATAGCAGAGGTGGAACTCACACCCTGGTTTTTTATTTCAATACTAATGTCAAATTTGTTTTGAACTTCAGTTTAATCGGTAATAACTGTGGCACAGGGTCTTCTGTAAGACAGAAATGTGTTAGATGCCAAAATGGACTTGAGTAATATTCTCTTCTTGGCCATTTGTTCAACTGGGTCTTTTTGTTCACCATTAACCAGTGCAAAATAGACGTTAATCCAGAAAATACCTATTGAGCATTCACTATGTGCCAGGCACTAGATTAAATATAGAAAGAAAAAAATCACAAAGGCTAATCTCAGTCTACAAGTATCTCACAATCCATTTCAAAAAACAGATTTTTTCCACCATAAATAAAGGTAGCATGGTAATGTCATTTAAATAATTTGTTTCTTAGAAATAAATTACTATGAGGTATAAATAATAAAAGCCCCCTGCTAAGTGAGAGGATTTGGACAATTATAAGTTTCAGTGATATAGATTGCCATTTGTTTAACTGTTGTCAGCAACATTTAATATTTACATTTTTATTCAGCATAATGTGTATCTATATCAACACAAACTCATTTTAGTTTTATCACTTCCAATCTGACAGATATCAAATTGTCTGATTTATAGTTTAGGAAGTTTATTTGGCATTATAGTGGATAGTGTAATGGAGATAAATGATACTTGAAGAATTCACATAATATTTTCTTAGTAATGTTGGGTGAATGAAGTTGAGGTTTTTAAGTAAGGTGGACACAATTTAAATAAAAATAGAAGCTAAATTCAATAATCGATGAAAGTCAGACTGAGTTCTTTAGATGAAACATAAATATGTATGAGTGGAATGTAAACATTTTTGGGTAAATGTCTGCAAAATTAGGCTTGAGTGTGTTCAAATGAAAGCAGTAAGTGTTAGTTGTCCCTAAGAATCTAAATTAGACTCTATCTTTGAGGACCTTTCTCTTAAAAAAAGGAATTGAGACTGATAAAATCTGTGTGTGTTTTAAAGGAGGATATACGAGCTAAGCAGAAATAGATTAAGGACATTGTTTAACATTTTTTATTAGAAAAACAAGAAAAAAGAGGCAATGGCCGTGAACATCTGGAGTTTAAAGTCTGTAAGCATTTGGAAAGCAAATACCCTTTGTGGTGACCAAAAGATGTGTATTAGTTGGGTCCTTTGGAAAATAGAATGCTGAGACAGATAGGAGTGCCAATGGCTTATTAGGGGTTTATGGCTGTGAAAAATAAAAGAGGTATGAAGCCGACTTGGACATGGAAGTTCCTCTTATCAAATGCACATCTTCTACCAATGCAATCAAAGATGAGAAAAAGCAGTATAAGGCAATGTAGATCTGACAACATCTTGACCAAAGCAATGGGACCCCTGGAGCAAAGATTACTCTTAAAAGGAGTCTCATGTTGCACATAAATGGCCAGGCTTTAATAAACCCACCATGCTCAGTCATTGGCTGGGATGTGCCTGTGGAAAGCAGGGTCTTGACTTGGATCCTGATGTCAAGCCTAAAGGTACTTCAGCTACAGGATCTCAGCTAACTGCATGGAAATCCTTAAATTAATCCTTTGGCAGGAAAATCCAAGCAGTGGGCTTCTGTGTCTTCCGAAGTGTGTGTGTGTGTGTGTGTGTGTATGTGCATGTGTGTGTGCCTACGTATATACATATACACATATATTCACACATATACGTATACATATATATACATATGTGTATGTAAATATGTGCTTGTATATACACACATACATATGTATATACATATGTTTATACATACATTATGTACATGTATATATACATATATATGTATATGAAGAAAACAACTTTTAATTCTATAAATTTAGCAAATGTGATATTAAAAACTATAATATGCAGGAATAGCAAGTACTTGGTGGATAAACTGATAATGGGAATATTAATATATACATTGATTTTAAAAATGCATGCTATGGGTCAAAAACATTATGAATGGCTACTAATTTTGACCCAAGAATCCAAATTCTAGCAAAAGAAAGAAAAGGTCATGGATGAGCAGAGACTCATTACCTAAGACCCACATACCTCTGAGAGTGCCTAATAAGATGGTTCTTTACATGATAGGTCTGTACATTACTTCAGGAAGTGACCCAGCATACATGGGTTGGGAAATGTTGGCTGAATACCATTACACATCACCACATATGTGGGACCAACCTTCAGTTCCTTTTTACACCAGGATTCTGGCATACTATCAAGGGTCAAATCTGTAGCTGAAATGATCAGTATTGTAACAGTGAACACTCCCTCACCAGGTTACATAAGGCAGTCACATTCATACTCTTTATAAAGAAGATTGCCCATTGACCACTGTCAGCTCTTCTTTGCTGTTACCATATTTTCAATAACAAAAAATAAACCAGGGCATGAGACAATACATCTTGTATGTATCTTGTGTTTTCCTCACAAGAATGCTAAAAACAGAACTCTGGAATTTGGAACAGCTAAGTTCTGCTCTCCCCTTGCTTGTTACATTTCACTTCATGGAATTATTTTCTGTTGCCATAACATATCAAAGAGAGCTTCTTCTCTTGTTTCAGTTATCACCTTAAAAGCACAGAGAGATATGCCATTTGTTCTTTATTTTCTTCTTTGAGCTTTAACAAAATCAGGGTTATCTTATTTATTGACTTGTTTATATTTTTTAAGTTAATTCCCATGCTAGAGTGCAAGGTGCAGGAAAGAACAGGGCTTGTATGATTTGTTGATTTTGCAAATCTATGCATCCCTATGCCTAGGTGTCTGGCACCTAGAAGTCCTTCAGTAAGTAGTGAAGGATGGAATGAGGGAAAGAGGGAAGGAAGGAAGGAAAGAAGGAAGGAAGGAAGAAAGGAAGGAAGGAAGGAAGGAAGGAAGGAAGGAAGGAAGGAAGGAAGGAAGAAAGGAAGGAAGGGCGGGCGGAGTCAGGGAGAGCTGGAGGAAGGGAAGGCCGGGAGGGATGTGCAACAGAAGCAGGAAGGATAAAGGGAAGGAGAAAGAACGTGCAAATTAATAGGAAGAGAAAAGCTTGCCACAATTCATAGAGAGGATGTAAGAGGAAACATCTAGGGAATAAGGCTTGGTATCCAGTCTATACTTCTGTTTCTCTGATGGAAGGAACACCATATTAATCTCAGATATGATTGTTTTGTTTGAAATTCATTTAGGACCACCATTCATGCTTTTTCCAAATCTCATACTATGTTTTAAGTGTCTAGGCAACACAATGCTATTTTAGTATTTGCAAAAATGAGGCTTGAGACCATAATAAACTCTTGCTCAGATTTGCTTCTAGATCATACAAGGAGATAGAAAGGTTCTGGGACCACTAAACAAAGAAGAAATGGTTATTAATATATCTTCCTATTCCAGAGGTCACTGTGTTGGTACTACTAGTGCTGCTAATAATAACAGCAACAATAGAAAGCCAAATCATTGTGTGCATACAGTCTTTTAGGTTTGACAAAACACTAAACCAAACTGTGGAGTGAAGAATTTCTGTCTCCATTTTGCAAATGACAGAACTTGTTTCAGAGAGAATGAAGTAAAATGTCTTTCTCACCTTTAGATAAATTCCTCTGTCAAATCATAACAGGAAGAATAAAAAGAACAGAACAAGAACCTTATTTATTGAACTCTTACTATGTTCTTGCCATTGTGCTAACTGGGTTTGCATACATTATTGAATTTAATTTAATTTTTTCCACACAGTATTTTGGGGTAGGTATTAGTGTCATCTCACTTTCACTGATGAGACAACCGAGTTTGACTTGCATGTTTCTTGCCCAAGGTGTTTGAAGCAGGATTCAAGGTGAATCTGCCTGATCCCATACCTCAATTTTTGACCTTCTCCCTTGCTTCCCACTTAACTTCCAAGCAGTGTAGTTCATACCAGGGAATGACATTGGTTTGAAAAAAGACCTAAAGAACTTGAAAGCAGGTTCAGGCCTCCTCTGTCCATAGGTGTAGGAGACAGTGTAGCATCAGAGAAAGTGGAAGGCAGTAGTAATTGTAAAATGAATTGTCATTCTTGTGAATAGTTTTTATTGTGGTACTTCAAAAGGCTGAAAATAGTTTATTTGTATTCTTAAAATGTTTTTTTTTGTTTTCTCCACCCTGCCACCCCCAATACCATATGTTTGCTTGTGATATTTTGGGCACAGACAAGGAGAAATGTGGCATTTATTTAAAAGGCACTAATTTGAGGACAGCAGTGAGAAAACAGTTGCAGTCCATCCTAGGTGATTGAAGATGGAAAGTCTAAATAAAATGCAAGGCAAGTGAATAATAAATGCTTAATTATCTAAAGAGACCAGGGTAAAGTTTCAGAACAGCCTAAACTTTGCTCCAGGCAAGTGAGAGTATGAAAAATAACCTGCTTAAAAATAAACTAAGTTAATTCATTGACCTTTTTTTTTGAAACTCAGACCATCTTTCTTCATTGGATACAAATAACATTTGTCTCTGTGGAACCTGTAAAAATGAGCTAAGTAAAAAATACTCCTTGGGAAAAAAAATCCATGTAATGAATGGTTCTTTCTTAGAAAAATCAAGATAATACATGGAGTCTTCATGGAATGCCTTCATGGAATTGAGTCCTTTTTATGCCTTCTGAGTCAAAATGATAAACTGCTTACACACAGGGCCTCTTTTTAATCAGGATTGCATAGATTATAATTTCCACTGCCAAGAGGACTGGCTAAAGAATTTGCTTAGTGAAGACATTTGAGAAAGGGGTAGGTACTGAGATAAACTCAGGCAGACGAACAATGCTGGGATATAATTTATAGCTGGGAATGTCTTCATATTTCACATTATTCAATGCTTAGTCAATATCTACATGCTGCCATGTTGTAGGCACTAAGATTGAAATGCTGTGTATGATAAATACTACATATAATATAGGGTTCATGACATAGGGTTGGAGGAAAATGCCAACTTAGCAAACATGTATGAAGAGCAAGAAAGTATTTTTTAGAGTAGTGATAACAGAGAATGTGTCCTGAAAAACTAATGGTAGTTTAAGAAATGAAAATGTGGGGTAAGGAGAGCTATTAAATAAGGTCTTATGTCATGAGGAAATCAAAGGGCTGTGTGCTCAGGGGAAAAGATAAATTGGTGATCAGGGTGATATTGAGAAATTAAATAGTTTTCATTTCCTCAATGGTATTAGAAGATTTTACTTGAAGAATTTTTTCGATATATAATAAACATAATCTGCAGTTTAGAAATCCAAACATAACTAATTTCTATCTGACTTTGAATGTGTGCTTTCACTTCTTGTGACTTAAGTACCCAATTTTTATTTTTATTTTATTTTATTATTATTTTTTGTCCCCTCCTAATCTTATGTTGAAATGTGACCTCCAATGTTGGAAGTGAGGCCTAGTGAGAGGTGTTTTGGTCATGGGGGCAGATCCCTTATGAATGATTTGGTGCCCTCCCCTCAGTAATGAGTGAATTCTCATTCTATTAGTTCATGCAAAAGCTGGTTGTTTAAAGGAGCCTGGTGCCTTCCTCTCTCTTTCTTGCTCCCTCTCTTGCCGTGTAACATGCCTTGCTCCCTCTTCACCTTCTGTCACGAGTAAAACTTCCTCACCAGAAGCCAGGCAGAGTGCTGGTATCATGCTTGTAGAGCTTGTAGAACCATGAGCCAAATAAACCTCTTTTCTTTGTAAATTACCCAGTCTCAGGTATTCCTTTATAGCAACACAAAACGGATAGTATATAAGTCCATCTGTACATAATTCTTCATTAAGTACCCAATTTTTAAAAGCACTAACACTGTCTTCTAATCATTCATGATATTGAAAAAATATATGTCCCATCATTTGCTTTTGATCTTCACAAATTAAGGATATCAGTAATATCATTACTTTGGCTATTTTGGTTTGTATTTAATGAAACAAAATGTGATATTTGTGATAGGACATTTTCACTTAGAAGAACCAAAAGCTCTTGCATTGTTGGTAAGTAAAAAAGTCCTTCAGCTGTGTTCCACACAAACCACCTGTTTTCATTAAAACTGCTGGATTTGGAGTTGAAAGTTTGAAAGGCAGGAGTGACATGCAGTGGAGGGAAGTTTTTTGACCATTGCTGGGACAGTTACATCATAGGAGACCTAGAACCTCTTTCCATGCCAAGTGCTGATTAAAAGATGAGGTAGCTCTACCAATCCCACAGCTGATTCACTTTACAAAATCACACACCCCCTCCAAATTATGCCCTCTCATGAAGTGGGAAGCCAGGAGTGGAGAGGAACAAGCGTGGCTAATTCTGTTACATGTGGAGTCGCTTGTAAGCCTCTTGGCATAGCACAGGAGTTCTCCCTGTAAATATTAGGCACAAGGCCAATAGGAGGACTTCAGAGGAAGCCAAAGAGTGGTTTTTGTCACCTGTGGGGTTTCCTCCTAATGCACTCTTCATCCAATTTCCTTTTTTTTTTTTTTTTTTTTTTTTTTAACAGAGTAATGGGCATAGATTTCCATATTTTTGGAGTAAGAAGACAGGCAGGAGACAGGTCTTTCAAACACACACCACACACACATACACACATTCTCAGCAACTAAGGAGAAGGAGAATAATATCATATGATTCTACTATTGTTTTAGGACAAAAGAGAGTATGGAGAAAGACACTTGCCTTTCTTGTATTCTTTACATTTCAGATAGAAGAATCAATATTACAATAAAAATTGTAGGCAGCAACAAACTGTGCTGGTGGCCAGTGTCTCCAGTGTCTTTGCTTGTACCCTTATTTAATCCCTATATCAAGTAAAGTAGCTATTTTAACATGTCTTATTAAAGATGAAGATTTTGAGGATCTTTGAGGTTAAACGATATGGCCAATGCCAAACGGGTGTCAAACTCTTGGTACATATAGTTTACAATAAATATTTGTTGGGCAAATTAATGAATTAATACATTGAAGAAGAATAATGAGAAACTAAAGTGACTAATTTTACTTGTACCTAACTTTACATCTCATTGATTTGTCTGAAATGCCCAAAATAAATGATGATAATGACGGTGATGAAATGTAATTTTAAGTTTATAATAGGCGTCTGCTTAATACATACAGATGCATACCCCCAACAAATGTCATCCTTCTCCAGTTTTTATGTTTCATTTCGTAGTTAAGAGGACAGCTAGCTGCGTGCACACAATGACTTAACAATCACTTATTTTCCCATTTGGTGTCTTCCGCAGGAGATACAATATATGAACTAGGGGCTGAGATCATATTAATTGTTTTATGATTATTAAAATAATCCCCCCACTCCAAGCACATAGAACAGTTAAATATACCTGGGTAAGCTTGAAGTGGTGTGATGGTCATGTTACTTGCACCTTTGGACAAACCGTGTTTGAAGTTCACAAGGAGCTTTCCAGTGCTGACCATAGCTAGAGTCAAAGAAATGTCTATTTGGAGAAACCAAGGTCTGCATATGTGCATGCTGGATAGAAAGACTATGATCTACACAGCCACATCAGTATGTAACACCTGATGTCATACTGGGATGCATTGGGATGGGTTTAGGTGGAAGCAAAAGAAAAAATGTATTCCCCAGTGGCATTCATCCAATGTGAACACACCAGGTAGGATCAGGATTTTTTCTCAGCTTGCTATGTATCATGTCCCTTCAGAATTAAATTGTATATTTGGTTCCTATAGTGACGTCATTTTTGACCTTGGAAATCTAGCTCTGTTCCATATGACTAGTTCAAAATGATTTGGTGAAGAACAACAAAGGTTTGTTTTCATTAATTTTATAGGAAAACATGTTTATCTAACAGCATCAAAGATTAACCAATATCCAAGAGATGTTAATTTATAATAACTGCTTATACACTAAAAAAGTGTGTGTGTGTGTGTGTGTGTGTATGTGTGTAGGATAGATGATAGATATAGACAGATAGATTGATTGATTGATAGATATAGACAGTAATCTTTTATGTTTATTGTAGTAGTTCCCTCCCTCCCATTCCTATAACCTAACTGCATCCTCAGCACTTAAGACTCCATCGAATATATTCCTTCAGAAATCTCCAGTGCTCAATAATTGCTTTAAATGTTATGGCAAAATAACTTTAGATGTAACTTCCAAAGAGAAGGATTATCTAATGTTCTTGTTTAACAGAGTTAAACATCATACGTCTCCACCCACCTCCCATAATTAGTTACTTTTATATATTAATTACATATATATATATATATATAAAATGATTGGAAGCTTACAGAAGGGGGTTAATTAACATTGGAGACCACTTTTCTTTAAGCCAAAGTTAGTCTCTGATGCATGAGTAGGAATCCACTAAGAGGGCAGCGGTAGAAGGAAGAGGAAAATACTCAATTTGTTTCCTCATAAAGTCAAATTTCAGAAACATCCCTATGAAATAATTTTCTCCGGACTAAAACATGAGGCCATAATTTCTCTTTTTGTGTCAAAAATATTGTTTTTGTGTTTTTTAAAAAGAGTTTGTGCCATATGGACAGGGATCCTGGATAGTTTCCTCACTATGCATTGTAGGGCTTAGCACCAGGCCCATCTCATGATAGTTGTTCAAATAATATGTCATAAATGAGAAAACAAACACAGACAGTTAAATCCAGAATGAACAGGGTTAGAAAATGGGCTTTTTCAGAAGGATTTTGATACATTCAATTTCAGATCCCAGGAGATGCTGGATTTCAAAAATGGCTTTCTAAAAACTTAGAATATATCTTTTGTCATATTCAATATATCCCAGCATCTGATTATTAGGGAACAGTAGCTATGAGATTGTTGATAGTGGACCAGGAACATAAAGATGTGCCCGTAAGTTCTACATAGGACTAGCTCATAACATTTCACTAGTGTGTTCTCTTTAGATGCTTTGTGTCTCTTCGTCCCTTCTAGAAGCAATGACTTCTCATTTATGACAGTGGAATGTAACTCTTGAGTATCCCAGTCTGTTTTATTTTGTTCCAAAAATTAAGCGGAAGGTAGTTACCATTTATTGATCACAAATTTTGTGCCATTTCAATAATTTTCTTAGTAACTATGTGAAGTGGGTGTTATGGTCCTTACTTTTCACGTAAGGAAATAAAATCTCTGGGCAAATTAATTTCTGAGAAGTACCCAGGTAGTAAACTTTAGAGCTCAGTTTTCTGACCACTTCTGTCGCATTTCCACCTCTGCTGAATTAGGCTTCCCATCTGCAAATGTGGAGGAGTCCAGAAAAAAGAAAAGAAGACAGGTACTCTAAACACCTTGATGCTCTCATTTAGATTAATTTTTAATTTCAATTAAGTGAATTATTTTCAATCAAGTGAATAGATACTTATTAATCATCTCCACTATCAGGGACAAAATGTGTGGGGTAGAAACAGATTTGACTTGATGGAGGTTAAAGAACTGGAGAGATGCCATCATAAAAATTTATGCCAAAATTATACCAATTGGATATTTTCTTGCTTATTGTCCAAAGTGTCATAAAGAAAACATATAAGGCAATGAGATCATTAATTTATTATTATTTCAATGATTTTATTTCGATTTTATGAAAGGGAAGTGGAAACTTAACGGAACATTCTTGAATTACCGGTATCATTAGTTTCGATTCATCTGGATATGGATGATTCAGGAATGTTGGGTACAGGAATTCAAAATGGAGTCACTTGCAAAGCATATTCAGTCTCAAGAGAATCAGTCCTTCGTTCCTTAAAAAGCTGTGAGACTTTCCACTTGGAGCAAAACTCTAATTTAAAAGTAATTTTGAGTTTAAGTACTGATCTGTAGGCTTACTTTTTTTCCCCCTTACAATTAGAAAATTGCATGATTATAATATGAAAATAAATAGATTTTACACCCATTCTTTTAAAATAGATATTTGCAGGATAAGTCGGTTTTTCAAACTCCTATGGGTCTGGTATTAAGTTTCAAATAAGTGAAAAAGACACAGTTTTTGAGTTCTCATGGGCAGAATCTAAGGCACATATGGCTGTATAAATAAAACAAAGGAGAAGCTAGAAAAGTGATTTAAGGACTATACTAGACTCATTTTACAATTTGTGATTATGTGTAATTTGCCATTCAGAATCTTAAGTGTGATAGTTTTATTATGAGCTAGGCAGTTTTATATCACCATGAGGATCAGAAATTTGGAATTTAGTAAATTAGAGATTATAGTGTTCATAAGGTTAACAGAGTTGAACTGGTTGGTGAATGCAAGCACAGGTAGATTTTTTTTTTTTTTTAACATATCTGGAGAGTTTCTTTAAAGGTAGTTTTCATGTGCGGTAAAGTTTTATTGTGTGTGACAGAGCACTATTGGAACTTTCCTTCCATTCCATTAACTTTAATATTGTTGCTGTGGTATTATGTATCTTAGAAGTCACCTTTACACTCTAACACCTGAGGATCTTTTAAAGACAGAAATTGAGATTGCCTAATTGTGCTGTTTATGGACAAATGCA
The DNA here is from genome assembly GCF_028878055.3 of Symphalangus syndactylus. NCBI lineage: Eukaryota > Metazoa > Chordata > Mammalia > Primates > Hylobatidae > Symphalangus > Symphalangus syndactylus. The sequence goes on from NC_072433.2 coordinate 32,003,512, forward strand.
TTCATAAGCTGTAAATGAAAATAATAATAAATGACTGTGTTTACAAAGTGAAACAAACAGCAGATTTTATTTTCTTGCCTTCACTCTCAGCAGAGTATAAATTAGCAACCCTAGACACAAATTATAATAATAGAAAAGACTTACTATGTGTCAGGGGACAGTAGAGCTGGTAAAAATATTTGGTAATTGAGATAGCTGGGAATGAACCTTGCTAGTCTTAGTGTTTCCTTTACCAAATGGGGTCAAAGAAAGAAGTGGCTCCATACAGTTCTTTTTTTTTTTTTTTTTTTTTTTTTTTTTTTTTTTTTTGAGACGGAGTCTTGCTCTGTCGCCCAGGCTGGAGTGCAGTGGCGCAATCTCGGCTCACTGCAAGCTCCGCCTCCCGGGTTCACGCCATTCTCCTGCCTCAGCCTCTCCGAGTAGCTGGGACTACAGGCGCCCGCCACCACGCCCGGCTAATTTTTTGTATTTTTAGTAGAGACGGGGTTTCACCGTGGTCTCGATCTCCTGACCTCGTGATCCGCCCGCCTCGGCCTCCCAAAGTGCTGGGATTACAAGCGTGAGCCACCGCGCCCGGCCACCATACAGTTCTTACACAATTAACTTTGCTCTCTGTATGACTTTAGCCAATTCGAGTTTAAATCTGATTTGCTATCAAAGTGGCATTCTTAATAACCAGGTTTTACCAACTTTACAAAGTCATACTTTTAAAGTCTTTCCCTTATGGCATAACTGTACAAGATTGTTATTGATCAGATATTGATAAACTGATTATTGATGTGCTACAGGTTGTGTGTTTTTTCTCACTATACGTAACTTTCCTTAGTTATCCTGTAATAGTTAGAAGAAAGTAACCCACCCTGACCCATCAAGTTTCATTTTCTATCCACAAGTTATACTAAATTGCAATAATCAAATACTAGAATCATCATAATGAAATCTATTCTGAGATCACATCATTTTCTATAACATTGGAAAATAGACTTGGAGAAAGTGCATTTAAAAATGGGAATTGCCTTATTTGCATTTCACATGAACTGTAAAGTAATGTGCCTCCTATATCCTGGAAAATGGTTATTGAGGACTGTCATCTAAAGTAACTGAAAAATTGGCTGAAGGAAACAAACCAAACAAACACTCTGTTTTACATATAAACTTTTTAAAACAACAACAACAAAAACAAACAAACAAACAAAAAAAAAACAAAACTAAGCCTCTGAGTGGTCACTGTTTCTGAGAGAGAGAGAGGATTCAAGTTTGAAGCAATGTGGTTTGGAATTTCAGGGGAGACAACTTAGTATGCAAAGTTCTGAATGTGAACTTTGGAGTCAGAGTTAGGTTTCACTTCTCTCCCCAACATTTCCTAGTTGCATGACCTTGACTAAGATATTCCATATCCCTGAGATCCCATTTCTTTACATCTAAGGATGAATGATCATAGCTCCTTTCCAGAGCATCTTATAGGGTTCAAGTTTGGATATTCAAAGCGCCCCATACATGATTTCCACTCAGCTACTTGAGTTCCTTTCCTGCCAAAGTGAGAAATTTCACTGAAGGGCATTAAGCCAAATATTACTGTCTTGAATCCTGCATCTCTCAATTCTGAGTCACATTGTAACTGAAAATTGTTGGTAACATAAGACATTGGCTTGAAAATGATTTAGGGTGGAAAATTGAGTCTTGTTTACATTTAATACTCGAAACAAATACCAACCTTATTATCTTGGTGGAGCAGCCCTAAAGTATAACGTATAGGACCAGAGGGTCCAGGCTGTGTGTTCAGACCCACAGCAACTGACAGAAAGTATCATTTTAGTGCCACCCTTTAGCCCATCCACCTCCAGTAGGTCCTGGTTTCTGAACATTTGCTACACCACGTATGGTTGTTACTTTGACAAAGGACTGTTTTCCACTGTGCTGACTGCCAACACCTGTCTCTCAGTCAATTTACCTCATTTTTCCATGCAACCATTTCAGTAAATGTCAAAGTGCTGAATTTTCACTTGTGCAAATATTTATGTAAGAGCGAGAATAAGCACAACAGTAATTTGATCCTAAGGTATTCAGAATGTTTCACAGGCATAAATTAATGACACCACCTAGCTCCCTGTTAAGTAGGGCAGTACTGCTCTGGCTCTTGAGTATTCTGTAGCCAGAGTTTTCTATCTTAGAGGTGAAGAGGCAGCAAAAGTCAGCTCTAATCCTCTATGCATCTTCAGAAGAGGTCTGAAGGGAGTCACTATTTGTATATGTTTGTTTTCATGTAGAATTTCTGCCTTAGTCTGTTGTGTGCTTCTATAACAGAATACCACAGACTGGATAATTTATAATAAAAGTTTATTTGTTCACAGTTCTGGAGGCTGCAAAGTTCAAGATCTAGGTGGCAGCATATGGTGAGGGCCTTGTTGCTGCATAAGACATCAGTTGGCAAAGGGGCAAAGAGAGGGCGAGAGGTAGAGACAAAACAGGGCCAAACTCATCTTTTTATAAACGACCAATTCTTGTGATAATGGCATTTCTTCTTTCCTGGGAGCAGAGACCTCATGGCCTAATCACCTCCTAAATGTCCTAATTCTTAATACTGTTACAATGGCATCTAAATTTCAACATGAGTTGAAGAGGGAGCAAACATTAAAACCATAAAAATTTCTGGCCAGGTGCAGTGGCTCACGCCTGTAATCCCAGCACCTTGGGAGGCCGAGGGGGGAGGATCACAAGGTCAGGAGATCGAGACCATCCTGGCTAACATGGTGAAACCCCGTCTCTACTAAAAAAAAAAAAAAAAAAAAATTAGCCAGGCATGGTGGCGGGCACCCATAGTCCCAGCTACTCAGGAGGCTGAGGCAGGAGAATGGCGTGAACCTGGGAGGCGGAGCTTGCAGTGAGCCGAGATCGTGCCACTGCACTCCAGCCTGGGCGACAAAGCAAGACTCCGTCTCCAAACAAACAAACAAAAAAACCATAAAAATGTCTTTATTTTTTGATGGGGAAACTTCATTTTTTAAATTTTTATTGTCTTACTATTATTTAAAATTTCATAGGTACATAGTAGGTGTGTATATTTATTGGGTATATGAGGTGTTTTGATACAAGCATGTAAGTAAAATAAGCACATCATGGAGAATGGGGTATCCATCCCCTCAAGCATTTATCCTTTGAGTTACAAACAATCTACTTACACTCTTTATTTTAAAATGTACAATTAAGTTATTATTGACTATAGTCACTCTATTGTACTATCAAATAGTAGGTCTTATTTATTTTTTCAATTTATTTTCTAGGTGTTAACAATCCCCACTCCCTCCCCAGCCCCTCATTACCTTTCCCAGCCTCTGGTAACCATTATGTTCATGAGTTCAGTTGTTTTGATTTGTAGTTTCCACAAATAAGTGAGAACATGTGATGTTTGTCTTTCTGTGCCTGGCTTATTTCACTTAACATAATGATCTCCAGTTTCATCTATGTTGTTGCCAATGACAGGATCTCATTATTTTTTTATGGCTGAATAGTACGCTATTGGTGGAAATGTAAATCAGGACAACCACTATGGAGAACAGTTTGGAGGTTTCTCAAAAAACTAAAAATTGAGCTACCATCTGATCCAGCTAACCTACTGCTGGATGTATACCCAAAACAAAGGAAATAAGTGTATTGAAGGAATATTAGCACTCCTATGTTTGTTGCAGCACTGTTTACAATAGCTAAAATTTGGAAGCAACCTAAGTGTCCATTAATAGACGAATGGACAAAGAAAGTGTAGTAGATATACACAATGGAGTACTATTCAGCCATAGCAAGTTTTTTCCCCTGTAACTGATGGACTACATTATTTTATTTTATTTAACTTAATTGATTTCTTTTATTTTTTTCTTTTCTATTTTCTTTCATTTTAAAAAAAAAAAGTTATTTTATTTTATTTTATTTTATGTTAAGTTCTGGGATACATGTGCAGGACATGCAGGTTTGTTACATAGGTAAATGTGTGCCACGGTGGTTTGCTGCACCTATCAACCCATCACCTAGGTATTAAGCCCCACATGCAGTAGCTATTTATCCTGATGCTCTCCCTCCCTCTGACCCCTGACAGACCCCAATATGTGTTGTTTCCCTCCCTGTGTCTATGTGTTCTCATTGTTCATCTACTACTCATTAAGTGAGTACATGCAGTGTTTAGTTTTCTGTTCCTGAGTTAGTTTGCTGAGGATAATGTCTTCCGGCTCCATCCATGTCCCTATAAAAGACATGATCTTGTTCCTTTTAGCCATAGCAATTTATTACAAGCTCATAAAGGAAAAAAAGTATTCATGCATCGAGACATTGAAAAATATTTAGAAATGCTAAGAGACTATTATGTGCCAGGTATTGTTCTAGGGGCTGGGTAAGCATCAATAAGCAACAACAAAATCCATTTGTTTATTGTCTGTCTGATCCCACTAGAATGCACATGGACAAAGACTTCAATGGTTGGGTGAGGAAGAATAGGAGTACCAACAGAGATTGGTTATTATTTTGTAAATGTTGGTCAGGGAAGGCTCATTAATAATTTGATGTTTGAGGAGAGGTATTACAATGCTGTTTTTACCAAGGAGGACAGGATCAGGGAGACAAAGTGGCTTGCTGATAGTCACACTGTCTACGATGTGTGCCTGGTATATAATAGCTGTCGGGATTCTAAGTTTAGGACTGATCTGTTGCAACATGGAAAGATGAAAATCGCTTTTATCTAGTCTTACAGTATTTATCAAAGTTCTCAGGGGAGTAAACAAGGCATTAGTCATGTATTTTAGTGTAGGAAGATTGGAGCAGGAATACCTTTATAGAAAAGAGAGTGCTCAAAGCCTTGGCAAATTTTGACAAAGAGGGGCAGGCAAGGTAGATGCAAAAATTAAGAATAAAAGCACATATAGAAAACAAATTTGCTGTGATAATTGTTATAACAGAGTGAAGCCAGACACAATAGCAAGGTCCAAAATGGGAGGAGATAAATTTGCCTTTTAGCAGCTGTTGCTCACACTTGCCTCACCATTTGAACTGTGAGCTATTTCAGATCTAGAGAACTACACCTCATCTGTCTTTATATCTCCAACCCTTAGTGCCTATCTCATTAAAAGTGCTCTCTCCATGACTTTAATTGGAATCACATTACCTAGCCTTATGCAAAGTTGGGGAATTAATGAGGGTGGAAGATGAGAACATGGCTTCACTTCTCTTTCCCTGCTGTGGGGTGCTAAGAAATCAGGGTTAAGTTTGGAGTATTTACAGAGGTAGCACAAGTATGAAAAACCATTATGAAAGAAAGTTTAATTCATTTATCATCTGTCTGATTTACTCACCTAAGATTTCTTTGGATTCTAAGTCCACTCACAGTCGAAATAGAAACCTAGAATTCCTTCATAATATCAGATCATTTGAATACATGAAGATCTTCAGGCTTATTTTGTATTTTCCTCTAAATATATAAAACAAATACAATAAAACTAAGTTCACACTTTGGGAACGTGAAATAATCAGACAAACAGCTTTGGGAAGAATGGCTGATTGATAGGTTCAGAAAGAATCAACAACATCCTCTTATCTTTGGAACCCTTTGGGGCCATCACATGGCAATGATTCCTAGCAAAACAGAAAGGAAAAAAAAAGTTAAAGATCTTGATAATCATCAGTACAATCTGCCTGTCTATGATACAATGCATTTTGATGTGTTCTATGGGATCTCAGGAAATGTATTTTTTTCAGTGAGGGTGGACAAAGAATTACACTGTTGCTTAAGGAGAGAGCTATTTGAATTAGAGTTAGAAAATTCTAGATTCCAACGTCATTTACTAGCACTGTGACTTGGAGTAAGTCACTTATTATGCTGTACTTTCAAGAAGCAGGAAAAGTGTATATTTCAGACAACCTTACATGCATTTCCTGATTTAATCCCTTGATCATTTTAGTGACAAAAGATTAGTGTTTTTCATTTAACAATTCAGGGACTTCATGATTAGAAAGGATTAGCGACTTATTCAAAGTTACTCAAAACATAAATGTCAGATTTGAAGACACGCTTATGCTTTTGTTCTAGCCCACAATGTTTTCTCTGCATAAAATGATTTTTTCTTTTGTATGTCGAACTTATATGCACATATATAGGTTACTTCTAGAGATGGTATGTTGTTCAGCATTACACAGCATAAAATGTCACGTGCTAGTAATGGCTGCAAGTTTCTCAGAAATCAATCAGGGACTTGCATTCTTTGTATTGTAAGAAGCACAAAAACAGAAAACGTAAACAAATAAACCTCAGGTTCTGTAATTACCATGAACAACGAAGAGTTTGAGGGAACCAGTCTTTTATCAACAGTGGGTATCTTTGCTGCAGAGAATCTTATGGAGACCCCCTCTATCCACCAAGCCTAAAGCTGGGCAAATAGGTGGTAATCAGTGAGTGTTTACTGAGTTGAATTGAAGTGAAGAAAGCAGACAGTTAGGAAAGGTGGAACTTCAATATCCTTTCATTCATGCATTCACATGCCAAATACGTTTTCCTATAATATGTATCTTCCCTTAGATTCATTGAAACAAAAACATTCAAAGAAAGAGCACATACTGCAAGGAGGCAGTGGAGAATAAGAAGAGACTGATAAGAATCAGGAAGTGTAAGCCAAGGGAGAGTCATATAATCTTTAAAGATCTAGAGAAGGATAAATAAGATTACCTATTTGATATAGAGTTAATTTTAATATAAAGAATAAAAAGCACAAGCCACTTAATCTATTTGGAGAAACACTGCTGTGATGTATTTTGACAACTGTCACTAAGGGCACAATAGACCTGTAACAACCTGCTCTTACTAACCCTCTGTTTAGTAACTCTCTATTAACTAGAGCATCAACCTCACTTTCTGTTCTAAGTGTTTTTTGCCTCCGGCTTCCCTCCAAGGAAGGTCAGACTCAGCCTCTTGTTTATACAGATCTAACTATCTCTGTCCTGGAGGGACATAGAGGTCTATTCCCCTCTGCTTGCCTCTTTATCTTGGGGCATAATCACACCTAGATTGCAAGTTTCCCAAACAGCCTGGGCTAAGTGTAGTTAAAATGTGATCTATGTGCATAAGGACCACTAGTAATGAATGGCTCCTACAGATTACACATATTTGTCTTATTTTGTCCGCAAGTACCACTCTCTCTGTTTTATAAAGGGAAAGGCTGGAACCAGAAAGCCAATATATTGTGGTGACTTTGCTGTGTTTCATACGCCTGTGCAACTTGCAATATAGTCCCCTGCCTCCACACTTAGAATGTAAAGATTATGAAGTCAGCTTCCTTCTCTGTCTTTATCTGAAACAGTGTTTGATATGCAGTAGGTGTTTAATAAACACTATGGAATGATGGACTCAGTCCTTGTCAGTGGCTAAGTATGCCCATCCCACTTCTTTTCCTTAATCCGTGTAAAATAGAACCCAAGATTTTATGTGCCACCCACCTTCTTAGGTGTATGAATGGGAGCTGAAAAGTGTTGACTACATGAGTACAAATACATTCTTTTGGAAAATATGAAAACATAAAGAAAAAATGCAAAATGAGAACTAGTGATTATAAGCAAAAGAGAAAACGAGGTGCAATGTTGAGCCAACAGCTGATGCTATGTCTTGCACAGACAGTGATCTGATCTGATGAAGCAGGAATCCTGCAGCAGCATTGTCTGAGAAGAGGCATAAGGGGAGGAGGAGGAGGAGGGAAATTCTATTTTCAGAGATAAATGTGAGGAAAGAGGCAAGTCACTGCACTGGGAAGAAAGAGAGCCTGCACCCCCAAAGAAGAATGTAGGAGGATTTCAAAAACAGGACTTGTGGAATGCAACAAAAGGGTCAGGGAGGGTATTTGCTTGAAAGGAACAAAAGGAGTGGTGAGAAGATTATCCAGGGTTAGTTGTGAGATCTGTGGCCTTTGAATTACTGTGAAAGAATCAAGTCTTCAGAATTTTAAGTGCCTCTAGCATGTAACTCCGCTCAGTACTTGAACACCTTTCACTTTTGTATATCTCAGTGTTTTATAAGCCTCTTTGGCTGACAAAGAAAAACCAGGAGAAGCATGACAGTGGTAGAAAGCCCTGGAAAGTATATATATCTCAGTCTAGCTCCTGAGTCCTACTCTGAGGGGAATTTAGACAAGTCATCAGTCTATGTTCGATGGTCATTGTGACAGCTACCGTAATTAAATGAAGACACTCCCTCCCTAGCCAAAGATCTCTCATTGAAATAGTTGTGCTTTTCTGCCCTGTTTGAAAGCAATGGAAGCAATTATTGTCCCTGTCTTTACAGCTTCGTGCAGTCAGAGTTATGCAATTACAACAATAATGTAGTCTTAGGGGTTGTAGTAGTAGTAGTTATTGTTGTTGTCATCATAGTGTTGATCAGCTAATTATTATTTTATATTATTATTGGCTAAATATTTTATCATGCATTTATCTTTAATAATAATCTTTTAAAAATATTTTGGGGTAAGTGCTGTCTTCATGTGGCAGAAGAAAAGTCATGGACTCAGAGAAGTTAAGAAAATTTTCCAGGTTATTTACAACAACTGCAAATGAAAAAGCCAGAAATCCAACCCATTGTGTCATATCAAACCTGGGCTCCTAAAACACTACTCGTATTACTTGTGTGTAGTGGTAAGCTGTGATCAATATGACATGCCCTGATTGATCATGTCTGATTGATCAATCAGATATACCATGTCTGATTGATATCTAGGCCTTTGAAGCACGACAGGCATTAGGACCACATTAACATTTGGGGATAAGATCAATTCAATTAAAATTTGTTTTGAGTACCTATTATACTCTGTGAATTATGTCAGGTGCTATTTTATAAGTCTCAGGTGGGTATTTCTATGTCTGTTTTATAGGTGAGGAGACTGAGTTTCTAAGAATTGAAAATTGTCACTAAATTGTATTTAGATTCAGGTCTGAATTCTGGCTCCATTTCTTAGTAGGTAACTCCAGGGCCAGTGCCCCATTCTCTCTACAACTCTACTGTTCTCTTCTGCTTAAGTTCTGAATTGCTAGGCGAAAGCATCCAATTTTGTAGTGACTTTCACTTTGCTTTTTTAAACCATAATATACTTATTATACGTATAATTAGTTATTGGAATTGTGGCTTAAGGAAAGAATAGTGCCATCATGTTCTTCACAGAAATAATTCCACTTGATTGAAGTGTCCCTGGAAATGTTTTCATTTAGGAAAAAAGAAATTTCACCTTAATTCTGAATAGGAATAATTAGAAGTATTTCAATGTAACTCAAAATTGGCAATTTAGGTAGCATCAGTCATTGGCTAGCCATATGTTGGTACTGGAAATGGTGGCCTGTGTAGAATTATTTAACAGGGAATCCAAGAGCTACAGAAGTAACAGTCTATACGAAGTCACTATGCATGTTGGGAGTAAAAATATAGAGACGGGATATAATGGTTAATTCACTTGCAGGGATTTCATATGTTATTCCATATGGATATGGATATAGAGATAGCTGTGATCTACACAGTGGGATAATTAAGAAGCTGTAGTTTTTTTAGTCTAGGAATATGCTACATTATAAAACAGGAAATTCACATGTAAGGAAGTAATTTTTACACATCGAGATAGTGGAATGATCCTCAGTGGTCTGATTTAAAGCTTTCAAGTCCACTGTTCTATAGCAACAATGTCCAAGCATAAATGGGGCAGGGCATATAGAGGTTAGTGTATAAAACCTATATGACAGAGCCATGCCTGTCAAACAGAATCATATTAAGATGCTGGGATAGCATAGAAGGAGATTGTTGGACAAATATCTTACTAAGCATTCTGCAGAGATTTTTTTTGGCAAAGGAGAGTATATTATTTTCTACATTCTTTCTATCAGACATGGAGTTTCTAGGCAAATTAAAAAAAATTTTATAATTAAGTTTCTAAAGACCAAGATTTGGACCCCACAGCTGGAGGCTGTGGGACCTTGTCCAAGACCTTTCTCATTGCTGGGTCACATTCTGAATTCCCAATATTCATGTGATAATATATTTTCACCTGTGGAAAATGAATTGTTTTCCTGTCAACTCTTCTAGGAGAATTTGCATGTCATAACTATATATTTGCCAAGAGAAATAACTAACTGTGAATCTTCAAAAATAGCAAGTAACACCAGAACATTATTTATTGATAAAGCATGTATATCAAAGAAATTGTTTTTTCATGAATTCATCCCCAAGTAATTATATTCATGAAATATTTCTAGAATCCATAGCTCATCAGCACCACCCTTTTTTTGAGTATTCTTGAGAATATATGAAATATTAGAACACTGCCCTACAAATTTATATTGAGACATTTAATTAATACTTCAAATGTCAATTATGAAATGAATAAAATATCTACAGAAACAATGAGAACCCCATGTTCTTCAGTCTATAAAACATACTCACCTCACTAGCATTAATTGTAGTGCTATGTCCTTCTTCTGGCAAACCATCATAATCTCAAGATGTGACTCAGGCTGTGATGGAATGAAGTAGCCCTTGAGCCTTAAAGCAGTAAGACTTGAAGTCAAATACTGCCACACACACCCCCACCCTCCCACCAGACACACACACTTAGTGGCTCTGTGATTGTGTAACAACATCTGTATGTCTCTGGTCCCTGGAGACATGACAATTATTAATAGTTTTCAAGTGGTTGCATGCTCCAGGGCTGAGTCCCTGAAGCAGCAAGCTTCAATTACCATGTTTTTCTTCTCTTTCTTCTTCCATCTTCATTCTCTCCTATCTTCTCTTTTTCTCTTTGTAGTATTTTCTTCTCTGTTACATTTGTTGAATAACCTATTATGTGCCAGGGATTGCGTTAGGTTCTGGGTGATAATTATGACATGGCTTTCATACCCATTAATTTGCTAGCAGGACAGGTTGAAATAGAGGAGGTGGTGAAATGGAAAGAAACATAAAAACAAATGCTGTGAGGAATTTTCTAGCAAAGGTGCATACAATCAAAAGGAAGAAAGCAAGTCGTCCTACTTGGAAAGGCTTCTTGGCAGCTGAAACATCAGAGCTGGGACTGAAAGGATGCATGGAATTTTAAGAGGTCCAGTAAAGAGTAAGGGTGTTCCAGACTGTATTAGCCACACAAAATTGTGGAGGAACCAAAGTATATGGCAAATCCAAAGAAAGGAAAGTGTTTGGAAAATCAGAGGCATAGGCTGTGTAGACTACTATAGTAAAAAATGTTTGGAGACAAGTCATGTAAAGATTTGAATAAGAGAAAAATCACTTTGTTACCTGGAAATCATTGTGGAAGCATTACCTTTTTGAAATTTGTGAGAGATGTTCACATCTTGTAGTAGATTTTCTGAATATAATCTTTCTTTCTAATTTTAAAAATAGCATAAATATTTGCCGATTATCATAACCACTGAATTAATACCTAAATTTCATTTGACATATGTATATATATGTGTGTATACATTTATAAAACCTAAGTAGAAAACATGCATATATTTACACATGTGTGAATCTATATATCCAGATATGAACATATATATTTATAAAAAGAAATACAAAATTTAACTACATTTATATGTACATATTTACAGCTATGAGTGTGCATATATATGTGTATGTTTATAAAATATATATACTGTGTGTATATATAATATTATATATATAATGTAGAAAATAAAACATTTGCCTTTTTACTTATCATGTAATAATACTGAACAATAATACTGAGTCTAAACTCTTGATTGCAATTAATAACATTTTGTATATGAGATCAGTGAGCCTCAGGGAATTTCAGTGACCTGCCCATGATGACATGGCTGGTAATAGTTCTACGAAAATAATTTCTCATCTAGCTAACCCCAGAGCCCATTCTCTAAGCACAGATCTGTGCTTCCTGTTATAGACAGTTGAGAAATATGGGGCGGACACTTCCAGTGCCTGCACTAAAGCATATCAAGCTATCTTTGTGTGTATTTATTTCTAAATTTTTATATGCACAGTATAACACAGGCTAATCATGGCATATGTAACTCAAAATAATTTTAAAGTTATTATAATGTAATCATTTGTAATAGGCTCTTTATAACAGTTTTTAATGTCTGCTTAATATTGTATGCCTTTGATCTCTATAACCTTAACCACTAACTTAATATTTTTCTTGTTATTATTTAAATTGCTTTTCTTTTAAAAAATATTGTACAGAAAAGTGAACATCTGAAACTAAAAATATGAGTTACCAGGAGAAAATAAAATTTATGATTGTCTTAGAATAAGTTCTTAGTTTAAAAAGTACTGGTCAAAATGTATAAACAAGCTTTTGATTGCTGATTCACTTGATCAGTTGTATTTCCAAATGGGTTGTTATATTTTTAAAAGGCACCAGAAATGTATAAGAGGAGATACAGTTTTTCCAAATTCAGGTACATCTATCTATATGTCTATTTATCTGTCTCTCTCTCTATTTCCCTATCTATTTCTCTGTCTATCTGTCTATCTATCTATCTATCCATCTATCTATCTATCTATCATCTATCATCTATCTATCTATCTATCTATCTATCTATCTATCTATCTATCATCTATCTAGCTGTCTTCCTCTATAATCTCTCCCCATCTATCTAAATCATAAATTATTAGTCACAAAGAAAGGGAAATTCTGTTTTCTTTGAGCCTTTTGGAGGCCGAATTATTTTCTAATGTGTTTATCTAAGTGTTTCATTTTTTCCTTTGTGGTATATCTGTGCAAGTTTGATATTGTTGTGATTCTATTATTCAGTGGTAAGGTGGGCGTGTGTGGAAGTATGTCTGGTTATATGTACTTTATTCTTCACAACTGGTAGCATGTAGTATAAATCACATAGCTAGCAGAAAGTATGGGTGCAATACATGACCCCCCCACTTATAAAATAATTGTCTCTTATAGCGTTTTACCACTTAACCTGATAAGTAAAAGACCCCTTTTCACAGATAATAAAATGATAATTGCACATTGAATTGGAAAGGGTTTTTGGGGATAACAAAGCTAGTGGTTTCATAACCAGGATAATGTGTTCAACAAGTCTTACTCAAAAGAGGAGTCTAGCACAGCATTTTATATCAACTGCAATCTTTGAACAGCACAATCTGGGAGACCCGTGAAGAGTGAATTACAGTAATCAGCCTTCAAAATGACAAAAGAGTCAATCAGCATCCCCTTGCCTTTCTTGTGAAGCCTCTCAATCTGGTGATATCACAGAAATTATAAAAAGAAATCTTCGTGACGGATACAAAATGCTTCTCAAATGATAACGCCAAAGACAATGGGAAGAAAAAAGAACACAAACACAAGTTTAATGTTTCTGAGATGACTGAAGCTGGATTCTAATCAGAAGTACTCCCTGGATGATGAGACATAAGAAACAGCTGTTGAGCACTAAGAGGAACTTAGGCCAGTCTAGGATTTAAATTCTTAAACTCCTGAACCAGGAAAATCTCCATTTGATTGAATAACATAAAGATAAAATCATATCTTAAAAACAGGAGAATCAAACACATCAGTCTATTCACAGCTAGGTAATGAATGTTGGTTTCAAACAAGATGATCCTCCTTTTCCTTGTAATTCTTCTACTAGAATTCACCCCTTAATCTTCTTCTACTCCCCAGTGCCAGGTTCAAATTTCCATTGAATTAACTTCATGGAGAATGGAGGGTTCTCATTAATTGAATTCCCTTATTTGCTTGAATTTTCAAAATGAAGTTCCAGGGAAACTTCTAAAATATAATCATTTGTATTCTCTCATCTGGAACTACTATGCAACTTAAGCTACTGAGACTCCGGGAGGCCTAGGTACTCCTGAATACCAAGTGTGATTTTTCCTTCTCAAAATTACAAAATGTTACAGTCCCCCACTTTCAAGGAAAAAAGTTTGTCCCGGGGATGTTCTGTTGTTAGTCCAAGGTGAGCTGATTACGAAAGGGTCTAAATCTAAACCCTAGAAACATTACTGTTGGAAATTTACAAAAGTAAAAAATAAAAGATGTGATCAGATAATTTTATCAACTCAGTACTCTTATCCTGGAATTTCTATGCTGGAAAAAATGATCTAAGCTGTTTTCTTTATTGTGAGGTTATTTATCAAATATCCACATCAAGAATTTTACTAATTGCTTCAGAGGAAAGCATTTTGTCACATGGCTTCTCCTAAACTTGAGACAACTAACTTGTCGCCACACTGGTGTAATGGAAGGTTAAACTTATGTGAGCTTCTGAACATGTTGCTGACTGTTGGGAATGTGTGACTGTAAGCGTGCTAGGGACATGGACACTATTGCTGCTTATGATAAAAGATAGACACAATTTATGTCTTGGGCAACAGGATGTTATTTAAAGTAGCACCATCAAAATTTGCTTTAAATTAAATTAATTTGCCAAAATAAACTATTCTGGCAAATAGTGAGTCAGAATCTTCTCTCTGGCTTTTTAGAATAAAAGTTGAAAATGGATAAGAAATGCCATTTTATTGAAGATTTAAGTCATTTTTTAGCATTCACAGTTCAAAACTTTTGACTTTTGACTTCTTAAATCTGAAAATTTAAATCCTTCTCAAATTTCAAAACAGTCTTCCCTAATTACTATATTTTGTGCTCTGTATTAGGTGGCATTTCATACCAAACAAAGATTTTTAAAATAGGGGAATTATGTCGTCCATAATTTTGTTTATTCATTAATTTGTTTTATTGGATGCAGAGTTTCTCATCAAACACATTTCTTTTCATAAAAGAAACAGCCTGAAGCTACTAGTGCTTGGGAGATATGTTAGCCAAAGCAGGAGAAAAGAAGTAGAAGGGAATAGTAAGGCTATTTTCATCTTCTATTTTCGGAGCTTGTCAATATCTTGAAGTATCTATGGAAGTGAAATACATTGTGAACAGGAATAGTAAAGTTAAGTAATATGTGTAGATAAGCCCAACACAAAAAGAAAAATAAGAGAATCCAGGGCAATTGTGGTTTCCCCTATCCTGCCTTTCCAGCTACAAAATAGCATAAAAAGCGTTCCAAAAATTCTGTCTTGAATGTTTTAATGAGTTTCTACTAGTAGTGGGGTTGAGACTAGAGGCAGTGGACTCAGGAAAGCAAGAGCTGTTCATTATTCAGTTTGAACTGAAGCCAATTAACTGTGCTGCGTGTTCTAAAGAAACCTTGGAGAGACTTCCTACTGTCCTTAGGTATCAGAAAACCTACTCCCAATGTTGTGGAAGAAAAGAGGAGATGCAAAGACTCTCAGAGGTGCAGCTTCCCGGTGGGGTCATCTTGAGCAACCCACTTAAATGAATAGGTATTACTCTCATTTTACAGGTAAGAAAACAGTCTGCCCTGCCTTCTTAAAGAGTGGGCCTGGACCGCAGTACATTATTACATTGAAGTACTTTTGAACTATAGATGTCTGTGTAGGAGTGACATGCGGGCAAAATGTTTGGCACTTGAACAGAGTCCCAGTTTTGTAACCGTATATTTTAGGATCTTGTCAGGAAAGAGGCAATTGAGGAAAATTTAACAAAGGGACAATTGACAAAAGTATGGCCCGGTTAAGAGAGACCTTCATGGAAGAATGCAGCACCATATGCTAGCAGTAGAAGTACCATCAAGACTCTTAGACCTTAAGGAGCAAAGGAAGGTGGCAGTTATTGGACACTAGATAGAATTTTACTTTAATGATATCTTTAGATAATAACCTGAGTGGCCAAATACAGGAATAAAATCTTTGCAGGAGTCTTTGGGGGAGCCATTTTCACAACCTCCTAGGTTAATGTGTATTGGTGGAGCCTAACAAAAAGCCAGAAAGTAAGGGAGTTAATTGAGGCAATCTATCAAGGCCACCCTTACATGCCAACACTGGGTGGATAGGGCTGGGCAGTGGACTTGTAGGAGCAATTGTAGAATATTCTGTACTCTAGCCACCATCCACATAAGCATTAAAAAGTCTGGTTGGGGAAGGGGAACAGTGTGTTTGGGTAAGTACTGTGTACCAAGAACTTTGCCTGAATTATCTTACATCATCTTGGAATGTCCACAATGAGAAGCTGCTTATTATCTCTGCTTGAGAGGATATGGAGTGTAGATGAGTTTAATAATTTATTCATGGTCACAAAGTTGGTAAGCTTAAGACTAAGATAAAAAATACAAACTTGCTTGACTTCAATTATGAGGGCAGCATTGATAAGAGGAATCAAACTTGAAAATATATGGTTGACCCTTGAACAACACAGGTTTAACCTGTGAAGGTCCACTTACAAGTACATTTTTTTCAATAAATATTTTGTAAATTTTTCTGAGATTTTCAACAATTTGGAAAAATTGACAGATGAACCAGGTAGCCTAGAATGTTAAAAAAATTAAGAAAAATGAATGTCATGAATGCATAAAACGTGTGTAGATACTATTGTTACCAGAAAGGGGTCCCAGTCCAGACCTCAAAAGAGGGTTCTTGGATGTTGTGCAAGAAATAAGTCAGGGCAAGTCTGTAGAATAGTGAAAGTGAGTTTATTAAGAAAGTAAAGGAATAAAAGAATGGATATTCCATAGACAGAGCAGCCCTGAGGCTGCTGGTTGCCCATGTTTATGCTTATTTCTTGATGATATGATAAACAGTGAGTGGATTATTCATTCCTCCCCTTTTGTAGACCATATATAGTAACTTCCTGAAGTTGCCGTGGCATTTGCAAACTGTCATGGTGCTGGTGGGAGTGTAGCAGTGAGGACGACCAGAGGTCACTCTTGTCACTATCTTGGTTTTGGTGGGTTTTGGCTAGTTTCTTTACTGCAACCTGTTTTATCAGCAAGGTCTTTGTGATCTGTATCTTGTGCCGGCTTCCTATCTCATCCTGTAAGTTAGAATGCCTTAACTGTCTGGGAATGCATCTCAGAAGGTCTCAGCCTTATTTTACCTAGCCCCTATTCAAGATGGAGTTGTTCCAGTTTCCCAAGCCTCTTACACTGTTCTATTTATATGTTAATCGACTGTTTGTGTTATCGGTAAGGTTTGTGGTCAATAGTAGGTTATTAGCAGTTAAGTTTTGGGGGAGTCAAAAATGACATACGGATTTTCAACCGTACGTGGGGTCAGTGCCCCTAACCTCCCGTGTTCAAGAGTCAACTGTATATGCATCTTAGGTAGTATGAAGCTGCTTACTTCAACGCGGGAGGGTAAAAAGACTTTTGCAATTGATGAAGTCCCATGGAGCATTTCTTGTCCTATTTGATAAACAACATTCTCCACTGTGATGCTTCACTCATATTCTGATATAACTCATAGACACTAACCCAAAGGTGTTATTTCCAAGTGAGTAAAAAAACTATTTTAATTCCAAATGCCTGAGAGACATCACGGTTTTGTTTTGTTTTACATTCTCACTTTCACAACATATAAAAGAAATGATGAGAATAATACATACCAATCTTTTTTGACTCAGAGAAGTTGCAGGAGTTCTTTCACACACGTAACCTGAAAAGTCTCATGCATAGACCTCACCTCATCAACTTTCTTGAAAAAAATTGCTGCCTTCCTTGGAGAATGACATTATTTTGCTCTGATCGTTAGAAGCTCCATGTCAAATTCCAAAGTCCAATGGATGGCATAATTGGTGATGACCTTAGAATGTGGTGGTACAAGCATTCATGTAAATGTCACAGGAGGAAAACAATGTTCTTATCTTTTTTACTGAAAATTTGAGCCATAATGACAACATTCTAGGTCATGAAAATATATATTCATAGGAGAGTAGCTATCTTGGTATCTCAACATGCTAATATAATGAGGTTGTTATCTTTGTTGCTATTTTTTGCTAATCTGTTTGTTTTCTTCTCAAAAATGCCTCAGAGTGATCTAAATCTGAATGGTTGATATATTTCTACTTTTATTTCTGTTTTTATTTTTAACTATATAGGTATGACCTGTGAGCTATATTATGACGTGATCAAATCCTGAAACAAAGCATTGCATTGAAAAATATCATTGTAGTATTACAAATGTTTCCAAATAAGCAAGGTTATCTAATTCAGTGCTCCCTGAATGGGAAGCCATTAAAGTTGTGTCAGAGTCTAATAAAGTGTATAATAACTCGTAGTTCTCCCCAGAGCCTGCTCCCTGAGTAGGTGCATTGTATTTCCCTGGTAACTCTTGGGACTCACCTGCTGCTCAAAAGATTCAGGGACTTGAACTCCTTGAAATGCTTTTACAGACAGATGATTTAAATGAACCATATGAATTAAAAAAAAAAAGAATTACAGCTTCAGAAGTGGCCAAGGCAATGGCTCAGCTTCAATTTGAATTGAACATGTATGGTGCCCCTGGGTTAGAAGTGAAGGGGTTAAATTATCTTTAATCTGGACATTTTCCTTTTAGCTTGACCAGAAATGTAACACACATCAATTCAATAGAAGTATTCTGGACTAGTCAAAATAAGTTTTATTATAGACATTTAGCAATATGGGAAAGGGTCATCTTATGACATAGAGTTAAGTAAAAATGCAGGAAATAAAAAAACACAATATTATCATACTAATATATCTGTTAGTTGTTTGACATGGGAAAATGTGAAATAACTGCAATATTTATCAATATGAGAATGCCTTAGCCACGTATAGTATATTGTACAATGAAAAATTATGCAACTGTAGGAAGTAATGAGGTGAACTTCTATGCAGTGACAAGGAAGTTTTTCAAAAACATCTTCTGTGAGAAAAAGAAAGTCTCAGAATGCTGCCTACATCATGATCATGTCTGTGGTTAAATGTTTATACACACATTTCTGGGTATGTACATATCATGGCCTTGTAATTTTGCACCTCAAAATGTCAGCATTATCTATGAAAAAAATATTTGGAGCTAGAGAGAGAGCTAAATAAGGATTTTTGATTTTCAAAATAAACTTCAGGAGGATCTAAGCAAATTTTAGATCTTTAACAAGAATATTAAATTACCAGTGAAACAAACAGACAAACCCACATGAAACCCTGAATATATATCAGAAGAAAAAACATTAAGATTTGAGCAGTGATAATTTTATCATATTTTATGTAATTTTATATTTTATTCACCTTTTCCTATATGTTCCTATTTTTCTAAACTATTTGCTACTTTTTACAAAGAGAAGATGTATCTAAATTAAAATATAAATATAGCTGAACAGTAGATTAGAACTTAAGACACTTGACTATATTAATTCTGATTGGTATTTTATTCATCTGAGTTGATGCTAATGATGCATTTATTTCATCTCTCCAATGTATTTGTGAACTTCAGAATAATTTATCTTTGACCTCAGAGCCTTCAAGCTATGTGTGTATTTACTCTTCTTGTGGGGGAATTGAGATCTGTGATAAATTGGAGAATTCTTACACTCCCAGGGTTTTCTGGGGTGGACGAGACTGTGTTATGATATACTTTATAATTTGGTAGGCAAGGGATGCCATTCAGTTTACTTTCTAGTATATATTTTTGCAAGTTCTTTTTTATACATTATAAAATATATTTTTGCAAATTATCTGTAAATGTCTATGACCACAGTCTTTCTCATTGATAGAACAGGCACACACCAATCAAATGTCAGAAGAACACAGAAAATTATCTGAGTAGGGACTTGGTGTATGCTTGTGAGTTTATGTGTGTGCATGTGTGAGATTAACACTTTCATTTTTGAATTAGCTCTCTGACTGAAAGTCATTCTTCCATTTTCCCCCTCAGCTATTATAAAAACTGCCCTTCCCAACATGGACAGAGAAGCCAAGGAGGAGTACCTGGTTGTTATCCAAGCCAAAGATATGGGTGGACACTCCGGTGGCCTGTCTGGGACCACGACACTTACAGTGACTCTTACTGATGTTAATGACAATCCTCCAAAATTTGCACAGAGTAAGTTAATTTCCTGCACTGGATGAGAATCTTGGTATGATGTTTCCATTTGAATTTATATTATAATTTTTAGTGATATTTAAAAACCTGACAGCAACTATTGAGTGGCTTATTATGTGCCAGGTATGGCATGATTTTGGTACTAAACTTACTCCCATTTTACAGATTACAAAGCAGTTGATACCATTTCCAAATATCAAGCGTATAGTAAGTAAGAATTAGAACCAGTATGTCTGACTGCAAGCTGTGCACTCCTTTCTCTTTTGCCTGCTATTTCTCTTTATGAAAGCTTGAGAGGGTGATGAAAATGAAGCTCAGATATTGCTCTATTATTAACCCCCTTTGTTTTAGAAAGGAAATCAAATCTCTAGTGCCCAAGGTAGGGAAGACAAATATGCAGTAGGCTTGCTGCAAAACGTACACTCCTTCTTCCTGCAAGTGGGAGGACATCAGTGAGACTCGACTCTTCCCTGCTAAAGCCATACTCTGCCTTGGAAATTTCAACAGCATGCATTCTAGGCAGCCAACATGAAAGAATCAGGGATACAATAATTATTTGGCAACTTTCTTTACTCTCGTCGAACACTTTCTTCTGAGCATTTATTCAAGTAATATGACAGAGACATGATTTGATAAGGCCTTTCTGACATGGTGACTCTTGAATTGAGACATGAAAAGGTGAATACAATTAGTTGGAATAAGGTGAAGCCATGGGAGGGAGGATGAATAGTGCCGCTAAAAAGGATGTTTAAGAGCCCTGTGTCTACATACTTATGATGATGATTATTATTTTTTAAGATGCCACATATAAGTAAGATCAGGCAGGACTTTTTTTCCTTTGATCTGGCTTATTTCACTTAACGTAACATCCTCTAGGTTCATTCATGTCGTTGCAAATGACAGGATCTCCTTTTTAAAGGCTGAATAATATTTCATTGTATAAATATACACCACAACTTCTTTAGCCATTCATCTGTCAGTGGATACTTGGGTAATGTCCATTTCTTTGCTATTCTGAAGAATCCTGGAATGAACATGAAAGTGCAGACATCTTTCCAAGGCAGTGGTTTCTTTTATCAAAACATCATAGTGTACACCTTAAATATAGTCAATAATAAAACAAAAGAAGCTCTGTGGAGGGATGGTGTACAGCCGTGTATGGGAATGGAAATAATTTCACTGCAGCTGGAGCAGAGAGTGCCAGGGGAGAGTGCTGCAGCAAGAGTCTGGAGAGTTAGATTAGACTGAAATTAGCCATACTTGGATTTGAAAGCCATTTTAAGTATGAGGACCTTTATCCTAAGATCATTAGGAGGCCATTTAAAGATTTTAAATTGCAGCTTGAGTGATAGGCTGTGGTTCCAAGGAAATTGGAAAGAAATTAAATCTGGCCTTCCTTCAATGTTTTTTTCGGCTTTGCAGCCAGTTAAAGAGTTATTTGCAATCATTCACATAAAAGGTGATGGTAGCCCTGGCAAGCAAGAGTGGTTGTGTTGGATGCAGAGAAAAGTGTGTGGGTGTGATGCATAGTTGAGTTACAGAGGATAACAGTCTAAGGAAAGATTGCATTTTCAGTTGAGGAAGATAGATGATCATATTTCTAACATGAAAGATTAGATGCATGTTGGTGCTATTTGTTGGTGTAGAAAATACCATAGGAAATCTGTTTTTTAAGGAGTTAAAGGAGGGAAGGTGGGGGTGGGGAGAGACAGGGAGAGAGTGACAAAGAGAGAAATGTGTATGGAGCTTGAAAATGACACATTTGAGGTATCTTTGATAATTTATCTGAAGAAATTCCAAGCTGGAAAGGATAGAGGAGATGCATTTTCATTAAGAATTTTAGAATTTTTACATCTGGCAATTCATAAATCAGACAACAATGCAGCCCTTTTAAACAAAATTATTGAAATGGAGAACACCATTTCTTCTACTCTTTCCCTCACTTTTTTTTGCCTTTGCAGTTGCCATTACAGTGAATACTGCAAGATGCCATATTTCATTATAAGAAAATGATTATTCAATCCAATAGTGGCAGATCAATTTCAAATGTGTGCCTTTTCTTAGAGATAATAACTATTAACTATGATCACACTGATAGAGATGAGGAGCAGGCACAGAATAGGAATGGTTAAAAGAATGTTCCATTTGCTTGGCTTCCCAAGACTCCCCATGTAGGACTAGCAGCACGGCGCAGCCCCTTGCTGTCTATTTATTTAATAAGCATACCGAAAGGGATCATCTCAAACCTTACTTGGAATATACAGTTTGTGGAAAATGGAATCATTACACCAATTATGAGAAAACTGGGAGACTTTGCTTGAAGTGAGGATTTTCAGTGCCTACCTTGTGGCAAAACTATTTGGAAAATGTTTCAATCCCCAGTCCTGTAACTTCTTGATTCTAAGAGAGATGTTTTTATCCCACTGTTAAGTAAAGGGGTGTTAGTGCTAGAAGAAACCTCACTGTTATGTTGAGTATAATGAGCCTTAGTTTATCCAAGGGACTCAGTGGATTTGAGCTTGAACGAGAATTAGGTAATGTTCTCCAGATTTGATTTTTCCTTTTGGGTTTTTAGGTCATTGCATGTTTAATTTTCCCTTGTTGTGGTTGCAAGGGGACTAAAACTTTTTGGTTTTTTGAGTTTGGGTTCCCCAGAAACAGACCCTGAGACAAGAATGTGATTGTAAATTTAACTTGGAGATTGGACCAATAAATGCCAGTGGAGAAAGGAGAGAGAGAGAGAGAGCCAAAAAAAAAAAGAGGTGCATTTCTGAGCCAGCTACTATAGTGGGTTACTGGAACTTTACCTTATTGGAGAAACTCTGGACCATTGTAAAGAAGGAAAAGAAAAGAAAAAACTCAAAGTTATCCTACCACAGAATGGAGAGACCTAGAATTTTATATACTAACTCTTGTGAGTCTTTGAGGGCTGCTTCTGCAGGAAGCATTAATTTCCTGGCGTTTCTGGCCTGACATTCACTGGGCAAAATAGGTTCTAAAGGCCAGAAATAACCCTCAGGCAAAGAAATGCTGGAGAGGCAGTTAGATGTAAGACAGGTATACACTACAGTAGCAATGGCCGGGCGTTATGATTGGGACACCAACAGCTTCCTCTACACCAATGAAAGTGAGTGACAGCAGTATAACAACTAAAGTGACTTGAGTTAAAATGGACTAATGCCACCAATTAGACACACTTTATTGCCCCCATAGGAGAGTGAAGATACACTTGATTGTATTTTGCCTAGGAAGTGTTGAAGGCAGGATTTCTGTCTTTAGAACAATGAGGACTTTAGCAACAAGAGGAGTGTTTCATGTGTCTGAACAGCTTGCTGCAGGGCACAGCAGAAGTTCAGTAATTGAATTTTATCAAAAATGGTCTAAAAGTCTGTAAATATAAAGGTAAGTTCCAAAGTGACTTCCAGTGTGTTACACATTGCATCTTTCTGTGCTGAAATTAGCTTAATATTTTATGTTGGCAACAACGAGTATCCCCATAGGCAGTAAATGTGATTATACAGCAAAAAGGAAAAAATATACACATAGATTCGCTAATAGTCTTGATATAACTGCTCCAAATATACACTTGGTAAATATATGGTTGAGTAAGTTTCATATCTCAGAAGAGCCTTGAAAAGGGATCATGCCTTCTTCTGGGAACTGTTTTTCTCTGATTCAGTTAAAAGACTGAACATTCCACAAGGGAAAGGGATATTTCTGTCTCTTCTATCACTTTATTGGTAGCATCTATAGGAATGCCCAGAACAAAGGAGGTGCCCAAAAGATATTTGCCATATGAATGAATGAATGGTTGGAATTTGTGTGAGTCTCATTGTTTCTCCACTTTTTAAAGGCCTGTATCACTTCTCAGTACCGGAAGACGTGGTTCTTGGCACTGCAATAGGAAGGGTGAAGGCCAATGATCAGGATATTGGTGAAAATGCACAGTCATCATATGACATCATCGATGGAGATGGAACAGCACTTTTTGAAATCACTTCTGATGCCCAGGCCCAGGATGGCATTATAAGGCTAAGAAAAGTAAGCTAAGGAAGCTTTTTTTCATCTTCAAAATAACTTGTTGAAACTTGAGTTTTAAAGTTGAGGGACTTGTGTGGACTTCCTGACAGAATTGTAGAGCTGGTAGATGTTTAGCTTTGAGCAGTAAGACAAGATAACTAGTACAGTCCTTTTGGCAACTCTTATCTCTTGGGCCCCCTTCACATTTCTGCTAAAGGTCTGGTAAACAGCTACCATAATAGTGCTGGTCCTCCAACTTACCTATTACCCATAACCACGGAATTTACTGACTTCTTGTACAGGGCACTTCAACTATGTGGGGAAGTCAATAAATACCCTGTGAAGGCAGCCCTCAACCAAAGGGGGAGAAAAATTGGTGGACAGTTACTATTGTTTGAAGAAACTATTCTGAATCATATTGTTTAAGGTTGTAAAAGGATTCTCAGTAAGAACAGGCCTCAGTTGCCCACAGAGGTGACAAGTTCAGTGGCTTTTAGTCTTTCTGTATATAACTCTCCACATGTTTGAACTCTTGCTTCCTGAAATATCTTCCCCAAATACACTGAAGCTTCCCAAGTCCTTATTGAAGGTTTACTTTCATGGAAACTAAAAAAAAAAAAAAAACCAACCAAACAGGCAGAACATTCAGGTTCAGTTATCCTGGCTTTCTCTAGTGCCTGAAGGACAGGGCCAACCCTGCTACCATTGTATACTCCAAACTATGGCTCAGAGGTTTGAGCATTATGGGAAATGAATCTCATCGTTCCCTTGCTTCCAGATAGGGAGCTACCATTGAAAAAAGAAACATCTCCATAACAAGTACAAACAATGTAGGAAAATTTGAGGCTGCTTTTGTTAGCAATCTCTTGTTTTTATGGTAGATGTAAAAAATTCTGTACAACATTTTCCATTTATAGTTCTCATCATAAAATCTACACTCATAAGAAATGTGTAGAACATAGTTCATTCTTTATAGTCACAAAACACTTGCAAGGAAAATACTCTTTGATCCTCATCCTGATTATTTTCTTCAATATTGTTCTTCAAACCTTTGTCATCAAGTAGATCAAACTAGTTTTTAAATGGATTAGCTTGTTCTCAAATAAGGTAGTTGGTGGACCACACTATTGGGAGTCAATAATTTTTTTCACTTTCTTTATCACAATTATGTAGATATGACTGTAAGATTACTATCTGAATCTCCATCATGTTACACAGAGACCTATTTCCAATGGTCTTGCTCTAAAAATCGCCCCCACTGAAGAGATCTTAGCAATGGAGACCTGAAGTTTTCTGGATATTCTTTTTTATAAAAAATATTTTTAAAAATCAATTTTGAAAAAGATGTCTACATTTATTTTAAGTCTCTGTTGAGCAGCGCTATCTTTCTACCAAAATCCTGGTTTGAGTTTAGCATTAAGAACTACAAACATTTAAAAAGCCATGTTTGAAATAAAGTAGAGTATAATATTTGAGTCAATTATTGAATAACCCAGAGCCACATTTTCCTTGACTAATGATTCCTAATGTCATTTTTATTGTTATTATTCCCATTTTTTTTTGCCATAAAGTGCTGTTATAAACTGAAACAATTAGCCATTTGCTTTATTTTTATTTGCTGTTATTCATAAACTTGGAAGCATATACTATACACCTTGACACCAAGTAAAACGTGTATTTTACCCTAGAGAACAGTGCAAAGGAGTTGTATTTCTACAATTTATAGGCCCTCTTTTTTGTCCAATAAAATTCTTGGGACACCAGAATGTCTCTGGGTTCATTGTCGATATCTTGAGCTGGAATTAAGCAGAACATAATCTGTTACACTTAACAATGTTTGTGAAGAATTTGAAATTGCAAAATTGTTACAGTAAAGGTGATTGGCAAATTGTGAATATGCTGATGTTGCATGATCTATTCATGGATGCGTGTGCCTAGTAATTTTAGAATAGATAATAAAGTGAGTGCCTGCCTGGTTTACTAGAAAATATTGAAAAAAAAAAAAAAAAAAAAAAAAGGAGCCAAGTCCCATTAGTCCCATTAGATCAGAATTCAAATGTAAAAACCAACACATTAGTTTGAAATAAGAATATATAATTAAGCTTGTACTGGAATTCTGAAAGAGTTCACTGGTGCCAGTTTGTCTTCTAGTTTATTTTTAAAAATCTTCATTGTCTATTTAAAGTTCCATTTCTTATGAGAAATTTGTAATGCAGATTTATACCGTCTCTTTGAACCTCGACAGACTTGCGTTCTTGAAATCTGAAGTATTATGAGTTGCCACAAATTGGAATATAAAGGTGCTAATGCACGTGTGCTTCTGGCTTATTGAAGGCGACTTCTTTTTACCTAGCTTTACTACCTAGGTCATTGACCAAAGTCTCTCAGAGTTTTAGGGAATCAAGTATTAATATGTCAGAAATATTGTCAGTAATGGTGCAATGAGGTAATTTCAAATTGCTTTTAAGTGGTTGGTGGGTGCACAGTTAGATTCAGTTATCTATTTATACTGCTCACATAATTTCTTCTTCTAAATATAAACACAAGTACATACATATGTATCGGTGCACATATTTCTTTATATGCCCACCTACCTCATAGCATAAATTCATAATAGAGAGCCTCTAAGAATGTCCTAAAAAATAATAAACCTCATTTTAGCCACATGGTCAGTAGAGTAGCAATGCTTTAAAGTGAAATCAGAAAATACTCTTTGTGGGGATTAGTGCTAAATTATGCTTTATAATGTCTCCTTGGACTAAACAATGATTATTTCCAGTTCTTTACATTTCACACTCTGTTGCAGAAATGATAAAATATTCTTCCCAGATAGAGATTGTGTTCGATGTCGCCTTATCTCCCACCAGCAGAGGCCCGATTAAGTGGCTGATTAGTATGCAGGTGATGCTGTCACTAGTAAAATTTTATTATGACTCTGAAGTGAAATTTTGATGGCACAATTCATGACTGTGAAGGTTTTGTGAATTCCAAGTGAAATGACAAAACAAAACAAAACAATAGGAGATTAGGTTCACTGAGCTTATATAATAAACAGATATCAGTAAATGCCCATAAAATTTACAGGTTGAATCTGGGGGACTGGAGAGTGATCCCATTAAGGCTCACAAATGGGTTTAAATGCACATAACTTTCATCCATCAGCATTATACTCATTTGTTCTTGCTGCTGCGGTCATTAGTGAGAAGCATTTATCTTTGTCATTTCTTAACAGCCTCTGGACTTTGAGACCAAAAAATCCTATACGCTAAAGGTTGAGGCAGCCAATGTCCATATTGACCCACGTTTCAGTGGCAGGGGGCCCTTTAAAGACACGGCGACAGTCAAAATCGTGGTTGAAGATGCTGATGAGCCTCCAGTCTTCTCTTCACCGACTTACCTCCTTGAAGTTCATGAAAATGCTGCTCTAAACTCCGTGATTGGGCAAGTGACTGCTCGTGACCCTGATATCACTTCCAGTCCTATAAGGTATTTTTCTTTTAAAAGGAATACTGGCTACTGCAAATGACAAGCAGATCAGTGAAAAATGCCTTTGCATGTACCTTTTGTGGGGCTGCCCTTGGGACTATGCTCACATGACCAAATAATGTTGGTTGGCACATACTGTGTGTGTGTTCGTGTGTGTGTGTGTGTGTGTATGGTGTGTGTGTACATGCACATGTGTGCCTACTAAGTGCTACATAGAGCCCAGAGCCAGGAACATCAAGATGAATACAGCTATTCCAGCTCTCAGAAAGCTCTATGAAAATGCAAGTTGCAAATGTTTGCAATACATTTGGGTGGATCTTGTTATTTTTATGTTTTTGTTTGTTAGTGCTTCTTTGGTTTGTTTGTTTGTTTAGCTTTGGGGAAGCATTGCTAGTTTGTCCTCTGTCTCTTTTGACACTTATGGTGAATTATATATTAGAATTTAGTCATGAGACCACTGTGTCAATGCATTAAGAGGCTCCTATCTTATTTCTGCATTTGGTGTTTGGATTTGAAATTATCTTTTTATCACTTCTTGGACATTTCTGATAGGTCAGCCTATCTGGTTTGGTGTCTCCTAGATAAAAATCTTTCTCTGCCATTTCAAAAATACCCTCTTTTTATAGTTTTTCTGCTCAAAATTTTTCCCCAGGATGTGAAATAATTCTCTATTAAAGCTTTTCTGCCTTTCTTAGAAATGAAGCTCTGTTCAATTTTTTTTTCTGTTGTACTGTACACATCTTTTTTCTTTTTCCAGTCACCCAAATGACAGTACAGGTTCTCCAGCTAAATAGCTTTCTCCCGAAAGCACACTGAAAATCTATAACTTCTATGCTGGTCTCCAAGGGTGAAGTGTTGGCTAATGATGTGTTTGAGTGTGGATTTCAAATATTGTCTTACAAATATTTGTTGCAAAATCAAGGAGCTAGAGAGTGAGAAGTAGATGGAGGAATACAATTTTAAAGAATTGTCCAGCTAATTTCTGAGTTTGATGTCAGCTCATACCAAACCCTTTCAATTTACAAGTCACAAATAACTAGGGCAGACACGCTTCCAATTAGTTCATTTGGGGAAACCCTGGTAAAGTGAGTTATCTGTAGGTTTATTTATTCGATTTTTAAAAAATGTATTAAATTCCTGTTACTCATAAGGATGCTGAGACTATGAGGCTGAGATTAAAACCTTGCAGGACAGTCAGCACCCCAATAAGTTGAGTTTGTACAAAAATTATTTACAGACCCAGAACAGCACCTTTTGTTTTTAAGTACAAATCATTTCTAAATTCAGAATAACAAATAAGACTGCAGCCAATAAGGATGCAAAGAAGGCTTCCTGCAGGAGAGTCTAACCGCTAAGAAGATGAAACTTTACCTGGGGATTTGAGGAATGGTCCACTGGCCATTCTCAGTTCTAAAGAAATTTCACAAACTGTAGACATATGTAAAGCCCCTTATTTGGCTAAGAAAATTATACCTATTAATGGGCCAATGTTGAATGCAGTGGGAGGAATATCCAAAAAAAAATAAATTTACATTGGCATTAATTTCCTGAAAATATAGTGAAATTATGCAATGGCTTTATGCTGGAATGCTGACATTAATGGGGACAATGATATTTGTTGAGTGGATGAATCTGCCCTGTTCCTATGTTTCTCAATTTCCTCTGAAAGGAACTCAAAAAGGAGTAGTTGCCACATCCTTTACATCTCCAAGCAGGAGACAGAATGTGAAGGGAGTAAATAAGATTGGTTCAACTGAGAGACCAATCACAGGACCGGTTTTAGTGCTTGATTTTACAAGGTTTCTACTCTTGTCAGCCAGGAGCATGTAAGGGCTCCGGAGTTTGCCAAGCCAAGGGTCCTTAGGGAAAATAAGGGTTCAGATATCAGCACAATAATATAAGTTCCCAACATGGACTACATGGTACCAGTGGGAATGGACTGGCTGTGCAGAGACACGATCTTAATCATCTAAAGATGAGGCTTGAGGAACTTTCATGCCATAATAAAAGTAGCATCTTATTGGCAGAGCTAGCTATAAATTCAGGTTCATAGTTGGATTTACATATGGTTGCACATTTTATAATCTATTCATTTTACTGATGTAAAAATGGAGATTTACTGATACTAATTCCAGTTCACAGGGAATCAAGCGAAGATTCTTATTGTAGTTGCTAGTTATTATTATTGCTATTGCTACTTTTATTACTGTTACTGGCAGGAAAGTTTGTGTAGAGGAAGCTTGAGGCTGTTTAGAAATAACTGTCCAGCTTAGAAATATTTCATTTTCAGGAAAGCTAAAGGGGATTTGAGACTGTTTTTACCAGGAAGAGATGGACAGATAAAGCACTATTTGATGACACAGGCATATCTGTGCTTCTGATAGATGTCAGGCAAGTGCTAGTTCCTCAGCATCTATGGTTCTACCCAAAGAAGGGACGAATGCTGTTTCAAAGCATTTACAGCAGGCTTTGATGTGTCATTCAGAAGGGGGAGCCCACACATTTTTGATTAAACCTGGCTTGGCTCCATGGGATGAGAACTTAAGAATCACAAACCATATTTTTCAACATCTGTTCTGCATTTCTACAGTCCTCTGCCCCCACCTCCACCCCAGTTGGATCATGGAGAGCAGCTTCCCTCTCTCTATGCACAATTGGTTAATTTCAGAAGAAAATTAAATTTCCTGACTAGCCAGAGCAATGCATAGTTCCTTATGAGTCTAGCAGACAGATTTAGAGCCATTTAACCTTTTTAGACAGAACCAGAGGATATGGATATTCAGGGAATTACTGGGTAATGCATAGCTATGCATTATTTTCTCTTTAGGACTGTTGTATTTTATACACTGACAAGAATGTATCCATCTTTTAGGATAATGTTTAATTTGCTATCCAGCAAGAAATAGGCATTTATCCCAGCATCTGCCATGCTAAAACATACAGTTATTTGTTGGTTGGTCGGCTTCTCATGTGGTTCAATTTCTTTTTAGAGCACATTGTCAAGCTAGAAATATCATGTATTTTTTAATTCTTATACTTACTACTATATCTCTATCTGTATGTATATGTCTGTATATTCCTTTCCGGGGGAAAATGAAAAGTGACACAGAGAAAAATCCGTCATCTTACCCTCTCACTTGCAGGAACATTAATTATTTTCTTGCTACTTTCTGCAATATTATGTCTTTCAGTAATGTAAAATAAAGTTGTAAAGCCCCTTATTTGGCTAAGAAAATTATACCTATTAATGGGCCAATGTTGAATGCAGTGGGAGGAATATCCAAAAAAAAAAATAAATTTACATTGGCATTAATTTCCTGTAAATTATTTAAAATATGACATATTTTGAATTTAAGGAGACTAAGGTTGAAATCATATCACTACTACTTCCCAGTCAGAGAACTAGTCTCTGGAATTCTCTGAGATTCAGTTTTCTCCTCCATATGGGATAATATCATCTTTCTCGTAGTGTTAATGAGATGATTAAGTGACAATATTAAATAAAATATGTGGTAGCTAGTAGTGTTACCAGTTAATAAAAGGGAAGCCACCATCAATTTCACATCTTAAATGCAAATTAAAAACCGAAAACTTATTTTAGTAGAGATTTAGTAGAGATTCATCTAGGTGGCTGTGTGCAGAATTGTGTGTTTTTTCTTTGACAGCTATATGCTAAATAGTCTAATTGATTTCATTTAGTCTAATTTTCTCCTGCTACTGCTATGGATGTTGTAACTAGTGAGTGCTTTGTATATATCAGCACCTCTGCAACATATACTTGTTTCATTCTCTAACACCTCTAGTATATATATGTGGAGTCATTATGTTGCTAATGACTGGTTAGCTGAAGCTGGGTTCTTGTCACACAACAAGGAAAATTTAGGCACGCAGACACATTAAAGGGTGAGTAGGGCAGGATTTTATTGGGCAAAAAGGGGGAAAAAAAACAGCAAAGCAAGATAAGGGTCATGCTAACAGGCTCCCCACCTCACAGATTGAATCCTCCCGGCCAGGACACGGAACTGGAGACCAGGCTTCTCCGCCTGCCCGTGGCTCCACCCTGTTCCCCCAGTGCGCGTGTAGACATGCTCAGACACAGCCCTGGGCCAGCTCCCTCATCTGCACAAAAGCATCTGATGTAAACACTTGTGGCGCAGGCCGGAGATTCTCCAAGGGCCTTTTATCAGCTTAGGCATTTGGCTGTCTCAGTTATACCCATTTAAGAGATGTGAAACCTGAGGATTAAAGAACTAACTTGCCCAGTATCACACAAATAGTTAGAAGTGGAACTGGGGTGTGCTCTTGGGTCGTATGACGGTGCCATGCTTATCCCCAGTCCTTTCTTTTCCTTGTGATCTCTGTAACTCGTCAACTGGGCCTATAAGCTTTAGGATGACTGAGTAGGACCAATTATAATGGAAATAATTGACTATTCATCCTCTAAATGACCTCACTGAATATCAGGAAAGAAGGAAAATAAACCAAATCTGTGGAATTAACCAGAGTATAAATGCTGTGATCTTTGCTCATCTGCCTAGCCACCTGATATGGGTTTGTTATTATTGGCTGTGAACCAGATTGTGATGGGCAAGGTAAAGGAGAAAACAATGTTATTTTTATTTGATGAATCCGACACCATACTAAACTCCTATTACGTATTATCTCACGTAATTCTTACAAATAACACCAAGAAATAGTCAGTATGATTTCAGTTTTATAAAGAAGGAAACTTAAAAAGGATAAGCTTCCTGTACTTAGTGATATAGCACGTAAACGCAGGACGAGAGGTTAAATCCAAGTTTCTGCTTATCATTGGCCACTATACCTATGCATGCTCTTCTAGATTATGGATTCTTGAAAGTGGAATTCGATGATGACAGTGGTTTTTATTGAGCCCATACTTCGTGACAGACACTCTGAAAAGTTGTTATATGCAGCAAGTTATTTATATTTAAGGTAAGCATTCCTAGCCCAGAACAGATATTAGAAATAAGTCAGTCCTTTCGTGTAAATCTGCTATGGCCCATTTTTTTTTTCCTTTCATAAACTTATTTCGAGTGTGTATTGGGTGTCACCATGGCTTTGAGATGGTTTGTGATTGTTTCTAAGGAAATCACTTTCTATTGTTTCCCAAGCATTCACCTTGAATAAGGCTGCATGAGCTGCTTAAGTTAAAAGTGGAAATGATGGCCATTCAGCAGGCAGAGTAGGAGGTCAATATAAGATCATTGTGGCCACAGTGCTGTGTTGTCCTAATTCCTCTCTTGAATATAAATACCCACTCAACACAGAAGCATTGCATTTTTTTTTCCTACTGGTATTCTGGCATTTTTATAATTCACCCGAGTTACCAGGGTGGCTGTTCATCAGCAATTCTCCTGAAAGCAGTCTTTATATTCATGATATCTAAGGATGCTAAAGTGAAAATATTTCATACTGTAGAAAACTTGGAATTAATTTAGATAGTAGATGGTGTATTGATTGATTCCCTCAGTCTTGCAATAACTCTCAATTTCGGTAAGGAGCATGTGTGTGTGTGTGTGTGTGGTGTGTCTGTGTGTGTAAAGAGCACTTAAGAGATCCACTATCTTATAAGATGAATAAGTGCACAATATAGTATTATTAACAACAGGTGCAACATTGTACAGCACATCTTTAGAACTTATTTATTTTGCATAACTAAAACTTTATGCCTGTTGATTAGCAATGCCCCATTTTCTTTTTCCCCAGTCCCTGGCAACCGCAATCCTTCTCTCTGATTCTTTGGATTTGACTATTTTAGATACCTCATAAAAGCGGAATCGTAGTATTTGTCCTTTCGTGACTGGATTATTTCTCTTAGTAGAATGTCCTTAACATTCATTCATGTTGTTGCATATTGCAGGATCTCCTTGTTTTTAAAGGCTGAATAGTGTTTCAGTGTCTCTCTATACCACATTTTCTTTATCCATTCATCAGTGAACGTTTAGGTTGTTTTCCCATTTTGTCTGTTGTAAATGCAATGAACATAGGAGTGCTAATATCTTTTTAATATCTTGATTTCAATTCTTTGGGATAAATATCAGAAGTGAGATTTCTGAATCATATAGTGATTCTGTTTTTAAGTTTTTGAGGAACCTCCATACTGTTTTCCATAACAGCTCCACCATTTTGCATTCCCACCAACAGCATATAAGAACCTAGTATTTTTAAATAATTAAAACTTGTTTCATTTAATTCTTGCACTCTCATGGCCAAATAAAAATTTGGTTGTCCCCATTTTGAAAACAGCACATTGTCCAACACTGTTTCATAAAACTCAACTATACCTATGAATTCAACTAATGGTAATTAATTCATTAAGTCACATATTCAGAAACTCATTCATTCATTCACATTAATTCATGTATTCATTCATATATATTTTGACAGACATTTTGTCCAATTATTGTCAGCTGAACCTACATTTTGTCAAGAAATTTCTAGAAAGGCACAATATCTGTCTTTGTGAGCCTATAATACAGAGGTTGGCTGAATATCCCCAGAAAAACCGAAGCCCTTCACGGTTATCTAACTAGTCTTTTTTTTTTTTTTTTTTTTTTTTTGAGATAGAGTCTCACTCTGTCACCCAGGCTTGAGTACAGTGGCACAATCTTGTCTCACTGCAACCTCAGCCTCTTGGGTTCAAGCAATTCTTCTGCCTCAGCCTCCTGAGTAGCTGGGAACACAGGCATGCACCACTGTATCTGGCTAATTTTTTATATTTTTAATAGAGACGGGGTTTCACCATGCTGGCCAGGTTGGTCTCAAACTCCTAACCTTCTGATCTACCCGCCTCGGCCTCCCAAAGTTCTTGGATTACAGGCATGAGCTACTGCGCCTAGCCTTATCTAACTAGCCTTTTATACATGCTATCTGAAAATGGTAAACAAAATCAAATTGTAGAGCTTTAAGGTCACATGGAGGAAAACCTTTCCTAATGAATTTTGAATAGAAGTTCATAGATATCCAAGGATGCCAATAATGTTAAAGTGAAAATATCTCACCCTGTAGGGAACCTTGTAGTAATTTGAAGGGTAGATTTTATTTATTTTTTGCTCACATTTTTATTCTCCCTCCATTTTCTGTCTTTCTCTCTCTCTCTCTCCCCTCTCTGACTATAAAGAAATTATTTGGGTAGAAAAAGGCTCCTTCTTTTCCTTAGAGAAATAATAAATAATATGTAATGCAGGGACCTTAGAATTCTGGAACTAGCAGAACTCAGATAATATTATTTATTAAAGCAGTTAGAGCAACCAGCGGAGCAATTAGAGGCAAAAAGCTGAAAACTTGTAGACGGAATTTTTGATAATCAAAGTGCATGCGAGAAAATGTTAAAATGGTTTCTTTAGGCATAATAACAAAAGCTAGAATGAAATTAACCAGTGAGAAAGAAACAGTTGGAGTTCAGTGAAATATAATAACTGATTCATAACTAAGGGGTTTATTTCATTATGTGTGGCTCTAAATAGCATCTTCACTTGCAGTTGGCTCACAATTGTATCTTCCTATAAATTTTCCATACAGAGGCCTCAAACCAATGTTTACCAAAACATTTTTTATGATATAAATGTGCATTTATGCTGTTTAAATTTGAAAAATAGATACACAGTCTTTCTCCAAGGGCAGCGAATCCCTAATGGAGCTCTAATAATCACTACTGGGACTAAAGGTAGGGTGATCGGGTCACTTTTAATTCCACGGTCTTTGCTATAGGACTTCACAGGTGAGTTGCTAAGGTGCATTGCACCCTCTAAGGGGAGAATGTAAGTAGTATCTTCAATTTTGGAACCTTGTGTTTTGCTCTGCATAGCATCTAAAGTATGCTGAGAACCATGCTGATGTAAAAGAGGGCAGTCAGGCTCCTGTCCTGATCTGTCCTCTAAATTCCGGTGCACTGAGCAATGAAAATATCATGATGCTTTCTGCCAATAGACTGTGTTGTCTATGACTATATATATTTCACCTTTTTTCTTTTCTTTTTAAATTTTGCTTTAAGTTCTGGGATACATGTGCAGAACATGCAGGTTTGTTACATAGGTATACTTGTGCCATGGTGGTTTGCTGCACCTATCAACCTGTCATCTAGGTTTTAAGCCCTGCATGCATTAGGTATTTGTCCTAATGCTCTCCCTCCCCTTGCCCGTGACCCTTTCACAGGCACAGGTATGCCATGTCCTCCCTGTGTCCATGTGTTCTCATTGTTCGACTCCCACTTATGAGTGAGAACATGCGGGAAAGTCACCTTTTTTTTCTTTCCAAAGAGCTTACTAGAGGGACAAAAACCCATGACGTTAGTAAATACTTTGACTCCATTACACTAGGCCAGGGGTCAGCCTGTGGGCCAAATACGGCCTGTTACTTTTTTTTGTTTTTTTTAGTAAAGTCTTTTTTTTTTTTTTTTTTTGAGATGGAGTTTTGCTCTTGTTGCCCAGGCTCTGGAGTGCAATGGCGCGATCTCAGCTCACCACAACCTCCACCTTCCGGGTTCAAGCGATTCTTCTGCCTCAGCTCCCGAGTACCTGGTATTAAAGGCATGGGCCACCATGCCAGGCTAATTTTGTATTTTTAGTAGAGACGGGGTTTCTCCATGTTGGTCAAGCTGGTCTTGAACTCCCGACCTCAGGTGATCTGCCCGCCTTGGCCTCCCAAAGTGTTAGGATTACAGGCGTTAGCCACTGCGCCCGGTCTAGTAAAGTCTTATTGGAACACAGCCACCGTCATCCTTTCATGCCTACAAGTGCAGAGTTGAATTGTTGTGCTGGAAACACTATGGACTGCAAAACCTAAAATACGTTCTTTACAAAAAACTTTGTCACCCCCTACACAAGACTGTTGGAAGTTTGAATTTCCATCAGTAATTTGAACAGTCAGCTCCCATATCATTCCAAGATTCTACTCTGTCTCAAAGCTCCCTAAAATAAACTTCTCAAAATAATTTAAAGAATGTTAGTAGTCAAATAACTTTTTTTGTATTAGGATCCAGCTACCTGCAATGGGAATTGTCATTGTCATCATTGCCTTAGAGCCCTTGGAATCTTAGTACTTATGGGGCCCATGACAGCATGCACCCATGTTGAATCTGCCAGAAAAAGCTGGCTTCCTCAGCGTAGCTTTTGAGGAAATTTTCATAACCAATAATGCAGGATGCAGTGGGTACCCTGACAAATACTGTGATGTTTCCCTGCTTAGAGTGAGAAATTTGTTTCCTTCATGGTTTTATTATAAATCTCTGTTTTTTTACCTGTTCCTTTTCTTCTTCTGATCTCAGTAATGGCTATAATGCAGGAATTGAGGCTGTTGACTGCCTTAGCCAAACTCTAGTCTCTTCACTTTAATCTCTTCACACATTCTTTGATTACAGTAGCATTTCTCTACCAAAATGAATGAAGAAGCAAGAATAAAAAACTGACTTAGAATAGATTTGTAGTTTGTACATCAAACTCGAAATGCATTCTTCTGTATGACACTAGGTTTTCAGCAAAGGATATGAAAAATATTTTATGTATTTTTATTCATTCATATTTACCATTTTAGTACAGTGCTTTTTGCATATATTTCACTTACATCTACACTTTGTAGCATTAACTCCCTGAATTACACATATTCTTATTCCCATTAAACAAATGTGTTACAGGTTTGAAAGTAGATGGAGTCCGAAATGAAAGCCGTTTGTTAGGGATTGCCACCTATGAAAGGAAAGGAGCAAGAGCATGATGGACAGACAGTGAAATCAAACTGCAACTCAATCCAAGCCAAACCTTGGCCCAAACTAGTAGTTTCCTTTGGAATCAGTGTTGCCCATCAGAGGAGTACTACATCATGCCAAAATGGTAGGGCCTTTATATCTCTGTTTGCTTAGTCTTCGGAAAACCTCTGGAGTGGGGATTTTCTGAAACTGAGATGGACCCTAGGTAGTGGGTAGCTGGAGCCTGTCTCCTTACCACACCCCTCACATCTCTGGCACCCTCCTTTGAAGGGCAATCTGCACAGCAGTTCTTCATGTCCATAATGGATACGCACACTGAAACTCTGTAGTAATGAAGTAATTTTACTGAATTCACACCGCTAGCTGTCCAGCTCCCAAATCCACAGTGGTTACCATATTGGATAGCACAGGGCACACTTCTCAACCTACAGTGTCCTCCCTTAGATAAATATATATTTGTTACACATTTTGAGATGCAAACCTCATAGTGGCAAGTTAAGTTGCCTGAAATATTATCAGTGTGGTATACTAGACCTGGCTATTAATTGTAAATAATAATCAAATTACATGTATTCATAAAATATTTTAAAACTAGTGATCTAAGGTGGTAGAGACTGCACAAGAATCTTGAGAGAGAAACAATAAAAGAAAGTGCTGATCTAGAGTTTAAAATTAGCTTTTTTTTTCTGATTGGTGAAGCCTCTGTATTCTCTAGGGAACAAAACTTAATAATAATGCTTATATTCTGAGAGAAACAAAGATGCTTGTGTAGGCTGAGCCATGATATCTACCATTATTATACTCATAAGGCAAAATAAATCCTCTATTTTGCATCATGACAAAGGGAGATTGACATCCTTATCTGATGTTCAAATATTTATGGGAGTCATTTTAACTAAACCTTTATTTTTCCTTATATTTCTACATTCTGGTTTGACATGATGTATTATACAACTTTGCTTTTGATAAAGGACAATCAGATTTGACTTAATGTTGCAGAGGAAAACGTAATATTGCATATTTTAAGAAGAGAGCATGGTGGAAATGGAGAGCTTCTATTTTCATTCATTTATCAAATGTTTATTAGCTCTGCCCCTTGAGTATGAAGTCTGCTTGCTGGAGAATGGGACGGGTCTAGCTGAAGTGCCTTTGAAACAGGCAATAGGGGACAAATCAAGTTTGGGATGATCTACTGAGGTTCACACCTTCATAGTAAATGAGAATACAATTTATGAAAGTCCTTAAAAAGGGTCAAAGTCATGGAAAATATATTTAGTGGTACAAAGCACAGGAAAAGAACTAAATGCCCTTCCAAAGCCAAGGGTCTCAAATTGGACAGAACAAGTGTGGAAGAGGAGCAGGGTGTAGACTGTAGTGAAGAGAATTGTCTGTTTAATGGCAAAAGAGGACACATTTCTGGCTAACATTTATTGGACATAAAATACATGATCTTGCGTTTTGCATTTGTTTAATTGTACAAGACCAGGTGAGACTGTGTGGGTAGACACTGTGTTTAGGAATGAGCATTTTTGGTAAAAAATATTTTTGTTCCCAGAATGAATTACATCTGGCAGAACACTGGAAAGGTGTGTTTATCTTATTATTATAGTGTATAAATAAGCAAGCACATCATTTGAACATAAATGCATCTCTAGTTTTAAGGTTGAGAGACCACCAGCCTGGGCAACATGGTGAAACCCCCTATCTATGAAACATACAAAGAAATATCCAGGCATGCTGATGCATACCTGTAATCTCAGCTACCCAGGAGGCTGAGGCAAGAGGATCACTTGATCCTGGGAAGTGAAGGTGGCAGTGAGCTGGGATCGTGCCACTGAACTCCAGCCTAGGTGACAGAGGGAGACCTTGTCTTTGGGGGGGAAAAAAAAGAGTTAATAGACCATGTCTTGCTTAACAGTTCATTCCCAGTATTTACCAAAACTTCTTATTATTTGGTAAATGAACCTTAATATCCAATTAAAATTTCAAATTATATACACATTTATGACATTTTACAAACCTATTTTGACATAGTTATACACTACTTTTAAAATTAATTTTGATGTGCATGCTTTCCTCAAATTTGTTTTTTTCTATATTGCAAACAATTTTTACCAAAATGGAAACCACTTACATAATCAAGTATCACCATCCTCGTAACTTTCCAACATTTAATAAGAGTTTATTATGTGACAGATACTATGGTCAAGATACTATACATGTTTCTCTTACTAACTTTATGACAGGAGAAATGCATGTTATCCCCATTTTACAACTGTAAACATTGAGAGACAAGAAAGTCTATAATGGGCTACTCCACTAGATTATAGGAAAGATTAAATGAAAAGTTAATATACAGGGCTTAGCAGAAAGGCCAAAAATTAGGAAAGATTCAATAAATGCATTAAATATATTATTAAATATGAGAACTGGATCTGGTCCTATGGTCTGGACTGTTACATTGTAAGATGCTTTTTTAATGCTTGATCATTCTGTTATCTATTCTGTTATCTATTAGCATTTGTCAACCTTGACTCTATTTCCTATGGAAAGAAGTATGATAGGCACTATCAACAGCTCCAAAAGGATATCCTTTCAGGGAGGGGAAAGATTCTCTTCACTTGTAGATTGCCCCTGGCATTGCTGGGTCAATGTGGACCTGTGGACATTCACAGAAATTGACTGGGCTTCCTGTGTCCTGGGGGTAAGCAGTGAGGATCAAGGTCGTCATGAGGGCTTTGGTGTAAGAGATTTTGTCCTCATAACTCCTAACCTCCCATCATAGAGAAGCACACACAAGAGATAAATCTCAAATAGCCACCAGAACTTCCAGATTCCATGTATTTCTAGAAATATTTAGTCATCTTTTGCTAATATTTATGTGAACATTTCTGATCCATTTGTTATACTTGAATAATTACATACAAATGGGTAAAAGAAAACAAGACAGAACTATTTTTAACTTGAAAAGCAATATAGATTAATTGAACATGTTAGAAACATACTATAGGAGTGTTTCTTCAAGACCTCTTCACTTCCTTTGCTTTCCATGTTCAAATAATCACTATGCCTGGTTTATTTTACTTCCTAAGCTCAAACACCATCATCTCTAACTTGAGTAGTGATAACAGCCTCATTTGCTCATCTCTTATTCTTTGATCTCCACACAGCTGCCAAGATGATTTCTACCTCAGTTTCGACCTGTGCTGTTCAATATTGTGGCCACTAGCCAAATATAGCTCATTGAAGTTACAGAAAATTAGAAGTTACAGAAAATTAATTTAAATTAAATAAAGTAAAAATTTCAATTTCTCAGTTACACTAGCTAGATAGCTAGGGTGAAATAGCCACATATAGTTAGTGGTTACCATACTGGATAACACAGAGCATATTTCTACTACCATATAAAGTTCTATGCAATTCAGCTGTGGTTTAGATCATATCAGTCCTGAGTTCATATCATATCACTCCTCTTAATATTATGCACACATACAAGCATGATAGTTTTATGATACTCGGCACTAAGGGGCAGTCACTAAAACTTTGTTGACATTAAATAAAAAACCAAATTTGCAGTGTAATCCTTTCACAGTGTGTAAAACTGCATTTCATTTTTACATTTTTTGTTACCACATCATCATATTTAGAATTCTCATAATGCACTATTATTTTCCAGGCTCCACGGGAAAAAAAGTTCAAATTTGAAGAATTGATCATGAGTCAAACTGAATGTGGGATTTACTCGGGAGCATTTTCTTTTTTCTGTTCCAGTGTTACATAAAATTATACATGTGATTATGGTTTTATTATGTTATTTTCTAAAAGTGTTTGTGGAACAAACTATAAGACAACACAAACACACTGAATA
Source organism: Symphalangus syndactylus (assembly GCF_028878055.3). Classification (NCBI taxonomy): domain Eukaryota; kingdom Metazoa; phylum Chordata; class Mammalia; order Primates; family Hylobatidae; genus Symphalangus; species Symphalangus syndactylus. Next base: position 32,044,513 of record NC_072433.2, read on the forward strand.
AATGAGACTTGAAATGAATTGACATAGATTTGGAATCTGAGACTTCTATGTTTACCGTAAATAATGTAAAGATACATTGATCATGTTGAGTGAATTTGCTTCACCCTATTGGTGCAAATAGCAAATAGAAATACCACAAAATTATGGCTCTCTCCATGTAGAGCCTACACACCAGAATCTTTCAAATATGTTCGTTGTTGTTTTAAAAAAATCTGGATATTTGGCAGTGTCATCTACAAGTAATGATAAACACTCACCATGATGCCATGTTTTAAAGTACAAGGAAATCTTGATTGCATACTCTCATTTGGGGCATACCTTAACCCTTTAAGGCAATCCTGTTGTTCTCATTTTTTAGATGAGGTAATTGAAGTGCAGATATATAAAGTGGCATAGCACAGAAGTTATGAATAAAAGAGTTACTTCCTGGAAAAATCATCAGATGTTCTGCACAAATTGCAGTAGAAAGAATGCAGTTCAGAATAACTTTTTTCACCTATTATTCATTTATCTGTTATGGTAATCTGTATGGCTGCTGTGTACATTCCAGACTTACTTGCAGTTTGTTCCTGTCGTACTGGAGTCACAGGGAGTAAAAATGAAAGATCCACGACATTCAAAACTTTGTTCTGAAAATCTTGAAAGTGTTCTGCATGTATATTGTCACAGATTGATGTTCTTTATTACAAAAAAACAAAATAGAGTAGGAGATGGAGGCTTTGTGTGGATATGTAGCATTGAGTATGGGTTGAGGGAAAGGAGGTAGGAGATGCTTTAAATAAATATATGTTAGCAACAAAAAATCTAACGTTAAGTCCACACACACACACACACATGCACAAAGAGGTGGAATTTTTGTGCCAAATATCAGTATGAAATGTATGCAGCTGGGCTGTGTTAATTGAGGAAACATATTACTCTGGTGAAAGTTTCTATTTAATATCAACAGTAGCAGCAATGCAGAAGTATGTTATTTCCCCAATGCAATAATATTCAGTTGGCCATTTTGACCTATTCTCAACCACTACACCAGTGTATTTTCTTAAATTTACTTTTGATCTCTGCAAGCTACTCTGAATTGAATGAACTGGTGACATCGGCTTGTGTCTGTGGTTAGTGTGTTGTGTATTAAATTATAGTCTTTGAACAAGGTGCTAAGCCATTAGGAATTTTCTTGAATTTGTATCCTTAATTCCGCAAAGTAAAAGGATCAGTTCCTTAGCATTTACTTCCAAGAAATACTACTGTAGATTAGAGGAACGGTGGTATTAGAAGCCAATCAGGATACTTGTTGGATTAAAAATGAGAAAGTTTAAATAAGGCTCTTGTGAATATTAGTTATCAAGGACAATGCAGTTTCTAAACTATATCTATTGCAGTAGAAAGGGACTGTCTATTTCTAAAACTTCCATCATTAGAATTGGTATTAACATGACCCAAGGAGCCCATTTTCTCACATGCCACTTCCCATTGTGTTAATGAGAAGTTTCTTCTTACTGTGGCAGGAAGATGACTCTCCAATGTGCATGCTATTCTTCTCAAAACTAGCTCTTCTGTCTAAAGCATTTCAAATAATTCTGCAAATGAGCAGCAAATCCAATACATGCACAATTCTCAAGAAATTAGAACAGAAACTTCAATTCTAAAGATAAAACTACTAGATTTTTTTAACCTAAAATAAAACTCATTAGCCTTTTCAATATGAAAAGTAGAATCCAAATTAATTTTTTTCTTTCTCTTTTTCTCTTATCTATTCCCTTTTTATTTCTCTTTTTCTCTCCCATCTATTCCCTTTCCTCACATTTTTAGTACTATATTTCACACAAAATAATATTCCATGCTTAATAAATGTTCACACATCCTTCCAGAAAGCCTTTTTTGAGTAACTTCAACAATCTATGTGATGCTATATGAATCAAACATTCTTTCCTTGTGCTTAAAGAGCAAAGGTCAGGCAAATATTTATACAAAAATAGGAGAGAAAATTCTTAAGAAAGGGTCAATCAGCAAACTGTAGGGCCAGGTATAAAAGGCTCCTGTAGGTAAGATGTGAGCAAGGAAACATAATATAGCTTCTCATCTCTTTGCTTGAAGTCTATGCTCTATGGAGATACCTATAGTAGCTGATATTTTGAAAATAGTAAACCCTGGTATAGACAAACACCACAAAGAGTTTGGAAATACTTTTTGAGTGTCACCTAAAGAATTCTGTCTTTCCCGAAGCTACTAAAACATGTGACTAGTAGTTCTTATTTATTTCTTTTCATTTTTGGATATTCATCTCCACAGTCAATTTGGGCTTTAAGAGAACTCTTACAGATTAAAGAATTGGCTCATCATTTATATTTATTTATTTTTGTATCTAAATGCGAATCATTTATCAACTCATTTACTGCAAAGCAATCCTTGTGAAGTAGACATTTTCTCCTATTTATAGATGAACATCTGAGATTAAGAGATGGCAAAAACCATAATTACTTTTGCACCAACCTGAGAGTTTCAATGTTATTCCCCCAGGTGAGATTCCACTGAAGACTCTCTGGCTTCTCAGGTTGTTTTTATTCTATTTTATGTGGTGCCACTCAGAAGGATGCTGAGAATCACAGAAAAACAAAGTGGCTTGAGGGTCTACTTCTGAGATTTCTACCTCAAATCATGATGCCTGAGAAATTACATGATACAGATACTTTGAATTCTGAAATTTAAGTCTTTACCCCAGAGTTGTTATTTTTAACCCACTCTTTTTTTTTTTTGAAGTATTTTCTCTGTTTTGGCTTAAAGAAAGGGCCTGTATCAGAGTTTTGTAATGAAGTGTTGTCCTTTATTGATGCTGCAGTTTTATCACATAGTGAAATGAGTGGGAAGAGAGGGGAGGAATTAAAATGGTGGAGTGTATGGTGGCAGCTGTGAGGACCAGAAAAAAGCACACTGAATCTTTGCAGCTAGAGATGGGGTTGGCATAGCTGTGGTATGGGGGTGGGGAGGAGGGCGATTGGGACAGCATTTGCTGAGAGCATTCCAAAAATGGCATCCTTTCTGATTTTGTGATTAATCTTATAACTAAGATTAAAGGCTTATAGGCTACTCAATATGAATACAAAAATCAACCTAATAAACCTTTGAATCTTCAATGATCAGTTCAAGGACAGAGATTTTGGTTAGAAAAGTTGGTGGAAAAAAAATACTGGTACCAGAAATGCAGAGATTGGTTCCTATTCATTCTCCCTTCCCAGCTTCATCTTTCATCACTTAAACCAAATTCCTCTATTTTCCTGTGTACACGCAGGACACTAACATTAAGACCCAGATGAACTTCTTTAAGGACAGAGAAGTAAAGAGTGAGAGGAAAACTACCTTGGACCTTAGAAAAAGTAAGAGAATCATCAATAGAAATCTTACTGTCTTTTCCTTATAAATAATGCGAACACTAAAGCTTTTAAAATACATGTTTACAGAGCTTTTGTTTTGGTGTCAGACCCTTAATAAGTATTTTATAAGCATTACCTCATTTAAAGTTCATAAATCATGTTATAATCCCCATTTTACAGATCAGGGAACAGTAATAACATAACTAAATCACATATATGCCAATAATGAGACTAAGATGAGAACTCAGGATAACAGACTGAGGACCCATGTTTTTCGTGAGGAGATTATGGGTATATGAGCGGCCTATGGACTAAGACTCTCCTGGCAGCCTAAAGAAACACAAAGAAATCCAGGTCATGTCTTCAAGCAGCAGAGCAGAGTTTGTGAGAAAATGAAGGTGGATTTAAAGTTTATTCATAGGCCTGTAAAGAACTTGGGAGATGGAAGCTTTTATTCTCTGGCTTTCAGGGAAGGTCTAAATTCTTATCATCTTATTCAATAAATCATCTTTACTTAGGTATTGCATTTTAATATTTAGGTGTCTAAGATATGCTCAAATCAGTATATTCCAAAATGAGAAAAATAATCACTTGTTATATTCTGTTTTGTAGTCCATTTTTGCTTCTGTACAAAATGCAAAACACAAAATAGACTGGATGGCTTATAAAACATATAAAAAATTAATTTCTTCTGTTGGTGGGAATATGAATTTGTTCAACCATTGTGGAAGGCAGTGTGGTGATTCCTCAGTTGCCTAGAGACAGAAATATCATTTGACCCAGCAATTCCATTAGTGGGTATATACCCAAAGGAATATAAATCATTCTGTTATAAAGACACAGGCATGCATAGGTTAATTGCAGCACTATTCACAATACCAAAGACATGGAATCAACTGAAATGCCCATCAGCAATAGACCGGATAAGGAAAATGTGGCACACATATACCATGGAATACTATGCAGCCATAAAAAAGAATGAGATCATGTCCTTTGCAGGGGCATGGGTGGAGCTGGAGGCCATTATCCTTAGCAAACTAATTCAGGAACATAAATCCAAATACCACATGTTCTCACTTATAAGAGGGAACTAAATGATGAGACATATGGACACATAAAGGGGAACACTGGGGCCTGCTAGAGGGTAGAGGGAGGGAGGAGGGAGAGGATCAGAAAAAGAAAACTAATGGATACTAGGCTTAAGACCTGGGTGATGAAATAATCTGTACAACAAACCCCCATGACACACATTTACCTATGTAACAAACCTGCACATCCTGCACATGTAACTCTGAACTTAAAGTTAAAAAAAAGAAATGAATTAATCGAAATTCTGAAGGTTGGGAAGTCCAAGATTAGCATGCCAGTGTGATGGGATTCTGGTAAGGGCCGTCTTCTGGGTTGCACACAGTCAGCTTCTTACTGTGTCCTCACAATGGAGGAAGGGGGCTTGCTAGATCCCTGGGGTCTTTTTTATAAGGGAACTAATTTCATTTGTGAGGGCTTCACATCCTGATCACCTCCTGAAAGCCCCACCTTCTAATGAGATCAACTTGGGAGTTAGGATTTCAACATATGTATTTTGGGAATCACACAAACATTCAAATCATAGAATGTTGTGTCCCAGTTTGGGGTTCAGAAAATTGAGTGCATGTGTAGGCATTCAAGGATGTCACTATGATACAAATGATATGAGGGCCCTTCACACTGTGTTACACACAGCGGTCAGCACACACGTGTTGGTGAAGTGTGCCACACCTATCATCTCATGTGATCTTCACAGCAATCTTGTTAGCCAGGGACTATTACTATCCCCATTTTATGCATGAATAAGCTAAGCCCTTTATGTGTTTGGTTTATGCATGAACTTCACAGTGACTCAGAAGTGAGTATTCATTCTGGTTCCGCTGTTTAACAGTTGTGTTACCTAAAATGTCCTAGTCTCTAAGAGTTTTATTTTTCTGTTATTCATTATATAAGAAACCAAGAAAAGAAGGGTGGGAGAAGGAAAAGGAATCTAGCACTGTGCTTGGTACAAATTTGGTGTTTCATGCATGCTTGTTGACCACAACGTTGAGTCAGAATTTTTGTGCTGTTTAGTCATTCTTGGGAGCTGTTATCATAAAGTCTACTAGGCAATAAAATGTGTGAAATTTCTATAGAAGCAGCAGGAGTTTTCCAAAATAGTTGAGGTAGACTTTAAAGTGAATTTTAAACTAAGTCATTTTTTTCCCATCAAGTTCCTTCTATTGTGTAATCCAGTAATATTATGACATTCCTACCTCTGATCTCACTAAAGGGCTGTATTTATAGACTATTTTATAAATTCCTATGACTCACCCCATAAAGTCTGTCATGATCTGGAACTTTAGAAAATGAGAAAAATATCTCTGCCTTTGTTAGAGTTATGGGAGTTAAATAACAGACATTTTTTAAAGTTTTCTGCCATTTATAAATTGCTAAGGAAGGGGCATTCTTCACTACCTTCTAAATAGGGAAGTGTATTAATATATCATTTAATGAGAGACGAAGATGACGATGATGATGATGAGCCTATTTTTAGTACATACTAAGTGCCAGAGATTGATTTAAGCTTTGTTTTTAGTCTTCACAACTGTTCCTGGGATATAAATAATTCCTATTTCACCAGCAAATAAATTGAGGCTCAGTGAATTTACTAATTATCCTAGAAACAGCAATACATAAGTAATAGAGATATAATTTGCTCCAAATTTGAGTTCTGCAAGACACATGTTTGAATAAGGGATTCACAAACAACAACTTTTTTTTTTTTTTTTTTTTTTTTTGAGACGGGGTCTCGCTCTGTCGCCCAGGCAGGAGTGCAGTGGCGCAATCTCGGCTCACTGCAAGCTCCGCCTCCCAAGTTCATGCCATTCTCCTGCCTCAGCCTCTCCGAGTAGCTGGGACTACAGGCGCCCGCCACCACGCCTGGCTAATTTTTTGTATTTTTTAGTAGAGACGGGGTTTCACCGTGGTCTCGATTTCCTGACATCGTGATCCACCCGCCTCGGCCTCCCAAAGTGCTGGGATTACAAGCGTGAGCCACCGCGCCCGGCCACAACAACATTTTTTTAATGCCAACTTCCAAATACCCCGTTTTTGCTCCCAATGCTTCTTTGGGGCTAGAAATTCTAGGCAATTACTGGACAGCCACCAAATAGCCATAGAATGTGTTTCTGATTTGGGATTCATGAGTATTAGTGATTAGACTGATTCTTGTTTACTGTGCTTCTGGGAAATTGGTTGGTGCATGGATGTGTAAAATATCAGCAGTGAGATAATAAAATTACTAGAACCAGAAATGCCTGCAAAGTTTATTTATGAATATAATGCAGAAAGTGATAATTAATCCTCTGGACATTTTTTAGTTCTTTTAAGAGCCAGAATATACATGATATCTGAAGCAAAACACATGTCTGTTTAGTTATTTTACAGTTAAACTTGGAATATCATTGGTTGAATCACCCATCATTATTCCCCAGGAAAATGGCTTTTGGTCTTCTTTCCATAATACAACACATTTAAACACTTTGCAATAAACACATCCTCATGTTCAGGATTTTGTTGAGAGCACTGTTAACTCACCTGTCTCTCAGCTGTTAAATTCTCTCTGAATTTCTCCAGTTATCCTGGGGATTGGGGATGGGAGTGATTTGTAAATGCCTAGTGTACAGGTACAAGTCAGTGTCTTAGTTTTTATTTGTAGTGAAGTCATTACTAAATGGGAAGTTATTATTTCATTTTATAATATATTTTTTCAAATGATTTCTCAATAAACAATTGCCAAAAATTAAGTCATTTTAACTATTATTGCAAATATTTTAATTATGCTTACCTTTGGTGGGCAGGATTTAACAAGAAGGTCTTTTTACGATGACTTTTGAATCTAGTATAAATGATATGCATACCTTCACTAATGAAAAAGAAATAGCTAAAACTAGACGGAAAAATCTATTAATATATCTATCTACACGTATCTAGCTATCTAACTAGTAACTTGCTGTATAGTTATTTATCTAGCTATCTTCATAGGTAAGTATAGGTACAAATTGGTAGATGCATATTCATATACACACATACATACATAATGTTTTCAATGAACTCTACTAAAATATTAACAGTGCAAAATTATAGTTGGAGGATTATGGAGAATTTATTTTTTTTTAATGGCATAGTCTTATTCTTTGTCATATAATAAGTATCTATAAAGAACATGTATAAGAAATGTGCTCAGTACTAACTAGCATGGACCATGCTTCAGCTTTGAGTTTAATGAGTATCGATGAATAGAGAGATTTCGTGTGCACTTCCTAAGCCATCACCTCAATCATGAAGGCCTTCTTCAGTCTTTTTTCCTGAAATGCAATTGCATACATCCTTCTTTGGGTGTCCATCCTATCCTGTTTTAGTGCATCACTGCTTACTTACGGGCCAATAGTCCGCCTTGTAGTCTTTACAACTTAAAGATTATTGGGTCCAGCATTCCATAGCCGGGAAACGAATCTTGGTGTATAAAACAGATATTAATAAATGTCATGAGAATAATTTCTTTTCTTTGTCTTGATACTACCCTGATACTTAGTGGTCCTGAGAAGCAGTTTGCTCTAGACACCACACATCTCACGTATTTTCTTATCTGAACGAGTTTGCTTGATAAAAGCACTACTAATATGTCCCTTTGAAATTCTTAATTTAGTAGACTGTAGTGTTTAAATATGTTAAAATATCGATTCTAACTTTTAAAAAACATTAACTATAGAATAAACAACTATTTAAAAACAACCATAGAATCAACAACTATCCAATTTCTATGGACTGAGACTAATAGAAAACCTAAAAACACACTTTACTTAAAAGAAAATAAAACAAAACAAACGACCACCACCAACAACGAAATGAAATCCCTTAAATGCAGTACAGTCAAATGAAAGTTTAACAAAATACATATTTTATTTGAATGGACATACGTAACGTGCTGCCTAGTGCCATCCTGCTTTGGGCTTGAATTCATTGTTTTATATGATATTTTGTGGCAACTGCTAATTATCATAAGCTGTCCAATAAATATGATGGATTGTCCAATTAACTCTTTATCAGCATCCATTTTTGAAGATGCTATCTATTGAAACTGATGGCAGTTTATGACCTACATGTTGCATATGTAGCTAATTGCTCCTTGGGCAATAATTACTAAGTTTCTCGTGCCTCATTCAGTCATTTTGTTTTATAAATTATGATGCCACTGAGTTTCCCAATTCATTTGACTTCACAAATATGGCTCTCCAAGGATTGCTAAAGGTCTGCTGTGGAATGTATGGATCATATAAACATTGAAGTAGATTACAGATGTGTCTGTTTTGTAGGTTTTCCATCGACCGGCACACTGACCTGGAGAGGCAGTTCAACATTAATGCAGACGATGGGAAGATAACGCTGGCAACACCACTTGACAGAGAATTAAGTGTGTGGCACAACATAACAATCATTGCTACTGAAATTAGTAAGTGCCTGGGTTTGTTCATTTCTTCCTTGTGTGACTGAGTTCAATTTATGCCTATTAATAGTGTGACAAGCAGCCCCAGTTTCTGTTAGATACCTTGGCATCGGAACTTATTTGATTGTTCCCAAGGAGCCTTTGAATGTATCATCTCAACACAAAATAACTTACACTGTGGTAAATTACTGAAATGTTTCAGGATATGTGAGAAGGAAACATTCTTATGTCCCTTATTCAGCCATTAAAAACAATGTTTTGCATTTTAAAGTAAGAGGAAAAGATTTAGTATAAAACAGTAGGTCAAAAAAATTCAAGAACTGTACACTATAATTTAAATAATTGGACACACATATACATATAGTATGGTACATACAATATAGAAACAATTACATATTTAAATCATACACATGCACACATACATGGGGAAAATATAGACGGAAGCTTTATCAATATATATTATTTTGGGTAGGAGAGATTATAGATAATTTTTTGTTTTTTTTAGAGTCTAATGTATTTTACACAGTAATCATGGACTGTTTAAAATTATATCAATATAAATTCAATGTAATTTCTTTCATACATTTTGTGAAAACATTTGAGCTATTTTATTATAGGGGAGGAGAGTCTAGGGTTGTTAAAATAACTTGTTAATCTTTTTATTTACTTTTTTTCTTCTTTGCACTTGATAAAACTATGATGGAGTCTCTAAGCAATAGCTATATGGTGAAATTTGGTGCCAAACTGTCTTTGAGAGCTTGCATCTACTTTATCAACTTTTATTATACAAAAAAATGGAAAAGGGACATGATGTTCATTTTATTTCCTAGCAAAATACATGTTGCTTATTATCTGAATATCTTCTTTCTATAAAGGACTTCGAAGTGGTGCACAAATTCAAAGGAGACAATAAATTCCAAGAGAATTGGGGTAAAGGGAATTTGAATAAGAAAATAAAAATCAATGTTAAGAAAGATTCATGGGCACACGTACTATATAGAGAAATATAGATGATAATTATAGGAAATATGCCCTAAAATTCACTCACCGTCTGGCAGCTAATGTGAAAACGGGAAATATCTTTGTGAAAAATGATTACTTTGTTTGTATTTTAAAAAGAGTAATCCAGGTGTTCAGGAGAAGCAATGATTTTTCTGGTTTTGTGACGTGAGGAAAATGTCCTCTACCAAGCCTTATAAAAGGAACGCTTGTGTGAAAGAGTGAAGATTCAAGAGTGAAGAATGTTTGTTTCTTATAGCAGCCTTGAGTGCAGGCAGAGAACATGCAGTCAAGTTGATAACGTAGTTTCAATACTACCAAACTCTGGCTCTGGACAGAAACAGAGCTTTGAAAACTTTGCTGTTTTTCCTGCCTTAGGAGTACTATTTTCTTTCCTAGTGTCTTATCATCATGGCAGTTCCCCTTGTAACATGAAGAGAAGAGGCAAATAAAGCCTGCCATTTGGTGATTTTGGTTTATTAGAAGTGTTAACCTCATTGAGAAAGATGTAGACATAATGTTTTTAATAATTTACCATGTTGAAGCCTGATTATCACCTTAAGCCTCTCAGAAAAGCTGCATCTATTTAGATGACTTAAGGCTTTATAAAAAGCTCAAAAAAACCCAGTCTTCTTTAATGTGGATAGTCAATAATTACTTTATAAAGAATTTTCACATATACTGAAAACAATCTAGTAGAGTTAAACTTAATTCATGTTACCTTTGAGATAGATCTCTCCCTGTTGCCCAGGCACTATATAGCTCACTCCACCCTCTATCTCCTGGGCTCAAGTGATCCTCCTGCTTTAGACTCCCTAGCATCTGGGCCTACAGGCACAAGCCGTCATGCTTGGCTAATTATAGTTTTTTTTTTTTTTTTAGAAACAGGGTCTCACCATGTTGCCCAGGCTAGTCTTGAACTCCTCACCTCCAGTGATCCTCCTGCTGGGATTACAAACATGATCCACAACCAAGGCCTATGCCACCTTTTTAAAATTAGATAGATTCCTTTACTTAAATATCCATCAAAGTTTATGAGTTATCAGCAAAATGTACTCAAAGCAATAAATACACAGAGCTTTGCTTAGGAAACATTTCAGGACAATCCAGAAACAAAAGACTCATTTTTGAGAAATCCCACACAAGTAAGAAAAACAGACACAAAAATAGCTGCTCCAGGGCACTGAGCTGTTAGCTGCAGGGTGACAAGGCTACCAAGCTAAGTCAGGGAAGATGTTCATTTGCTCATTCATTCAATAATTATTTATTAAGTCTTTCCTATTGCTAAGCACTCATCTAGTGACTGAGAATATAGCAGAGAGTAAAGTAGGCATAAATCCTGCTCCTCTTGGAGTTTTCTTTCCGGTGGCACCTGGGAGTACCTGCATATCAAAGGGTAAATTGGAACCTGTTGATATATCCATAAAAAAAGGCACAGAGGTAAGGAAGAAGACGATGAGTGTTGAGAAGTCAAGCAATTCCACATTGATGGTGTGAAAATAAATGCAACTACTGACCTCCTTCAATGAGGATATGATGATATTAAAAATTACTTCAAAATACATATGAAAAATCAAGACTTTATGTATTTTAGCAAAATAACTAGTTAAGATTTTTAAGTGGTAACAATATTATTATTATAAACACAATTTAACCAAATCACTGAAAATATCAAAAGTAGACCAGATAAAATTTTCTAAATGTTTTTGGAGAAATGATTCAGTCATGTCCCAGATTCAGGTTTATAGTTGGCTTCATATGGAGAATGAACACATTGTACCTGTGCTCATATGTTCAGCTTCAGCTTGCTCATGAACCGTACAGAATGTAAAATATGTGCCCAATCATACATTGATTCCGTTCAAATCAGTGAATGGGAGTTGATGGGAGTTGTCTCACTTTTTTTTTTTTTTGTCAAAGATTGAAAACTAAACAAAGTACACAGGTGCATTTTGGCCAAGAAACAAGCTTAATTCACATTAAACATCTTAAGAAATATTAGACTGTAAACTTAAAAATTCGTCTGACTTTGTTTGAATTTTTGCAGATTTCTTTCTTAGAACAAACAAGGATGAGAATACAAAAGAGAGCTTTAAATTTTAGCTGTAAAATACTAGCTGGGGTGGCATAAATTTGAAAACTTTAAGTGTACAATTAAACCATCTTTGTTCTCAATCATAAAGGGAAGTGGAAATCATAAGATCACAGAGAAATTTTAAAAATTGAAATTACTATGAACATAGCTTAGAAACTTGTTTTGACTTGGTTTGATTATTTAGCCCATCACATGATGTTTATCTTCCAAAGCCACAGACTATGTCTTGGGGAAAAAAATTAAAAGGAGATTTATAGAATTCGTCTGAGATGAATATTTAAAACCATTCAGAATAACAGAACACCATAGGGGGAGGTTCTAATAATGATAAGGAAAAAGTCATTCCAGGGAGAACAATTTAAAATGACTCTCAGAATGCTATCTCATCAGATAAAAGATTTAAACAAATGAAATTAGGCTAAAAAGTGGATTTTTAGCGAAGTCCATCCGTTATCTCTTAATGAGAATGGAGATGTCATTCTTTATCCTCTTGTGTCAGATTCACTTAACCGAGGCTGAGATGCTTCACTGTGTTTGTTACCCAAGTATTTCAGTGGTAGTAGATCTAACATGTCATCCTGATCAACTGGCACATCTTATCACATGAGCTGGCAGGTAGACGTCCATGTGCTAACAAGAGATTAGGCTTGTATGGTATATCTCTGCTAAGTATCTCTGCTAGTAGCAACCCCATTCCCTGAAACTACAGTGCGTAGCTGCTGTTTACCATGCTGATGAAGATTTAAGGTAAAATTTAGCTGAATAATGAAAACAATGAGAAAGTAAACTGAAAAAAGCCCTTCAATGCATTTAATTCTCATAACATTTGCTGAAAAGTGACTACTATTATTATAAGCATTTTCCAGGCAAAGAAACTCAGATACAGGTTAAGTAACTTGTCAAAATTTCATAGAGGGCAAGGATGAGAGTGGAGGTACAGGATCAGGTCTTTGTTTAACTGCAGAATATATGTCCTTAAATACCTTCCACAGAAACCTCACTTCAATCTTCTTTCCTCTTTATCTTCTTGCTTAATTTGAGCTTCTGATACTGCTACATCATTTCTTGAATCAAGTGAATGAAACCGTTTTTCTGTGCAAAGGAGAAGGCTAGGGCAAGGACAAGGGTGAGGTGAAGGAATGAAAAAGCATGCATTTTATTATGGAGAGTAAGAATATTGGCTAATAAACATAGCAGAGCTTTGGATCTTTTAAAACCAGAATCCTAGTCCCATTTTATAGATTAGGAAACTGAAGAACATAGAATAGAGAACACAGCATAGTACATTTTAGGAGACTGTTTTTCAAAGCAGACCACTGATTAGAATTGCCTAGAAAATTGTCTAAAACAAACAAACAAGAAATAGTCCAGACTTCATTTGAGACCTATTAAATTAGAGTCTCAAGGGAGAGTTTCAGGAATTTACTTCTCATAACTTCTTCCTTGTTTCCCTCACCATCTCACCATGCACACACACACACACACACACACAAATATACGAACATTAAAATTTAACAATAGTGGAAAGGGAGGCAAAGAAAGATGAGGCATTATTGGTTTGTTTGGTCTCTTTTTAAAATTTTCCCATGCTGATTATAGCCATGGGACAATAAAGAATACTGAGAATGTGGGAATCAATTTGCTTAGAACAGAGTCTCTGCAGGGGCATTTTAGATGCACTGAATGCTCATTTTAAAGTGTCTTTCACAGAGAACATGATGGTGTGGAATAGAAAGTTGCAAAACTCTCTGACACTCTGTACCTGGGAGCAGGCAACTGGCATGGCATTTGCAGAAAGTACACGACTATTGGTTACCTGAAAGTATTTCAAAGCAGGAAGCATATAATTGCCCATTAAATTAATCTCTTTGAGTTAGTGATAATGCATTGCTCTGGCCCACTACAGCGGGCTGCACACATTATTGCAAATGAAGCTTTTCACTAATGATGGTTAGATCTCCCAGGGAAAACACTAGTTTTATAGCACTTAAGGATTGTTTTTTTCCTGGCATGGGGCCCAGTTGCCAGAATAATTGCTTTGTCCAACCCAGGCTACTTAGAAAAATATATATCTTTATAGGCAGTTCATTGTTTAGAGGAATCTTGTGTTCTGGATTTGGATGGAGTTGGAGTCCTTGCCACATTTTGGTCATATAACCTTGGGTACCTTATTTCTCTTTTACTCACAGTTTCCTCATCTGTGAATGGAAATGATTACTCTTTAAAATTGTGGGTACAGTGAGAATGGAAATAAAAATAATAGTACTATATCTCTTAGCAAATAATTTACCTACAATCTTAAGAAAGTGATGGAGACATAGTGTATGTTCTGGTTAATACAGCCCTTAATGGGGCTTTGAATCACAGCTTCATTTAAAATTATTTATTTAATTTTTTGTCTGTTACCCTTCCCCTTCCCACAACAAAATAGTTGGTAATTATGGTCTGTGTGTTACTTCTAGGTACAGTTATGTTTCTGCATTGCATAGCCAATATGTTTGTTCATTGACCTTCTTCTTGCCCTTGGTTGAGGCATGGTAGATAGATTGATCAATGGCTAAGCAACGGCCCTCATAATGAAGCAGGCATATGCTTACTAAAGACTTTAGATTTTATATCAAGATTGTGCTTCATATATATCCATCTGTCTCTATTGCCTATGACATAGAGCGAGAGCTCCACGAAGATCAATAGCCATTCCCTTGTGTAGGGTGAAGTGGAGATAGTGGGAGAGAAGCTATTATTGAGTTAGATAACACGCATGGAAGAGAAAAGGTGATAAGAGCCTAAAGTGGGCAGTGAAATTTAGGTACAGAGGTGGTTAAGGGGCTCCCAAATATCACACAGGTTGCAGCAGTAAGACCGATAAGCCTGTCTGGGAATACATTCATGTGGCAAGTTCCTATCTAGATCCCCCACTTTAGATAGGCATGCAGGTGCTCTAAGCTGGAGATCAATGTTCTTAGCAAAGAGAAATACAGTGAAGGAAAGTGAAAACTAAAATATGGGAAAGTGAAAGGGACGCTCCAGATTCCTGGGGAGGGAATCAGCATCCAAAGCATGATTTCCTACAGGGAAGAATTGGGGTCCATGTCCTTCCAAGTCCGAGGAGATAAGTGATGCAGGGACAAAATGGATGTAATTCTGTGTATAGCCCATGTCAGTTTTATTCTAATCCTTGTGACTCTCTGGCTACCCCTGCGACATAGGTAGCAGTAGACTTGACTTGGGAATTTCTCCCTGATTTTTACTTTGTTCTGCAACCATTCTACTAATTTTCTCCTACCACCTCTTCCTTTCATCTTTCCTGCCCTTGTTCATTCTAGTCTACTTAGAAAGAACATGTGGATTGAGAATGGAGGAATAGATTTTAGCCAGGCATTCCTTTAGGATGTCAGTGTGATTAACAGCCTCCCAGTCCTAAGCTAAAAAATAAGAGTAGATAAGAGGCTCCTATACCTACATCTTGCCCTTGTCACTCTTTATAAACCACCCTCTCCAAAGCTGTAACAATAACTCTTACTGTAGACAACTACAGATAAAGTATAGAAAGAAGGTAAGCAGAGAACATGAATGCTAGCTTTTCAGGTGCAAGTTGCTGCTAACTGTTCGCTCATAGCAAATGGTCATCTCCAGGTTTGTAGTACCGTATTAAAGGAAGTAGGGAAGACTCTAGATATCGGAACAGATTTTAAATGTAGGATAGTATTGGTTTGATTTACCCCTCAGGCTTTGGTTTTCTTTAGGGATGGAGAAGTCATTAGGACTGGAAGGAGAAAATGAAGTTTTCAGTCCAGCAGTTGAAGGGAATAAGATAGTGGTTAAGTATCCAGGCTCATAAATCTGTTTGCTAGGTGGGAAGCATTGCTTTTTCATTTATCCATGCTCACTCTTTTGTTAAGTTACTCAACTTCTCTCTATGGTGGCTTAGTTTTGCTATCTATAAAATGGGTAATGTAGTTTTTTAAACTTTTATTTTAAGTTCAAGGGTGCTTGTGCAAGTTTGTAACTTAAGTAAACTTGTGTCCTGGGGGTTTGGTGTACAGATTATTTCGTCATTGAAGTATTAAGCCTAGTACAACGGGGAATGTGTCGGTGCACCTTTAGAGATGTGTGATGAAGAATAAATATATTTAAGTGCTATAATCTTGCCTAACTTAAGGTAAACTTGATAATAATGTCAATGCTAATATCAATTTTATAGTATTAATCATAATATAAACTCAATTCTATCATTATTGCGCCACTGCACTCCGGGCTGGGTGAAAGAGCGAGACCCCATCTCAAAAAAAAAAAAAAAAAAAAAAAAAGAATTTGCCAAAAAGTGACCAGATTTGTCATCAAGCAAAACTACCCAACTTAATCCAGAGAATCTCTCAAATTGTTTGTTCAGGAACATACCACTTTGGGATTATTTGAGGGACATAATTTTCCTCAATTATGTATATTAATAGGAGCGTCTTCTTTCCTCTGTCAGTCCCAAGTATCCCGGCCAGATTGGCAAATTTAAAAGCTCCTTCCTCATCCAAAACCAAGGTCATAGGCATTGTTCTAACAATTTTTTTTTATAGCAATAGAGGTTATTAGTTAAGGACATAAGCTGTTGAGTTATAGTAGAGGTTATTAGTTAAGGACATAAGCTATGAAGTCAAATTGCCCCAGTGAAAACATTGGGTCTAACCTATGTTAAATGTGTGACTTAAATAAGTTATGCAATCTCTTTAGGTCTCAATGGCTATATTTGAAGTTTGTTATGGGAGTTAAATGAGATAACACAGGTAAAGTGCGTAAACAGAGCCTAACTTATGGTAAGGACTTGATAATATTCTTTGTATTTTCTCTTTCATCCCCCTGCCTTCCCTTTTCTATCCTCCTCTTTATCCTCTTCCAGATGAAACCTGGTGCTTGCCAACTCTTACATTCCCTATCATCTCAGTCCTATATCTAAAGGATTGTATTTGTCATTCATTTTCTTCCTTTATTCAAACCACTTGGCTTAGAGAGAAAGAGGGCTGAAATAGTCATATGGAGATGGTAATATGTATTAATTCACTTTTGCTACATATTACATCATGACACAATTTCGTGGCTTAACATAATATTTTTCTTCTGGTTCTGTGGAGCAGCTGGGCAGTTCTTTTGGTTTGAACTGGTTTTGGTACTCTTTCTGGTTAGCTGATGGCTTATTTGGGACTAGAAGTCAGTCTTGGCCTCACATGTTTATATGGTGGGCTGTTTAGTCCAGGGTGCTTTAGCAGACACAGCTTGTTTCTCATCCTCTAGCAGGCTAGCTTAGCTTTTTAATTATGTTCTCAATGTTATAAGATGCAGCAAAGCAACAGGAAGCCGCGGTGAACAAGCACTTTACAAGCCTTTATTTGCATCCAGTTTGATAATAGTTCATTGACCAAAACAAGCCACATGATCAAGAGCATATACAAGGGCTAGAGAAGTGTCATCTCTTGATGAGAGGAGTTAGGAATAATATGGCCATATTTTTTTCTTTTTAATAATATACTTCAGACTGGGATGCTGAATCTCAATATGTAGGACTGAGGGATATTGATTTGTAGTTTCTACATAATTACTCTCCTGCCTTCTTTCCAGAATGTTCTTCTCAGGATAATGCATGCATATTCAAAATCCTTCACTCCAATCCCTTATTTATTTGGCCGAAAGGATTGGACACAATATTTCTCTTTTTATTATTTATTTATTCTTCATTTTAATTTTATTTCTTATTTATTTCTTTAAAAATAGAGATGGAGTCTCCCTATGTTGCTCAGGCCGGTCTCAAACTCCTGGCCTCAAGCAATTCACCTGCTTCAGCCTCCCAAAATGCTGGGGTTATAGGCATGGGCCACCACACTATCAGGACACAATATTTCTAAGAGCCATCAATTGGTTAACTATAGATTCTTTATAATTTCATCTTAAATAGTGATTTGTATTAACTTATTTTATGTATTAATGCATTTTTAATGCTTAGAACAACTTCTGCTGCATACAAGCTACTGTAAGTGTTAGCACTTATTATTTATTATCTCCTGATACCCTGGTTGGATCTGGTTCCTTTGTTATAGGTTCTCACTTTGTTGTATGTGTTTATTTTCTTTTAAATGACTGTTCAAGGCTTATAACACATATGTATTTGGTTGAGGTTTTGAAAATAAATTCCTAAGGGGAGAAATAGTTAAGTTCCCTGTTCTCATGTAACATTTTATTATTCCTTTATCCTGTGGGCCTACCATAGTGCTTTGGGGCTCCTAATAAATATTGGTTAAATGAATGAATGGATGAAGAAAGGAAATAATGAATTAGTATAATGAGGGAGTACCCTGATGATTTCTAACTCCAAACAGACAGTATTAATTGATTGGCAGGGAGGATCTTTGTTTTAATATACTCCACACAGCTCTTCGTTAAAAATCCCATGCAGATAGGCACACATCCATTATGGCTTTCTGGATCTTTATGTCTTTTTTTTTTTTCCCCAGAGTGATTGAAGCTGAGACAGAAAGGGCAGAAAGAACTGTGCTCTCCTTGTAGAGAAACTGTGGGGCACTGACTCTGTTCACAGGGAAGGATCCCCACAGAATATTAACCAATCTTGGGAGTTAGAGACCATGAGAAAGGTGCTGGCAGAGAGGAGCCTCAGGTCCCCTGTCTGTTTCCCTAAGGAGTCTGGCTTCTGATCTTGGAACCTTGATTTTTCTTCCCTTCTGAGAGCCTGGAGGCAAGCCTTGAATAATGCCAGCCCACACTTCATTACCCAAAAAGCCCGTTTATCAGTTAGTCTGATCTGTTTTGAACAAGTGCAAGCAGGTTACAAAGCAGCAAAGCCAAAAGAATGAAAATGCAGCGTGTTTTCTGATTCCAGGAATCCCTAATCCAAAGCTTAGAGACTGGGGCTAAAAATAGGCACCAATTCCATCCTTATCCACCCTCACCCACCTGGCATTCCAGTACCGGGTCAGATAGCCCCTTAGCCAGATGATGGACATTTAAATGGTAACTTGGCTTCCATCTCATTTGGGCTGTCAGGGTGTCAGTTACTCTACTCACTTACTTGTAGTGCTGATATTTTCTGGTCCCTAGAGCCTCTATAGGACAAGGACTCACCTCACATGTCACCCACATTCAAAGGTTATGCTATTTGTCACAAGAACAAGTTATGCCTGCTCCTTTCATGGCTGCCAATTCTATCCACCCTGGAATTCAAATTAGCTAAGAAAAAAGAAACTAATATCCTTTGAGCAGCATCTTTGGGCCAGGCACTGTGTAGATCTCTTGAGAAGCTCTGTCTGTTTCAGCCGCACTGAAATTCTTGGAGGAATGATGAGGAACCATACTCAGAGATGTGGAACCACTGCCACAGGCCCACAAAGCCAAAACTCACAGAGCAATTCTTGCCAAAAACATAGTACTCCCATCTTCTCACATCTGTATTATTTCTCTAAAATTTTATAAACAATACACAAATACCAGTACAGATAGGATTCAGCTTATTTCTGTAACTTTTCCATGTGCACCAACTATGCATTAAGAGGTGAGCACTTAGAAAACAAGACATGGCTCCTTTAAGCTTTGCAAAGTGGGGACAACAAACTAGAGACATGCATTTACAACTCTAGCAAATTGTTCACACAAAAAAATCATGTATGTAGTGTGGAGTAGGGTGAGATTCTTCCACTACATGGGAGAGACAGTGTTCTCTGTGAAGATTCTCTGTAGGAGTTTTCATTAGGATTGTGAAGTAGCAGTAAGAGATGCATTTAAAAATCAGAAAATGGCTTTATCAAGAGGAGAAGAGCTTAGAGTATCTTCTGAAGATGAGGGGAATCAGGAACGTGAAGTAGATATGGCCAGAAAGTTCAAGTAAAGCCTATTCAGTTAAGTGATATTATGTTTGCCTTTGGGTGCCAGATCAAGGAAATAATCTCATTCTCCACATTAAAAGGGCCCATCAAATGCATTGAAATAGGAAAATATAGGGCCCAGAATATTAGCATTCAAATTCAGGAGCAGAATAGGTTATGAATGGAGTAGTGAGTCTGTGACATAGAGAATAGGAAAGGAAGGTACTTCTTAAATTTTTTGGTGCGTCAGAATCACCTGGAGGGCTTGTTAAAGCATAGCTTGCTGGCCAGGAATTTGTATTTCTAATAAGTTTCCATGTGAGGCTGTTGCTGCTGGTCCAGGGACCATGCCTTGAGAACCATAGCTATAATCCCTGCAGTATTAATTCAGACTAAAACTAAACCTGCTTTAGAGATGGAGTTTGAATAAACAGAAATTGGCATCTGGTTAAAACTAATGAGGAAACAAGAAAAGCAAATTCTGCTGGAGATCGTAAGCCTTGACGACAAGGACAAATATAATTACAATTAAAAGTGTTGCAGCTTACTGTGTGCTAGGCAGCATTTTAACCCTTTCTGTGCTGTTTAGCATGTTTAATTTTCACGATAACTGCATGTGTTAATGCCATCAGTTATTTCATCTAATAAAGATACCAGAGCTCAGCCTTATTGGATTTAATCCTAGCTTTGTCTCACTTTTCAGACTAATTTCTGAACATTTTGCATCTCAATTATCCTAGGGAAAACCTAATTGCTATTAAGACATACCATGAGTGATACTAACAAATCAGATTACAGAAAAGATGGCCCAACCTTTCCACAGCCTTCCTTCATCCAGTTTGTAAAAGAGTTTTGAACACAATGAGATATTATTGGTAGGTTCATCCCCACTGAAGTAACTGCATGGAGTGGTTAGGTGGGGGAGGTCCAGATGAGAGTTAGGAATTTAACATTTGCATCTGTGATTTTTGTTCCAGAAGAATTTGGATATTTATAAACCTCTGGGTTCTGAAATTTTAAAATAAAATAGAGTTTAAATGAGGTGCTGATGTTGAAGTTTGAGTGCTCCTGCTGCCCACTCAAATATGCCTGGAATGATGCTGAAGTCTGTTCCACACCTGTTGCCATAGTTTAACAATGAATGCATAACATTAAGCTGGAGAAGGGAGATGTGGATGACAAGTATGGAGGAAAAAACTTGTACATCGCAGTCAAATAGATATGAATTTCAGTCTAGGTTTCCTTAAAAATTACCTGCTTGAAAGAAAAACTTTCTTCGACCTATGTAATTTATTTATTATTGGTTAAAAAGAAACAATAGTACTCAATAAAAAGCTGTAACTCACTTGATACAGAATATATGTGTGTGGGTGTGTGGACATATATATGTCACTTGACATAAACACGTTTTTAACAATGGTAATGACAAATCTTCATCAATCTGTTCTTTCAGTTAGATTGTACTGAGCTTGATGTTTAAAGGATTCTGACTTTCTAGAGCCCCTCTGTCCAAGCTTTGTTTTTGTTTAGTAAAACAAATAAGCAGCTCTAATACACTGTAAAGAAAAATTGGTTAGGAAAAAGTGGTTTTTTTTTTGTTTTTTTTTTTTTTTGCTGGCTTTTAAATACAGCTTGTCATTAGATTTGTGTGTGAGGCATAGTATCCAAATATCTTTGCTGGTTCATATTTGAGTATCTCTGGATATAAAAATACCCATACTGAGCCAGCATTTGATTTCCTGCTGAACTGTTTTTCACATTTCCAATATAATTATGCAGCAGTTACAAAGAAACAAAAGGCTGAACTCCACAGAATACCATAGAAACCCACATTTGTTTATTTAAGAAAAGATATAAAAAGAAGATAAGACAGAAATTGATGTGTCAGGTGACTTCTCAGGGTAACTGATACCTAAAATAAATCTGTGAATATCTGGATACCTATTAAAAATGATTGGTTAGACATGGATTTTAAAAGGCAATTATATATTCTACAAATGGCCCCTGGTATTTAAATAGGAGACCTTCATGAAAGTAAGTGCTGGATTTGATATCTTTTTATTTGAGCCTTGTTTTCTGTATGATTGCTTTTGTCCTCAGTAGTGTCCAGATTAAAGAGTTTTAAGGTCTAATTTAAACCATTCACTTAGTGTACCAAATAATTGCAAAGTGAATACAAAAAACATTAGTGAGTTGAACACATTTTTTGCCCACCTATCCTAGGCACTTCAGGCACAGATTGTTGAAGACCTAGTTCCTGGCCTGGAGGTGAAGGTTCTGTGGTAGAGAGGGCAACTTTTGGATTACAGTTAAATTGTTCAATTAAAAGACAGAAAGCATCCAAACCACAAATAGGAGGAAGAAATGAGTTCTGTATGATGCTTTCTCTGGTGCCCTTCACAGTCGATCTAGATACTACCATGTGGCAAGTGAAGAAGGAAAGAAAGAATGTCAGTGGCAAAGGGAACAGCATGAAGCCATCCAGGAAGTTTTGGATATTTTTAGATGCAAAGGAGGAACTTGTTGATCTTGGTCTCTTTCATTCAGCTATGGTTATGATAGACTTCATTGTATGTCCATCTGGAGACTGTGCTTTAGGAATGAGTAACAGACTAACAAGGAAGCCTCAGCATAAATAGATACCCAAGGCCTAACTTTGGTTGAAGAATGGCTGGAGAAGCTGTTTCTTGGGCATAATAAGAATCATGACTTAGGGAAATGGCCTGGATGCAAAAAGAGTGGTACATACAATTGCCCTTTCATGCTCTCTATTGGTTCGATGTCTAGATCTGTAACATTAAATGATATCTGCATGTGACAATAAAGAACAGAAAATAAACTAGCATTTAAGATGCTACTTAATCCCAAGCAGAATACTGGTCTCTGCGTATTTACATTTCTTGTTTCATTCAATCCTCATGACAATGTTTAGATGGATGTAACCTGAACACTGTTTTAGAAATGTGTCATGCGAGACTCAGGAAAGCCAGGACACAAAGAAAAGCCCATAGATGTAATAAAGGGAGTTTTGAATCCACCAGATTTGATGTCAAAGCCTGAACTCTCTCTACTCTTTTATACTACTAAGTGTGATAGATGGGCAAACATCCTCTAAACAAGGTTCATCTTTGTACCAAGTTTCAAGTGCACCATTAGTCGCCAGGTCCTATATTAGATAATACACATATAGGAATAAAAAATCCAGGAATCACATTGCTTACATCAACTTGGTTGCAAAATCATAAAAAATAGCAGTCATAGAATATGGCATGTTTATTTTATCCAGTGTAGTCTGGCCATGAAGTTTGGCTTACTGTGACTTTCACATGAAGAGTTTGGTCTTTCTTTTTAATGTTCACATACTGTAATTATTTCATCTGCAACAGAAACATCTAATTTTAAAAGTCAAAGAGGTGGGTAAAATAAATCCATTTGGGAAATGTTGATTCAATCCATGAGATTATTGTAATTTGTACCTCTGAACATCATAATTCTCTTCAGTATGTGGATGAAATGAGACAACTACTAACTTTTTTTTTTTTTTGCATTTCTATTTGATAAATCTTTAGTGTCTGTGTATCGCATGATAGTGAAGAGCACAGATTTAGACAGAAAGATATGGGATTATAAACTGACTACAATATTGGGAAGTTATGCAATGTTAGTCAAAGTGCTCATTCCTTTTAAACCTCAATTTCATCACATTAAGGTGCAGATAATAATCTCTATGTTGTTATATAATGCATCTAACATAGTAATTAGTCTTAAAGTGAGTAATTGAAACATACTGGGGGAGATTGGGGCAACAGACTTTTATTCTTTAAGACCGTAATATTCAAAGTGTGGTCCGGGGATCTTTAGAGTCTTTGAGACATTTTTAAGGGTTCTGCAAGGTTGAAATACTTTTTTATAATAATATGACAACACTGTTTGCCTTTGTCTGTCTCACAATTGAAAGTATACTTTTCCAGAGACTATATAGCACTTGTTAATATCATACTGAGCCATTAGCTCAATGGCTAATGGAATCTGTGCTTCTATATTCTTGTGTGTGTGTGTTCAACTTACAATATGGTAAATATTGAGAGGTATAACCCAATAACAAAATTTTAATGCATAAAAGGTTTTGGAGTTCTTCATTAATTTTTAAGTGTGTGAAGTGACCCTGAGACCAAATTGTTTGAGAACTGATGCCTTAGAAAGGCATTTATTTTTTCAATTAGCTTGAGGTAATTAGTTTGAGATATAGTAACAATAAAGATTGTTACAATTAATATATCTTGAATATAACATTGATGGAAACAGTTTATTACCTGTAAAGTGTTGGTTGGCTATTCAAAGAAGTAATGCTTATAATGTCTTTATTAGGATTCTTGGTATGCAGTAATTAGTAAGCACTCAATAAATGCAGATCATTGTTAAGAGCAGAGTGAAAATGAAGGTAACCCCAAAGGAAATACATTGGTATTATAATTTACACTTTTAGGGTCTCACCAAATAAGGTTGCCTTCTTAAGAGACAAAATTGTTCCCAGGGCAGATCAAGACTCGCCCATTGATAACTCCTTTGTATTACCCTTTCAGAACAATTAATAGGGTCACACAGATAGAAACTGGGGAAATTCATCCAGGCACTGCGAGAGAGAGAGAGAGAGAAAGAAAGAGAGAGAGAAACAGAAAGGGAGAGACAGAGAGAGAGCCTGAAGTGCCCTTCTAGGGACCAACCCTCTGGAACTAGAGCAGATTATCAATGTATAAGGCCACTAAAATTTAAATTACACATCTTACCCTCATGGCTTTAACTCCATGTTTTTCAAATCACTTTTGGTGATTATTTTATTCAATTTTAGAAACAGCTACAATATATGCTTACTTAAATAATAATAATAACAACCATAATAATAACAGCTACCATTGCACCATTTCTTGAGCCTTCTTTTCTCAGTGTTTGACACAAAGCACTTTGAAGAGAATCACCCATGTACTTTACAAAACTGCCCCATGTTGTGGGGAATTCTATTATCAACACTGTAGGAAGGAGAAAATTGGGCAGCTATTGTATCTGTCTGAGTTCTAAAGACTTTGCAGCAAATAATTGATGGAACCAGGCTTTGAGGCAGACCCTCTGCCTTACCGATATGCCACACTCCAAAGCTTTTGGCAGACATTTTATTTTTTATTGTAACTTAACAAATTAGCTTTATTGTTAAGTGGTTGTCTTCTTAGAACTTGGCTAATGGTGTCTGTGCTGAAGGAACATTCACTTTAGGAATGTGCTGACAGACTAAAATTTCTGTTCCTACCGAACTGAGGACAAAACCCTAAATCTCAGTGAACCTAGCAAGGTGACTGACATTTTGAAAAATTTTGTCATGAATGAGGGTCCTTGCCAGAGAAGAATAACTTTGGCCTCCCTACTTTTTTAATGATAGTAACAGGAATTCTTAACATTTCCATTATTATATCCTATACATTGTACACTGATTCTTTATTCTTTACTACAGCAAAGCCTCAAAAAAACTATATAAAATGGTCCATGGCTGGTATTATTATCCTGTGTTTCAGGTGATGTAGCCATAACTCAGACAGCTGACTTGTTTCCTGAAGATCATTCAACTAAGACGGTGCCAAGTAATTCTTCAACCCTAAGACTTTTCATGAATTCATAATTAGAATGTGCTTAACTAATATTCATTTCACAAGCATGGATATACATCAGGTTGATTCTAGTGATACAAACTGTGACAATGCTAACAATCATAGCTTTCAGTGTTGCTCACACTGAAAATCACCATCAGTTTTGTAGAGCGATTATTTTACCTAGAAATGGTATGAATAGTGTCGCACACACCCACAAGTCATGCGAAAATCATTTTGGTAGACACTTTGGGTAGTGTCAGCGTAGCAGAAGAAATATAATTTAGAATATGAATATTTCCATACTCTTCAAGAGAGCAAGATGTCTGATGGCTTGCTCCATAGAATGCCCATTCTCTCCTTTTGCTGCAGATTGTTTTATCCAAAGCATGTACATGGATCCCAATGGTGAATTATGCTTGCAGCTCAAAGGTTGGTCCTGCATTTTAAAAAGCCAGGATAAACTTGGCCTGAAGCTCCTCTTCACAACATAAGTAACTTGCACAGAACAAATGAGTATTAACTTTTTTAGCATAATTTCCTAACACATAATATTATGATGAATAGATACCGAAGTAGGTAGGTTATGTTATCTCCATTTTATAAAATTGAGATCAAAGTAAAACCACAAATGAGATACTACCTTACCTCAGCCAGAATGGAGTGTGGAGGTGATGAAAAGGAATGCTTATACACTGCTGGTGGGAATGTAAACTAGTATAATGTCTATGGAAAACAGTATGGAGATTTCTCAAAGAATTAAGGTAGATCTACCATTTGATCCAGCAATCCCATGCTAGGTATCTACCCAAGGGAAAAGAAGTCACTGTATCAAAAAGACACCTGCACGTATATGTTTATCACAGTACAATTCACAGTTGCTAGGATATAGAATCAACATAAATGTCCATCAAACAATGAATGGATAAAGAAAATGTAGCGTATGTATGTACACCATGGAATACTATTCAGCCATGAAAAAGAATATCTTTTGCAGCAATTTGGATGGAACCGGGGGCCATTATTCTAAGTGAAGTAACTCAGGAATTGAAAACCAAATATCACATGTTCTCACTTATAAGTGGTAGCTAAGCTATGGGCATGCAAAGGTATTCAGATTGGTATAGTAGACATTGGAAACTCAGAAGGGGGTAGGGTGGGAGGGAGGTCAAGAACAAAAAACTACCTATTGGGTACAATGTACACTACTTGGGCGATGGTTGCACTAAAATCTTAGACTTCACCACTCCACAATTCATATATGTAACCCCAAACCACCTGTAACCCTAAAGCTATTAAAATAAATAAATAAATAAATAAATAAATAAATAAATAAAATTGAAATATACAGAGGGGAAATGGTTACCTCAATGTCACTGAGCTAGCACCTGGTGGAATTAAAATGTCCACAGATCTTTCTTTCTGTATCAATAGACTATTTTCAATTCAACATCACATGGAGTCATGGCAGGTATCTAGATTTAGTTTGTTATTTTGTTCATCATTTCTCTCTGCCTTATCCTTTCTCTTCTACCATGGAATCAGCCTTGGATTTCTGAAAGAAGAGCAACTAATTTGAAAAATTTCTACAGGTCTATTATTGTACTGTGTTGAGGCAGATGAAATTTTCATTTAGTTTCATATTTTAAAACAATAAGGTTATTTCTTTTCTTACTGTAGTTAAAGCCCAGAGGAAAGAAAACACTAGAACTCTCTTACATTAATCTGAGAGCATTTTTGGATACAATTATATATCTATATGTGATGCCAAAACATCTGGAACAAAAATGATAAATTAAATCAACTGGCATTTTACCCAGACACAGCCAAGCAACAGATGTGGGGAAAGGCTGAATGAGTATCTCAACTAATTTTGATGAATTTCAGGAGAAACAAACCATAATTGTCTATTTATTAAATCTTTGAAATCATGGCTATAATGACAATAATCTCATCTGGGGTTTAGGGGACAAACTGAAATGTCAGCCTAAAGTATTTGAAGATCATCTCTTTGTTGATTTCTGGATACTGCCATGCATTCATTATTTTTTTCCAGAAAAATTGCATAGTTTCTCAGATATGTTTGAGGTTTAGACATTTGATTTATGCACTTAATTTAAACAGCAAAGACCTCTTTTAAAATTATATTATTATTACATTTTCATGTCTGCCTTATTGGCAAAGGTCAGAAGGGTCGTAGTTCTACTGAAAATTTTATTTGAAGAATTCAATAGAGTAATGGCAATGATATCTTAATTTATCCAGTTTACAGCTCTTTACACATATTTCATTAATTCTTGAAACATCTCTCTGAGGTATGTAAAGGGCAGGGATTATTAGACCCATTTTTCAAGTTTAGAAAATAAGATAAAATTAGATAGAAAATCATTTTCCTAAGACAGCAGTAGGAAGCTTGACCAAACCACTCCAAGTTTACAATTGCAATATTGCTCTGAACAATTTACAAATATTAGCTCATTAATTCTCAAACATCACATGGAAATTATTTTTTAAACTTTTACATGATGCGGTATTTGTATATCTGTATCTATATTTATATCCTAAAGGGAAGGGGGGTAAAATAGTTCTGTATATTAAAATGAACATTGGAGAACTGAGAACTAATTTGAGTTCATTTCTTTGTCTACATCGTGCTACCCTTTACATAACCCTAAACGTGTCACTTTCCTTCAATAACTCATGATATGAGAGACTAGGATGACAGAGAATCTCTAGTGTACTTCAGCATTGAGATGAACTAAAATGTACAGTAATGTTAATCTGACAGTTTTGCTGACATGTAAAATGGTTACCATGTTGCATCCGGAATTGAATATGAATAGTTAACATTTCGTATAGATGGTAGAAATTAATCTTAGTTTTCCTACGGCAAACTGAGTACATTTGAAATCATCTGTGAAAGAGAGGACAAGTACTGAAGAACACTTTGATTTGAGTCTAAAATCTACTTCTTTCTCAGCTAACTCCTTCTGACCTTCTTCTATTCATTTTCGATTCCCCTTCTCACTTCTTTCATTGAAGAAAACAGTTTTGGGCAGAGAGGTCTTTGCTGGAGTTTTGACTGGGCCACCAACTTGCTATATGACTATGGGAGAGTCATTTCCTGTTTCTGAGTTTCAGTTTCCTGCTTCGTGGAATATGAATGATAATATCAATATCATAGGAATGTCCTGTGATTTAAAGTAGAGAAGCCATATTTTGCACATTTCACTATGCCTGGCCCATTGCAATTGTCAAGTAATTTTAGTAGACATATTAATTCATTTGATTCATATGTATTTCTCATCCTAAATTATTTATCTTTGAATATCCAAGGCTATCAGAGAAACTAGCACATCATGTTCAATAACATTAGTTGTGATTGTTAACTATTATTAATGAATGTGTACCTTGCTCCATTAGCCATTTGTTTTGCTCTTACAGGTATAACCTTATTTATACTTCACGTAAGCATCTATGAAATTATACAGAATCCTCACCTATCCCCTAACAGCTTTGAAACATTTTCCAGTCATGCCTCCCTACTTATTCAACAAAAGAATTAAAAACTACCCTTCCCTTGAAATCTATCTACTCTATGTGAATTGTGCTATTTTCTTGAAGTTAAACCCTAGATATAAAAATGATAAATGATTTTTTATGCTGTCAACTGTGCATCCAGGTAACGCTTGGTTCTGCCTGCACACTTCTAGAGAATTGAAGTTTGGAAGATAAATATGAAGAAAATCCTATCCAGGACAATCAGAGATTTCCCATTCAACTCTAGCTCCCAACAGTATTATTTTACGGTTAGTGTGCATTCTGTAGACTTGGAGTCTGTGCCCTGTGATTTACATGAGAGGATCAATGGGATGCTTTGCAAAGGAGGAAGAGAACATGCAGACTTTCTGCTATCCTGAAGCCAGAAAATCCTACAGTGGTAGATTTGAAGTTCCTGTTATGAGCTTAGTGTTCAGATAGTAATATGGTCAGAGCTGTCTGAGTGAATACTGGTATCTATTCTGACCCTGGCACGTGTGTATGCAATTCATGACATTCCCTGCTGTAAACACTTGGAAACCAGAACTGGCCCACTGGAGCTGGCCAAATAGACAAAGAAAGCCTGGGCAGTTTTACACAGTGCTACGAACATAGGTTCTGGAGGAATCCAGACCAGAAGACTCTTTCCTGTTGTTCTTTTACATCCTATGCAAGCTCAAATCCTGGGTGGCTCCTTATGAGATGTGTAATCGAGGGCAACTTGTTTAACATCCCTGCCCCAGCAGGAAGTTGGTGTCCAAATGCTCTTATTTTCACCAGAAGCACAGCTGCATTTTGATGGACTGCAATATAATAGTTGTTCAGCAAATACTCTAAGGCACTGCTTCTCAAGCCTTTGTGTGCCTGTGAATTACCTGGGGATCTTGTTAAAACACAGATTGGGATTCCCCAAGTTTGGGGTGCACATTCTACATTTCTAAAAAGCCTCTAGGTGATGCTGACTCCACTGGTCAGTGGACTATAAGTAACGATGCTCTATTCATATATAATACACATTTAATACTATTTATTTGTATGAAATAGTTATCACAAAACAAAACCCTAAGCTAGTGTCTCTGAAAGTTTAGCATGTAGCACGCTCACCTGGAAGGACTATTACAGATTACTTGATGCCATCTTCAGAGTTCCTGATTCAGTAGGTCTTTTTGGGGGCCTGAGAATTTGAATTTTTAACGAATATCTAAGCAACACTCATACTGCAGTGTAGTCCACTAGTTGCAAACCATTGACCTGGACCAGTTCCTTCCCTATCTGGAAACTTCTGTTAACAGTTTTGAAAATGGTATTTGGTTTTCCAATCTTAGGGAGATAATAGTCATCGGGAAGTTTTGTTTTTTACTTAGACTTTCTATTTTCAATGTTTGCATGCAGTTTTAAGAAATAATACAGAGAGACTCTATTTACCCTTTACATAGTTGTTTTTCCAATGGTAACATCTTAAAAAATTATAGTACAGTGCTATAACCAGAATATTCACATTGATTCAGTCTACCCAGTTTATTCAGATAGCCCCAACTGTCCTTGTATGCATTGTGTGTATATGTGTTTGTGGTTAGTTCTATGCAATTTTACCACATGTGTAAGTTTATATATACACCACCACAGGCAACACCCAGAGGAAGTCCACCACCACCAGGATCCCACCACATCTGCCTACCTCCGGAGCCTCACCTCCCATCTTTAGTTCGTGACAACCACTAATCTATTTTCAATTTTTGTAATTTTGTCCTTTTCTTTCTACTTATTTTTTGAGACAAGGTCTCACTCGGTTGTCCAGGCTGAAGTGCAGTGGCTCAATCTCAGCTCACTGTAGCCTCAACACCTCTAGGTTCAAGTGATCCTCCCACCTCAGCCTCCCAAGTAGCTGGGACTACAAGCATGTGCCACTACACCCAGCTAGTTTTGTTTATTTTTTGTAGAGACAGAGTCTCAGTATATTGCCCAGGCTGGTCTTTAACTCCTGAACTTAGGTGATCCACCCACCTCGGCTTCCCGAAGTCCTGGGATTACAGGCATGAGCCACCGCACCTGGCCTAATTTTGCCATTATAAAAATGTTATACAAATAGAATATACAGTATATAACCCACAGGAAGATGCTGTTAAAGCTTGCTAGTGCCCAGGTGTCACCACTGTATTCTTATTTGTTTTAGTGTGGAGCTCATACGTTTGTAGTTGTTGAAGCTTCCCAGGTGATCCTAATATTCAGACAGGGTTTATACTCTGCCTACCATTAAGGGAGGTCTTTAGCTCT
Organism: Symphalangus syndactylus; assembly: GCF_028878055.3. NCBI lineage: Eukaryota > Metazoa > Chordata > Mammalia > Primates > Hylobatidae > Symphalangus > Symphalangus syndactylus. The sequence continues at coordinate 32,075,799 of NC_072433.2, forward strand.
AGGGATTGTTTGCAACTCAAAGGATCATGTGGATGAACTTCCCTTTCCAATAGCCAAAAACACAAAATGCACATGTACCAGAATTAGTTATCATCAAAGACTATAAAACCAGAAATCTTCTGGGAAATGCATTTTGAGTATGTATCTAAAGCTTCAATTTACTCCTAAATCAAACAGAAAGACTGTTTATACTGTAAGGATGATCTCTATTTATAACTTGGAGAAAAGTTATTTATAATACCCATGCAACATTGTGTTTGAAACACTGAAATTGGCAGTTATTTCTGCTGTGGACATTCATGCTTTTGTTTTTCTGATCAAATATTGCCTAAGCCAGATCAGAAATATTGGTATTCTTCTTAATTTTAAAAGTATCATAATTAATTTTAAATTATACACACACATATTTATATATGTATCATGTGAAATGTTATAAGAAAATCAATGTCATGTGACAATATGGGTGTATTTGTGTGTCATGTAACTTTGAGGAAAATAATTTTCAGTAAATTATAGATTTGCAAATTGATACTCTTTTGGAAAACACAATTACTTCAAATTCATTGTTTGTGTCTTCCCTGTGTTTTTGCATCTTCTTTTTTTTTTTTTTTTTTTTTTTTTTTTTTGAGACGGAGTCTCGCTCTGTCACCCAGGCTGGAGTGCAGTGGCGTGATCTCGGCTCACTGCAAGCTCCGCCTCCCGGGTTCACGCCATTCTCCTGCCTCAGCCTCTCCGAGTAGCTGGGACTACAGGCGCCCGCCACAACGCCCGGCCAAATTTTTTTGTATTTTTAGTAGAGACAAGGTTTCACCGTGGTCTCGATCTCCTGACCTCGTGATCCGCCCGCCTCGGCCTCCCAAAATGCTGGGATTACAAGCGTGAGCCACCGTGCCCAGCCTGTTTTTGCATCTTCTTGAAAACAAACCTTACAAATACAATGATGTCTCATCTTTGGTATTTATAATTAATTTTAACCCACGTTTTGAGTTATTTTTATTTGTTTAATGTTAATATATCAGGTGACTTGCTAGATGTTTCTTATACTGCTTCATGTAATTATGTTTACACTATACATAACTAATATGACAAATAGTCATATTATCTGCTAAAAGTATTTTAGTTTTAGCCTCTATTTTAGAGATTCTGCTTAAATATTTCTAGACTTTTCAAGTTTAGAAGAGAGGCTGTTAAAATTCTGTTCCTGGCCAGGTGTGGTGGCTCATGCCTGTAATCCCAGCACTTTAAGAGGCCTAGGTGGGTGAATCATTTGAGGTCACGGGCTCGAGACCAGCCTGGTCAACATGGTGAAGCCCCGTCTCTACTAAAAATTCAAAAAAATTAGCTGGGCGTGGTGGTGGACACCTGTAATCCCAGCTACTGGGAGGCTGAGGCAGGAGAATCACTTGAACCCAGGAGGCAGAGGTTGCAGTGACCCAAGATTGCGCCACTGCACTCCAGCTTGGGCGACTGAGACTCTGTCTCAATAGATAGATAGATAGATAGATAGATAGATAGATAGGTAGATAAAATTTTCTTCCAAATGTGTTTTATCTCATAACAAATTAACCCCAAACTTAGTGGTTTAAAATAATAGCAACCAATTAATTTGTTCAAAAATGTATAATTTGGGCAAGGCCAAACAGGGTCAGACCTTTTCTAATCTAGACAGTGTCAACTGGGGCGGGTTTACACAGGCTGGAAGACCCATGTGGCTCACTCAAACATCTGGGAAACTCTTTGTTTTGGTTCTCCTCCATAAACATTTCCATGGGTTGGGGTGGGGGGTGTGTTGGTATCTGTGTTTCATGGTGTCCATGTTTCATGGTATCGGTGTTCCAAGAGTAACAATCCAAAGAGTGATAGAGAGTCAAACCTGCCATTTTCTTAAGGTCCAAGCAGCTCTGATATTGACACAGCATTCATTGCATCTGTCATCTTCAATTACTTATTCAGTAAGAGAGCCCATATCCAGGGGAAGAAACTCAATGAGAGGAGTATTAAATAATTAATGTCACGATTTAAAACAAACACGGTTGACCTTTGGCCACAAAATATTTACATTCCTACTAAAAACACTCTGAGATTTTATCATTAGAGCATCATCCTCGAGCTGACCCAGTATACAACGGGGGGGATAGAATAAGGATAATTTCTGTAGACAGCATTACTCAAGAACAGAGAAAGTGGAAGTCATATGGCAGTTACTGGTAAATAGTGATTCTTGGAATCATTTTGGCACATGTTACTGGTTCCTTGATGAGTATCCAGTACTGTTTCAGAGAAATGATTCTCCTAGACTTTTGACTCTAGACACATGGCTCTTGGCTCTGTTCCCATCCTCCCCTTCTCCATCCTGTCTTCCTCCTCATACTACTTCTATACTACTACTATTACTTTCCTTCTCCTTTTCCTTCTCTTCCTCTTCCTCTTCTTCCTCCTCCTCCTCTTCCTCCTTCTTTATTCTTTTTTAAAAAATAAATTATCTGTGTTTGTAACTGAGATGTCTTCTCAACTGCATGCTGCCTGTAAATGTTTGGGAGTCTGGCAGCATTTTTTCATTGTTTACTGTCTTTTTTAGTAAAAGCCAATATGCTTTCTTTAAGTATTTTGTAAGTTTCTTACAAATCAATTTGTAATTCATTTCATTAGACAGCAATCACACTCACAAATCTCTTCAGGGTGAGCTCTTCTTGACTTTGGACACCTCGTGAATCTGCTGTGGTCAATGCTGTTATGATTCTTAGTAAAGAGTCTATGAGACATACCCTATCCTTAGCCCATTTACGCCTCATGTTCCATTTTTGGAACGCTAAGCATGTGGGAGTTCTTTATATCCTACTGCTCAAGGTCATCACCAAGGTCTGATTTTTCACACCCAGGAAATTGCAACCCCCAGCATAAATGGATTAAGCTCCTCAGAGGACCTTCTATTTCTTTGAAAGTTCTAGTAAAAAACCCTCAGATCTTTCTGAGATATTAACAACAAAAGATCATATAGCCCCATTATGTATTTGATCTATGAACTGAGACTCTTTCTTAATTTGAGAATTATTTTCCTCTGGAGAAGCTGAGAATCAAAAAATATATATTTTCAAACTCAAACATTGGGAAGCCGACGTGGGTGGATCACTTGAGGTCAGGAGTTCAAGAACAGCCTGGCCAACATGGAGAAACCCTGTCTGTACCAATAATACAAAAATAAGCCAGGCATGGTGGCATGCACCTGTAATCCCAGCTACTTTGGAGGCTGAGATAGGAGGATCCCTTGAACCCGGGAGGCAGAAGTTGCAGTGAGCCAAGATCGTGCCATTGCGTTCCAGCCTGGACAACAAGAACAAAACTCAGTCTCAAACAAAACAAAACAAAACAACAACAAAACAGAACAAAAAAACCTCAAACAGTCCTAATTTCAGAAAAAGTTCCTTCTTTAACTGATTTATCTCCATTCACATTTTGTTTAGGTATTGAAAAAAGCTATATAGTAATCTAATATTCTGCCTCTTCCTTGAATCTCTTTAATTAAATCATCAAATTCACTAGGGACATTTTCTTTTTCTCTACATGACTCAAAGATGTCATGGTCAAAATTCTCACCAGTATATACACAGGTTTCCTTTCCTCTAATTTCCAATAATACTTTCCTTGTTGTAGTTACTTTACTATGAGACCTCACCAACAGCTTCTGCAAATCCTTTGCTCTTTCACTAACACTATCCCTGAGGACCATTAAGTTTTTACTAACAATATTCTCAATCTATCTCCTGCCTGCCACCTGGTCCCAGAACCAGTGCCACATGCTTTACGTTGTCATTACAGCAGTACCGTACTTCAAGGAAGTCAAATCTGTTTTGATTATCTACTGTGGCATAACAACAAATCCCAGAACTTAGCGGCAGAAAAAAAACACCACCATTTATTTTGCTCACGATTTTGAAATTTGGGCAGGGCTTGCCAGGGTAAGTTTGTCTCTGCAGAATGTGATATAAACTGGGGCAGCTTTGAAGAGACTGACTACCCAATTCCAAGATGGCTCAATCATATGGCTGGGAAATTTGTGGTGGCCGTCACTGCCTTTCCAAGGGAGAGTTTGGGCTTCTCCATGGCCTGGTATTTGCATTCCAAGATGAAGTACCCCAAGAGAGATAGAAGCTGCTAACTTCTAAAGACTTGAGCTTGGAAATTAGCACAGTGCCACTTCGTTCATATACTACTGATCTATCACAGAGCCTATATTCAAGAGAACAGCTACCCTATCTTTCAGTGAAAAGTATATGGCTCATAGAATTTGGAGCCATGTTTTAAAAGTGTGTGATTGTGAATCACACAAAAGCATTAAGTTACAAAAGATAATTAGAACTCTCAAAGACTTTAAAAATCAAATGATAGTATTTTATCATTATTACTAGATATTAAATACTATAAAACACTTCTTAAATACCTTAACAGTTGTAAGTCCTAAAACCATAGGGCATTCTGAAAGCACAGAGCATTTGTTTATTTTGCCTATTTCTTCAAAAACCCCTTTAAATATTTTCTTTGTGCTGTGTTTTTGGATAAAACTAGTCTTTGGTTTAAGGCTTGGCTTTGCAGTCTAACCCACTGTGTGATCCGGGAATGTTTCTTAAATCCACTAAAACTTTTTTACTTTTTCTCTGCAAACCAAGAAACATTAACAATATTTCTCCTACTTAACTTGGGGGGAATTGTGATGGTCAAATAGGGACAATGTATTGGAAATTTAAAAAATAATAATATAGACACAAATGTCGCGTCTATACTTCTTTATTGCAAAGATATTTTAATCAGGAACTCAGGGGATCTAAAAATGAAGTCTAAATTACTAAACTGCAGGGGTGTATAGGGGCCAGGTTACTGGAGAAATGATTGGATTAGGATTGGTTCAACAGTAGCTATGTGCACACAGGAAGATGGAGCTATGTTTGTCGAACTTCTAGGACAGTGAGAATCCCATTTCCAAAGCCTAGAGATTCTTATTCAATGGGACATATGCTAGGGTCAATAATATGTACTTTTTGCAAACATCTCAAATAATTTCAATATGGTTGAGATTTAGAATGTACTTTGAGAAACCTTGTGGAGGGAAAAGAATGAAGAGTAACTAGAGATTTATAAAAAAATATGTTCTCTATTTAATTTGCTGGGATAGTACATTATGTTAAATATGATAGTATCACATAATTGCACTCTTTAGACAAGGATTTTGATCTTGGTATTATGTGTCTAATTACAATTTTCAGTTATTCAGAATAATTGTAAATTACAAATGTGTGCGTGTATGTGTGTGTGTGTGTGTATTTCTGTTGCCTCCCAAAATCTAAAAAGGAATCTTTTAGTAATACTTCATGATTTCTCTTACTTTATAGTAATCCACTATATAATATTTTCATCTGGGGAATTTCTTGAAATGGTTTTCAATGGTTTTATAAAGTAAATTTGTAGGTGGAGAGAATGACACATGAATTCAGATTTACCTTAAATATTTAGTAATAGAAAATATTGCTGGTTATTGGAAAAACAGAGAAGAGGCAACTGTGACGGAAAATGTACAAGAAAATCTTGCTTGTATTGTATGTTTTAAAGATACAAAAATGTACAAAATATCAGTGTTTTGGGAGACTGGAAGTAACAACTTGGTTACAAAATCTCTATTAAGGTCCAGTGCAGTGGCTCATGCCTGTAATCTCAGCACTTTGGTTGGCTAGGGTGGGTGGATCACTTGAGCCCAGGAGTTCAAGACCAGCCTGGTCAACATGGCGAAACCCCATCTCTATTAAAATTACAAACATTAGCCAGGCATGGTGGCACGTGCCTGTAATCCCAGCTACTCTGGAGGCTGAGGCACAAGAATCGCTTGAACCAGGGAGGCAGAGGTTGCAGTGAGCTTAGATTGAACCATTGCACTCCAGCCTGGGTGACAGAGTGAGACACGAGACCCTGTCCCCACCACCAAAAAAAAAAAAAAAAAAAAAAAAAGAAAACTGTTCTAATAAAATTCAGTTATTTTATCTTGATTAAATGTGTGCTGCGTGGATAATACAGATAAAATAAAAGAGAAAATCATTAAGGAACAAAATCATCCATAGGCTCACAATCGGCACACAGCCACTGTATAAAATTTAATATATTCGAAATTTATGTAAACTTTTCTTGAAACTGACAATCTAAATTATTTAATTCACCCTATTATTTCTACTATTTTGAAATATTTAACTGAAAGTAACAGTATAAAATTATGTCGCTAGTATGAATACATGTTTATATACACTACATACACCCATACATAGCTGTACATAAATACATATTTAATAAATATATAAAGATGTGGATACATTAAATGTATACTGTATATACACAAAATATTAATAATCACAGTCACACAGTTCAATTAAATTCTTGTTTTCTGATTATTTGGTATGTTAATTATAACTCCTTGTGATAATTATAAATTCCTTAAGATTAATACTCCCTTACTGACAAATAGTTGGCTTTCACCCAATACTTTGCACTCTTCACTGGGCCTGAATTTATCTGAGGCCCATATTCTAACTCTTGCAAACTTCTTTTCACAAGAGTCATTGTTTGCCTCATATCTCCTATATTGACTTGAGGTTCTGAATTACATTTTACATTAAGCAAAATATACTGCTCTTGGAAAACTAAATACTGCATGTTCTGACTTGTAAGTGGGAGCTAAACATTGGGTACACATGGACATAAAGCTGGCAACAGTAGACTGGGGCCTGCTAGAGGAGGGAGGGAAGTAGGGGGCAAGGGTTGAAAAACTAACTGTTGGGTGCTATGCTCGTTACCTGGTTGATGGGGCCATTCATACCCCAAATCTCAGCATCACGCAATATACCCAGGTAACCTGCATATGTCCCCCTCTGATCATAAAATAAAATAAAAGTTGAAATTTTAAAAAATGCAGTTAGATAGAAATGGGTTTTAGTATTCATTATTAAAGTAGGGAAAATACAGTTAACAATTTATTGTATATTTCAAAATAGCTAGAAGAATTGTAATATTTTCAACACAAAGAAAAGATAAATATTTGAGATAATGGATATGCTGATTAGCATAATCTAATCACCACATATTCTATACATGTATCAAAATATCACATGTACCCCCCAAAATATGTACAACTATTATATATAACATAAATATAAACCAAACAAAAACAACATAAAATGGCTTCTGGTAGTATTCTTCCTTTGACTCATCAGTTCATGCAATCACTTGTTTATCCATCCAACAATCAACCTAGCTATTAATTATATTTTCATTCATTCTTCTAGTGATTTGATAATCATTATAAATGAAACACATCAATCATTACTTCTCTGGAATGCTTAACACTTATTAGAAATATCAAGGATCAGTAATAATTTATGGCTTTGATGTTAACCTTGAGGAAAATATTTTGGAATAAAATGCTATGAGTTTTTTTCTCATGGAAAACTGTGTAACATGTCCTGTATCTACACTATTTTCTCAAAATCCTCGTTGCTAAGTTTTTGTGTGGAAGCTGAAGGACATTAGAAAGGATTTTATCTTTGAGAACCTAGAAGTTTTCCTAAGAAAGGGAAGGGATTTCATATTCAAACAGAACTAAGTTTGAGACCTTACAATTAAATCCAGAAATGTTGGAAGTCCTGCATTTATTTCTTACGGGTAGCATATGTAGTTTCTTCATTTTGAGTGGTCGTACTGATTTAATTTTCACTAATAAAAAAGTAATATATAATAATATCCAGTGTGACACCTGGCAGATGAAAACTCCTACCGTTTTTATTATTGTTTTTTCCTTATTATTTATTATTATTACTTTTTCTACCTTCACTCAAATAAGTAAGAGCTTAGATACTTTTTATTTCTGACATGGTACATATTAATTCTTTGGCTCAATTTTGGCCCCAATAACTGGATTTGGATCATAAAGTGTAGTACTTTTTTACTGACTATAATTAAAAAATCCAAACTATCTTATGAAATCTAAACTTGCAGTGTCTCTGTTATCATTTTTATAGCCTATATGAACATATCCTCTAAGGGCCTCCTTATGAATAAAAATTGTTTAAGTAGGAATCATTATTTCTTTGGAATACTTAACATCGATTAGAAATGTCAAGTATCAGCTGTGTGCTGTGGCTCATGCCTATAATCCCAGCACTTTGGGAAGCTGAGGCGGCCGAATCACTTAAGGCCAAGAGTCCGAGACCCACCTGGGCAGCATGGTGAAATGCTGTCCCTACTGAAAATATAAAAATTAGATGGGCGTGGTGGCACATGCCTGTAGTCCCACCTACTCCAGAGGCTGGGGTGAGAGGATTGCTTGAGCCAAGGAGGTGGAGGTTGCAGTGAGCCGAGATTGCACCACTGCACTCCAGTCTGGGCGACAGAGTGAGACCATATCTCAATTAAAAAAAAAAAAAGAAAAGAAAGAAAAAGAAAAAAGAAAGAAATAGAAAGCATCAATAATAATGTATGGCTTTCATTTTAAACTTGAGGAAAACGTTTTGGAATAAAATACTATGAATGTTTTTCTCGTCCAAAACTACACAAGATGTCTAGTATCTACAGTAGTTTATCAAAAATCTTCTTGCTCATCACATGTGTCTAAACATTTTGTGCAGTGCCCTTACTCTGGAATTTTGTCCATGATATGTTTTTGTGGTTGTTACCTTAAATATCTTGTCATATCTCTGCAGTTCTACGTACTACTTTTCCTTCAAGGTCCAGATCATTACTTCTCTTAGAAAGCTATCTATGTTGATGTAAATAAGTGGGCTTTCGGAGAAGGCAGTTTGATCTAATTTATAATTATTGTTTTTTGTGTATGTGCCTTTTGTTCCCTGTCTAGCCTAATGCCTTCAAGGACAGATAATACATGTTACACTTTTCTACAATACTCATAAACTTGTAGCATGCACTGTATCACTTTATAAATGATTGGCAAATATTCATTGGATGAATGAATAATCTTCATGGCTACTTTTGCATGTAATTGCAGGCTTTTTAATCACTTACTTATACAAAATAGTATTCAGGAAAGGAAAATATAACAGACTGTCAAGATATGGGGAAAATGGCACACACAATGCTTGCAAATATTCTGAGGTGGAGATGTATCAGGAGTGGTTCCTAAAGAAAATAAAATATTCTACAAGAACACAGCAGTTGGTTGTCTCCTTTAAGGTTAATAACCCCAGCCTAATTCCTTATTAAAACTTAATTTTGTCTTATATTATCTCAATTCAGTAATCAAGAAAAGGGGGTTGTTTAATTCTCTTTGCAGTCTGTTCATATCATGTGCAAGTCTATTACTACATGTAAGAAATTAAATTTTTTGCTAATCATCCAGAAGTCTGTGATTGACTACTTCAAGACATTAGCCATGTCCTTCTTTTAGTCTCTGCCATAACATCTCTGCCTGGAATATGCATCCCCTTGCTGTTGTCATAGCTAACTTCATTATTTTCAAGTCTTTGCTGAAATAGGACTACCCTGATCCACACAAGTACCAGATCCTCCTTACCCTGATTTATTTGTTTTTATTAGCACTTACTCCTTTCTGGCATACCATATTATTTAGCTATCATGTTCAATGTTTGTGAATTCTTCCCACTGAGTAGCATGTCTTATCCCATAAACTGATATCTTCTTAACATCTAGGAAAGTGTCTGGAGTAGTAAGCCTTCAATAAATATTTATTGAATGAGGGAATTGTTGATTGAATAAATGAATGAAAGGAGGATAGGTAGTCTGGGAATAAATTATTAACAATCTGATTTGGCTTGAAAAATATTGGCTAATACCTAATATCATTGGATAATTAAATGGTAGTATAATAACATGCTTAGTTTTCATAGACATCTTCAAATATTTGAACTAGAAATTTCACCACAACTCAATGTAATATAATTACCACTCAGTTTTCAAAAAGTGGAAAGTGAAGGACAGGGAAAGGAAATATGTTTCCTGCGACACCAAAAGCAGTTGAAAAACTTGTTAATTTTAAGCTAACCTTGCATTTGAATTCAGAGTTGTCGCTACAGTGTTTTTATGCAGCGACTCTATGAACCAACTTTTTAGTGTTTTAATTCACCATGTTAATGCATTGTGCACATTTGAGACTTGAAGCACATCAAGACAGCTAAAAAATGTAATGGGACAGTCTTCTATCTTGAGCTAGGATGTGTCTTCTTTCCTTTAAGCCATTTTTTAAAGAGTCTCATGTTTAAGTAAATTTTTAAATATGTTAAACTGCTTGTTTTTTTTAATTAAAGGAGAATATGGAAGGACATTTGTGTCAACTATTTAACCTCGGAGTTTTCCTTGTAGAGGCAAATATTCTCTGGTAGTGTGTGATTCCACTTTTATGGTGTCTATATCTATATCAAGCTAAAACTGAAGGCATATGTTGCATAACTGCAAGAGATTTGAATGTGTTTTAGAGTTAGGTACACATGAATTTTGTGCTGTATTGCATCGGTATTTAATTGTTTGACTTCAGTGAAGTGAGATAGTTTCTGTTTATCTTTGTTTGCCATATATATGTTGGACACTAATATACAGCTGGGCGTCTATCATTATTAGCTTCTTTTTTCTCTTCCCTTCCTTTGCTTTTATTTTCTATGTTACCCAGAAACTATACTCATTGTTATTCATGTGATGAAATGATTTGTTTAATTGCTTTAATACATTAGGCAATTAATTCTTTTTAGTGTTGAGCAAATTCCAACAATTTCCTAAGAAGAAAATTATAATAAGGGTTTCTGTGCAAGAAATTAAAAGCTATGGAATCTTTTTATTCTCATATAGCTATGAAAAAAATCACCTGGATAGGCAACATTTGAAATTATAAAATTCTGAATAGCTCTCATGCAGTTTATTAGAATCAAATATGGATATTAGCATGAGAAACTACATGGTGGAACTCACTGGTGGCATTTTTATTTGAGGGTTTTATTTTTTGTAGAGAATTCTGGGGGTGACATCACCATCGGTCAAAGATTAATAATTTGGTTGGAGGAAAACTTGAAAGAATGTATAGTAAACTAGAGTCAACCTGCTTATAGGAAAAACAGAAATTTGTGGTGTGAATGCATGATCTGTAATTTCAATGTAAGAACCACGTGAGATGGAAAATTATTATAACACTTCCCAATTTAGTTTCACTGAGTCAACCCTGAGATTCAACTTTCCCAATATAAGTTTGTTAGCTAACACATTAGTCAGAATGAAATGCAATGTTTATTTTAATTTAGTGATTACAGGAGATATTTAAACCTACCCCACATCCACCATTTCATATTCTACTTCACTCTGCCACTGTCTTACCCTGTGATTGCATACCTGCAGTGGTCAGAAACTTACTACCTTGAGAGACTGAGTAGTTTTTCTCTTGAGCAGCTATGTTAGAAAGCAACTCCTTAGAGTGAGCCAAAATGTGCCAGTACCATTATCCTAAGAGAATCAACACAGACACAGAAAGCCAAATACCACATTTTCTCACTTATAAGTGGCAGTTAAACATTGATTACACATGGACATAAAGATGGCAGCAGTAGACACTGATGACTCCTAGAGTTGGGAGGGAGACAGGGGGACAAGGGTTGAAAAACCAGCTGTTGAATACTATGCTCACTACCTGGGTGACAGGATCATTTATACTCGAAACCTCAGCATCACGAAATATGCCCAGGTAACAAGCCTGCACATGTCCTTCTTGAATCTAAAATAAAATTTGAAATTAAAAATATATATACTTTAAAATGTGCCAGTAAAGTACAAAGTTCCTTTAAAAATAGTTTACATGTCACTGTTTAAGTTTTCTGGAATCATGGCTAAAGAGAAAGATGTGTTTATGGAATTAGACACAGAGGTATCAGGATCTCAGAGGAAGGTGAGCCAGTAAAGAGGTAACTTGGAAGTTCACAGCAAAATAAAACGGGGACAACAAAACAAGGGCTAACTCTTTCAACACTGCAATTTGCTTGGTGTTTTTATATATAATTTCATTCAAGCCTTTCAATCACCCCTGAGATAGGTATTATCTTGACTTTAGGATAACAGGTGCTGTTTTGAATACATCAGTGAACACTATGTGGAATACAACCTTGAACAAAAAAAGACTCAAAATTTTTCTCCAGATGGAATTTACCTTCTATTAATGTTAACTGGGGTTTTCTAAACTGTAATGTTTGCTTACCAGTCAGATAAAAGCCCAATTTTCTACTGTTAGAGGAAATCCTGGGACAGATTCTTTCTTTCTAGAATCAAAGCTTCTGAAAGGCTGTATATAAATATAGGAAGTATTAAGGCTATCTTTCAAAACCTTACAAGATTCATGGTATAGACAGAGGAAGATTCTTAAATATGGAGTTTTACCACTATGGTTCTTATCATTCACATTGGTTGTGCTCAAAGCTCTGGCGGCGTTTTTTTTCCCCCTCTAATAAAAGTTCCTGGGTTCCAAACTAGAGCCATTGAATCAAATGATGTCAACTGTTCTGATACCGACAAGAACCTATTAAAAAAAACTGTATACATTTTATTGTAGATGTTCCAAATGAAATGAATTTGCTACTCTGCCTTACCTCAATATTGTAAGCCTGGGCTTGAAGAGCCAGTATTCAATAAGCTCATTTGTTACCTTCATAGAAAAGAATTAGAAAGACAATAATGATTTTCCTTCTGAACAACACATACCCTCCTCAAACATCAGTTGGCAAAATATTTTAGGGCATATTTGACCTTTGGAAGCCATTACTCTGCGATCGTCATTGGTTGCCAACAGGCCTGCTGCTGAGAGTAGATAAAGTTTCCCTGCAATCACAAAGAAAGAGGAATAGGTCTTGTTTTATTTTCATATTGAGGATGAATGCTTGGGTCAAATTGTCAGAACTAAGTAGAGATAGGACAGGATTGGTCATTGGGAGAAGAAAATAGAGAAAGGAAGTTTACCTCCTTATAACCTGGTATTGCATCTCTGTATGTATTGTTTGTAAGCATGAGAGACAGGAATTTGGGTGGAGAAATGACATTTAGAAGGACTAACCCCTTCCAACATTTCCCTTTTTTTTTCTTTACCTGGTTTTATTTTTATTTATAAGTTTCAATAATATCTCAGTCATCCCCCTTATTTCTAAGTATCTATGAATATAAGTGAATGTGTGTTTTCTCTGTTTATTTGTTTTTCTGTTTGGTATCTGTAGTGCCTATAAGAGTAGCTGGCACTCAGTAGGTGTAAAGTCAGTATTTGTTTAATGAATGGATGTTGGAAAGTTACTTTGGAAAATACAATTATCATATGTTAAGTGTTTATGAGAGAATAATCATGACACTTTCTCCATAGGATTGTTAGGAAAATTAAAGCATGGTGCTTGAAAGTAAGTGTTCAATAAACAGCATGTAATCTTAAAAAGTGATGATGATGATGATGACGACGACATTCTCAAATGGCAGACATAGATTATTAATGGAGTAGGGTAGTGGTTTGCAAGTAGGATTTCAATGTTAGTTTGGTTGTACTGACTGAGACTTACATAAAGAATACACAGAGCTTGGACACCAACCATATTAATCTCTATAAAACTTAGAACAGTGCTGAGGAAGAAGTCAACCAAAGTGGTTTATTCTCCACTGACTGGTTCCAGTGCCTTGATGGAAAAAAATCTACATCAAACTGGTTGATGTTCTAAGAGGCATGTGACAATATATGAAAATAAATTATTTTTTAGCCAAATAACTGTGTTCAAAGCCCTGCCCCAACGATGCCAGGCCATGTCAAGGAGACCACCACAAGCAACTGGATTGTCTGCAACAGCAGAAATGCAGAGGTCAACAACTGAACTTAGCGTTTTTAGTTACAGTAGATTTTTTCCTGCATTATTTTTTTTTTATTTTAATGTGCCAACAGTTTTTTTAATTTTACCATTTTTAATCTTAGAAATTAAAATATTTCTGATAACAAAGAAAGGTTTTCCCATCCTACATTAATTCAGGGTAAAAATAAACCTCTAGCAGGTTTTTCTTTTTTGACATTATTTGGAATTATTTTGTTAATAACATTGAAGACTCCAATATTGGTCTATATTTTCTCAGTTTATCATAATGTTTTGGAATAAGCTTGATGCTTTGTCCCTGTCAGCATCTCTGTTGCTCTATATTGAAAATTTGCATGATAGATTTACCGGGTCCAAGATTAGTTTATTAACTTTCCATTAACATGGTGAGTATTTTAAAAGTGAATTTTGTGAAGCTAGCGCATCATTTTAGCTATGCCTTTTAAAAAGGCTTACAAGCATCTTGAGCAGGATAATGTCATTATTCACAGGCCCTCTGCATTACCTCTGCAAGTACATCGAAAACCAAAACCCAAAAAGAATGTTTCCTGTTCCTTGCAGATTTGCATATTTTACTCAATATATCTTTTACAATCTTATTACAAGAATGCATAATATTCTATCTCTAGTTACCTTTCTAACATGCATAGATGGATGGATGATTTTATGGATACTAATTCAGTTAGAGGAAGTAGTAATGTATAAATGTGACTGTGATCTATGTTTACATTCAAATATATCCAAGGCATTTAATGTTAACATCTGGGAGTAAATCAACAACGTCTAGTTTATTTTTATGTACTTGACACTGAGATAGTGGGCTGTACTATAATCATTTCAGCCAGTTCTGCTAATCATTCATCTTGAATTCTGCTAATCGTTCATCTTGAATTATGTATTTGTTTATTTAACTCAATATGGTGCATGCATCTTGGTCCACTATCACAATAAATGCAGAATTTACTGTGGCAAAAGCATAGACTGAGGAAAAGCAGTCTCAAGAAATTGGTCTGGCTTTGTAGCCAGAGCATCAACTAAAGATAGCACAATCTTAATCACTGTCCATGAACTCTGTCTGGCACTGACCACAGTGTCCTTTGAACTCACAGAGGATTAGAGTCATTCTAGAGTAAATTTTGTCTGTTGCTAAACAAGCACAGGGTGATTTACAGTTTATTTTTCTTGGGGAAATAATGAACATATTACATCATAGTGTGTGTGTGTGTGTGTGTGTGTGTGTTTGTGTTGGGGGGAATCAAGTGTTTTCTTTACGTCGATGATGGTAACTTACATCAGACAAACTCTCCCATGGAGAACAACCATAAAGTTAGGCAGAACAACACGATTTAAAGGCAGCCAGCAACTAAGAAACTCAGATACCAGAGAGAAAGAAAACAAATTGAGGTGACTCCTCAATTCAGCACTGCATATTCCTTTCAGAGTTTAACTGATTCAACTCACAGGGCATAGAGACCACATGGAAATCAGTGACCTGGAATTTTTGATGGATTTATGGGACTCTGGAGACAAAAGTTAGATTTCAGGGTTACTGAGGTATCTAGAAATTGAGAGGCCAAGGTCACAGAGCAAAGATGATTAGAGAAGAATGGGTGTTTTTTCACCCTTGATGAATTGGCCACATCTTAACATGTGCAAGAGTAAGAGGATTTAAACGTATCAAAGAGCTAGTGCTAAGAAGCTGAAAAGATAAACAAATATTTTATCAGTGTAACAGAAACAATGGACCCTAGAAGTAACAGAAATCAGAAATTAAATTAATCCCTGTAATTCTGAAATCCGGTCTTAGTGATATCAAATTGATCTATCTATACATATCTTCCTGGAAGAAGAAAACCAAATTTGTCTAAAGGGAGATAACACCTTTTATATGAAATTCTCAAAATCCAATTAAAAAAGTTCTGAAATGCTGCCAAAGTGGAGTAGGCCTGCAACAGTCAGAAAAAAGACAAGGTAGGCCGGGCGCGGTGGCTCACGCTTGTAATCCCAGCACTTTGGGAGGCCGAGGCGGGTGGATCACGAGGTCAGGAGATCGAGACCACGGTGAAACCCCGTCTCTACTAAAAATACAAAAAATTAGCCGGGCGTGGTGGCGGGCGCCTGTAGTCCCAGCTACTCGGAGAGGCTGAGGCAGGAGAATGGCGTGAACCCAGGAGGCGGAGCTTGCAGTGAGTCGAGATCGCGCCACTGCACTCCAGCCTGGGCGACAGAGCGAGACTCCGTCTCAAAAAAAAAAAAAAAAAAAAAAAAAGAAAATGTGGCACATATACACCATGGAATACTATGCAGCCATAAAAAATGATGAGTTCATGTCCTTTGTAGGGACATGGATGAAACTGGAAAACATCATTCTCAGTAAACTATCGCAAGGACAAAAAACCAAACACCGCATGTTCTCACTCATAGGTGGGAATTGAACAATGAGAACTCATGGACACAGGAAGGGGAACATCACGCTCCAGGGACTGTTGTGGGGTGGGGGGAGGGGGGAGGGACAGCATTAGGAGATACACCTAATGCTAAATGACGAGTTAATGGGTGCAGGAAATCAACATGGCACATGGATACATATGTAACAAACCTGCACATTGTGCACATGTACCCTAAAACCCTAAAGTATAATAAAAAAAAAAAAAAGAAAAAAGACAATAGAAAAATATCCAAATGATACATATATTCAAATTTTCCAACTAAGAATATATATAGTTAACATGTCCAAGAAAATAGATAACAAATGAGATGGATACTTTGCCCAAAGACATGGAGCCTATAAAAATAATCAGAGAAAAAGTCTAAAGCTGAAAAATCCAATGTGTTAAAGTAACAATATAATCAACTGAAACAGAAGATTTGCAAACCAGATTTGAATACAAAAAAAAAAAAATAAAAAAGAAGAGAGAAAAAAGAAACAGGAGGAATCACAGAAAGAAAACAATAGTAAAAATACAAATATGAGCATAAGACGTAGATTATATGTAAAGCAAAGGTATATTATATTTGAAACTGACACTTCAGAGAGCGGGAAGACCACAGAAGATGCAATATTTGAAGAAATAATGGTCACAAATTTTCAAATCTGATAGAAGGCATCAAGATATAGATTCAAGTGGATCAGTAAACTCTTAAATAGGGTAAATACAAAGAAAAGCATACCGGGACACATCATAGTAACATTGCTAAAAATAAAGACAATGAGAATTTAAAATTAACCAAAAAAATTAAGGTCTCAAAAGCAGACAGCTTATTTGATAATATAAATTATGAAAGGCAGAGACAAAGAATGTCATTTTAAAGGACAAAAAGAAAATAATTGCCAAGCCAAAATATTATATCAAGAGAAAAGAGCCTTCAAATTAAGTTGTTTTCTTTCAGAAAAAAAAAACGCGATAAAATGCATTAGCAGCAGTTTTTCACTGAAAACATTTTTAGAAATGTATTTTTCTAAAAAAAAAAATGAAAACCAGCCTAAATGGCAATATGATAATACAGAAAAGAAAGAAGAAAAACAAAAATATTAATATGTGGGAAAATACAAAATAATATATACTACTTAATATAATTAGAATGTGTTACATGTATAAAGTTGAGGTAGAATTAAAATACATAACAAAAATGAGGGAAATGGGAAGGGTGTAATATAAATTATCATAATGCATTGCAAATGTTCTTTCATTATACATATAATGTTTGATACATTAAGATATACTTTAATGAATCAAGGATACATATATGAATTATGTGTTTAGTGTAGTCACTAAAATAATATTAATTAAAGACTATATAAGTAATGTAATAATGGGGAAATGGAATAATTAAAACTAATTAATTAAAAAACAAAGAAAAGGGGAAAACTAAGAAATAACTAATTTTATAAAACATTAAAAAAGTACAGAAAGAAATCCAAACCCATATGGTTACATACTTTAATATTAGATAAACATTGTCAGATTAGATTTAAAAAGCAAGCAAAGCACAGATCATGTCTCCTCTCACAGATAAAGCTGTAATATAAGGGTAAATAGAGACTGAGATGATTGAAACAAGATCTGACTGCAAATTGAAACTGAAGGAAAGTTGTTCAGGTGTAAACTATGGAGAAAGAAATAATTCCCCAAATACGGAGAAAAATGTTATAATGATAAATAACTAAATTCAGCAAGATGTAAAAATCCTAAATTCATATATACCTTATAATCTATTTGACAAGTATATAAAGTAAAACTTTGGCAGAATCTAAGTGAGCAACAGATAAACCAACAATTAGAACAAGTAGACCGAAAAACTGAAGATAGAGAACATTTGAATATCATGATTAATAAACTTATTTAATTGAAAGGTATAAAATACTGCACTAAAGAGTTATAGAAAAAATCATTCTTGTCAAACTTGAAATATTGACCCCAAATAGCCAAAAGCTGTGTCATAAAACAACTCTCAATGCATACAGTATATACCTTCTTAACAGTAGCATTAAGTTATAAAAATGAGTAACAACAACAACAAAAACTTAAATTATTCTTAAGTATTGAAAATTAAACCACACACTTCTAAACAACCCATGAAAAACAGAGTAAAACCACAAAGAAATTAACACATTTAAAAAATGAATGATAGCAAAACAATGACATGGCAAATCATGTGGAATAGAGTTAACACAATGCCTACAGGGAAATTGACCTTAAATGTCTACATTAGAAAAGAAGAAGTGCTGAAAATCAATTATCTAAGCATCCACTTCAAAGGGGCTGAAAATGAGAAGAAAATTAAAATTTAAAAGTAGCAGAAAGGTGAAAATAAGTATAGGATAGAAAATAATGAAATTGAAAATAAATGTACAGTAGTGAAATTCAACAAAACTAACAGCTGTTCAAAAAATGAATAAAATTGATAAAACCTTGCAAGGTAAAATAAGAAGGCAAGTCATCAATATCATAAATGAAGAAGGAAGCATTGCTACAACTTCTATAGAGATTCAAAAAATAATGGAAGGATATGAGGGTGATCAGGCTGCGACACGTGTCACCCCATTGATTGGCAGGGTTGATTTGGCTGATCTGGCTGGCTAAGCGGGTGTCCCCTTCCTCCCTCACCGCTCCTCGTGCATCCCTCCCGAAGCTGCACGCTTCGTGGAAGAAAACGACCATCCCCGAGGAGGACCGGTCTTCGGTCAAGGATATAGGAGTAGCTGTGCTCCCCTGCTAGAATCTTCAGACACGCTCTCGAGCTTCATTTGTAGGAGAACGTAGGGTAGTCAAGCTTCCAAGACCTCAGACACATCCAAATGAGGTGTGACGTGTGGCAGTCTGCTTTTAAAAAGGAAAAAAAGAAAAAAGGTAATGGAAATATTTATTCGAATTTTAAAAGTTATTGGCAAAAATATAAATACATTTAGCATAAACACAGCATTAACTGAACATATTTTTGTCAAAACTTTTAAAATGTATTGTGATAGAGGCAAGTTTAAAAACACAGGCTTTGCAAAATGGCATAAATAAGAAAAAATAGAAAAATATGTCTATTACTTCTCTATTGAATAATTAAATCCATAATTACCAACTCTAACACATAAGTTCTCATGCTCAAATGAACTCACCGATATAAATTTCAACAGAGAAAAGTAAAAGAGGGAGCATTTCCCACTTAATGTCCCAAAGTCAGTGTAATCTTAATGCTAAAACCTGATGAAAATATTACAAGATAAGAGAATTAACAGCCTGCTTCTGATATACAAATCTTAGGTAACCTATTAGCAAAACAAACTCACTAATACACCAAAACATTACACTCAGGGAATACAGGGACACATTATAACATTTAAAAATGTTTTTATTCAAATTAAAATATTGAGAGAAGATAGAGAAAAAGATGATCTATCTTTATAGATGCAGAAAGAGTTAAGTATGGATTTCTTGTCCATAACAAAATTTCTTTTCACACTAGAAATAGGAGGGGACTTAATTTGATAAAATGTAGCTACAAGGAAACATATAAATATCAGATCTAATGGTGAAATACTGAAACCTTTCTCACTTAGATTGCAAATGAGATGAAGTTGTCTACCATTGCTAGTTTTATTCAATTATACTGAAGGCTTTAGTCAATACCGTAAGGTTTGAGGAAGAAATAAAAGTATAAATATCACAAAGAGAGAAATATGATTGTCATTACTCACAATCAACATGATTGAGTATAAAAATACAAAAATAATCTATAAACTATTATAAATAGTAAGTCAAGTTTGCATGGTTGTCAGATTTACAAAAATTATTGCATTTTGTTTTCTACCAATACTCAGAAAATTAAATAAAATACTTCCTATAACATTGAGCAGACTTCAATTACATAACAAAACAATCTGATGCAAGGTCTCTAAACAGAAAACTACAAAACATTACTGAGAAAAATTAAAGACACAAATGAAGATACAAATCAAAGATACAAAAGATAAAAATTAAAGATACAAAGTTTGCAATTTGAAAGATTCAAAAAAAGTCAATTCTCTAAATTTATCTGTAGAATCTAAGCAGTATCAATACAATCCAAAATTTCTGTGTGTGTGTGAGTGTGCGTGCTCGTGCACGTGTGTGTATAATTTGACAAATGATGCTGTAATGTGCAAAGAAATTTAAAGGGCAAAAATAATAAAATATTTACCAAGAACCGAAATTGTTTGTCTTATAATATCATTATATGAAGGTTTATTATAAGATAGAATTCTTAATAAAGGATTGTAGGACTAAAAAGATAGAAAAATAGACCAATGGAATAGAAGACTTCAGAAATAGGCCTGCAGAGAAAATGCTCAACTGCATTATAACAGAGATGCCATAGGAGGAAATGGCAATAATATGGACTGTAAACTGGATGCCTGCGAGTGGAAAAAACTGAACTGTGACTTGTGCTTCTGACCATCAATATAAATAATCTTCACATATGTCAAAGATATAAAGGTCAAAACTAAAATAATAGACCTTCCAAAAGTTAACATGGGATTTTCAAATTCTGGAATAGGAAAATAATGAATGAAAAAAGCACTAAAATGAACAAAACACATATTGATGAATTCAATTGATTGAATTAAGAATTTATGCTCATCAAATGATACTACTAAGAGAATGAAAAATTAAGCCATTGGGTGGAAGAAGGAATTGTGGTACATATATCTACTAAAGGACTCACATTATTAATATAGTGTAGGCATATCAATTAGGAAAATATAGGCGACTTAATTAATAAAGGAAAATTTGAACAGGTATTTCACAAAGAAGATGTCCAAGTGGCCAGTAAACATAAGAAAAGGCCCTAAGTATCAAATATTCAGGACATTGCAAATTGAGATATACCTAAAATACAACTTCAACACCCCTACAATTTCTAAAATTAAAACAGTATAATAGATAACTGATTTCACCAAGTATTGATGCAAATTTGCAGCAGCTTGATCTTTAATACAGTGCTGGTCAGAGGGTAACTTGGTATATCCACATTAGAAAAATATTTGGAAAAAAATGCGAAAGCTGAATGTATGCATGACCTGTAATATTTCACAGGATATTGAAGTATGTAATAAACAGAAATTAATATATTTTTGCATCAGAAGACATATAGAAAATATTTATAATAGTGAAATTCAAAATAGCATAATACTGAAAGAACCCAAATGCCCACCAGTAAGAGAACTAGTAAATAATTGTGGTATATTCATATAATGGAATTCTTTCCAAACAATGGAAAAGCCTGATGTACTGCTGCAACTATATGAATGAAAAAATATTACATTGAACTAAAGCATCTACATGCAAATGTGTATACACTGTGTGAATTCAATCTTTATGAATTCCTGAGGAAGATAAATGAACATACTGTTAAACCAAGTAGAAGTTATCTTGAGGGAGATAATGACTTGGAAGGGGGTAAATGAAAGGCTTCTGGGGTGTTGGCTACTTGGATATCTTGATGTATGTGATAGTTACATGGGTGTGTTCATTCTGGGAAAATCCACTATAATAAATTCTTAACATTTATTGCTTTTCGTTCTCATGGCTTACTTTAAATGCAAAAATTGACCCCACATAAAAAAATAAGGAAGTCACCATCATATATTCAAAAATATATGACTATTAAAATTTCTGAACATGAATTCACTGAAAGAAAATTCCATGTCAATGAAATCACCAAACCTTTCTTTTGACATTATTAGTTTATTATACTTGTACATTGGGCGCAGACTGATCAGTATTAAAAATATTATATTGACCGGGCGCAGTGGCTCACCCCTGTAATCCCAGCACTTTGGGAGGCCAAGGCGGGCAGATCACGAGGTCAGGAGATCGAGACCATCCTGGCCAACATGATGAAACCCCATCTCTACTAAAATTCAAAAAATTAGCTGGCTGTGGTGGCATGCATCTGTAGTCCCAGCTACTCGGGGGGCTGAGGCAGGAGAATCGCTTGAACCTGGGAGGCGGAGGTTGCAGTGAGCTGAGATTGTGCCACTGCACTCCAGCCTGGTGACAGAGCAAGACTCCTTCTCAAAAAAATATATATATATTTATATTCTGGGAATATGTTGTACAAATGCTATATTAAAGAGAACCTGTGTGAAGTAATTAATTTTGTTTGTTTTGTTACTTGTTGGTCAGGCCACCCTAGGTTTGTTTTTTTGTTTTTTGTTTTTTTTCCTTTTTTTTTTTGAGGCGGAGTCTCACTCTGTTGCCCAGGCTGGAGTGCAGTGGCATGATTTCGTTTGGACTCAGTAGATATTCAACAATACATACTTCTTCAACGTATTAGGTTGGTGCAATAATAATTTCAGTTTTTCCATTGAAAGTAATGGCAAAAGCTGCAATTCCTTTTGCACCAACCTAATGCTATGTTATAGATTACATATAGATTGATTTCACCCCAATATACCCTGAAATCATGTCCCCACTTGAAAAAAAATCTTCACTTTAATCCAACAAACTTCAAAGAGAGAGTGAGGTATAACAGATCACTCAATAGATGCTGGGTAGTTTACAATATTAGCTTTCTTATCTAATAAATTGTGTGTGTTGCTTGTGTGTGCATGGGCATGTACTGGGGTCACTATGTTGTAAAGTAGTATTAAATGAACATTTAATCTGGACATTAGATATGTAGATACATTAATTCCTCTGAAACTGTGAGTATCCCTAAGGTTCTAAAATATAAGGGATTAAATAGAAACACTTAGCAAAGTAAACTCAAGAAATTCACTTCCAATAATCTCGAGCCAATCCTATTTGAAATAATTAGGGGGAAATACCACTAAGGATTTAGTAATTGACATATAATGCAACTCAGTTGGCAGAGTAGAATTAGAGATTTTTGCAAAG
Organism: Symphalangus syndactylus; assembly: GCF_028878055.3. Taxonomy (NCBI): domain Eukaryota; kingdom Metazoa; phylum Chordata; class Mammalia; order Primates; family Hylobatidae; genus Symphalangus; species Symphalangus syndactylus. The sequence goes on from NC_072433.2 coordinate 32,099,044, forward strand.
AAGACTTAGTTTACTAAAACGGACATGAGAAGCAATAAACTCACTATCCAATTTTGTTTTTTTACCTGTTGCACCATGGAAAAAATAAGAGATATGTAAACAGGATAGAAATATGTACTTAAGGGTATAAAAGGAAAGACTCAATATTTTAGAGTTACAAACTGAACCAAAGTAATACATAATAGGATGAAGACCCAGATCAAAACTAAAACAAAAGAAACAAATAAAAGCCATGTATGTGCACACACACATACACACGCATCAAAAGCAAAACAAAAAAGATGACATTTGTATGCACGGTATAGACAACAGAGGACAACAAATTTGTAAGCATACTTAAATAATTAAAAGTAGGTCGCATTATAAAACACAAATTAAAAGAAAAATAGAAAACATAATAGTTCCATGCTCATTCATACTATTGTTTTTTATAAACTATCACTCATGTTATCTTTATGTGGAGTGTGATTGCTAAAATTTTACATTTATGAAATACAAAGAAAGGATCTAAGATTAAAAGGCTATGAAGGATACAGTCAGGTCTCTCTCCAGTGGCTCTAAATCTTTTCCCCATGGGATTCAAATTTTACAACCCTAAATGTGCCTACCCTAGTTTTCAAGATCTCAATTCTTGTGAGGAGAAAGGATTCTGAGGGTTCATTGTAGATACATAGGAAAAGGTGGAGTGAAGAACTTGCCAAGTGCTTATACAGAACTCCACTATTTCCAGGTTCACTGAAGACGAATGTTAATAAACAAGGGACCCGCACATTTTCTCCCCATTTAGAGCATTTGAAAATGGAGTAGCAAGATAGCATGCTTTTTAGCAGTCAGGGAAAACACACAGGGGTCAGTGAGGGCTTGAACCAAAGTCACTGTTTAAGAGTCATTTTCTCCAGGGAGTTTAAGGCATTTTCAAAAATGTCTAAGTCCACAGCTTTCTCAGTGAGAGAAAGTATTTTTTCCCCTCTCTTGAGAGAGCCACTTCTTGGTTAATAGAAAGGCTATAACTTATAAGCTTTGTTCATTAGACACTAAAGCCCCAATTTGATTAAAGTTCTAACTTAATTCTAAATTACTCTAGATATGACTGGGATTTCAAGGAGTGAAATAAAGTGACTACTCTTTATACTCTTGGCTTGCTGAAAATTTCACAATCTTATCCTCAAAAATTATTGAAATTCTGGTGGTCAACTGCTCCTTCTTTGTACAACAGAACGCAGAAATTTTTTGAGAAGTATTTGATGGTGTCAAAAGTCTGCATTTCAATCAGTGCAAGAATACAGTTGCCATAACAGAGAAAGGGGAATGCATAAAAACAACACTGTAAAGATAAAAACTATCAAAAATATCCCCAGAAGCATGGCTACCCTCTTGGTGCCTGTTGGTTAATTATATTCTAACTTGTTCCTCAGCTATCTAATAATCTATGGATTTGATAAATCATCACTAACGATTTAGAAATTAATATGCCATTTATGGGCAAAATGTGTCTCAAAAAGTTTCGTCTTTAGTCATTGAGAGCTTAACCCCACTATTGACATTATTTCCAGTATCTTCTTTCAAATTCCCATCAGTTTTATTTTAAACTTACTAAGTTGCTGTATTTCCATCATATATTCAATTCACGTCTTCCTATTTTTATAAAATTCCACTGCTCCTCTTATTACCTATTCAATTATAAATTCTCTTATTTTGCATTCCCCAATTGACTATAATTTACTGCTCATAGCTTCTACCCTTCTACTTGTAGAAAGCTCAATAATTATTTATTGTGCCCCACTAGTAAATCTAAATTTGTCAAATCATTTTTCTCTCTTATAGCTTGAAAAGGCAAGTCTGTTTATTTCAATCGATGCCTGCAAAAACAGCAGCTCATGGAAACCTGTTAAAAGCAAATTACCAAGTAACTTAGACTTGGCAGTATTCCATTACCTTTGATTATAAAAGGGCAAAATTAATGGGCAATTCATGAGGGTATGTGACAGAGAGGTGATAGGAAGTCACTACTACTCAAATGGTAGAAGTCAAGAACTTGTTTATACCAGATGCTATTTCAGCCTTTTCTCCCATCATATGTGAAAACAGCCTGACTTTTGTGACCAATTGATATGGGCTTTTCCTTCCAGACCACTTTGTCACATCTCTTGTGTTTAGCAAATTAATCTTTAATGAATGTTAATTAAGTTTCTAATTATAATATCTTTATGTTTAGTGTTTGTATATCAGATGAAAGGCAAACATTTTGGGGCCAGTCACAAAGGACATAAATAATTTCTTTAGAAGCTTATCTAATTAGTTTTATTGCTGTATAATATCTTTAAAATTTGAACTGCTATCATTTCATTAATTTAGATACAAGTGGATCTTCGTATTTAAATATGACACATGTTGAAAATTATAAGTTGTAATTTCAATCATGTCTGTTCATATAATATTGATAAAGATAAGATATTTTGGTGGTGTTTGGGGACATGGAACAATAGGTTTTATTTGTTTTATTGTTTTTCTCTGTGTTTTAGCAGTTTCAAGAAATACCCAGTAGATTTCTGAGGCATTCATATACCTGGGGAAAACATTCATCTACTTAGGGCTAAACAAAATGAAACATAATTTCTCTTTCAGTCTGCTTTTTGCCAGTTTTTAAAAAATAAACCTGATCCAGAAATAGTTCAATGGCTTGCCAGTGATCACATGATATATATCTGGCTCATTGCCACATAAAACAATACTTGTCTTGACATGCCGCCAAATTTCTCTCCTAATATCACCATTGGCCTTATCTCAGGATAGTCCCACCATTAGAACTCCTGATTATTTGGTGATGGCATGGTCTCTGGGCCTTTTTACATGCCTTTTACTCTATCTGAAACAATTGTCCACCTTTCTTTCTTTCTTTTTTTTTTTTTGTTGTTGTTTTTCGTTTGTTTTTGAGATGGAGTCTTTCTCTGTCGTCAGGCTGGAGTGCAGTGGCATGATCTCGGCTCACTGCAACCTCCACCTCCCGGGTTCAAGCGATTCTCCTGCCTCAGCCTCCTGGATAGTTGGGACTACAGGTTTGTGCCAACGTGTCCAGCTAATTTTTGTGTTTTTAGTAGAGATGGGGTTTTACTATGTTGGCCAGGATGGTCTCGATCTCTTGACCTAGTGATCTCCCTGCCTTGGCCTCTCAAAGTGCTGGGATTATAGCACACTGCACCTGGCCTCCACCTTTCTATACCTAAAGTAAAGTGCTTTTACTAATTTTAAAAGGCAAAAGATAATTCCCTATTTTAAATCTTTCTATGACTGTAGAAAAGTGCTTCTTCTTTCTATATTCTTCCACAACACTGAAAATTAATAACTTGTAGGATAAATGAAGATATAGATAAACCACTATAATGTGATATTTTTCAAAATACTATGGATTACTTGGTTATAGGAGATTCATCTTAAATGGACATACATATATAACTATGTATTGAATAACTGAGTAGAAGAATAGTAAGATAATGAATGAATGACAAAGGCATTTATCAAAATTCTCAGGAGAGAGTTAGGGGTACTTAACATTCTTGAGCTTATATTTATTATATTTTGAAGAATGAATTCAAATAATTATGCACAACCACAATAATGTCGCATATCTCTGTTTTCTAGGACAAAAGGGTATTTGTGATAGTATTGTTTTAGTTAGTCATGAATGTCCTGGCTTTTGGAAAGCGATAATTTAGTGAATTGAATGGTGGCCCTCAAAAAAGATATATCCAGTCCAAACCCCAGAAACCTGTCAAAATCACATTTGGAAAACGGTCTATGTAGATGTAATTAAGTAAGGATCTTGAGATGAGATTATTCTAGATCACCTAGGTAGGCCTTAAATCCAATGACAAGTGTCCTTATTAGAAATAGAAGAGAAGATACAAGAAGAGAAAGCCATGTGAAGATGGAGGCAGAAACTGGGTTTATGTCATCACAAACCACGAAATATTGGAGATACTAGAAGCTGAAATGGACAAAGAAAGATGGTTCACTGGAGGCTTCTCAGGGCATTTGGCACCACTGAGACCTTGATTTTGGACTTCTGACCTCCAAGTGTGAGAGTGTGAAGGAATACATTTCTATGTCTTTAAGGCATGAAGCTTGTGGTAATTTGTTATGGCAGCCCTAGGAAACTAATATAAACAAGTTTACGAAAAAGAAAAGAAAAAGTCATAATTTTTTTGAAATATGTTTTAAACTTAATTGAAGAGACAAGAAAATCTCACATTTACTGGATAGATAGAATATTTACTACACAGTTTAATAACTCTAAACAACTCTTGTGAAGTTAAAACAAAAAATGAGAGACAGAGAGTGAGAGAGAAGGAAGGAAGGCAGATGATAATTGCTGCTGATTCTAACAAAAGCCTTCTGGAAAAGGTGGGGCTTGTAAGGGACCTTGAAAGAAGGGTGGTCTAAGAAAACTGGAAGGACTTGCCTCTCACAAAATAGGCACAAGCATGGCCAGTATGGACAGAAGTGCCGTGAAAATATAAACTCTGGAAAATGGCCCTAGAAAGGGAGTAGGAGGTGAACACAGAAGGCAAAAGCAGATCTGTCACTGGAGCTAGAGACCCATGCTCATTGTAGCATCCTTGCAAATACAGAAGGAAATCATGTTCCCCCCAGCAAGGCTGATAAGTCAACATCAACAAGGTCCCAATATGTTCTCTAAATGGAATGCTTCCTAGTTCACCTACCTCAACTCCAACTGTGAATGTTCAAGGTCCATCCTCTTTAAACCCTCCAAACTGGTTAAGCTCTGTCTGTGATGTGCTGCACTGAAACTGTCTGCTTTTCTTCATATCTCTCAGTCTAGCGTATAATTCAACACTATTTGATTATTCTCTGCTACTGTACTATAAGTTCTGAGAGAACAGAGTATTTATCTCTGTTTGCTTTTTCTTGTATTGAAGGCACATAGAACACTACTTATACATCACTATACATATTCAATAATCAAAATTAGGGCAGAGAGTAGATAAGCTATCAAGAAAATGAATGAATTAATAAAAATAATATATTATTTAAGATTATGGGTTAGATTACATTAATTAGTTTGAATGTTTTGAGGTATTCATTGATCATTTACTGGATCACTGTCATCCTAGATCACTATGGAGGAGATATAGAGGGCTCAAGAATCAACGAGTTACAATTTAAACCACATAATTTTGAAATGAATATTTTAGGGTAGTACAAACTCAAAAGTTGTTTTATGATAAATTTTATACTGGACAAAACAATTAACAGCTGGAGAAATTTATCTGAAAGTGACAGGAAGGGTGGGAAGGGCACTGGCAAAAGCAAGGCCAAGGAACATATTAATGGGCTGTAATAATTAATATATCAAGGAACAATTTTATGATTATATGACTTTAGATATATGAACGTGATATGTCAGTGTCTTTTTACTTTTTTTGATAGTTTCCTTTAAAACACAAATATTTTTAATTTTGATGAAGCACAATTTTTTTTATTTTCTTATTTTATTTTAGTGTCAAATCTCAAATAACATGTAAGATGTCAAATCCTACAACATAAAGATTTTTTTTTTTTGCAAAAAAAGTCACTGTTTACTTCCTGATTATAAAATCAGTTATATTCCTTACAGAAAATTTGGAAACCAGAGAAATGTATTTGTATACAAACATACACCCAAAAGTATGTAATTATTTGTAACAAATATTTGTAACTTTTTAGTGGTTCTTCCAGGGCTTACCATATACATTTTACTTGGCAGAATAAGCTTCAGATGTATATCATCTTAATTCAAGTGAGATATAAAAATGCTACTCCTATATAGTTCTATTGCCTTCCCCTCCTATTTTGTGATATCACTGATGTATATCTTTTACATATACGTTATAAACCCTAAAATTGTATTGCTATAATTATTGCTTTATATAATACTTTGTTTTTAAAGTATATATTCATAGCTTTTGTTATAGTAATCTCCTTATTCATCATTTCTGTTCTTTTCATTTGTTCCTGTCGATTTGAGTTACAGCCTAAATTCATTTTCTTAGCCCAGTACACTTTCATACCCACTCACCTCCTTTTTGCTATGATTGGCAAATATATTACATTTTGATATGTTACAAGCTCAGCAATAGTATTATATACGATAATATAAATAGATACATAGAGATTTATGCAATTACGGTTAAAATAAGAAAGGAGGAGTAATGTGGATTTATACAGTCTTTTATAAGGGCATAATTACCTTTACCGTTTTCCTTTCTCTTTATTTTTTTCATTTGGATTAGAATTATTGTCTAGGATCCTTTGTTTTCAACTGAAGAATTTCTTATCATTTATTGTGAGTGTAGCAGATATTCTACTAGGAACAAATTTTCTAAGATTTTGCTTATCTGGTGATGACTCTATTTTACCTTCATTTATGAAAGATACTTGTGATGGATATAGGATTCTTGGCTGACAATTATGTTTCATTGAACACTTTGAATATGTTATCTTACTGTTTTCTCACTTTCTTTATTTCAGATGAGAAGTTAGCTGCTATTTTTATTGGGGTTCCCTGGTGATTAGTTTTTGTTTGTTTGTTTATCTCCCGCTGGTCTCAAAATGTTCTTGTTTTTGGCTTTTAGCATTTTAGATATGATATGTCTGTGAGTCTCTTTGTGTTTATCCTACTTAGAGTTTGTTGGGGGAAGTTTTAGGATATACAGGCTAGTGTTTCTCAATAAATTTGGGAAGTTTACAGGAATTATTTGTTCATTTTTTTCTCCATTCTCTGTCTCCTTTTCTTCTCTCACTCCTATTATGCATATATGACATTTAATGGTGTCCTATATTTCGCTGAGGCTCTGCTCATTTTTCTTTATTTTTTTTTAACTGCTGTTCTTTGATTCTCTACTGATCTTCACTTTCAGTAATTCTTTCTTCTGCCAATTTAAATCTACTTTTGAGTCTCTCTAGTGAATTTAAAATTTCCGTTATGGTAATTTCCTACTGCACAATTTCCATTTGCTTCCTTTTTAATAATTTCTGTCTTTTTAGTGACATTCTCTACTTGATGTTATGTTGTTATGGTATCTTCATTTACATATTTAATTATGCCTTTTTTAATATATGTTAATGGCTACTTTGAACTCTGTTAAATCTGACATATGGTCACTCTTACATATGATTTCTTTTGCCTGATTTTTCTCTGACCTATGGGTCATACTTTATTGTTTGTTTATTTTCATGTCGTGTAACTTTTTTTGGAAACTAGATATTTTCAATAATACAATGTAGCAATTCTAGTTACCAATCCTCCTCTGGAGTTTGGAATTATTATTTACTCACTTGTTTGTGACTTGCTGAATTGTTTTAGTAAAACCTTTTCTCCCCAGTGGTGTAAAATCTGTGATCTTACTTCTCCAGAGGTACAGTGTTGGATATTTACATAAACACCTGGAAATACAGTGGTTTTGGCAGGGCTCTCTTTGATTGTCTCTGTCCCTGACCACATCCAGCTATTAAGGTTGTTTAATTGCCAGCCAACTGCTCAACTGTATTCAAGAGTGCCCTAGGTCATAATTTGTTCCACGGTATGATCCATTCAAATTTGGGCTCTGTTGAAGAAGTGATTCCCTAGATAAATGTTTGAGATTTGTTACTTTTCCTAGAGGGCTCATTTCAGCTGACTCTATCTGCATTCTCTCTAGCAACTAGCCTATCTCTCCAGTGAATCTACCAGATCTACCAACACTCTCTCATTTGTCTTTCATAGCAAGCATTAGTGTTTTGAGTTTACACTTAGGCTTGAATGTCACATTCCTTTGTATATGAAGGAACCTTCTGCTTCAAGGCCTGCTTTTCTCTTTCACTCTCAAGCAAAATCTTTGAGCCATGGCTTTGAAACTCCTTTCTTAAGGAGTGAAGTGCTTTGTGGAGAGAAGGAGGCAGTGACCTCAATCTTATTGTCTCACCTGCTGTATCCCTTAGGACTTTTTCCATAGACTAATTATTTTTTAAAAAAAACTTCCACAAGTTTTTCTGGAGACTGGGTTTGTAGAGTTCCTCAGGCTATCATGTAATGAGTCTTAAAAAACAACAACAAGAAAACAAACAAACAAAATTGAACGATGTGTTAAGAAGGCTTTCTGGAAGAGATGTGACATATGCTAAATTTTGAGTGATAACTAGAGAAATTCTAAGCACCTGGAAATAGCTTTTCAGTGCAGAGTAAACAGTTTAGGTTTTCTTTTGCTTAATTTTTCTAAAGAAATAGATAAAATATTAAAAAGAGACATCTAGAAATATCTACAATACAACTAAATAAGAACAAATTAATTGAGTACACTTGCATAATTGTTAAATAAATGTAAAAAATAGTTGAATTTGTACACCATGATATTCTTTACAGCTATAAAAAGTAGGTTCCAAATTTAGTTCCTAGTTTCTTACCAAGCTATAAACTAAAGAACCACAAACTAAAGAAGAAAATAATAATTATTTACGAAGAGTTCTTTGACCATTATACTAAAACATTAGTTGCTTGCAGAGGTGCTGGGACACGTGAAATATGACAATTGAAAAAATGTTATATGTCATTCATGATTTTCCAACAGTGTTAAGTAATAGCTCCCTAATCCCACATTGTTCCTAAAAAGATATTAGTTGGTATTTTGCACTGGGCCCCAGGAATAGATAAATACCACTTTGTCCCATATATGACATATGAGAAAACCTACTTTAATGTTGAAAATTGCCTCCAATAAGAAGCTGATGGGCGTTGTTCATTCTTTATGTCTGAGTTTTGCCACCTGTTGGTCATCTAGGTCTAAGAGATAATTACAACTTATTGCAACTATGAGGCCAAATTAAAAAGAAAAGAGAAAAATAAGAATGGACTTTGACAATTTTTTAACCAAAAGAGTGGGAAGACAATGTGTATATGCATGTTTGCCTGCAGTGTGTAGATATGAGTGTGTGTGTGTGTGCATGTGTGCATGTAATATTAAAGATAAGGAAAACAAAGAATAATGTCATATATAGTTGACTTGGCCTAATCAACCATTGTCAGTGTATCTGAATTCGTAAGATTAGCAATTTTTTCACTTCGGAAGGAGCAAAATAATGTTTAAGGAATATGGTAGCTTTTTCTTATACTTTCAGTTTTCTAAGACTGTACCCCTATTATTCACTGTCTAATCTGTACATGCAGTTTATTAAGCCTGTGCTAGTCACTATTTATTAATTGAATATTTAGCGAGATTAAGGTAAAAATATCTAGTAGAAGTTTCTTTAATTATTTACATACACAGGAATTGGTCTAGGATGTAGAATGGAAAGAAAGTGTTATAGAGTTAAAAGGAATAACCAGCAATTCTTAGAATTGAAACAGAGAATTACACAAGGAAGTTAATCAATTAACGGGACTCCAATTGGGTGAAATAGGACCATGAGCAAAATTCTGGAAGTTAAATTGCACAGTTTCATAGGGAGGGTTGCAGATTACGAGTGCAATTCTGAAACTATTAGTGATGATACAACACCTTAGACATTCGGTATTTGCTATTTGGGCCAAAACTTCAAATATTTATCAAATTTCAGGTAAGTATTTGTAACAAATTTATAAACATTCTTGAGGAGATAGTAATAATTAGTAACCTTCATACACACACACACACACACACACATACAAAGGCACAAACACACACGTATTTTTTTTTTTTTTGGACTTCATCAGTATTATACTATGAAAATGGCTTATGTCTGGAAGAGCAAGATCACATTTTGAAGTAGGTGCTTAACTTAGTAATCTTGGTAAAATTATATAATATTTTAAGTGTCAGGTTTACATCTTACATATGGGGATCCCATTAGCTACTTCATAGATTTTTTTGTGCAGATTGAATGAAATATGATTATGTGAAATATTTTGCATCATGAATAGTATTCAATACACATGATGCTATTGATGTGGAAAATTGCAAAAAGCAAAAGCTATAATACCTTCGAATGTGTGTCCAATACTGTATAAGACACTTTTAATTTTTTCTCACATGACATTTATAATAATTCTAAAACCAAAGTGTTAAATTTCTGAGTTTCATTTTTTTTAGGAAAAAATTGAGTTTAAATTACTTGCTCAGAGTCACACAAGTAGTAGAAGGAAAAGCTGGGTCTCCAAATGTGCATGTTTAACACAAAATGCTATGCTCCTTTTTACTCTCCAAGAACTGCTATTTAGCTAATGGTCAGGCTGGAAAATGGAAGTAAATATTTAAAAATATAACCATACCTTACTCAAATTATAAACTTCATAGAGTTTTGTTGAATAGATAAAGGATAAAATATGAGTTCCTTGTCTTAGAGTCATATGTTAAACTTCTATTTGGATTCTTCCTTCTATCAAAACTAGGAAAGTGCATGTTTCCTTGATTTTTGGGAAGTGAAGTCAAGTTCCATTAATTCCTCGGGATTGTATTCAGCCACTTGTAGTTAACCAAATTAGAATATTGGAGAGTAGTCATGGCACTCAACTAAATTCAAATCTTGTAGCAGAGCCAGCAGGGCAAACCAACTGTAAATCTGTAGCATAACTATTGCTATTTGGTGTATACTTTAGGAATACTTTTATCTTTAACCAAAAAAAATGAGTATTTTAGAGCTCCAAATGTAATCAATTGTCAAAAAGAGGAGTTTGATATATCAAATGCAAGTCTGTTTGTTCATATTCAAAGCCAAACATTTTTTCCCCTCTTGGCTTGCTTATAAATATTCAGTGCCACAGAAACACAAATAAATAATTGGCCATCTCCAATGCATTCTGTGTAATTTATAACAGATCAAAAGATTATTACATGGTACAGTCAAAGTCAAACTATATGCCATTTATTGCAAGTGAAAACTGTAACATGGCCCAAGTCAGCAATGTATTAATAGACTAGATCTCCTTCTGTGTGTATGTGCGCATACATAACTTAAAAAAAATAAGGATTTAGGGATTAAAGATTATGTATTGAGTTCTTTGCTATTGGAATTGACCTGGAAAGATTAGAAGATTATTATTCGTTTACACTGATAAAAATCCTCATGAAAATGACAATATTAAAATCACTTGGGATCATCTTATCCAAAAATATTCCAGGGTCAATTTTAATGAAAAATGCGATTCATAAAATATATGATATTTCATCTTTAATCTTACCTCTTTTATCATTGTTAAGGACCGCTTCTCAACAAGTGATTTGTTTCTGGCCTTTTGCTAGGTTTTAAGTGTTCATCTCTATTATACAGCCAGTCAAGCGAGTAAGAGCTTAAAATGGGTTGTGTTCTACTCAAGCAAAAAAGAGATACATTTTTGTTGTATACAACATTTTTCTTTTAAAGAATGGATCCCTTATCAATAAAATAAAGCTTGCTTTATCAAAGAAACCTCTTTTAATTTATTCAGAAATGGTCTTTATCAAGCTAAACTCCAGCAAATGGTGTTTGAAATAACAATTTATGCTTTTTTTAAAGCAGTCAAGCACTTGCTATTTTTCTTATTTGGTCAGACTCTATAATCACCATGTTGAAAACATCCTAATTAAGGGAAGTTGGAAACAGACACACATGCTTTCAAGAGAAAGTTGAGTTGCACGTTAAAATGAAATACCCTCAATGCTGATGTTATTTTTTCCTTCCCATAGGGAACCACAGTCAGATATCAAGAGTACCTGTTGCTATTAAAGTGCTGGATGTCAATGACAACGCCCCTGAATTCGCATCCGAATATGAGGCATTTTTATGTGAAAATGGAAAACCCGGCCAAGTAAATATCTCCATGTTGTTAATGCTGAATATGTTTGTATACAACTGTCTCATATTTGATTAACCTGCATTATATTGTGCATTTGCATCATTTATGATCTGCAAAGTCTCAGGCAAGAAACACATCCAAATGGGAACAGAGAGGGAATTTTTTTTCTCCATCAGATGTTATTTCTCTTCCTACTTATGACCAAATTGGCTCCTAAAGTGGAACAACCTGCTGTGCCACAAACCCAGAGCCAAATCACTGTCTTAAAATATCTTGGGATATGGATGATAGCAGGAGATGTCTTAGAGTGATGGGGGCTGAATTTTTACTTTCAAATGACAAGAAGCAAGGTAAAACCTCATGGAGAGGAGACATTTGTTTCACAGCAAACATATGAATAACAAATAATAGTGAAACCCAAGAAGACCAGTGGTTTATAGAAAGTTGTAGAAAGTGAATATTGAAATCTGTAAATATGTATATATATTTAGATAAACATAAGATGAACAACACATTTTAGATGTGTGTATTAGTAGAACGTTTTTTGTGCCTCATATAGCATAGATGGGACAATGAAAACAGAAAAAAAAAACAAAGAAAGTGAGAGAGAGGGAGAAGAAAAGGGCGAGGGAGAGGGAATCGGAATGGGAGTGGGAGGAAGGGAGGGAGGGAGAAAAAGAGGGAAGAAGAAAGGGAGGAAAATAGTTAAACAAGCAAGATGAACAGAAACAAATATCTGCTATACTCTGAATGTCAAAATGGAAATAGCCTATGTAAAGTTCTGCAAAACCATAAATGTAATAGATTTACTTTAACAAGGTACCAAAGTACTGTATGTTTAAGAAATTTATCATTTTTCAACTTCCTAATTTATTTCTGGATGGTGACATTTTAATTTAAATAAACAGCAGCTGACAGTATGACACTGGAGTTGTTAATCCAACTATTCTTGTGCCTCATGTGGGTGTTAGGAATTAAACTTACTATTTGCTAAGCAGCTTACCTGACAAGAGTCAGGTTTTTTTCCCCCTAAAGAAAGGACTAGCACTGTACCTGTATGCTTTCTTATAAATGATCAATTTGTTACCCTCCTGTAAAACAGTGGACATTTCTCCATAGACTACTGTCATGTATCTGGAGGATTAGCATTGTTTCCATCTACCAGAATAAGACACACTACACACACACACACACACACACACACACACACACACACACGTTAAAGCTAAAATTCTAATGATAAAACTGATTACTTTTAAACATCTAGCCATGTTCTTATCAAAGCATTCAGCTTTAGTAGAGATGTATGTTTATTTTTATAATATTCTAACATTAGCTTAAATGTTTCCTAATTTTATCATGTGGCATTACCCCCTATCGATCACACGTTTTGAGCATCTTCATTTGTGATCCTTTGAGAAGGGCGTGTGTATGTTTTTATATATACACATATATCAATACATATCATTTACCTAAATTGGTAGATTGAGTTGTCAGAGAGAGTTTGATCAAAATATGGCAGGTTGTTTCAAGGATATGGTTGTTGTGTGGACCAGATCATTGCTGAGATAATGTAGCCAAATCACAGACTGGTAAGCTAGACTTTTTCAATCACATAGAGTCTGTAAAATACTTCAGAATTTAAATAAAACTCTATTGCTCATGCAAAACTCATCACATAAGTTCAAGGAGTCAATGACATTGATATTTCAAAAACTCAACATTGGCTTCACTTGTGTTATTGACAAGCATGCTTCTTGGATCTCTGGGAATTTGTAGGTTTGCCCTGTGGATTTTGACTGTTTTCAAAGTTTTAATGATTTCTCAGCCGTTCTTCTTAACTTCAGAAAAAAATGCATTGTTTTCTCATCTTTCCTATGCAAAACCAAAATAAAAAATTGATTCTTTGTTTTATGATTTTTGCAAATCACAATGAATGACTCTTTCTCTGAAGAAACGGTTATGTTGTGTGTATGTGTGCTACACCATCTTATCCTCTAATGATCTGTTTAGGCATATTTATTAGAGTTCATTAGTTACATGAAAGGATCAGATCTTTGATGACTTAGCAACATTTTTGGACATATGGCTGACTGTTTGATGTACATGCTGTTTTTGAAACAAATTTCTTGAACTCTTTGAATCCTTTGTGTTAGTCAGAATTCAGGTTTTATTCCTTACATCACTTCTAGGTCACTTTTAATGCTCAATGATCTAATTTTTATATTTAACATTTACCAAAATTTGTATTTGTTATTCACACAAGTGTTTACTTATAGAAGTTCACCAAAGATATACTTTCAATCATTTCTCATAATACCACACAAAAGACTGACTCACTATGGAACTAAAATATTCCTTAGCAGATGATCACATGCTCATGAAAAATAAATGTCAAAAAACCGAATGAGCCATTAAATTAATAGTTTTCTCAATATTTTTAAACAATTTATGTCTGCTTTACAACAGCCTCAGAAAAACTGCAGGTGACGTTCAAATGTCTTGTGTTGGCTGGAAGGTGTGGATTTAAGGCTAAACTCAGGGGATCAGCTTCCTGGGAGATGGTGTAGCTGGAAATTATTAGCAATAATCAAGGAAGGATAAGCCATTAAAAAAAAATCCAGGCTGTATAAACTGTCTGGACCAAAAGGGCCTATGTAAAGAGGTTTTCAAAACAGCTCACAAAATGAAAATGAGTATCAACATAAGCCTAGAGAATTCTATTGTGCTTTATATTTTTTCCACTGAATTGAACTCATCTAAACACAGTCAGAATGAAAAAAAAGAAGAAAAAGAGGGAGGTCGCTTTCTCTTGTCTAGGCAGTTATCTCCAGTTCATGATACATCTGAGCTAAAATAGGTCTAGATTCAATTTGAAAGTAGAATTGGAAATCATATCTGCTCCTTCCACCTTCTCATGATTCTGAAGTTAAAGGTGACATTCCCTTGAATTTGTATTCTCAAAAGTGTAACCACAACCTCAACAGGGAGTAATGGTTCACAGTCCATTACACAAAATCCATCTGAATCATGTTTGATTAGAATCCTTTTAAATAATATCTCTGTTACATAATTAAATATTATATATGTTATCATTGCTAATTATCTATATATTTTTTAAAAATCTGATAGTTTCAGGTAATTTGTTTTAAGTCAAAAGACTTAAGATGGTATACATCTTTAGACTCTAATTCAGTGGTGATATAGTCTAATTCGGACATGATATAGTCATTTGCAGATTATTTGGCTCCCAGTTTAACAGGAAGGTTAAACAGGATATTCCCCACTTACTCCTCTCTAATGTCCATGGCAAAAATGGGAATGTGTGTTGAGGATTCCAAAATCAGAAAGCCAGAAATATGTCTGACAGTTTGTGTGTCTGATAGGGTGGTGGGTTTCTGTCAGTCAGTAGATACTTACAGAGCACCAACTATGTTCCAGGACTGGGCTAGATACTGAAAATGTAGTAGTATACCACACACCCCAAATCAGTCTTTTTTTTACCTTCATGGAATTTTCTCTCTGGCGAACATTTAATTAAAATTATAAATGATAGAATTGCAGAAAATGTTTCAAATCTTCTGGACAGGTGGGATGCTGAAGGGAGATGGGGAAATGGAGCTATCTCAATGAAAAGACCTCTTAATATAGGACAAGTTTCACCAGAGACAGAAAACATCTATCAAGTACTGAAAAGGAGACAGCTGGGGATAAACCAGATTCTTTCTGAAGAGAATGGTAATCTGGCTGGACGAGTGGAGGAACAGGTAACAAATGTGGAGAAACCAGTATCTTCCTTCAATATACTTGACAACCTCACACTCAGAACCAGACACGAAGGAAAAATATAGAACTCCAGTGACCAATGTTGGCCAGAGGACCTTCCATTACTGTGTTCTAACTCTTATCTCCTTAGTAGGATCTTTCTTGGATTTTATTTCAGATATTGACCTCTTGGTTACCATATACAGAATTAGGGTGACTTTCTCTGGATGATCTATCAGTGCAGGGACTGAATTGAATATTTTCTTCTGAGGCATGAAGCAAGGTGTTTTGTTCAGTCTCAGAAAATATTCATTGTTTGAGAGGTGACAGGCAGTTTCAGTTATTCTTCAGGAAAGAATTTCTGTAACTA
Source organism: Symphalangus syndactylus (assembly GCF_028878055.3). Lineage (NCBI taxonomy): Eukaryota > Metazoa > Chordata > Mammalia > Primates > Hylobatidae > Symphalangus > Symphalangus syndactylus. The sequence continues at coordinate 32,114,961 of NC_072433.2, forward strand.
TAAATAAACCTAGTGGAGTATAATTTGAGCTTCATCACTATCATACAAGTTGCTGTTTGGTGTCAAGTAATTATATCTGAGTTAAAAAAGAGAAACAAAAATATTTTGGTTTCTCTTCTTTAATCTCATCTTTCTGTCTCTGACCAACATCGTAGAAATATAAAGTCTGTTTATTATGGGGCTATCAAAGTTCAAATAAAAAGATAGTCACTTATACTTCTGGATGATATGTAATCTAGCCAATGCTTGACATATAACATATATTCACAAAATCTTGGAATCATGGCTCTAAATAATTTCATTCAGCAATGACAGATACTTTAAAAAGTAATTTCCTAGATATTATCATGGAAACACTTGTTCCACTCACAAACACACAGTATGCATGCTAACCTCTTCAGATGAAAAATTCCTCATTTATTTATTGGACAATATTTATTGCCTATCTACAAGATGCTAATTGTTGTAATACAATCTGAAGAAACAATGTGAAAGGGTCAAAAATTATTTTTTCTTACGAATTTAGTGAAGAAGAGATTTTATGAAAAGAATAGAATGAACAAAATAATTTAAAATTTTTAAAACTGGTTTGAAATAAATATTCAAGCAACTAGACAGAGAGGGACAAAGAACAAAGAAAACTCAGGGATCTACTTTATGTAGTATTGTCAAATAAAGTTACTTTTTAAGTGAGTGTTGTTTATGGTGAAACTGGAAAAAATGAGAAAGAGCTGGGCATGAAGACAGTCTTCTAGCCAACAGAATAGGCATGTGCAAATATCCTGAATGGACAATGACCTCAGTTTGTTAGAAGAGTGGAAGATACCCGTGACTAGCATGTAATAAGCAAAAATGAGATTGAACATAAAGAGTTTTATGCTTGAATAAAATACACATATGCACACACATGATTAAGCAGGAAGCACATTTAGGAAGCTGTAACTGCAAAAGATAATGGTAGCCAGGTCTAAGGTGGTGGCTATGGAGATGCAAGTAATTGAGAAAGCTGATTGCTTACACAAGTGAAAAATGTACACACACATCTAACATATAATCAACTTTCCTGCTCTAGGAGCTTGGTATTAGCAACTACATATTATAGATATAAAAGCTGAGGCTGAAAAAGACTATGAGTCTTACTTAAGATTTACCATGAAAAGTGGCAAAAATGAATTTTAAAGTCTGCTCTTAAAAGTGCCAAAGTCCCTGAAATTTCTAGGATGTCGCAATGCTCTCCAAGGAAGCAGAACTTTGAAATCCTATGTCTGTGTGACACACCTCTTACAAAATCATAAGAATAAGAGTCTGATCCAGAGTGAGCATTTTTTTCAAAAGAAAACAATACATTCCTGTGACCAATGACATTCTTAACTCAAAAGCATTTCATGAAACCTTAAATGAAAAGAAATAAAGCTTAATAAGAGAAGTAAAGATAATTATCCCTTGATAAACACTAGCAATGAATAGGTTTGATACTTTATTTTTTTTATCTAGTTTCTGTGAGTCTTTTTCTAATAACTGTGAAACAATAAAATGAAATTACGGCACTTTATAACACTCATGAAATAATAAATATAGGAGATTTAATTTTAGCTTTCCTGCCAGCAGGCATCTTTCATAATCTATCTGCATACACAAGAGGGAGACAGGATTGATTTTAAAACAGATGAAATTGATAGCCTCCACAAAATGCATAAAATACTACTTTTACTTTATTTTGGGTGGAGTAAGGAGATGGTAAATTAATAGAATTCATAAAACAACATTTGAAGAAACCACATGTAGCAAAACACATTTCAAGAGAGTCATTAACAAAAGTATGACTTTTGGAGCACAAGTTTGACAGAAAAGCAAAGCAAAGTGAATATATATATATTGGAGGGTTTGGAGCTTGAACAATCTAAATGTGAGATCAGATCTTTCCTGTTTACTAGTTTTGTGATGCTGAGCCATAATCTCTGTTAGTTTAAACCCTAAGATCTTCAGAATAACTAGATAGATATAGATATATAGATATACAAATACATACTAAATGAATACTTGCAATTTTCAGTGATATTTATTTGAACCAGTCTTGTGGTCTACAAAGCAAAAAATACTTTATTTCTATTATATTTGTTGGGCTTTATTGTTATTGTTATATGTTTATGAGGTGGCTTAAAGCAACACACTGTACATGATTCCTAAATGGGTCAACATAATAGACAAATCTATTGCTCTAATATTGGAATAACTATTCCTGTGATAATTTACAAGTACTTTATTTGTCAAGGGTGAAAGAAGGATCCATACTTCACTCTTCCCCATGGGAATCTGTGGGTTAATTTTTTTTTTAAAAAAAGTTAACTGGAATCATCATATAGAAACACATTCTACCTAAAGCTTTCAAAGTTTTACTTGCAGTTCTATATGTATTGACTGGGACTCTTGCATGGTTACAAATTTCACGTTTTATTCTGGCCCCTAATTTAATTGAGATTGATTATCTACAGAGAAAATGGTGTAAAAGATTGTTTAACGTCTCGGGCTATTACAGACTGTTATATTTTTATTGTATTTTCAACCTACAGAATACTGGATAAGAATTTAGGATGGGAGCCAGGTAGGAAACCTGAATACACTTGTTTCCATTTGTTCATAAAAGCCATGATGATGAGCAGGTTTTTTAAAGAAAGTCAAATTGACTCTAGGTAGTAAGAGATTTTAAGCCTAGGCTTTGTGTTTGTGACGTAAATTGGATACAATCTGGTACCAGAGGAACTGAGATAATACTGGGAAGACAGAGAAGCTAATGGTAACATTGCTGTAACCATTAAGCTATGTAGACACACACTTTAACACAGAGGCCGAGAAAGTCTTCCAATCTTTTAAAGACTCAAATGGAGTTTTAGAGGATAACATTATTCAAAGTGAGTTTTTCATAGAAACTTGTGCGGTAGCATGCCACTATATGATGTGGTTTGGTGTGTGTGTGTGTGTGTGTGTGTTACTAATAAGATTGGGAGACATTAAATCAGACAAAATTAAACATGATCTTCTGTTTGTTTTGTTTTACTACAAGTTTCTCTTGCATTTAGAAATACATATGAATCCCCAAGGAAATTATATGGTATCTCGAGTTTGCCAGGGATAGTTGACTGTAAAATCTTTCAAATTTCTTTCAGAGAAAATTTGTGGGAGATGTGACCCAGTTGGAAAAATCTTGCCCTGGGAGGATAAACAATGGAACGTATTTTCAATATAGGAATTACTACTGTTTATAATCTTAAGGAGGTATCAGGAGATATTCCCACAAAGCAATAGAGTAATGGTGAAGAAGAGATAAGATTGAAAAGGAGCTGATTCTTCTAAGCTATGTGGAAAACTGTGAATTTTATCCTACTAAAATGAAAATGAACTATAGATTTTTAAATCAGGGTAAAAGATGGAGTGGTTTGTATTTAATATTGATAATTTCAGTAGCATACAAAGTACACATCAGATATACAGTCCACCAAAAGAATGCAAGAGGCAGAAGAAACTGGAAAATCCAGACTTTGTAGAGACACACTTTTCTGGAATCCTAGCGTTGTATTGGTTTACTTCAGTTTAGTTTCAATAAAGGTAAAGTGAGTGAAATACCCAACGCTGAAAAAAATGTTGGAAATTCTACAATGCATTTATGAAGGCAGAGTCCCAAATTCTACCCAGAGGACTGAGGACTTCATTTAGTGTGTCAATAAGATTAGAACCTCATCTACTTCCTCCTGCTATATTTCCTGTAGGTCAGAACTGCAAGCTACATGCTCTGAATAGCCACCTAATAAATTTTAAGGCAAGGATGTTTCAGGCCGAAAAAAAAAAAATGGTGAGCTCATTAAACATGTTGAATGGGTAGGGAATAAAAATCTTGGTAGCGACTGGTGTGCCATGAAAATTATCAAAAATATCCAGACAATATATTTTTATTAGATGTGAACTGTGAATATATTTGTACTACATTATACAGTTTTGTATTGTGTAGATTTTGATAAAATTTCTTAATTACCTATGTTCCCCCCTTTCAATTAATCATCATTGTTATGACTTGATTTGTCTTGCATGCCTAATTTCTATTTTTAAGCACCCTTCTTTAAGGCTCTTAATGTGTTTTGTTTTGTTTTATTCAGTTATGGACATCACTGATAATTTGATAAAAGCTATGACCTTTCCCCTCATAAATACACATACGTAAATAATTTCATACTATTTCATTTTCAAGTTGAGGAATGACAGCCATATAAAGCTCATTCATGGAGCAGTCCTTTCTTTCCCAAGTTGAAAACTACTCTAAGAGATAGATGTTAATATTTCAGGAAAGTTAATATGATCATCAGAAATAAAGTGGCAATAATAATAGAATTAATAGAAAGCCAAATATTAGGCTGTTCCTTCTTCGTCGACCGTGACTTCCCTTCCTTTCCTTCACCTCCTTTCTATCACCTTAAAATTCATATCATTATAGAAGGATTTAGAGAAAAGGTAAAATAAGTTTTACCTGAGAAAGTGACAGTGTGTTTCAGTTGAAGATACCAGGCTGTTTATTATTGCTGGATCTTCCTAGAGATAGACATATATTCGAGAAGCCTTGGAAAACATTCCAAAAGTTACAACAGAATAGAGTTTTCTCACCTTGTCCATACATAGAAAGAACTATTTCATTTAAATGTTCACTTGGGTCTGCATTTTACTGGTCAGTATCAGTCAAGAACCTTCAGACTGCTAAAGCAAAGCAAGCAAGGATGGGTGGGTCATGCTTACACACACTCCAAAATATTGAAGGTCTAAGCCCCAATTTAATAGAAATACATATATAGAAATTATAAATATCTACAAGGTTTTGAGGATGCCTGACATATTGGGGATAATGGATGCAGAGAATTTGTAACTAGGCTTATCTGAGATCAGACATTTTACACACACACACACATGCACACATGCATGTGCGTATATATACATATGTAATGTATACTTTATATAATTTGAATACATATAATATATTGGATATATCACAGTGCTAAGTTTCTTAATATTTACCTTTCAAGGTATTGTGAGGATAAATGATGATGCAAAAATGTACCTGCCATCGCTTATTTATTATTCATCGATTACTTCATTTAGCCAATAGTTATTAAATAGTTGCCATGTGCCACATGTTATTCTAATAGCAGTGAGGGGGAAATCTCATATATCATTACTCCTGACACGTAAGGTCATATTGATAAATAATATCTACAGGAACTCACAGAGGTTCTAATAGATCCTATGATAACAGCTATGCTTGTTAACAGATCAGATCATCAAAAATGTATTTCTTTGCTGACTGCTTGACCCTTCAAAAGTTAATAATGGCAGTGATATTCTGCCACTATAAAATATTTTTGAGTTAATGTAAAATAGTCCGAAATAAAGTTTAATATACTCTGTTAAAAACAATCTAATTTAGATTTAGAATTTTTGATAAACAATGAAAGATTTTTAAGGATCAGAATTATACTATAGCACACAATTGTTTTCTAGTTTCGTGTCTTAGAATGTTTATTTAATTTCAAATCTGTAGTCTCAAGAAATAGAACACAGTCTGCTCCTCTCAAAATCCAAGCATGATTCTGGAATTCTTTTCCTTATCCCAACATCCCAGATATGCTTTGTTTTCTCTAATAAAGACATATATTTTGCTTTCAGCTTTCCTTAAAATTGAAAATATTTGAACAATAAATTATGAAACATTAGATTTTTCAGTTGAATACTAACTTTATTAGTAGAAGGGAAAATATTTAAGCTTAACGTTAGATGCATATTTCTAAGAATTTGTGACTGCTCCAGAAATTTTTATATTATTCCCATGAAATGAAATTACTTGAAAAAATCAGCTGCGGTCATGGTAGCTCATAGTGGACCCTACGTGGTCTCCAGTTGCCGTCTACTTGGTATGTCAATACAACCTGCCTCTGTGGAGGTACACTTCTTTGAACAAATTGTTCTTTTTCTTTTACTGTTTAAAGCTAAGTGCATTCAAAAATTATTTCATCAGTGAAAACTTTAGCCTCGTTAGTATGGATATCTTAATGCATTTTAATGGTATAAAGTCCTTCAAGTGACCTACTTGACATCTACTTTTAGATAAAATGCCAAAGCAGGAGCTATCTGTATTGAAGTGTCAAATGTGGTTTAACCAAAAATCTTCATCATAACCAGTTTATGGGATATTTGGAAGAAAATGTAATAATTCACCCGTTCAGCCACCTTCTCCCCAACATATAATGCACTGAACTTGACATGAGCTTGACAATATAAAGCCTCTTAATGAATTATGAGGAGAAAACTATGAACATGAATCTTTTCCATTGGCTCAAAACAGTCGTTCTCATACTTGTGTGTACACCAGAATTGCCCAGAAGGCTGTTTGAAATACAGATTGCTGAGTTATAATCTGAGACTTTCTAGTCAGTAGTTCTAGTGGCTCAATAAATTTCTTATCTAATGAGTTCCTGGCTAAAATAAATGGTGGAAAAATATATTAAATTTTGGTGTCATGTTTAGACCAAACTTCTGAGATGTGGTGTGGCAGGTGGTTATGCTTCTTTGCTACAGGTAAGCTATATCATTGTATCTTTTGTTTTGGCCATGATGGCTTAGCTGATCAAATGACTGTCCTGTAGATGCAACAGCAGGTATGAGCCATTTTCATGCAGATTACTTGAAAATAGCATGAATGGTATTAATTATGGGAGCTTTATCCACTAAGTGTACTGTAGGAAAGCATTTAATTATGACTGATCTCTGCTCAAGAAAACCAAGACATCTTCTCTTCATTTGCCCTTATTCTTCATATGCCCTCACACACTTCAGGAGTTACATCTTCAGTGGTTGCACCTGGGGCTAGAAGTCCTATAGAGAGAAGTCTGGGTAAATGGAGAAGGAGCTGCTACATTTGCTCACAAGCGATGTTTTTCCCTCTCTTCTTTATAATTGCCTGAAAGAAGGCTCTTGTCAAAGATAGTCATTCCCTTGACTTTTTAACATGAAAACCCAGCACAGCTGTTCTGAGGTGAAGTGGTCAACTCATACTTTACTGTTAAATATTTTTACTTGCAGGCTGTCCAAAGGAGTTATCCATGTTTCAAATCTAGACCCCTTGTACTTTAACTCATGTTGATTTTTATGAAACAAGTACCCTACGGCCTCTCTCTACACTTAAATGTCAAGGCAAATATGCTATGTGTTTAGGTACAGTAAATATAATTGCATTCTCCTTTAATCTGATCATGTTGGGTCATTGAGTAACAGAGTTGTTACATTTATGAAAGATTTATTGAAGTGCCAGGTCATCAATAAATAGCAATGGCCCTAATAAATACAATAATAATAATGATATGATGACTAAAATTGTATTGAACATTGACCAGAAACAAGAAACTGTCAAAAGATTTATATGAATTTAAATCCATAATCAAAACACGCCTATGAGAAAAGATGGTCTTTGCATTTGTATTTCTGGCATACAAGAAATTGAAGTTTCAGAGACTTAAGTAACTCCTTCAATGTCACACAATGAGCCACAAATAGAGCTGTGACTTTTATCTTATCTGGGAAGCTTAACTCCAGAGTCCTTTCTCTTGATGACTATCTCACTGACTTAACCATGAGTTATATTTTAAATTATTTTATGTTATTTTGTCACTCAAGCTAAGAATAATTATAATTATTTATAAGACATTGTAACTAGACAAAAAAGTCCTTAACAAAAATCAAACACTCACAAAGTAAGATTATGTTCCATTTTAAAAAGGGAGACCTAGAAATTTAAAATAGTATTTTATTTTTGCCTCAAGTAAATTGAATGAATTTCCTGTCATATAACATGTGCTTGATACAATGCAAAGCCCCATAGCTGCTAAAAGTTCTGAAATTGTGGTTCTTACACTTGAGTAGTAAGTTAGAAAGCAAAGATGACCCCTTCTCAAAACGAATTGATTTTTTTCTCTTTAATAACATTTCAAAGTTCAATGGGACATAATTGTTCACACAGACACAACAGCATTGACATCATTATTATATCCTCGAAATATCATAAACCTGAGAACATTTCACTGTTAACTACTTTTTATGATAAATCTATTATCACAATAGGAGTATACATTCCTACATTAGCTCTTGTCCAACTTGTCACATTGAACTAGCAATATCACAGAATCATAAATACAAATTATTAAGATAATTATCTGACATCCTAAGAAACAACTTTAGCATTAAGTTAATGTAGCTTTACAAATGAAACAAGCACATTCAATAAGCACCAATTCCAAGTACCTCTATCTGTCCAGACATTTCTCTGCACTGTGGTAATTCTAATCCCTATAATTTATTCATCTCAGGATACACTCCAAAGCATTGTTTGCATGTGTTATCCACTAGCTTTAAAAAACAGTATTCATTATTGGGAAGGAACAGAAGCAACTCATCAGAGAGGTTTGTTGCAGTGATGTTTGTGCTGAGGAACACTATTTGGCAAACATTTATAATCTGATGAGTAAAAGAGTTGTGAGGATTCAAGATTTAAGCCATTTACCTCAAAGATCCTCCCAAGAACCACACTACAATCACTGTAACAATTCCAAATCTCATTCTAGATGCCCGTAAATACTCAAATTGGAAAGAAACCTGTAATTGCCCAGTGGATATTTCAAATACACTTAACTTTGCTATTTCAAGCCACAGACACCAAATGGACACAAAGGTAATGCTCTTAATTTTCATCAACTTATCAAAGCTGAGGTTTTAAAGTAATGGATTTTTCTCCTTATTCTTGGCACAAACCATCCGTGACAATTTAGAAAGCTGAAAAAGAGTCTTTGAGCCAAAGTATCAGACCACAAAAAGAATGTCACTAAGCTTTTACCGATGGTAGGAGCCTCTGAAATCATCAGAAATGCTGACGTCAAGTTTTATGTTTCAGGTCATTCAAACAGTTAGCGCCATGGACAAAGATGAACCCAAAAACGGACATTATTTCTTATACAGTCTCCTTCCAGAAATGGCCAACAATCCGAATTTCACCATCAAGAAAAATGAAGGTAAATATATTAGCTTTGTGAAACAGAGTACAATATAAATTGAAAAATACGATGCAATTTCGTAACATAACTGAAAATATCATTAAAATAATTTTTGTTCACCCATGAGCACTTGAAATTCAGCTTAACAGCATAATGGCATGGTAATTATCTTACTTCCTATTTTCTTTTTTTTTTTTTTTTTTTTTTTTGAGACGGAGTCTTGCTCTGTCACCCAGGCTGGAGTGCAGTGGCACAATCTCGGCTCACTGCAAACTCCGCCTCCCGGGTTCATGCCATTCTCCTGCCTCAGCCTCTCCGAGTAGCTGGGACTACAGGCGCCCGCCACCACGCCCGGCTAATTTTTTGTATTTTTAGTAGAGACGGGGTTTCACCGTGGTCTCGATCTCCTGACCTCGTGATCCACCCGCCTCGGCCTCCCAAAGTGCTGGGATTACAAGCGTGAGCCACCGCGCCCGGCCTTTACTTCCTATTTTCAATATTTAAACAATAGATAAGAACTTTGTTAATGTTAAAAGTTAATTTTTTTCCCAGGAAATACCTCAATCACCTTACTTTAAAAAATGAAGAGTAAAATTTAACCCCTATGAAAGCTTCCAGGTATTTTGAGATTCTAAGCTATCCCTAAGAGGGGGAATTGGCTTACACTTTGCAGTTGTTAAGTTTTAATTGAATGTTTACCACGTCTTTAGAGAAAGCTACTCTAATTTTGCCTGGTTTGTGGGTACACATTAAAGGTATTTGTTCTAAGCTTGTACCAACTTTAACAATAACAATTTGTTCAGAAAATCGTTTTTGAAGGACATTTCTTATCAGTATTATTTTGGAGCTAATATGAACTGATTTATTGTTAAGTCTCACTCACTGAGCACATTTAATCCATTTCATTAGATTTTCTGAGGACCAACCTTGGATTACTCTTTTCTTTACCTATACTATTTATTATATATGAAAGCCATAGATTATTGTTTAAAGTCTATCTGATTTGAAAATTTTTGTTTCCTAAGCTGCTATATATTAAAAAAAATTTTAAAACTTGATTTTTGTTCAAATGTATTTAAGTCTTAATTGTAGCTGTTTTAGAATGATTAGCAAAATATAAGCAATGTCTCAGGCTCTTTTCCGACTTTACTACATGTATCTGTTTAGGTCTCTCAATGGTCCGTATACAAGCTATACTCGGAAGAGTAAAATTTGATTCATGATATCTGTTTGTATTGTTTGCAATATTCTATTTAAAGAGGTAGTGAATCTTGATAAAATTTCCTTTATGAAATAAAATAACATTTTATGGCTAAATATATTATGGCCTTGCCTTTTAACAAAATGCTACATAGTTCTTTGAGGATGCTTTGATAAATGCGGATGAATTACCAAAAGGAAATGACAGTGATTAGATAGATATTACTAATTTAGCTGACTTCCACGATTATAAACACTAAGGAGCCAAAACCCTTTCTGTCTCCTCAATAATGGAGTATTCATTTGTTAGCCACCCTTGATTAGAAAGTGTAATCCAAGTACATTGTCTTTGTTTATTTATTAACATCACCAATATTTTTTAATGGAAATCATATGAATATTTCTAACACAAAGCCTCGTTAGAAACCCCAAACTGAACTGGAAGTCTGTGTGTAAGTGTGGTCCATGTTTATTCTAATTTTGAACTAGTAAGTATGAGGCATTATTTTTGCATATAAAATGCACAGCATTTAAAATTCTCCATGAAGAAGTTATTTCCCATTCCAAATATTCTGAGGTCCTCAGTGTTTCCTGTAAATTTTGTAATCTCAAGATACACTTGTTGTGTGGCCCTAGGAGGCATCACATAAAGTATTGGGTGAATGGGAAGATATTATTGGGTACCAGGGAAAGTCTAATTTTGACGCATGTTTATTATGCCCTAATATTTTTAAAGAGGAGATTTAATTCTACAATAAATGAATTTTGTGTGTTTTCTTGAAGTTTGGAAGTAATAGAAAGTAAAAGTTTAAATATTTAGAATACCTCATTCTGCTTCATCACACATTATGATAAACCCTATAATAGAATATTTAATGTCATGTGGATTATCTGTTTTACTTTGAAACTGGAAAATAGAAGTTAAAATTATGATCTGTCTTATAGGTTTTTCATATTAATTTGTTTTGTAAATTTTTTAAAGATGTCAGTTATTATTGAAAAATGACTTGAAACAGAAAGAGTGCTCCATACATCATGACTGCTTATTTTAGACTGTGTTTATTTGTTTTACAAAGAGCAACCATGTAATTTATTTTTTCTACTGGGACATGTTTTAAAGTGAGAAGGGTCGCTGCTTATATTTATGTCTGAAAAACACCATAAACCAGGACTGCCTTATGGAAAGTAGGACTTATGTTCACTGTGATTTGGGATTTAGGATCCAAATATTCAGCATCTCCTTCACAAAATAAATCATGAAACCACAGGTTTGAAATAGATATATAAAGTTTATACTCTTATGTTCCTCTTCCTAGATCAGAAATTCATGAATTTTGCTTCATAGACCACTACTTACTTGGCACCTGAATAGGTACTGTAAAACAGAAAAAAATGGACTTGTCTTAATGTGTAGAAACAAAGTAATGAAAAGAAGCTGTAAAAAATGTTGGAGATACATATCTATATATATATATAGAGAGAGAGAGAGAGCGAGAGAGATTTATGATAGATAGATAGATATCTTGCGTGCCTATTGCAAATTAATTGTTAATGATGAGAGAACACAAAAAACTACCAAAAAAATCAAAATACTAAATATGATTTACTTTAAAACGATGGCATATTCTATGTTGGAAACACGGAGAGATAGAGTCAAATGGTATAGCCATATTTATAGTTGTTTTTTTTTTCTTCTTGAGATGAATTTTAAAATGGTCAGTATCTGATACTTTTCCACTGAGAGCAGTATGAGTTACAAGTTCCAGCCTACCAGAAAAATGTTAAAATGTTGAGAGAGCTAATATAATCAAATCTATAGTTGATGAATAAGTTTGTCTCCTATTTAATTTGATCTTTAAGGGAGATGATTTAAGTATTTGGCATTTTCTAAGAAACTTGCCACCATATATTTCAATTCAAAATTATTGTAATTTTTCTTGTCTCTTATATGGATTGGTCCTAATGCAATTTCTATCAATTAACTCACAATAAAAGACAAAATGAGATAGAAATGAGCTCTCTCTTGTCTCCTACACAGTTGAATTATTTCACAAATAATTCTACTAAATATATGAGAATCATATTTCTGCCAGAGTAGGAAAGCCACCTTCAATATAAATAAAGGTAGAAGTAAAGGTCAAAAATAAAGTAAACCATTTATACCACATGTTCACACGAAAAAATCAAAGCACCTTGAATATGGTCGACATATTGATTTCTTCATCTTCCAGTTGGCTGAATTTATAAGCACAGAGTTTTGTTGACCACATTTCAGTATTGGCCTCAATTTAACCATGGAAATAGAAAATAGCTAACAATTAAATGTAACAAGAGAGGGAAGAAAAAAAGGGACCTTTTAGAGATTCTAAAATATCTTGTTTGCAGGAAATTTGAGGTCTCCAGAAAACTACTCTTCCTCAGCCTGAACACTGTAGGCAAAAAATGTGATTCAAATTGCCAGAGCACCGTCTGGTGAAATGGGAGCCCTCATGGTTTATACCGCAATTTTTAAATCATATGTGTAGAGAAATGAGAGAAAATATAAATCTTTGCCCTCTAAGGAGAGCCTATGGTAAGAAGAGAAACAGACAGTGGACCTGGATTTAATTATAGTTTGGTTATGTTTAACCCAGCAGGAGAGCCGTAGTACCTTATGATACCAATTTGTTTTTCCTTCTTAATGTCTCCTCATTGACTGAAATATTATTGATAAGAAGCTTACTTTAAATGCATATTTTGATAATTAATTTGAATAATGTAGATGCTAAACATTACTTTGGAATAAACATTCCTCCTGTTACCTCATTGTCCATAATATAGTTACCTGTATAGAGTATAATTTATGCATTGTCTGATGGATTTCTGTCTTAATCGAGTGGCCTAGTTCAAATGGTATACAGTTTATTTATTTTTATCTTCTGGAAGTATTGAATACTCTTACTTTAAGCAAATCATTTTAAGCCTCAGTTTTCTAATCTGTAACACCAGGATAAAATACCTGCCTTATAGTTGTGCTGTGATGGATATGTGTGAACTAGGACTTAGACAGCAATTGGCACAATGCCTGGCATATAGAAAAGCATTCAACAGTAAGTGGAATGAGGTCCCTTTATATGAATTCATTAATTCTTTCTCATACCATATTATATCTCCTCTGGCTTAGCATTCTCAGCCAGGTTTCTTTGAAGCTTTAACTCTTCAGAATTATAAATCTTGTGCAGTAATTTTGAACGTGGCTTCATCAGTAGTTGGGAAAACACTGATCCTCACTAGAATGCATTGCAAAAACATCTGCTTATACAGTAACTGCAATGTATTGCATTCTATAGGGTATTAAAATAGAAAGACAAAATAAAAAGAAGGAGGAAGAGGATGAAGATCAACTATGAAAGTATTTATCAGCCACAGAAATAGCTGCAGGATTCCTGCATATGGTTTTGAATATGACGACTTTTTTTTTTTTAACCTTTCTATAGCTCCGTTGCTAAAACGAAACTCAAGTTTCTCCACACAATGGTAGCTTCCAATTGTTGGGATCATTTTCAATTCTAGCATATAAAATTGTTCTAAATTGCCTCCAAACTTCCATCCCTCCCTGCAAACACACATACTCTGTGGGAACCATTTACATAGCTGGAAAATTACAGACAGCCTTCCTTTGCATTTTTGACTACCATCAGCCTATCTCAAACTTCCCTTGTTGCAAAACCAAAATTTGCTGCCTGAAAGTGCAAGTAGATTTTCCTGATTCCCATGCCAGCTAGAGCTGATGCTCTGTCCTTCCTCTTTTCTCCAGCTGAATCTTCAGGAATACATTTTCTGTATTCAGGATGTAGGTTTCAAGGCAGACAGAGTCATTCTGTCTTCTGCCTTAAGCCAGGTATACCTAGCCAGGCTGGATTGTACTTGAAGGGCCTACCTGCTGATATATATAGCAAGAAGGGCCACCTTGCTAAGCCAGTTGTCCTTTTTCTGGCCACCTGAGTCTTCCTTAAGTTCTGCTATTACAATAGGCTGCTTTGGAACTAACAGAAGACTTTCCTAAAAGAAACATCTCTTTGCTCAAGTGGCTTTTATAAAAACATCCATACCCTTAGCTACAGCAGAACCATTATTATTGGGTTTCCCAGGCAAGCATCCCCAAGCAACAGGCAAAAACTGTGTACTTGCATGAGTATGATAGTTAATAATACATTTCCAATATGATTGTATTGTCTGTTCTGCTCACATAGTAGACTTTTTCAAAGCACAACACACAGCACCAAACGTTGACTGGAAGTGTTTTCCATATAAGCTGTATACTATTACCTATATGAAGCTTGGGACATTTCTTCAATGTTGAGTCATAAAAGGTAGGGCTCAATTTGCATGAAACAGGAGGTGTGACAGATCATAGATACGGAGAACAGAACTATCATATATGATTCAAAAGGGCTTCCAGTTCAGTAACTTATAACTTACTGTTTACGCTTCCGGCAATGTGCTGTTGATAAAAAGACATTTATGTTTCATTTTGTCGCCTAAACTGTAATTAAGGGCGATGTGCAAGCTAAGAAAAATAGATAAAACAGATTTGTGCTTCCAGTTTCTAAGTTGCATATGACTGTACACTTAGTGTCACAAGACAAGGAGGTTTTCTTTGCTTGGGTAGTTTTTGTAAAACTCTTGTTATTTTGTAGTTTTCATATTTTCATTTTCTTTTGAAATTGTAATTTAAGAATACCTGCAGAAGTGAACAATTTTCTTTATACATGTTGAAAAACCTGAAATTATTACTCAGGTCAGACCTAGCACTGCTGTGGGTATCTATTTTTCAGTGTATGTTATGGGAGACAATTTAGTTCTGAGATTACTGACCACTAGGATATAATTCAGATACGTAGCATAGATTTTATAGATTTATAGGTGTGGTTGTCAAAATGCTATTCAAAGTTTTGAATTGCATCAGACCTTTTCTGTCAATCTGCTAGCAAACATTTTCAGCCTTTACAGATCTTTCTAATTCTGAAGAAAATAAATTGATACATGCTTAGTTACCTTAAAGATGCCATCGTGCATAAGAATCTTTCCTCTGAGTACTTTGCTTTCTGAGACTTTTGCCCCAAATCCTTATATAAAATAATAAAGGAAGAATATAAAGAATTACTTAGAAAAAATGTTTTTCATTTAGACAGTCTTGTCCATACCACTTTGTTGTTTGTTTCATTAAATAATAATGTTATTTACTGATTTATCTTTTACTTACAAGCATAAAAATCAGTCTTGGGATTTTGTGGATATTAAACAAACATAACTGTCCTTTGGAAAGCACAACCAAATATTAAAATTGAATGTGGAAACAAAATGATCTGTCAGTCTATGCAAGTTCTTTTTTTTTGAGAAAAGATATTAAATGTAGTTGACAATTATTTCAACTCATTACAGCACAGAAGTTTGCATTTTGCATTAATTTCAGCACTTTATAGATACAACATTGGGCATACGTGACATTCCATCTGCTGATGTGACCTGAGTAACACCTACCAAGTGCTTCAGATCCCTCAGTTTATTAAAGAAGTAGATTGAGAAGGCAGGAAAATAATTTGGCAACAAAAAAGCAGGCACTCTGCATAGATAAACATGAAAAAAATTGTCTTGGGATGAATTAAGATGAAACGTAAGGGAGAGACACTATGGAACATATAATAGCACAGGCTTTATAGTTAGGAATATTTAGGTTTAGCTCTTCTGATTATGATCTATGGGAACCTGCAAGGTAATTGAATAACCTTGAACATTTGTATGTATAATAATATTTATCCAATGTTGTTTTAAGTAATAAAATATTAAGTAAAAAATTTAAATGGTATTGTACAAAATTTATTGACGGACAAATTGGAGATAATAAATATTAGTTTCCTTCTCCTCTTCCTCTCTTTCTATAAAATTTAATGAACCTCTTGAATCTCATTTGTTCACCCAATACAACAAATAAAAATATTAATAAGAAACCTAAATAAGATATTTGGGAGATGAATAATGATATGCTCTTCCATTTTCGCTTACTCAATGGGCCAATGATTGAACATGTCTGCAAACATTGTCCATGAGTAAAGCACAGGGAAAGGAGGAATGAGAAAGAGAAGTATTTGGGTAACTTAAGTAGTTATTTGAACATAATCATTGTTACAGTAACCTAATCAAAGAATAAAAATGGAGAGTACCTAAAAATTGTTCTTTTTCATTTGGCAGGAGAGAGCATAGAGTTCTTTACATAGTGGCAAATGGAATATTTAAGACCAAATTTTTAAGCCAGGAGCATCTTACTAAATACATAGCTTATGAAAGTCTTGTATGCTAAGTACAGAACTTCATGTGTGCTTAAAAAGCAAAAATCGCCAGGGCAATGAGATTGAATGTCTGTCTTCCTAACTTTATTTTCCATTATTCTCTTCTGTCTTCTGTGCCCATATACATGCTTTGGTTTAAACATGCCAAGCCAGTTACACTTTTTTTACACCTCTCCCTTCCCCTTTGAAATTCCCATACTCTGCTTTCTCCCTCTTCTATTTAGCCCATTTTAAATCATTAACAATAACTCAGGTATTGGTTCCCCTTATCTATGGGCAAAGCAAGTGGGTGGTTAACTGTTGCTGTAAAGTTTTTCCTCTTTGCTTTTCTCTATAGGACAGTGTGGTAACTGCTAAGGCAAACACATGACTCAAGGAATGTTTTCCCCACTGTCTTCTGAGGTTATTAATAAGGGGTAGTATCTTTTTTTCCCTTATTCATTCATTCAATACATATTTATTTGGTGTCTATCATGTGCCAGGCACACCATTAAGAATTGGAATTGGAAATAAAACAGTGAATTAAATAGACACAGGTTTTGCCCTTCTATACAGTATATTTTTGTTTTCCTCAGGACTCTGCCTTATAACAATTTGAAATCTTTGAGAGGAAACTATAATTTACAATGAAATGTGATAGAGCAGGGAAATTTACAGGCAAGTCTGAACAATATTATGATTTTGTGGGAATTACCACATAGTCTAACTTCTATACTTTCATAAACAAAGTTTCCTCCTTAACCCAATTTTGTGAACCTGGCCCTACATAAAGAAGTGTAAGATCTTCATGGATTCCATCATTCCCATTCCATCTTTAGGAAGCATTTGCCTGGTCAGAATGGTGATGTACATCTTTAATCATGGACAGCTAATTCTCCCTCTGAGTTTCATATTGGTGTCCTTATTATGCTTGAGCTCAGATGAAGTATGTCGAACCATACTATTTAATGTCTTTATACTAGCAGGGTAAAAGAATGTCAGTGAGCCGTTTCCAAACGCACAGTGATCCATAGACATCACTGTCTTTTGTGATAAAGTACTGGCAGTGAACTGGGGCTGATGATTCCATTTTTCAGGCTTATTGGAAACCATTATACTTTTCATACAAGTTGCATTATGTGAGGTTCATGCCTTTGCCAGCTCCTATGCATGGTTGTTTCAGATACCTGTCAGTTAATGGAGGTTTTAGCTCACTTTCAGTGTACAGTGTTTACTGAGGCCTCCTGGAAACTAGAGAATGCTATTGTTCTGATTTCTGGCCATGACACTGGGTTCATATTCCATCTGTTGCCTATTCTATCTGTTCGCTAATGTACCACCAAAATCAATGTGCTGATGCACTTTGTTGAGGAAGACAGTAATTGCTGTGCTTGGATCTTTTTGGGTTACTCATTGCCTTTGCTTTCATTCTAGTAGATTGCCTACTAGAATTTCCTTCCTCTATTGCTCAAGTATATTATCCTCAGCCTTTTGAGGCTGTTTATCTTAGGGTTGTCTGAAAACAAGGTGATACAGTACTGGTATGCTGAGCACAATCATCCTTCTCGGAATTTCATTCTTTTGCTTGGCCAGACAGTCATTGCTAGTTCCATCAAGGTCACACTGTGATTTACTTCTTCCTGGAATTCAGTTTCTTCTCTTACAAAATGAATGGGTTCATGCTAGGGAGCTAAAGGCTCATCTATCCCAACATACTGAGTGTTCAAACATGTGGTGTTAGAAGAAATATCACAAACGTTAAAATCAGACAAGTCCCAGGTCCACCAATTAACGGAGAAGTGACTTTGGACAAGGCTTTTAACTTTCTGTAACAGACTCTAAGTGTTTGAAAATGTTGAAACAAAAGCACCGCGACGAATAAATGAAAGAATGTAGGATAAAAGCCAATGGAAGTTACTGTAATTTCTGTGGTACTTTATGTACTTTCTCATTTTTTAACTTTCAAAAATCATGGAAGTGATCTTTACCATAGAAATTACTGTATAAAATATCTTCCATATAAAAATATTGGATAGTATTATTAAAAGATATGCTTCTAAAACATTGTAGCTTTTCTTTCTCAGTATCTTTGGGCAGAATTCTTGACAAATTAAATAATTAAATCATTCTCATAAAATAAAATAACTCAATAAACATATGACAAATGGTCCCAGTAGTTCGTAATTTGGGAATATGTTTCATTTAAGTCTGGAGACAAGGAAATATAAGCATTTTGTAAAGCTATTTATTTGATGCCATTTTGATTTATCAGAGAGATCTTTCAAAATGAGAAAGCTTTAGTAAACTTTTGCAGACATGAAACATCGCTATGTGTGTGTCAAAGTTAAGGGATACACTAAAATGTAGTTTACTTAAAGGAGAAATAGGGATTGGCCAAAAAAGTTTTTTAAAGACAAGTTTCATGAAATATTTTCTGTAAATACGTAGGCCCTATGATCATAAGACCTTGCTTAATTCTCCAAAAGGAAATTAATGAGATGGTTTTTGGTATTTTGATGTGCTTACATCCTTTGTTGTTGCTTATTTGAGGCTTTTACAAACACACACAAACACTGTTTAATAATGGGACTGGGAAGCATATTGATATTAATACATATAATATATATCAGTAATATGCATGAAAAATTTTTTTTTTTTGAGACAGAGTCTGTCTCCCAGGCTGGAGTGCAGTGGCACGATCTCGGCTCACTGCAAGCTCGGCGTCCCAGGTTCACGCCATTCTCCTGCCTCAGCCTCCCGAGTAGCTGGGACTACGGGCGCCTGCCACCACGCCCGGCTAGTTTTTTGTGTTTTTAGTACAGACGGGCTTTTACCTTGTTAGCGGAAGTCATGATCCGCCCGCCTCTGCCTCCCAAAGTGCTGAGATTACAGGCGTGAGCCACCGCGCCCGGCGCGCATGAAAACATTTTATCAGTGCATAGTTCAAAATCTTAAGAAATAAAAAGTAACTTTGGCCATGTTTTGATACATATATTGTGAGTCAATGTGAAACTTGCCTTTGTTTTAAATGTTGGTAGGCTAAAGTTGTACAAAGAAAGTTTTAGAATGGGTAAGAGACAATTATCTAAAATTCTCTTTTTTCTCAAAGGAAGAAAATGGAAATATATTCAGGTAATGAGAAGAAGTTCACATTTTGAGTAGGTAGGGAAGAAAGGAGAAGAAAAAACGATCTCCCTATATTAACAGTATTATAAGTTTTCTGTCTTCCTAAAATAAGTATGTATTCTATAATGTATTATATAATTTCCCCAAATAATAATCTAGCTAACGTTACATTCCATAGATACATAATTTCTTGTGAAATAGTTTTTTCAGAAATATGAATTATGTTATAAATTAGGAAGCATGTTTACATATCTATGATTTTATTTGGGAGTTTTGTAATTATTTCAAGACAAATTTATTCTCTATTACTCAGTATTGATTATAAATCAAATTGCAAGAAAAATTAATGTCTAAAATTTATTAGGCACCTATTTATTTCACACAACTTATATTACTTCTATCTCTCCATTTATCTCTCTATATAAATATTCAGGGTGACTATTATTATTGCCATGTTTCCAGATGAGAAAATTGAAGTTCAGCTATAGTAAGTGACTTGCCAGGCAAAGAGCATGGCTACCAAGCTGCTACAGCTGCATTTTCTGCAGTAGCACACACTGTCTCTTAAATCCTTGCAGTTTATTCCTAGAACATTTGCTCAGTAAGACTGTTCATATTTTATTTTATAACTTTCACAAGCTGTGCTTCCTTTCTACAAACTATAGAAGGTCAGCAACCATCAGCTAAGCATTAGAGAAGATTCTCATAATATTAGTTGTTGTAAAACTGAGTAACGTTACAATAGAAAGATAGAAACAATCAAAATGATCTATTTCAGGTATTACAGGTCTAGATCACAACATGATAATTGTACCGACTACTTCATGAACAACAATTATGTATCAATCATTATTTTTGACTTTATGTATCTGACCTTCACAACAGTCTTTGCAAGTCATTACAATGACAATGAGTCATTAAGAAATAAAGTATGACTTATTTTTCTTTTTTTCTTTTCTTTCTTTTTTTTTTTTTTTTTGAGACGGAGTCTCACTCTGTCGCCCAGGCTAGAGTGCAGTGGCGCCATCTCGGCTCACTGCAAGCTCCGCTTCCCAGGCTCACGCCATTCTCCTGCCTCAGCCTCCTGAGTAGCTGGGACTACAGGCACCCGCCGCCACGCCCGGCTAATTTTTTGTATTTTTAGTAGAGACGGGGTTTCACCGTGTTAGCCAGGTTGGTCTAGATCTCCTGACCTCGTGATCCGCCCCCCTCAGCCTCTCAAAGTGCTGAGATTACAGGCGTGAGCCACCGCGCCTGGCCAAGTATGACTTATTTTTCATGCTTAGGAAGACAACAGTGTTTCCTGTATTGGGCTAATAGTCCTGACTCAACCTCGCACAACTTCCTGTTCTAAATTTAACGAAGGTATAGAAAAACATAGAAAATGTTATAGATATAGAAGACATAAAAAATGGAAAGCATAAAAATTAAGACTGACAGTCAACATATGGCCAAAGTGTTGAAGGACTGTCAATTAGTTAAAACATTGAAATATCTAGAATAAAAAATACTAGCAATGACAACAACAATGGTGCACCCAAAGTAACGTTTCGTGGACATAGAGGAAATCTGCCTGCTGGAAAGTTAGTCAGAAGGCCTGGAGTGGCCCTTTGGTGAAAAAAGTTGCACATCAACCATAAAATTTAAGTAACTAATTCTATATGGATGTCCTTTTGCTCTTCCCATATCTTGCTAATGATTGAAACTCATTGAAATAAATTCAACAAAGATATCTAGTGAATAATACTGGAAATTTGCAAAACTACCATTTAATCCTCATTATTCACATTTATTCTACATTATCCTATTTTAATGATCATGCATAATCACTCAAATGTACACAATGTATTAAGACAAAAAGAACATAGATGATTCATTATTAAACTTTTAAAACAAAAAGTATTTCAAATGCATTAAATGAAAAGGAAAGAAAACATTTAGAAATATTTACTGCTTGCTGGAAATGAGAATTTTGTAGCACTGTGATTCCACATAAGCAATGTTTATATACTTTTTAATAATACGATATGAAATTTAAATGATTTAAAGTTAGGTACACAGAAATACAAGAGCCCTCACCTAGACCAGCGTATATTTCCCTGAATATCTCTGGGGATTTTATGTTCACAGAGAACAAAGTAGGGACTTCAATTGGGACATTAGAACTATACATCAAGGTAGTCTAGTGACCCATTTGCGACTGGGATAGGTCACTCCCAGTGGCCTGAAATCACAACAGGTCAACACATTGTCTTTACATTTTCTGACCCAAAGCCCAAACTCTGATCTCATTCTTTCGTATTTGATTTATTCTTTTATTATTATTTTAAACTGTCATATTAACTGTACATATTTGTGGGGTACAAGCTAATATTTTTGATATGTGTATACACCATGTAATGATCAAATCAGGGTAATTAGCACATATATCACCTCAAAGGTTTATTATTTATTTGTGTTGAGGACATTCAAAAACTGCTCTTCTAGCTATTTGAAAATATACAACAAATTGTTGTTTATTATGGCCACCCTATAGTGCAATAGAACTCTACAACTTATTTCTGCTATCTAGGTGTACTTTTCTATCGCTTAAAGAGCTTTGGCTACCCATGCCACCATCTATCACTCCTACCAGTAACTTCTGTTCTGGTTCTACTTCCATGAGATCAACATTTTTAGCTTCCACATATAAGTGAGAAATCTTATGCATTGTTACTGGGAATGGAAATTAATACAGCCCCTAGGGTAGACAGTATTGAGGTTCCTTAAAAAACTAAAAATAGGCCGGGTGCAGTGGCTCACGCCTATAATCCCAGCACTTTGGAAGGCCGAGGTGGGGGGATCAAGAGGTTAAGAGATCGAGACCATCCTGGCCAACATAGTGAAACCCTGTCTCTACTAAAAATACAAAAATTACCTGGGCATGGTGGTGTGCATCTGTAGTCCCAGCTACTAGGGAGGCTGAGGCAGGAGAATCACTTGAACCCAGGAGGCAGAGGTTGCAGTGAGCCGAGAGCATGCCACTGCACTCCAGCCTGGCGACAGAGTGAGACACTGTCTCAAAAAAAAAAAAAAAAAACTAAACTAAAAATAGATCTAATATATGATCCAGTAATCCTGCTACTAGGTATATATCCAAAGGAAAGATAATCTGTATATCAAAGAGACATCTGCACTCTCATGTTTATTGCAGCACTGTTCACAATAGCAAAGATATAGAATTAATCTCACACTTTAATATTTTAATGCCATCAAATATAAGATACTGTTAATGAGACATCAATTTATGTCCAACTAAGAAAGAAAAACTGACAATTAAATACAATAAAACTTTAAGAAACTGATTTTGGGAACATTACAACATAAAAAATATATACCTTAGAGTCAAAGAAATATAATATTTCGATTAATAAAGCACATTGGCTTATGAAAAGAAAGAGAGAACAAGAACAAGAACTTCAGTACAAGAATAATGCTGGGTGGGCCAGGTGCGATGGCTCATGCCTGTAATCCCAATATTTTGGGAGGCCGAGGCAGGCAGATCACCTATGGTCAGGAGTTCAAGGCCAGCCTGGCCAACATGGTGAAACCCCTATCTCTACTAAAAATATAAAAATTAACCAGGCCTGGTGGTGGGTGCCTGTAATCCCAACTACTTGAGAGGCCGAGGCACAAGAATCGCTTGAACCCAGGAGGCAGTGGTTGCAGTGAACCAAGATCGTGCCACTGTACTCCAGCCTGGGCGACAGGGCAAGACCCTGTCTCAGAATAAAATAAAACAAAAAATAAAAAAAGAATAATGATGAGTGAAAAGATTATGTTATGGAGATCAACACTCCACTGAAGTTAAAGTGTAGACAAACTGGAAAAATTGTAAGGAAGCACGTTTCCAAAGGCAGCCATCATTTGGATTACTCACTTGTTTAATTTCTTAATGCAATGTCTTTAAAAGTAAGTGAAGTACCATTAACAAGGAATTGCTTGTTTATTTTCTTCTTAAAAGCACAATTTCAAATTTTGAAATTGCAAAGTAAGAATTTAAAATCCAGCTCATGGCTGTGAAAGATTCTCCTGGAAATGCCTTATCAGGTTACGTTCTAGATCCTGTTTTTGAGACTAAAACATGGAGTTTTGCATCAAAGAACTTCTCTTACCAGGGACCTTTCTTCTCAGAAGGGCGATGAGAATGAGCAAATGGTAGAGAACAGGAGGAAAGTAGCAGAGATTTTTAGTACCATAATTCAGGTGAACTGAATAGCAAAGTTGGTGGGGCTTCATGAAAGGAAGCTGGCACCAAATGGGAATGGAGTTTAAGGGGTTAAACTAGCTATATAAAACCAACCTGAAGTATATTCTAAATGGAGACCTTGAGAGGTGTAAAAGCATTCAAATAAATGAGGATTACATGGCAGCAGGAATTTCCAAACAGCAGGAAAACTTTTTACCCTTTCGGACATAAATATTCCTACTTCAACTCTCCTTCTTAAGAGCATCACCCAGCTAAGGTGCTTTTGTTATATGGGTGCCGTATGGCTCCTTAGAAGAGCAAAGATGAAAAAACAAAGAAAGATATCAGAGAAGTCATAAGTCCTTGGAGGAGATTCAGTGTAACTCAAGAAACCAGGGCCAAACCTGGTCGTGGAGATTAAGCGGATAGAGTTTACAATTTACTGGTTAATTCCTGGGTCCCTGCCAGCCCCAGTGTTTTAGGTCCATTAGATGTTGGACTTACAGAAGCGAGGACACTCATATTGCAATGGGTCTGAGCCTCTTGATATATGGAATACATTTGCTTGTTTTCTTAGCAGCCTGAGGGGAAAAAAGGAGGATGCAGAGAAAAATTGGAGGAACTGGGGAAGGCATGGTCTGTCACAGCTGTGATTATATTATCCGTGATCCCACACAATTCTTGTCTTTATTATGCCTCTAATACATAAAAGACTCTCGGAGGCAACATGATGAAAGTGAGTAGGGACAGAGACAAGCATACAAGACGAGGAAACCATTTCCCACAGATTGGGTTCTGTCTGTGTGCTCCATCACTTGCTAGCTAATCTTTTATAAGCTATTGCCACTCTCAACCTTACTCTTCTCTTAAAATGGATACATCCAGGGATAATTTACAGCATTATGAGGATAAAAAAACACAAATAATTATACGTGGGCTCAAAGGGAAGATCAATATATGGAGTCTGTGATTAAAGAATGTGAGAGACTGTTAAATGAGTGAATGCATTTCATGCAGCTTGACACAAAAGAGCTTTTTTCTTAGATGGAGAAAACTAAATGGAGAGAGTAAATACATTTATAAAACTTATATGTTAGAAGTGTCAGAAAACCCCACTCAAGCTGTCTGCACTGTAAAGCGAAATTGATCCAAATAATAAAAAAGTCTAGTGTTTAAATGGCTTGTCTAATAACCAGATCCAGGTGCCTCACGCATGTTGCATGAGCCTGTTTTTTGTTTGGTTGTTTTTTGTTTTTCCTATTTCTCTAATTTTCTCCATGCTGGCTTATCTGCCCTGCACATTGTCTCTACAGAACGGAAACAAAAAAACTCCCCAAAAGGGGCCGGCCATGATGGCTCACGCCTGTTATCTCAGCACTTTGAGAAGCCAAGGCGGGCAGATCACTTGAGGCCGGGAGTTCAAGACCTGCCTGGCCCAACCTGTCTCTACTAAAGATACAAAAATTAGCCAGATATGGTGGTACAGACCTGCAATCCCAGCTACTCGGGAGGCTGAGACTTGAGACATGAGAATTGCTTGAGCTGGGGAGGCAGAGCTTGCCGTGAGCCAAGATGGTGCCACTGTACTCCAGTATGGGCAATAGGGCAAGACTCTGTCTCAAACAAAACAAAACAAAACAAAAACAAAACTCTCCAAAAGTGTAGTTCTGACTGCATCTCATAGCTTGGTGTTTGTGGATAAGAGATGTTCTCTATCCCAGGTTCCAAATCAGTTCCTGGGTAAGGGTCTATGTTTGGCCTAGGTGGTGAATATGTGACCCAACTGAGCCATTCTCTGTCTGCATAAGGGCAACATGTTCTCAAAGCTGCCGTGTACAGTTGTGTGAGTGTTTCCTGTACAAGATGCTGGCCCTGGAAAGAGTGAACCCTGAAAACCAACTCACATGCCCATTGACAAGATAATACTCCCAGTGAGGGCTCCCTTGTCTTATTTTCAGAAAAGCATCATCTCAATGACCAGCCCCTAAGCCTATGAGGCCGCAGCTTCCCAGAGGTAAATCAATCTTTTGTTTTATTTTTCTACAACTTTTATTTTAGGTTCAGGGGATTCATGGGCAAGTTTTTTTACGTGGGTAAATTGCGTGTTGCTGAGCTTTTATATATGAATAATCCTGTTACCCAGGTAGTGAGCATAGTACCTGAAAGTTAGCTTTTCAACCCTCCCCACCTCCTCTTCCTCCCCGCAGCAGTCCCCAGTGTCTATTGTTTCCTTCTTTGTGTCCATGTGTACTTCAGTGTTTAGCTACTGCTCATAAGTGAGAACATGCAGTATTTGGTTTCCTGTCCCTGTGTTGATTCGTTTAGGATAATGGCCTCCAGCTGCATCCATGTTGCTGCAAAGGACATGATTTCATTCTTTTTAATGGATGTGTAGTGTTTCATGGTGTATATTACCATATTTTGTTTGCCTAGTCTATCATTGCTGGCCATCTAAGTTGAGTCCATGGATTTGTTACTGTGATTAGTGCATGCATGTGTCCTTATGGTGGAATGATTTCTATTGCTTTGAGTATATACCCAATAATGGAAATGCTGGGTCAAATGGTAGTTCTGTTTTAAATTATTTGAGAAATCTCTAGACTTATTTACACAGTGCTTGAAGTAAGTTACATTCCCACAGAGTATAAATGTTCCTTTTCTCTGCATCCTGGCCAGCATCTGTTTTTTGACTTTTTAATAATAGCCATTCTGACTGCTATGAGATGGTATCTCACTGTGGTTTTGATTTGCATTTATCTAATGATTTAATTCACACGAACTGTTGCTTTAGGTTAACAGCACCTTTGAGACCTCCGATGGGTCAGTTTAATTCCCCACTTTCCACTGGAGCCACTTGATTGATAGCCCCATTGCAATCAGAAGAAATGAAGGAAGGTCCATTTTAGGCAAGTTAGGCTGTGAAAATCAAGAGTAAGTCACAGACAGACCAGTAGCATTATGGCTGTGAGTGACCTCAGCAGAGGGATTCCTTCACTTCCCTTGGAAAGCTTCTCAGTAGAGAATGGCTCTCCTGTTCAGAAAGTTATGAGCTGCAGTTGTCTATTATGTGACTTACATTGCATTACATGGCAATATGTCATTGTGAGATGTGACATAATATAATGTAAGTGACAGACAGCTAAAATTTTACAGCAGGAAAACTTTTTTTATATCCAAGATCTGCTATCAAATTTGATAGCAGCTATCAATCCATTTTTTCCTACAGATAGATCAAAAATTTGATGTTCATGAAAAGCAGGTCATTTGAAACATCCACAAACACTTCAATGCCTGCACAACTCAGTTATCATAAATCACTTAAAAAAAACTCTAAAAACAGACTCCATCTTTACTCAAATTCTGGTTTTGCATTCTAAGACAAGAGCAATATTGTTTTAGACTGTGAGTTTAGTTTTCTTCTAGATATTGCTAAGAACTGATGATCAAACAAGTTATTTCAGTGCCTAAATCACGTCAGTGGGTTCTCAACTGGGAGTGATTTTGCAGTTCAGGAGATATTTGACAGTGTCTGGAATTGTCACATCTAGGAAAGTCATGGGCAGTTACTGGTGTCTAGGGATTAGAGACCAGGTAAACATCCTATGGTGCTCAGGATAGCATCTGCAGGGTTGTTCTGCCCAATAGCTTCACAAGGCCTCAGATCCAGGTGTTATTACTTAAGTGAATTGACCCAAATAAGGTCATGAACTAGTTGAAAGGTGGCCCAGGTAAAACTGATAAATCTAGAATTGGTTCTCTTCCATTTACCCAATCTTCAAGACAGGCTGTGGCAATGTATTAGGTAAATATTCAGCTAAATTTGGGGGGCTTATGGGACAGTTAACCGAATCTCTTTGCACACCAAAATTGACTGGGGACTTTACCTACTGACAGCCTTACAGCAGAGCCTATAAGGAGAAGAAAGTAGGAGAAACTAGGGTCTAATTCTATCTCAGTCAAAGTCAATCTTTGAGACATGGTTTCCCCTCTCAGACTCCAATGGTTCCATCCACATTATGGGAATTTATCTGCTAAGGAAAAAAAAAAAGAAGAAGAAGAAGAAGGCTGGGCACAGTGGCTCATGCCTGTAATCCTAGCACTTTGAGAGGCTGAGGCGGGGGGATCATGAGGTCAAGAGTTCGAGACCAGCCTGGCCAATATGGTGAAACCCCGTCTCTACTAAAAATACAAAAATTAGCCAGGCGTGGTGGCGCATGCCTGTAGTCCTAGCTACTCGGGAGGCTGAGGCAGGAGAATCGCTTAAACCCAGGAGGTGGAGGTTGCAGTGAGCCGAGATCACGCCTCTGCTCTCCAGCCTGGGTGACAGAGCGAGACTCTGTCTCAAAACCACCACCACCACCACCACCAACAACAACAACAACAAAGATAATAGAGATGTTTGTTTATTAAGCTACACTTTTAAATGTTTCCTAATTATTATAGAACACAGAGACACAAAGCTTCTGTGATTGAAACAGAACCAGAGGCAGGACCAGAGACTCTGTCTGTATCCCATCACCCTATCTTACCCCCATATGACCAAACCTCATCATTCCCAATATGACCGAAGCCCATCAGCCTCATATAACCAAACCCTATTACTCTTAATATGACTAAACTCCATCACCCCCAATATGACTAAACTCCATCACCCCCAATATGACTAAACTCCATCATCCCCATTATGACTATCCAAGACACAGTTTGAAAACTGATGATGTAAAAGGCTCCAAGTATAAATTCATTTAAAATTATAAATCGTGCTAGGGAAAGATACTGGAGTGGCAATATTGCTCATAGTAGAACTCACTATGGAGTATGACATCTTCCCCAACCTTCCACTTTCCTTCCAGAAAAGCACTTCTGAGGACAAGGCAAACAAATCCATTGTTAGTGTTTATAAATATCGGCCAAAGAACTCTCAATATCTAGGATTTCCCTTTGCCAAGATGCAGTGTGGCACCAGTAAAACAAACAAACAAAAGTCAAGTTTAGATTATGATCGATCAAAATAGGATTCCTCACTCTGCCACTTTCTAACTCTGTGTGTATGTGCCCATGATTTAAAGTCCTAGTGCCTCTGTTGCTTCATTTGTGAGGTTGGGTTAATAATACCTATCATAAAAATGATTTTAAGGATTATATGTGATAATGAGGTAAAGCATTTATCACAGAGCCTGATGCATAATAATAGCTATCATTTATTGACTGCTTAGTATTACAACTGGAAGAATTAGAGATAATGCCTGCAAAGGGCCTGACGTGTACAAGTTGGTCCATATATAGTAGCTACTGTTATTATGTAGCTAGAACAGAACTCCCAAGCAGAAAAACTCCTAGAAACATTTATAAAATGAAGGTGGTTTAATTTTACTTTCTTGCATCATACCTCATTTACCTATTTCTCTTCTTTATGTCTGTCTCTGGGATCTCAGGGCCTCACACTGGCATGAAATAAAGGTTTTTTTATGCATAACTCAGGATAATAATAACAACAACAAGATTTTACTGTCTCCTATCCCTTTATGGGAGTACACTGTGCAATACCTCTATGAGGTGCCATCTTAAATTGTTTAGATGTACCATCTTAAATGGTTTACCCTTAGCAAAGGGCACCTACACCTTTGATTTTATCTTTTCCTGTGCTAAGAGTGCACAAACTTTTCTTATACAGAGTCAGGAAAGGCTTTGGGGTCCTGTATCTTCTCTGTCACGTCTACTCAAATCTGTCTTTCTAGGGAGAAAGCATCCAATAAATGATATGTAAACCAAGGGATATAGTTCTGCTTCAACAAAATCTTCTCTGTACAAAAGCAAAAGGCAGACTAAATTTGCTCCGTGGGTCATAGTTTGCTCTTCTCCCCAAACTAGTTTATACTTTGAGAATCCCTTATCATATTGAAAGACAAGAACTGAAGGAAATACTTTTATTTTTTAACCCGGTAAGCCCTATTTTTAAAATTCCATTAAATTATGCTGATAAAATTAGTAATTTTTGTTGCCATTGTTTTGTTTTAGCTCTCTTTCTCTGTACGTTATTATGAGTTATTAAAATAAGTCAGTTAACACTTTCAACATCTTGTCTGGAAAATATCCTGCCAATATCCACAAATTTATTTTGTGGTTTTTTTAATTAATTTATCATGTTATCATAGGCACTTTACCAATTGTTTTGCTACTCTATGACTCAGTTGACCACTTTGCCAGTTTGCTATGGCAGTTTTGTCACCATTATACTACATTATACTAACTAAGAAGCTAATAGTTTCCCTGCTGCTTTTCCAGCATTTGCTCAAAGCTTCCTGACCTCCCAAAGTCAATCTTACATATTTTAGACTTTAACCAATCTACTCACCGAGGATTAGTTTTCTCCAGAGAAAAACAGATAAAAGCATTCTGCAAAGTAATAGAAATTCACTGTTCTTGTTTTGGGAGAGGGCCTTCTACAGACTTTCATTAATATTATTTAGCCTGTTATGATAAGGGAAATCTGAAGGAAAATAAGACCTATTCTCCTTCAATAAAAACAAACAAACAAAACCCCACAACTCTCTTTTCAGCTGGTGACATCAGGACAAACCTCAACACAGACATACACACATACACAGATAAACACACATGCTTTCGGTGTGTTTGTGTGTAGAAAAGCTCCAGCAGCCTCAGCAAAGTATATGCATACTCTTTTCGTACTCCCTGAAGAGGGAAATTTTTAAAAATGGCAATATAATAGCCATTTTTATACAGCTGGATCTGCAGGAAGAAATCCATCAAACTGCAATAATGACGTGTAGCAAGAGTGACTAAGAAATATCCAATGGTCAGGTTCACAGGCAACCACAGACAGAGGTAAAAATCTCTGATGGGAGAATCTTCATAAAATTGGTCATCACATTTGCATTAGGGCATTGAAATTCATGTCAGCAGAGCGACTCTCATAAAAACATTGCATTTTTTCTCTAGGTAAGTAAACTTTCATCACAAATTCCCTGGTTGTGTCCTGGTTTATGCCAGTTGTTCTAGCGTTATGGTTGGTAATAATGGCCCTTTTATTCCCAAAGTATTTGGATGATAAATTATATGCTTACCCAACCCTTAGGCTACATCTGCTTCCTTAAGATAGAAAATCACTGACTTTCTCACATATTAATAATTTTCAAGTGGATAATGATGTACTTCCCCTGCACATCACATTATTAATGTCTAAATAGCAAAAAATTCAGCAGCTGTCAATGTCTAATAAGTTGATCACAGTGGCCAGGAAATGTTGATGGAATGGTTAAATGCATAAAAGTCGTGCATTATTATTACTGCTGTTCAGTGTATTTTCAGTGTTTGAGCCAAGTACTACAAAAGCTGCCTTTTATACTTTTTCTTTTTACCTTTTATTCATCTGTTCATGTACATTTAACAAGAGTTGACTGTGTTCCTGTGGCTTATCAGAAAGAGGTACTGTGACAAATATGGGAGATGTGGATTAATGTTATGATCCACCTCTTCATCAACAATCCTACTAAAGATCATACTCTACCCCCAAATCATTGATTTGCTTGTCTAAAGTCCGAGGTTCTCAAAGGGCCCAATAAGTTCCCAGACAAATGGATCTCAAGCAGATTGGGCAACAGAGGGACAATGAAGAATTTTAGGAGATTGAGACCCCTCAGCTGAGTGTTTTAGGGATAATGAGATGGAGGCAATAAAAATTTAGTGGCACTCTAATTCAAGAAAACAAACAGAAAAAAAAAATAATGCACATGTATGCAAACCACAGAGCTTGATAATGCAAATAGATAAAATCAGTGCAGCAATGGCCCAGGCATGCCCAAAATGAGTATGATCCTTTACCTTAGTAGAAGCCTCGAGAGTAGAAAAGCAATAATTAAGACAATGAGAGGAACAATAATAGGGTGTAAATAGAACACAGAGAAGGAACTCTGATAATCAGCTCTGGAGGAAGTTAACCTGGGCTGACTTCTCAAGGTGTGTGTGGCAAACAAAGGTGCATGATTTACCCAGGTAAGGGAAAATAGGCCTTTTCGAAGATAATGGGAGCAGCTTGGCTTGACAGCCAGATATATAAGGAGAATTGGTTGGTACTAGTAGACTATAAAATGAGGAGCAGCCTGGCATCAATACCTAAAAGTGAGGCTGCAGAGAAACTCAGGGAGATTTTGAGTAATTGCAGAGCTGAGGTTGAAAAATGAGTAAAACAACAAGGAGATAATTCTTAAAATGATTTTGTAGACTACAATCAGCCTTGAGGGAGGAGTCACCCACGTGTGATTAACTATACTTGTTAGAAAAAATGTTTCAAAGATTTCAATTATGAGTTATATAAATATATTCATCATATCCCTGCATTTTCTTATATTGGATAATGCTCTTGGAGCCAACATATGGTTCTGCTAATAAATGTGTTACCTGGCACAGGAAAAAGAAAATAAACAACAACAACAACAACAACAAAAAAGACCAGAAAGCTGAGAGATTTATTTCAAAAGTTTAATCAATACCTACTATAATACAAAGGTATGTATGCTTATCAAAGGTGTACAAATATTTCACAACTCTCACTTCTGCAAATTCTGACCAAACCCTGAAGATCTTATCATGCATATTGATACAAATGATATTCCTTAAAACCTCATTTTTCTCATGTGAAATAGGAGAGCTTATATAGATGGAAAAGACCATTATAGAATCATCTATGTGTGAGAAAACAAATTTAGCAAGAGGGTTTATAACTTGCCACCACTGTGCCCAGTTATTCTAGGGTTTCAGAAAGCCAGTAGTGACAGAATTGCAACAAGGATCAATAATGAATCTATTCAAGCCAAGAAAGAGAGGAATTATTAACCTTTAGAATCTATCTTTAGATCTCCTTCTCAACAATGCCCTCAAGAGTTAGAAGGCTACTTCAGAGATGCTCTTGACCCAGGCAGCTTCATCATTTTTAAAACATAAATATTGCATTGCCAAAATACCATCATAAATCCCCTAGGACTCACTATTCAACATATGTTCAACACACTTCCTTGCTCCTACACATTTTGAAGTATGTCAACTTTTATGGAATTGTGGTGTGAATGTAGACATAGACAATCGCAGTATAACTGGTTAACTGACGTGAAATTGGAAAAGGAAAGACAGTCTAAATCAGTGGCTTTTAGAACATGGTCAGACTGTTGTATCCTACCTATAACATATATTAGTGATGTGACCTTGAGCAAATTTGTTGAACTCTCTAAAACTCAGTCTTTTTCTGAAAAAAAAAAAAAAAAAAAAAAAAAAAAAAAAAAATGTATTAGTAAAACTATCCTCATAGTATTATTATGATTTATGTTTAAATCTTCAGAAAGATTGAATAAATGTTTTCTTGTACCAAATATCTGGCTATTCTTGTCATCACTGAAGAAAAAAAAGATTCTGCAATCATAATGAACACATAGTAAGTGTTGCATCTCGGCTTACAAAACCATGGTTTCACTTTTCCCGACCCTTTTGTTCTCCAACAAATATCTTTGAGCTCATACTATTGTTATCCTCATTTTAAAGCTGTAGAATTTAAGACATGGTGAGGTTGAGGCTAAATGATTGCCCTAAAGTCACAAAGCTAATGAGGGGTAATTAAGTGGCAGAAGTAGTATTCACAGTCTATATGTGCCTGGGTGTGGCTGGAGCAACTTAGAAGAGAAAGTTGGGTTTGGGGTAGAGTTTGGCTGACACTAATTGAGTGCCTCTTATGGGCCAGGTACTTTAAGCATCTTTTCTCATTTTAGCCTACGACAGTCCTACAAAAGAGGTATTATTGTTCCGTTTTACATATGTAAATACCTGAGTGACTGCGAGAGACCTTTTCCAAGATGACAGAAGAGCTAAATTCAAACTGGAATCATTTTGATTCTAAAGCTCTTAGTATGTCATTGTGGAATCTTGTTTTGTGTAACAGAGAGAAGGCCGGTTTCTTAAATTGTCAAGTGAAATAGAGGACCATATTTGTGCATTTTGGAACAAGCTGGAAGTCTATGTTTTAATGAAGTTCTCATTTCCTGTTCTTCCTTATGTTTCTAATCTTTTGGATTCCATATTTTAGGCCGTTAAGGATTGCAGATATTTGAAATGTGTTGCTTGTTGGTGAAATCGGTGGTTAATGCCTGGAATTAAAAGTAAACATAAGCTCTGGAAAGGTAATCTTTTCACTGAACAAACCTCCCAAACCTTCTCACAGGGCTTTGGTTGAAAAATGTTTAGGCATACAACGACTTTGAGATTTTTCATTCCATTGAAAACATCACGTTGAACATGATAAAGACCACTATAACTGATGTTGAAGTTGACCTACATGCTAAAGGTAGAAAGAGGGAAATCACCTTATAAATGGGATGTGTTTCCCTTGTCCATCAACCTGAGGTCTCTCAGTAGACGGCATCCCCTCCCTGAGGATAGAATGGCAGGAAATTTAAGCTCTTTGAATTTCATATCCCCACTGGGATATGATTCATCTCAGTGGGGTAATTCTGCAGAAACTCAAACCACATGAGGATAGTAACACTTACCTTCAGAGCTCAGATTGCTGCATTTGGGGTTATTCTAGACAGTAAGTACATTTCATTTCTTCCAAATACTCAACACCTCACACTACACGAAAAAGGAAGCACTCATAAAAAGGGCAAAACTCCTCCTTTAACTTAATTGAAAACAAATTACTTTGCAGGCAAGTCTGGGCCCTGCAGGAGGTTAGCATATGGAAACAATTGCCACCGTACATATCTTAAGTCCTTATATCTATAGGTAAAGAAAGCTGGTGTCTTTCATTAAAGTTTCCAAGGGCTATGTGCCCATATGGTTACATATTTGGTTTGTATCAGAGTTGAAATAACAGAATGTAAATTAGCTGCTCAGGCAGGGAGGTGGGTATGGAAGGGTCGAGCTAACACTAGCAGGTGACACAATTAAAGGAATGAGAGAACACAAACATGTGGGTTTCCCCTTCCTTCTCCCTCTAAAGGTCCAGCACATTGGAAAACTTACTACCGGGAAGAGAGACTTCAAAGTTGTTTAGAACACAAATTCTGGTTATAGAGAGACACAAATAAGAGTCCTTTTAGGTCAGGTTACGAGATGAGTTATTTCACTGCTTTCACTTTTAGTATTCTGATTTGCCAACGGAGGCTGATGACTTTCCTCACCTTTAAGAGGTGGGAACTTACTGAAATCGTGACGATAAAAATGAATGCAATAATATATAAATGAGATAAAGCTTAGAAAAGACTCACTACAATTCTTAGCTTATAGATTCTATGCAATCAAAATAGCTAGAAATTACTTAGGGTAAATCTGTTATTTTCTTCATTTTCAAGATAAAACTGAAGCAAATAAGGATTAAGCAACTTGCCCAGGGAACTTACTGGATAGATGGAAAACCAGATTTAAACCTAAAAAGTCTGACTCCAGAAAGCGCAATTAAAAATATTGTGTTAATAGGTGTTTCTTATAGCAGAAGATTAGGATAATTCCTTCTGGCAGGAAGGTTTGTGTGAGGACTGAAGGCGTTGTTAGTATCATCTTGCAGTATATTTAGATTGATAGCATCCTCTTCATGACAGGCATCAAGACCTTTATAATAGCCATTAAATTGAAGACACTAGGCTGTGGCATCAGGAAACCCAGGTGCCCAGAGTGCTGCTAAAGAACAGAGTGGCTTTTAGAAAAGTAGTTAGACTATCTGAGCCTCAGTGTCCTGGTCTACAAAATGGGTATATGATTATATGTCCTCATCTATAGTTAAGATTACTGGATAAAGTCTGTATATGTACAGTACATATTAAGTAAAGAATTGACTCTCATGTACTTTATGAACTTTGTGATCGATTTTTTTTTGGCTTAGGAGTGGGATCAGGACTGAACATTGCAACTTTCTTTTACAGTTGTATTTCGTCCCTTTTTATTGTGGTATTACAGGAAAAAAGGAAGACAACTGAAACTATAATTAATGTATTATAATCCAGGGATACCATTCAATGGTCCATTTAATCCATCACAACTTTTAAGGAAAGTATCAACATAATTTTAAAGTTTTCAGTACCGTAGTAAAGGATATTGCATAATTTGCCTACAGTTGTATGATTAAGAAGTTGGAGAACTGGTCTATAGAACCCTTTTTAAACCCTATGGTTGCTGCTTTCTTAAAAAATATCTAGTTACTGTAATGAACTATTTATTTTTCTGTTGTTTCAAAAGCTATTTTTTAAGCACAGCTTCTGCTTTCAAACCTCAAAAGGACACACACAAGATGCAGAAATGTCCTTCTAATTTCCAAACACATACTGCTAACCTAAAGTGCATTCACTCAAATAAATATAAAGAAACACAAAACCCAGCTCTGTCAGGGTTTCTAACTGCAAGACTTCCAATTAAAAATATCTCTTTTTCTTTACCCAAGTAGCATTTCCAGCATAGATAACAATTTCACTGCAACAACTTTAATACCATTAATGATTTGATCTTTCTGCAGAGAACTTAAAAGCGTGTAGAAGACAGCGGCAGACCCGGGGTAGGTAGGTGGAAGGTTACACAGCAGGAATATCTAGTGATCTGAACATATTAAAGAGAGTGCACAGGAATTAAAAGAACCAGATGAGGGGCACTTAAAAAGTACCACTTGAACACAAACCAACTGCTGATTTTTAAAATAAGAACTTTGGAATGAGAAAGTGGATTTTCAGTTTCTCTTTGGTTTTATTTTCACAGGCAAAACTAAATGGATAGTTGTGGCAATCAATTCTGGGAACAGTGCCCTGTATAGCGTAGGTGACTATGAAATTTGAAAAATGAATAATTCAGGCAAAAAAATCATGCTGCTATGAAAATAGAGTAAGAAGAATGGAGGTATTCCTGGATGAATATTGATCATTATTTGAATAATTTTTCTAAACATTCAGATTATGTTTGTGTGGCTTTACTTTGGTTTTGAGAAATCAGATTCACTGACATAGAAATATCTCACCGTGAATAAGACTTTTTGCTTCAGTTATGTATAAGCAAAAACTGGCAACTCCACAGTTATCTAAATTTCTCAAATTAGATAACCAATGTGAACCAGAATATTCATCTTTCATTCCGTATACATCAAAGCCTGAATACAGCCTCAGTGTTAGATTCTAATTAAGTTAGTTAAGACAAAGACTCCTGCCCATAAATAAATTTATCATCCAATTCCAATGAACACAGTAGCAATTAATTTAGATTCATTTTCAAGTGGGAGGGCAAGTTGTGCTTTGATTTAGAGCCACTGATTCTGCCCTAAAACCTGACAATCATCTTCTAAGAAAAGTATGGGTGAAGCAAGGCAAGCTCATTGTCTCTGCAGGAAAGGGTAGTAGTGATGGAAAACACAAAGAAGGCAATAGTAATAAAAATAATGATAATAATAATAAATTGACCTCATTATGCTGTGCCTGGTCTGTGTTAAGCACTTTGCACACCCTATGTCTTCTCATCCTCACTCTTATGTAAAATAACTGATTATTATCTCCTTTTTATATACAGGAAGACTGAAGTTTCAGTGTTCTAAAAGTTCTTATAGAAACTATACAAAACTTAACAAAAAGCTTCTTCTTTATCTCTTCTCCATGTTGAACTAATCATAGTCATCACCATCTCAGGGCCATTGAAAGTTCTGTTTCCTCTCTCAGCACTCTCTTTTTCCCTTCCCTCTTCCAGATATCTGAATGGTTGATTCTTTCATATGCCTCAAATCTGCTCAACTGTCTCCTTTAAAATCAGATCTTCAATGAGCTTGTGTTTCTCTACCCTTCCCCTTAATCCCCAAACTTGCTTTAATTTGCCATTTTTACCTTCAATGGTATCTCACTGGACAATCTCTTACACCTTGTCATTTTGTTATCCAAACCAACAAAGACGAAATCTGTAGTTTTTTTTTTTTTTTTCAGATAGGACCCTTTAGAGAAAACAATGCCTTTGCTCCCAACTTCTCTCTATTCTCAATTCTAATTGTATTGACCAAAGATGTACCAAGAAAACAGAAACCATGTTGAATGTTCAAAACAAGAAATTTAATACAAAACAATGGTGACAAAGATGATGGAAGATGCTAAAAACCAAACAGGAAATAGGCGGGTAACTTAAATATTGGCAATAATAGGAAGCTACTCCACTCCTATGCAGAGAGAGAGAAGGAGTAGAATTACTGGAGCCAAGAGTCTGGAGTTAACCAGAAAAGTTAAAATCAAAAGAGGCCAAATTAAAGGAAGGAGAGTTGAATCCATTAACGATGTTCAGCTGCTGCCAGAAATGCCACATAAAGTGGAAAATAAGGGAGATGAATAACTTGGAGTCTTGCCCTCTAAGAATTCCACTGCTTCCCATTAGCTTAACCCAGACAAGCTCTGGACTACAAAGGAACTGTCAGGTCAGCACCTCCTGCAGTACAGAGCAGAGCACTGGATGGCCAAAAAATGATTCTGAATGCAAGCAGTCAACAATGGGCACAGTCCTAGTAATGTGTTATGCTTCTATTTGGTATTAGGGCCCCTTGATATAGACCCAAAATGTAACGTGAAATTTTTACATAGCATATGCAACAATTATAATTAATGAAATAAATGTTTGATTAATGCTGTTGTTACAATGTTGTTGTTTAACTGTGTCTTCCATCAGATATTAAGCTGTATCTGGATTTTATTGCTATATCTTTTTTATTGCCTAGCCAATAAAAAACTCTCAGGGTTCTTTTTCTCAAGTAATAACTGGTGAATGAATGAATGAGAGTGAATAACACAGGATTTAGCAACATAGTAATTTACACTCACTTTAGCATCATATTACAATACTTATTTTTCTAGAGGTTTTGGTTCTCTTTCTTAACCTAGTCTTCTAGCCTCAGAAAGATAAGAACATACAATTCATCACAAAGTTTTGAAGAAGGTATTATTGCTAGTCTCACAGAACCATCACACATATGATAGCTACAAAATCTCATATATTTGTAAGAGAGTAAGGGGTAAAGACAATTATCAAGACACAATACCACAATGACAGAACCAATCTCTGAGGAGCACGAAGGGTGCAATGACGAGCGAATATTGGAGGGAAGGTATCCTCCAAAATATCTGTGTTCTGTCTTCAACTGGCTTTTCTAGAATTACCAAACACGGGCCCTGCTTTTCCCTCTAGGGTGGTGAAGGTGACTGAAATAATGCCTTTCATAGAATCTTTGTTCTGTCTTCAACTGGCCTTTCTAGAAATACCAAATATGGGCCCTGCCCTTCCTCCTAGGGAGATGAAGGTGATTGAAATAATGCCTTTCATAGAGAAATTGCCATTGAGCTACAAGAAGCTCAAGTGGATTTCAGAATTTTTCCATCTATAAGACTCTTAATGGAAGGGCAGGGAGAAATTTGTGACCATGAACCATCCAAAGATATTAGTGAATACAATGCATGATGAAATAAATAGCATCTAGGGTCAGCCCCTCCAGAAAAATACTTAATGATACCCAAATGTCCTTTAATACTTTTAAAGAACTCAAATAGTATTTGTTGTAAAGGACCTACCTCTTTCAACAGGCTTGTCAGACAATCCTTAATTGTGACTGGTTAGAGAGCAACAAAGATACAGAAATTAAAATGTATGCTTCAATGACTTCTACAAGCATGACACTGTATTAGGGAATCTACATACATTATGTCATCTTATTCTTATTTACAAATATAAATGCCTCCTTCCAAAGGTCTGTTAATTAAATCATGGGTAACATTTACTGACTTTAGGTTTTGTACCATGTCATATTGCTTATTGTTTATATATGTAGAACTATTTGTAATATTTCTAATAGTCCTATGGGGGGTATCCTATCATTTTATT
This sequence comes from Symphalangus syndactylus, assembly GCF_028878055.3. Classification (NCBI taxonomy): domain Eukaryota; kingdom Metazoa; phylum Chordata; class Mammalia; order Primates; family Hylobatidae; genus Symphalangus; species Symphalangus syndactylus. The sequence continues at coordinate 32,154,782 of NC_072433.2, forward strand.
TTTCAGTTAAGGTAATATTCAAGGAGGTTGAAAATTTTGCCCAACTCTACAAAGCAGTAAAAAACAAATATGTTACTGAAGGTTATCTATCTAGGTTTTGTTTTAACTTTTTACTGTGAAAAATATTGAATATATAAAAGTAGAAAAAGTGCTTTATTGAACTTCACATACCCTTATTTCAAATATTAAAAATTCTAAACTCATGTCCAAGCTTATTTCATTTATTTTCTCACTGATTTCCTCCACTTGTATTTCTTTGAAGCAAGTCCCAGTTATCATACTATTTACCCATAAATATTTTAGTGTATTTTATTTAGGTTCTCTGTTGCCGTAGCTACTTTTTGTCCTTATAGATAGAATAGTTTTGTGTAGAACTAGTTATTGGTTGGGAATGTTAAAACTAATCACTTAAACCTTTACTTTAAAATGTCACTGGCAAACTGCTGATTCCAGCCTGCACATGGGTGGGCAATTGCTATTCCGTAAGTCAAGCAAGATAATTACAAGTGCTCCATGGCTTCTTGGACAGAACAAGCATTTCCAACAAAACACATATAAGCCAAAACACATGTTTTTTTTTCTCTTAAACTTCTTTATCTTTAAAATGAGGGCTGATGAAGGACAAGAGTAATAATTGAGGAAAAACACCATGGCTGTAGTGAACAGGAGAATTTAATTGGAGATACTATAAGAGGGAATACTAATAATTTTAAAATCCTGAACAATATTCAGCTGTGAGACCATGGTAACAAAAGCAACGCAAGTATTTAGGCATCATTCCCATACCCTAGACTGCTGTGGGTATTGAGGTTTTGGCAAATGGATGTTTAAAACTAAGAATGCAGAGTAATTAACAGGAAATCCACATGTGACATCTCTTGGGATTTTTTTGAAACCAGTTTCACATCTTCTTAGATTTCTAGATTTTTCATTTCAAATTCTAAAATAAAATAAAATTACTATTTTTTTCCTAATACATAAACTCCCATTGCATCTGATTACTAAAAATTAATGAGCTATTAAATGCCTAGATAAATTGTTTTCCATCTTCAATGACTTACTATAAAAGGAAAATGCTATAACACTACTTGAAACATTGGCTTAGATTTTCACTTTTCACAAGGAGAGAAAAAGAGATTGAATATTATCTTTTTTTGTTATAGAAGAGTAAGTTGAAAAGCAGGATCTACTTATTGAGTTGTGGGAATATCTATTTCTTAAAATGTGAAATATCTCAGGGGCTTATCCTTCTGTACTTGGAGAGATTATTTTCCCAGAGATTCAATGAAGGTTTTTAGAACCTTTGCAAAGCATTGTGAATACCGTTAGCATCATCCAGATTACCATACAGGACTCTCCTCTGATGCCAGCTATTGTCAGCATTCAACTCGTGCACAGTATTGCTCAAAGGAACGTTCTGTGGATAAGCTTTAGGATCACAATTTTAGCTTTGCAACTACTCTTCCAATCTTCAAAGGGTTAGAATATGCGCCTTTCCTATGTGAATGCTAATTCAACTGTGACAATGTCCTCTTTACTTTCAAAATTTTAAGTAAGATTTTTGAGAAATCATTTACATTCCATAAAATTTGCCCATTTTGTGGTACAATTTAATAATATTTCACAAATTTAGAAAGCTGTGCAACCATCAGCACCATGTAATCTTAGAACGTTTCTATCACCTCAAAAAAAAATCTTCTTGCTCATTTTCAGTCACTTTCTGTTTACACCACAAGCTGCAGACAACCATGAATCTACTTTCTGTCTCTATAAATTTGCCTTTTCTGGGCATTTTAAATAAATGAAATTACACAGTGTGTGATTTTGCATTTGTCTAATTTCATGTAGAGCAGTGAGTTTGAGGCTCATTCAAGCTGTGGTTTGTATCAGGACTTTGTTTCTTACTATTGCCAAATAGTATTGCATTGTGTGGATAGGCTATGTTTTGTTTATTCATGCAGCAGCTGATGGACATTTGGACTGTTCTTACTTTTTGGTGACTGTGAATAATGCTTCTATAAACATTTGTGGGCAGGTGTTTATGTGGACATGTTTTCATTTATCTTGCATAGATAGCTCAGAGTGAAATGGCTGGGTCATATAGTAAAGATAAGTTTAACATTTTAAGAAACTATCAAAGTGTTTTCTAAAGTGACTACACCATTGTACATCCTTAAAAGCAATGTAAGAGTGATCCAATTTCTCCCTGTCTCCACAAACAACTTTTATGGTCCTTTTTTTTAATATATATAAAAAACAATTATTGTCATTCCAGTAGGTGTAAAGGGATATCTTGTAGTTTCTAATTTGCATTGGTGTAATGAATTTTTAATGCCCTTTGCCCTGTACTAAATATTATGCCCAACTTGCCACATTTATTTGTTCATTCAACCACAAATATTTATTAATATACAGCTTTGTCTTAGGTGCTATATTAGGTGCAGAATCCACAAAGGATAATAAGCAAATGGTATTAAATCCATGAAGTTTAAAACCATACAGGTTATAACCATGGGATCTATAGTGGGAGAAAACAAATGAATCAAGTAATAATGTTTTAAAATTATATATGTCATAGGTGCCAATTGTGTGTGTGTGTATGTATGTGTGTGTAAAACGAAGGGGGGGGGCAAGTGGTGTTATGCAGATTTATAAGTATTAAAAAATCCTTGTTCTCATCCACAAGTTCAAGTCCCCCTGAGTAAATAATGATTGAGCTAAGATGTAAAGTATGAGAAGGGATTTACCTAGAGAAGGTAAGTAAGGAAAACTGTATTGCACAGAAATTGTATTTTCAAAGGAAATAGAGAGGGAAAGAGAATGACATGTGTTAGAATCAGCATTGGTAGGATGTTCCATGTTATCATAGGTGATTTTCCTAAGTTACCAACTACTGCCATCAATCACAAATATGTGTAATCATCTTCAAATGTGGCTTTATTTAATGGACTAGATTGATACGGTTTGCATGAAGCCAGAGAGGAAATGTGACCTGCCAAATACGGTAAGCACTTTGTTTATTAGAGTAATGGACAATCACTGAAGTGTTTTGAAGATGTATGTTTGCCCAGGTTTAAAACAGATCTCAGGATGTAGTGAAGAGAACAGATTTGGGTTGGCAAGAATAAAGCAAAGATATGGCTAATGGACTATTATTAGAAACCTCACATGCTTAAGTTAAAAAAGTTGTGAAAAGATCACCATAATTGTTTTTATTCACATGACAGCCTTTACCTTATCTGAAGACTTATATTCACAGAATACAAAATTCGAAAATTGAATGAATGATATTTGGAGAAGGATATCAGTACAATACAATGAGGAACTTTCTAATTCTTTTTGGTTGTTTAACCATGGCATAGACTACAATGAAGTAGTGATCCTTTTATTCTGAGACATAGTCAAGAAAACACTGAAGAGTCATTCGGGTAGAATTAGAGCACTTCAGGAATGGAAGAAACTAGAGCCATCATCTAGCCAAACGTTCCTTCAGATGCCCAGTGATTTGTGATTGATTTAGTATTTTGATCCCTGCATTAGCATAGTTTCAAAGGAATTTGGATGCCAATGACAAACATATGATTTGAAGATAAACTATTGAATTACATCTTATTTTTTAAATAAACATTGATTATTTGAGATAAAATCTGTCCTCTCTCTTAGTTATTTTGTGACTTTGAACAAATAACACAGCCTCTGCCTAAGTCTTGATTTTCAGTTCATTATTATGGGCATGAAAAGATTGCCTTTTGCAGAGCACAGTAACTGGTACATGTCTGACAGATGCTAATTGCATGGTCTGCCCAGAAATGCTTTCAAAAAAATTGTTCCATTGGTATAATGATAACAACTTAATAACATATGGTAATCATAATTAATTATAATTATAGAATTTTAAATGCAGATTTTCCTGATAATGTCCCACCCATTTCAGAGATTTGACAGTGGATACAAAAGCTGACCTTGGCTCTGGAATAGTTTAGGTTATATAAATATAACAAATCTAACATCCTTGCTCATTGTTCCATTTTTAAAGAATTCATCATAGACTGATTTATGGAGACTTAGGATAACTCTAGCAAGAAAAATGCAACATGAGAAATTGCTTTTATTAAATCTTTAGCCTGGAAATGACACACATCACTTCTGTTCACATTTCATTGGCCAAAGCAAATAAGATAACCACACAACTCTAACTTAGAAGGGGCTAAGGGTACAGTCCAACTGTTTCCTTAGAAGGTGAGTCAGATACATTTGCTGAACAGCACTGCTGATGACTATCAGACTCCAAGTCACGACATTGTCTATGTAAGCATTTCAAAAGTTCAGAACCAAGTCAATGAACATCAGTTTGTAAGTCACAGCTCCTTATTAAATGTGGTTGAAGATAAAGAAGCCAGTAATAAGGACTGCTTTAAAGGTGCTTAAGATTAGCAGGGGAGGGTATGAGAATATGGCTTTCTACAATTATTTTACGAGTGAGAGAACTCAAAGAGGGTCATTAGAAGGCATTAACATGTGCCAGTATCATGCTGTTTTTGTTACTGTAGCCTTGTAGTATAGTTTGAAGTCAGGTAGCATGATACCTCCAGCTTTGTTCTTTTGGTTGATGGGTGCAGCAAACCACCCTGGCACGTGTATACCTATGTAACAAACCTGAATGTTCTGCACATGTACCCCAGAACTTAAAGTATATAAAAAAAAGAGAAGGTATTAACATGTGCCTTGGGGCTTCAGAGACAAAGGAATTGATATCTGACACAGAAGAAAAACTAAAAGCAAGTGGCTAACCTGGTCTCTATTTTGTGGTAGAGCAAAGAGTTAGTAGTGTTGAGAAGAAGTTGCAGTTTCATCAGTAGTGTTGATGAAGAGTCAAACTCTGTAAGCTATTTGAAGAGATTTATTCTGAGCCAAACATGAGTGACCAATGACCCGTGACACAGCCCTCAGGAGATTCTGAGAACATGTGCTCAAGGTGATCAGGGCACAGCCTAGTTTTATACATTTTAGAGAGACATGAGAGTTCAATCAAACACACGTAAGATACACATTGTTTCAGGCCAGAAAGGTGGGACAACTTGAAGGGTGTTGGGTGGAGAGCAAGGGGCAGGTGGGAGATTCCAGGTTATAGGTGGATTTTAGGTTTGTCTGATTACCAATTTGTTGAAAGGGTTATTAACAATAGAAAGAAATATCGGGATTACCATAAAAGGTTGTGGAGACCAAAGTTTATCATGCAGATGAAGCCCCAAGGTAGCAGGCTTCAGAGAGAATAGATTGTAAAGGTTTCTTATCAGACTTAAGGTCTGTGTTGATGTTAAATGCTGGCTGACTTTTCCTTATTCCAAAAGGGAGGAAGGTATGATGAGGCATGTCCGACCCTTCCTTCCCATCATGTCCTGAACCAGTTGTTCAGGTTAATTTTGGAGTGCCCTGGCCAACAGGAGGGGTCTTTCAGGTGGTTAGGGGGCTTGTAATTTTATTTTTTGTTTACAGTAGCAGAACATTTTATATGTTATTATTATATGCAAATGTAGACTGCAGCTGGGACTGGCTGATATTAGAAGGAAAATAGATAGATGTACTTACATAGAGGCTGAAATTCCAGCCCAACTACATTTCCAAAGCAAATCACATTTTTGGTTTTCCAAGATTGGGGGTTGTTGCAATTTATCCTCTCTATATAATTTTCTGACCGTAGAAAGTAGCAGCAAAACATATGATCTTCTTAAAGGAAACCCCAGTCCTAGAAGGGCCAGAGGACCTAGAATGGCAGAAATCTGAGTTGGGGACTTTTTAGGAAAAGGATGGTATGAAGTAAATGGAGCCCATTTATATCAAATGAATTAAAGTTGGAGGTTGCCACTGCAAGAGTCTTTGAGGAACATGTGAAAGATGCCAGTAAGGAAAAGTACCAGCAGTATTTTATCTCCCTCACATAGGCCTTCAGTGACAGGTTACAGCTACATCAGCCATACAAGATTATGCCCTTTACCTTGATCCCTGTGTTTCCTGGGAAAGACGATGAAGAGATCAGAATCAGATACAGCAGATACTGGAATGAAAGAGAAAAATCGAGGAATGGAGAGAGAAGACAAAAACATACCCCACTTTTCCAGACTATCTTCCAGACCTGAAGGAAAACCAAGCTTGTGGAAGGCAGATGTTTTAAATTTAACACATTGGAAGGTTTATAAAAAGCCATCTTTTTGTGGTATAGTTGACTTACAATAAACCCTCTTTTCAAGTGCACAGTTCCAAAAGTTTGACAAATGTGTACACTTATGTCACTATTAACAATAATCAAGGTGTAGAATATTTTCATCACCCTACAAAGTTTGCTTATTTGACTCTCTTTGCAGTCAATCCTTTGCACACATATAGTAGCAAGCAGTGAGGGAATTTGGGGGATGATGGAAATGTTCTACATCTTGATGAGTATTTTTTAATTTTAGGATGACATTGTCAATGAATACAGGCAATTTATGTATTTCTTTCTAAGCTGTATGTTAAATAAAGGTTGAGAGTACAACCTTGCTTGTTGCTGATGTGTCGAAAAAATATTCAGTCTTTCAACATTAAGTGTAATATTAACTGAAATTGTTGTGGTTGATCCTCAATTGGTTGAGGGAACCCTTCTATTTATAGTTTGCTGAAAAATTTGATCATGAATGAATCTTGAATTTTATCAAATTCATCTCTTGAAATGATCATGTGTTTTTCTCCTTTATTCTGTTAATCCATTGATTAATTTTGAGAATTTGAAGAAAAAACTAGTTGTGTTCCTGTCAGAAGCACCACTAGGTAGTGTTAATATCATTTTTAGTGTGTCTTATTATTTAATTGACCTTTTCATTATTATGAGATGGCCCTCTTTATCACTAATATTCATTATTCTAAGATTTATTTCATTTGATATTAATATAGCCACTTCAGCTTCCTTATGATATTAATATAACCACCCTAGCATTTTTATTACTAGAATTTTCTAGATGTATATTTATATATATATATTTTTCTTTTTTGCAATTTTACTTGTGAAATTTTCTTTGTCTTTATAACTTTGCAAGTAAAATGTGGTGGTTTTTTTTTGAGTGTGTGTGTAGTTTGCTTCTTACTAAGTTTTTAAATCTAGTCATGCAATGACTGCCTTTTTATTTGATTTATTTTTTATTCTAATATTATTTGATTATTCTATTTATTTTTATGTAATATTTGACACTGTTAACTTTAAGTCTACAATTCGTGTTTGCTGGTTCACTCTGTTTTATTTTTTATCTTAAACTGTCTTCTTCAATATTAATCGGCTATTTTTGTGCTCAATTTTATGTCTTCTGTCAACTTATTAGTGATAACTCTTTTATTATTATTAATATTGTCATTAGTCTAAAGTTTATAATATGTCTTTAGCTTATCAAACTTTAACTTCAAGTAATATTATACTACTTCACACACAATGTAATAATGTATTTCTTACAATGTAATAATTTTTCTTCATAGACATCTTTATGCTCTCATCTCACATTTTGTTTCTATATATTATAGAGTCATAATTCAGTTATTTTAATGTAATCAGTCAATATTCATGTCTTAAATTTCATAAATGATAACACTATTTTTAGTTAACCACATATTTACCAATTCTGGCACTTTTGGTTTTGTTGTCTAAATTCATGTTTCTAGCTGGAATAATTTGCCTTCAAGATTAATAATTCCCTCTAACCTATCATTCAGTGCAGATCTCTTGGTGACAAAACTTTTCATTTTATTCATTCTTTATTTATTTTCTGCCTCCTCTTTCCCCTTCTGGGACTCTGATTACACATATATCAGACCACTTGGTATTATTGTCTTATAGTTTTTGTTTTTTTTTCTTTCTGTTCATCTCTGTGTTTATATTCACATAGTTGCTATTGCAGTGTCTTCAAATTCACAGATCTTTTCTTCTGCAGTTCTTTATTTGTTGATAAAGCAACCAACTAAAATTTCATTTCAGATATTATTTTATTATTTATATAACATCCATGTGTTTTAAAAGTATATAATCTTCTATTTCTCTTATTGTTTCCTTTTGCTTTAACTACTTGAATGTACATACAACAGTTCCTTTAAAGCTTTGGAGTATCTTATCATCACTGTCATTTCTATGTTGGTTTCTATTGACTGACTTTTCTCTTGATTTTAGATAACTTATTTTTGTTTCTTCACATATCTTGTAATTTTGTCTGAGTTTTAGACACCACAGCTGTTAACGGTAAGATACCTGGATTTCACTATAGTTCTTATTGCCCCTTGAGTTTGTAGAAATGAATCGAATTTTAGATCAGCTCTAATCAGTATGAGGCTTTTCTCTCTCTCTCTCTTTTTTTTTGAGGTGGAGTCTTGCACTGTCGCCTCGGCTGGAGTGCAGTGGCATGATCTCGGCTCACCATAACCTCTGCCTCCTGGGTTCAAGCGATTCTCCTGCCTCAGCCTCCCGAGTAGCTGGGATTACAGGCATCCGCCACCACGCCCAGCTAATTTTTTGTATTTTTAGTAGAGACGGAGTTTCACCATGTTGGCCAGGCTGGTCTCGAACTCCTGAACTCATGATACGCCCGCCTCGGCCTCCCAAAGAGGCTTATTTTTAACAGCAGGTTTAGGGTAAATCTAGAGTAGCTATTCCCTAGAATTAGTTTATCCTTACTTTTATGGTGTATCTTTCTTGTTTCTCTGTGGAATGACTTATGTATTAGGTGAGGTCTTTCTGCTTTACACAGTAAAACCTCAAGTGTTTCCAACCCTATGATAGTCACAGTAGTCATTCAATAAATATTTCCACAGTTGATATTTTATCCCAGTAGTTGTTCTGGCCAGGCCTCTTTGGTTCTCATTCTGTATGTGTGTAGCTTGGTAGTCAACCAAAGATTCATGAACCTTATCATATTTCACAAGATCTGTTTTCTGCAGAGTTTCCTCGACTCTAGTATTCACTTTTGCAAATTCCAGCAATTTCATCATTATCAACCCCCCATCTCTGTATCTTCAGCTCAGCAAGACTGTCATCCTCTGTTTGGGCTTTACTTGAGTTGAGAGTTTTTAAAATACATTGAATTACACTTTTTAAATATTGAAATGTCTCTTGTCACTAAATCTCACTGAAAAAGTGAGAATGTGCCTCAGATTTCTTCCATGGATGAGAAAGAACAAATATAGTATGTGGTTTCCTTCTTAGTAAGAAATGCATGTTTTATGCATGAGTTATACTTATTGTATATATTGAATAAAACATTAAGTACAATAACTAAAAAACAACGCAAGTCTAGAACCATGCATCATGGAATATCATGGAATTTGGAAGGGGAAATGCTGTATTTTCATTTTAGAAAAATCTGAATTCACAGTTAAAGAAAGAAGAGTTGACTTATATCAGATTGTTTTAAAGGAAGAAGTAAGCTCTTTAATGATGAATGAAATGTATTCTGAAGTGACATGGATAAAATCTCCTATAAGACACTAAATATTTCTCTTAATAGTTGAAATATTCCAGTCAATAGAGATACATGCATGTAAAAATTCTGTGAGGAAGAAAACAAGAGGCCTCAAGACAAAAATAAAAAGATGGAAATTTATCAAATGATATCAATGACCTTGGGCTAAAAGGGCTACACATTAAGAGAGGCAATTCTGTGCTATTTAATGGCACCTACTATATTCACAGTCTAATGCTGAATACCTGAGATAGGAAGATGTAAACATTCAACTAACAGTCTTTTCTTCTAGGAATCGTCATCTCTGGAGAGTTTCAGAACTTGGTTCATAACTATAGCATTTTCCTAGTCGCTTTTGGCATTTTCTTTGGTGATGTAGAAAGATGTAAGTTCACGTGAGCTTGTCTATTATTATTAAGATAGTTTTAAATCAACATCTGTATTACCTAAAGCATTGAATAATGGATTTACACTGTGTTAGGTAGAACATTTGCTTGAAAACCACTTTATATTGCATCTGAATACTGTAATAACCTCATATTTCATTCTGAAAACTCTTCCTCAATATGAATCTTGAAGAACCTTACATTTTTCTTAACATATATATTTTTACTTTTTTACAATTTACTTTATATACCAACTATGAGGCTTCCAAATAAAAATTTATTGTAAAGTATGAAAGTGTGGAATGCAAACATTCTTAAAAGATTGTAGCTTTCTGGTTTATTTCAAAGCTAAGATAACTGATAATCTTGCATATAGTAATAATAACTACTATTAGTTTAAGTTTTATCGAATATTTTACACATGAAAAACTCTGAAAGAACACTTTAGGTGGAATAACAAATGTGTTCCTCAAATATTTTTTCATCTTCATTTCCTTAATTAGTAATGTGAACACAGTCAAAATATCTGGTATTACCTTGGAAAAATTATTTTAAAATGCAACCAAATAGGTAATAAGATTGGTATGCAAATAAAAATGATTCCAGAGCCTGGGCACTATCTATTACGATATTCAAAAAGATTCTGAAATATGCATCATAAAGAAATTGCACCTAATATAAGCCATTCAATAATCAGAATTTTGAAAGGGAACAAATTCCCTAAAATTCTCTGGATTTGTTAAGCATACCTCTTATGATTCTAAAGTGTGAAGCATTTGATGGTAGACATCTTTATATCACTACCCAGTACCAGGAAATACCACACATCCATTGTCAACTAGGGATGGCAAGCTTAGAAAATCAAATATCATCTTGAGAATATTTTAAAAGACTCATTCAAAAAAAATCCCTTTTATTTTAAAAGAAAGTATTAAAATGAAATCATGCATGACTTCAAAATGTATTTAGATTTCTCTATAGTGTACAACAATAGAGAATTTTATCAGATTACATTTTCAATAAAAAGAGTTTGAATGAGTTTGATGTGATTTCTGTTTCAATCATAAGGGTGACCTACACAGGTATCTTTTTTTTCAATCATTTGTTTCTGCTCTCTCCATCTGTATTTTAACCTGTTCATATGTGGGTGAATTTGAGGAAAAGCAAATCAGTTTGACCTTTAATGTAAAGTCATTCTCGTGTGATCAAAACAGTACTATTTCCAATATTAGGAAGAATGTGGATTTTAAGATTCAAAAGCACATGCCATTCTCAGCAACCTGGGAGGAATGATGTGTCCACTGCGTGAATGATAATTTTATCTACATAACTGCCTTCCATTCTCTTGACGTCACTGTGTATTAAGACTTCTGCCCAAAGATATATGTTTAGACAGGCTGTTTTAATATCACATATTAAACTTTAAAATGATTCAAGGACAAACATGGGACTTTAGCTCACTGTAGGATACCACATTTCCTTGCATTTTTTTTTTTTTTTTTTTTTTTAGCAGCTACTTTACCACTAAACCAGGAAAGTAGGAATTATGCAGGAAAATTGCTATCAGCTGGTACCCTGGCTGGACCACACAATCCAGAGCATAATAGCTTCCCCAGTGGAGACTCTGACGGCTTGATCCAAGCCATTAACCACTGCTAACACCTAAGGGAAGAAATGGAATACGGTGAAAGGGCTATCAAGCATCCCAGAAGATCTTTACGCCAACAAAATTTGTTTGAAATGCAGATGCCCAGGGCCCATCCCCAGAAATTCTTATTTAGTTGATTTGGAGTAAAATCCAAGAATATGCATTGTTAATATGCTCAGATAGTTTTAACTGAATTACTGCAGGATTTTTTTTTCACTTGGCATCAGTTTTTATTAATATATGCTCAGACACAAGTGGTAATGGGGTTGAAATTTGGATTGTCAAGGTGGATCTGATGCAATAGTTCCCCCTTATCCATAATTTTGCTTTCTGAGGTTTCAGTTGCCTGCTTTCAACCTCAGTCTGATAATATTAAGTGGAAAATATCAGAAATAAACAATTCATAAGTTATAAATTGTGAACTGTTCTGAGAACTGTGATAAAATCTCATGCAGCCTTCCTCCATCTCGCTGGGGATGTGAATTATCTCTTTGTCCAGCCTGCGCACACCTTTAGTCACTTAGTACCTATGTGGGTAATCAGATAAAAGAAAAAAAAACAGTAAATATAGGGTTCAATACTATCCATGCTTTCAGGTATCTCCTAGGGTCTTGGGATGGATATCCCACAGATTAGAGAAGACTACTGTATATCAGAGCTTAGTATATATAGGTATTTATTTTTAACATTTTAATCAACAAATAATAATTCTATGTATTTATGGGGTACAATGTGTTTTGAACTGTGTATATATTTGTAGGGACTTAATTTTTAAAAATTAATAAGTAATAAATTAAAAAGTAATAATAAGTTCAAGATCAGTGATGTATGTTTCTCTCATTGCATTCCATTTGTGTAGGGTTAAATATGCTCAGGACTTCTCAAGACACTGCTTGTTATTTTGAATCTCTTGTTACACATTCACCCTCTCATATTCATTTATGCCTATTATGTATTTATTCAACAAACCAATCAGCACCATTATATCTACTTTACATTTACTTTATAATCAAATCTCCATTACATCTCTGAATTCGATATTACAAAATCCTCAGGCTGTTTGTTCCCGCTGCCTCTTTCCAAAAGGAAGCAGTAAATTTTCAGCTAACTGTTGAAGAGTGATAGGACTTTTCTACATTTGTAAGGAAGAAGTGAGTTTATTGGATGGAAGGGGAGATATGTACAAAATCATAGAATCACAAAGATAGTACAAGAAATACAACCAAGAAAGAGATTGTAGGAGATGGGAAAAAATAGGCAATCAATATCATTAGTTCCATTACTGAACGATTGAATCTGAGGTATTGAACATCCAGGCACACTTGCTTAATAGGTAAGTGGAGGAGTCATAAGGCTGAAGTTTTAAAAAGAAACATAGCTTGTTACTTGAAATCAGAGAGCAAATCAGGTTCACACAGTTTGTAAAGAGGTTAGAGAAAAACGCTAAGGAGAAAATGTTATAGAACAGAAAGATGGGAGGTGCAGAGAGATGAAGGACTGTTGTTCTCTGTGTTTTGTCCCGGTAACAAACTAGCTTTTTCTTCCTGATTGAGCCACTCCTGTCTTAAGGAATTCTCTCATTCATATCTGATAGTAGAAATTTAAATCGAGATACAAATGGCATAGCGGCTCACAGTGTATGGGAGCAGAGACTAGAAAGGCAAGGATCACCACATAGAGGATAAACCATCAACTGACTGATATTTTCACTAATTAGAGTCTGTTTTCTCCTTCAGGGTAAGAAGTTTCTTGAAATACGTAATCATTTTCCTTACTTACCTAGCTATCTATCTGTTCCTTCATCAATGATTAACTGAAATCTTACCATAGAGATTTCTTTATAGTGACATATATAACATATTCTAGGATGCACGTACTAAAAAGGCAAACTTTCTGCATCCAAAGATCTTACAGTTGGTGAAACAGGAAAGCAACACACAACACTGTATTGCAGTGTGCTTGGTGGGATGTGTGTTGAGGAAGACTTTCCTGTGCCAGTGACATCTTATAGATAGCAGATGCTAAATAACTGAAGGTGGAATTAATTAAATGTGTCAAAGTAGACTTGAAAGAATTTAAGATGGAGGTATAGCTGATGGCAAGGAAAATTGGATTTGTACTACATTTGGTAGCTTGCCTGATGAAGCACGTTATGTCTTATTTTCATATGTGTGAATGCAAAATCTTCAGGGAGATCATGAGATTCAACAAAGTGATTATATTCGGGGATATTTGACGTACAAATCAAAGCAAGTTATTTAGAAAGCACACTACCTTTGGTACTATAGTTTCTTTCATATCTTCAGCTCTCTATTCACAATATTAAAGATTTCAATATTTTGAAAACACTGGGTACTTCACTTAAACTAGTGATTTAAAACAATTTTACTCCTTGGCCCAACTACTCTTTATATCAAATGTGTTAATAAGCATACATTTATAAGCTCAAGTATAAAATGAATTAATCTGTCCTTTTCCAGTTTCTTAAATATTTAGAAGCACCTATTCAATTCATAGAGATATGGTAGGGAATTTGCTCTTCTGATAATGCGAGTCTTCTAATGTCTGGATATTTACCTGCTATTAGGTTGTTTTCTGAAATTGTCACAAGAAATTCTGCTAAAGGCCTTGGTGTGTGTTTTGGTTTTGGTTTTTTTCCTAAGTGGTTTATGTGCTGACAAAATGCATTTTTTACCCTTCTTCATAAATCCAAATAGATAAAATATTCTTTCTAGATCTGTTGATATTTATAAAATCTTTAAAATTTTCTTTCAAACACAATAGACATTGTTTATTGGAATAGTTTTCACTTTAGTGGGTTAGTTAATGCAAGCATTCTTCAGATAAAATGAAAGTAATATTAGTCTTCATCCCTCATTCCCCGGTGCCTGAAGTGGAATAAACCTGCCTTTCCTCTGAGCATTAAGGGATCTGCAAGAGGTGCATGGAGCATTTTGAGTAAGAGCAAGCATGCTAATTAAGAGCAGAGGAAAAATCATCAAACATACCAGGCCTTGGGCACTGTGATTGACTCTAGCATGGAACTTGGATTCTGTGATACTTGCATTCCTCTCTCATACCAAAAATGATAACTTTTTCATAATTAATTCATGGTTATGCTCTGCTCTGCTGTGTTATGGTATGCTATGCTATGTTATGTTGAGGCTCAAAGTATGGAATTTAGATCTATAGAGTATAGTATTGGATATCTTTTTAATCAAATACTATACTCTTGTCCGCCAGTGACCACTTCGCTTTTTGTTGTCTCTGATAAAGGTGTCATAACTTGGAAAAACTTCCCTCCATATACTTTTTTCTCTTATCCTTGAGCTTTAATAAAAATGTCTTAAAGTCTATGTTCCCTTGTTTTTTGAGGTAATTTTTGTTAAGGTGACAAAGGCAGAGTGTAGAAAATACACTGAACTAGGTTGTAATTTTTAGCCCCCAGCTGAGAAACCTTGAGCATCTCATTTTATCTTTCAAAAACTCTGTTCCTCATAAGTAAAATGGGAATAAGAATGCCTTGCTCTGACTCAGTAAATCTAAATATATGTAATCAGATTTTCTTATTGCATTTATTTTCTAGGAATGCCATAACAAATAATCTCAAACTGGAAAGCATAAAACAACAGATGCTTATTCTCTTAGAGTTTCTGGAGACTAGAAATCTGAAATCAAGGTGTGGGCAGGGCCATGCTCTCCTCAAAAACTCAAGAGGAGAATCCATTCTCTGCTTAAGTTTCATAGATCACTTGATGACTCCTGGGTTTTGTAAAGTGAATAGCACAGCCTACTCTCTGTCCATTTTCACTCCAAAATGACAACCATGCAGATATTTACAGAACTCTACTGCTAGATGGCTACAGTGCAGAAAGAGCCTGCCAGGTGATTTTCTGTGTTAAAATGTTCTAATTCATTTTGTGTATAATTGTAAATTGTTGACTAAACATACAGTTTGGTGTTAGTCTAGGAACTTCCACAAGAATCCACCATGATGTTGATTTCTTTTTTCCAAAGCCAAAGTGGACCTTGCTCCAATATTTTATGACTAGACATACCACATTATTAAATATTATAATATTTGGTAATGAGTCAACACTCCAAAAAAGTTGAGATTATTGACATCAGGTGGCATGACAGAAAATCTAATGAGAAAATGGAAAGCAGTCACAAATAAGCCAATGATCTAATTAGGTGGCTCAGAATATCCAGTTGCTCATGGCAGATTTAGTATGTTGGTACACTTTCAATTAATTATGTAGGAAGTTATAATGGTACTGAAGGAGACTGGCTTCACAAAGACTTAGTTTTTATTAATCCATTACACTGCGACTGTTTCCAACAAGACTCAGTGTTTAGAGTAGAAAGATATAAATGAAGTGTGGATGCTATATTTGTTCATATTCCTAAATATTGGATACTACTGTACATATATCCTTCTAATATGCTGAAAATTTCTGGATTTGGTATTTTTATTGCTTTGCTGGGTTTTTTTTTTGTTTTTTTGTTTTTTTGTTTTTTTGTGACGGAGTCTCACTGTCTTCCAGGCTGGACTGCAGTGACGCGATCTCTGCTCACTGCAAGCTCCGCCTCCCGGGTTCACGCCATTCTCCTGCCTCAGCCTCCCGAGTAGCTGGGACTATAGGCGCCCGCCAACACGCCCGACTAATTTTTTGTATTTTTAGTAGAGACGGGGCTTCACCGTGTTAGCCAGGATGGTCTCGATCTCCTGACCTCATGATCCACCCACCTCGGCCTCCCAAAGTGCTGGGATTACAGGCGTGAGCCACCGCGCCTGGCCAGTTGTTATAAATAAACAACAGATACAACACAGTGATAAGAACTTAATTAAATCTCTTGTCCATACCTACTAAACACAGTGGCATTTTCTTCTTTGTTTTGACCTTCTTACCATTTTTATTTCATTTGACTTAACCAAGAAAATTTGAAATAAATTTGCAAGTCAAATGCCAGGCGACATTTCTCAACAAGGCACAATATCTACTGATCTTCTCTTCATCTATTTATTTTACCATAAATATTTGTCTGGCAAGTGCCTTCATTAACTCTGCCTCCTTTTTCTTCTTTGTTTGCATCTAAAAGGACAACCAAAAGTCATAGCTCAATAATTTTAAATAAATAGGATCTAGTCCAAAGTAACATTTCTGTATCAGGGCAACAGATGAAGTACACTAAAACAAATAGAGAATTTGGGTTTGCCTGTTTTATTTTATCTAAAAAATAGACAATGTGGAAAGAACTTGAGATATTTAAATACTAACAGTAATAATAATGGCCAATCCTGTTTTATTAAAAATACAAAGAGAATAAAGTATTTCCCTCTTTCATCTGCAGAGGATATGTTCCAAACCCAGACTGGATGCTTGAAACCACAGATAATACCAAACCCTATATATGTACAGTATGTGCTATGTTTTTTCAATCTGAACCAAAATGATTGCTAAGTGACTAAAGGGCAGGGAGTATATACAGCATGAATACGCCAGAAAAAAAGGGATGATTTACATCCCAGGTGGGACTGAGAGGGACAGAGAAAGATTTCATCATGCTACTGAGAACAGTGCACAATTAAAATTTGTGAATTGTTTATTTCTGGCATCTTCCATTTCATAGTTTCAGACTATGGCTGACTGTGAGTAACTGAAACCATGTAAAATGAAACTGTGATAAGGGAAGACTACTATAACTGAAAGAAATAAAAGAAAGGAAAGAGGCAAGGAAGAAGGAAGGAAGGAAGGAAGGAAGGAAGGAAGGAAGGAAGGAAGGAAGGAAAATAAATTCAGACTGTGGAATAAATTACACAGATAAAAGTGAGGAGTTATCCAGATATGTACAGTCTATCTTTTTTTTGAACTTGAAGTTCTGGGATACATGTGAAGAACGTTCAGGTTTGTTGCATATGTATCCATGTGCCATGGTGGTTTGCTGCACCCATCAACCCGTCTTCTAGGTTTTAAGCCCTGTATGCATTAGGTATTTGTCCTAATGCTCTCTCTCCCCTTGCCCCCCACCCCCTGACAGGCCCCGGTGTGTGATGTTCCCCTGCCCATTGTTCAAATCCCACTTATGAGTGAGAACATGTGGATGTTTAGTTTTCTGTTCCTGTGTTAGTTTGCTCAGAAACTCATTCTTTTTTATGAACTCTTTCTTTTTTATGGCTGCATAGTATTTCTTGGAGTATATGTGCCAGATTTTCTTTAAATAGACTTTTTAATTTTTCACAGACTATACGTGTGGGGTATGCAAGGTAGTTTTCGTTCTGAGGGCTCTTCTCTTTGCTTGTAGGTGGCTGAGCCCACACGAGCTCTTCTTTGTGTGCCCACAAAGAGAAACAGCTAGCAGAAGCTCTTTAGTGTCTCTTCTTATAAGGACACTATTTTTCTTGGATTAGAGCCTCACCATTATGACCTTATTTAACCTTAATTACTTCTGTAAAGGCCCCATCTCCAAATGCAGGCATACTGAGGGTTATAGCTTCAACAAAATAATTATTTATGTATTCAGTCCATAACAAATACTTCTTTGTTTGCTAGAGGAAAAATGATATATTATAAGGATATTAATGTTGTGTGAAAGAATATCCCTTGATTTCCAACTCCAAATGCTTCAAGAATGAAATATCAATAATCAAAGAAGAAATTTCTCCTCGACTAACTATAGGAGATAATTGTTCAATCTGTGTTCCCCTCTCTGAATATAGGACTAATATATCCAATTTCACTTCAGTAAAATAGAATTCTGGCATGCCTCTCTTTATCATGATGGTATTTTCAGTATTTTAATAAAAGCTTGATTTTTTTTTCCTCTCTAAGGCCTCTTTCTATCTGAACCTAAGCATCCTTAGTTTATTGCTCATGTTTCATGATATGAGTCATGCCCAGAGAAAGGCTTGGAAACCATCAATATTTCTCTCAAATTTTCATACACAACCCCAGGATATATATGCTTTCCAATAGCCTGAAATTGAACTCTCCCTCTCTCTGATTTATTTTAAACCACATGTAACCCTTTACAACAAATAACATGAAGGGAAATAAATTTAAGACCACAAAATATAGCTTATGATTACTTATTCATTTATTTACTCAGCAAATATTTGCTGAAAACTCATTACGCATCTGCAATTGGTTATTTGTTACTTGGAAGTTTCTGAGTTTATTTTTGTACCTCTAATGTCTGTCTTATCTCCGTTACTCTATAATTTCTTTGTAATAGTGTTTTGATAAAAATATAAAGTTTTTTGTAACATCATGTAAGTCATTTATCTGGACATATTGGGGACAATTTGTGAAGGAAATTATACAGAAAGAAGTGATATTTGAGCATCGATATAAAGAATACATACATCTTCACAATTCAAATTATGGCTAAGGAGAGGTAGAGAGATTATCAAGCAGAACAAAGAGCAAATATGAAAGCCCTGAGGAGGGAAGATGTTTGACTCAGAAAAGGCCAGGATGTCTGGAACATACAGAGAAAGGAGAGTGGCAGCACCTGAAGCTGGAGAACTAGACAGGGGCTAAACCATGCAGACCTTGGGGGAAGAAACTCAAATCTCTAATGTGTAATCAAGTGCAGAAACTCTAAATGTACTCTCTCTCTTCCTCGTTTCCCTCCCCCTCAACACACACGCACACACACACACACATATATAGATAGTTATACATGTTTATCTATTATCCATTTCTATTTGATACAATTTTTCCAGAATAATGTGTTTACTGAATTTTGTTTTTGTTTGGTAACAGGAATTCTTATAAGATTAGAGAGATGGGTAGATAGGTAGTTAGCTATACAGACAGACAGATAGATAGATATTCATTGCTGTCTCATTTTCTAACTTTTAAAAATATTTCTTAGTTCTAGGCCGGGCGCGGTGGCTCAAGCCTGTAATCCCAGCACTTTGGGAGGCCGAGGCGGGCGGATCACGAGGTCAGGAGATCGAGACCATCCTGGCTAACACAGTGAAACCCCATCTCTACTAAAAATACAAAAAATTAGCCGGACGTGTTGGCAGGCGCCTGTAGTCCCAGCTACTCGGGAGGCTGAGGCAGGAGAATGGCATGAACCCAGGAGGCGGAGCTTGCAGTGAGCCGAGATCGCGCCATTGCACTCCCGCCTGGGAGACAGAGCAAGACTCCGTCTCAAAAAAAAAAAAAAAAAAAAATTTCTTAGTTCTAATGAATCAGTTAGGTGTTCAGTTCCTTACAACTAAAACCATTCCAAATAGAAGTGGGTTAAACAATGGTACCAATGTTATGAGAATTCCTGCTCTATGCCAAGTCCTGTGCTACAGACTGGGAGTAGAACTGTAACTAAGGCAAGTCGGCCTCAAGGGGCTTATATTTTAATGAAATAAAACATATACATTTTATTTAACAGTATCAATTTTTTTCTAAAGCTTCACAAGAGTAATGCATAAACATTATAAGGGATTAATTGTAGGATGACTGCCTTTAGCACTGTCTCATAACATTCAGTAAAAACCTAACAAATTACTTGAAAAACACAATTACATAAAATGAAGAATAAAACCAAATGTTTTTGTTCACAATCAATCTGTTAATCATAATCTGAGTAAAAGTTCATACATATTTACATAACTGTACTCTGCTGCCTGAAACTAAGCAGGTCTAGGTACTTGAAAAGAGTTCTTGTTCATTTGGTCTCCTCTTTACTATTTACTTGGCAAATACGTTGTATTTCTCAGCCAAGGAGAAGGAAACTCAATTCTACTACCACTTTAGGAATATTGTCATTGGCGGCATGCCTGGTGCTCTTAGCCCACTTTAAGTCCCCATGAAGATCTTTTGTACAAAAGTCAGTCATAAACAACTGGGTATGGAGAATAAAGCAAGCTTCTGAAAATTGAGTTTTTCTTTTTTCTTGGTATATTATTCATCTGTAAAGCATTACAAAAGAATGAGGAAACAGGAAAATCCCTAACTGGGAGAAATGATGGGGAATATGAATACATTTGCTTATTGGTATAGACTGGGGTTTGGTTCCTGTGGATCTCAGAATCCACGGGTGCACAGAGTCTCATATAAAATGGCATAGTATTTACACATACTATATGTACATCCTCCCATGTACTTCTAATCACCTCTAGATTACTTATAATACCTAATGCAATGTAGTTATTATATATAGATATATTTGATTGTATTTTAAATTTGTATTATTTTAATTATTATAGTTATTTTTTATTTTTTTAAGTATTTTCTATCCACTATTGGTTGAATCCACAGATGTGGAACCATGGATACAGAAAGTTGACATATTTGAATACACCTATTGAGAATGTCAGAGACCCAGGAGATAATGTGATGATATGTTTCTATCTCAGTGTAACACAACTGTAGTAGATGGGACATCAGCCTATCGGTTGGATATTAGTTCATCTTAGAGAATTGCAATTGATACTGATCAGCCCATTTCTTAAATTGATCTTGTCAGCATATCCTTCTATCTTTTGGAAACCGTTGTTTTACCCTCAACTTCAAGAGATTTCTTTTTTTAAAATAATGTAGTATGTAACTATGGATTCAGTGATCATTTCCTCTCTTTTTTCATATATTTTTTACTTCCAGAAAAATTTCTGTCTTTTATCTAACATCTCATTATTAGGACACACTCTTCTGTTTACTCTGCTCAAAAAGATAACATAAATGCAATAAAAGTAATCAACAGGAGCGGAAGCTATAGGGGAGAGGGCAGGCTAAGATTCAGAGACAAGAAGATGATACACAATGAAAACATGAAAGACCGAAAAGAAGGTTGTTGAATAATGTAGGAGTAAAATTGAAGCCAAGTTTAGAGGTAGTGAACAGCCAAGATACTATCACTTATATGACTGTTCTTTCCTTTTACACTATTGACAGCAAATAAAACAAACAAGCAAATCAACCAAAAACAAAAAAAAAGCTAAAGTAAAACTAAAGTAAAAAAAAAAAGAGTGCATGTAAACAGACAGACAATTAAAAAATCTTCCAAGAAACACCATTGATCATCTTACCAATTGTTGAAAGTCAAAAGTCTTTTTCTTTTTTAAAAAAATCAGAAACGAGGTAAAGGTGCCTACTATAAATTCCTGTACTCAAAATTGTATTAGAAGTTCTCATTAGTATACTAAGATTTTTTTAAAAAATGAAAACAATAATACTTGAAAAGGAATGAATAAAATCCTGTATTTGCAGAGAATGTGTGACTATATAGAAATACCCCCAATATGATCAGATATATTTTTCTATTCCTTATTTTACTAATTTGCTCTTTAAATCCTTATTTCCTTTCCTCTGATTGCCTTAGGCTTATTTTGCTCTTCTTTTTATATGGCTGATGGTGAAAAATTAGGTTATTGATTTGAGAGCTTTCTGCTTTTTTAATACAGACATTTAAAGCTATAAATTTCCCTCTAAGGACTCCCTTAATTGCAACTCACACATTTTGATTCATCGTATCTTTATTTATATTTGTTTCATATATTTTTTTTAATGTCCCTTTTGCTTTCTTCTTTGATCTGTTGGCTATTTAAGAGTACATTATTTAATTTCTACATGTCTATGAGTGTCCCAAATTTCTCCCTATTATTAGTTTCATTCCATTGTGGTCAGACAACCTACTTTGGATTAGTTCTATCATTCTATCATGTATTGTGGTTTGTTTTATGGCCTAGCATATAGTTCACAGTGCAGACTGTTCCAAGTTCACTTAACAAGAATATTTATTGTACAGTTGTTGAGTGTTCCACAGTGTTAGGTACAGTTTGTATTGTTTTTCAAGTCTTCTACCTTCTACCTTGATTTCTGCCTCATTGTTTTATTTATTATTGAAAATGAGATGTTAGAGTATGCCACTATTACTTTTTAATTTCTAGATATTTTATTCTCAAAAAATAGATATTTTATGCTGAAAAACATAATTGTTTTACACAATTGCTTTGTAAAACAGTTAAGACAAAAAAGGAGAAAAACTATGCATTTATATTGTCTTTTATAAGTAGATAATTATCATCACTGAAACTCTTTTTATTTTTAATGTGGATTTGAGTCACCATCTGGGGTCATTTGCTTTCAGTTTGAAGACAACTTCCTTTAGCATTTCTTAGTAAACATGCCTGCTGGTGACAAATTCTCTCATTTTTTTGTCCATCCGAGAATATCTTTACTTCATATACATATTTATTTTGAAAGATAGCTCTGCTGAATATGATTGTTGGTTGACAATTTTTTTCCTTGAGCATTTTGAATATGTTATCCCACGTCCGTCTGGCCTTCATTGTTTCTATGAAATTTTTGCTGTTAAGTGATGAGTCAATTTTCTCTTGTTTTTAACATGTTCTACTTGGTTTTGGCTTTCCGTGTTTTCACTATGATGTGTCTATTTATGAATATCTTTGTGTTTATGTTCTTGGAGTTCCTTGAGCTTTCTGGATGTATAGACTATTTTTTTTTTAATTCAGGTTTTCAATGACATTTTTTCTGTTTCTTTCTCCTTCTCCTCCCCTAGTACACTCACTGCACATTTGTTGGTGCACTTAATGGTGTTATACACTTTTTGAGGCTCTACTTATTTCTCTTTATTCTTTTTTTCTCTCTGTTCTTTAGTTTGTGTATTCTTTATTGTTCTGTCTTTGAGTTCACTCATCACTTCTTTTGCCAATTCAAGTCTACTGTTTAGTCACTCTAGTTAATTTTTTATTGTCCCTCTCATGGGCTGTTTCTTTTTGCCAGCTATTTTCCCCCTGTGGGTCATATTTTCTTCATTCTTTGCATGTCTCATAATCTTCTGTTGGAAACTAGGCATTTTAGATAATATAGCAAAACTGGGTACTGGCCTCTGAAGGCTTATTTTATTTGATTACTTGTTTAATGACTGACTGGGTTGTTTTAGTGAAGTCCATTTCCCCCTCTGTGGTATTAAACCCATGATGTTTCACTTCAGGGAATCTCAAGCATGGGTATGTCCACAGTCACTTTAGAATTACAATTGTTTGGGCAGGGCTCCCCTTGATTGCCTTTTCCCCTGACCATGTCTAGCTATTGAATTCCACTAATTTCCAACAGGATTTCTTTATTGTTTGTAAGGCTGCCTTGGAACCTAAATTACTCTACAGACTAATCCATTCAAATTTGATCTCCTTTGAAAGAGTAGTTTCCTAGGTCAGAGTTTCAGATTAGTTCTGACCCAAGTGAACTCCATAGGCTCTCTCTTTCCAAGATTCCCTGCTTTCCACCGGCCCTGGGCAAAATTCTGAGCTATTGGCTCTGGAGCTGGTGTGAAGATTATGGCATGTTTCTCTGAGAGACAGCTAAACCTTAGGACAGAGCATATGATGCTGGGGGAAAAATAGCCTCAAGTCTTTTTGGCTTGCCTCTCCAAGTGTATAGTGGGCTAGAGAAAGGGCCATTGAGGCTCTATATTCTCAGTGGCACAGTGCGCATGAGTAGGGACCAGGAGGAAGAAAAGAGTCCCCGCCTCTTGACCATACTGACTTAGAACTTAGCTTGAACAGTAGGTAACTTGGAACAGAATGAGAATGTCTGACATCCCACCTTTCCCCCAGAAAATCATCCTCCAACTGCTCGCTGTAGGGAGAGGGACCCCTGTGTTCTTGGCTAAACCAGTTTGGAGTAAAGTTCCTACCTCACTGAGCTGAGACAAGGAAGGACGGGAGTGGGTTCTTGTTCATGCACCAGAGTCTTACCATTCTTACCAAGCTCTAGTCGATTTTCTTGAATAAATGTTTCTTTGTTTGTTGCTTGCCTCCAGATCCATTTCCAGAATCTTTAAATGTTTTTCCATTTATAATTTTCACCAGTTTCACTGGAAAACACATCTGTAGAGCTCCTTTTCTATCATGCTGAAATGGAATTCTCTGATAAGATACGCTTTTATAAATAAAAAGAAAGTCTTAGAAGATTGCTGAAGCTAAAATCAATGTATAAGACAATTAAATTTTATATACCAGCAGCAGTGAGTTGAAAATGTATTTTTAAAAAGGTAACTAAATTTCAACAGGTTTACTATCACAATAAACTATATACACCAGCAAAAATAAATCTAACAAAAAGATGTGGACATTTTTATAAGCTAAAAACATTTAATTGACATATATTGAAGAACATAAAGAAATAATTGTCTTAATGTAGAAAACTGATGATAAAGATGTAATTATTTCAAAATTGGTTAGTATTTCAATATAACTTCCACCAAGTTTCTTACAGGAATTTTTATAAAACTTTATAATCTGATTCTATATTTTTCAGAGAATAGCAAATGAACAATAATAGCCAAAATATTCTTAAAGAACACGGTATGAGAAAATGCTGTAACCAATATCAAGATTTATGATAAAGCTTTCATACATAAGAAACAGGGTATTTATGCAGGGTTAGAGAATCAGATTATTGAAACAGAATAAAGATCTCTTAAAAGAATGAGGAAGCATAAAAATTTCATTTGTGAGAAAATGATCTTTGACGATCAGCAGGTAAGTGATAAGTAACTCCATAATTAACATTGAGAAACTCAATTTTTAGCATAGAAAACAATCAAATTAATACAACAACCTAAGAATAATTTTATATAATTAAGAATTTTTCAAATAAGGCTTGAAAACACTAATTATAAGAGGTTGATAAAATAAACTATATTAAATTCAAAAATTTAAATGAAATGAAAAGGCATCATGAGTGTTAGTGAAGAAACCACAACTTTGTAGAAGATATTTACAACATTTAAGATATAAAAAATTATTCCAAGAACATTAATTTGAGCTTTGTGAAACTGCTAATATTCTATGGTTTTTGATGTGTAAAATAATGGCAATTTCATTCAGCCTAATGAAAGAACTCAAGTAAATTGAAAACAAATACAATTACCAACCCAAAAATAGGAAAAAAAAAAAAAAAAAAACAACAACAGATGAGTAGGTAAAAAAGGAATTGATGTTGCCTGGAACTGGCAGGTAAAATTTAGCAAGAATAACTCATAGACTTTCTTTACTCAGTCAACAATTTTCTGCGTGTAGAAAGGAGAGCAAGATAGGCAAATTCCAGGATTAGTAAAAAAATATATATATAAGTATGAATTTAGTGCTAGACCCACCAATGCTTTTCTCAGTAGTAAAAGAGATAGCTTTGTTCTGCAGCAAGGAATATTCCTGTTGCAGTTTCTAAATTATTATAACAGGCTGTTATAGAAGCAGAGTACGGAAAGATTGTTTCTCATAGAAATGTCAACCACAAAAAGACAATAGCCTCATTTCAGTTTTATTAATTGTCCCTTGAAGAACAAATTCTATCTTTTGTTTTGAACTATCATGTATAAAACCATCCAGAAATGTTCTTTGTACTAATTAGCTGTACTCAAACTTGTCACATACTTTCTGAAAATATAACACAACTATATATTCTATATCTGTTTTGAGATAATGTTCCTTGCTTTTAGCTTACTGGTGTTTCCATCTAAGTCATGACAATAAAGATTACCGGATCATTTGGTGTATAACTGCTTAACTCCATTAGAAATCTCTTTTTCTCAGTATATTCAAATTACTATATAATGATGTACAACCAGAAGAAGTTCAGAAAACAATTGTTAAATCAGAGTGCTTTTTCTATTTGACTGCTTATTAGAAAAGCATTATAGGCCTGTTTATATCTTAAACAAAGCAAAATTAAATATAACCATACATCTATTTTGGAGAATGGCTATCAATTTTTGGAAATCCTAGTATAGTGCTATATGGTACAGTAGTTTTACAAAACTTATTTTAAGTCATCTGAATGGGATATCTCACTTAGTTGAGTATTTTGGAAACCAGTAGGAAACTGATGATCAGAAATTGGATGGCAATGGTTTGGAATCATTACTATTACATGCAATGATTAGGTAGCCCAGGGTTTGGGGGTCTGTAATTTGCCAATATTTGAAAAAACAAACAAAAAAAACCCAAATAATTATTTTGCCCAAATAACACTATGCACTTAGTAACCAAAATTGTGTTTATTTGCTTTTGGCTGTAATATCAGTGAGAGTTAATCAGCATTTCCATTTTGAGTAAATGTATATCTTTCAGTAATTAACATGAGAAAGCAGGTTAGCAATTATTATATACAATGTGACTGCAATTCATGAGATGAGGATGAATGACAACAAAATATTTCAACTTGGGGGTGAAGGTTTGAGAACTGTGTATCTAACATGGGACCAATCACTTCTCACTGACCAGTTTTACTTTGAACTGAAGTATATTCTTAAGTATTGCTTAACTGTTGCTCCAGACAACCAGTATATATCTCCATATAATTAACTGTCACGCGCAAAATGGAGCACATGCTTTTATGACTTCTCATTTTGTTCTTATTATGTAACCACTATAGGTCTTCTCTACAGAATTTGAATGTATGTGGCATATCTCCTCCAGGTAGTAAATAGGGCTTTTGCTGTATCTTAATGTGAATGCTCTAGGCCATGAATGACCCTCTTTTTAGGTACCTGTGGGAATCAACAAAGTGCATTGTTTTGCAACTGTGTTGTCATACAGTCTATCTTTTAATACAGAGCTTCTCAAACATGTGTTTCAAATATGATGACATTTTATCCAATCAAATTTGCTTAACCTATTATCAGGCTAAATAAAGAAAATCAAGCTTATATATGGTATATGGAGACAAGATAATATATGTCTTCGGAAGGGATACTTAAGGATTATTTTTGTAAAAGAAATATTTTGCATTTTTAAGGTGATGACGGTAAAACTCCCTTGGTCCATCGGGGGTCCCATTCATTCAACCTGTTATGATTGTCCTGGTCCATGCTGATTGAAAAAGTGCGGGCTGGGCGTGGTGGCTCACGCCTGTAATCCCAGCACTTTGGGAGGCCTAGTAGGGCGGATCACGAGGTCAGGAGATCGAGACCATCCTGGCTAACACGGTGAAACCCTGTCTCTACTAAAAATACAAAAAATTAGCCGGGCGTGGTGGCGGGCACCTGTAGTCCCAGCTACTTGGAGAGGCTGAGGCAGGAGAATGGCGTGAACCTGGGAGGTGGAGCTTGCAGTGAGCCGAGATCGCGCCACTGCACTCCAGCCTGGGCGACAGAGCGAGACTCCGTCTCAAAAAAAAAAAAAAAAAGAAATTGGGATAGTCTTGAGGTTTGCAAAGGGTTCATGAACTAGAAAAACCAGTGTTATTTGAGCAGTCATTTTAAAATGATGCAAATTATTGTAATTTTTACTTTTTCCAGATAATTCCCTCAGTATTTTGGCAAAGCATAATGGATTCAACCGCCAGAAGCAAGAAGTCTATCTTTTACCAATCGTAATCAGTGATAGTGGAAATCCCCCACTGAGCAGCACCAGCACCCTGACAATCCGGGTCTGTGGCTGCAGCAATGACGGTGTCGTCCAGTCTTGTAATGTTGAAGCTTATGTCCTTCCAATTGGACTCAGTATGGGCGCCTTAATTGCCATATTAGCATGCATCATTTTGCTGTTAGGTATGTATTTCCTTC
Source organism: Symphalangus syndactylus (assembly GCF_028878055.3). NCBI lineage: Eukaryota > Metazoa > Chordata > Mammalia > Primates > Hylobatidae > Symphalangus > Symphalangus syndactylus. The sequence goes on from NC_072433.2 coordinate 32,182,828, forward strand.
ATATCCTACTGGTCACCCTTTTTCTGATTCATAAATGACTGTAAATAAAGACAGAAAACTCATCTATACAGGCAATAACATTCCCTTGGGGAAGAGGAACTTCCTTTCCTTCTCCACGTTTTGAGATCTCTAAGAAGAAGTGAAGAGAAAAAGGGTTGTGGTAGTAAATGTCCAATTGAAGAGGGTTTTCAATGCCTTCTTCAATTCCATCACCAGGAAAACGATGAACAAGGCATAATGGTGGTGGCAGTGGGGAAGGGCTTTTATGTTGTTACAACACCATCTATTGCATAAGAAGAACTCTGGGTGTGAGGCACACCAGTTCACTGCAACAGCAGGCTCTACTATGCCCACAATATTGTTTCATTATAGATTGGGTTGCTGAGTCCATTGGATCCCAAATTTGGTGATATAAAAAGAAAGCAAATAAGCAAACTAAAAATAAGTTTTCTTCAAAATACCATTGCATTTCTCTGATATTTTCCTTGAATATAAACATCAATTTAAAATGACGATTGCAAATTAAGATTCTATAACCTTTTAATTAAAAAAGTCCAATTATAACAATGAGATTAGATAATAGGAAAATAGAAAAACAGGAAAGTCGTATCTTATCCTACCCTTGAGGAAAAAAACACCATAAAGACGGTATCAGTTACTGTCTTTCTTGTTCCATCTGTCTTGCTCACCCAGTGCCTTGGATTTAAGCATCACTTTGATGACATATTTTGCCCCATTAGCCCACATTTGATTTGGCTGATCTGGCTAGTCGGGTATGTTTTCCTTGCCCTTTCTTCACATTCAGGTTTCTCTTCCCAGTTAGAGGCATTCCAGCCCTCCCACAAGACAAGTTGGCCATGAAAATTTGACATTCACTTTTTTTAGAAAAGAACATAATTCAATTGGAGAGTGCGTTGAAAAACTGTGAAAGCCCAAGGACCTAGTTCGCTCCTTTTTTTAAATAGAAGGGAGCTTTGGAACCAAAGGATGTTAAAGGACTTGCTTGAGACACACATCAAGCTAGTCATACTTTCAGTGCTATTTTCTACTTTGTGCCACTCACTCTAATGACCATAACAGTATAAAATGTAGCTTTCACCATGAATATATGCATGCCAATTCTTTTAACCCAGCTCTATCACCGTTTAATAAACCAATAATCTGGAAAGGTATTTACTCAAAATTTAATGTTCATCCTTCAGAAAGATGTTTAGCTTAATTTTCTAGTAAATATTATTAAAGGTGTATGCTCATACAATTTTGTAAAAATACCCCTCTCTCCTAACATATATAGTGTGTTGCTTGTGAAATTATATGCTTGTTTGGCTGACTGTTATTTAATATTTTTCCTCTAGTCATCGTGGTGCTGTTTGTAACTCTACGGCGGCATAAAAACGAACCATTAATTATCAAAGATGATGAAGACGTTCGAGAAAACATCATTCGCTACGATGATGAAGGAGGAGGGGAGGAGGACACAGAGGCTTTTGACATTGCAACTTTACAAAATCCAGATGGAATTAATGGATTTTTACCCCGTAAGGATATTAAACCAGATTTGCAGTTTATGCCAAGGCAAGGGCTTGCTCCAGTTCCAAATGGTGTTGATGTCGATGAATTTATAAATGTAAGGCTGCATGAGGCAGATAATGATCCCACAGCCCCGCCATATGACTCCATTCAGATATATGGCTATGAAGGCCGAGGGTCAGTGGCTGGCTCCCTCAGCTCCTTGGAGTCCACCACATCAGACTCAGACCAGAATTTTGACTACCTCAGTGACTGGGGTCCCCGCTTTAAGAGACTGGGCGAACTCTACTCTGTTGGTGAAAGTGACAAAGAAACTTGACAGTGGATTAAAAATAAATCACTGGAACTGAGCATTCTGTAATATTCTAGGGTCACTCCCCTTAGATACAACCAATGTGGCTATTTGTTTTAGAGGCAAGTTTAGCACCAGTCATCTATAAACTCAACCACATTTTAATGTTGAACCAAAAAAAGATAATAAAATAAAACAGTATATGTTAGGAGGTTATAAATCTTGTGGAGTGTGAACTAAGTATGTGGAGTGTCTAGAAGTCCTTGGATATTTGATATTTACCTGACCACCAGAGACAAAGATTGGGATCCTGGCTAATCCTTAGATAAATGGTTTAAATAGAGGAAAAAATCATAATTAAAAGGTGCTTTCTTAGAAAAAAAAATACGGACATGCAAGGAATCTGCTGCTGATATGTGTCTTCTGCAAGGATTTTTATGAATGCAAATGGTTTTTTCCCCTTCACCAATAAGGATCCCGCCACAAATGATAAAGCAATACTTGGTCTGCTGTACGTTATAACTTTTTGGAGTTTTCAGAGGCCTCCTAGATTATACGGTACGGTGACCATACATTGTACATAATTGTTGGCCCCACTCACCAGAGACTGAATAGCATCTTTAAATATTGTGTCAAGCCTTAAAATATTCACATGTTCGTAATCCATTCCAGGGTGGGGCTTGCCAATTCAGTGGTGGGAGGAGAGAAATCCCATTCAAACATGCTTGTTTTCTAGAAGCAGGATTCCTCGTTCCCTCCTCTTCATCTTGTTCCACAAGGACACAAAGATAAACTGTATCACACAGTGGACTACATAAGAGACAGATGGTTTTATTGCTAGCGCGTGAATTTATTTGTTTAATCCTCGAAATAAATATTTTATTGATGTCCATTAATGCTTTTATTTATTAAGGTTGGTAATCTATAGATTAAGGGGATATATGGGAAAAAACTAAATTATATCCATTAATAATCCTTTAGATTGTTTTATATAAATATATATACAATGAATGTTTAATACATGTACATTTTGATGAGATGAGTATGGCAGGCAATATTATCGAAAGGAGAACTAATAGTCTCTTTAGAGTAGAAAGTGTTATTGTAACTGGTGATGGCAGGAACAGCATTTTCCCAGAGAAACTTTTGGACTGTTTTCTATTTTGTTCATAATCCTAGTATTTGGTGTTTTTACTACAAGCACAAACATCCTAAAGTATATTGATTCCTGTGAATATTTAAACTCTAGACTTTTAGATACCTACATCATGCCCTGCCCAATAAACATGCTTCAAGTTACCCCCACAGTTTTAGAGCAGGAACTGATTTGTACATAATTTCACTGCTTACGTTTTTAGCACTCCTATCCCTGATATTCATGGTGATGCACAGAATGTCTTAGAATCCAAAAAGGAACAGCACTAGAAGATGTGAGCATATTTAATTTGTAATGCAAACCTGCCATTTAGGAGTAGAAAATGTATGATAAAACTCAAGTATTACATGCAGATCATTTTAATTTTCTACTTTGCTTTAATGCAATATTGTTTATTTACTCCATGTATTGTATTCAGAGAAACTCCTGTATTGTTTCCTACTTTGTGAAATATATTTTTATAAATACCTTTGTTGTCATTAATTTTTTTTGCAATCAGTGGAAGATCTATTAACAGAATCATCAACTCAAACTAAGATTCTAGAATACTCAACCAAATCATCCCAAGGGTCACTTTTGTTTGTAAGACTCTTTACTATAAAGAAACAGAGAAGAGAACTGGCTTGCCAGTGATCACACAGCAAGATACCAGCAGGGACATAAAAGGAACGTGGAACACCTAAAGGCTAGTCCAACTGTGTCATTTGGGTCCTTCTGGAAGCAGACGCATTGGGCAGGGAAAACCTGCAGACAAGTTTGCAGACCTAAAACTTCTAACAATAAAGGGATTGGGAGCAGGATTTGGCAAGAGAGTCTTAGACTGCAGTGCAGACCTGGCAACGTCTCTGCCAGTCTGACGGGGGTTCTAGAGTGAAAACATATCCATCAAAGCAGTCAGGCTGTGGTCCTCTGTCATCTCAGTCATTAGTGTGGGGCTGCTAAGAAGAGAACGGTTTTTGACTCAAAAACTGAAGGCACGAACTTCTAGAGGCTACCTCCACTGTGACAGAAACAACATGTTTAAATACTATACTAACAATTTATAACTATCCAGTGGCTTAATCAACTTTTTATTGAGTTTCTGTTGCTGAGAATAAGTCATCTTTTATGCATATTATTACGGCTAGTGAACACTTTTTCTTGAGGTCAAAGGGATGGTCCAAAAGGACTTTAAAATATACTAGAACTTGGCACAGTGTCTAAAGCAAGTGCTTGGTGAATGTAAATTATTATTAGTAGTTGCAGTAATAATCAATAGTAATATTCCAACTATCCTACGCCTTCCAAATCAAGGAGAGATTATTATTATGTTTTATGTATCTCTTGAACATCAGACTCATTTCTAGTGTACTGTGAAGTGCCCAAAGATTATAGACACACAAATATGTCTAACAGAAAAATTACAGTATTTTTTAAGGGGTATAAAATCTATATCCTCAGATATTGGTAATCAACAGGATAATCTTCGTACAGTGGTTTCTGTGAGCAGGAGATAATGCCTGGTGTACCAGTTGCCCAAATATCGCCTAAGTATTCTCTTTGCCTAGGAAGACAGAACGAAAGCTTGAATCTCTTGCTGACTTTCTTTGCCACCACAGTGTCAGCATTTTGCGTTTAAAAGCCTATTTCAGGTCTTGTAACATAGAATAAAGTGACTAATACCTTGATCCTAATAAGATTGACCTATACTTTTAGAGTGTTGTGAATTAAACTAAAAATCTCAGGAACTCTCTCTCTCTTTCTCTCTTTCTTTCTCTCTCTCTCTCTCTCTCACACACACACACACCCAAAACAAACAAACAAACAAACAACACACATTTTGACTTCAGGTTTTACTTTAGCAATAGACTTGCCAGGACTTTCCCAACCAAAAGAGATTAATAAGGTTCCTAACATTTTCTAAGATTTAAGTATCCCATGCTCAACTTGTTAAATAACACATTTTTAAAACTTTATTGAAATGACTATTTTTTTAAAGCTATCTGCATTGTTGTCTGTTTCATCAACATTGACATAGCAGAAACAAGAGTACTCTCTGCTAAATGGAGAAGAACGATTAAGGTGGAGCCAAGTGAGACAAAGTTATCTCCCTCTGCCTACCTCACAATTCAAGGTTTCCACTTAGGGAACTGATGTATCCCTGGGTGATTGGACACAACATAGGATCAATTCAGCCTCTACTCTGCCTATGATTTGATCAAATCATATTAGCAAAATGTCTCTTAAACATCCATATATGAATATTAAAGAGTATTAAGGGAGACATTTCTTAATATTTTTATGAGTATATTTATAAGTTTCTAAACGTTTATAATACGATGATTAAAATATGCTATTTTAAAATTCATGTGTTAACCTTGCCACACAGAATTATGACTTCTAAGGTGTAAGCTTTAAAGTGAAACTGTTTTGAAAAAAATCTGCTGTTAAGTGTATGTGTATATATAGAAGAAAAGGAAACTTAGATTTACTGGTATCACCAGTGAAGCAAGAATGCTTAGAAAGATAGAAATGTGTCTTTGGGAGAGTCTGCTTAATCAGATGCTTAAAGTAAAACAAGTCTCTGCATGAGACTTACAAATCTCCTAGGAGCAGCCGGATTCCACACTGAGACTCAGCAGAGTTCTGGGCTATGCTGTACTTTGGAAAAGGAAAAGCGGGTGCTGAGAGCTAAGTAGCCAATTACTCTTTATAGCCACATAAGGACTGAAGGCAAGTAGGCCCTTCCAACAAGTTGTATTATGCGATCACTGGCTTTGCAGGGAATCTCACGAATGTATAACCTTCTGATTGCCTTTTTGATTGAAAGTTCCATCTGAGATCAGGGCAGTGTAACCAGTAATAAGATTTCAAAAAATCCCATCACTGGCACTGTCGGAAAGGCTGAGCATGACTGAAATCCTATCATTGTCAGTCAAAAAGATAAGGTAACAGCGGGCATCACTATAAAGCTCTATAAATGCACAACTTAAACATGAATATCAACATTAAAAAGAATATATATGTATATCCTTATACATATATTTATAAATATATTCAAGTATATAAATATGCACACATATACACAATTAAGTTACTGGGGATAATTTATAGTTTTAATTTTTCATCTCATAATCTCATGCACTGCCAAAAAATTGAAATTGTGGCTGTCTGTTTTCATGAATCTAAACTTGAATTTAAAAGAAATTGAATTGAAGGTAAAGGGTTTTAAAAGCAGGTTTTTATTTGTGAACAAAATAATGGCTCATAATACCTGGGATTAGAATTAAATATGTCACATTGTGAGGCTGTACTTAGACTTTTTAAATGTCATTGTATTTTTTGTGGACAAAATAATTGCAGAATATATTTTGCAGGAAATACTTTTCTATATTTTTTCAACTTCAGTACAGTTTTATTTGCTATAAAAAGTGTCTTTGCACTGTTACTCAGCCAAACAGTGTTGAATGTATTATTTGCCCTTGTAATTATTGCTTCTTATGATAATTGTAGAAGAGCATGTCTTTATGATCTATCATTTTAAAAATACATTTATTATCATTGTAGTTTTAGTCAACGCAAATTTATGGATTACATGGTATACCGTTGCTATTGAAGATATTCTAGTCCTAGTATTTTGAGCACAGACCTAGTGTTATGGAGGACCATAAAATTTAAAACTCTCCTGACTTGATGGACTATCTGAGGAACAATAATTTTGTCTGCCACATTTATTGAGTATCTATCAATACAGAAATTAAGCTACATGGTTGATACAGAAAGATTAAATACAGTAGCATTCTCAAACTTATTTTCTTTATTTTTAAAATGTACCTAATCAATCTCATAAGAACTAATTGTTGAATTTTTTTAAATCTATGGATAAATACTATTTGAGTCTGGGTTTAAGTTTGGTTGGTCTGACACTAAATCCCCTTAACTTTCAACTAAACAGTTATCTCTGTAATTATAATATGAGACTTTTGTTGATAAGAAATAGAAACTAAGTTATATATGGTGCTATGGAAGTACTGAGGAGGAAGTAAGGGGCCCCATATGGGAAGACTCAAGAAGGCGTCACCAGTGAAATTTTCCAAAAAGACGGGAACTCAAGAATGGGTGCAACAGAAATCACAGTTTTTCCAAATACTGAAAGGGAAAATTATAAAAGGCACCAATGGTACATTTTTGGACATTCAGAAAGATCCAGAAATTAGGTGCTTATAGGACACTCTAGGTTTGCCAAATTGTAGTGTTTTATGGATAGGAAAAATGAAGTTCAGAAACGTTATAAGGAATTTTCAGGGTTAAATTACACATCAAATATGTGAGAGAAACAAATTACACGCTGGTATTTGGGGTCATTTCCTGAGCTGTAATGTTGTAAGTGCTTTTGTATGTATTCTCCTCCTTCCTTTATGTGTGGAAGTTTCATCTAGGTCTCAAGGTTAGTAGGCATTTGCTGGAGAAAATGGTGCCTTTGGGTACTATTTCTCCAACTTGAGTTACCTGCCATCATCTAATTCACATCTTGAATGCAAGTATTATTTCTTGCAAGTATCCCTACTAATAGATAATAGATATTTCTATTATTATCCACAGATTACAGAAGAGGGTTGCTAGGAGGAATATCACAAGATGCTGTCTGAAGAGAAAGACTGTGGAAAACAATGGCTTCAATGAACTCAGAGGTCAGGACCAGAAAAGGAAATGAGAGGTCACCAAAGCCAAACGTTAATTTCTTGGGATTTCTTCTGTACATGCAAAGAACTTCAGGCCATCCTATGATTCCTCATAAATAAGAGGAAGATTTTAACAATTATGCTTTAAGATGGAACATGACAATTTAGGAGTCATTGGGCTCACCCCCTGCCCTTTCCAATGTTGCTCTGCTTTAACTACAGATATGTCTAATGGTTTTCTAAATTTTCTTTAACTTAACCTCTAAAGTTTGAGAGCTATGTCATCTTTGTCAAGTCTGATTGTTGAGTATGTGAATGGATGTTTTTGGCTCAATGTTAGAGCCAAAATTTATAAATAATAATTATTTATACATAATGATATTGCAAATAAACTTTAAAAAAGACCTTTAAACATAAAAATTCTTTTCTATAAAATACATACTAGGTACCAGTAACAGAAAAAGGGTACACCCACCACACTTCTCTTGCCTTTCAAGACATGGAATTAAATTGGATAAATTACAGAAGCAAATAAATGATAAAACAATTGATTTGGCTATCCTGTGGAAGAACTAAGCAGACAGGGTTTTTAAAGCACAGAGAAAGAATATTTATCTAAGTCTACCAAGGCAAGATACCTTTCTTGAGGCTGTGTTAGAATGAGTCCTGGAGGGAAGCAAATCTTGGACAGAGAGTATCAAAAAGTAACGCCAGTTTGAGGTCCTGACATCTGAAAATAAATGGTGATGTGAGGGGATCTCTCAATGGGCTTCATTATTGTGTTTCTCAATGTATGAAATTCTCCAAGTTACAAAAACAATCAGTATCCTTATATGTTTAAGAAATATGTACCAAAGAGTTCCCATTCATCTGGGTGCTGGGAATACAGCATTGAATAGGACAAAGGAGGTTTTTTTTTCAAAGAGCTGGTAAAATGGAAGAAACGTAAATAAATAGAAATACAAAAACTTGATACGATAGAACAAAATAGATGGATGAGAAACTAAATGTTTTACTTACAGTGGACAGAATGATATTTGAGTTGCCATGTGAAGTTTTTGTAATCAAGGAAAACCATAGTAAAGGGTTTGGGAATGTTTATGTTAGTTGTTCTCCTGGACTGAATCAGTGGCATATACAAGAATGAATATGAGGTCCGATTATGTTAAAGGTGAAAGAGATGCAACAGATGTGGAAACCTGGGAAGAGACCATATTATCGAGGTTCTTGTCAACCAAGATAAGGAGCTCATGTTTACTTAATGTAAAAGAGAAGGCAATTGAAGGGATCTAAAAGCAGGGGGATGATATGATATGATCTGATTTATATTTTAAAAATAATCACTCTTGCTCTATATGAAAATCAGACTGTAGGAGACATGAATGAAAGTGGGAAACCCAGATAGAAGATTTTTATCATAAGCCAAGAACATATTATCTTGACTTTATGGAGTGGTAGTACAAATAGAAGAAATACCCAGAATTCACGTATATTTTGGCTATAAAATTGGTAGTAATGGTAGTTGCATTACATGCTCAAAATAAAGATGGAATCTAAAAATAACTCCCAGAGTTTTTGGCTTGAACGACTATGTAATTCGTGGGGCCAATTACAAAGTTTAAGAAGACGACAAGTGAATTTGTTTATCAAAGGCTGACTTCCTAACTTGTCTAATAGTGGACAACAGAAAAGGATAACAGAAATAAGAGTCTTTGTAGAAATTCTTACATGGGGTATGTTAGGGACTGTATTAGTCAGGGTTCTTCAGAGACACATAGCCATTTGGTGAGAGAGAGGAATTTTTGGGAGGAATTGGCTCATGAGATTATGGTGGTGGATAACTCCTATGATCTGTTGTCTGCAGGCTGGAGGAAAACCAGTATTGCAGTTCTGTCTGAGTCCTAAAGCCTGAGAATCAGGGGAGATAATATGTAAATCCCAGTCTGAAGTCAGGAGAAGATGAAATAAGATATTCCAGCTGAAACAGTCAGGCAGAAAAAAAGGGAACAAATCTCCCCTTCCTGTTCTTTATGCCTTCAATGTATTAGATGAGACCCATATATATTGGGGAAGGCAATCTGCTGAGTCCATTGATTCAAATGCTAACCTTATGTGGAAACACCAACACAGACACACCCAGAAATAATGTCTAATGTGTGCATCCTGTGGCCTGGTGAAGTTGCCACATAAAATTTACCATCATAGGGATCATCTAGAAAACATTGCTACATTTTGATTTTTTCTATGTATCAACACCTGAGTCAATGAAGGTCACAAGAGACATGATACATTTCAGAAAGAAAAGGTCAGTTAGACTGATAATTTTATATATTTTAGCTTTCTAGAAATTAAAAAAAAAAGGCTCCACTTCAGTTAATTATTTCATTCTTGGCTGAAGTATGATGGATTCACTTACTGGATATATTAGTTAGTGGAGATGAGGAGATAATATCTTGAAACCTTTATGTATGCTTACCTAAAAGTAGAAAAAAAAGACACATATAGCTTTCTCTATAAACATAATACATTGTCCAGAAAGCATTCCTGAGATATACCCTTTCTCTTTGGACTGAATACTAAATCTCAAGAGAAGAAACATTTGGTCTTTGTGGTTTAGGTATGATAAAAATTACAGAAGAAACACACTCAAATAAATCATTTTTGTTGGTTTACTGCTACTTACTGATAAAGTTGTCTGGTTGATTGGAAGTTTAGGGTTTTGGCACTTAATTAACGTTGGGTGCGTAGAATTGAAGCAATATCCATTGGGAGAGAAAAGTCTTATGCAGAGTAAGTATAAGAAATTCTTATATTAAAGGCTTATTTATGAGAATGCATCTAATCTGTCATGCACTTGTGCTATAAGCCCTATGCCTCATGTGTGGGGCTTGGACAAAGATAGAGAGACATCCTTCTTTTTCAGAGATTACTGTCTTCTGTAGTAGTTTGACACAGCTCTTGTTTTTAAAATGATAGCATTATGTTTATATATATATATATATATATATAAAATACATGTTTTAGTACTTTCAAATTGCCATAAAAATACTGATTCAAAATAATGAATGCTTAATGAGTTTACAGATAGAAACATATTTAGTGAGCTATGCCATAAAAAAAAATTAAGAATTCAATCGGTCATTATGGTGAGAGATGGAACAAACAAAGGTGATATCACAAGTGCAAGGCAGAAAGGCCTGAAGACCCAGAGTCTAGAAAATACATTGTGTGTGTCTTAAAACCTGGCAGGAATAAAGTAAAAACAGAACATTACAGATACACTAATTTTTGCTATGCAAACACCAATTGAAACTAATAGTGTATTAATAAGTAATACCTCTTGTTTTAATATGGTTTGTCCTAGGAATAGAAAGATAATCTTATAAAATAGTTAATTGACTATCAAAGACAAAAATACATACATACGAACATTTCTGTAGGTGTATTTTTAAAAAGTGTGACAGAGTTCATGATCTACTTAAGATAAAAACCCTCAGAAAACTAAGCAGTATGCATAAATGAGAACGTCCTTAAATTGATAAAGGGTAATCAACCCAAATTTTATAATAAATAAAATAGTTAATACAGAATTGTAAGGGAAATTTATTTAAGATGAAAATAAGAAAAGAAAGGCTGTCCACATTGCTTTGGTTCAATATAATATTTAAAGTCCTGACTACCATCAATATCCAAAGAAATGCTAAAGCAGGAACAAAGCTTTAAAGCTTTATAGAAAAGAGGGGAACTGTGTCATTATTTGCAGATAATATTGTCATACACATAGAAAGTTAACAGAGTAAATAGACAAACTATGACTACTAAGCAAGTATTTCAGCAATGCCGCTAAATCTGAATGATTTATCTGATGAAAGGAAAATGCTAATGATGTCAATTATATTAGCAACTTTTATTCTATTATAATCAAAATGATAAGAGAAATTTGTAACGAATTCAATATTTTGTTTTTAAATTCGATTTTAGTATTTGTTGAGCTCTATAATTTAATTTAAGTAAGACTAGTGAAGAGATAAGGAAGGAATAGTATTACACTACCAGGTAAAAGAAACTTACCACCAAGCTATAAAAAATAAAACAAGCAAATGACAATGCACAAAAAAATGAGCAATAAAAACGTATTTGGAAATCTTGCTGCAGGTACAGAGGCAAGCCCAAGTAAATGAACCAAAACTGAAACTAGTTTGCTTTTAAAAATGCAAATGTAAAACAGTAAGCTATCACTCTAAATTTATGGGATGGGTATAAAAATGTGGATACTATCAAGTGTTAGTGAAAACATTAAGTGAGAAGATGCATACATTGCATCTCTTCTGTAATCCAACAATGCCACATTGTGGGGTAAACTCCAGAGAAACTCTTACACAGATTCCTAAGTGAGTATGTTCAGTGTTATTTATTATGTCTTTTTTTTAAAGTGAGGTGCTAGAGGCACTGAATGCATCTGCACTAGGAGGATGGATATTATGTCCTCTTAATAAGTACTAAGAGTTACTATCGGGCATTTAGACATAATAAAATAAATGCACTCAAGCCAGCATGTATTCATTCTGAAAAAATATGTCAAATTAAACATGTAAATTGCAGAATAAAACTTGTAATGAAATAACATCTATACTAATTTAAAACAAATCCACAGAAATATACATTTTACAAAGATACATATCCAATAATATTTATTTTTGCTCACCTGAGAAAAAGTAGCTCATCTACTTGCACTTGAGGTCTAGTAAACAAATTGATACATAAATAAAAATAAGATAATATTAGGTATGCTTAGAAAAATCAATAAATAATACATTCCTTGTACTTGGTGTTTGGTACACGAAAGGAAGTATCACAGTGAGGATGGGAGGTATTCCGACTGTGAAAGTTTGTATGTACTAAAGAATCTAGACTAAAATGGGAACTCCAGCCTATGAAATTGTGCTGTGCAGAACAGGAACCCATATGATTTAGATACGTATTTTCAGTACAAGTTTAGATTTCTAGTATATTTCACATTTGTTGAAATGCCCAGACCTTTTATTTCTCTCTTAGAGGTCACAATCCATATTTGCAAACTAAAAGCTCTTAGAAATCCTATTGCAATAAAATGGTTTATTTGGTCTATTCCTGGATTTCTTAAATATAGTTAATTATGATTTTGTTCACTGAATAACCAATGTTATCTTTCTAAATAGATGTATTTTGTAAATAAAATGTATGCATCACTATTGGAATCGATAGACATTACTATTAGAATCAATAGAGAAACTGAGGATTTTTAAGACATGAAGGGATATGATCAAATCTAATATAATTTTCTTCCTTGTAATAGGATCATATTCAGGATATCACCATCTATTTATTGAGCATCTATACTGCACATAGCTCTGTGATGAGCATAATTGGGAATAAAACAGTAGGATAAGTCACAGACCTTGTTCACACAGAGCTAATTGGAGAGATAAATTTAACATGCTGAGATAATTAGATGATGTGACCTACCACATATGACAGTACGTAAAGGAAGAGGCAAAGTGTGGGGGAGCTGTCAATTGACATTCAGAAAACAGAAAAGGTCAAGGAAGTTCAGATGGCTAGAGAAATCAATGTGCAAGAAGTTGAGTTTGTTTTTTTAGGCTTAGTTCCCCATTGAGAAGAAGGTATTTGTGAAACAATGATTGTTCACATAGGTTATTGCAGTAGTCTATGTCTACTCTGTCTCCAATCTTCTTCTCCACCAATTTTTGGAAATCTCTATTATCAAGTAAACATCCTAAACCTTCACATCCTAAAATGGCCTCCTAATCATGTAAATTTCTGTGGATTTAAAACAAATCCACAGAAATATACATTTTACAAAGATACATATCCAAGAATATTTATTTTTGCTTATTTGAATTTTGATTGTTGTAGTCGTTTTTAATTTGGTTCAGTATATACTTGTAGAGTTTGTGGGTGTTTCAGGTTTTCCTGGAGCATATATCCTACTCAAAAGAAACTTCTAGGCTGGTTTTAAGGTCCATGATGGAGAAGAATGGCCTTGCTATATTAATCAATGACCTCTATGCCAGCGTAATTCACCCCACCTTACTCATCCAAATCCTCTCCCTTTCCTTTTGTCAAAATAAGATTCTCCCCTTCAATGGCCTTTGCTGAAGACACTCAGAAATGTCCTTCTTTCTATTAGTACCTAACTACAGACACTATATTTATCCTTAGGTTCTCATCACAGTATTGGGCACAGAGATCAGATGTTAAACCCCCAGGAGTTAAGCAGCCTTCTCATAAAAGTGGCAAAGTGTATTGAGTGAGTTATGTCACAAATAAAGAAAATAGTACTAAAAGGTTAATATGTTGGAGATGAAAAAGAATCAAACTAGTTCAACATCTATATTGTCTTTAGATAACAATGGCTATTGGGGAGGTGGGAAACGAATAAAATGGTAACTCAATTCCAAGTAAGCATTTATTTGTCATGTTTATTGAACGTGGAAATGATTGAGTACTTTGAGGAAGACAAAGATTTATGTGACACAGTCCTTAGATTGTAATCCTTTAAGTTACAGTGACTTGTTTAGTGTCATCCTCTGTAAAAGAAACTTGCTCTCAAACTGGACTCCACAGATGTTAACAGTTGGTGAGGCTAATGATCATGAATGAAGAGAAAAATCAGCACACGTTGCCACAGATCTTTTATCATCACTATCACTGACATCACTTTATCTTACTTCCCAATATGTTTTTGTTTGATGTATCAAGGTATCAAGTAAACCACAGTTGAAGAAAACGTTTTTGTTTGGCTTAACAACAATTAGCCCAATATTTTTCAGAAATCTCTTCTAGCTTTTAAGTGTGAATATCTTCTATTGACTCAAAAAGATGCACATTTTAATATGACCACATTTTCTGTGACCAAAATAAAAAAGAAAATTGGAAAGTGATTTTGAAGTTTGTTAAATGGAGTAAAGACAATACTGGAATTTTTTTCTCAATAAAAAGAATGTAGAATCTTTATTCTATAACAATTTGTCTATCTTATCAGGAAGAACATTTACAGGAATGCAGGTATTTTGCACTCAGTTGTCACAGCCACTGTATGACTGTCCTGTAAACCTGCAAGAAATATTTAACAATCTTGTCAATGTTTGCAGTGGGAAAATGCATTTTCATGTCTTTATGTTTCTTACTACTTGGGATGTTCCTGAAAGTCCCATGTTGAATTGATGAAGTACTAGACTGTTATAGTCTATCAAATATGTAAGTTGGGCTCATATTATTTGTAAATTTGTACATTATAATATTCTGGCATATTCTACATTGAAGAATGTAGAAACCAATTTTTCTAGCAATAGGGTGGTTTTATAATCACCATGATGATTGCAACCAATGATGCTTTTGTAATCACACTGCAACATGATCACTCTCTTCTCTTTTATCCAATGCGGATAATGTCAAAGGATAAGGCATTATAAACACTCTCACAAATGTGCTTGTGGGATAATGATGAAGAGGTCCTCAAGATTGTTTTCTAAGATTCATACTCCCTATTTAGACAGAGATGTATACATGAGATCATTAAATCAATTTGCCATACTGTGCCCCACCAACTCATCACTAAAATCAAGCCTGTTAAAATCCCTCTGGTCAATTAAAGGAGAATGTGGTAACCAACACAAAGTGATTTGGGAAGGTCTCTTCTAACTACCCGGCTCACTTATAACACAAACATTCATGACATGGCCATATTGAAAGATGAAGGGTCTTCTCCGGGCCTTCATGAAAGAACCTAATAAGGATAAGTAATAACTTTCTGGGATCCCACTCTGAAATTCTTCCTTGTTCACTGTTTCTGAGTATTTCCTTTATGGCCTAGCCTGTTGACTACTTCCTCATGGGCTGACCTCCTCTGATGCCATGCTTTGACTCATGCATTCTATTTTGCTTCCCATTTTAAGACTGGAGGGTCCAGTTCTTTAAAAAAATTATTGGCCTCTTCTTGGGTGACCCATTGGATATAGAAATTGGTCTTTGAGTTTTAAAAGGTTTGTATCTGGGGAATTGAAATATTCAATTATCAGTTTCTGCAAAGTAGCTCCTCTGTATTGCACTATTGAGTAAGGAAAGTTTAGTTTATTCTTATTGGATCTGAAAGGCAGGAAAAGGGGATGTGGGTAGTGTCCTGACAGGACTGTAAGGAACTGTAAGGACTGTTGGTCCAGCAAGACCAACATGGTCTCTGTCATCCTGGGGCTTTCAGTCAAGCACAGGTTACACTGAAATTAAGAAATTAAGGATGATTTAATGAGTATATAATTTCACATGTATGGGTATAGTTGAGGAAAACCAAGAAGGTATGCAGTATATAAAAGCTAACAAAAGAAAGGAACCGGCTAATATTGTCCTGGTTTTCCAGTCCTGACTGGAAAACAAGAATAAGTGGTTGCTGGAAGTTGAAAAGGAAGCTAAAGATTTTATCTGTGGAATAGGAAGCAGGACCTATGGCTAAGAAAGGTGACTGTGCCCTTTTATTTTGTCCACTGATTATGAGAGGCCAAAATAAGGACACAGAAAGAATTAGGCAGGAATAAAAGAAGTAAAATACTGTTGAACTTTGTTAATTGATTAGGTATTATGGGATATTGTTTTCATAAATTTCTATGAAATGCTAATCATTGTTATTTTTATCATCATTCTACATATTAAGAAACCAAGAATCTGAAATCTGAAGTAACTAGATCAAAATCACATATTTTCTCCTGATTATAAAGGCTGATATTTATAGCCCTTGAGTGGTGAATTGCTGTCTAATGACATTTCTAGGCAGGACCAGAAACATGATCCCATTTATTTGTACCAACAGTGTTTCTGCAAGATTCTCAAATCATGTCCCTTGTGGCGGTAAGTCTTATAAAGTTCTACTTTCAAAGAGAATCAAAACATCTCTTAATTTTCATGGAATCCTTAGCCTGCTATTTTTGCTCATGTCCAGAAAATAAGGCTTTTTCCATTCCTTGTGAACAATTTGGGAAACATCACTTTAGGCTGAGGCTTTTATTATATTCACAAGACAGATATGTTTAGAAATAAGATTTCCAATATGTTCCCCACTGCCCTTTCTCCTAAACATACATTTGGAAGTTTTTTTTGTAACCATTAGAATTAAATTCAATATATAATTTTGGAATGTCTCAATACCTCTTCCACTTATGACATAGATAATAACCAACGGCAACCTCATGTTTTCCAGAGATTATGAACCTGTGCTTGTCCTCAACTATCAGGACAAAATTATGTTTCCTGAATACATCTGGAAAGAAAAGAAGAAATGTTTCTCAGGCAATGATTCCAGGAGATAATAGACTATTAAATTATCATTCATAGAAGGGGATTTATCAAACATGTGAACTCATCCTCTCCTTACACACTTAGTGCTGAAAGACTGTATACCTGTCTACTGTGGAAAAGAAAAAGAAGAAAAAATAATCTCAATCTTTTCACAAACTCAGGTCATAGAGTTACTTATTCAGCAAATGTTTATTGGGTGCCCTTTTCTGCTACAGAATATACTGAGTTCTGAGTATACAACACCAAATGAAAATGACATGGTCTCTGACTTCCTGGATCTAACAGAGTAGGGGGTAGGGAGAAACAGCCTAAATGCATATATATATATATATATATATATATATATATAGAGAGAGAGAGAGAGAGAGAGAGAGACAGAGAGAGCCTAAATGCATATATATACACATACATATATATGTGTATATATATATGTATACACACACACACACACACACACATATATATGGAAAGAGAGAGAGAGAGAGAAAAGCGTTATCAGTATAAAGCATCACAAGTGTGTCCTGCACAAGGTGCTTGGGCAAGAGGGCACAAGTGGAGGCAGAAATCTAAGCTGACTACATAGCCAAGCCATGTGTCATGATGTGGAGTTGTGGCAGTTTGGAGGAAAAAAGTACTATTTGTTCACAATAGAGAGGGTCACATTTTTCAATACATCTTTTGGAGGAGAAATATTTTTCTAAGTCATGCAGAGACACTATAAGAAATAAAGACGTCTGAACTACTGTGAGGAAACATTTTGACATTCTATGAAAGGAAATGTTAAAGAAGCCTGATTTCGTTGAGTTAGCCAGAAGGTCCTCAAATTAAAAACAAAAGGAATTTAAGCTAACATTTAAAGGACAAGAAAAAATTAGCCAGGTCAGGAGAGAAATAAAGAGAGTTAACATAGGATCACAGGGCAGATGATCCGCATGCTGGAAAAGAGCTTGATTAATTTGGAAAAAATTAAATTGTTGTCAGCTTGCGATGGGAGAAAGGAAATTTAACATGAGATATAATTGGAGAGACAGGTAGTGGAAAAATCATACAGGATCTTGTAGAACATTGTGGCGAATATCGATTTTCATTCTTATTCAATTGGGTGGTCATACCTTGATGGCAGGATGACTGTAAGTGCTGATATGGAAAAAGCAAATAAAGAGACAAGTCCAGAAACAAAAACATTTTCTCTTGGAGATAGAATTCTAGCTGTTATTTTTTAATGAGTGAATTCACATAGTGATTAAGGTAACTAATGGGTACATTAGCTTCATACCTGTGTGATGAAATAACCTGTACAACAAACCCCCATGACACGCATTTACCTATATAACAAACCCACACATCTACGACTGAACTTAAAATAAAAGATAAAAAGAAGAGAGAGAAGTCCAATATAGTTTCATATTTCCTGGGCATTTGTATTTTTTTTAATACTTTAAGTTCTGGGATACATGTGCAGAATGTGCAGGTTTGTTACATAGGTATACATGTGACATGGTGGTTTGTTGCACTCATCAACCCATCATCTACATTAGGTATTTCTCCTAATGCTATCCCTCCCTTAGTCCCCCCCCCCCAAAAGACCTGGTATGTGATGTTCCTCGCTCTGTGTCCATGTGTTTTCTCATTATTCAACTCTCACTTATAAGTGAGAACATCTGGTGTTTGGTTTTCTGTTCTTGTGATAGTTTGCTGAGAATGATGGTTTCCAGCTTCATCCATGTCCCTGCAAAGGGCATGAACTCATCCTTTTTTTACAGCTTCATTGCATTCCATGGTATATATGTGCCACATTTTCTTTATCCAGTCTATCACTGATGGGCATTTGGGTTGGTTCCAAGTCTTTGCTATTGTGAATAGTGCTGCAATAAACATACGTGTGCATGTGTCTTAGTAGCAGAAGGATTTATAATCCTTGGGGTACATACCCAGTGATGGGATTGCTGGGTCAAATGGTGTTTCTGGTTCTAGATCCTTAAGAAATCACCACACTGTCTTCCACAATGGCTGAACTAATTTACACTTCCACCAACAGTGTAAAAGTGTTCCTATTTCTCTACATCCGCTCCAGCCTCTGTTGTTTCCTGACTTTTTAATGATCGCCATTCTAACTGGCGTGAGATGATATCTCATTGTGGTTTTGATTTGCATTTCTCTGATGACCAGTGATGATGAGCGTTTTTCTTATGTTTGTTGGCCGCATAAATGTCTTCTTTTGAGAAGTGTCTGTTCATATCCTTCTCCCACTTTTTGATGGGGTTGTTCTATTTTTATTGAAAATTTGTTTAAGCTCGTTGTAGATTCTGGATATTAGCCCTTTGTCAGATGGATAGTTTGCAAAAATTTTCCTCCTATTCTGTAGGTTTCCTGTTCACTCTGATGATAGTTTATTTTGCTGTGCAGAAGCTCTTTAGTTTAATTAGATCCCATTTGTCAATGTTGGCTTTTGTTGCTATTGCTTTCAGTGTTTTAGTCTTCACTTTAAATAAGAAATGTACAGTTTTAATTAAGAGCATATTGTTTGAACTTGTAATTTTACTGCTAAAAGTATATCCTAAGTAAATTAACGGATAGGCTCACAAGGACACGTTTGAAGGATGCTAATCACAGCATTGTTTATAATAGCAAAAAGCAAAAATGGTGCAAATAGCAATAGAGTATGGTATGTTTGTATAATGAGAAGGTTATGTAGTCATATAGTTATTGATATGAAAAGCTTTATATCATGCATTAATTTTAAAAAGCATATTATAAAATATCATATGTAGATTAAGCCTACTATTATTATAAACGATATTAACTTCTCTGTGCCCTATTGGATTTTCATTCACATAGATAATATATTTATTACTTTTAGAGTCATATAAAAGTAATGAGAGCCGTTTTTAGTTTGAAAATGACAACTATAGAAAAGTTCATTTTTATTTCTTTTACTTTTTTCTTCTCTTATTTTACTATTCGAAAATTATTTTCAAAAAATATTTTTTATGCTTAAATCAGGAAACAATTATTTGTGAGATAATTTTCTAGAATCTGTCTGATAGTATACTACATCTGGAATGCATGTCCCATGTTGTCCCTCAAACTTTCTCATTGCTACCATTCAAAATGTTAGCAATGGGGCATAGTATAAAAATCATCCTTTAGAATCAGGCAGTCTTGAGTTCAAATTCCAGATGTTACTTATTTAACTGAGCAAAATACAGGATAATTATACACACTTTGATTCTAACTGTTTCAAGTCTCTGTTTGTAATGCATTTAGTGTAGGGTCTACAACACAGAAGGAATTCAGTAATAACAGCATTAAGTACTATTACCTCTTAAAAATTTGTCCTTGGAATAAAGTAATCACAAATGAAAGCAAGAATAAGTGCCATCTCCCAAATTTGCTTTAGCTTAGCTCATCCAAACAATTTTCTCATATATAGCCATTAAAAGTGGTCATTGTAGTAACAGTTGAAAAACATTTAGTATGTTATGTGAAGACCTTTAATAAAAATAAATTGGTTACTGTGAAAAAAAAAAGAGAGAGAGAGAAGGAAAGAAGGTCCAGGTACTGTACTGAGGAAGAATTAGAGTAGAAGAGACGATTGCAAAAACACTAGGAATGAGTTCAGAGATGTGGAAGGAAGCCCCAGGGAAGGGGCTGTTCTGGAGGCCCAGAGAGGAAATGTTTCAAGAGTGGTCTACTCGGCCGGGCGCGGTGGCTCACGCCTGTAATCCCAGCACTTTGGGAAGGAAACCGAGGCGGGAGGATCATGAGGTCAGGAGATCGAGACCATCCTGGCTAACATGGTGAAACCCCATCTCTACTAAAAATAGAAAAAATTAGCCAGGCATGGTGGCGGGCGCCTGTAGTCCCAGCTACTCCAGAGGCTGAGGCAGGAGAATGGCATGAACCCGAGAGGCAGAGCTTGAGGTGAGCCAAGATCGCGCCACTGCACTCCAGCCTGGGTGACAGAGCGAGACTTCGTCTCAAAAAAGAAAAAAAAAATGGTCTACTTGGCTAAAAGACCTGAATAATCCAGTGAGGTGCAGACGCAAAATATCTATTGAATTTGTCTCCAGTGACCCTTGCAATCACATAGTCAGAGCAGTAGACTGGATTGAACCAAGTAGATTAAACCAAATAAGTGAATGAAAGAAAAAAATGGGATCTTAGGAAATAGAGACAGTAGTTATACACATATTTTAGCTTACCTTCAGAAACAAATTTCTTCAGATAATGGATTATAAAAATATAGGGGACCATAGGATAATATTTTAATGTTTATATTTGTATATATTAGAGAAATGGGATCATGCCCTATGTTATTTAGGATAGACCAGTAAATAAAGAGAGTTTGATAACTGGGGATTGAGAGAGATGGTCCAACTGTAGGATCAAAATCCCTGAGCAAGTGGAAAGGGTGGAGAGAGACTGTAGTCCAGAGAAGATGGAGAGGAATTGGTCTTTGACTCTGCATCATATTCTCATTCGTAATAAGGGGGAATAACTAATGGATCATTCATTCATTCTAACAAAAAAAATGACAGTATTTGTTAATTTCATTATGGTCTCGCCACTGTGCCAAAGGCTGGGCATGCTTAGGTGAGCAAGACCAACATGGTCTCTGTCATCATGGGGCTTTCAGTCAAGCACAGGTTACAGACAATGAATGAACAAACAAACAAATGAAACACAAAGTAAAATGAAATGACTTAAAGAAAACAAAAAGGGCTGGGCTTGGTAGCGGGCACCTCTAATCTCCTCGGGCAGGAGGATCACTTGAGCCCAGAAGGTCAAGGTCACAGTGAGCTATGATTGTGCCACTGCCCTCCAGCCTGGGTGACAGAAAGAGCAAGACCCTGTCTCTAAAAGCGACAACAACAGCAACAGCAAAGAAAACAAAAAATGAGGTTAAATGTAGTGAGAGTGATGAGGGGAGGGAGGGGAGTTTAGATAGAGTAGTCAAGGGAGGCCAGTATCCTCTTGGAAGAGGGGGTGTTTGTGCAGAGACCCGAGTGAATGTATGAGCTGTTCCAGATCTGAAGGAGGATCCTGCCAAAGAAGCAAAGAATCGAAGAGGAGAGGAGTTTGGAGAAGTATGGCCACCAGAGCTGTCCCTAAACAAAAGCATTTATATACCACAGCAGGAGGCAGACACTGCTGCAGTTACTTACGGTTTGAAATCATTTTTAAAAAAGACTCTGATGTTAGCTTATTTAAGGAAGGATCTGAGAATGATGCAAGGACAAAAAACCAAACACCACATGTTCTCACTCATAGGTGGGAATTGGACAATGAGAACACTTGGACACAGGAAGGGGAACATCACACACCAGGGCCTGTTGTAGGGTGGGGGGAGGGGGAAGGGATAGCATTAGGAGATATACCTAATGTAAATGACGAGTTAATGGGTGCAGCACACCAACATGGCACATGCATACATATGTAACAAACCTGCACGTTGTGCACATGTACCCTAGAACTTAAAGTATAATAATAAAAAAATATATATATATATATATAATAAATAAATAAAAAGAAAAAAAAAAGGAAGGATCTATCGGCAATCTACCCTGGAGCACTTAACCTTGTCTTGCCCCATAATGATTCTTCTATTTTTTTTCCCTGAGTATTTTGAGGTAAAACTCTGTATGGCGTACTCCTTTATGTCTCTGTTTCAATACTGTATTTAATCTTTCAAAAAACATCACCTGCATTTGGCACAGAACTGGTTCTCAAATATATTACAAGCATTATGCCAGTCTCCAATAAATGGTGAGATGCTGTTACCTGATGTTTCAGCTGCTATCAAGTTCCTAGTTGCTTTGAGACTGTTTTACATTTCATTAGTTAATGATAGAGTTTACAGTTATCTACAGTATGTAATTACATCCACTAATAGTAACACTGCATTTTTACATTAATTATAATGAGAATTAATGGATAGTTACGTGGATTTTCAGCTACAAGGAAAAATTTTGGTATCAATTATTCTTATATAGCTAAAGACGAATTTATGGACAAATTAACCTCAGTAATTCTTTTAGGAAAATATGAGATTTCAAGTTTCAGTAACCATGAATTATGAAATTAAAAAATATATAAGATGAGAAATTAGAGTCTGTAACAGTACATGAAAGAGGTTTATTGTAAGAGGAGGCAGCATGGTAAGGTGCTAAGAAGGTGGAGCTAGACCTGAATTAGAAGCCATTATCCGCCATTTTCAAACTCTTATTTAAACTCTTCCACCCTTTGTTTCTTTCTCCTTTGTAAGTTAAGGCTTAATGATGATTACTGCCTCAAACGGCACCAATTTAAAGAAATAATTTTGTAAATTTTCAGCGTGCTGCCTGGCACATTGCAAATGCTCTACAAATGGTAGTTGTATATATGAAGAGTATGGAAGCAATGTCAATGAATAAAGACTTAAGAAATATTATTTTTCCTTAAACACGTAAGAGAGGCAAAATCTTGGTTTAAAACTGTGTTCTTTGATGTCCAACAAGAAAGAAATGGACCAGTAGTGTAAGTGAGGCTGAGAGAGGCAAGAGGTGGCTGTGGAAACTATATTTCATGGCCCATAAAATCAGAGCAGCATTACAACTTTGAATGGAAGACCACCCGCAGTTAAAAAATAAATTCCCTCCTGGCATGCATATTATCCATAATAAGGCAAAATGAATTTACAAGCATCTCACTGAAATGCAGGGGAGTAAGATACTAAAATTCTTCTAGGTGCCCAAGGCTGGTTAAAGAAAAATTGATGTGTTATAGAAATTATTACTAATTTAGGAGTTGCAAAACGCTTTCATGGGTTTGCATGCAGCCTTGCTCCCTAAATATTTCCTCTCCTTTTATCCCTCCCTCTCCATCTCCCTCCCTCAGTCCCTTGTCTGTCTCTCTCTCATACACACCCCTCTGGTTCTTGAAAGTGACGGCTTTTGCTCCAAAGGTTTTCAGGATGCTTTGATTCATGACGCAAATAGATGGGAATGTTTTGTATATTTTGATGTTTGTGCTTTGCATCCTAATTATCGAACTTCGCTTATTAAATTACCGAATCCTTTGACAACCATTGTCGTAATCAGGGCAAGGATTATCATTCCCGTTTTTGTGTCTGGCAAATATTTGCCCTGGATGCTATTAAGCTACATGATCCTTCCCCCATCCAATTAATCACAAAGAAAACAGAAGACAAAATATCTGAGTAACCAGTGTGGTCAAGAACAATTCTCTATATGAATTTCTCTTTCTCTTATCCATTGCCTCAAATTAAGAGCCCATCAGCATTATGAAGAAGAGAAAATACCTTGACATTTTCCAAACCTTGAGAAAACACAGGATCATTCAGTAATGAGATTTCCATTCCCTCTTGTCCTTCCTTTGCAGGGAAGTGTCCCATGCAGATGGCTGTCAAGCAAGCCTGGGCACAATAGCACCAGCAAATCTGCCCGATGGAGACAGAAAAGGAACCCTCTGTCCTCTGCCTGCAGATTTGAAATGACCTCTGCTTGAAGTCTTTGCCTTCATTAGCAGAAAATTCTTTGCTTCACGTTTGGAGACGTGGGCTCAAGAGAGGCAGACTAATGTTCTCTAAATTGGGTTTAAGAATAGACCTCCATTCTAATATCCAGCTACATTTAGAGGCTTAAAGAATCCTAATTTCCTCCAAAGGGAGCCTAATTTAATCTCCCTTCCAGGTGGGCTCTTGGAAATGTGCTGCAGCATAGACAGGCCCTCGACCTCTCCCTCCACCTTCTATCTTTCACTTAGAGTATCCTAATCGGCTTTCCCTGCATGAACCAGTAAGTGGTGATTTGTGAGATTTCATTTGGGTATCATATGCTACCATGTCTGTTAGATACATGACCCAATAAAAAATATTGGCTCATTCCAGAAAAAATGATTTTGAATTTATTAGAAAATCCACTGTCTTGCTGACTCTCCTCTCCAGCTACAGAAAAACGACGAGCTTATCTCAATAACAAGAATGCGTGACTATCTAACTCTTTAATAACGGCCAATTAAAAGGTCAGAGGGCAACTGAAAATCAAGACTCACATAGACTTTAAGTCAAATAACCTTAAGGTGTAGTTGGAGAGCATTTTCCTTAACCATGCCTCCTTCTCTTCTTGTAGTAAAGCATAAAATACAGGCTTTCTAAACATTGAATCAAAATATTACATAATTTAACATTGTAAAATTGTTAACATTTATTTTTAAAGATAGTAATAGAGCAAAAAGATATGAGATGTAAATATATATTCTCTTGACATATCCAGTCATTCACTAGTTTAACAAGTATTTATTGCCATCTTACTCTGTGGTACGCATTGTTCTAGATACTTGGGTAAGATCCCTAAACAAAAGTGCCGTATTGTCTGCCATCTATGGACTTACAGTATCGTGAGAGAGATAGACAATAAACAACAATATTCTGTTGTATTCACTAAATGTTAATCTTATTTTGACGCTATGCCAGGTTTTTTTTTTAACCTCTCTGAATCTATTTATTCACTAAATCATTGTACATAAGGCTTTTAAAAGTCAAATTGGTGTGTGATGTGTACACATGTATGGGTGGTGGGGTGGATAACAAAAGTACAGCAATTTTCCTACATTCAGATTTTAACTAATTTATAATATATAAATAAGAAAACTTAGGAATAAAATTCCAGCAGGTATTTCTGACTCGAAAGTCATCCTATTACTGTTATCCTGCAACACCTCTAAGAAACAATGCTGCTGAAATAAATGAATAAAAATGAAATCACTTTTTTGCTAATAACTTATTTTTTTCTTTTGCGAATTCTCTGTATTCTGATAGAATTCAATGACTTTTCCTTTCCTTTCCTTCTTCTTTCTTCCTTCCTTCCTTCCTTTTTTCCTTTCTTCCTTCCTTCCTCTTTTCCTTCCTTCCTTTTTTTCCTTTCTTCCTTCCTTCCTCTTTTCCTTCCTTCCTCCTTCTCTTTCTCCCCTTTCCCTTCCTTTCTTTCATTTTTTTCTCCCACTTTTTAACTAATAAAATATAAACAAAAGGAAGCTTAAAGGTCACTGAGAATGCTTAGTTTAAAGTATCAGATACAGATTTTTCTGTTGATTGTTTATTTTTGTTTTCTTGACCCTTCAGCCACTTTTCTTTTTTTAGGAAAAGAGGTTGAACAGGTTGCTTTTTGTTTGTTTGGTTTGTTTTGTGTTTTGAGACAGTATCTTACTCTGTCACCCAGGCTGGAGTGCTGTGGTGCAGTGACAGCTAACTGCAATCTCTGGACTCAAGCAATCTTCCCACCTCAGCCTCCCGAGTAGCTGGGACCACAGGTGCACACCACCACAGGCAGCTAACTTATTTATTTATTTATTTATTTATTCATTCATTCATTCATTCATTCATTCATTTATAGAGATGGGAACTCACTGCGTTGCTCAGGCTGGTCTCAAACTCCTGTGCTCAAGCAATCCTCCCACTTCAGCCACCCAAATTGCTGGGATTACAGGAATGAGCTACTGTGCCTGGCCATGTTTTTTGCTTTTTTCCTATTATTATCCTTCCTCTTAAAAAAAAATTATCAGGGACTCCATTTACTTCCAGAATAAAGTTCTTACCTAGAATTATTGGAATTAAGTTTCTTGAACCACTGGGCTCCAACCTATACTTATTTTAACATTAACGAAAACACATTTTCTACCTTGCAATAAGAACTGTAATTCCGTTGATCTTAGAGATTGAATGTGGTGTGAGAGTTCATCTATCATTGTCCTTTCTCCACCTTATTTACTTTTTATAAAATGGCAATTCTTCCTTCTCACCTTATTTTCAGGATTGCAGTACAGCTCTCTCTTCCTGTGTTGTCAGAGTGACTTGCCATCCAGTCTAAGTCTGCAGAGAACTTAGAGTCTTTTGCTATGGTGTATACACTTGTCTGAGGTTAACAGATTCCGGTACTTAAGAGAAGGGGATTATGGAAAAAAAAAAATCTGTAAGAAAGGCAACTATTTCCTGAGGTCTCACACACACACGCACACACATTCTTCAGACCTAAAACAATGTTTCTGTGGGACTGCTTCTTCCCCAACTCCATGCAAGCTGGGAGGTATAAACAGTTAATGCAAAGAAAAAATAATTGCTTTTCTTATGTTTAACTTTCTTACTGAGCCCATTGAACTTTATTTACTGAAAACCTATCTTATAATAAATAATCTTGTCAGCACAAAATAAGCCAATTATAAATACAATAATTTTCATATGTAATACAACAACCTTTAATAATTTTTCGGCTTTTGGTTGTTTCTGTTCCCTAGATATTTACTAAACATATGTATATAGCTTTAACCTGCAAATTAGAGGTCAGGAACTCCCACTCAGTTTTCTAAAAATATCTCTGTATCTCCGTAATATCAGTTCATTAAAATTGTTACATCCTGAGACTGAAAGCTTCCTATTTCTCTTGCCTCTTTTTTGTCGTGCTTATACTTGCCAGTTACATTCTCAATTGCTATGCCACTCTGCCATTTCTTTTATATCATCAGAAAACAATGAAAAAGAGAAATGAAAATCTGCAGGTTGAGTGAGCTGCCATCTTTTCCAATTTATGTGGCTATTTTGTATTGGCAATGTAAAGTTTCTTTAATACAGTTAAGTTTCAAAAAGTATGTTTTACATAAGGTATAGACAGACACTGGTCCAATTTACTATGCCAACTTCACCATGATAAAACAAAGATTCCAGTGAATTTTAGTTTTACATAAAGTATATCAAGGCAATAACCCAAATTACCATTTCCACCTTTTCCAAACTCAGTTCTTTCCATGTGACCCCTTGGCCACTTCTACATCTATGGCTCCACATATATGGTTCTCTTCTATCTTGAATACCCTGATTCTATCTTGTTTCTTGTGCAAGAAGAAAATCCAGTTTTTCCTTAGGGAACAATGCCATTGTAGAGGCTTTCTTAACTCCCAGGCCTACACTTCTACAGACAGAAATAGAGATGGCTGCATCTGAAATGCCAAGGTGGCACATTTTCTCTCAAGGTGACACATACCAAACGGACTGAATAACAATCACTCTAAACCTCTCAACTCACTAGATCACTATATTCCTAGATAAATTAGTCCTATTTATGTTCACAAGGCCTAGCAGAGAACTATACAAATGGTGCACATACAATGAATTTTGGCCCCAGGTTTTGGAGTGCTGCCCTGTTTCTCCAGTCACACCTCAGATGAAAATTTCATTGACAGCAACAATAACAAACCCTGGAGACTGGGGAGGGGAATCTAACTCTTAGATTTACTGCATCATATTAATGACACTGTTCAATATTTAACAAAAAATATAAAACATGAAATACAATAGTATAGTGTGCCCCCACACACAAAGTCAGCCAATATACACTGTTCCTGAGGAAGCCCACGTTGTACTTACTAGACAGACTTTAAATAAGTTATTATAAATATGTTTTAAAAATAACTAAAGAAAACTATGTCTCAGAATTAAAGTACAAGAACAATATCTTGCCAAATAGATAATATGAATAAAGAGAGATAAATTACAAACCAAAAAGAAAAAATGGAAATTCTAGACTCATTAGGTACAATGACTGAAATGAAAATTCACTACAGTGGCCCAATAGTAGTTATGAACTGGCAGAGAAAAGGATTGTGAACTTGAAGATAGGTTGGTAGATATTATGTAATACAAAGAACAGAAAAAAAAAGAATGAAAAACAAATGAGCAGAGCATCAAACCATTAGAATAGCCTCAAAGACAACAATATATAAATAGTGGAAATTCCAAAATGTGAGGAAAAGGAGAAAGCAACAGAAAAGATATTTAAGGAAATAATTTCTGAAAACTTGATGCATTTAATGAAAAACATTAATGTACATATCCAAGAGCTCCGCAGACCTCAGGTGAGATAACTCAAAGAGGTTCACACAAAGATACCATTACTCTACTTTCAATAACATACACCACAGATACTAAGAAGTTAACAAAGATATAAAAGACTTAAACAACACTATAAAAACTTTAGTCTTAACTGATAACTCACACAACACCACACTCAACAGCAGAATATACATTCTTCTCAAGTGAAGAAAGAATATTATCTAAGATACACTATAAGATGCAAAATAAATAAATTAAAAGTGGCTGAATTAATATAAAAATGTTCTTTTACTAGAAAAAATGAAATATCAATATGAGAAAAAATTGTGGAAATTCACAAATACATAGAAATTCAACAACACCCTCCTAAGTAATCAATGAGTCAAGGAGAAGATAAATTAGAAAACATTTTGAGATAAATGAACACAGAACACTACATACACAAATTTATGAAATACAGCTAAGGCAGCATTTAGAGGGAAAACAATATTCCTGATTTTAAATTTGGATTAGACAATGTTTTCTTATATATGACACTAAAACACAAGCAATAAAAGAAATCATAGATATATTGGATTCCATCTATATTAAAAATATTATGCCCCAAAGGATACCCTCAAAAAAAAGAAAAGACAACCAAACAAATAAGAAAAAAAAACTTTGCAAGTCATATATCTGACAAAGGACTTGTATCAATAATATTGAACAAAACTCCTTCAACTCAATGACAAAATGATAAATAACCCAATTAAAAATAGGCAATTTTAATAGATATTCCCCCAAAAAGATTTAAATAGCCAATAAGCACATGAAGAAATGCTCAACATTATTAGTCTTTAGAGAAAACAACACAAAACCACAAGACACACACTGAGATGACAAAGGTTGGTGAAGATGTGGAGAAGTGGAGTCTTTGTGTGCTACTGGTGGGACTTAGCAATGACACATTCATTTCAGAAAGCTAAAAATGTTAAACATGAGTTTCTTGACTAAGCAGTTGAACTCATAGGAATACACTCAAAATAATTTAAAACATACATCTACATCAATGTTAATAGCAGCACTGTTCATTGTAGCCAAAAAGTGGAAACAACCCAAATATCGATAAACTGATGAATGAATCAACACAGTATAGCATATTCACACAACCTACTATTTTTCAGCCAAGAAATGGAATGAAGTATTGATACATGGTACAACATGGATGCACTTTGAAAATATCATATTAAGAGGAAGAAGAAAGACAAAAAGACTACGTATTGTATAAATTCATTTAACTGAAATGCCCAGAAAAAAAAAATCTGTAAAACATGAAAAGAATATTAATTTTTGCCAGAGGCTGTAGCGGGAAAGGGGAGGATGATGAATAATGACTGCTAAGGTGTATGGGTTTTTTTTTAATGGAGTCATGAAAGTGTTATAAAATTAGTCAGTAGTTATATATAACTCTTTGAGTTCAGTAAAAGCCACTAAATTACATACTTTAAAAGTACATAATTTATATTATAATTCTATAGTATGTGAACCATATCTCAATAAAAATGTTATTTAAAAAATAACACAGCTTGAATTTCACATTTATTTGTGTAGTTATTTAATTAATTTATGACTTCTTCAAAATATTGAATCTCACAAGGACAGAAACATTTGTGTTTCCCCCGTCATCCCACAACATCCTTATTGAATCCACTGTATCTAAAGTGATTCCTATCACTCGGTAGGCATTGAAGAAATGTTAAAAGAGTAGTTTTTTAAAAGTGTGGTATGAAATTTGTATATGGCAACACAATTGCATGCTAGACCAATCATATCCTCATAAGACTGGAATGTCCTTGGCCACCTTCAGGGGAAAAAAATCGCTGTTTAATACTTTATTTTTATGAAATTCACTCTCATTTCCTGATCTGAAGTGAAAAGAATTCCCTTAATTAACAATCATGAGCCACACCAGAGTATGCATGGTTTAGATAAGAATAAAATGCTAAAATAGATCTCTTTTCTAAACAAATCAGTCCTCTGTTTTTGCTTATTCCATTTTACTTAATAAGATAACCACTACAGTTATGCAGGTGACAAAAATCAAGTCAGTTACAATCACTCACAAGCCATTTATCTAAGGACCTTGGGAAAATTAGTGCTTCTAGTATGCCCTGTAAAAGGTTTTACTCTGGAAGAGTGGCAAGTATATTTTGTACTATTATGGTTTATATATCATTTGACCAACAAGTGTAAAACCACTGGTTGACAAAGGCATGCTTTGCTCTCACAATGTTCCTGATAATTGGTAAATAAAGCTAGCCTGGGAATCACTCTCCAGTAATAGCAGTGATGTCTTAAGCTGCGTAGCCTTGCAGTTTACCCTGGATTCACTCTGACTGTGACTTCAGAATTTCTGTATCTTAAAATTCTAGCTTATTTTCAGAACAGTGTTTTGTTTCTTTTTTTGCCAAGGTTAAAAATGTGTACATTTCAAAATATCATCCAGTACTCAAAATATCAACTGAGTTTTTCCTTAATCATTGAAAATTTTAAGCAGAATAATAACTGATATCTTACACTAACTATGGCATAGCAGGTGCTTTGCATACTTTATAAACCATATTCTCAAAATACAGATGAACAAACTAAGACCTCAGATTGTTCAGATAATTAATCAGTGGGAGAGGGCTTAATCCCATGGTGGAAGGAGTTGGATTCAGACATAGCTGAGTTTGGTTCTCAACTGGGAATTAATAACTTTGCCCCAGGGGACAATGTCTGGAGACATTTTTGGTTGATATTATGGGGTGGAGAGTACTACTGTCATTTAGTAGGTAAGGCTAGGAATGCTGCTAAACATCATCCAGGGCACAGGACAGCCCCCCACAACAAAGAATTATATGGCACGAATATCAGTAATGCTGAGGTTGAGATATCCTGCATTACCTTAATGGCTCCCGACTTTTAATGTACGTGAGAATCAACTAAGGAAGTTCATAAATACTGACATATTTTCTGAACAGGTTTTGATTTAATTTATCTAATATGCAAGCAGGATATTGGAATTTTTTAAAGACTCTCATTGAATCCCATTGAAGCCAAATTAGAGCACCATGATAGTAAACCTCATTGCCTCTATACAAGTTGAGGCTAAGATACTACTCATCAACTGGGACATTTCTATAAAAACTTCCTTGAATTATGGGGACAAGTTGGGGTATGGTAGTGGTAAATGACCTTGTATTTCACTCCAACTGTTTTGCCAAAAAATGAATTCAAAGACCAATTTGTTCATCAGCAGACTTCAGATGGTGACAGTCCATTGGGCCTAGACTAGAGAACACATCACTAAGAGTTGTTCACCAACTGTCTTAAGTCCTTAGCAGTAGAATTAGAAATTAACAAGCTTCTAGGAAATCTCTTAGGAGTCTGTAGCTACAACATAGTTTCCAAACAATCATTATTTTGAAATTTTTGAGTCCAAATTCACAGATATATTCTACTTAATGAATTCTCCGTGGAGTCTCTAAATCTGCTGTCATTATTCTACTTCCTGCTTTGCGCCCTGGGAGGAAGATGTCTGCAGACTACACACACTGGGTTTCCTTGCCCTCTGTCTCCCTTGCTTCTTATCTACATTTTTGCTGGTGGTGGCATCCCAAGATGCTTTACTATCACATCTTATTAATTGACTTTTCATTAAAGTTTCTTTGAACATCTCTTTGGAATGTACCAACATTTCCTTGATGACAAGGAAGCTAACGAAAACAAGGCTTCATAGAATAAATGCTTATTAGTATT
The DNA here is from genome assembly GCF_028878055.3 of Symphalangus syndactylus. Taxonomy (NCBI): domain Eukaryota; kingdom Metazoa; phylum Chordata; class Mammalia; order Primates; family Hylobatidae; genus Symphalangus; species Symphalangus syndactylus. The sequence goes on from NC_072433.2 coordinate 32,215,479, forward strand.
ATTATTACTTTACCCTTATAGTGGCTTTTTTAATAATTAAATTTTAAAATAAACACACATTTTAACATATGCATGCCCAACAACACCATCAAGAAGCAGAAGTCCTTAGCCAAACCTTTTGCATCTAGATAATATTCAATGAATGTTAACACAAGTTAGATAATGGATTTTAGCTTGTCTAAGCCTCAGTTTTCTCCTGACAATTCATGATGAAAAAATTCAGACAAGGTTTTTGAGCCTCAGAACTTGAATCCTAAACACTAAAATATACTAATCTACACACAGTATTTTTAGTTTATTAGGCTTCTCTTATAGTAATTTTCTGGAGCGTCTATTTTGGGAGCAGGAAGTGGGGTTAGAGGTTTTGAGGGTATAGGCACTTAATAAGCCAGGGTCCAAAGGAAAAGGTAATCTAAAAATATAGTAGTTTCAAAAAAGTTTATTTTTAATGGACTGTGCAAAAATAAGAAATATGTATTCTGACCTTAATCAACTCCCTATTCTGCTCTCCAACTGGGGGTCCCATGTCCTGTCACACCCAGAAGCACAAGGACAGAGAAAGCCACTGGTATATTCACAGATGCTACTCCTGGAATTAAGACAATAATAAGAAAGGTAGGAGGCATACCTGGAGGGAAAAGGCAAAGCTGGTTGACACAGTAGTCATTTGGTACTGGCAACTCATTTATATATATTTCTTAGCTTATACAATGTTTTCACCTGAAATACTTCATTAGGTCATTAAACTTTAGATGAGGTATCTTAAATATAGCATTTAGAAATTCTGTAGAAGATGCATAAACCAATAGTTTACGTTTTGAAAAACAAATCCCAGTCCCATGAAGCTACTGACCAGTTAAATATCTCCCAAATACAAAATTAAGTTTGTATTTTTATTTCTTCCTTTCTTCATTTACTTATTTGTTTTTAACATTTTTCATTTAAAATTATTATGTATCTATTACAGCTGTGTATATTTATGGGCTATGGGTGGTATTTTGATATAAGCATACAATGTGAAATGATCAAATCAGGGTAATTAGGATATGAATCATCTCAAGCATTTACATTTTTGATTAGGGATCCCAATTCTACTCTTTCGGTTATTTTGAAATAAACAATAAATTATTATTAACTATAGTTTCCAAATTGTGCAACAGAACACTAGATCTTATTCCTTCTGGCTAACTTTCTTCATTTATATATCCAGCATTTATTTACTCCTTCATTAATTTAGGAAAAATTCACCAGCACATTTATTGAACAGCTACTGTATGTTGACCCAGAGGGCTCAATTTTGATGGACATGCTCTCTGCTATTTACAATACAATGGAAAACAATTAGGTTTGAAAAAAATGAAACATAGTTTATTGGGATATTTTTTGAAGTATGTTACATCAATGTTATTAAACTGTAAGTAAATACACTTTGGCTCAAATTTTTAATTTTTCTTATTATGCAATGATTACAGGATGTATGGTTTATGAACCAGAGTCTAGAACTCAAACTTCCTGATGTCAAGGCCATTGCTTTTTACAAACTAAGTTACTGACTCCGGAGAGTTTTGTTATTAAGAATTGATCATCCTTATGTGTAAATGATGTTTCATATTTGCTCCTTTTCCTCCCTGTTTTATAAAAATATCTCAGTCTTCACATTTATCAAACATAAACCATATTTATTTCTCTTAAGACCTGGAATATAATTTTAAGAGAAAAAGAATGACTAGAGGAAATTCTTTACATTCTGAAAACCGCCAAACCATAGAATGCAGGTAGTTTAATATGAGCTTCTTAGATTTTGAATAATCATATAACTCAAACTTAAAATTGTGAATTTATTCAACTGTAAGTTATTTTTTAAACTTCTGAGCTCCGTGATTTGTTCTGAACAAATGATCCAGTCTAAATAAATTGGAAGTATCTACGGACTGTACAGACAGAGATATTTCTTTTTTCTTTTTTTTTTTTTGAAGAATAAGACCATGTAATAAAGCTCCAAGAGTGGGGCACTCCATTATGTACTTTCTAAATAGGTAATTCTTCCATTATTGATGTTGCCCTCATTTTAATTAATCACCTGGAGATAGGAACAGGGACTTCAGAGTCCCATTTTGGATTTGGAAGTTGATCTGGGCGTTACTGTTTATACGGGAAGAGTCTTTTCCCACATAAGACATCAGAATCTTAATTCAGACAACAGATTAAGCCACATGAAAATAAATAACTACATTAATAAGTACTCTAAAAGTCTTAAAGAGAAGCTCAATTGCTGGAAGGAAACTACTGAAACCAAGAGTGAGTATTCAGACAAAAGATGCGTATAATAAATCAAATTTCATATGGTGTCTCCCTTACTCTGTTCATGGAAAACATTATTCAACTCCTTAATGTGACCCACTAGATCATGCAAAAATTATTCTCAGAACAGCTTTTTCACTCTAACTCCTGCTCCTCTTCACTGAGGCTCTCCAGCCACACAGTCCTTCTCTTTGTTCCTGGAACAGGCAACGGTTATTGATGCCTCAAGGCTTTGAACTGACTGCGTCCTCTTTCTGGAGCCCTCTACCTCACAAGGACGTCTCCTCATCTCCATTCACATTTCAGTTCATACACCAGCTCCTCAAAGGTCTCTTTTTCATTTTTCTATTGTATTTCTTCTTTTGATCTGTCTGATATTTTATCTGAAATCCTGCCATGTATCGGCTCATTTATCTATCCCTGTCTTTGCAGCTAGAATTAAGCATCAGGAGAACTGGATCTATGGTTGATTCATCATTGTTATACTGGTGCCAAAAGTAGAGCGTGGCTCAAGGCATGTACTCAATAAATATTTCTTGAAATCCTGGTTTATGAGAGGCAGTCTCATAGAGTGATCAGCACTATAAGGTCTGGAGTCATAGTCTCCAGATTCAAAATCTTGTTCTGCTACTTCCTAAATATGTAGCCTTGGATGGATGTCTCAGTCTCTTCACCTCTAAAATTGAAATAATAATACCTACCTTAGAAGTTGTTTGGAGAATTAAACAGGTTTATATTCACAAAGTGTTTAAGATCATACCAGACATATATCATGAAGGAAAATACTTAAACATATATGCATATAAGACAACGTATGTAACATAACATAGTCCATGCCAGGCAAGTGTTAGACAGCTAACACTAACACTGTTGTAAAATGCCTGTATGCGAGTGGATGTATGTGTGTGTGTGTCACACCCGTAATTTCTGTGAGTAGTTTTAGAATCTTTCTCAAAATAGCTGTGCCTAATACCACTTAACGACGATTCTGCATCACCACCTGAGATGAAACTTCTTTGCCATTTCTCCTCTGAAGAGCTATCTGTTCACACGTGTGTGCATGTGTGTGTGTTGTTTTGATGCTAATTTTAAAGAGAGTTTATTTGATTTCTTAAATAGTTGCCAATTAAGAAAATCAAGGACATTTCAGAGAAAACGTGACCCAGAAACTAAGGCCATAGGTAGGAAGAGCCTTAATAGTTTTAAAGCTTCAGAGAGGGCAGTTTAGTCTCTAACCACTTTCTGAGCCCCCCACCTCTCCCCTCCAGGCCTCCCTCACTTCCCCTCTGCACTCGTTGCAAGCACTGCCTCTCTGGACCCAGTTCTGGTGTTCTTGACTTTCCGCCCCTACTGTCATTCCCCATATTGTAGATATTATGTCTGCATGCTTAGCTGCCAGAGTTGGTTTCCCGTAATTCCGTTGTTCAAACTCCCAACTGGGGGGTTTAGATAAGTAGAAAATATAAAAGAACAATTTGTAAACACGTGTTCTATAGTTCTCAACACAATGTGGAGGAACAAAGGGGCGTCAGAAGTCCCTGATCTAATCCTTAGAATTGTAAAGAAGTCATGACTATTTTGAGGCATTTAATTTTGTGGAAATGGCATCTGTGCTCCACACGTGACTGAGGTTTAGGTTTTCCTGTGTTAATTCTTTTAGCATTTTCCTCATTTAATAACACACAAAGAAAGTGATAGAAATAAAATTATTTTATATTTGTTTTCAATATTTTCCTTAAATGTATAACATAAAACTTCATTTGACTCATAGGAAGATGCTAAAAAACAACAACAACAGCGAAGAAGTATAGTGAAAAAAGCCTTAGGCATGGATATATGACATGGAATATATGTTTTATTTTTATCATTTTTTTTACACAGAATGCGGTATGTTTAGCACCTTGTATTACTACTCTGCTTACTGTTTGGGCGATTTTTTAAAGTGTAAGAAAACACCGAGATAGAAAAGCGTCATCAAAAAGACAATCTTGGTGATTAAATAGTAGAGGGGGGAGCATTATTGGGAATATCAGTTTGGAAGCCATGAAGAGAAAATCTCCGGTGTGGACTGAAGGTTCTCTCTCTTCTAAGAGGGGAAGAGAGAGGTTGGGTTTTATGCCTTAAGGGGCTGGCTGGTGTTATACATATTCAGCAAGTTTTCAGAAAAAACTGTGCATATTTAGGAGGGGAGCCAAGTGCATGTGCATTGGATAAACATATATAACATATATCCCATGTTCACTTTGTGATGGAGATTTAGCACTAAAATGGGGTGGCATTTGGCTCATTAAGTCAATAATGAAATATAGGACATAAAGACATTTTCAGTGCAGCTGCTGACTGCAATTGGCTTAAAATCTAGTCTGTAATAGCTTATCAGAAAAGATTATTTATAAGGGGGATTATTTATAAAGATGGCTCACAGAAAGATCACTTGAGCTCAGGAGGACAAGGCTGCAGTAAGCTATGATCATGTCACACTGCACTGCAGCCAGCCGGAGCAATAAAGTGAGTCTCTGTCCCAGAAAAGGGAGAGCAGAGGAGAGGAGAGGAAGAGAGGGGAGGTGAGGAAAAGGGAGGAGAGAGGAGAGGAGAAGTTTGTAAGGGCTGGGCCCCTATACAGTCAGAGTTGTAGTGGTCTGGGTTGTAAATCAGCCTACTAACTCCTATTGTTAGGGAGTTTAGCAAGGGTGTGGTTTTTCTTACAGTGGCAGGAATTTAAAAATTTGTCATGCCAGCCGGTTCCTGAATCCTCAACCTGTAGGTAACTTTTATTTCTTTAACCTTAGGGTCGCCCTTAATTGATAAAAGGGAATTTATTTTGGTCTGTTAGATCTCTAAGGAAAAGATGAAATAGAAAGAGATGCTTACAGTAACCTGAGACTGGGAGAAACTGGCTTCAGATTTCCACATTGCAGTAAAATAGCATGTTGTCAAAGGAAGCCCATGCTTGTACCTTGGTTGCTGTTCGGAGAGTCGGATCTGGAAATGAAAGAACCCAGGTAGAAAGGGACAACTTTGAAATCCTGCCAGTGTAACTTGTCAGAGGAAGTGAATTTTCCGTACGGGGTTCTGTATTATTATAGGCAATGTAATTCCCCTTTTTGAGCCTCAGACACTTAACTTAAAAATAGTGGGTTTGGACAAAATATATGTAAGACATCTTTTAGATCTAACAGTTTCTGTCTACTAAAATCTGTCTCCCTACCCATTCAATTTTATTTTCAACAAATTTTTCAAATTTGTTAACTTTCTACCTAATCTAAGGCATAAAAATACTTTTTGAGACCTTAATGCTTAGGGACATAGATAAGTGAATGGACACAGTGCTATTACAAAGGAGAGAAGATAAAATATATTGAGAAAAATAACATAGGGATGGCTAATTCTCAGAGTTTTACATGAGTTGTTTTCTTCTAGGAAAACACTATAAATCAACTGCATGGTGAGAGTATATAATTTACTTTTTGGAGCTATTTTGTGAGCATGATAAAATAAATTAGCACAGCGTTGTACAAGATGAAAGGGAAAAAATGATGAACAACAGAAGATGTAGTATTGTCTTGAGAACTAATTAAGTTAACTTTTCTACTGAAGGGACCATACAGCTGAGGGCCTTAGCAATAATGCTTCTCCCATCAGGGTAACAGTTTTAATACAATACATGCTGCTGATAAACAAAATCAGTTCTAGCAAATCAGTCTTTCAGGGTTTGCAGAAACTAAATAGATGGACAAAATCCAATCTCTTAAACCACTGCTTGTCACCAATTTATATGCTGATCTTGCACAAAATTAAAAATAAAGAAAAAGTAAATTCCATCTTAAACTTGAGCTTTCATTCCTTCCAAATCATTCGTAAGGCAACAAACTTCGAGTGATGTCCACACTATGGGAAGTATTTAGTTATGTTCACTGTAGCTCATAAGAAGCTGAGGATATTGTTCATTTTCCAGAGCTCATTTTACAATCTAAAAAAGAAGGTAGACGGTAAATGAATTGAGTGGAAAACGACTTGTCTGTCGCGATAGAGACTGGTACTTGTTCAGTGGGTTGGTTATTCTATCACCCACATATATTTCCATCCTTTCTGCCTTGCTGAGGACCCTAGAGGGCTGGTATCTGTGGGTTGCATTATCCAGACTCCTTTGGACACCAGTTGAGTTTGGATCAATGGGAGCCACCAGCCAGAGCCTGGAGAGCCAGAGGAAAGAGAAGTCGGGGTATGTCTTTCTCATCTCTCTCTCTGCATAGCTCCGGTTTTGGCAAGGATTGCATTCCTTTACCTGGTGCTACAGTTCCTATTTTAAGCAGCTTCTCTTTACAAGGTTCCACATCTCGCCTAGCTCTAGTAACTTTATTTTATTTCCTTTTCCCTTTAGGTCTAAGGATGAGAAAAGCATCCTGCTGCTGCCACAAGTTAGGTGTATCCATTGTTGGTTTCCTTAAATTGGCTCAGACCTTTGCAAACAGCCTTTCATTAAATTCTCATTAATTAAATCATCCTTGTTTTCTATTCGTTTCCTGCAGGATATGACTAGCAAAACTAAAAACATGGTAGGCTGGGGATCAAAATGAGTATTCAAAAATTAAAGAACAATTTTAATTTAAATATAGAAATATCCACTCATCAGTCTTTGATATAAGGAAAATACATTTTCTTGGAATAAGTGCCTATTGATTAGAATTCAGACTTGCCTTTATTACACGATTCTCACACATAATGCATTACACATAATTCAATTTTTGATTTCAGCTTCATCAAAGCGGGATGAAAACTTACACTTGTAAAATAAGTACATCATCCATCTGGAATTTATCTCACTCTTTTATATTGCTTCATGCTCACCCAAACTAGGAACAGTTTTTTGCAACGTTCTTCATTGCTTCTTTATAAAATATTCCATTTTGTTTTCAAAAACGCATCAATTCTTTCTTTCTGTGCTCTGATCAAATATTACAGAAACACAATAAAATACAATAAATATTTGCTGTAAAAAGTACAAATGTAATAAGGAATTTTGGAAACAAATGCAACTTATTTGAATAAAAAAGCACTATAAGTAGCAGCAGGAAAATATCAAGATATCACAGTCTATTGTCTGTTCGTCTATGCCTTTTTCCCCAGAAAATGTACGTTGTTGATTAAACTAATATTACGGTTAAGTAGAAGAGGATTATTGGAGTTTTATTTTTTAATATGAAAACAAAATTACTAAAGATAGGAAAGCATTAAAAGTGTGCATCTAAAAGCTTCAGAGAGGGGAGGTTAGAAAGTATTCCCCAAAATAGTATAGAAGTCAATACCAGAAGTATGATTAGGATTTAGCTAGGAGAAGAAGAAAGAAGATTATTCCCCCAGAAAGAATCTTCTATGGGGAAGACATTGATATTCAAAGAGAACATCAAATGTGAAGCAAGAGAGTAACTTCAATTGAGATGTGAAGCCAGGCTCTCTAGGTGATATTGTCTAACCTGGCCAGGGTTTTACTTATAAAGCTAGATATTAATATCCCCCTCATGGGGATGAGTGAGGGTTGAATGAAATGGCTCATGTAAGAAGTTCTCAGTAGTGGTTGTTCTTCTCAGGGAGATTAATCTACTCCTGCTGATATCGATGAGAACGGATTTGTCTCACATTGTTATAAAAGCCCTGAAAAGACACACTGTACATATCACTAGAGTACAAACAGCCCCAATTTAAAATGTCGAAAATTCCAACTTTGTGACAAGGGAGCAGCTATTCACTTTGTCATTATTAAATTTGTCATGAATGATTTATTTAAAATGTGAAAAAAACACCATAACGTACTACAAATCTGTGGAGAATTTTAAGATTATTCTTATAATAATGATTATAATAATTGCCAATATAATGCCTATTACTTCTCAGAACTGCTTCAGTTGTTCATAGATAGATCTATCATAGGTACGTAGAAGAATTACATTGTTCAGCATGACTGGGGGTGGCCTCTGCCCAAGTCTGGTCCAGGATCACTGATCAGGGGAAAGAATGAAAAGGTTATCGCCACATCCTACCCTTGTCCAAAGAGAAGGATCTAGCTTATCTTTTTGGATCAGAATTCCAAGAGACTGAAATGCCACTGTGGGTGAGAGATATTTCTTAGATATGCGTACTGGAGAGCTTATAGGTACACTGATTTACTGTCCTGGATGTTCAACAACATAATTGTGTAGGACTTGCACATGAGATACTATTGGCCTTATTTGGATAATTATTAAAACTGGGTCATAAGTGCCCTAAGATTCACTATAATATTTTTTCTGCTTTTTGTTAGTTCACTATTTGTCATAATATTTTTGTTTTTGTTTTTATTAATTTATTTATTTTTGCTTATTTGTTTTGTTTGAGGTTCATCCAGTGTGGCTTTGCCTGGTGCTATCTCTTACCATGGATTCTCTCTCAGATTAGGCAAAGCCATCAAATATTTAACTTATTTCTTATTTTCTTATTTCTTAACTTCTTTAACGTATAACTCCCTTTTCTCTCCCTCTAGCCTGTACACTGGCTGTGCAGTGGTCTCAAGATCTAGAGACATGATTAGGTTTAACTTTAAATTTAGGGAAATGGTTGCTATGGACTGAATGTCTGTGCTCCCCACAAATTTATATATTGGAATTCTAATCCCCAATGTGATGGTATTTGGAGAAGAGTCCTTTCAGAGACAATTAGGACCTGAGGTAAAACCCTGATAATAGGATTAGTGGCTTTATAAAAGGAGACATGAGAAAGCCTACTTTCTCTCTCCCTCCCTCTCTCTCTCTCTGTTATGTGAGAATACAGAGAAAAGACAGCTAGCTATAAACTAGGAAGAGGACCCTCTTCAAGAACCGGACCGTGTTGGCATCCTGATCTCAGACTTCCAGCCTCTAGACTGTGAGAAATAAATGTTTGTTGTTTAAACCACTCATTCTATAGTATTCTGTTATAGTCACACAAACTAAGGCAATGCTAATTCACCTTCTACCTGAAGTACAAAGCACATCCCCCTTCCTCATTTTCCAGAGTTCTGCAATCAGTATTTTCTCATATAAGAAGACGAAAGTGACACAGGGTTTCCCACTGAGCATGTCTTCATGATATCTCTCCCTGGGAGATCAAGAGAGGGAAAGGGTGACTGGATTAAGGCAGATTCTATCCACTGGGGCCCTTAGTCTGACAGAAACGTAATAGCACTAAACTATACTATACACCCTAAAATATCCTAAAAACATAACTTAAAGGGGTCTTCCATGTGCTATGTATCTTGATAAGGAGTCCCACACAGGCATTCCAGCTACCAAATTGAACCTTATTGTGATATTCTTTAAATAGCCTCATATTCAATTAATTTCTGAATTTTGCTAATTTCTTTTATTTTCCCTTTCCCTTTCCCTTCCCCTTCCCCTTTCCCTTCCCTTCCCTTCCCCTTCCCCTTTCCCTTCCCTTCCCTTCCCTTCCCTTTTCTTCCCTTCCCTTCTCTTCCCTTCCCTTCCCTTCCTTCCCCTTCCCTTCCTTCCCTTTCCCCTTCCCCTTTCCCTTCCCTTCCCTTCCCTTCCCTTCCCTTCCCTTCCCTTCCCCTTTCCCTTCCCTTCCCTTCCCTTCCCTTCCCTTCCCTTCCCTTCCCTTCCTTCCCCTTCCCTTCCTTCCCTTTCCCCTTCCCTTCCCTTCCCTTCCCTTCCCTTCCCTTCCCTTCCCTTCCCCTTTCCCTTCCCTTCCCCTTTCCCTTCCCTTTCCCTTTCCCTTCCCTTCCCTTCCCTTCCCTTCCCTTCCATTCCCTTCCCTTCCCTTCCCCTTTCCCTTCCCCCTTCCCTTCCTTTCCCTTCTCTTCCCTTCCCTTCCCTTCCTTTCCTTTTCTTTCCTTCCCCTCCACCTTTTTTTTTCTTTACTCCCTGAGCAGCAAGGTCTCTCTCTGTTGCCCAACCTGAGTGCAGTGTTGTAATCATAGTTCACTGCAGCCTTGAACCTTTTGGCTCAAGTGATCCTCTCGCTTCAGCTTCCTGAGTAGCTGGGACTAAATTTTTTTAATTTTTATTTTTAGTAGAGATGGAGTTTTGCTATGTTGCCCAGGCTGATCTCAAACTCCTGAACTCAAGAGATTTTTTCACCTCAGCCACCCAAAGCACTGGGATTACAGGTGTGAGCCACCATGCTCGGCCTAATTTTTCTTCAACGTGTGTGAGAAATATTGTCCCCCCTTATGCTTATTTTAATTCAAAACTAATTATCTCTAGTATGGACTGTTTTGAGGGCACACTTAGTGGACTCTGCCTCCAGTCAATTAACAAGGCACCCATTCTCCAAATTGCTTGAAATAAGTAGTCATTCTATAATGCAAACCCGTGCTTTTATCATTATTCTATTTAAATTTCTGAATACCTCTCCTCTCCTACTTCTTCAAGAAAATTACTAAATTACTTGTGACAGTAAACATGGTCCCACCTACTGGGCCAGTTTACCTGTGCTCCAGCCACAGATAAACTTTACCTGAACCTCAAACATACCTTCCTAGCATACCTCTCCAATTACACACACCTTTTCCTTCTTTATATTACTGAGAATACCCACAACAACTATATTTGTACCTTTGATTTTGCATCAAGTATTTTTTGCATATCTACTCTTTCTTATTTTCTCTTAAGAACTAAGTGTATGTTGAAATTATTTGAACTTCAATAAGACTAGAAAATCCTTTATGTACTGAGAAGAGATTATGTATTTGTGTGTGTGTGTGTGTGTGTGTGTGTGTATGCATGTGTGTTTTTGGGGGTGTATGTGTGTGCAAGAGAGAGAAAGAGAGAGGTTTGGAACATTAGTCTTTTCATGGCCAAAATGACTCCACGGATTCTTCACCAAGATTTTGGAAAATCAGGCTATGAACAACGACTCCACTCCTTGCCACCCAAGATAAAGTTCAAACTCCTTAGCATGGAATGCAAACTGTCAGGCCCAGCACCTAAGTTCCCCTCTAGCCTTAACTCCGGTCACAGCTTGTCCTTCTAATTCAAACTTTAGTAATAATGAACTCCACATGGTTCCTGTTCACCCCGTTACATCCTATGCTTCCCCTTTCCCCATTTCCTCGGCCCTTTCTTCATTTACCTAACTGGCTAATGTCCACTCATCTTTTTTTTTTTTTTTTTTCTTTGAGATGGAGTCTAGCTTCGCTCTGTCACCCAGGCTGGGTGGCGCCATCTCGGCTTACTGCAACATCTGCCTCCTGGGTTCAAGCAATTCTCCTTTCTCAGCCTCCCAAGTAGCTGAGACTACAGGAGCATGCCACCACGCCTGACTAATTTTTGTATTTTTAGTAGAGATGGGTGTCACCATATTGGCCAGGCTGGTCTTGAACTCCTGACTTCAGGTGATCCACCCGCCTCGGCCTCCCAAAGTGCTGGGGTTATAGGTGTGAGCCGCCACGCCTGGCCCACTCATCTTTTTAAACTCAGCTTACTCATCACCAGTTTTTAAAGGCTCCCCAGTATCGTCGTTCATGCAGTTTCCTCTTGCAGAGATATCATCCATACCTTACTTACTGCTTAACAGTTACTAAATTTTGGAGCTGGGGCTTAGATTAGAAGTGGGTATGAAGTCATCTTTGGCTATGGTGACAGTAAACTACTTGCCCATCCTATCAGTGTTCATAGTCACAGGACATATCGTATAATATCACTTGACAGATTTTCTTAAAATTATTTTTGTGTACTTTTGTTTATTTTTTTCTAGAATATATTTTCCTCAAGGAGAGAGCTTATGTCTAAGTCAGCATGGTGCCATTCTCTCTGCTGTATAATAGGTAAACTATTATTATACGTGAAATGGATATAAGAAAAATCCTATTCTGTGTGTCACTGATAGACATTCCTATACATGTATATAACCCGATCATTGGTTGCTGTTTTACTTTCTAACCCCTGACCCTACCCTCTGTTAATGGGATGATAAATGAATGAAAGAGAGCTTTATTAAGAAAACTGCTTGGGAGAGTGGTGGGTTAAAAAAACAACGTATCAGGTACTATGCTTACTACCAGGGTGATGGGACTCATAATCCAATCATTAGCATCACACAATATTTCCATGTAACAAATTCATGTACTCCCTGTATCTAATATAAAAGTTGAAATTAAAAAAGAAAAAAAATACCCTCAAATTGAGTCATGAAGAGAGTGGCCAGGACAAGGAATATTAGTCCCTCATGAAACTGTTGTAAATGACCTCGGGAAGTAACATTTAGGTGAAGGATTCATTACCTGAAGTGGTAAAATATCCATAGATAAATATGAGACAGAAATTGGAACAGGGTTGGGGCTTGGAAATAAGGGGATGAATGAGAGCTAATGTTTATTGATCTTCTGCTATGGCCTTGATCTACTGCTTCATTCAACAGCAATTTCCTAGTGAGCATCTATCTTGTGCCTGGCATGGAGATAGGAAGTAGGGTTTAAAAAGTCAACAAAACATATCCAGTCAAGATTTTGCCATCACAGACCTTAATGACCAACAAGAATATAAATAATTATTCATCAGTGCACCAATCTCTGCTAAATATTTTCAGAGAGGAAATGATGGGGACATGGCAGACTGTACAGAAGCTGAAGTTAGTTATGTCTTACTGGATCCATTTCACTGGTCTATGGGGACTGCCATCAGAGCTGAAAATGAAAATGCTATAGAAACTATGAAGTTGTATTTGTGGACACATAATGTTTTGAGCTGACATTCATGCTTGCTAACATATAAAAGGAAAGAAAACTAGATTTGAAGACAAGATGATAAATCCACTTCACTATTTTGCAACCTTGAATAAATCACATCACCTCCCTGAACTTGAGTTTCCCTGGCTGCCAAATGTAACCACTAATACCTGACCTGGCAGACTCTCAGGACTATGAGAGGCTCAGTTAGGATGATAAAGGGAAAAAGACTTTGAAAACCAAGAAAACCCATGTGAATTTTGTTAGGAGTATCATTGTCATGTGAACCAGCCCAGGAAGTCTGGAAGTGAGCAGGTTTGGTCTTAGTATAAACCTGTATGTCTAGACAGATGAATGGTTCTGGTCTGCAAATTTTCAAAAGCTCCATGTATTTCCACACCAAAGTTTTTCACTCTTGTTAGGGTTTGATCTGTTCCCTGAAAGGATGAGCTTTAACAGGGGGAAAAAAGAAAAACACACTAGTGTTAAACTTTGTCTGGGACTCTCATCGTGAAATTTCCATAGGTAATCACGAAACAGATACTGGAACAAACTGAGGTCTGTTTTGAGGTCAGTGGTAGAGACTATCAGTGCTGTGTTCATGTTTCCTCTGTTCCTTCTTACCTGATCTGTGTGCCTGTTGGCAATCTGTGTGTCTTCTATTTTGTACCTACAAACTTCTTCTCTGACTGTCATTGGCTACTGAAGCTGTTTCTGAATGCATGCACAGAAATTATAATTGTTTCACTGTTTACAATCCCCCTTCCTCAAATCAGTAGCAGCTCAAATCCAGTAGGAGGCTGGTTCAAGACTATAAACGCCCAGTTTTCTCTCAGAGAGTTTAGGCAAATTTTAATGTGTAATCTATACTCCAGAGCTAACCGAGGTATTAGGCTGAGGCTGAGACTGTGCCTAAAATTGCATCCTTACTTGGCTTCTTCTTTTTTTCTCTCCTGTCTTCCCTGCTATTTTATCTATTTCTCTCTGGAGCACTGTCTTAATAAATGACTCTCATCTCAGGGTCTGCTTCTGGAGAATCTGATCCAAAGTAAAGCCCCTTAATTTTGAGAAAGTAAGAGATATATAATCTAAGTAGTTAGTTAATGACCCCAGCATGGATTTGTCAAAGTCAATGGGGGAAAAATAACTAGGACAGAGATAGTTATTTTGGTGGCAATAGAGGCATTATCTCAAAAGTTTCCCCTTTCAAGACAATATTGAAGTCTAGTGATACTAAATTTATTTAGTAGTAATTTAATAACCCCTATGTGATATTTACTGTAGCAGGCACCAGGAACATATAAAACATGATTATTCAAACTACAAGAGGAGACATATTATTTGAAAATAGCATAAAACTGGAATTTTATATTGTACTTAAAAATTAGTACAAAGGGTTCCTATAATTTATAAACTGTGAAACTTTCATGTATTCAGCATCAATTGCTTTTTATTCATTATCTCATTTAATACTCATTACAACCCTGTAAAGCAATTATTGTCATTCTCATGTGAAGGTAAGGTGAATAATATTAAGGCAAAACAATAACTTATACAAAAATACACATAGAGTAAGTGACTAATTTATTGCAGCCGAAATCAAGTGTTGTCCAAATCCCATGCTCATTGTGCTATGCCATGTTTTTTTTTAAGTAGAACACAAGAAGAGAATCACTCAAAAACAAACAAGCAAATGACAGCAGCCTTTTTTTACAAGTGATTTAATAAGCTATTGGGTAAGAAAATATTTATATTTTAGCTCAATTAAATTGGGTGGTGCAGGCTTCCAACATTTACATGTTCTTTACTTAAATACAGATATGTATAAGCCTTCCGTGTTCTGTTAGTATTTAGTAGCATTTAGTGTATGGAAATCTCATCTTTTTGCACCGCTTGTATTTCCATAGCAAAGATCCTGGCAGAACTGACATATAGATGATAGGATCTGTGAATATAAGACATAGTTGCCACCCTTAGATTAAAAGAGTAAAATGATTGCTATTGTTACAGATAAAGATAGAACTAGTCCAAGTCCCAACTCTGACACCTACTAGTTATGTGATTTTATGAGAGTTAAACTTTGTAACCCTGAGATTTCATTATTGGTAAAATGGGGATGCTAAGACTTCTCAGGACTTGTTATCAAAATTATGAGACTATGTATGTTTCATTGTATATAAATACCACGTTTTACTTATCCATTCATCTGTCCATATACACTTGGGTTGCTTCCATTTTTTTTAATGTGAATAATAGGCATGGGTATACAAATATCTATTTAAGACCCTCCTTTCAATTATTTTGGGTATACACTCGGAGTGGAATTGCTGGATCATATGGCAATTTTATTTTTACATTTTTAAAGAACAGACATACTTTTTTATAGCAGCTATAACATTTTACAGTCTTAAAAAGGAAAGAAAATCTGCCACATGCTACAACATGGATGAATCTTGAGGACATTATGCCATGTGAAATAAGCCAGTCACAAAAAGACAGAAACTATGTAGTTCCACTTGTCTGAGGTACTTAGAGCAGTCAAAATCATAGAGCTAAAAAGTAGAATGGTGGTTGCCAGGGAATAAAGAAAAAGTGAATGGGGGCTTTTTGTTTGATGGGTGCAGAGTTTCACTTTTACAAGATGAAAAGAGTTCTGGAGATGGACGGTGGTGATGGCCGCACAACATCATGAATGAATTTAATACTGTGAATGGGACACTTAAACATGGCTATGATTGTAAATTTCATGTTTTGTGTATTTGGCCACCATAAAAAATTGGGGGGAAAACTTCAAACTACAACAAAACAAAACAAAGCAAGTTGCAGAGTTAGACTTTCTGAGTTAAAATCCTAGCTTGATCTCCCCACCGACTCCAAAAAAAAAAAAAAAAAGACAGAGAGAGAGCAGAATGTGTATATTTATAGGACAATACTTGATAATATATATGGTGATGTAATGCTTATTATTTATTTCCTTTTCTTCAGAAATGGGTATTAAATCATAGGGTCAAATAAAATGTCTTAGGAGGCAAACAAAGCCATGGGGAGGTTTGGGACAGGGAAAGGTCACTCCACTGAAATTATTACTCCTTTTAAAAGGCAAGTTTTATGTAAGATATGGCTTCAAAGAATAGACACTCCCTCTCTGTATGGTAATTGTCAGCTTCTTCTAATACATAAGGCAGTTTTCACCCAGAAAATGTGCAAAACAAGCTGGTCATTCTGGTTGGGGAGAGTTTGTTCACGTTTTGAAGCCATTATACTTGGAATCTATACAGATACTTAGGATTTACAATTACATTCACAAAAACAAAACTTAAGTTTCTTTAGACCTATTTTTCAGAGATTTAAATTTTTAGTAGTTATTTTAGAGAAATGAAATTTAATGCTCAGGAAGAAAAAAAAAATCTCTGCTTCTTTGATTGTCCACTGAACAAAGGCCAAATGCAACAAAGAGGCAAAGGACATTCTTTCAACTCCCTTGAAGTAAAAGCCTTTTGTGCATTTTCTGGATTGATTTGAAAAAAACAAAAACAAAAACAAAAAGCAAATCAAGACAAGGGATGAACAGAGCTTGTTTACTCCGATGTCTGTGATGTCCGGTGCTATTTCTTACTTAATAATCCATATAGAGAAGCGGTTGCTCTTTGTTCTCATCTTCTTGCCACCAAAGAGCCTCAGACCATGTTCTAAGAAGATTACGAGACTTCGTCTTTGATTCATTTGAAAGCTGTAATTGGGCAACTTCAAACCCCATTTAAAATCTTTCTGTGGTACTTGAAGGCCCACTTCCGGACAAAGGTTTCTGTTAACTCTTTCCTAAGAGTAAGTCCAGTCACCACAACCCAGTGATGGGCTGTGTACATTTGGATGTCTGGAAAAACCCTGCAGTAGGAACCCACTACATTTCTGAAACTCACATTCATAATGTAATTTGCAAAATAACACTAAGAATGAGTCAGAGCAGACATTTATCTGATCCCTGTGATTTTTTCATTCATATTGTTCTTTATTAGTGCATTCTTTTTTAACTACTAGACTTTATTTTTTAAAGCAGTTTTAGATTTACAGAAGTACAGTTCTGTATACCCCTCACTCCCCTCTGCCTCACCTACAGTTTATTCTGTTGGCATGCTACCTTAGTGTGGCATGTTTGTTACAATTGATGAGCCAATGTCGATACGTTATTATTAACTAAAATCTGTCCTTTATGGTAAGGTGACTCTTTGTGTTGTATATACTAGAGCTTTTGACAAATGTGTAATGACATTTATCCACCATACAGAATAGTCTCACTGCCCCCAAAAAATGCTGGTTCATCTCTCCCTTTCTCTCTGCAGCAAATCCCTGATAACACTGGTCTTTTTAATGTTTCCATAATTTTGCCTATTCCAGAATGTCATGTAGCTGAAATAGTATAGTATGTAGTCTTTTCAGATTGACTTATTTCTTTTTTAAAATTTTTCAAATTTTTTAAATTTTACTTTAATTTCTGGAATATATGTGCAGAATGTGCAAGTTTATTGCATAGGTATACATGTGCCATGGTGGTTTGTTGCAGCTATCAACCCGTCATCTAGGTTTTAAGCCCCGCATGCATTAGGTATTTGTCCTAATGCTCTCCCTCCCTTTGCCCTCAACCCTGCAACAGGCCCTGGTGTGTGATGTTCCCCTCCCCCTGTCCATGTGTTCTTATTGTTCAACTTCCACTTATGAGTGAGAACATGCAGTGTTTGGTTTTCTGTTACTGTGTTAGTTTGCTGAGAATGATGGCTTCCAGTTTCATCCATATCCCTGCAAAGGACATGAACTCATTGTTTTTCATGGCTGCGTACTATTCCATGGTATATATGTGCCACCATGCTACCTGACTTCAAACTATACTACAAGGCTACAGTAACCAAAACAGCATGGTATTAGTACCAAAATAGATATATAGATATATAGACCAATGGAACAGAACAGAGACCTCAGAAATATCACCACACATCTACAACCATCTGAACTTCAACAAACTTGACAAAAACAAGCAATAAGGGAAGGATTTCTTATTTATTAAATGGTGCTGGGAAAAGTGGCTAGCCATATGCACAAAACAGAAACTTGACTCCTTCTTTATGCTTTATACAAAATTAACTCAAGATGGATTAAAGACTTAAATGTAAAACCTAAAACCATAAAAACCCTAGAAGAAAACCTAGGCAGTACCATTCAGGACATTGGCATGGGCAAAGACTTAATGACTAAAACACCAAAAGCAATTGCAACAAAAGCCAAATTGACAAACGGGATCAAATTAAAGCAAAGAGCTTCTGCACAGCAAAAGAAACTATCATCAGAGTGAAAAGGCAACCTACAGAATGGGAAGAAATTTTTGCTATCTGTCCATCTGACAAAGGGCTAATATCTGGAATCTACAAGGAACTTAAACAGATTTACAAGAAAAAAACAAACAACAACAACAAAAAACATCAAAAAGTGGGCAATGGATATGAACAGATACATATCAAAAGAAGACATTTATGTGGCCAAGAAACATATGAAAAAAAGCTCATCATCACTGGTCATTAGAGAAATGCAAATCAAAACCACAATGAGATACCATCTCATGCCAGTTAGAATGGCGATCATTAAAAAGTCAGGAAACAACACATGCTAGTGAGGCTGTGGAGAAATAGGGAAAGTTTTACACTGTTAGTGGGAGTGTAAATTAGTTCAACCATTGTGGAAGAGAGTGTGGCAATTCCTCAAGGATCTAGAACTGGAAATACCATTTGACCCAGCAATCCCATTATTGGGTATACACCCAGAGGACTATAAATCATTCTACCATAAAGACACTTGCACAGGTATGTTTATTGCGGCACTGTTCACAATAGCAAAGACTTGAAACCAACCCAAATGCCCATCAATGATGGACAGATCCTTGTGATTTTTAACATGAGTAAAAGATGAGGAATAGGCTAGAACTCAGGAAGCCTCTTTTAGCACAGGTTTCGAACCTCAATCCTGTCCTTGCTTCCTGTGGAACCCCCACTCCCCAAACAAAATAAAAATAATAAGAACCCAAGTCTCACTTAAGATGAAATTTGTCAAAGATAAATTAGGAGGATTACTTTTTCTTATAATCCCTCATTTCTTAATCATGGATGGTGGAAGAAATGCTGCTGTTAGGTCATTAAATTCTCTGGTAGGATTATTTAGCAATGTTCAAGCCTTTCTCCTCTCCTCACATTTCTTTCTTGTGCATTTTCTTAAATGCTTCCTCTTCCCTCTCTCTTCATTCTAGAAGATAGTAAGGGCTATCGATCACCTAAGGCTATTCTGATGCTTTCTTGGCAGTTAATAATTAGATTTGTTTACATGTGATTCAAAATAATTTAATGAACATTTTTACATTTTTTTCACCGGATCACTATTCTTTTATTTTTGTTTTATAGATTGCATTTTAAGTTTTCTTCACTATAACATAGATGTAAATTCCATATTACTATTTACAAGCCAAAAGAGATAAAAAAAGATAAATCACTCTTAGCAAACCAAAGTTGAGATCAGTGTTTTCTTTTAATACATATAACATTATGCATAGTTCTAACACAGCTGATTATTAATACATGCATTATATAATGCTTTATTCTAAACTTTTAATCTAATATGTAATATTTGGAATGGCTTTATGATATTTTAACATAAACAAAATATATACACTACTATAATATTTTATACACTAAATTTACCAAAATTTAGTTAACTAAAACATCCAATAATCAATGCTTGCTCCATTGTCTGTGTTATGAGTATATTATCATAAATTAGTCCTTTCTTGTTCTGTGTGTATATATGTATTTTTCACACTGTATATGGTGATTTATTTATATAGATGTCTTAAAAAGAATTTACTAGGTTAAGACTATGACATTTTTAGAATCCTTGATACAGAATAACTCCATATTGCTCTGAAAATGGTTTTATTAACGTTCATCATGTTTCATACTGAGTCTACCATCTACTTCTGTATCCATTCTAAGCTCTTTAGTTGAAATTTCTACGGGAAGCATGCTTGGGATAATCCTGTCTGCTCTGGAAATTGCCTTGGTGAATAATTAGATCCCAGTTGAACTGGCTTTGGTAGTGATTTATCAGGTTCACGTATTTTTTTCTTCATATTTATTTCTGCAACATCTGTTTTGCTCTTGATACCCCAGCCTTCTAGGCTCAAATAATTCTAGTGTATGTACTTTATCAGAACAACTTTGACACAGTCATACAAATACACAAAGACTGCACCATGTTTCTCCAACTGCCCAGTACACACACACACACACACACACACACAGGTGCATAGCCTCAATTTTATCCAAAGCCTCCTTAGATAAGCACCCCATGGGGAACACATCTGCTTCAGTTTTGATACATCCTTCAGATAACACAAAACATTGCTCAGACCTTGAGACCTTTACAAAATGCTCATAACAACAGAGTCCAGGTGGCAGTAAGCCATATGCAGCTCTTGCATGGCAGGAGAAACAACTTGATACGTTATTCCTTCTAAGTAGTATGTGGAGGAGCTTATTCAGTTCACTATGGTCACTCACTGTTTATAGGAATGGGGCTACTGGAAAATTAGCACCATTCAATTTTTGGAGTATTACAATGACATTTATATAGAGATAGGGTATCACAGTGAAACTTTATGCATATAGTCATGCACCATCTAACAACGTTGTGGTCAACGATAGGCCACATATAGGATGGTGGCCTCATAAGATTATAATGGAGCTGAAAATTTATTTCATCTGGTGATGTAGCTATCATGGTTACTCTCCCAGAAATCATTCTTACATTCTGCACCTGTCTTAAATGTTAAAGAGAGAAACTTGTTATATGCCTTTTATTTTAAAAAGAAAAAGCAAGACACTCTAGACTTTAATGATCTGATAGATAATACATGATAACTGATGTGAGCTTCACTACAAATATTACAGCACAGAGTGTGGTTTAGTACCAAGAGTGCAAGCTATAGTCTTTGGAGAGAAGAAAATAAAGTTTGATTCCTAGTTCTATAACTTGTTATCTCAACTTTGGTAAGGGACATGAAATCTATAAAGTCATGTGTAGTCATCTGTAGAATAGGACTAATAATTGTACCTACGAACAGTGTTACTCACTCCACAAAAAAGTCTTAAGCAACTTCTGACAACAAAGCACACTTTTGTCCTAGGGATAAAAAGATGAATTGTCACCAGCCTGAGCAACATAGCAAGAGCTCCTATCTAAAAAATAAAAAAATAAAAAACACTATCTGGCTGTGGTGGTATGTGCCTGTAATCCAAGCTACTCGGGAGACTGAGGTGGGAGAATGCTTGAGCCCAAGTAGTTTGAGGTTGCAGTGAGCCATGATGATGCCACTGTACTCTAACCTGGGAGACACAGCAAGATCCTATTGCAAAAAAGTAAAATAAAATAATAAAATAAAATAAAATAAAAATCAAGTACCTAGTGCCATTGACCTGTAAGAATGAATACTATAATACAGTGAGCATACTTGGTAAACTACTCAATGCTATGAAAGTTTAAAGTCTTTATATTCAGTATTATTGCTTTATAATGAATTATAATTCTATAATATGCAGGGTTGTAAACTAGCCATAACCACAATGAGATACCATTGCATATATTTTGTAATAGCTTGCTTTAGAAACAAAACACACTGATAATACCAACTGCCGACAAGGGTATGGTACAACTGGAATTCTCTACACTGTATGTGCATAGTAATACACAGCGGTACAGCAACTCTATTAGTCAGAGTTCTTCAGAGAAATATAACCAAAAGTATGTGTACGTATAGAGAAAATGATTTAAAGCATTGGCTCACACAATTATGGCGGCTGGCAAGTCCAAAATCTGCAGGGTGGGCTGGTAGGCTGCAGAACCAGAAAAGAGAATGTGCTGTAGTTCAAGTCCAAAGGCCATCGGGCTAAAATCTCAGGAAAGAGCCAATATTGAAGTTCGAGTCTGAAGGTCATCTGCTGAATAATTAATTATCCTTTGCTCTGGTGAGAGTAGTCTTCTGTTTTACTCAGGCCTTCAACTGATTGGAAGAAGACAAATTACATTATGGAAGAAGATCCACTGAAAGTCCACTGATTTAAATGTTGATTTCAGGCTCACAAAAATATCCAGGACAGGTTTTGACCACGTATCTGGGCACCATGACCCAGCCAAGTTGATATAAAATTAATAATGACAGCATCTTTCATACAATTACTAATAACCTGACATTCCTACTCTTAGGCACTTACCAAAGTAAAATAAAAGCAAATGTTTACACAGAAATCTCTATCCAATTATTTATAATGGTTTTATTCACAATTGTCCAAAATTGAAAACAACTCTAATATCCTTCAACAGACAGAATATCCATACAATGGAATGCTACTCTACTATTAAAATGAAATAAAAATAAAAAACCAACAGTCACAGGAAATAGCATGGATGAATATCATGTTTATTGTCCTACAAGAAAAAAGCCAGATACAAAGGCTACATAGTGTAAACACCATTTTTATGAAATTCTGAGAAGAAGCAAAAGATAAAGACAGAAAACAGTGATTAATGGTGGGGGAAGGGGAGTGTTGACCTCAAAGGAAAGCAAGAGGAAATTGGGGGGCTACTGAAACTGTTTTATATCATGATGTTTCACAATTGTATGTATTTGTCAAAACTTAAAACAATAAATTTTACTGTATTAAAATTATACTTAAATAAAAGTTGGCAAGTGCGGTTGTTCACATCTGTAATCCCAGCACTTTGGGAGGCTGAGGTGGGTGGATAACCTGAGGTCAGGAGTTCAAGACCAGCCTGTCCAAAGTGGTGAAACCCCCTCTCTACTAAAAACACAAAAATTAGCCAGGCATGGTGGTATGTGCCTGTAATCCCAGCTAATCTGGGGGCTGAGGCAGGAGAATTGCTTGAACCTGGGAGGCAGAGGTTGAAGTGAGCCTGGATAGTGCCACTGCACTCCAGCCTGGGCAACAGAGCGAGACTCTGTCTCAAAATACATGTATATATATTTAATTAAAAGTTCCCAAGGTAATTATGCAAAAATAGTACTCATTGTACATATAACATTTAACAACATGTACATGCTATATTATCTAAAAAGGCTCACACAATTGTGCATGCAGTACACCTAGATGATACCCAGGACCTCAGGGTAAAAATTGTTAGTCCTCCTGCATTCAAATTCATTTTATCCAAAGAGGTGGCTCTTCCATATATTAATACTCAATAGATTAGGGGATAATTATGTGTTCTTTTATAATTTTTAATAATTATTTTTCTTGTAGTTTATAGTTTAGAAAGGTATCCTCTGTATATACCTTTTCCCCATGGATTCCTTCCAAGAAAAATATAAATTACTTGGAAAGCTTTCCCAGAAGTTTTTTTACTTTAACTTAAGGGTCTTTATTTATTTATTTATTTATTTTTTTCCCCGAGATAGAGTCTCGCTCTGCCGCCCAGGCTGGAGTGCAGTGGCGCAATCTCGGCTCACTGCAAGCTCCACCTCCCGGGTTCACGCCATTCTCCTGCCTCAGCCTCTCCGAGTAGCTGGGACTACAGGCGCCCGCCACCACGCCCGGCTAATTTTTTGTATTTTTAGTAGAGACGGGGTTTCACCGTGGTCTCGATCTCCTGACCTCGTGATCCGCCCGCCTCGGCCTCCCAAAGTGCTGGGATTACAAGTGTGAGCCACCGCGCCCGGCCAAGGGTCTTTTATATGTAACATATTTTGAATGTCCACTATCATGAATGCCAGAGTCTGATTAAGTAATTTACTTCTAATAACAAACTTTAGGATAGTTAGATTTGTAATCTAGAATACAGGGACAGGGGTGTTTGAAATTGTGACTCTTGCTCAAGTTTATTCAGCGAATAATTTGAATTTTGTAGATTATTAAAAAGTCTGATCCAGATTTTTTACCTAAATTTGTCTGACTACAGATATTAAAATTTCTTACTTTCAGATTTCCCCAGAAAACGTTCTGAGCTACAGCCACAGATACCTATATTTCTAAATTCCTCAGTTGTGTGCAGAGGTTGAAACAATCTCCCAGAAAATTTTCTCCAGGTAAGACATAAACATTGCATCCAATTTTAAAATGAAGACAGAGATAGTCAAACACAGGAGGGAGGCCATACACAGCAAGATATTTCTTCTGAGATCTTATATTAAAATCACCAAACACCTCCAACAGAAAATATTAGGAAAAGTGGCCTAACAAAATGTTTTGCCAGTCCCATGTCATTACTTAAGATTTCTTCCAAAGCCATTTTTACTATTCTAGAATCTAATCAGTTAAATTCATCAACCTCCGAAAATGGAGAATGGGGCAGTTGAACTATTTGTGCATGTAATTATACACAAAGGGCTAAAAGAAGTAACAACACTCCTTGTTGCTTTGGAAACAGGCAAATTCTGTTCATTGTAGCCTTGTTTGGGCACCATTGTGACATGTCTTTTCACAAACTATACTAGTACTTTGGAACACAGCTAGAAATTTGGTATTCAAAGTCAGTGCAGTAAATCACCAACAAAATTGAGTCTCTCAAACAAGAAGGTCTTTGTTTATGACAAATAACAGTGGTCCATCCTCTGGATTAGACATCCAATTCCAAAAATGACACTAGGCCAGAAAACAGAACTGTGTCTCCACTTAGAGCAAGGCAATAAGTACTGACCTGGGCTGGTCATGTCACTGGAAGGTTGAGGAGCAAATTGCTAAGAGAGATTGGAAATCACAGTGAGTCTACTGGCCTTCCAGTCATGCCAAATAGCTCTGTCAAGATATTCTGTAGAATGCCATTAGTGGAACAACAGGGAGAGGGAAGTCAACAGTCAGGCAAAAGGGGTCATTCGTGAAGGAAGGGAAGAGGACAAGTGAAAATTACCGTTCTGACATTAGTAAGTGGGAATAAATGGAGATGCTCTCAGACTAGTGTCTGTAAGCAGGGAACAGGTAATTGCACATAATAAATTTCCTGTAATTGTCATTCTTATTGAGGCAGTGTGTCCTTTCTCTTTTTCATTGCCTTCTTTGGAAGTTTTGTGTGATTTGCTTTGTTTCCTCTCTTTTTCTTACACTCTATATTGATGTTGAAGTTTCATAGTTAATGAAGAGAAACTCCTAGAAATGAGCTCCTCTTTCCCTGGCAGAAAGAAGTAAAGCTCCCTTCGAATATATATTTCATTTCTTATATCTCTGCAATCCAATTCCCAGGACATTTATTCAAACACACAATTTTGATTACTCTTGTAAGGTCCAGGAATGATATGACCTGGACTGGAGTAGCCTGGTGTTCAGTAAGGAAAACGGAGAAGAGAACCAAGACTTATTAAAAGCGTACTATGTGTCAGACACTGTATTAGATGCCTTTCTTTGCATTATGTAATTAAGTACCAACCACAACCAACCAGAAATTCAAAATCTATGAAACATAAAGATCAAAAACATTTATGTTCTCTTTCAGCCAACTCCAGGGCTCTCTTACATCTTGTGAATTAAGATACTGAAAGCATCATTGCAGATATAGTCTTCACATTTTTCTCATTTGCCATTCTGTGTTGATCTTTGGCTGGCTGCCTTCATGATTTCAAGAGGGATGCAGCAATCATAGTTGTCATATGCAGATCTGACAAATCCAAGTGGAAGAAAAGCAGCTTTGTACTGAGTAAAATCCCTTTTTTCAGAGTCTCTGTCATGTTTTCTCATTGGGGAGAATTGTGTCTATGTATGTTACTAAACCAGTCACTGTCAGAGCATGTAAGAATATCATAATTGACTTCAAATAATAAGGTTGAACCTCTTTAAAGAAAGGCTGAACTGCTTGGGTGAGAAAAATATCTGTACTAAACTGAAATGTTATGAGAAAGAGGGAGGAAGGAAGTAGGCAACTAATGTATTCTAGGACCTGTGACCCTTGACACTCAGTGACACCTCTAATGACTTGTAGGGGATTTGGAAACTTTAGCAGCAGTCCTGGAAGTTGAGCTGGAACCCATTCAGTGTAGCGTTGTTATTCATTACTATATTTTCCTCATTGGTTTTTGTCTATTTTACATGATGATTACAAGCAAGGGTTGGGGGAGATGTAATGAAGATGAGATTTTAAGTCACCACCTTGGCCCATTAAACATTTGAAAAGTCTATACATAAAAATGTCATGTCTCTCAAGCTATGGGAATTGATTTCAATGCTTTGTGGTTTGCTTGGAACAAACATAACAATTTCAAGGCTTGGGCACTAAAAATGAAAACTTTATTGGATTCAACAAAAATGGATACAGAACAGCAAAAATACAATATGTGGTTAACCACAGACAAAGCAGTCCCTTCTACTTATCTCTGCCTTTTTCCATTACTGCTGTCCTGATGCTTTGATCCAGTAGATGATTATTTGAATGCAGAGAATCAATGTAATGCTAGCACATTTTGGGTAAGTTAACAAATAAATTAAGCTTCATGATCCCATAACATGTTTACATTTTTGCTTCTTCTTTTGCAAAGGGGTCAAATTCACTTTTGATATATACATCTTGAATGACCAAGGTAAGCCATTCAAGACTATCTGTCTGAACATGGTATATAATCACTTCACCCAGCAGGACAGACAGTGAAAACATCAACTCCTAGTTGAACTTTGGACACAGTTGAAAAATAAACATAATTTGGACAGCCTTTATCTCTGTTTGAAGTAAGAACTTTAAGGTCACAGGAAGTTCCTCTCATTTTGTAGGTGAATGAACCAGGTATCTGAGAATTGCAGGAATTTATCTAAATTTAATTACAGTTATAGAACAATGATATATTTAGTACGGCCTATGAAATTTGATGTCTGGTTATAGTGTGAAGGAACAATTATACTAATTTCAGAACTTCAACATAACAACTGGGAAGTGCCAAATAAACTTGTGGTTAAATTCTGACTGTTTTGTTTTTTATTTATTAGTGGTTCTGTGACCTAAGTACAGTGATACCTAACTTTCAAGGCTGTTGTACTGATGATTAATAATGTAGGTGTGGCTTTAGTGATATAAGTATGGTCTATCTAAAACTTCAAAAATGGAAAGAGTATAACTTGATGTAGTAATCATATGCCTGTTTATCCTGAGAGTTATGTCCTGTCCTGCCCTCTGCATTATAGGTGAATTATCTCTACAGACTTCATTTTCCAATTTCCAAACTCTTCCATCAGCTGGTCTCTGCCTGGTTTCAATCACTGGAAATCTCAATCAGGAGAAGTGAAAACAAAAGTAAATAAAAACTATATGCACTATGATAGCCTCCTCTGGATCCTGAAACAGTAAGATAACATTAGTGGGAAACTGGTGAAATCAAAATAAAGTCTGAAGATGAGTTAATACTAATGTAGCATATTTGTTAGCATCAGGGGAAACTGGGTGAAGATTAGGTGGGATCCATTCATACTATCTTTAAACTTTTCTGTAAATATAAAATTATTCATAAAACATTTATTTAAAATTTAGAAATTTAGAAAATAAAAAGCCAGGGTCTTTATCTCTCTTGTCTTCATCAATAAGCTTCTGTAGCAGTAGCACATTTCCTCCATGGCTCTCATTCCCACTGAATGACTCACCTGGTCATTTTCCACTGGTGTACTAATACACTTCTTTTTATTTTCTTTTAATCTTGGAATAATAGAAGCTGCCTTCTGTTGCTAGAATCTGACACACTGATCGTCTCCAATTTGGCTTTGTAAGTTTTATCAACTGTATCGTTGCCCAATGAGTTCTTCTTGCCCACTACCCAAATGCAGCCAATTTACTGAGAAAGCAGTGTTGCAATAGAGAAAGAGATGAATAAACACAGAGTCAGCTAAGCAGAATACTGGAGTTTACTACTCAAATTAGCCTCCGTAAAATTTAGAGACTATAGATTTTTAAGAATAATTTAGTGAGGGAGTGGCTAGGGAATGGGGAATACTAATTGATTGGGTTGGGGATTAGTTGAAGGGAGTTGAAGCCTTCTTCTTGGTATTTTCAGTTTCCGGGTGGGATCACAAAACTAGTTGAGCCAGTTTATTGGTCTGGGTGGTGTCAGCTGGTCCATGAGATTGCAGAGTCTGAAAAATATCTCAAACATAAAACTTAGCTTTGATAATATTGATGTTATCTATAAGAGCAATTGGGAAGGTTAGGAATATTGTGGTTTCTGGCTACATGACCCCTGTGCCATAGTTTCTAATATAGTGGCTTACCTGTTTTCCAAAGACAGTTTCAGCTGGTCTTCAAAGAAGGAGGAGGTTTGTTTCTGAAAAAGGCTGTTATCATTTTTGTTTTAAAGTTAATCTATAAACTAAATTCCTTCCAAAGTTAGCTTGACTTATGCTCAAGAATCAATAAGAGCAGCTTGGAGTTTAAAAGCAAGATAGAATCCATTAGGTCAGATTTCTTTCATGTGTGTAATTTTCCTATATCAAATTGTTTACAGTGTCGTAATTTTTGCGAAGGCAATTTCAACTGAGTAAATATTTTCCTCCATTATTTATCTCTGTTTTAGAAATTCAGAGTAGTATAATTTTTCTTGTTTGGACATTGGCTGTTATACCTAGGGAAAACTTGCATAATTGAGGTTACCTCCTTTCTACTTGCAAAGTCCTCTTTGGGTTTTGATAATCTTGATCAAATAAGACACAGGTTACGAGACACTAATTAGTGAGATAAGTTTAATAATTTAATTTTCTCTCTGTTCTCTAACCAAGATAATTCTGAATACTACCCAGATACTAGCATGGATCCTAAGCTTTCTCTGCTAAATGTGGAAATGTGAAATTCTTTAGTGTTCTCAACAGTTTAAATTTTTTTTTTTTTTTTTTTTTTTACAGTCTTGCTCTGTTTCCCAGGCTGGAGTACAGTAGCACTATCTCAGCTCACTGCAACCGCTGCCTCCAGGGCTCAAGCAATTCTCATCCCTCAGCCTCATGAGTAGCTGGGATTAAAGGCACATGCCACCATGCCTGGCTAATTTTTGTATTTTTAGTAGAGGCGGGGTTTCACCATATTGGCCAGGCTGGTCTCGAACTCCTGACCTCAAGTAACCGGCCTGCTCAGACTCCCAAAGTGCTGGGATTACAGGCATGAGCCACTGTGCCCAGCCAACAGTTTGAATCTTTAGAACTTGTAGGGGTGGTTCTTTAGCTTTAGGTTGTCAGTCAATTCTGCCTACCACTAGGGTCACCTTCCTGTGGGGAAAAAATGTCCAAGTGCTCTAGAAATGGAGAAAACATGAAAGAATAGAAAAAAATGTGTCACTAGTTTACTTAGACACATTTATATCCTGGATTTCTAAAAGAGACTTTAAAGATATCGTTACCGATGCTAAACACTATTCTTCCTCATTGCAGAGGTGAAGGCTAGGTTACATGAAGCGTATCAAAACTTGGGGTTAAGAACATTAGGCACATTTATAAGTATTACTTGTTTTTGTGAGAATTAAAAAAAAAAAAAAAGAAATGCAGCAATATGGTGGATCAGGCCCCACTCAGGAGTGTTCTAATAGCTTCCAGGCAAGAGTCCTCTGTGTAATTTTCTAACAGATTCTTTTTGCCCACTGCCTGGAAAAGCCAATGCACCAAGAGCAGCAGGAGTTTCAGCAGAGAAAGAGCTTAATAATCACAGGGCCAGGCATGTGAAGAGATGGGAGGTATTTCTCAAACCTACCTCCCTGAGAATTCAGAGGCTAGAGTTTTTAAGGGTGCCTTAATAGGAGCCTGGGGGTACTGAGACAAGTGATTGGCTGGGGATGAAATCACAGGGTTCTTGAAATGGTCTTCCTGCAGCTGAATCAGTTCCTGGGGTCATAGGATCAGTTGAGTCAGTAGCCTAGTGTGGGTCACAGATCTAGGTGGCATCCCTTAGTCTGCCAAAATTCTAAATCTAAAAAAATATCTTAAATGCCAGTTCTTCAGGTTTCACAATAGTGATATTATCTATAGGAGCAGTTGGGATAGTTACAGATCTTAGGACATCTGGTTACATGACTCCAGAGTGGTAAGGTCTATAGAAAGCAAGCTAAACAAGCAATGGCAGGTTATCGTTTAACTGTGCCTATTTAGCAAAGTTCAGGCCGTATCATAATTCTAACCTTGTGGCCTTTTATTAGCCTTACAAAAAGTAGTTTTGGTCCCTACCAAAACAAGGAGGGTGTTAGTTTCAAGAAGATGATCATCCTTGCTTTAGCTATAAATTCTTCCCATAGTTAGCTTGACCTACATGCAGGTATGAACACAGGCAGTAAGCTTATGAGGTTAGAAACAAGATGTACAAGATGTGCTTAACTATATTAGCTTTCTCTCACTTTTACAATTTTGCAAAGGTCGTTTCATCTGGATAGCATATATTTATAGTTTACCATCATCATGGTGATGAACTTCAGAAATGCAGTCTCAGTGACTGCATGATTCATGGCAACTGTAAAGCTTGGAGATTATTATATATGAAATACCAGATAGCGACTTTGGCTTTCTGAAAAGTTCACTTGAAATAACCTGTACTTTCTTTATCTTTTACTGTTAGTTTACTAATATGTAGGCCAAAACATAATAAAATGTTTCATTGTAGGCATGGACTAAAAACTAGAGGAGTTAATTATAGAACTTTATTATTCAAAGATAGCAAAAAAAAAAACCAGTTTATAATTTCTTCTACATTTGTAGTGTACCTGACATGAAAACAATATATTTACAATATTCCCAGGTAGAAACGGCAGAAAGACCCAAACAGGTGGTGCCCGCTTCCTCACATGCGACTCTAACTGTTACTGGAAAGGGGTCCAGGTCCAGATCCCAAGAGAGGGTTCTTGGATCTCACACAAGAAAGAATTTGAAGTGAGTCCATGAAGTGAGTCCATAAAGTGAGAGCAAGTTTATTAAGGAAGTAAAGGAATAAAGAATGGCTACTCCATAGGCAGAGCAGCCCCAAGGGCTGCTGGTTGCCCGTTTTAATGGTTCTTTCTTGATTATATGCTAAACAAGAGGTGGATTATTTATGCCTCCCATTTTTAGACCATATAGGGTAACTTCCTGATGTTGCCACGGCATTTGTAAACTCTCATGGTGCTGGTGGGAGTGTAGCATTGAGGATGGCAAGAGGTCACTCTTGTCACCATCTTGGTTTTGCTGGGTTTTAGCTGGCTTCTTTACTGAAACCTCTTTTACCAACAAGGCCTTTATGGCCAGTATCTTGTGCTGACCCCCCATTTCATCCTGTGACTTAGAATGCCTGCCTGGGAGTACAGCCCAGCTGGTCTTAGCCTTATTTTACTCTTCCCCTATTCAAGATGGAGTTGCTCTGATTCAGACACCTCTGATATCACTCTCCTTCACATTTATATAAATCTTAGAGTCAGACCAACTTTTCCATTATTGAAATATTTTAAAATTCATCCACTCCTTTTACACTCAAATCTTGCATTCTGTCTTTGTATGTATTTGTGGTGATAATTATGTATAGTTCAATCTATTTCCAACTTCTCATTGGGTATCTGACCCATCTGATGATGATTTAATGACAATTTATTTTTAATTATATTATTATTGCCATCACCTGTTTATATTGTGCTTCCCAAAACAAAAATGCCATAAATATATTCAAAGAGCCAAGGTGGAACGTTGAAATTGCTAGGTTCTTAGAGTTCTGGGATCAACATTTATCAGACAGGTTCTAATTATCGTGTCATGGCCTTTTTCCACTCCTCCAAAGCCTACAAACAATTTCCAGTGACTGTCACACTAGCAACAGGGGGGCAGTACAATGATTCAGCCATTGGCACAACTCCCTGCTGTCCTTGTCCTTATCCTAGCTAATGAGCCCCAGTTGTAGAAAGAGCTTAGGCTTAGAAAACAGAATGTCCTAGTTTTCCTTGAAGAAGAAGTGGGACCTTGAACAAAGTGTCTTTGAATTCTAGTTTCCTCATCTATGAAATGGGATAAGAGTTCATAATTCTCAGTGGATTAAATACATGTAATTACAAAGCAAACACACTAGCACTTGAACTATCATAGGTATTCAGGATTTATTGATTTCCTGCAATCTATATATAAAATAATCCCATATATTCCCAATTTCTTTTTCCTGGGCCCAATGTGTAGATAGAAGATAAATATTAGTAATAATAATAGCAAAAATATCCTCAAACTGTATTATGGCTGATTTTCCTAAACATTCCCACATTTTCCATCTTGACAACTTGTGCCCACGTCTCCTGTGTTTTAAGGATCTTGATTCCTGTGCAGATATTGGGACTTGAATTCAACTTATATCTACCAAATGTTCTGTTGTCTTTATTAGAGATTTAGTAAGAAAGGGAGTTGGTAGTAATAGTCAAGGAAAGAGATGCAAAGTCACAAAGATGTGGGTTTGAATCTTGCTTCTGACAATTATTGTCTGAATAGCTCTGGGGAAAGTGTGTTCATTTATAAGATGAGAACAATAATTTATACTTCAAAGGGTATTTATGAGCATAAAGGGAACATGAAAAGGACTGAATGAAATCCCAGACTTAGCAAAATACAGCCAAATTTGGCAACAGTAGACTCATTTAATGGCATTTACATTTGCTATTACTGAAACAACTTTGGTTGTTTATTTTGGGGAGCCTTGAATTTATGTGAGTAAACAGCGAGAGGAATCCTAGTTCTATCTGGTTCTACATCTGATACTGTTCTCCTACACTGAAGTCATGGGCTAGTTTCTCTTCCTCCTACAACTGGAATGCCTCCCCACCATGCCATTACTTCTTAGCCACTCATATCACTTCTCTAGGTCAGCAGATCATCAGTTCAGAATTTTATGCCTGGATAAGAATTGAATCCACGATCCCTTTGTTAATTATTTACTTTTTATATATTGTGACCCTACTTTCCTAACTCCTGATTCCCACTCATTTTTTCTAAGTTTAGCCACCTCCTCTGCATTTAATGTCAAGGATGTCTTGAAATTGCTATCATGCAACTGTAGTAAAAACCATTTACTGGGAGCCAATCGAGACAATTTTAACTTGCTTTAATAACGTATTCTTCTGTTCCTACAGGCAGAAATGAGCTTATGAGTGCAACCTGGTTTTTCATATCACCATTACACTTATTTCAGGGATTATCTTTCTCTTTGTTTCTTCATACTCCCACTTAAGCTACATGTTCTATTTTCTCTAACATAGATCATTTATAGTTTCAGTTATAAAGAAAGTTTGCATCAAATAACTGGTCTGATGAAACTTAGAAGTTATATAGAATTTCAGGGGCCCAACCTCCATTCTACATCACAATTTATTTTTTCATTTATACCTTTAACAATGATTTTAAAATGATTTTCAATATGGAAATAATCTATAAGAGTTCAAGAGAAGGTGCATGACTTGTAATTCAAGAGATGTGAATTAAAATTTTGCTTTGATTTCAAGATGTTGATTCAATTTCTTGAGTATCAACTCCTTTGATTCAACAGTGCAAATTAGAAATACTGTATTTAACATATCTCACAGCATCTGATACACTGTATATGCTTAATAAATGCTGTTTCTCTTTTTTTGTTGATATTTTTGCCTAATGTAAAATAAACAATACTTAGAATGACAGAAAAGCTTTTCACTTTGCCATTATTAAATCAGATAAAAACACTATTCACTTTGTACTCTGTAATTATTATGATTAATCCCCTCTAAATATTAGCAAAAGACCATAGCTCCAATGACCCTGACACAAATGTATTAAGAAAGGTCTTAACCCTATCGTTTAGCAGGTATATATTTTTATGTAATGGGATGACGGTAGGGTTGGTGAATAATATTTCTAGTGAAACTGTAGGCATTTAGAAAAAAACTAGAATTAAAATTTTTGGAGGAATTACTTTTAAGACATTGTTGCTCACCGAGAAAGATAAGAGTAATACAATAAGAAGAAACATAAGTAAACATTCCTTTTATCCTCAACAAGAATCAGAATCATGGTAGTAGTATAAAAATCCATGAAATATCTTTGTTATCCTGTATCACTGATTAAAAATAATAAAGACAAGCAGAACTGTTGGTAAGGTCTCACCATTCTGCCTAGAGTCTATAATTTTCTAAATGTCCAGATCAATATCAAGACCTGAAAATTTGAGGAAATTTTAGATGTTTTTGATACACTGCACCTACATCTGAAGACTCTTTATTGCAGTAGTACATACTGGCCTTCAAATTATGGAAGAGAAGAATGAGGCTAGGGATTTCTAGAGTTGAGAACCACACTTTTGTGATAGCTCTCCTTTATTTTGGGGAAAATAGTTACTGGAATTATTGTTTCCTAAGTATTTATTTTTTAGCACTGTAAAGGGAAAAGGTAAGAGAGGCAATAATATGATCATGCATAAAAATGAAGTTTTGCTTTTGTTACAAACTAAAACTCCTAGAACAATACAAAGAAGTAAGGGCAGAGTAAACTTATGGTATAGAAAGTATTCTGAGGACTTGTGTCTTTTTCTTAGGAAGCAGAAAGTGGACACAGAATTTTGTTCATTCCAACAAAGAAAAGTTGGATAATATACAAAATCATAATTTTATTGAACTAATCAAAGAGCCAAAATCACAGTGAAAGCAACTAGCCTGGAATTTAAGGTAAGAAAACTGCCTGCAAAGAGAGAAAAGACATGAATATTCCATTACTTGGGGAAAATTGTGGGAGGACAAATTGCTGCCATACAATTAGAAAAGAATTCAGTTAAGATATTTAATATACTCTTCAATGCTGAGTATGTTATAACCTCTGAGTACAAAAGCCTTGGGAGTCACAGACAACGGGGGAGTTGACATGCACTCTCAGATTCTCCCATGAACCTCACCAGATGCTATTGAAAAAGACTGCAAAGCAGAAAGCTAGAGGAAGCCTCCTTCATGTTGCATGCCTGGAGAAATGGAGCAGACTTGTACTTCAGTCTCACCTATATCTGATTTAGATAATATTTGTTATATGAAGGTGTCTTACGGAATGAAGAGAAGTCGAAGTCAGAGGAAAGGGGAATCTGGAAAATATCATCATCCTGAATAAGAGAATAGAGCAAGAGAAGAAGAGGTAATAGATTGGAGCGTAAAGAGTTAACTGGCATAGTCTCCCATCCACTCCATGGAAAGATGGCAGTCATTATTAAGACCACTTAATTCCATATTGACATTATCCTGCCAAACTTTCAATGCTTCTCCGTTTTCAAAATTGTTAAATGTTTTGCATTGCCTTATATTCTGCTTATCTCAATTTTGCAAACTGTATTCCAGCATTATATGTATTTAATATTGTGCAACCTTAATATATGCGACTTACATCCTCAAGTAAACAAGACTTTCAAGACAAAAGACTACTGTAAATTGGAGTCTCATATTAAATTTTTAAATACCTTATCACCTAAATTTAGTCCATAAGTCAACACTGTGGCACTTGTGAAAAAACGAACAACTAAAACAAATCCAAAACAAATTCCATCTTGTAAGTTGTCATATTCTATGGCCAACTTGTCCTACAATGACTGCCCTGATTGGGGAAGTAACTGTGCCTTTTACATCTCTCTACCTCCTGTAACTAACACACTAATAGTGTATATGATATGTGATGGGAACTCAGTAAGTTTAGGTGGAAAGGATGACTAAAGAATAAAGTCTTAATAAAAATTGTTGAAAGTCTTTACAATATTCTCTTCAAATATCATACATTTTCTTCTTTTTCTCCAAATCCACACTGTGTTCTAATTATAATACCACATGTGAATGCTTGATGATTGATACTTTGGAAAGAAAAAATGTACAAGTGCATTTTCACAATTTCAATATGATATTGAAAGTTCCCTTTAAAGCATGCTAAATTGAGATATATCCACCTGATAACTGTCGGCTTTTTGGCTACTATAGGTTTTCTGCTAGCAGTTCAGCATGAGTGCCCATCATGGCAGTCCTCCTTCCGTTGTACTGTCAAGAGATTCAATACCACATGAAAAATTTGATTGTATTTATTCGTGTTAAGTCTTTACTTGAAATCTGTATCAAAATGGAATGTAAAATTCCAATGTAATCAAAAAATCTCTAAAACATCATATATGTAAACAAACATTAAGAAGCAACTGAAATGACATAAGTCAATTATCTCATCAAAAACCAGTTTTTATAATAGCATAATATTTGTTAGAAAAGTACTTAAAAGATGTTAAATTAAACATCAAACTTTATTGTCATGAAGTCTTTGCCATCGGGGAAAACTGCCTCTCTGTTGACAAGTCAAGATATTTCACTGGCAAGTATCAAAGGTGATAGTGTGTGTGTGTGTGTGTGTGTGTGTGTGTGTGTGGTGTGTTTCTCCTTTCTGCTTTTGCCAGGCTAACCTTTATAGGAAAAAAATATGGTAATATCGGTAGGACATTTCTCTATAAGAATAGATAACCCAAGATAGACCTTGAAAACTTTGCTATTAAAATTTACAAGCCTCATTTTAGTGAATGTTTAAATAGGTTACACACAGTTTGCTAATTGTTTCTACTTGGTTTTTCAATGTCACTACAAATGCAAATACAAAACCACTATGTATTATGTCCATTAAATAACATTGTACTCCCTTTACCTAAGTTATTTAAAAAGAGACGTTTACTGCTCTTCCACACCCATTTTATGTCAGAAGAGGAAAGGAAAGTGTTGAACAGAGTAATAGCAATCTGGGGTTCCTATCTTAGGTTTTCCTTATCTTATCTTATCCTTTCTATTGCTTTTACAATGAAAGATACCTTAAAAAATGGTTCTGTGCACAGGCACCAAGGAAGAAATTGGTGATAGACTTATAAATATTGGAATTGTATCTAAAAGAAGAATTTGTCTTTTAGATAAAGATATTGATCCCGCAAGAAAAGGGCACTTACTGGGGAGATGAGGTCATTAGCTTTCTCCCTTTCTCTTTTCTTTTTTTATTCTCTCTCTTTTTATTTTTTATTACTTTCTGCTATTATTATTATTTCTATATCTGTGAAGCATATGTTTCTAAGGCCAATGACAGCTTTTCTTGGAGGTGAAAGAGGAAATGCAGAAACTATAATTTAGGGGTACATATGTATGTGTGTGCAAGTGCTGTCTTGACTCAGCAATAGACTAGATCATGTGCTGGCTAGAGGCCCGCTGGTCAGATGCCCTTCCTGGGACTGTGAGCTGCTCTACACCCCCCTTAATCATCCTAGTGCCAGGACCAGCCAACCAAGGACAATTCCTATTTTCCAGAAAGTATTGAAGTTAGTCAACCCCTCTGTTTTTCTTGCCTCACTCTTTTCTTCCCAAAGAAACCACAATGAAAGTGTTTGTTCATAGCCCTCCTCCCTTCTGCCAATTGACAACCTGGTTCTTGTCTTGAGTGACTGTATTGCACGCTGCATTCTCTTCAGGGAACTGTGAGCAGAACCAAACTGTAAAACTCTTCCCAGTTTCTCTCACATGATCTATGTCTGGTCTCACCGTACCTCACCCAAGGTAATCAAGTTAAAATAGGAACCCAGACTTTTTGCTTCTGTGAAAGGCACTCTTACTGGGGATATGGACATTTCAATTTAGTATAACTTTAAGATAATAAGTATTTGAAACACCTAATTCCGTTTGTTCTAATTCCACGGTCACCCAGCAATCAGCAGTTCATTTTCTTCCTTTCATCCAATCGCTCATGTAAGTAAATATTTATTCAATTACTTCCAAATGCCAATCACAGTGCCTAGCACATAAATGAGGAAGCAGTGAGACCCACTAGAAAGTAGGCTCCCTGAGGACAGAAACTCTATGTAACATCTTAGCTTGTTCATAAAGAAGGGAATAGAAAATTCATATGCAAGTTGTGAGTTTTCTGGTGGATAGAATAGTAAGAGTTCTCACCATAAATCGATGGACTAAATTCTGGTACATACGTCCTTATTAGAGTGAGAGCTTACCTTGAGAAATGACTAATCTCTATGTTCAGTTCTCTAAAATTTTTTTCCTATGTAACATACACTGGTTTAGGAAGGAGTAAAAAAGATAGAATGAAAGAGAAACAGAGTCAGAAAGAGAGAGAGAGAATGTAACAGAATAAGACAAATGAAAGGAAATGAAGAGATTTCTACACTTAGGGAGCATGATGTGTTTGCTGTTTCATATTCTTTTATGATGAAGATAAAAAATGCAATACCCCAAAAGTTCTGAATGAGACATGATCTAGTCTTCTGCTGGGGAAGTAGAAAGACAACACTTACTTTTCCAAAAACCCCACAGTTAAAATGATTCTGACCAAAATGACAGGGTTATATTCAATAGATTATCCCAAAGGAAATGTAATATCTGAGATATAATTTTACCACTTGTGTTTGCTCTACAAAAAAAAATCTATATTATTTGTCTGCTCAAATTTTTCACAGAGTGGTGACGTATACTTCTCACTTTTTTGTTGAGGAAATGATATGTCCCAGTCACCATCTTTGGATCAATAAAGTCCATCTAGGTCTAAAGGCAAAAATAATGTGATTAAGTCTCTAGTTTATATTGTAAGATCCAATTGAAGTAATAATTAAAACCTTATAGCTTTAAACAGGATAACAAGCATTGAAAAATATAGAGCGTTATCTCCTGGGCTAGCCAGAAATAGTTCACTTAATTTGTTCCCTATTAAGTTTAACTGACTCTATTACTTAACAGCCTTGGGGAAAACGGGGTGGCAGTGTGAGGGAAACTAGAAAGTATTATTTTGGATTTTTTTTCTTTTACTATTTTGCCAATTAATGTAGTGTTTCATACAGGCCATGTACAGCTGTATGATACTTAATTATCTCACTCAGAAAACCAGATTTTTTTTTTTTAATGTGTGAAGTTATTGGAGAAATACCAAGTCAGGAAAGCGAGGAATGAAAGGATCAAATTTCAAGTGGGACCTGAAGCCTTGGCTGCTGAGACTGACATTTTATACTGCATTTTTATTGAGAGACTTCATTCCCAAATACCAGCTGAATGGGGGGGCTGAGCATCGATTTTAACAGTCTGTGTGTCAGAGGGAAAATGTAGTTAGGGTCCTCTGAAGTAGAAGGAGCTTGATAACACCATCATGATTTGAATTTAAGGCCCAAAGGAAAACTCTATCAGTAAAAGACAAGAGGGTAAAAACCAACCTTGCAAATGTGTGCCTTCTAGTTTAAAATCACTTAAAATTTTAACTAGATTAAAATAATATGGACTTACTGAATGAAGTTCAAGGCCCAGCTGACAACCAGAAAAAAATACCCCCTAACAAAAGGTCCTGGGATTGTCCCTCCAGGAAAACATGTTATCACTTCCAACTGTCAGACTATTTCTATAAATTTTCATATGCAAGACTCAGCATTTAATTGAAAATCATCATGCATATGAGAAAACCAGACAACATGAAATAATAACAACAATCACCAAAACCACAAAGAGATAAAACCTAAAAGATAAAAACACTCGGGATAAAAAGAGGTATAACAGATAAGACAGAGCTAGAGCCAAAGAGAGAGTTAGTAAATTAAAGGAAATGGTTGTAAAAAGTTGCTCATAAAAGAAATAGAACATTTAAAATACATTGTTTTCTGTTAACTACTGAAGTTGAACATATGCACACCCTACAAACTAAAAGTTCCACTTTTAGTTACATATCTTAAAATGTATACATACAGAAATGTATGTATATATGTATGCATAAAATCACGTACAAAAATAATTATATTAGCATTATTGATAAAAGCCAAAAGTGTGGACACAAGTGGGCAGAAAGAGTAGTCTGGTTAAATAATTTGTGACATATTCTCACAATGGAAATAGTAATTAATAATGAACAACTGATGTGCACAAGACCTTGGACAAATATTACAAACATATCTGTGAACAATTTAGCCATAGCTAAAAGATACCCTACTGTGTGATTCTACTTATGTAAATTCAAAAGCAGGAAAAGTAAATCTAATAATAGAATAATGATTACTTTTGGGATTGGTGATAGGAGTGAGTTTAGAGAGGCTCAAAGTGAATTATTGACTGTTAGGTATGGGGGTATAATAAATTTGTGAAAAGGCATTAAGCTTACACTCATGATTTGCAGTATGCTACATATATATTCTGAATAGTTAAAATATTTTCAAAAACATAAATGCAAAGCCTTACAGCCAGAAAATGCAATTTTGAAAAAAACCAAAGTTTAAAGACTTAGATTATTGGACATGAAAGCTGCTAAAAGGCAACAGCATTATGACATCCTTGGTTTTTTGGCCCAAGGACAAGGAAAGAAAAACTAGTGGAATAGAAAAAAAGAAAAATAAATAAGCCAGCATAACTGGGCAATTTTTTCTTGAGACAGTCTTGCTCTGTCTGCCAGGCTAGAGTGCAGTGGCATGACCATAGCTCACTGGAACCTCCACCTCCTGGGTTCAAGTGATCCTCCCATCTCAGCTTCCTGAGTAGCTAGGACTAATTAGCCTGGCTAATTAAAAATAAAAATAAAAAATTATAGAACATAGTCTCTCTCTGTTGCCCAGGTTGGTCTTGAACTCCCAGTCTTAAGCAATCCTCTCATCTCAGCCATACAGAGTGCTGAGATTACGGGCTTGAACCAGCATGCCCAGTCCCTGGAAACATTTTCATGACAAAAATGTGATTACAAAAATGTGAGAAAATAATATTTTTTATAACGGTTATTGTGTTAATTAGTTATTCAAAATGGAAAAATTAAGAAACTTGATTACTTTCCACTTTGTGCTGATGGTGGTGGCGGCCTGTCTGCAGCAGCTGTTGTGGGGACACCATCTGCAGCTGGGGAGGCATGGGGTGCATGCTCCACAGAGCAAGCGGGGAACGGGAACAGGTGGGACCGCTGCCCTCCACCAAGTTGGAGGGGCAGGAAGCCCGCACTTCCGGGTGCAGCTGCAGCCACCCAGCCATGGTTCCGGACCCGAGCATCTCTTTACTCTCGGAGGCCCAGGAAATCCCCTGTCCCTGCAGGCTTGAAAGTGTCTGCGATCACTCCCAGTGCCCACGCGGGGACAGAGCAAAGTTGTGGCGGATCCCAGGCTCTTTCGCAACACGGCTGGGTGTGCACGCGCTCCGGGCAGTGCTGACACGCTGGCCCCCTGCAACCTCAGCCACCTCTGGACTTTAGGTGCCAACGAGCATGGGAGGGAGGTCGAGGTGGGGCTAAGGGTGGTTCCGGGTGGCCCTGCAGGCGCCCCTTAGCATGAAAAACCGGGGCAACGTGGATGGCATGTTGATGGCAGGAGGAAGACAAGTTTCTGGGCTGAAAGGCTTGGGTTCCCATTCAAACCCCACCTTCAAGCCAGGGATGGCCAGAAGCCTGGGGGCCAGACTGCCAGTTCCTGGTGGAGTCCACAGTGCAGAGTGAGAACTGACGGTGCTTTTTCCCGGCTCACTGATGACAGCCCATAGACCAATCAGCGTGAACTTCTTCCTTTATGAGTCCATAAAAAACCCTGGACTCTGCCAGATTCGAACAGGCTCTGGGATGACCTGCCTGCAGAAAGGAGTTCTACACTGCGCAGTCTTCTCTCTGCTGAGAGCTGGACACTCGTCACTGTCACCTGGCTGCGGAAAGGAGCTACCCACTTCAGGTCTCCTGAGAGCTGTTCTGTCACTCCATAAAACTACTCTCCTCCTTGCTCACCCTCCAGTTGCCTGCATACCTTATTCTTCCTGGACTTGGGGTAAGAACTCCAGACCTGCCGAATGGTGGCACTTAAAGAGCAGTAACATAAACAGGGCTGAAACATGCCCCTCTTTGGGGCTCTGTGGTTCCTGGCGTCTCCAAGCTTCTGGGTGCCACTGCGTTCCCCTCATTCAGATGCAGGTGCCTGCAGCAGAAGCCACGTGCAGTACATCAGGTCCAGCCGCACCCTCGCACAGAACACACAGCTGTGCTGGTGCCTGGAGCCGCCTGCCCTTTGTGCCTGGCTGTGTGCAGTGGCCAGACCCTGTGCTCGGTCGCCCTTACACCCCTCACCGCTCTGCTCCTGGCTCACCCTTGGCAAGTGTGGGATCCGGGCTAGTACCGTGAGGTGAGCACAGCCTGCCAGGCGAGTGGGCAGAATGGGTCCAACAGGCACAAGCAATACTTAGGCAGAAGGTGCCGCCGGCCACAGAGGTTTTCGGCTGGTGATGTGACACCCCAAGGATCCCATGACAGTGCCATACACACATACCCATTTCCCCAATCAATTAGGTGGATTTTACATCTGAAATAGTAAAGTTTATATTCAACAATGTGGCTAAACAATGCCTATGACCTTGAGGTAAGTAAAGCTTTCTTTCCAACAGGACCCAGAAAGTATCAACTGTAAGAAAAAAAATCTCTAAATTGGAATACATTACATTTGACAATGTCTAGTCATTCAAAGAGTCTATTAAGGGAGTGAAAATACAACCACAGAATGAAAAAAAAGGTTTGTAATAAATATAACTAAGAAAAGGGCTCTATTTCAGAATATATAAACAA
The DNA here is from genome assembly GCF_028878055.3 of Symphalangus syndactylus. Classification (NCBI taxonomy): domain Eukaryota; kingdom Metazoa; phylum Chordata; class Mammalia; order Primates; family Hylobatidae; genus Symphalangus; species Symphalangus syndactylus. The sequence continues at coordinate 32,258,028 of NC_072433.2, forward strand.
CTTCTACAAATTAATAAAGACAGACAATCTATTTTCAACAATGGGCTAGAGATTTGAACATCTCTTCATTAGAGGCCCACAGTAGGTACTTGCGATGATTAATTTTATGTTTCAATTTGACAGGGCTAAGGGATGCTCAGTTAGTAAGACATTATTGCTGGGTGTGTATGTGGGAATGTTTCTGGATGAGATTAGCATTTAGATCAGCAGGCTGAGTACAGAAGATTGTCCTCACTGATGTGGATGGGCATCATTATATCCACTGGGGGCCTGAATAGAACAAAAAGGTAGAGGATGTGTTTGCTCCCTGTTTGAGCTATGTCATCCCTCTCCTCCTGTGTTCAGACATCAGTGCACCTGGTTCTCAGGCTTTCAGTGTCAGACTGAATCACACCACCAGCTTTCCTGGTTCTCCAGTTTACAGATGGCAGATCTTGGGATTTCTAGACTTCCATAATCATGTGAGTCAATTCCTTTAATAAATTTCTCTCTGTTTCTCTCTCTTTCATATATATATATAACATATATATCTCACTACTCATACACACACAGACATCACATCACAACACACACATTCCCAATTCACTCTTTTTCTGTAAAATCCTGACTAATACGGCACTATATAAACATTTCTTGAATTTATATAGAAAAAAATGTAGTTAAGGGATAAGGAAATAAAGACAGGGACTTTCAGGAATCTCAATAACCCAGCTCTTAAGTAGCTGTCTCTCTGAGACACACAGGCACTGTTCCATATTATCCAGGAAATAATTTTGTGCCAGAACACTTTTCTTGCCAATTGCTTCTGCATAATGTGAACTCTGCTTTAGCACCCTGGTCACGCACTCTCTGCAAGGCATAGGTGCAGGGAAACTAACATGAAATTTGAGTCTAAGATCTACTACTTTAATAGATGTCATTTTTCTTTTGTTTAAACACACCATTTCTCTGATGGATAGAACTTTAAGTGGTTTCCACTTATAGGAGAGATCCCAATGGCTGCCTCACAGGAAGTGGAATTAGTCTTATCATGCACCCCAGGTTAACCATATGGGCCCAAACTTCATTGGCTGCCATCAGCTCATTACCCATGGTGCAGCAGATGTGAAGCAGCAAATTATTAGGCTGTAGGGTGATGTCTACAGTCAGTCATATTGTTCTGTTTTTCTATCTTTATTTTATCAAAGACCTGAGGAAAAAAAGAGTCATAAAGATTGTTTCCTTTGAACATAGGTATCTTTATATGTATGTCAGTAGCTCCTGGGGATATGATTATTAAGGATGGTGACTCAATTACAGGAGAAGGGTTTGACAAGTTCATCTCCAGGTTTCCTTCCATTGTTACCAGTACATGTTCTTAGTAAGAATTTAAGTCACAAAATTTCAGATATGTGCTTATGTGTTGCCCTTCATATGAGAATGTAGATACAATTGCAATGACTCTAGAAATATTTGCAAACCAAATTACCTTTATCCCCCTAAATTTGTTCATGGATTCAGCCCTGTTATTTACATAACTCAATTAGAGGGAAAATACAAAACTTCCCATTTAACAGCAGCAGAGTACACATTTTTCTTTAGTGCACATGAAACATTCTCTGGCACAGACCAAATGTTAGGACCCAAAATGAGTCCTTAAAAATTTAAGAAGATGGACATCATATCTAGAATGATTCCTCATCACAATGGTATGAAATTAGATATCAATAACAAATGGAATATTGAAAAATTTATAAAGATGTAAAAATTAAACTACATGCTTCTGAACAACAACAAATGAATCAAAGGAGAAATCATAGGTAAAATTTAAAATGTCTTGAGACAAATGACAAAGAAACACAATATATAAAAACCTATGGAATACAGCAACAGCAGTTCTAAAAGGAAAGTTTATAGTAAGAAATGCCTACTTTAAAAAAAAAGATTTCACATAAGTAGCCTAACATGATGCATTAAGGAACTAGAAAGAGAGAAACAAACTAAACCCAAAGTTAGCAGAATAAAGAAAAAAAAGACAAATGGTAACAGAAATAAAAAATAGAAAAAACACAAAAATTAATAAAAAGAAGTTGATTTTTAAAAAAATACTTAAGATTTACAAACTCTTAGCTAGACTAATAAAGAAAATGAGTGACTTGAACAAATAAAATCAAAAATTAAACTGAAGATACTACAACAGATGAATTAGAAATAAAAATGATTTTAAGAGACTTATGAAAAAATACCATATATGCCAAAAACTAAGTAACCTACAGGAAACAGATACATTCTGAATAAAATATAACCTATCATGATTGAATCAGGAATAAATAGAAAGCTTGAATAGATCAGTAACAAATAGAGATTAAAGAAGTAATAAAACATCTTCTAAAAAAGAAAGCCAAGAATCAGATGTCTTCATGGCCGAATTCTACAAAGAAGAATTAATACTAATACTCCTTAAACTCATCTAAAAAACAGAGCTAGAGAGAATATTTCTAAACACATTTTATGAAGTCAGCATCACCTTGATACCTAAACCAGATAAAGACATCACAAGAACAGAAAACTATAGGACAATTTATCTGATCCACATTGATGCAAATATCCTCAATAGAATATTAGGAAACAGAATTCAACAGCACATCAAAAAGATTATACATCATGACCATGTAGGATTTATCCTTGGCTTATAAGCATGGCTTAACATATGCAAATCAATTAATTTGATATATCACATTAACATAATGAAAGATAAAAATCATGTGATTATCTCAATTGACACATAAAAAGATTTGACAAAGTTTAACATTGTATCCTTATTAAAAGTCTGAACCATTTACATATAGAAGGGAAGTTCTTCAACACAATAAAAGCAGTTAAGGAAAACTCACACCTAATATTATAATCAATGAGGAAAAACTAAAACTTTTCTAATATAATGCAGTAGGAGACAAAGATTCCTACTCTCACTTCTAGTCACTATAGAACTGAAATTATTAGCAAGAACAACCAGACCAAACAAGCCTTCCAAGTCTGAATATAATTAGTAAAATTTTCTATATTTGTAGATGATATGATTTAATATTTAGAAAACCTCAAACATTTCACAAAAAAAATCCATGTCAGAACTAATAAATTCAGTAAGTTGCAGAATACAAAGTCAACATACAAAAATCAGTAACTGAGATGCTGCCAGGAAGAGATTCTTTTATCCAGAGACCAGCCACAAAGAAGACCAACACACTCCAAACAGATCCTTAGAAGGAAGGCATTGAGTGTTGATGAATGGAGGCCACAGACCCTGGGCTGAAGGAAGAGGAATCCAGGAATGCAGTATGGAGTTGCTGAACTCCAGGAAGCTCCTAGCAAGGCGTGAATTAAATAGGCATGCAATGGCTCACTCTTGCCAAGGACCTTCAGGATCCTAGCTGCAGGAGGCCTCACAACTCCCATGGACCTTTGAGCTGGCAGAGCGAGCTGTTTGGAGGGTTGGCAGGGACAGGCTTCCAGTCCATGCAGGGTCCAGAAGTCGTGGCATGGAAACAGCTGCAGTGGAACGTGGCCAGGGACAGCCATCCCTCATGGCTTGCCATGCTCCTCTACCTGGCTTTGGCCTTTATTGACTGTCAGACTTGGGAAGAACAGGGCTATCGTGCCTGTGGGATGGGGCCAGTATGATCTGAGTTCCCCACTGTCTGCTGGTTGCTCCCAGGGTCACTTCCTAGTCACATCTGCTTGCAGAACAGCCTAAGATGCCCATTTGGGGCACTTTCCTGCTGTCACTGCCATAGCTTCTTCACTAACATACCATGTCTAACCTTCAGAGAACTTCTGCAGATGGGTCCCCACTGGCACATACCTGCCTGCAGCGACTCCCCCGTGCTTTGCTGGTGTGCACCTGCCCACAGCCTCCCCACAATGTTTTGACAGCATACATGTTCATGTGGACTCCACTGCACAACTGACAATGGTGCACACACACACACAAACCCCATTGCATCACTAGTCCAGGTACATATGTGTGAGGACAGCACCACAAGGCCACCCTGCCACCACCAGTGCACCCATACACAAAAACCATATTGTGCTGCCACTGTCCCAACAAAGCACTGTTGCCAGCACTCCACATTGAAGTGCTGTTCCACAGCAGTCCAGGCCCACCTCAGCTTCTTTAGAAGAGCAGGTGTTTAAACTATTGGGACCAGAGAACAACGGTGTGAGCCTAGTCCTAGTACCCCAGGGTTGGAGCAACAAGCAACCCCAGAGTGGTGGGCTGAGCCTTGGCTCCCTGAAATCATGCAGAAATGAAGGCAGTTGACTGAACCCAACTCATAACACAATTACACCTCAAGAACTTCAAAGAATATAAAAGCAAAGAGCCCCATCCGAAGGAGAGCAACTTCAAATATTAAAGTGACGTCAGCCCACACAGAGAAAAAAGAGCACACACAAGATCTCTGGTAACTCAAAAAGCCGGAGTGCCTTCTTACTTCCAAATAACTTCATTAGCTCCACAGCAACGGTTCTTAATCAGCCCAGAATGGCTGGAATGACAGACATAGGATTCAGAATCTGGATGTCAATGAGGATTATCAAGATTCAGGAGAAAGTTAAAACACAACAGAAGGAACTGAGAAATCCAGTGAAACTATACAAGAGCTGAAAGATGAAATAGCCATTTTAAGAAAGAACCAGACTGAGGCCGGGCGCGGTGGCTCACGCCTGTAATCCCAGCACTTTGGGAGGCCGAGGTGGGCGAATCACGACGTCAGGAGATCGAGACCACGGTGAAACCCTGTCTCTACTAAAAATACAAAAAATTAGCCGGGCATAGTGGTGGGCGCCTGTAGTCCCAGCTACTCGGGAGGCTGAGGCAGGAGAATGGCGTGAACCCAGGAGACGGAACTTGCAGTGAGCTGAGATTGCGCCACTGCACTCCAGCCTGGGCGACAGAGCGAGACTCTGTCTCAAAAAAAAAAAGAAAAAAAAAACAAGAAAGAAAGAACCAGACTGATATAATAGCGCTGAAAAGCTCCCTACAAGAATTTAATAATACTTTCAGAAGTATTAACAGCAGAATAGACAAAGCTGATGACAGAACCTCAGAGCTTAAAGACAAGTTCTTCAAATTAACTGAGTCAGACAAAAAGAAAGAAAAAATAATAAAAATGAGGGAAAAAAAGAAACATGGCATAATGTAAAGAGATCAAACCTACGACTGCTTGGCATCTCTGAAGTGAAGGTGAGAGAGCAAACAACTTGAAAAACGTATTTGAGGACATTGTCAATGAAAAATTTCCCAACCTTACTAGAGAGGCTGACATTCAAATTCAGGGAATTCAGAGAAGCCCTGAAAGATAGTATACAAGATGACCATCCTCAAAACACATAATCATCAGCTTCTCCAAGGACAATGAGAAAGAAAAAAAATATTAAAGTCAGCTAGAGAGAAGGTGCAGGTCACCTACAAAGGGAATCCCATCAGGCCAACAGCAAACCTTTCAGCAGAAACCCTGTAGCCAGGAGAGATCGACGGCATATATTCAGCATCCTTAAAGAGAATAAATTCCAAGAGATAATTTCATATTCAGGCAACCAAACTTCTTAAGCAAGGAGATAAAATGCTTTTCAGACATGCAAATGCTAAGGGAATTTGTTACCACCAGACCTGCCTTACAAGAGGCCTTAAGGGAGTGCTAAATACAGAAACAACAGTTACTGGCCACCACAAAAACACACTTGTATGCATAGACCATTGACACTATAAAGGAGTATACAATCAAATCTACATCACAACCAGCTAACAACACAATGACAATATCAAATACACACATATCAATATTAACTTTAATGTAAACAGGCTAAATATCCCACTTAAACAGCACAGAGTGGCAAGTTGGATAAAGAAACAAGATCCAACCCTGTGCTATCTTCAAGAGACTCATCTCAATGCAATGACACCCATAGATTTAAAGAAAGAAAAGAGATGGAGAAAAATCTACCAAGCAAACAAAAAACAAAAAAGAGCAGTGGTTGCTCTTCCTATTTCAGACAAAACAGAATTTGAAGCAGTAAGGATTATAAACGACAGAGAAGGGCATTACATAATGATAAAGGGTTCATTTCAACAAGACTTAACTATCAGAAATATATAAGCACCCAACACTGAAACACCCAGATTCACAAAACAAGTTCTTAGAGAATTATGAAGACACATAGATAACCACATAATAATAGTGAGAGACTTCAGCATCCCTCTGGCAGCACTAGACAGATCATTGAGGCAGAAAACTAACAAAGATATTTGGCACTTAAACGCTATACTGAACCAAATGTACCTACAGACTTCTAGAGGGCACTTCACCCAACAACAACAGAATACACATTATCTTCATCTACACACAGCATATAACTTGAAATAGAACACATGCTCTGCCATAGAGCAATTCTCAACAAATAAAAAAAAAATCATACCAACCACACTCTCAGACTGCAGGGTAATTAAAATAGAAATCAACTCCAAAAATATCTCTCAAAAGCATACAATTATGTGGAAATTAAACTATCTGTTCCTGAAAGACTTTTGGGTAAACAATGAAATTAAAGCAGAAATCAAGAAATTCTTTGAAACAAATGAAAATGAAGATACAAGATTCCAGAATCTCTGGGATATGGCTAAAGTCTTGTTAAGAGGGAAGTTTATGGTGCTAAATGCCCACATCAAAAAGTCAGAACATCTCAAATTAAAAACCTATCATCACACTTAGAAGAACTAGAAAAAGAAGAGCAAACCAACCCCAAAACTAGCAGAAGAAAAAAAATAACCAAAAACAGAGCTGAATGGAATGAAATTGAGACACGAAAAGCCATACAAAAGATCAACAAAATGAAAAGTTAGTTTTTTTGAAGGAATAAACGTGATTGATAGACCTCTAGGTAGAATAATTAAGGAAGAGAGAAGATTATAATAAAAAGAATAAGAAATAACAAAAGGGACATTATCACAGACCCCACAGAAATATAGATTGAAAAAATATATATATCTATGAATAAACCCTCAGAGGCTATTATGTACACCCTTACAAAAAGAAATTAGAAAATCTAGGAGAAATGGATAAATTCCTGGAAATAGAAACTTGCCAAGATTGAACTAGGAAGAAGTGAAAACCCTGAACAGACTAATAATGAGTTACAAATTGAATCAACAATAAAAAGCCTACCAACCCGCAAAAGCCCTGGGTCAGATGTATTCACACTCAAATTCTTACCAGACATATAAAAAAGAGCTGGAACCAATACAACTGAAATGATTCCAAAGAAATTCAGAAGGAGGAACTCCTCCCTATTCATTCTATAAGGCCTGCACCATTCTGATTTTAAAATTGGGCAGAGATCAAGTGAAAAAAGAAAACTTCAGGCCAATATCCCTGATGAACATACATTACAAAAATCTTTGACAAAATACTACCATACTAAATCCAGCAGTGCACTGAAAAGATAATCCACCATGATTAAGTAGGCTTCATTCCTGGGATGCAAGGTTGTTTCAACATGTGCAAATCAATCATTGTGATTCATCACATAAACAGAACTAAAAGCAAAAACCAGATGATCATCTCAATAGATGCAGAAAAAGCTTTCTATAGAATTTAACATCTCTTTATGTGAAAACCCTCAACAAGCTACACATTGAAGGAACATTCTGCAAAATAATGAGCCGTCTCTGACAAACACACAGCCACGTCATACTGAAAAGGCAAAAGCTGGAAGCATTTTCCTTGAAAATTGAACAAGGCAAGGTTGTCCACTCCCACCACTCCTATTTAATGTAGTACTGAAAGTCATAGCCAGAGGAATCGGGCAAGAGGAGTAAATAAAAAATATCCAAATAAGAATAAAGTCAAAATATATCTCCTTGAAGATGATATGATTCTATACTTGGAATACCCCATATGCTCTCCCCAAAGGCTCCTGGATAAGAAGAACAACTTCAGTAAAGTTTCAGGATTCAAAATCAGTGTTCAGAAATCAGTTGCATTTCTATACACCAATAATGTTGAAGGAGAGAGACAAATCATGGATGCAACCCCAATCACGATAGTCACGAAAAGAATAAAATACCTAGGAATACAGCTAACAAGGGAGGTGAAAGACTTCTACAACAAGAATCACAAAAAAACCCTGCAGAACAAAATCATAGATGTCACAAACAAATGGAAAAATATTCCATGCTCAGAAATAGGAAGAATGAATATTGTTAAAATGGTCATACAGCCATCTGATCTTTGAGAACATTGATAAAAACAAGCAATGGAAAAAGAACTTGTTTTCAACAAATGGTGCTGGGATAACTGGCTAGCCATATGCTGAAGATTGAAACTGGACCATTTCCTTTCACTATACACACAAATCAACTCATGATGCATTAAAGATTTAAATATAATAGCTAAGTCTATTAAAACCCTAGATAAACACCTAGGAAATATCATTCTGGACATCGACTCTTGCAAAGATTTCATGATGAAGACTCCAAAAGTGATTGCAAGAAAAACAAAAATTAACAAGTGAAACGAACATAGGTTGCCTAATTGTCCTCATCCAAATCTCATGTTGAATTGTAATCTGCAGTGTTGGAGGTGGGCCCATGTGAGAGGTGATGTATGAAAAGATGCTCAACATCATAATTCATCAGGGAAATGAAAATCAAAACCACTAGGAAATAACTCCTCACAGCAGCTACGATGGCTGTTATCAAAAAGACAAGAGATAACAAATGTTGGCAAGAGCATACAGAAAAGGGAACTCTTGTACACTGTTGGTGGAAATGTAGAATGGTGTAGCCACTATGAAAAACAATGTAGATGTTCCTCTAAAAATTAAAGCGTAGGACTACTGTATGATGTAGCAGTCCATGTCCTGGGCATATACCCAAAGGAAAAAACATCATCACCTCATAAGGAAATCTGCACTTCCATGTTCCACTATCATAAAGCACCTCCATGTTCACTGAAGCACTATTTATAATAGCTAACATATGGAGAAAACCTAAGTATCCATCCCTGGTTAAATGGATTAAATATTGTGGTTATATATACACAATGGAATATTATTCAGCCATCAAAAGAAGATCTTGCCACTTGTCACAACATGAGTGAAACTGAAGGACATTATGCTAAGTGAAATAAACCAGACACAGAAAGAAAAACAGTGCATGGCCTCACATATATTTAAAATAAAAAGAGAAAGAAAATTCAAATATATAGTTACAGAGAAGAAAACCATGGTTATTAGCAGCGGGGAGAGGGAGGAAATGGGAAGATACAGGTTAGAGTTTACGAAGTAGCGTACGCAGAGGATGAACATCCTAGAGATGTACAGCATGAGGACAATAGTTAATAAAATTCTACTATTTTTGGATTCTTGCTAAATGAGTAGATTTTAACTGCTCTTATGACAAAAACAAAACAAAACAAAAATATAAGGAACTATGTGAGATGGTGGGTGCATTAATTTGCTTCACTATACTAACCATTTTAATACCTATGTGTATCTTGTAACAAGATGTTATATACCTTAAATATATACAATACAATTTATTTATTAAGCAAATATAGGAAATTATGTTCTTTTACATAATATGACATTACCTTGCATATTTTATCTAAATTTATTAAGTAAAAATTTATATAATGCGCTTCGTAAGTTTTTTTTTCCTAGAAATGTGTCTTTGGGAGTATAATATGTAACTTATAAGTCTCATCTTAAAAATACACACTAAAGATTCTAAAAAGACATTATAAGTGTCCCCTTATGTGAGAATTATTAAAGAGTGAGTGGTATAGTAGACAGTTAGGGAAACGACAGAAAGCTGGAGAGGTTGGGCAAAATTTGAGACCAGTCATTACAAGTGGGATAGATGGGATTTTTGTCCACAATTCTTCATCCCTCCCTGCACCCATGTTCTGTGCCATGTAATAGTGGGATAGATGGGATTTTTGTCCACAATTCTTCATCCCTCCCTGCACCCATGTTCTGTTCCGTGTAATATTTTCTCTCCCTCTGAAACTGAAATGTAATTTCCTGTTGACTTTGCACTTGGCTGTGTGACTTGTTTTTGCTAGTGAACTATTAGCAGACGTGACACAGGAGGGGCTTGGAGAGTGGTTGTACACCATGGGACTTTGGCCTCTTGGCTTCTGCGATTCCATAAGAAGAGTTTTCCTAGGTTAGTTTTTGTCCCTTCAGTCTGGGGCAGAGAAAGAGCCACACAAAGACCTAGAACCAATGGCTGGGCTCAGACTACATAAAGTGTCCCTGCCACAATCAGAGGTTCTTTATAGTGTGGGATCATTTTAAGCGACTGAGTTTTGAGATGTGTTTTTGTTTTTGTTTTTGTTTTAAGCAGAGTTTCGCTCTTGTCGCCCAGGATGGAGTGCAGTGGCACAATCTCAGCTCACTGCAACCTCTGCCTGTCAGGTTCAAGCGATTCTCCTGCCTCAGCCTCCCGCGTATCTGGGATTACAGGCACGTGCCACCACACCCTGCTAATTTTTGTATTTTTAGTAGAGAAGAGGTTTCGCCATTTCGGCTCAGGCCAGTCTTGAACTCCTGATCTCAGGTGATCCGCCTGCCTCAGCCTCCCAAAGTGCTTGGATTACAGGTGTGAGCCACCACACCCAAAGAGAATGTGTTTGTTTTTGTTGTTGTCGTTGTTTTTGGCAGCAATATTGTGGCATTAGCTTACTGACACAATAATTGATTTGGTACAACTTTTTCGAGTTTGGAGAAGAATAAATTGTTATGTGTTTACCATAAAGCATTAAGTCAATAATCTATAATCCATGATTTTTCCTTGCCATATGCAAATGACTGTGGCATTAATTGATTTATGGATTAAAAAAACAAAACAAAGTCTCAGATATTTTAGCCAAGACCACAATTATGATGGAATAGTGGCCAGATTAAAAGCTAATTAGTCTGACTATAGGTTATTCCAATTTCTTATTCCATTATGATGCTTCTTTTTTTTTTCAGAAATGAAGATTAAGGAAACAGAAGAAAATGCAATGATCATATAGTCTTTTTATTACATAAATGCTTGAATATCTGCCATTTTTCAGGAGATTTACTACAAGAGATTTAAAGATTAACTTTATTTTTGTTTTTTCCACTCCCTGTGCTTCTGTTAGTGAAAAAAGCCCATGAAGAATTGAGTTAGAAAATAAGGATTAGAGAGGAATGCAGTAAGAAAACAGCAAAAACAAAACACAGTAGCCAGTTAATCCATAAATTGAAACAACCAAGCCTTAATTGAATGCACATGTGTAGACTGTGATGGCTCCCTAATAGTGAGGCAGTAGGCAATGATTAATCACTGGAAGAAATCAGTAAAGAATTCTTCCTGAGCTCTGAATTGTGCTCTGAATATAAAAATCTGCTGGAACAGGTGACATGTTGCCAAGGGTTCCAACAAGCAGGCAGAAGAAATTGCAGATCTGCCAACTATTCATTTCCAAAGACAGAGAGAGATGGTGACGTAGCAATGTCACAAAGTAATGCACAAAACTTTTCGTTTTTCCTTCTTTCTGAAGAACGATAATCCAGACTACAGTTTTATTATCTGAGCGACAGGGAAAGACAAAATGCAATAATTAAGAAACCCAAAGACTGTCATGAAAGACAATCTGAAGCTGGAAGTTGAGCAATTATTTAAAGTGCTCAAAAAGCTCAGCTCAAAACTTCATTGTTTTAGGTATTTTGGGGGGAAACGAAGAGTTACCTCAGGAAGGGGGAAATATTAAATGTATAGAAAAGTAAACATGAAAACATAAGAATATTTATTCAGTCATTCATCAAATATATATCAAAACTCTACAATGCCCCCAGATACATATTCTGTACAAGAAGAAATATGAAGATACTGTTCATGGCTCCATCCCCATCAGCTAGAACAGAGTCTATTACACAGAAAATGCTTAAAAAATAAATAATCAATGAATGAATAAGTGAGTGGCACTTACATCATAGAGCTTACAAGGGAGTAAGATAGATATTTGCCACTTTTCTGGACTTTTTTGTGATTTGTGTAATTATAAATGGGAGGTTCATGTGCATGATTATAAGATGATATAAAGCATAGTTATCCTCACACTTGTCCTCATATCATTATCACCTGAAAATCTTCGTAATAATGCTCAGACCTGCCTCTCTACCCTATGTGCCTGATTTAAATTGTCTAGGTTGGGGCATGTGCATTGGTATTTGAGAATTTTAATGTTTAGCTAGGGTTGAAAAACAATACTATACAAAGAAAGAATTAACTTGGAGTAGAAGATCTGAAGGAAGAGGAGAGGTTAACCAAGACAACTGTAAATATGGGTGTAGCATCCCAGGACCGGGAGAAGCATGTTCAACAACCCTGTGGCTAGAAGAAACATGGCACTAGTCACACGCTGACAGGGCAGCATGGCTAGTGCACCGAGAAAAGCAGCAGGGGATGAAACTGATGAGATAGGCAAGGCCAGAACACACACACCTTTAAGTCTTTGTCTTTAAAACCTTTTATGGCTGCTTAGTGTTCCTAGGATAATAATGGTCAGAAAGTGATGGGAGTGATTTTGTCTTTAGAATCATCACTTTTATAGAAGGTTTTTAAAAAATGTGAGAGACAAAATTTATGGAAAGGACAGTAAGGAGACCACTGCAAGCTACTTCACAAGAGCTAATAGTAGTCTGGATTCGGCAGAAAATAGAGAGCAGTACTGTCTGCGCTGAGACCCAGGCAACAGGTGTTGCTCTGAGTTCCAGGATTAAGAAGGTTGCACTCAGGCCCTCTTGCAACTTTGCCCTTTCCTACAGAGCTTTGAGCCTTCTTCGAGGACCTGTGCAGACCCCTTTCCCCAGATGACCTTCCAAGGGAGGCCTGCACCTTCAATCCAAAGGCTTACTATGGGGCTAGTTTAGTGGTAGAGGGGTAGATAATGCATTATAAGGTGGGGTGTTCACATGTATGCACATGAGGCTCAGATATTTTAGCTAAGACCACAATGCTGGTTAGATTTTAGTGTGGCAAGAGAAGTAGATTAGACTAGGAGTCACGTTCAGGCTTGTGACCAGTATATGTTCAATGTGCAATTTTGCTAGAGGCCTTTGCATATATTAAGGGTAGGTCTAGCAGTAAGAAAGGAGAGAAAAAAAATAACAGACAAGTGCAGGCATGCTCTTGAAATGAATAGGTGGAAAAGGCAATAATATACTCTCAGATTCATCTGAAATAATCATATTTTTAAAGAAAAATTTCAATATATGTGATACTGCAAAGTAATTTCTTGTTTATTTATTTTGCAATCATTGTCATAACAATTCATTAAGGTGGTCAAAACAGGTATAATTTCTCCCATTTGCAAACATAGAAATTGATATTTACATAGGGGGAGGTTGGCAAACTTTTTTCTGTAAAGGGCATGTGTGATGGTTAATATTAAGTGTCAACTTGATTGGATTGAAGGATGCAAAGTATTGTTTCTGGGTGTATGTGGGTGTTTCTGAGTGTTGCCAAGAGATTAACATTTGAGTCAGTGGACTGGGAAAGGAAGACCTATCCTCAAAAAGACCCACCCACAATGTGGGAGGGCACCATCCAATTGGCTGCCAGTGTGACTAGAAAAAGCAGGTGGAAGAAGGTGGAAGAAGCTGACTTGTTAAGTCTTCTGGCCTTCCTCTTTCTCCTGTGCTGGATGCTTCCTGCCCTTGAACATCGGAATCCAAGTTCTTTAGCTTTTGGAACTTACACCAGTAGTTTACCAGGGGCTCTCGGGCCTTTGGCCACAGACTGAAGTCAATATTGTCAGCTTCCCTATTTTTGAGGCTTTGGGGCTCAGACTGAGCCACTACTGGCTTCCTTGCTTCTCAGCTTGCAGAGAGCCTATCGTGGAACTTCGCCTTGTGACTGTGAGTCAATTCCCTTTAATAAATTCCCTTTCATGTATACATATATCCTATTAGTTCTGTCCCCCTAGAGAACCCTGACTAATATTTTTGGCTTTGTAGGCTATATTCTATCATCTCTGCTATTGTAGCTACTACTTGCTGATATCGTAGCTCAAAAGCAGCCACAGACAATATGTAAAAGAATGGATGTGGCTGTGTTGCAACGAAGCTTTATTTATAAAAAGAGGTAGGCAGCCAGATTTGGCTCATGGGTAGTAGTTTGCTGATTCCTGATGGAGGCTGTTGTTAGCTGACTGCAAGTAAACAGCGAAAATGGTCCTGGAAGTCGAATCCTTTTGTTTCTGATTCTGTACTGGCCACTTCAAAATGCTTAAAGAATAGCGACAGAATGCTAGTTTTCAAGAAATACAGAGATCACCTTTTCTGAACTCATTCTACAGATGAGAAAACTGAGGATCAAGGTTAGGTGAAAAGTCCAAGACTGCAGGACTCTTTAGAGCCAGAACTGTGACTAGAATTTCAAATTCTAGTCTTGCCTTCTTAACTGTCTTAACTGCTCACCTCTGCCAAAGTCAATCACCTCCACAAACTGAACTGGGCGAAGTCTGGACTTCCTGTTGTATTCTCTTTCTATGCTGTTTCCTTAGAGGAGGGTGAGCCTGAACCAAAAGAAAATTATAGCAAAATAGCAACAGAGTGGGCAAAGTTCAGAAGAGCTTTTCTGGGAGCCTTCAAGTTCCCAAACTGAAATATTCTAGTTCTGAATTTTTTTTTTTTTTTTTTTTCTGAAACAGAGTCTCACTTTGTCACCAGGCTGGAGTGGCGTGATCTCGCCTCACTGCAACCTCCACTTCCTGGGTTCAACCAATTCTCCTGCTTCAGCTTTCTGAGTAGCTGGGATTACAGGCATGCACCACCACACCCAGCTAATTATTGTATTTTTAGTAGAGACAGGGTTTCACCATGTTGGCAAGTATGATCTCGATCTCTTGACCTGTGATCCGCCCACCTTGGCCTCTCAAAGTGCTGGGATTACAAGTGTGAGCCACCGCGCCTGGCCTGGAATTCTTAATTCTGCTCTCTCTCTTTTTTTCCTAAACTAAGTCACTCAGCATCTTAGCTCAGATTTCTGATTTCATTTTATACCTGCATTTGACACTGACTTATGATATCTTGGGCTGTAGTTGGATTTGTTGTTACTACTGTTATGTTTGTGAGTGTGCTCATTAAATGAGCCCTAGAGGCACATAACCTCCTTGAAGCTGCTAACCACTTGATCCAATCTTAGGGCAGTGTCACATTCCAGAAAACCCAGTCAAGAAGCCAAAAATAATTTCAAATTAGCATGACTGTTTTAATTCTGTTTACTGAGCATGATGTAGCTAATCTTCTTTGAAAAATCACAATTTTCTCTGAATCACTTTCCTCCCTCACCATGGCAGCACATATTTCTGTACACCTTATCCAGGCTTCATACTCCTTCCCTTCCTCCATCTTCTCCAGATTTTATGTCAAGAATATCAATATGGCACAGCTGGCAAAATACAGAGAGTGGGGTTGAAGATAAGCAGTGCAGATAGGTAAAGCCAAAACCTTTTTCATGGCAAAGAGAAGAGAAAGAACAGAATCACTTATATCTGAATAATATTTGTTCACATACACTGCAAAAAAATATCCTCTAAGAATCCATCAACATACATAGTCAAATTAGTGAAGGTACCCAATACCTCTTTTGGAGACAAAGTGTCTGCTGGCTGACATACAGTCCTTCATAATAAAACGTGAGCATGTCAGACACAGCTGATAGCCTTCCTTCACTCTTGTTATAGCTGGAAAACAATTCAAAAGGCATAATTTATTTAGGGTTTAGTAAACCATTCAGAAAAGTTCTGTAAGGAAATTTAACAGAGAAATTAGAAGCATTCTGTCTGATTGAAACTACTATCGTCCGTCTACATAAAACTGACTGACAGACAATAAAAAAGGTAATTACCATCAGTACAACATCAAATGGGGATAAGATGAAAGGATTAGATTAGAGCAGCCACCTGTGAAGGCAGAATTTGGAATTTAAAGTGCACTTGTAGCCAAATAAGTAACCATTTAAGATGACAATTTTATAGTACAGCACTTTTTATGTCCTTCACTGGTATTAGGAAGTGAAATACAATAAAATACCAAGATTTATTCAAGTTCAAGGTTTATCTTAAGGATAAAAAGAAGAAAAAAATGGTAAAACAATGACTACACAAAAATGTGCAAAAATGTATTCAGTAATAACAAGGAATGAACTATGATTCCATGCAGAGACATGGATTGACTATTTAATGCACAATAATAAGTGCAAAAAGCAAGTCTGAAAAGTACACACTGTATGGTAGCATTCATATGGTATTCTGAGAGACGTGAAACCATGGAGAAGGTAAACTGATCAGTGGTTGCCAGGAGATTAAGAAGGAGGAAGGGTTATAGAGTACAAGCATAGAGGACTTTTTTTTAGAATGTGAAACTATTTGGTATGACGCTGTAATAGAGATGCAGAACACTATATTTGTAAAAACTCATAGAAATGTAGGGTAAAAGAGTAAGTCCCAATACTTGCAAATTCAAACAGGCATTTTTTAGGAGGGTGGAAGATCTCAGAATAAAATGCTGAATATGACAAAGGAGTTAAACTTCAATAGACATGTAGGGGACAGCCATGTTGAAAGGGTGGGGGCAAGGACACAGACCAAAATGACTTTGGAGGTAAATAGAGTCTGCAGGATTAAAGGCAAAACAGATCTGTACATAAGCACTTTACTCTAATGGATAAAGAGTTATTTTGCTATCTACTTATGGTGGCATGGGTTCATGCTTCTGAAACTACTATACATGTGTACTGGAATTAAACAATTAAGTAAATGAATGGTGGATGGTGGGAGCCAGGTTTGCAAGTGGAGTGGGAGATTACACATAAACAAGGGAAGCAAGCTAGAATGATCCATGTAGGAATAGGTTAGAGTTGGAAACAACATTATGAACTTATGTTTAGCTTACGATAGAAAGGAAAATATTCATTAGTACGAATGTGTGTATGAGTTAGTATACACACATGTCTCCCCTTACTCTGTCAGCTGAAAGATCGCAGAAGCAACAACATCTCAGTAGCAATGAGCACACACAGCATGTAGATATTGGTGTGTAATACCATTTTCAAAAACCAGGACCCAGCACTTTTTGAAAAATTGACTGATTCTAGAATTGATACAGAAAATACAGAAAATAAGCTTGGAGCATTTTGTTGTGCCCCCCAATAAAGTGTACGAAACATACACACACATGCACACACACACATGCAAGCACACAGAATGATGGAAGCATGTCAAAGGGACATAAAAACCAACTAATAGAATTTCCAATGTCCAAAGCTAGAATAATCTGAGCAACAAAATAAACAAAAGTATTATATTTTAACTCAAAGTATAGCATACATATTCATGAATCTATATTGTTATTTAAAAAATAGAATAAAAAATAAATAGGGAAGAAAAGTCTTCCATGTGGAAGTATTCAAAATAATGTATGCCGGTACTTTACCCTCAAAGAATTGGAGCATAATTCCCACTATCTCAGTGTTGACTATGCATGATTTCTTTCTTCCAAAAGTATATCATGGTAACGTGAGGGGCAACGGTAACTTCACATTGGAGAAATTTGCCAAATACTACATCAGCCAGGTGGATCAATGCTAACATCAACAGTGACAAGTATTGCTGTTAGTATGGGCACTTTATGTGACAGAATCAGAGTGATACTTTACCACTGTGGTCTTCTTCCCAAAACCTAAACTCCAGTCAAATAATAAGAACTAACAGAAGTCTCAATTGAAGGACGCTGTACAAAATATCTCACCAGTTGTCAAAACTATCAAGGTTATCAAAAACAAGATTAAGTCTGAAAAGCTATCACAGCTAAGGGAAGCCCAAGAAGACCTGACATCTAAATCCAATGTAGTATTTTGTTTGGGATCCTGGAAAAGAAAAAAAATAAGTTAAAACCTATTGACATATGAATAAATTGTGGACTTTAATTGATAATAATGTATCAATATAGGTCAATTAATAGTGACAAATTTACCAGTGATAATGGAGATTAACGGTAAAAGGAACTGGATATGAGGTATGAGCAAATTTTTGCAATCATCACAGTTTTAATGTAAATCTGAAACTATTATAAAATTAAAAGTTCACTAAGAAACTGTAGAGGATTTTAGCTAATTAATATTTATTTTTATTTAATAAGAGTAATCTGATGCCAGGCACTAAAGGAGTAAAAGCAATAAGTAACTCATAAACTCTCTTGATAGCACTTCACAGTTTGATTTTATTTTTCTTATATCCTTTCATGCAGGACATAAATGCTAGACTGTGAAATGTATCTTATATTTCTTTATATTCTCAGTGTCCAGCATTATTAGTTTGTAAGTATAAGAGCTCACAGGTTTTTGTTAAACCTGTAGTAATGCACATTAAGAGAATGATTAAGTCATAACACTAGGTAATGAATGAATTGGGAATAAAATGAATGTGAGCATTTATAACTACTGCAAAATTTCAGATGCATGCATTCTAGAAGCAATTGTTGAACACATAAAATGGACTCAGTGGTCAGTAAGTGTAGTTACTGTTTTTGCAGACTAAAGGGTAAAGACAAAATTTTAATAAAGGGGAAATTTCAATGGGTAATTGAAGTCTGAGTCATAGTATGAGTAGTATTTGAATAGGTTCTCAAGAAGGACCTTGTGCTTGCACAAAACATTGCCAAATTATTGATATTAGAAATAAGTACGTACTGTGTGTGCCCAGAGTGTTTTAATAAATGTTTGTTCAAATTACAACATTAACATTCATACATTTAACAATCACCATACCTACTTTTGGAAGTGATTAGAAATAAGTATGATATCAAGTTAATTTTATTCAAATTGATGCCTCCATACATTTACAAGCTGCTATGTGGTTGGTGAACAGAATTCACTTTGCTAATCATGGGGCTTAGCTAAACACCCAGTATCTGCAATGTTGAACTAGCTTTGTGTTTAACAGTCCCACTGCACACTATAAAACCTACTTATGAATTGTTTTCTGGTTTACTTATTCAGAATTTATGAAGAAATAGCAAGAGTAAAATTTGCACAAAATAAACACTTAAAAGATAACACCAGGTTGATTATAGTAAATAATAATGTATTATATATTTCAAAATAACTGAGAGTGAATTCAAATGTCTCAGTGTTTAAAAAAATGATAGGCAAGTGAGATGATGGAAATGTTAATTATCTTGATTTAATCATAGCACTTTGTATACCTATGTCAAAACTTCATACTATATCCAATAAATGTATACAATTATAATTTGCCAATGTTTTTTAAAAGAGAGCAAAAGCATATTCTATGAAAACTAAGACTATTTCCCAAAATAGGACCCAATTTCTTACTAGGTCTGGCCACTAGTTTTTAAAATCACATTCCATGCATAGAATACTTAATTTTTCCCCTTTAAACATATTGTATATACTTTATTTTTTCATAAATAAAATGAATTCTATCGAAATAACATTTTCTAATTTATTTAATCATTCTCCTAGCAATGGATATGTAGCTTATTTTTGGTCTTTTGCTCTTATTAACAACGTAGTGAAAATTTTACTTACATATACGTGAAAAATCATATAAATGCATTTGTATACCTCCATAGTATACTCCTTTTGTGTTTGATAACAAAAGTTATTTGCATTTTTAAATTTTGAATAGTACTGCCAAATTGACCACAAAAGGGATTGTAAAAATTTATTTTTCCACAAATAGTGTCTATTATCTTACATCCTTACCAAGTCAGTCTGTCCAGTCAACTCTGACCAAGGTTTAAATGGAGGATGTGGAGATATGCACAAACAACAAGTAATACTTATCTGACATTACATGGCACATGGGTGTATTAGTCCTAGAAGAAGCAGATGGTTTATTAAACTCTCTTCTATCATGTTTTTGTAAGGCATCACTTTTTTACTGGGGCCCTGTTGAATTTACATATGCGTGAACACTTTTGAATAAGATTATTTATTGGGCTTATCCACACATTCTACATTTAAACCTTGGCGAGAGAGCTGCTTGGCAGGACCTGTGTCTTTAGGTAGAAGAGAACATTACCAAAGTGCAGCTCAGCAGAAAGGGAGAGTACATTCCCTCTTTTCTCACTATCCAGTCTCCCGCTTGTGCCTACCATGGGCCAAACCCAGCTGAAACTAGAGGGCAAGGGAGCCCAGTTGACACAGTCCATAGAGATGCTGAGGCATGAAGTGGGGTTCGTAAAACGTAGAAAGTAGATTTGGTGGAATAAATTTTTAAATGCAGGATATTACATATTCACAAATTTGTATATTCATATTCTCATTTCTATTCCACCAGGAATGTTAATGACTTAGAAAAATCTATAGACCCAAATGGATAAAATGTTTAGGCTGGAATATGGTGGAAGGCAAGATTGTCAAACACAGGAGCGTAGACTACTTTGAACTTGAAATTCCCTATGAGATACATTTTTTTAACCACTTTCATTTTAAAAGGGGAAATGTGTGCCTAGAGAAGTAACTTGTAAAAATGTAGATCTATCAAGGGAAAGTGCTTGAACCTATGCACAGGGCGTTGATCTCCTTTAGGTCTCTGAGCCTTCTCTTCACCTGTTCATGAAGACTGACTGAGGAATTTATACTTTTATTGAGAAACATTCATTTTGCGGTTCATCTTTCAGAACATCTCTTTTCAGGGTAATCTATGTCTGTTTTGAATAAAAACACTGGTGATTTATAAATGAATAGCTGGAATTATTTTAGACTACTGTCTTAGGCAACTTCCAAAATTACATTTCCTGCACAGAATACTGGGTTTCCAACAAAAATTTTAGTGATGATGTTTTAACAAAATAAAAATAAAAATGGTAGATGGGTATACATGTATGTAGGTGTATATGTGTTTGTGTGTATGTACACACACTATTTATATATATGTGTGTGTGTATGCTTCACTATATTATAACAATAATAAATAAACAAATCACATCGCAAAGCAGAATCAACATATATAAACCCTCTTTAAAAATGGGAACATGCCAATAGAATTTGACATGAACTTATTTCATTGCAACGGTATTGTCAGGTGGATATTAAAAACAAACTAAAAAGTTCTTAGAGCTGGAAGATCACTTTCAAATTACCCCTTCCCCCACCATTTGACATATGAAAAAATTCAGGAGATTGGGTTAAGTAATTCTGATTCTCTGATTTGAGAATTAAAATTGAGCTTTACAAACATTTTCCCAGGATCAGAACCTAGAGACAAAAAAAAATGTGTTGAAATAGAACAACGAATGTGTTTTGCACCGGACTATGTGATGGAGAATCTGAACACAGAGAAACTAGCTCAGCAGTGAAAGATGTATGCCTTGTAAGAGCAGAGAGTCAGAAATGAGAAAGATGATGCTAGACTATGCCTGAGGTACAAGGAAATGCAGAAAGTGTACTCACCAGCTTTCTGGTTCTGGCTCCCATAAAGCCTGGTTGTATTTCTGTTTCTAAAGCTACAAAACATTATTGAAACTATATTCTCACATGTAGAATTGAGCAAGCTTCAGTAGGTTTCTAGTTTTGATATTAAAATAGATTGGGCTGATTTAGAAGTTCTCTATGTCCCCAACCAATATTTTTTCTTGTATTTCAAATTTTGGTAACACCAAATTTAACACCACCTATAAAGATGGCTGGATTTCAGAAAGCTCTACGGCATGTTCATAGAAATCTCAGAAAAATTGATGTCATAGACACTTTCACACAAATCAGAAGTAATGCTTTTTCATTAACGGAATATTGGATCTGGAGATTTTCCTCTATGATTTTAGGTACATCCACTGGAAGTATTTTCTAAAACTCAAAGAACTTCTGTTTATTTATCTATTTTATTGTTTTATTATTGTACTCACTGTCACATTATCAAGCCCTAAAGACATTTTCTTCCTGGAGACAAATTCTTTGTGGGAGTGAAATTATAGAATTCAAGGGCATTAATGTCTTCTAAAGTCATATGGCCATTGTAAATGTTCAAAAGCTTTGATGAATTCTCAAAAGCAAGAATAGAGAAGCAAGTTTTCAGAAGCTCTAAAATCATTTAAGCACAACGTTTTGTGAATTCAGCCACACTTTCAGGTAGCTATGATCTAAGAAATAGTACAGTTTTGGAAAATCTTGACCATCTTTCAACTGGAAAGTAAGGGCTAAAAATTCTAGGTTCTTTCATTCTTCTTCTGGGTATATAATAACAAATAATATAGGAGTTTGAAGAAATCTGAAGCACTCCTACAATCACATTTTAATTTAAAATAATAGGAAAATAGAGAAATTGAAACAAACAAAAGAAAAAGGAAAAAGAAAAAAGTGTTAGACTTGGACCCTAAGGACTCTCAAGCTACTTTTAAACATTTACCTCTCCCCCTAAACATTTCTATAATGATCAAAGATTGAGAAAATGAAAGGAGTATTCTCCAGGGTTACACAATTAATTCCAATGACTCTACAGATTTGAACTCTCTAGTATCTTGCTTTATGGTATTGTTAATAAAGAAATGCGCTCAGGTCTAAATTATGCCTGGATGTCTAGTACAGGTGCCATTTGAATCAAGTGTATAGACCAATCAGTCAGCAACTCCTTGCCTAGAGGCAAGGCTGCTCAATTAGAAGTCTCTGGCTAAAACTTATCTACCTATGGATTGTTGTTTTTTGTTTGTTTTGGCCCACAGAGTCTTTAAACTATGCTATGTTTACCTTTTACCTGTATTAATCAGTTCTCTCACTGCTATAAGGAAATACCTGAAACTGGCTAATTTATAAAGAAAAGAGGTTTAATTGGCTCATGTTTCCGCAGGCAGTGCAGGAAGCATGGTGGCATCCACTCGGCTTTTGGGGAGCCCTCAGGCAACTTATAATCTGTCACATGGCCAGAGCGGGGACCAAGAGAATGAGGGGAGAACTGCCACACATTTTTAAACAACCAGATTGTGCAAGAACTCATCATCGTGCGAACAGTACCAAGGGGATGGTGCTAAACCATTCATGAGAAAAATATGCCCCCATGATCCAGTCTCCTCCCACCAGGCCCTATCTCCAACACCAGGGATTACATTTCAACATAAGATTTGAGTGGGGACACAGATCCACACCATATCAGTGACCAATATTAAAAAACAGAAAGCTTATAGAATTTTGGATTTTTGGCATCTCACAAACATAAACAAACACTGTCAACAGTGGGCCAGTGTTGCTGCCTTTGAAGTGCATCTAGTCTCTTTAGACAGGATATACGTGATCTCATTCTCCTCCGTCCCCACTCTGATCCATTAATTTCTGTTTCTTATCTGGCACTAGCATTTGATATTCTCTTAGGTTTTATAGGAAGAACTTCATGTCATATTG
Source organism: Symphalangus syndactylus (assembly GCF_028878055.3). Taxonomy (NCBI): domain Eukaryota; kingdom Metazoa; phylum Chordata; class Mammalia; order Primates; family Hylobatidae; genus Symphalangus; species Symphalangus syndactylus. The sequence continues at coordinate 32,281,462 of NC_072433.2, forward strand.
GTGTTTCTTTGGAAGCATCCTCATTGTCTTTCCATATGGAATACTTTCATATATACCAATGTATCATATTATACTGTAGTGGCTAAAAATGTGGACTTTAAAATTATAGGACTTTGATTCAGATTCTAGCTTTACCACTTTTTGGTTGTGTGAATTTGGGCATATTATTTAACCATTGTTAACAAGCTACTTGGGTTATTGTGAGCATTCATTCATTAAAAACAGAATACATTTGCCAGAATATGTTCTATGTGTCTTTATATGTATGTGTTTTGGCTATTATGATGTTATCTGTTTAGATATAACTATTATTTCATAAAATGCAAATGTAATTCATGAACTAAACTCCACATGAGAAATTATGGAGTCATGTTTGTAGAATGTAGACTTTGCTTACCCAAACAGCATGCACATTTTCATCATCAAATGTGCAAGGGCAGTAAGCACAGTGCAAGGGCAGTAAGCACAGTACAAGTGCAGCTGCAGTGTCAGAGGAGCTGTGAGTTGTCTCTGGGATTTCTTCTTCACAGAAATGCACAGCTGCTACTGACTTAAGTGCTCAGGCAGGGGCAGGGTGATTGTCCTGGAGGCCCCGGTCGAGAGGTACTGCCTCGTTTGGAGTAGTGGAGGTGAGGATCCACATGGAAAACAGGCTGGCCATTTTTCCATAACGCTGCTGCACTGGAGTGGGGCTCCAGGTCAGTCCTCAGCCACGGCACTCCCTGCTGAGCCTGAGGGCAACAGAAGCAAGCGCTGCAGTGCGGCAAATTGGTGGCCTGGCTGCTCCCTCTTGGAACTCCGTACAGGGAAGTGAAGAGATTCTACTGGCCCAAGAGCCACCAGGGTGGGTGGCTGGAGTTCCAGGTCGGGAGGCCCTGCCTGGAGAGGGAGAGTAGAAGCGGGACAGGAAGCAGCGCGGAAAAAAACAGTCTGGCCACTTTTCCCTAAGGTAGTTGTGCTGTTCTGTGGGTCTGCGTTAGTCCCTAATCACTGCACACCCTCCCAAGCCTGAAGGCAGCAAGAGAGAGGGTCGCAGACCAGCAAAAATGGCAACCCGCCTCTCACTCTGGGAGCTCCATTCCAGGGAAGTGCAGAGATGCTCTTAGTCCGAGAACTCAGGCGGGGTTGGAGTGGTCTTCTTAGCATCCCAGGCCAGTGGGCCTTATCCTGCGAGGTGCAGTGGAGGTGAGACCTGCATTCCCTCACTGCTCAGCCACATGAATTTGACCCCTTTCCTGGGGTTACGCAAGGGAGTCTGGCCTCCGCTGTTGCTGGAGCTGCAGCTGCTGATGCTGGGGTGCCCCGTGAATCAGAGGTTCCTGGGATTCCACGTGTGCCTGAGTGGCAGCTCTGCCTAGACTGCACGTAATTCTCCATGCGGGTCTGCAGGCCTGGGTTGGGAGGGTCACACAGGATCTTCTGAGCCCAGGGATTCAAAGGTCTGTGGCAGAAGTGTGGATCTACGGGAAACTCTCACTCATCCACCGCATCCCCGTGGAGAGGGACCTCCCCTTGCTCTGTGCCACTCCTGTGTGGGCAGTTGTCCTGTTTTGTTCTTCTCAGTTCTCCGTGGGTCATGCTGTTTCCTTGATGAATCCCAATGTGTCCACCTGGATGTTGCAGCTGAAGAGCTAGTGTTTGCTCCAGCCATTCTTTCTTCTCTCTCTGAGAGGAGGGCACGCTAGCGGTTTCTCATCAGTTATCTTGGCCCCATCTGTCAGTAATTTTTAATCATTCAGGTTCTGACACGACTCAGAACAAATATGGAATTAAATTTAATCTAATAAATAATACGTTAATTTTAGCCTAACTACATATGTTTTTTCTTTACTACTTTACTACATTTTTTAAAAAAAATTTTTAAAGTAAAAGTTTACCTCAAGATGATGCCAATAACAAGTGCCAATTTGAAGGCATTACTGGAATGAACATTTTTGTCATTGGCTCAGGTAGCAAGTGGCCTTTAGTCTTACTTCAGAAGTATGAGGGCAAGTGCTTATCATTTTCAATCACTTACTTTGCTTGCTGTTACTCCAGTTTAATTTAAAGTAGGGCAACTGATAGAATCAAAGATCAAAGGGACATAAAAGAGAGAGAAACATAAATCATTAGCTTTTAAATTCTGATATTGTCTTTCAATGACAACTTTGTTTACTGTGAACATGACAACGAATTGTGCAAATGAGTGACTTTTTTTACCTAGCAATTCAGGGATTCTGTTTTCTCAGTATTTTGCATTTCTTACCAGACAATTTTGGCATGGATAGTCCTTAAGGTCATGTCTCAATAATTGTAATCTGGTAATAAAATTATATTTCATTAAATCTAAAAGTGGTATGATCAAATATGAAGTTAGCTGCAATGTGTGTTAGAAGACTATGTTCTAGTTCAGGTACTTACTAGATGTGGGATGTGGAAGGATTGGAATTCCAGATAGCTTCTAAAGGCCAAAACCTAGTTACTGGAACAAATATAGACCAAAAAAGGAGGAATCCATTTGCCCAGCCTTAATTACAAGTTAATAAGTGACTGGTTTAGCTGTGAAGACAGAAAGGAGATAGATCAGAGAGTCTCAAATGTCACATCCTTTATGCTTGATAAATACACATACATATCCATACTTAGATTGATTTCCATAATACATGTCACACATTTCACGAAATCAAACTTTTTGCTCTCACAATTTGACTATGAAGCAATAGCCATCACAGTATTTTCTCATTTCCTTTGCTTCTGTCCTCCTGGGTTTTTTTACTTTCGAGAAGGAACATATGAGAATGGAGGAGATTAGTTTCAAATCCTTAGTTCAATGGATAGATCAGAAAATGTATAATGAATTATAATTTTTTAAAAAATGGACATAGTGCCCAATACATATGGTACCAAAATGTCTAGAAGAAAAAAAAAATCCGGTTTGTTACCCACAATTTGAAATGTCCAGAGACTGTGTATAGGCAACATAATAATAATGAATTGAACTTGCTGTAAATTTCTGTACATTTTCTTTAGGAGAACATTGCAATTGTCTTTGGATTTTCAGCTATTGTGCTTAACAGGTAGTTCATGCAACAATACATCAATTGTTAAGTGAGCTCAATATGTCAGCAAACAGAGCTGGCCACTTAAGTTACCCAAAATCAAGACAGTTTCTTGGCTAGACGAGGGATTCACCACTCTAGTGGGTATTGTCACGTTCTAGTGAACACAGAGAGGCAGTAACAAATGCTTCTCTCTGGGAGTTACGACCAATACAATATGCAAGAAGTGAAAAAACAGTAACATCAAACTGTTCATTTCAGTGGTGTCCTCAGGCTGACAAAAATCCCTCTTAGCTTGCCAACTTTTGTCAGTCTGTTTCTTTCAAACACTTTATAGTTTTCTTGTTCATCATAAGTTTATGACATCCATTAAGTAGTCTTGCTACAAATCAGAGACTACAGATGATATTTGAACATTTCCACTACCTAGTGCTTAAAATGTTAATTCATTCTTGCCCAGGAGCAACTGGAACATCTGGTCTTACTTCCAAGTGAAGTCACTGGTGCAGTTCACCTTCTGAATAGGAATGTGATGGGCGACCTGGAGGGTAAACCAGTGGCATGCGCGTTAGAAAGCAGGCACAACAGAAAAAGGAAGCAGAGGTCTTAGCAACGTGCTTCCTGTCAAAAAGACTGGAACATACGTTAGATTTTGATTTCATTTGCAAATGATGCTCATCCAGGTTAAACACCATTTTGAAAGTTGGCCTATAAATATTAAATATATCAAATCATTCCTTGATTGGTGATTGGAAATCTATTTAAAAAAATCATGAGGTGGCAATCTGTGTTTTTCTCACACTATGTGGCTTGTTACCACACCAAAAGCTGAACACTTGAGTTCAAATTCAGTGGAAAAGTCTTAGCCACTAATGATTATAACTCTGAAATTGCTTATGTTTGTAGAAAAAAGAAAATGATGAGGCATTAATATAAAAGGTATGAGGCATTATAGATAGTGTTAAAAATGAGGATTTTGTGTGTGTGTGTGTGTGTGTACTAACTCACTAACACACAATTTTATTTACGAGAGAGTACAGTCAAGAAGAAGCATGGTTGTCCACACAACACACATCAGAAGTCGTAGTACTGAGGCTTTGGAATTTCTGTAAAAACCTATTTGAAAAAATCATTCTATAGCACAGAGGTGAGGATAATTTTTCTGAAGCAAAAAGTGAACTTGTCAAAGCCTATGGGGTTAATGTGAGTTGGAGAGAGAGAACTGTCCTTCTGAAGCTTTTTGTCACATTCAGGACTGCAAACCTGAGCTAAGCTTCTGAAATCCCTAGGAAATGGGCCCTGCTCAGAAAATGGGAATCACAGGTTAGACTAAGTCATCATCAGTTTTTATAATTTTTACTTTTCCTTTTCAAGATTTTAACTTTTTTGAAGATGTGGTACAAGCAAGACTATCACTCTTTGAATGTAATGACAAAGCCCTCTTTGTGGTTTAGTTTAGTATATTTTAGTGTATCTTGTTTATTTTCTGCCTATAACACTATAGTGTTAACTCTATATCGAGTCTTTTTCTTATTTTTATTCACTGGTATGTAACTAGCATTTCAAACATTGCCTAAAACTTATTAGATAAATGGTTGACTGAACTCACCATTTATGGAATTGTTATTAGGAAGATTTTTTTTCATATAAGGAAAAGTACACTTGATCTTAAATGTAAATAACTGGTTCAAATCTGGACTATGAATGGAAACAATATGGTAGTGGTTAAGAAAACAGGCTCAGTAATCATCCTGCCTTTAGTACTCGTCTTGAAAGGGCTGAATCCTTCTTCTACCCCTTAATTACTTTAGTTTCCTTATCCTTAAAATGTGGATAATTAAAGTACCTAACTCATAGGGTAGCTATGAGATTTAACTAAGGTAATTTGTTCTGAGAGTGCTGACCATGTAGTAAGTGCCCAGTAAATACTGTTTTTTGTTGTTGTTGTTGTTTCAGTTCCCTTTCAAGTTGACATACGTCTGTATAATTAATGCAATGAATATTAATCCAAATCACTAAATGAAATTAAAATCTTTTTTCTGTTTTTAAATAATGATGGTGAAAATCAAATGTAATTAGGTAATAAAATGGTCAAAATTCATTCACTGTCAGTATCAATTCAATTTAGTTATCAGATTAACAACATTTGTTTTGAGTTCCCATAGTGAAAGGTGTTAGAGTTCAATAATAAATAATGTCTGGTGCCAGCCCTCCTATTTATTATAGCTTAATTACAGACAATGGATTCATAAGAGGAGAAACAAACTTTAGAGTTGCATATGTTAAGTTTTCACTAAGTAACATAGGGTTAATGTCAAAAGGCAGAACATCAGGGAAAAAGCATATTGAGGCAGGTGGTGTTTCGCTCAGGTCTTAAATAAAATAATGAAGAAGAATGTAATGAAAACAATATTTAAGATTTATTACTTTTATAAAAAATGGCATGATTAGTTTGTTTCTAGCATTCTATTTTCTTTTAATAAAAACAAAAGTACTAATTTTTTCTTTTTACCCACAAATGTGCATATTTTGTGTCCCCCTTTAAAAAAAAAAAACGTGATATTTAAATATGAAAGACTAGCTGATCTTGAGCTAAAGAGTCTTAACACCAGAGAAACTTAAAGTTGAATCAGTTGGTCACATTTTGCAGGTTTTATCATCAACAGGGTGCCTAACGGAAAAACTGATACATCTATCTCATAGGTTCATTTGAACACAAAATGAGATAATACGCCTAAGTTCCATGGTCTCATGTCTCCTGTATATATACGTCATACATGAGCATGCCATTTTCTGTAATTTTGAAAGGGCAAGAACAGTCTTTTTAACACTGCTCCTGTGGAGATCAAACATGAAAGATAGATAGTCCTATCTTATTCTCAGATATTTGAATTTCTGTCTCCTTGAGAGAGTGGACTAGCCAGGTTGGCAAGGACTCTGCCAAAAGTAAAGTCTGCTTCACAGAGCTATAGGTGATGATAAACTCTAGGGAATGTGAAGAATTGAGTCAGATGGAAAATGAGTGAGTTATAGAAGGGAGCACAGTTAAGAAGCAGGCATAAAAGCTTTTGGGTAAATCCAAAGATGCGAGGATAAATAAATGAGAGTGGGAAACTGTGGACAAAGGCCTTTGTTAAAAGTAGACTTTTAAGAAACAAATAATTCTCGTCATGACTTCTGTGATACAAATGAACTGACTGTGTTGAAAATGCTAGAGATGAAAATATTTACTGAAAAAAATATATTTACTGAAAAGAAATACAATTAAAGAAAGTAGTGAATAGTTAAATAAAGTTATATAGTAACTAGTCTGAAAATCATAACTCTCTGTGGCAGTCAAATGCCACATGGAAGCCATAACTCCCCAAACACCCATAGTTCAGAGGCTCAGGCATATTCTATGGCTGACAGTCTCAGCTAAGGCACATTCTCCAGAATTTCTAGAATCTACTGGTAAATATGTTGCCTATGTAACAGCCTCTATGCATTCTTAAGAGCCTTCTAGAAAAGAAAGAGGAAAGAAATCATTGTCAAATTTCCAAATACAGCATTTGGGGATTCTCTATCTGTTGCCATCTTTTATTTTTTTCCCCTTTTTATTGCCCTGAATCATACTTTGTAAGTCATATGGTTGTTTTCTTTCTATTTGAAAGACCATTTCCAGTCAGATTTGTAGTATATCCTTTTCTATAGACTATTATTTTATCATAAACATACTATCATAAAAGGTGTACACAAAATGTTACTTTCCACTTTCCTTTCCATCTCCCCACCTTTTTTATTTTTTAAGATATATATGGGATGCATGGATGAAGACAATCTCAGGAAGGCTGTTAAGAAGACAACTTCTTCGTGTAGTAGAGAATAATAGTCCATATTAAATTTATCAAACACTGTATTCCTAATAAAATATCTTATCACCTCTCATTGTGTAAAACATTTAGAGAGATTCTAAAACATTATAAGGAGACTGCATAATGTATTTACTGGAAGCAACAGAACTACGTAACCCATTTATAGTTTAGCCAGTGAGTTCTTAAGCCATATACAACAAGCTCTTTAGTTCAAGTGAAACCTTAGATTTTGATATCTAGAATATTGCATCCAGTACATTCAGTGGGTCTTAGTTTCCAGTACGAGATAAGTAAAAGTAAATATTTAATCACATGAATTAAACATATAAATTTTGGAATCACAATTGGGTTATAACACAAGTTCTATCCTAGCAGATTTTGTGACCTTGAACAGATTAATTAACCTCCTTTAAGCCTTAGAGTCTTCATCTGTGTATGTCAAGAAAATAGTTTTGAGATATTATATATAGAAAAAGAAAGAAAATATTCGTCATTTCCTCTTTTCTTTTTCCACGATCTAGGTACAAGAATAGTTCTCTATTTATGGCTTGTGGGAGGAATGGGACAAGAAGGAAAGCAGGAAGCTCTTCAAGTCAGCTGTCTTTGGTTTTCCAAAGCTTAGCCTATTGGGGAGATTATGCTTTTGGCTCTGAGACTAAAAAAGAAGATAGTTATTTTTAGTAGGAAAAAAATGAATTTAATAAGGAGTTTAATAAGAATTTGAAGAATTTATCAAATTTTTAGACTAACAACCTAACTCCTACCCTCCTACCCCAGGGTGAGGGATGAGGATGTGAATGAGTAGCTAGAGAGGAAAAAGATTATAGAGGAAAAAATATTAAAATCTCCAGAGAGGTTAATGGATATGAATTTACCATGTGTGTAGGGACAACTAGGAAAATCTCAGCAATGTTTTAACAGGAATTGGAACTAAATCTAATTCCACAGATGGTTCAGCTATTCCCAAACAATCATAGCAAATTGTTCTTTAGAATGGTGACGTGTGACCTCAGGAACCAGCATCTCTTCTGTCATCTCCAATACAGCAAAAACAGTCCTACCTTGGGATTTTGGAAAAGAGGTTTGCCTATGTGAACTTGGTCATCTATAGACTGAGTAAGTTCCCAGTGCACTAATGCATCCCAAAATATGTCTTTGGCTATTGGTCACAGAGGGAGGAGGAAGAAAAACCTTCATCTGTGAGTGAGTTAGTACTATAGGAGTAGCGTTGTTTCAGTCCAGTTTAAGAGCCATACTGAGCTGGTGCAGTGGTTGAATATTACTTCTTTTTGACCAGCAGACTCAATATGCACATGAGAATAGGAATATCAGCCTAGTTAAAATTACTATTAGGATTAAATTATATTGAGAAATAGAAAAAATAGCTATAGAGATGAGCCAACATTTAGAGTCATGGTTGGATAAGTGCATGACACAGAGTATCTGTATAATGCATGCCATTTCCTTTCTTTAATAAATTATCACCCTATTGCTCATTACCGTCACTATCATCATCTCCATCATCATCAGCCTCAGCATCACAGATAATAACACTGAGGCTTTAAAAGGAGGACAATCACCTTTCCAATAGCACACAGCATGTCAGAATGTATTTAATAAAGTGCTAAGTAGTGAGAATGAAAAGCCCTATAGTGGCGCATCTGGATACCTAGGCTTAGTTTTACAGTGGTTGATTGCTTGAGAAGTTACAAAGTCTAGCTTAACATTTGTGTATCCTCCCACACTGAAAAATAAGACACGCCTCCCGAATACAATCAGTTGTGCTTTATATTTGTTGTTTATTCTTATGATTATCAGAACTGATTATATTCAGCTGTCATATCTGATGAATACCAACATCTGCTACTCTGCATTTAATTTTGCTAAAGGAAAAAGCTGATCTGTGTGCCAGAGTGTCAGAAATGAGAGTACTGAATATGTGCCTCTGGAAGGCAAAGCTGACCCTTGTCTCTCTGTCTAGAAACTTTTTGTTTGTATATCCAGCCTATGATGGGCAATGGGTCAACTTGGGACTCTTATAAATTTAATCAACTGATGGTACCAATTCTCACAAGGAAACTGAGATAAATACCAAGTACTCCTCAGCTAAATCTAAATTGTCTATATTAGGGACTATATAGCCAGAGTGAGCACTGATTATTCATGCTCACCCAGATCTTTTTGAACATATTTCACATGTTTTCAAGTCCCAGCTGTGTCTTTCAGTTAGGAAAAAATACATATTTTAACATTCCCAGATTCTCTTGCAGCTAAAATATCAATGTATGATTCAGACTCTGCAGACCAGTCATGCTGGCAGTAGCCATTAATTTGAAGTCAGTAAACAGACATAATAAGGTTGGTGGCAGAGGCAGATTGATTTTATCTGTGGTATTGGTGGAAGCTTCCAGGCTGCTATAGAGGCTCATGGTTATTAGAGATGACAGCACCTCCATGAAAGTTTAAATCTAAAGTTGTTCCTGTTACCTTGGCTTATAGCAAATGCTTAAACAGCCTTCCCAAAGAGTCTGTGTGATGCTCAGTGTTGTATTAAATGTTTCCCTGTTTGCATGTTAGATTGTTCTGTCTGCAAAAAAAAGAGTTCTAAAACATGCAGTGGAGTAGTCATAGAAGATCTGTCAACTAGGACTTTTGAGTTGAATTCTTTGCATTTGCAAGAGGGGGAGTTACTGATTATGGACTCCAGATATTGGGGGGAAAAGAGAAAGATAGATGAAAGAGACAGATGGAGAGAGAGAGAGGGAGAAAGAGAGAGAATTGTATCTGCAATAACAACACGAGAAAAAAATGACTTTTTTTTTTTCTGAATCCAGAAGCTCCACCTATGTCCCAGTAATTAATACCTCTACATCTTTCAGCTATTCTTATACTCTCAATACTGAAGTTATGAGGCCCCTAATTGAACAGAGACCATCTGCATTCTCATAGTTTTGTAATCTTAGCAAAAGATAAGTTAATCTGTCCCGCAGTTCCAACAATAGTCCGAAATTGTGTTCCTTTGGTCTCACTAGTTTAACATGCCAACTTCTCAACCAATTCAATGTGGACAAGAGGGTGGAAGGATCTGATTAGTCAGACAAGCAGCACAGTTTCACACAAACCACGTGGATTAAAGATAGAGAAGTAGTTGTTCCCTAAGCAAAATCAGGATTCTATTCCTAGAATAAGAACTAGCAGCTGAGCAGATACAAACATTTGATTGATTCTAGCTGCATCTGCTTCCATCTTGCAACAGTCATAAGGTAACCAGGAGAGGACTTGATATCTTTGATCTTATTCTCCAAAGTGATTCTTTTTCAATAATTGTTGAGACATTGTATTAGCCAGATGCTTTGTAATCTGTTATTAAAAAAAAAAAGACACTAGAAAAATAATACTTTGAAAGCAAGACAGTAGGCCTGGCGCGGTGGCCCATGCTTGTAATCCCAGCACTTTGGGAGGCCAAGGCAGGTGGATCAACTGAGGTTGGGAGTTCGAGACCAGCCTGACCAACATAGTGAAACCTGTCCCTACTTAAAATAAAAAATTAGCTGGGCGTGGTGGTGCATGCCTATAATCCCACCTACTCAGGAGCCTGAGGCAGGAGAATCACTTTAACCCAGGAGGTAGAGGTTGCAGTGAGCCAAGATCGTGCCATTGCTCTCCAGCCTGAGCAATAAGAGCAAAACTCTCTCTCAAAAAAAAGAAAAAAAAAAGCAAGACAGTAAGGCACATAGAGAAGTTGATCAAAGGATGACATTTGCTACAGGATAGCTATCCTAACATGCAGCAATAGTACCTCCTTCCCTCAGCACCATACCATGCTCTTCAGATGTTAGAATGAGAACCAAACCAGGCCCTTCCTTCTCTGTTCTTATCAAAGCATCATAAATCCCTTCCTCTTCACCATGAAAATAAGCACCTGTAGAAACAACACTGATTAGTAGGAGCGGGTCTGTTTAAAAATAAATGCAATTAGTGCTAATTACCTTCCCCTTAGGCTCACAATGTTACAGATTATTATTATTACTATTATTAATTTTTAAATCCCAACCAGAATGGGCAGAAAGGTCAAATTTACTCAAGAGGCCTTTGTGTCTAGAAGTTGAACCATGAATTTATTAAACATGTGTATCTATACAAATACCCTCACATTTGTACAGTTGCATTTAATAACCTACACATATGTTTCAATCAGATATCTTAATTATTCAGAAGGAGAGGAGCTGCTCTAGGTAATCCAGCTAACTTATGACACCATAACACTTACTCTAATTTACGCTTTACAAACAAGCCTAAATATATCCTCCCGTGAGCTAAAACAGTAATTCAGTATGCGCTCACTGTGGAACTTAAGGTAACATTTTATTTCTGAGGTTAGAAATTATGTCTAATATATGCAATGTTTCTCTTTTGTAATGCTAATTAAAACAAAGACTGAAAGAGACAACCAATTCAGGTTATTTATGCTGAACTACCTGCACTGCCCTTCATTTTCATCAAAACGAAATACCAAACTGCCTTTTGTTTGCACAGAGGGCTACGTATTTTTCTTCCGTTTTTAATGTAACATTTTAAAAGAGAAATATTTGAATGTGACATTAATTGAATGTTAATTGTAAGGTCTATTTTCTTGCTATTGTGTTGTTTGAGCTCCTTATATATTTTGGATATTAACTCCTTATTAGATACACAGTTTGCAAATGTCTTCTCCCATTTCATAATTATATCTTTGTTCTGTTGATTGTTTCCTTTGCTGTATAGAAGCTTTTTAGTTTGATGTAATCACATCATCTACTTTTACTTTTGTTGCCTGAAATTTGGAGTCACATGAGAAAAATAAATCATTGTTCAGACCTATGCATGGCATATTCCTTCTATGTTTTCTTCTAGTAGTTTTAGAGTTTCAGGTTTATGTTTAAGTCCTTAATACATTTTAAGTTGATTTCTGCATATGGTGTGAGATAAAGGTCAAATTTAATCCTCCTGCTTGTGGGCATCCAGTTTTTCCAACACCATTTAACGAAGAGACTGTCCTTTCCAAATTGTGTGTTGGAGGCTTCTTTGTAACCTGATTAAAAAATGGGCAAAATACCTGAATAGATATTTCTCCAAAGAAGACATACAAATGGCCAACTATACAGCTTTAGGTATTTAATAACTGCAAGAAGCTGATGTTTGTCACTTTCCCCAAACAATAAAAAGATAGGGAGTTGAAACAAACAAGTAAGCAAGCAAACAAACAAAACCTGAAAATATTGTCCAGTTTAACACCTTATAGATATTTGTTCATCATAGTAATTTAGATAGTCGCTAACATGTTAAATGATAAGCCTAAATGACTTCCTTCTCTATGCTTACAATGAGAGCCTTACCTTCCTTAGCGTGTTGTAATAGAAACAGCGCTGGCTTGGGAGGACCAAAGATGCTGGCCGTGGTACTTTCACTTATTTTGTGACCTCAGGCAAATCAGTGAAACCTACTGAAACAAAACTGGGTGAGATTCTGTGTTTGACATACCTCCTCTATATGCAAACTTAGTAATTATTAATATGTCATTGTCATCATCTTCTCATAAAGCATGGATGTGCAAATGATTTCCTCCTAGGTTGCTCTAGAGAGTCTGACTTTAAACAGTATCACAAAAGGAAGTACTAGGGCTTCTGACCCCTCACATTAAAGAAGGCACCCATTTCATTTTCCTCCTGAGGAAGGGAGTAAAATAAAGCAGCTTTTCCTCCTGTCATTGTTATGCAGGTAGAGCCAACAAGGAACAGTTTCCACAGAGGGAAGCCTGAGCGCTCAGAAGCAGCAGCAAATAATGATTGTGCTCTACCTGCTGCAGAGTGAGGGGAAAATTGTTTCACAGCATTTTCATCAAAAAGATATTCTGCTTGAAGGCAACTTATATGTAGACATTTATTTTAGCCTTTGCTTTTATTTGTTCAAAGTAATCTCCCATGATACCTCAATGATTAGAATACAAAGTGGGGAAATCTATGGATTGGACCAGTGATATTCTGAGAACCTAAAGTATACCATGCGCATTAAAACTCTGACAATTGATTTTCAGTTATCAGAGATATCCTAAATGATTACCAGGTCAATAAGATCAATAGTGATAGAAGTATTAGAGGTAATGGTGATAATGGTAGCTGTAAAATTAGTACTAGTAACTACTACTAGTAGTAGTAGTAGTAGTAGTAGCAGCTAACATCCATGGGGTAGCAGATACTTAAGTTGTACCAAGCACTAAATTGAGTATTTTACATAAATAATTTCATTTCTTTTTTATACTATCTCTATTGTATAGATACCGCCATGCCCATTTTACAAATATGGTAGATTAAATCTTAAGGGTGTTACAAACTTTTCCAAGATTGCACAGCTAGTAAGACATGTAACCAATATCTAAACTTTCATCAAACGGGGTAGAGAAGATTTTCTCATTGCAAAGGGGGAAGGACAGTGGATCAGGAGAAGTGAGGCAAAAAGTGTAGCCAATTCACCAAGTTCAACAGGTACTAAAAAAAATACTGCTTGAGTCAATTCTGAGAGAATAAAAATGAATTGGGTGGCTTTCCCTCACCTAAGTTTAGGTATGCACTCTTCATGGTGTGGACAGGCTGAAGACAGCTAGAAAGAGTCAATATAAAGCAGATTAAAAGCTAAGCACCCTAACAGTCACTTGAACAGGAAAAATACCAATGTATGAGAGAAAGACAAACGGTTAGCACTTGGATAATTAAATGAGAGTACTGATTGGTCCAAAACAGAGATTATTATTCTCTTAGTAACAAATTATTTAATAGATATTTGTAGGAATCTTCCCAGATTCACCATTGTTTCTTAGCAGCTTCCTTCATCCTCTTGGGTGAGTCCCTTTTGCCATATTGTGTATTAAATCCCCACACCCAAGATCCAGACACAATTTGTGGGTTCACCCCAGATGAAAATTAAATCTCTAACTAGAAATTTGGAGTTGGGACTATGAGATATTTATCACAGTTTGGTTACTTGCCGACAGCAAAAACTCAGATGGTCTATTTGGGATTTTATTTCTTGTGGACTGAATAGCAGAGAGTCAGGCTGAAGACTGGGAAGCAAATGGGTTCTTGCATGAAGGGAAGCACAGTAAGAGTTGGAGAAAATTCCATATGATTTCTAGTTTCTATCTTCTATCCTGTCTACATTCCTGACCCTAAATTTTATACTTTAATAATAATATATGAATTTTTTTAAAATAGTCAATTTTAGTTTCTGTAACTTGAAAATAAAAACTTGACTTAACACAATTGATTGAACCACAAGGTATCTTTTAATTTGTTATTATTATTATTTTGAGGAATAAGCTAAGGCTTTCCAAAAATACTTTCTCATTCTTCATAAGAGTATAAGGCAGGGAACCCTGCCAAGTCTTATAATAGGCAGACATCTGGACTAGGTAAATTTTAAATAACTGTGGAAGATTATATTCCGGAGCTTCATCAGATTAGTTTTATTCCATTCAGTGTGCTACTTTACAAAACTGTAGAATGCGCTATATTTCATAATATTAAATGTCTTACATCTTCTTACTTTACTGGATATGAATACATTATGAATGTGCAATTTTAAAATTCAACTAAGAAGAAGAAAGAGCAGTTGACACAATCTATCACCTTACCCCAGTATAAAATTTGGTTTTAATTACACTAATTAGGAAATAGACTCTAAAAACTGTGCATAATTTTTAACAGGCTAGCAACATAACTTTTTATGTTTCATAATCAGTTACAGAGCTGTGAAATTCCCCATTGGTACCATTGCTAATTTATAAGCCTCATACTTATAAACTTATGTTAGCTTTTTTTTTAAAAAGAAAACACACACACACACACACACACACACACACGATTGACTTTCTTTGTATAATACATAGAGATCGGAGGATGAGTGTCCAATACAGACTGTGCCTGGTTGTAGTCACTCTGTAATGCAGTAGAGTCCTGAAAACAGTCACCTGCTATTTGAGAACAATGTCATCTATGCTGTCAGTGTTCTTGTTGGTACATAATATTTTACATATTTATGGGGTACATGTGAGTGTTAAAGGCATAGAATGTGTAATGATCAAGTCAGGGCATTTGGAGTGTCCATCACTTTGAGTACCTATTATTTCTATATGTTGGAATCATTTCGAGTCCTGTCTTCTAGTTGTTTTGATATATACAAAATATAGTTGCTAAGCCTTAGTGTCCTATTCTTCTATTAAACATTAGAAGTTACTTCTTCTATCTTACTGTATGCTTGTGCCCATTAACCAGCTTCTCCTTATCACACCCCTCACAACTACCCACCCTTACCAGTCTCTGGTATCTATTGTTCTATTCTCTAAGTCCATGAGGTCACTTATTTTAGCTCCCAAATATGAGTGAGAGCATGTGGTATTTGTCTTTCAGTGTGATTGATATTTACTTAAGTCCAGTGGTATTAGCAGTCTTGATTATGCCACCATGTGAGACTTTGATTCTGATCAACCATGCTTTTTGTTGAAACCATCATGTCACTATTGATGGAAATATGACCAATAAAGGTATCTAAATAATTAAAATTAAAACAGTGAAAATCAAACAAATATCTATTTATTTATCGATTATGTCAAAATGACAGCTAATATCCATAGCTATATCTCTACAGCATATTTATTTCAGCTGATTTTGATGGTATCTTTAAGATGGGCTGAAAATTATGTAGGTTATCAGACACACACTGGAATTCACCTCAGGGCAGAGGTTCTCAATCCACTAGAGAGTCAATTTTGTCCCCCAGGGAACATGTGGCAGTTTTTTCAAGACACTTTTTGTTCTTGTAACCAGGGTGGAGGAATGCAACTGGCATATAGGGATGCTGCTGAGCGTCATGCGTTGTACAGGATAGTCCCAAACAACAAAGACCTCTTCTGCCTTAAAACCTCAACAATTCTGAGGTTGCAGAAATTCTGCTATAGGGACACTTTATACACCCTAAATAGGTAGTTTCTATTGTTTTGTCTGATGACTAAGATGCACGGTCCTTATCTTGCAACAGCTTACTGGAAAACAAAAATAGGAAACTGCATGGTGGTTTTAAATATCAGCAACTTGGAGACACAAGGCCATTCCAAATTAAATATATTATTTTTTGACCAAGTTGCTTCTCTCACAGTCAGGTAATACATCCCAGAATGAAAAGCAGCAGAATTTTTTTTTCTTAAAATTTAATAACTATTGAAATAAAGTGAGAACAGTTAGTATTAATCTATAAATTATGTAATGGTTTTAATAGAATGTCATAGATTTGTCTCAAGGTACTTAACAGACTTTTGTTAATTAGATACTATGAGATCTCTTCGATGTAAGAAAAATAGAGAGTTGCACTCCAATTTCGCATATGGAAATTATGTGTCTCATGTGAGTAAATAGCCAGGACACTGAACTACTTCTGCAAATGGAGTAATTTAATTGTGTAACACTCGAAGTGTCATGGCCCCATGCAAGGAAGCACAATTTTCATTTGAGTCCTCGAGAAAAAACTGACTCTGCCCATTAAAGGGTGAAACTATAAAGCTTCCCAGGAGACAATGTGGCAGAAAATGCTGATTGCGACGGAAAAGGTGACATAGGGAGACAAATATTTCAAAACACAACATAGCTGCAGCACAGTGAGGCTCTTCCTGGCTTTTCAAGTAAAATGAGAAACTAGCATTTGATAACGAATATTGGAAGGAAGCAAAGTTTCCATGGTAATCAATAGGTAATGGCTATATCTAAAGGAAACTTTATGCTGATATTGGTCACTTCCTTGTTTATGTACACCACATGGAAATAATTTTCAGCCTCTGCTAAAGGTCAGAAAATGCAAGAAAAGAATACCATAGAATACAGAGGGAAAAGATATAAGCAAGTCTTTAAAAAAATGATGAATGGGCTAATAAGAGACACAGTTATTCTCCTTATCCCCATGAGCATTGTTCTGATTCAAATTTTTGTCATCTCTTACCAAAATTCATGAACAATATGGCCCTAAATTGTCTATCACTTTTCAGGATCACCTCCTCCCCTCCACCTCTCTCTCTTTTACTCTGTCTTTCTCTCAAACACACATAGACACAAACACACACACACACACACACACATACACACACATACATATGCACAAACACTCAAAATTTTATATTGAATGCAATTGTGGAAAGATGGCAAAAAGAACCAAAAATTAATAACAGTTCCTATCAATTCACCGTCCTAATAAAGTATGCATGTTTCTATTCTTCCAATTCCTTTTAAAGTACCTATTTAATAATATGGATATAATTTTTTTTTTTTTGAGACGGAGTCTCACTCTGTCACCCAGGTTGGAGTGCAGTGGCGCAGTCTCGGCTCACTGCAAGCTCCGCCTCCTGGGTTCACACCATTCTCCTGCCTCAGCCTCTCGAGTAGCTGGGACTACAGGTGCCCGCCACCGCACCCGGCTAATTTTTTGTATTTTTAGTAGAGATGGGGTTTCACTGTGGTTGGATATAATTTTTATTTCTAATTTATTTAATTCTAGTTTTATTAGAATTGTATTCTCTTATTATATAATAATATTTCTATTGGCTTTATGATCTCCATTATTATCGCTTTCATAGCTATATAACTTTCAATACAGTTAAATCTATCACAAATTAACTTCTCTAAAGAATGTTCCAAGAAAATCTTGCTAATTGCATTTTCCCTCCATTTTTTTAGATGAAGATGTTCATTATAATGTTACTTATTCTAGACCATTAGGATGTTTCTGAAAGTTTTCCAGTAGAACATCAGGATTGCTAGTCAATGTATGCAACTTGTTATTTTCCTAGCTTCCTTAACATAACCAAATTGCTCTCAAGAAGATGCTGTAGCAGTCAAGACAGTATATCGGTGATATATGAGGATCCTTTGTAGAATATCTTCATTTGCCCTTAGTGTTTCCTTTATTGTTAATTTCATTAATAAAAATGATGCATTTTCACCTTGTGAAATTGGAGTTTTTTTTGTTGTTGCTCTTTTTTTTAACTTTTAACTAAGTTCAGGGGTACATGTCAGGTTTGTTATATATGTAAACTCTGTTTCACAATGGTTTGATGTACAGATTATTTTGTTCACCCAGGTAATAAGCATCGTACCTAACAGGTAGTTTTTTTTATCCTCTCCCTCTTCTCACCTTTTACCCTCATGTAGGACACAGTGTCTGTTGTTTTCTTCTTTGTGTCCATTAGTTCCCACTTATAAATGAGAACATATGGTATTTGGTTTTCTGTTTCTGCATTACTTTGCTTAGGATAATGACCTCCAGCTCCATCCGGGCTGCTGCAAATGACATGATCTCGTTCTTTTGTTATGGCTGCACAGTATTCCACAGTGTGTATGTACCACATCCTCTTTATCCAGTCTACCATTGATGGGCATCTTGGTTAATTCCACGTCTTTGCTATCGTGAATAGTGCTGCAATGAACATGTGACTGCATGCATTATTATGGTAGAACAATTTATATTACTTTGGGTATATATATCCAATGATGAAATTGCTGATTTGAGTGGTAATTCTGCTTTGAGTTCTTCGAGAAATTGCCAGACTGCTTTCCACAATGGCAAAACTAATTTACATTTTCACCAGCAGTGTATAAATGTTCCCTTTTCTCTGCAACCTCACCAGAATCTGTTATTTTCTGACTACTTAATGGTAGCCATTCTGACTGGTGTGATATGGTATCTCATTGTGGTTTTGATTTCTGTTTCTCTAATGATTAGTGATGTTGAGCATTTTCTCATATGCTTGTTGGCCATGTATATCTCTTCTTTTGAAAAGTGTCTGCTCTTGTCCTTTTCTTTCTTTTTAATGGGGTTGTTTGTTTATTTCTGTAAATTTGTTTAAGTTCCTTATAGATTCTGGATATTAGGCCTTTGTCACATACACAGTTTGCAAATATATTCTCCCATTTTGTAGGTTGTCTGTCTACTCTGTTGATAGTTTCTTCTGTTTTGCAGAAGCTCTTTAGTTTTAGTCCCATTTGTCAATTTTTATTTTTGTTGCACTTGATGTTTGCATCTTAATCATGAAATCTTTGCCAGGTCCTATGTCCAGAATGGTATTACCTAGGTTATATTCCTGGGTTTTTATAGTTTTAGGATTTACATTTACACCTTTAATTTATTTTGAGTTGATGTTTGCATATGGTGTAAGGAAGTAAGGAACGGGTCCAGTTTCAATCTTCAGCATATGGCTAGCCAGTTATCCCAGCACTATTTACTAACTAACGAGCCCTTTTCTCTTTGCTTGTATTTGTTGGCTTTGTCGAAGATCAGATGGGTGTGGGTATGCAGCTTTATTTCTAGACTCTCTATTCTTTTTTCATTGGTCTATGCATCTGTTTCTGTACCAGTTGCATGCTGTTTTGGTTACTGTAGACTTGTAGTATAGTTTGAGTTCAGGTGTTGTACATCCCCTGGCTTTGTCATTTTTGCTGAGAAATTTCTTGGCTATCTGGGCTCTTTTTGGTTCCATATGAATTTTTAAAAAGTTTATTTTGCTAATTCTGTAAAGAACGTTATTGGTAGTTTGGTAGAATAGCACTGAATCTGTAAATTGCATTGGGCAGTATGGCCATTTTAACAATACTGATTCTTCACATCCATGAGCATGTGATGTTTTTCCATTTGTTCATGTTGTCTCTGATTTCTTTGAACAGTGTTTTGTAGTTCTCATTGTGGAGGTCGTTCACCTCTCTGGTTAGCTGTATTATTAGGTATTTTATTCCTTTAACCTTTTTTAGTTTTAATTTTTGTGGGTACATAATAGGTATAGTATGTATAGATGTTTATGAGGTACATAGAATGTTTGGATACAGGCATGCAATGCATAATAATCGTGGCATGGAAAATGGGTACCCATTCCTTAGCATTTACCCTTTGTTACAAACAATCCAATTATACTCTTAGTTATTTTAAAATGTCCAATTAAATTAATATTGACTATAGTTAGCCTGTTGTGCTATCAAATACTAGATCTATTTTTTTGTACCCATTGACTTTGCCCACCTCTACCTCCCCAACCCCCGCCACTGCCTTTTCCAGCCTCTGGTAACCATCCTTCTACTCTCTATCTCCATAAGTTCAATTGTTTTGATTTTTAGATCTTACAACTAAGTGAAAACATGTGATTTTGTTTTTCTGTGCCTGGATTATTACATTAGAGTTTTGTATAGTGAGACTGATCCTTAAATTTATCTCAGAAAGGCACATCTTTAGTATTTCAGTGTGTACTTTGCACAATGTTATTGTGCCTGATTATTCATCAACGCACAGCTGAGGATCAGTTTTGTTCAAGACCCAGTGCTAACCACAAACAGGAGGAAAAAATGTGGTCGCTGTCTTTCACCTGATTGTAATTGTTAAGGAAAGCAAGTTTTGTGTTCAACTAACTATGATGAAGGTAAAACATGATAAATGACAAAAGAAAGAGATTACAGCAATGAAAGTTCAATAATGGGGTAAAACAGGGAAGACTCCAGGAAGTACGGCATTTTAGCTGGACTTTGAAGAACAATGATATGGGAAAAGAAGGGAGGACATGCAAGCAGAAAATTGAAGCAAATCCACAAAGACAGAAAACACAGAAAAATGGCTTCTAATGGTAGAAGAAGCTGTGAGTAGCCTCAAAAATTTGGTTTATTTATGTATTTATTTTTGAGTGGTTCAAAAACTTTCAGGAGATTTTCACACCCATCACCAACACCACCTTGTTTTTTTAAAAAAATGTAGATTTAGAATGCTGAGTACAAGAAGGTGAAATTAGGAGTATGTGGTTCTGCTTTACCTTAGGAAAACTGGGAATTTACAAAGATAATTATATATTTATCCAGTTTACAAATTAGCAGGAATAGGATTTTCTAACATACCCAGCATTTTGAGTTATATTCTTAATTTACTGTAATATAAATTTTTGAAGGGATAGGTTGAAACTCATGTATTGGGAGAAATAATGTGTCTATGCATGATTATTGTATTTTTTATTTAAGAGTATTTTACTTTTTTTCCCAACGTAGATCTTTGGAGATAGAACGGGAACCCATGTCCTGAGAAGCAAATATATGAAGACAAAATTAAAAACTAAGTTCAAATAATTAAATAACTTTTTAAATATTTTATAACTATTTAGGTGCAGAGCTGAAACATCTCTGGAAATTTGCCTCCTCATTCCATTTTTTTCCTGTAACAAAGAGTAAAATTACTTGTAGTTTAGAAGTTGAGAATGTGGGGGATTAGTGCATTTAAAGTTCACTTTTATGCCACTTCCGCAACTTCCCTTTTTCTCAGATTTTTTTTTCTATTTTTAAGTTTTATTTTTAATTGACAAATAATAATTATATATACTGATGGGGTATAATGTGATATTTCAGTATACAGATACATTGTGAAATGATCAACTCAGGCTAAATACTGTATCCATCACCCTAAATATTTCCCATTTCTTTGTGGTGAGAATATTTGAAATCTTCTCTTTAAGCTATTTTAACATATAGAGCACATATTTCTCCCAAGATGGCATCTTGGAGGCTTTCAGCATGCCTCAGCCACTTGGAAATAGCAAGGTAGTGCTTAAAAATCAACTCTGTGAGCCTTAATTCAAGAAAGAAAATGGGAAGCCACTATAATCATGAAGGACATCCCAGATCCCAGGGAGCAGAATGCCGGCAAACAGCCACTGTGATGGCATCCATCTGATAAAAGTGAGTGAAGCTCCAGTGCTTAAAAGCACAGAGCCTCCCTCTGTGACTCACCTTGCCCCTGGGGATCAGAGCAATTCAGGCTGAGGAAGAACATTTTGTTTCTCCCAATCCCTGGAGCTAACTTGAGGAGAGTCTTGGAGATGCATGGAAAGAAAGACACAGGAAAAAGCTGTGTCGCTTCCAGGCCCAGGACTGAGAGCAGGACACCGTTTTCAATTCCAGGTACACACAAAGACAGCCATTCTTAGGCTACCCAGCAGAATGCCTGCACAGGCATTTTAGCCTCAGGCCAGAGACTGG
This sequence comes from Symphalangus syndactylus, assembly GCF_028878055.3. Lineage (NCBI taxonomy): Eukaryota > Metazoa > Chordata > Mammalia > Primates > Hylobatidae > Symphalangus > Symphalangus syndactylus. The sequence goes on from NC_072433.2 coordinate 32,303,428, forward strand.
AGTCCTGCTCTATAGTTTGGTAGAGGCCTCTACTGTCAGAACTGTGGAAAGCACCTCAGCAGTTGGTGCTGGAATTGTGCTGTCCTCTATTGCAAGCCTGGGGCAGGAGGATAACTGCTACAGCTGCAGCTTTTCCTCAGCAGCAAGACCTGCAACCACGACCAGCTGGAATTAATCTGCATGTGCCATTGCTGGGTGCCCCATTCTGCTGTTGAGATTGTGGGGCATCAGGGCCTGGTCCACTTCGTGCCTAGTTAGAAATCCAGGCAGTTGGAGCATCCATTTACCTGCACAAGCAGCCTGAGCTTCCCCACCCTTCCTGTGCAGAGATTCCGGTGCAGGGAGGCCCTCTCTGCTTCATGCGCAAGCAGATCATCAGACATTCTGAGTACCTGCTTGTCTGATTCAGCAGCCTGAGTTGCCCCACCCCTCCTGTGCACAGATCTTGTTGCATGGGGGACACTCTCCACTCCACATTTAGGCACATCTCCAGGCATCTGGAGCACCCACTCCCCTCGATTAAGAATTTAGGCTGCTTCCAACTATATGCAGAGAGCTTGGGGCCAAGGGGATTTCTCAGCTCCACAATTAGGCACACCTCTGACTGCACTGTGGCCACTCACTGGATTCTCCCTCAGTGCTGATGTTTCTCTAGCCATCAAAGATCTGTAAGTAAATCTGCCTGGCTCGGCCCTGCACTTTGTAGTCTGCCCTCTATGGGGCTGAGGAGGGAGCTCAGACCACAGCGTATTTCATGTATCAGCCCATTGTCTGGGCCAACAAAGAGCTTCTTCCGGTAAACAAAGATCAAGTATATACCCAGCCACACTGACTACAGGTGGCTCTCACCTGTAAGTGCCATCTACTGGTTGTAGGTCAAACTGTATAGACCAATATAAAGCCTGCCAAAAGAAGTGCATAGGGCCATAGAAGAAAAGCTAAATGTTGCTACTCAGCATTCTGTATACTCATACCACCTGGGGAGGGGAGATAAGGAAAAGGGAAAGGAAAAAAATAATAATATTATAGAAAAAGAAAGAGGAAGAAAAATATCCTACCCACATGAAAATAATTAGAAAAAGTAGAAGTGTCAGCATCTTCACGAGAAGAAATTAGTGCAAGAATTCTGACACCATGAAAAATCTGAATGTAGTGACACCCCCAAAGTATTGAACTAGCCCTCCAGCAATGGTGCCAGTTAACTAAAATGGAAACTCAAAAATGACAGATAAAGCATTCAAACCATGGACTGCAATAAAGCTCAGTGAGATCCAAGATGAAGTTGAAAGTCAACATTTAAAAAAATGAAAATCAACATTAAAAAAACTTCTAAATCAATCCAGAATATGACAGAAGAGATAAGCATCTTAAAATTAAATCAGAGCTTCTGGAGTTGAAAAACTCACTTAAAATTTTCAGAACACAATTGAAAGCTGTATCAATAGATTGAACCAAGGAGAATAAAGAATTTCAGATCTTGAAGACTGGTCTTTCTAACTAAACCAGTCAGACAAAAATAAGGAAAAAAAAAGTTTTCAAAAAATGTGGGATTACATAAAGTGATAAAACCTATAAATGATTAGCATTCCTGAGAGAGAAAGGAAAAATCAAACAACTTGGAAAACATATTTAAGGAAATAATTTAAGAAAACACTTCTAATATTGTTAGACATGTAGACATCCACATACAAGATATCTAGAAAATATCTGCAAGATACTACATAAAATGAATATCACCAAGGCATATAGTCACCAGAATGTCCAAGGTCAATGCTGAATAAAAAGCCAGATGAGGTCCAAAGGGAACCCGATCAGGCTAACAATGGACTTCTCATAAGAAATCTTATAAGCCAAAAGAGAGAGATTGGGGGCCTATTTTCAGCAATATTAAAGAAAAAATATTCTAACCAAGAATTTCAAACTACACCAAACTAAGCTTCAGAAGCAAAGGAGAAATAAATGCTTTTCAAAAGCAAACAAGTGCTAATGGAATTTGTTACCACCGGATGAGCCTTACAAGAGATACTTAAGGGATTTCTAAACATGGAAACTAAAGAACAATATATGCCACTACAAATAGCCCACAGATCCTATAAAGCAACCATACAATAGAAAATACAAAGCAACAAGCTAACAATTTCATAATTGGATCAAAATCTCACATATCAATATTAACCTTGAATATATATTATTTAAAAGCCTCACTTAAAAGGCAGAGAGTGGAAAGTTGGATTAAAAAAGAAATCCATCAGTCTGCCGTTTCTGAGAGATCTATGTCTACACATAAAAACACACACAGGCTCCAAGTAAAGGGTTGGAGAAGGGTCTATCATGCAAACAGAAAATTTAAAAAAAGGACATGGGTCCACTATTCTCATATCAAGTCAAACATACTTTAAACCAATAACAGTACAAAAGGACAAAGAAGGGCATTATACATTGAGAAAGGGTTTGATTCAACAAGAATACTTAACTATCTTAAATATACACACATCCAACATTGGAGCACCCAGATTTATAAAACAAATACTTCTAGACCTGCCAAAAGATTTAGATAACCACATAACAAGAATGAGGGACTTCAATACCCCATTGACAGCAGTAGACAATTTATCGAGGCAGCAAACTAACAAAGAAATTCTGGGCTTAAACTTGACACTTAAACAACTGGACCTAATAGACATCTACATAATACTCTACCAATCAACCACAGAATATACAGTCTTCTCATTGGCACAGACATAAATCAAGACCAACCACATGCATGACCGTAAAGCAAGTCTTAATAAATCCAAAATAAACACAAAATCATACCAGTCATACTCTCACATCACAGTGGAATGAAAGTAGAAATCAATACCAGGAAGATCTCTCAAAGCCAAACAATTACAAGGAAGTTAAACTACATGCCCTGAATGACTATTGCATAAAGAATAAAATTAAGGTGAAAATTTTAAAATTTTTTGAAACAAATGAAATTAGAGACATAATATACTAAAATCTCTGGGATACAGCTAAAACAGTGTTAAGAAGTTTATAGTGCTAAATACCTACCTCAAAAAGCTAGGAAGATCTCCAATTAGCAATCTAACATTACATCTGAAAAGATTGGAAAAGCAAGAACAAACTAACCCCAAAGCTAGCAGAGAAAAAAAAAATAACTAAAATCAGAGTGAAACTGAATGAAATTGAGACCAAAACATTCATACAAAATATTAATGAAAATAAAAGTTGGTTCCTTGGAAGTATAAACAACATCACTAGAGTACCACCTATATTAACAAGAAAAAAAAGAGAGAAGTTTCAAATTAGCACAATCAGAAACAACGGTGACATTACAACCACTCCCACAAAAATATAGAAGACTCTCAGAGACTATTATGAAGAACTCTATGCACACATACTAGAAAATATAGAGGGAATGAATAAATTCTTGGTAACACAATCTCCTAAGATTGAGTCAGCAAGAAATTGAAACACTGAACATAAGTTTTGAAATTAAATCAGTAATCAAAAACCTACCAACCAAAATAAGCCCCAGAACAGGTGGATTCACAGTAAAATTCTACCAGTTGTACAAAGAAGAGCTGGTACCAATTCTACTGAAACTCTTCCAAGGAATTGAGGAGTAGAGACTCCTTCCTAACTCATCCTACAAAACCAGCATCACTCTACTACTAAAAGCTGGCAAAAACACAGTGAAAAAAACAAACAAACTACAGGCCAACATTTCTGATGAATAGAGACATAAAAATCTTTAACGTAATACTAGCAAACCAAATTTAACGCCATATCAAAAAATTAATTCACCATGCTCAAGTAGGCCTCATTCCTGGAATGCAAAGTTGATTGAATATATGTAAATCAATAAATGTGATTTACCACATAATCAGAATGTATACTGCTAGATACAGAAAAAACTTTCAGTAAAATTCAACATCCCTTCATGATGAAAACCATCAAGGAATTAGGCATCAAAGAATATAACTCAAAATATTAAGAACAGTCTATGACAATGTCATAGCCAATGTCACATTGAATGAGCAAAAACTGGAAGCATTCCTCTTGATAATTGTAACAAGACAAGGATGCCCATTCTTACCACTCCTATTCAATGTAGCACTGGAAGTCTTTGCCAGAGCAATTAAACAAGATAAAAAAGTAAATTTGAAGAAAGGAAATCAAACTATTTCTCTTTAAAGATGATATGATTTTATATCTGGAAAACCCCTTAGTCTCACCCCAAAAGCTACTAGATCTGATGAACAACATCTGCAAAGTTTCAGGATAGAACTCAATGTACAAAGTAAGTAGCTTTTCTATACATAAAAAATGTCCAAACGGAGAGCCAAATCAAGAACACAATATCATTTACAATAGCCACAAAAAATAAAATACCTAGGAATACACCAAACCATCAAGGTGAAATAATATCTACAAAGAGAACTACAATCTCCTGAAGATATCATAGATGACACAAACAAATGGAAAAACATCCTATGTTAATAGATTGTAAGAATCAATATCATTAAAATGGTTATACTGCTTAAGGCAATCTACAGATTCAATCCAATTTCTTTAAAGCTACCCATGTCATTTTTCACTGAACTAGAAAAAACTATTCTAAAGTTCATATGGAATCAAAAAAGAGCCCAAATAATCAAAACAATCCTAAACAAAAAGAACAAAGCTGATAGCATCACATTACCTTACTTCAGACTATACTGGCCTTCAAACTATAAGGCTTCAGTAACTAGAACTGCATGGTACTGGCACAAAAACAGACATATAGACCAATGAAACAGAATAGAAAACCAGAAATAAAGGCATACTTCTATAGTGATCTGATCTTCAACAAAGTCAGCACAACTAAGCAAAGGAGAAAGGACTCTCTATTTAATAAATGTTGCTGAGATAGCTGGCTAGCCATATGCAGAAGAATAAAACTGGACCCCTACTTTTTGCCATATAGAAAAATTAACTGAAGATGTATTACATATTTAAATATAAGACATCGAGATATAAGAATCTTAGATAAAAACCCAGGAAACACTGTTCTGGACATTGGCCTTTGGAAAGAATTTATGACTAAGCCCTCAAAAGCAATTGCAACAAAAACAAAAATTGAAAAGTGGGACCTAATTATACTAAAAAACTTCTGCACAGCAAAAGAAACTATCAGATTGGGAGCAGTGGCTCACGCCTGTAATCCCAACACTTTGGGAGGCTGAGGCAGGTGGATCACTTGACGTCAGGAGTTGGCGATCAGCCTGGCCAAAGTGGTGAAACCCCTTATCTACAAAAAATACAAACATTAGCAAGGCATAGCGGTACACACCTGTAATCCCAGCTACTTGAGAGGCTGAGACATGAGAATCGCTTGAACCCGGGAGGTGGAGGTTACGGTAACCTAGATCGCACCACTGCACTCCAGCCTGGGGAATAGAGTAAAACTATGTCTCAAAAAAACAAAAAAAAAAAAAAAAGGGAAACTATCAGCAAAGTAAACAGACAACCTACAGAATGGGAGAAAATATTCATAAACCATGCATCTGACAAAGGTCTAATTTCCTGAATCTATAAAGAACTTAAACAATTGAACAAGAAAATACAAACAACCTATTAAAAAAATAGCCAAAAGACATGAACAGACACTTCTCTAAAGAAGACATACAAGTTTCAATAAACATGAAAAAATGTTCCATGCCAATAATCAGATAAATGCGAATGAAAACCACTATGAGATACCATATCGCAACAGTCAGAATGACTGTTATTCAAAAGTCAAAAAACAACAGTTGCTAGCAAGGCTGCAGAGAAAAGGGAATACCTATACACTGTCAGTAGGAATGTAAATTAGTTCAGCCAAGCAGTATGGAGATTTCTCAAAGAACTTAAAACAGAACTACCGTCCATCTCAGTAATCTCATTATTAGGTATATGTCCAGATGAAAACACATTTTTCTACCAATAAGGCACATGTACTTGAATGTTCTTTGTAGTGCTATTCACAATAATAAAGACATTGAATAAATCTAGTTGTCCATCAATGGTGGATTGGATAGCCAATGTGGTATATATACATCATAGAATACTATGCAGTCATAAAAACAAAAATATCAGATTCTTTGCCCCAAAAGGATGGAGGTGAAGACCCTTTTCCTAAGTTAATTAATGCCAGAAGATACCGCATAGTCTCACTTACAAGTGTGAGCTAAACATTGGGTACTCATGGACATAAAGATGGGAATGATAGAAACTGAGGACTACTGAAGGTAGAAGGGAGAGAGCAAGGCAAGGATTAAAAACTACTGGATTCTATGCTCACTTCCTGGGTGGTGGGATCATTTGTACCTCAAACCTCAGCATCACGCAATATACCCAAGTAATAAACCTGTACATGTACCCACTGAATCTAAAATAAAAGACGGAAAAAAGAAAATATACAACTCATCTTCCATGTCTTATATCTTCAATCCCTTTTCCTTGTCTCTCTTCCTATTCTTTGTTGTTTGCCACTTCTCTGTTTTCTACTCTTTCTTTTCTCCCTCTCCTCTCCTCCCCCTCCCTCCCCTTTCTCTTTCTCTCTCTTTCTTTCTCTTTCTTTCTTTTCTTTCTTTCTTTCTTTCTTTCTTTCTTTCTTTCTTTCTTTCTTTCTTTCTTTCTTTTTTTCTTTCTTTCCTTTCCTTCTTTCTTTCTCTTTTTCTCTTTCTTTCTTTTTCTTTTTCCTTCCTTCCTTCCTTTTTCTTCTTTCTTTCTCTTTCTTTTTTCTTTCTTTTCTCTCTTTCTCCCCTTTCTTGCTTTCATCCTTCTTTTTTTCAGCAGTGTCAATAAATTTCCTTTTAAATTTTTATTCTTATTATTGCTGTACAAACACTTAACATGAAATCTACCCTCTTAAATTTTTAAGTGTACCAATACAGTATTCTGAACTATAGGCAAAATGTTGTTTAGTGGATCTCTAGAACTTATTCATCATCCTTAGCTGAAACTTTATACTTATTGATTACTGATTCCACATTTGCTCCTCCCCCATAATCCCTGACAATCACTATTCCATTCTCTAAGACTAAGGGTTTTACTGGTTTTACTCTTTTAGATATGTTGTATAAGTGAACTCATGTGGTATTTTCCTTCTGTGACTGACTTATTTCACTTAGCATAATATCTACAAGATCCATCTACATTGTCACATAAATGAGAATTTCTTTTTAAAGGCTGAAAAAATATTCCATTGTATGTAAATATCACATTTTCTTTATCCACTCCTCTATCGATGCACAGGTAGGGAAAAAAAAACCTACAGTAATTAAAACAGTATGGTACTAGCCTGTATATATACGCTTTCTTAAATTGCATTTGACCTTTATTTCTCTTCTCTTTCCAACCATCATGCTATGTGACAATTGATGATTAATGACCTTAAGAAAGATTTCCTATTGTATAATATCTGTCCCAAAACATACACTTCTTCAATTATAAGATTCCCTGAAACTGATATCTTTTTTTATAGTTTAGATGTGGAATATATTCTAGGTATTATTTTTTTAAACCAAATAACTGAATAAGGTAAAAGAGAAAAGAGAGCTAATATGTCACCAAAGAGTATAATGGATGCACATTTACTAATTCTAAGTGTCTCAAATATAATAAAGAGAAGTTGCCTCTTGACAATGTAATGATGCAGAGTAGAGTAAGTTTGCAGAATTATCCTTTGAAAACCAAAAATTAGTATTTTACAAAAAATATTGTATGATCCTGATTATTATTCAGCTCTAAGATGAATTCACAAGGTCTTTATCAGCCTGGGATTTCCAAAAGTACACATTTTGTACATCTTCAAAGAATTTTAGTTTTTGTACTGATTATCTGTCAGTATCTGAAACAGGACATAAAAGCTTCTTTGGTATTTAGTTTATGATTTTAGCTCTGCTTCTCTCTCATTTCTTTTTAAAATTTTATCAAGGGAGTAAACAGCTATTCTAAATCCTTTAAAATATACATTGTTCAAAGAGTCTATAAGAATTCATTTGAAAATTTTGGTAGAAAAGCCATAATATTTTTGCCACTTTGAAGAATGCTGGTAATAGGTAAGTAAATTGTACTTAGATTCTCCCAAAGCAAAGACCAAGTAAGATGGTTTCATGTCAGACTGTGATAGGGAAGTGACTGATACTTCTGGATACACTCTGATAAGCACAGGGTCCTCAGGTGCCACATATGAGCTGGGTATACTAAGATGAAATGTTTAACATTGTGGGAACTGGAGTAGCTATTTAGCTGTCACGTCATTAAGGTCCAGATAGAATGACCATCTTGCCCCCACTTTCTTGGGCCTTTTCTGATTTAGCACTGAATGTTCCATGTCCTAAAAATACCATCAGTTCTGAGCAAATCAAGAGAGTTGGCTATATTATCTCCACACCAGATATAAAGTAAAGCATCATGTAGACTTGTAAAATGATGTGAAAATCAAAAGATTCCTTTATATGTACTCCAATTTCTATCTTTAATAAAAAACTTACATGAACATGCTTTGCAACTCTTATAATAATACAGTGTCACACAGGTTATCATCTCAGTTTTATGAATGAGAGAATGTTGATGCTTATGGCCAAGGTGCCGCAGTCTGTAAGGAGATCCAGATCTTAAACTTAAGAACCCTGGACCCCATGAAAAAAAATATATCTGTCTTCTTTGACAAGATATGTGGAAGTACAAGGGAGACCAAATCAACTGTATGGGCTCTTTTGTGAGAAAAAAGAAATGAACACACAAGCAAACAAACAAAATAAAACTGGTGTTTTAGGTCTGGAACTTAAATGGAACATTCTGGGCATCTTGAAGTTTAAGGTTTCATTCCCTGATGATAAGGATGGGGAAAAAGTGAGAGGTTTTAATCAGTAACACCGCAAGCCCAATTACTCTTATTGTCCAAGCCTAAAATTTGAAGGAGAATGAAGACTCTCTAATACCAAAGATACCTGCCCATCCTGGGAGAGGCTATGAACATGACTGAGGAATAATGCATTGTGGAAAAGACAGAGAGAAATGAAAGTCTGAAAGGAAAAAAAAAGTATTGCGTGATGGTTAAAAGCACAAAAATAACAAACAGAAATAGGTTCAATTTCCTCTTAGGCCACTCAGTAAGTATGTGATATTGTGCATGTTTTTGAATCATTTGAGTTTCAGTGTTTTTATTTTTGTATATGTTCAAATTTGAAATTATGCATAATAATAATACCCGAGATGGCTTCTCTGAGGATTTACTAAAATGATTATAAAATATTTAGCTGAATGCTTGGCCTTTGGTAGTGCTTAAGAATATTGAACAGTGGTTCTTCTTGTTGTGTTAAGATAGATGGAAAAGTTTTGCTTAAAATTCAATGTAAACATATATGTATAAATGTGTGTATAGAAGTACATATAAAAATTTTAAAGACTATAGAAATGTTATAATTTTTTATAGGTGGACTATGCATTTTCTTTGTCTTTGAGAAAGAGTGAGAGTCATAGAAGCAAATGAACATTTCTTTTGAAGAAACAATATTTTTTAAACAGTTGAATACTCTAAACGATAGGAGATAGGAGGCCTGTGTTTGTGATGAAGCTTGTGTGGTTCAGTGGTATTTTCTTTTGGAGGTAGTTCATAAATACTTAGTGTGAATTCAATTAATATTTATCTATTTATTTTAACTGAGAATTTATCTTTTATTCAGCTTTAGGCAAAGTCGAGCAAAAAGGTGGTGTGATTTTTGACGGTTATCTGTTCATACGGCCCAAAGGGACCTAATTTGCTTGGTCAGCCCTCGGATTTCAATGACTGCTGCTCCTGCTTCCCATTTGGCCATGCCCAAGTCAATTTCCCTTTGGAATCTCAATTTCCTGTCCTATAAACATGTAAGGATTAGATTAAATGGGTTTCACAGACTCAGCTATGCCATTTTGTTTTGTTTATATATTTTTGTGCATTTCAAATTTTCTCATTTATGCCATCCAAGAGAGGAGCAGGGAAGTGACTCTAGGGAGGAATGGAGGCAAAGAAAATAATAAAGGTCTCATAAATCACCGAAAACAGAATGCAATGCTAAAAGGCATTGTTATGCTCTGGACAACAGAATTGCATTTATGGAGGCAGGATTTGAACTTCTGCACTTTGCTGAAACATCAACTTCAAATCCCTAGTTCGTAGAGATTCTTCCTATTCTACTTGAACATTCTAAAACTGTGTTAAGCAACAAGGAAATGGGATTGCCCCTGAGGGGCAGAGGTGCAGAGGGTCTACATATACAGAGAAATAAAGCTGATTTGGCTAAGGTGGAAGATGGTGATGTGGGAAGGATTTAGTGAAATTTTGGACTTAAGTTATGTTCACAATGCCATGCAAGGTCGGCCTTTTGTTTCTTCAAGCCAAAGCATAACAGAGGCAGAAAATGGGGATGGAGAAGAAGGCAAAGAGTAAGAAGATTGAAGACCCAGGTTATTGGAGTAATGCTGATAGCACATTACATTGGCGGTTTCTTGCTGTTCTATACGTAATACTTTTATTTATTTGTTATTCCATTCATTTGACAAACACTTATTGAGCATGTTAAAGATACTGTGCTAAGCGTTAAAGATACTGTGCTAGGCATTAAAGATACACATACCAGTAAATACCTTAAAAATCGGTAGGAGAAGCAAAAAAAGCCAGCAAGTATTACCACATTGATATGTTATGAAAAGCAAGAGTAATAAAGAATTTAGAATTTGGAAAAGAAAGGGGTGTTGAGGTAAATAAAATCTTTTGCCCTAAAGTTGTTTTGTGGTTTTAAAAGAGAGAAAAAGTCTGTGATATAGAAGTGGTGGAACCAGCAGTCAACCCAGGCCATTTGTTCCAGGATTTGTGTTCTCAGCCATTCTACTGGGCTTCTTCATCTTCATCAGTGTCTGTCAGTTAGAGAATGGTAATAATAACAATAGCTAAAACTTATTGAAAACCAACATGTACACTCACTCTGAATTATCAAATTTAGTCCTTATACCATTTATGATGTAGGCATCATTTTTTTAATTTTACAAAAGAGAAAACAAATTGAGAAAGATTAAATAATTTGCCCAAGGGTCATGAAGCTGGAAGTCACAAATCTAGCTTCTCAGAAAAGTTCTGATTAACTTTTGGAATTATGAGGTTTGTTTGTTTGTTTCTTTTTGAAACAGGGTCTCATTTGGTCACCCAGGCTGACACAGTGGCACAATCTGTCACAGCTCATTGCAGCCTCAACCTCCTGGGCTCAAGCGATCATCCCACCTCAGACCTCAAGTAGCTGGGATTACAGGCATGTGACAACACGCCCAGCTAGGATTTTTTTTTTTTTTCTTTTCCTTTGGAGAGACAGGGTCTTGTCATGTTGCCCAAGTCTTGAAACTCCTGAGCTCAAATGATCTGTCTGCTTCAACCTTCCAAAATGCTAGAATTACAGGCATAAGCCCCCCTGCACCTGACCAGTTAATTATGATTGTAATCATCAACTTATATTTTGCCAGTGGGATGGCACATAAGCTATTCTTCCGTCCTAATCTGTGCCTTCTTCCCACATATTAATTGCGTGTTTAGTGAATATTTCAAATTTGAGCCAACATGTTTTATAGAAATTTTAATACAACTTGGCAGTATTTTATCCTATATATAGTCAATTAATCATGCTATTTTAATGAAAAGTACATTTTGTTCTGATTTTTTTTTCCACCAAAGCATTCCATGAATGGAAAATTCACAAACTATTGACATATGTAGTATGATTCCTTTAGCTTTGAATTAGGACCATAAGAAGGCTGACACAGTCCATTGGAGAGGGGAGAGGAATAGGCAGGCTATTATTGTAAATCCATAGTTAGAATAGATGAATAAAGCAGTTTCACGTACCCTACTCCACCCATCACTATATCCCCAACATCCACCCCAGATGGTCCTGAACATCTCTCAGTGAAGATTCTCCTTGTACTCATGGTGCAATGTTCAGTTTCTTTTCTTTTTTCCACATACATAAAAATGCTATAAGGGCAAGGGCTATATCTGATTTATTTGTAGCTGTATCTCCAACATTTACACAGAGTATGATACTCCGAAAATATGTTTTAAAACTAACCACATCTCACCTCCTTCACATCATCATTTCTCATCAGATCTCTGTCTTTGTCCTTACCTTCCAATCATCTCTGTTCTGTAGAATCCAGAGTGAATTTTTTAAAGCATAAAACAAATTGTGCCACCCTCTCAAAAGCCTCTAGTGACTTCCATTTGCACTTGGCATAAATCGACACTCTATAACTTGGCAGAGCATAGATCACCCCCCTGTTCTCTTCAACTTTATATCCTACATTGTTGCTTTTGTTTCACAATGGTCCAACCATGTTGATTCCTCAAATAGACCAAGCCCACCCTCATCACAGAACATTTGACCCCGATTATGGCCTTGCAATATTTTCTTTTTCCTTGAATAATCCACAGGACCTGGTCCCACTTATCATCCAGAACTGGGAGTAAATTTCATCTCATGAGAGAGGTCTTCTCTGACAACCCTTTATAAAGTTATTCCTCTCTATCCCTTTGCTCATTTGTTCATTTGATCTTATTCATATCATACATATTATATTACCTAAGCAAATAAGATAATTTTTGATGAGTGGAATTTCATTTCACTAGAATATGTGCTCTGAGAGCAGAAAATTTGACTATCTGCTAAGCACTGGGAATTCAAGAGTTAATAATGACTAGCAAATTATAAATATTTCAGTCTTAGTAGAATTACTGAAGTATGAAGCTAAGTATATCCTAAAAGGTATGTCCATGTGTAGATTTATCAATGAAAAGAACCAGATGAATAATTTGTAATGAACACTGGGTAATGTTGGCTTCATTTGCCTTATTGGGTGGATGGGCATTACTACCTCTTTGACCACTCAATGGGCAGGCTCTGTGTAGGCCTGTAATACCAATAAGGCTAATTATGTTTTTTTTTTCTTAAAACTATAGATTTGGAGGGAGACACACAGCTGCAGAAAGCAATTAGAAATAACTCTTTGATGGCTTTGAGAGCAGCAGAAACTCATAGACTAAGATTCCTTCAGCTAGCCAGTGTCTTCTTTCAGATGGCCTACCTGTTCAATGCATGTCTTATACTTGTAAAAGTTCATCAGGGTTGGTTTCTATGATGAACAACTAAAGTATGTATGTGGGAGGGATAGGGCACAAAGAGCTCAAGGTGAAGAAGAGGCATTGAAGTACCAAGAAAGTTCAGTTGGAGGAGCAGGTGGATTGTTGAAATTTAATCAGTGGTGTTCCAATGATTCTAGCAGATGTTTAGACAGTTTGAGTGTGATCTGTGCTTTTGTGGGCAAATCAGTTGTATTTAAGAAGGAGTAAGGGCTAGAGAGTGGAAGGCATGGCAGTGGCCTATAGTCAGTGTGCCAGATGTACTATACATTATTTTTAAAAGCAGCAAGAAAAAAAAGATAATTAAAGAAAAAAGGAAATGTCTTTTTAAAGTTTCTTGTGACCTTATACCGTTTTGTGTCACTTTGACATTTTAAATTTTGCTTCTGAGCAAATTTCTCCCAAGGTATTCTATTTATATTTTAAACAGCCAAAGTATGCAAATATCTCTATTTTGCATCTCTAATAATGTATGCTACACAATCCAACAAGATTTCTTGGGACCCTTTTGAAATTTCTTCTGTTTTCTTTCATATGTGTATGTTTTCCAAAAGTCTCTCCATAATTTGGGTCAATTGATTATTGACACTGAGTATCTCTCTTTCTCAGATGGGGAATTGTTATAAACACAGCCCTGTTAGAACAAATGCAATTTCATTACACTGGATAATTATTACACTTTTGGATATAATTATGCCCATTGGGATCTCAGGAAAACCTAAAGTAAAGAAATATTAAGAGGCTATGAATCACCTTTTATTAATTGAAAAGATGATTTTTAATAGACAAAATTTCTATAATAAAAGTTTTCTTGTATTATATATCTATGAAACAATGATTTTCTTTCTCCCTTTGTTTTACCCCCTTATATTCTTATTCAGTGTTTAATTACTGCCCGGTGTTTTAAGCCCATTAAGGCTTTAGTATTGGCAGGCAATTATAATTTATATGTATGCATGTATGCATACACACACAGACACACACACACACACATACACACACGCCTTTCTCTGTAATTGTAACAGGAGAGATTGTTGACCTTCAACATCAATCATAACTAGCAAGTCTGCAGTATCCCTAAGTCCACCACAGGAAAGCTATGGTCATGAGGCTAAATAGTATTTTGGGGAAAAAAAAAGAGTAGTTGATAAGCCAATTCTTCTCTCTTCACTGAGTTTATCTCCAAATAAACTCAGAATCTTAAATTTTTATCTCATTCTTGTTACTTATTAATATTAGTAATAGTAGGTATAATATATTTTTTAATAACAACTAATATTTATTGGGGTCAGACAATGCAAGGCATTGTCTGAGTGATTTACATGCAATAACTTTTTTAATCCTCACAACTATGTGCAACAGACATTACTATTTTCCTCATTTTATAGATAACAAAAACTGAAGCAAAAAAAGAAAAGCAATTTGCAAAGGTTATGAAAGTACTGATGTCCCAGGTGGTACTTAGAACTGAGGTAGTCTAACCTCAAAGCCTGCTTAATTACTATGTATCACTGCCTTTATTAAATAAATAGCTAATTTATTATTATTATTTCAATAGTTTTGGGGGAACAGGTGGCGTCTGGTTACATAAATAAGTTCTTTAATGGTGATTTCCAATAATTGGGCATAATGATGAGTGTATTATACTTACATGACTGACAAGCAGATGAAACCTGGGAAGCAAGTTAGTACACCCTACTTAATCATGCTGTTTCAAATCTCAAGCTGACTTTCCGCACACAGCAGCTTCTAGCGGTTCTCACGAACAGAACAGTAATCCTGAATGTTATAAATAGGTTGTTTGGTCAAAATATTGACAACCTAATTGAAAAATATATATCCTACTGTTTCGCTGGTTGCTAGCCAGTGAAATGAGACAGAAACCCCAAGGAATCATAGAGGGCTTCATATGACCTGCCACTTTGACTTATGTAACTGCATTACCCCTGCGAATGAAAGACCTCGTTTATTTTTAGTTTCTTATTTTTTCCCATCAACTTGGTCTATGAGGCAACTGTAAACAACAAATGTTGAGAGGACAAAAAAAAGTTGTTAAAAACTTTCTGGGTTTAAGTCTTCATCTGTGTTCTCTTAAAGAGACAGGGAACAGAATCCCTAATGCATCTTTATGCCATACTGGATCCTCACAATAGAGCAGTGAAAATTTCTATAGATGGAAATAAAGTATATCAACTGCTGGGGAACAAAATTGAGATTGCTTAATGAGGTCGGAGTTTGGGAAGTGTCCTTTACACTATCCTGATTGATTAATGATGAATCATCTACATTTATGTACATTACAAAAGTAGAATCTGTTGACTATTTTGCTTTGTGATCATAAAACATATATATTGAACATTACTTTGAGCCAGGTACTGGGTGAAATTCAAACCTGAAAAAAGTGATAGAAATTCATATTCAGTGAATATCTACAAAACCTTGATACTCAAAGTGGAGTTCATTGGTGAGCAGCATAGACCCATTACTTAATTTCACTAAGCCATAGTTTTCTCTTATTAATTGAGGATAAGTCGTATTGACTTTATAGTTTTTCGCTGAAACAAATAAAAACACAATATCTCTAGTATATCACATAATTCAACACTCGTCAATTTTTAACTCATGCCTGACTAACCCTAAGACTTTATTTACCACACCACACTGTATCTTAAATTAATAATTTTGAAGTCATTTGGGGAATGGCTTTCAATTGTCTCCAAACTGCTTGCACTTATTATCTTGTAGTAAAGACAACTAAAATATTTATTCTTCTGTTTTTAAATTAATGGTCCCTCAGTTTTTAGAGGAAAATAATGTGTTTAATTAAAATAAACAAAATAAAATAAAGCCAAATAAAGCACTACATTTTAAGGAGCTTCCCTGGAAGTCTCATCTGGCAACTCCTGTGTGCGTTATCCTACCCAGAACAGAGTTATGTGCTCCTGCCTAATTGAACGAGGGAGTAGAGATGGAAAGCCTCAGACAGACTATTTGGTAAGTAACTTTGCCACACTAAGACATAAGTTCCCAATTTTTTTTAGTAAATAAAAAAAATTATTGCGTATATCTTACTGCAATGAAAAGAGAGCATAACTAAAATAAAAAAATGCATGAAGTATTGAAACATGAGATCTTCTGAGTAGAAATTGTGTTTCCTAAGAGAAATACGTATTTTTTAAAAAGAGAAACTTTTCTGAAAAGAATATCATTCTCCTTGTCCCCTCATCCTATATAAAATGTGGATGTAATACTTGGCAACACATCATCCTTCTGTTTTATCTTGAGCCAACTAGAGTGAGGAAAATTTCAAATATCTTGCAGAAATGCTGATCCTGACATCACTGGGTTGCAGAACTAACAATAGCTGCTAGCACTGCAGAATGCATGTTGTAAAAGCTGTAGGCTCCTATTTAAGCTACCAGTTCCTTGAGTTAAAAATCATTTCTAATGCCTAATGGACACACTTAATCAATAGGGCTGCATTTTATCCCAAAGAATTTATTTCAGAAACAAGTTCCAGTCTGTATGATATTCATGTTGTTCGTTTAATCTTTTCTTTTCTTTGAGGCCTCACAGTGAAAATGGCTATCACTCTCCCTGTTGATTATTTCAAAAAGCCCAGATAAGTAAAACAATTGATTAATTGTCAATTGCAACCTAAAGAGTTAAACAGAGGGCATCTTCAAAGTATCAGAGGAGACCATTAAATTGGTTGCCGAATCTTAGAGCCTGATACAAGCAAGGTCTATGTGAGTGAGCATCAAGTCCAGCAGTTCCCAAACCTAGTTACCCATTGAGTATCCTAAGGAGAGAGTGAGAGGGGTGTGTGGTGGAAGACTAATTCTCTGGCTTTTCTCTAAAGCAACAGAATCTGTGATGAAAAGAGATGGGTGGAAGGAAGTCTGATAGAATAAGATACACATTTATGTTTATCTAAATCCTTCCAGCTGGGTCTATGGTTTCCAAGGTTAGTTCATGATGGAGGGATTAAGGCCCATGTAAGGGAACTGACCATCTTTGAGGTCATCAAGATTGAACCAACTAATGACAGAATCAACATTATAATCCTGTCTCCTGGATACCCATCCCAAATTCATTCCAGGGATGACCTCCCTTGTGAGTCTTTTGGGGATTTTCTTTTTTTCTGGTTCCTTATCTTTGAGACAATTGAAAACTGAATATTTGAAAACCCTTGCATACCTCCTACCATCATTTTAAATGTACAAACTGAGATCCATGCTTCTATCCACCCATAAATAGAAACAATGGGGAGGGGGAAAATGGTAAGAACCACTATGCGAAGTGCAAGCATCACTAATTTGTTTTTAGGTGAGAAAACTAAGGCTCAGCTAGTTCCAAAAATTTCACAAAGCTCGAAAACAACACAGCTAGGATTAGACATATTCTGAATGCCTTCAACATCCGTGTGCTTCATCAGTGTTGCGTAGCTACTAATGAAGTATAAGGCTTACTGTACACACAGTGAAGAAATAAAGGATTATTAAAGCTGGGATATGAAATCCAAAACAGCCCTGATACACTTTATTAGAGATTTCTGAAAACTAACGGACTCCTAAGTGCCAAAGCTAGATTTTCAAACCAGTTTTGTCCAAATATAAATCCTGCACTGTTTTCCTTAAAATAATATTTGCACTGAGCTTGCTAAAAACCAGAAAAAGCAAGACCCCCCATGTTGCTGCTGTTTTCAGGGTCTCTAATTCAGTTTCTCTCCCCAGTTCTTCCCTCAGCTATATCCCACAAGCCTCCTAACTACATGGAATTTATGTCAAATGCAGAAAGATGAGAAAAGACAACATTCCTTAGAGTACTGATTTTATATTCTTTCCAAATAAAAATGGTTGAATGTAAATTTCTGTACAGAATAAGTGTGCTGGGGCAGAAACAAGACAGGACTATCAATTAAGTGAAATGCATTCCTAAGCCTCATTCTGCCTGTGTTATATAATAGTCCTCTCCAATACTGTATGGAATCATAGAATTATTAGATGGATAAATCCTGGTTTCCCAGCACTCAAGGAGAAATGCAGATTTGGGTTCTCTTAGAGGGGATGTGACTTATCCAAGTGACTCAAGAGCACCTCTTACTCTGGCTTTGAATAATAAAATAGCTCCTCACTGTAGTTTCTGTTTCTGTGCTTGCTCTCATAAAACTCTTTTCACATTAGCAAGAGATCAAAAAAGTCTATCAAATTAGACAATTTTCCTTAAAACTTCTGTTGCTTTTAAAAATTATTTTAAAAATGCAATCCAGCCTCCTTGCATATCCTACAATATAGGACAATTTTGACCTTGACGCCTTCATTGACCTCACCTCTACTACCTCCCTTGCTTCCTTACGCTCCAGCACTGACATCTCTTATTCAACACACCCACCTGGTCCTATCCCAGAGCCCTTCACTTTCTGTTCTTGCATCCAGGAAAGTTCTTCTGGATCTCTTCATGACTTTATCTTCAAACTCAGGTCTCCGCTCCCAAGTTCCTGCCTCAGAGAGGCTCTCCCTATCCACCCCTTATTCCTCTTCTTTTTGGAATTCTGGTAAATTATATATAACATAACATTTGCCATCTCACCCATCTTTAAGCACACAGTTTAGCAGTGTTAAGTATATTCACATTCTTGTGCAACAGATCTCCAGGACTGTTTCATCTTACAAAACTGAAACTCTAGACCCATTAAACAACACCCCCCAAATTCTCTCTCTTCCCATCTTCTGGCAACCACCATTTAATCACTTTCTGTTTCTGTGAGTTGACTGCTCTGGAAACCTCCAGAAATCTGTAAGTGAAGTCATACAGTATTTTTCTTCCAGTGACTGTCTTATTTCACTTAGCACAATGTCTTTAAGGTTCACTCATGTTGTAGAGGTGTCAAAACATCCTTCTGTTTTAAAGGCTGAATAATATTCTATGGTATGTGTATACCGCATCATTTTACCCATTCATTCGTTTTGACGGACATGTGAGTTGCTTCCACCTTTTGGCTACTGTGAATAATGCTGCTGTGAACGTAGTTGTGCAAATATCTATTTGAGATCCTGCTTTCAAGTCTTTTGGATATGTACCAGGAAGTGGAATTGCTAAATCATGTGGTAATATTATTTTTAACATTTCGAGGAATTGCCATGATGTTTTCCATAGAAGCAGTGCCATTTTACATTCCCACCAACAGTGCACTAGGGTTCCAATTTCTCTACATCTCCATAACACTTGTTATTTTCTGGGGTTTGCTGTTGTTGTTGTTGTTGTTGTTTGTTACAGTAGCCATTCCAATGATAATGGAATCTATTCAGATGTGACATATCAAAGTGGTTTAGATCTGCATTTCCCTGATGGTTAGTGATGTTGAGCATCTTTTCATGTTTTTTTGACGATTTGCATATGTTCCTTGGAGAAATGTCTATTCAAGTCCTTTGCCTATGTTTAAATTGAGTTATATGTTTTGTTATTGTTGTTGAGTTGTGGGAGTTCTTTATATATTCTGGTTATTAACCTTTTGTCAAGTATTTGAATTGGAAGTATTTTCTTTTATTCTGTAGGTTGCCTTTTTACTGCATTGACTGCATCTTTTGATGACCAGAAGATTTAAGTTTGATGTTTTTCATTTTTTTTCTGTTTTAACTTTTGTTGCTCATGTTTTTGGTACCACCTTTAAGGAATCATTGCGAATTTAATGTCATCAAGTTTTCCCTCACGATTTCTTCTAAGACTTTTATAGTTTTAGGTCCTGCATTTAAATCTTTGATCCATTTTTGGCTTTTTTGTGTGGTGTATAGTAAGGGTCCAATTTTACTCTTTGGCCTACGAATATACAGTTTTCCCAAGAGTTTGTTTAAAAGACTGTCCTTTCCCAACTTGATTGTCTTGACACACTTATTAAAAATTACTTGACCACATATGTGAAGATTTATTCTGGGATCTGTATTCTATTTTGTTGGTCTATTAGTCTGTTTCTTCATTTTTTAAAAAATCCTATTATCTTGAGTAACTTCTTTACAGTAATTATGATTGTTATTTTTAGTCAGAAAACTATTTTTTCTGATTGCTTCAGAAAATATATCCATAGTTAAAAAATAAAAAAGAAATACAAGTCATCTGTAAATACAACTACCAATAACTGCAACTAATATTATTTTCTGGTCATTTCTTTACTTTTGTTTACTTTTTTACATAGTTTTATCCAAATGATGTTTATTATAACATTACATTATTAATATAATCTTAATGTGTTTAGATATATAATATATCCTATCTATATATTTATATATACTATAATCTTTATATATATATGTGTATGTGCATGCGTGTGTGCATGCACGTGTGTACATATATATGTGTGTGGGTATATATATGGGGGGGAGGAAGAGAGAAAAAGGGAGAGTATTCCTAATCTGAAAATCCAAAATCAAAATCTGAAATATTTTGAGCTCTGACACAAAACTGAAAGGAAATGATTAAATGATCATTAGAGCATTTCAGATTTTGGATTTGGGGATTAGGGATCCTGAACTGACAAGTATCATGCAGGTATTTTGAAATTTATTAAAATTCAAAACTTGAAACATTTTCTGTCCAAAGTATTTCAGATAAGGGATACTTACACACACACATGCACACACACGCACACAGCACAACACACACACACACACACAGCACAACACATACACAGAGAGCTTATAACTACACTACAGCATTTTAGTATATCAAATATGTTATCTTAAGCTCCATTTTACATTTTTATTTCTCATGCCATTCAGTATTTTCACATAACTGAGTTTTTAAATATAGTTTTCTTAAATTCTATGTCTAATTTTGTAAGGGTTATTTACAGTGTTATAACTATTATAATTATTGATGTAATAAACACCATTGTACATACATGTTGATTAAAATATCTGATGTTCACCTCAGGATAAATTTGCTAGGAACAGAATTAGAATCACTAGGTCAAGATATATAAACATTTGGTAGGCATTTGATTCATGTTTCCCACAGATTTGGGGAAGTGCTGTACCAATTTACACTCCCACTAACAGGATGTAAAATAAATACTTCCACTTTAAAGACACAGTAGTAAGAGCGTTACGTGCAAAACTGAAAAAATAAAAATAAACAGTTGCTAATTTGAGAGTTGACTAAATGTCCTTCTATTTTATTCTGACTCACTGGAATATTTGCCTTTTGCTTTCTGTAAACTGGCTTTATTACCTGTGATAATGGGGAAAATGTGGTGCTAAGAGACTTCTCAAAAGCTGGAGCATCAGTTCTGTCCTGTGCTTTGTTGTAATTAATAGACACAGCTTCTAAAGAAAACGCTGGGTTTCTGCCGCATCATGTCCTGGAGACAGTAATGACTGAAACTCTCTCAATGGCGGGTGTGATCCATCCTCTTGGAACAGACAGAGCTAAAGAGAGACTGATTCTGAGGCAATTTTGAGAACTTAAAGAATACCTGGGAATTACTGATGATTTTTCTTCAGCATTTTAGCATTTCAGCTTTTGTATTTGTAGCACACTTTCAAATGTTGTTCTAAAATTTCCTACGGCATTATAAAAGGAATTGAAAACCAACCACAGACAAGTCAGTGATATTACGATATAACATATCTCATAATGTCTATAATAATAATCTCTGGCTCTTTGACTTCTCTCTTGGTTGTCATAACGCATTGTGCAGCAGCTGGTTGTCAGCCAAGACAATAAAACCTTTATTCACTCATCTAGACTCCAAAACTACCAGTTGATTTTCCATAGACTTTATTCTTAATCAACCTAAGACTCAGTTTTTTTCATCTGTACAATAGGGGAAACAATACATTCTGTACTGGAAAAAGTGTCCAGAGTGTGATGGATACTTTTACCTTTGTTATCTCCCAAATGTGTCAACTTTGTTTCTTTCATTTTCCAGTCATTGTGTGATCTGACTAAACACAGATTATGTTAAGTTCAAATTATAAAGAGCTTTGGATTTTACAAACTGTGGTGTTCTCTAATATTTGGAGACCTCAGTTTATACAGTAATATTAGTGAAATAAAACATTAGATTTTCTTTCCCTCAGGCTTGGAGTAAAAAATTCATGAAGAAGCATTGGAGGATTAGCAGGACAGAGAGGTCACCCCTGGTTCTCTTGTCCCAATCAACTCTTCTTGTCCCTCTTCTCTTTAAGAGCTGAAGTTATTCCCTAGTTGTATTGCTTTATTATCATTATAAGATCTGCCTTCTATAAAACCACAGACCAGACTGATTTAATCTATTGTTGGTCTAGAACTTCACTGTGACCAAATCATATAATTCATAAGAAAAAGATAGATTAGGAAAATACAGGAAAATGACAATGCATCCCCCATACTGGCCATGGTCATAGCCTTCACTATTTTTAATTTCCCTATTGAATCAAATGTTTTACTTCCTTTAGTAGCTGTCTTTTTGCCCTACTTTTGTCCAGATCTCGTCTTCAAGTTTCTCACCCATCCACCTCTTTTCTATGACCATAATTAATTATTTAAAGCTTATTCTTCTTTGCAATAATTTTCATTCTCCTTCTGAGAATATTGTTTCATTTTTTCATGCAAAACATTCCAGTTCTTTCTTGATTTATTTTTGTATCATTATCCACCATTTGCTGCCAGTGAAACAAAAGATTTTTTTGGCAGCAACCATTCATGGGAAAGGGAATAGAAATAAAAGATGATTTGCAAAATGGAGAGAAGGACAATGGTGGTGGTAGTGGTGCTACAAGTTGTGGTGGTGGCCAGGAAATTATAATGATTATATAACTGAAAAACATGTCTAAAGAATTCAAATATTAAAAAAGTATTTAAAGTTGGTAGTTTTGGGAGCAGCAATAAACAAAAATGTAAAAGACCTTGAGCCAATTGCTTATAATCTATGTAGATCTTATGTAAGATAGACATAGCACTGTAATAGAGGAAGTCTTGCATTAGGTCTGAGATAATTTGGTTTCTAAGCTCACTTTCACCCCTCATAGGTTGTATACACTTAAACAAACCATGTTTATCTATATGGACCTCTATTTCTCAATCTATAAATATGAATATGGAATTGTGTTGATAAATCTCAAATTGAGTTCCCTGAAGTCACAAGAAGTGCTGCAATAAAATAGGTCATCACTTTTTTCTGGGGTGGCGGGGAGGGGCACAGTTCTGCAAAATCCTATAAACTGTACAACTCTTCAATAAAAGCAGCAATAATCTTTAAATTAGCTACTACACTAGATATCTTTCTAACTCTGAGTCTATGGTCCTGCGTTTTCCATACTGAACCTCATTACAGTTAGCAGCTGATGTTCATAATAGCCCTAGGAAGTAGGGAAAATAATTTCTGGTTAGTTATGTTTTGTTTTGTTTTTTAACTACTAATATGTATTTCATGTTACTAATATCTGCATAACTCACATGTCAGCTAGAGTCTTCTGATCCTTTTCAGAGGGTCAGATCATGAAAACGTCTACTAAATCCCCTCTTTTAATCCTTGCATAAAATCAAAGCCCTATAGTAGGTATGTTTCAGCAAACAAATTTGGGGAAGACAAAAAGGACGGTGAGCGAGCTCCTTTTCTGGATTATTCTGCTTCCATGCCAGCCTCTGTGCATGCTGTCTTTATTCTGAAAAGTATCAAATGAATTCCATTTCCCAGATCCCTTAAAATGTCCCTTTTACAGAAAGCATTGTGTAGTGTAATAGATATTATGGAATATGGCAGAATAGACTTCTATGATTTTTAGAAATAGAACATAATAGGAAATTGGATTATATCACAACAAAACAACTTCAACATGAACAAGGATTTGGCCTTAAAAATAAAATTTGATTACAACAACATGAAAGCATTTAAACTATTTTCAGTTGTAATCGCCCACCTTCATATCACCTCAAGATGTTCACCCTCTTTTCCTGTTCCTCTTCTACCCTCACTCCTGCATGAATTGACAGGGAGTTACTCGAGTCCTCTTAATAAAAAACAATAATTCACTTCTGCACACTTTCTGCTATAATTGGCTCCAGGCCCACCTTCATATATTCCAAATCCAGTAGCATAAAATAGTTTTTCATTTCACAAGATCCACCTTCCTAGAAAACAAACTGACTGAAAATAATCACGTTGTCTTTATTCTATGTATTTTTATCCTAAGCTCTTTGGCGAAGGCCCATATATGATGATATCCATAATCACATAAATTATATGATTATTATTTCATATGGGTCATGCTTCCAGTATATAGAATTTTGTACTGCTCTTTATTTAAACGTTTTGTTTCAAGTAGTTTTCCAAAGGTGTTTTGCCCTTCCATGCCCCAATGTTTCTTTTAATAACTCTCTTCCCTGGTCTCAAATGATTCACTATTTTAAGTGGGCATTCAAACACTGTGTCAAATCCATTTGTAAAACCTTTATTAAGTTTAACAGCAAAATCTCATAAGTTTGCCTTGGTTAATCTATCAATTTAAGGCTCATTAAGATAAGGAATGACAAAGCTGGAAGCAAATGCCTCTCTTTTCTTTGAAAATACTTATAAAACCAAGTACTCAGCTGTTTTCTCATTGTATGCGGCTTTGGAAATGTCAGGCTACATTGAACTGTCAAACATCAAAAATACTGCTGAAACCGCAATGGAAACAATGACTATCTTGGGAAAATGCGGTAAACTATAAGACCCAAGAGGCTGATTTTCCCAAAGGAAGAGAGGTACATTTTAAAAGGGTAAAGTTAGAGAACCAACTTCCTCCGTGTGAGGTCTACAGAAGGTTTCTCAGTTGGGAAGCTGCGTGATGAGGAACATGCCTCCCCTCCCCGACCCCCAAGGGGATCCCTATTTCCACTCTATTCTGCCACTTTTTGCCAATTGTTTTTTTCCCTGAAAAGCCTCAGGAAGTCTCTCTTTGTTTTTCCCCTAAATCTTCAGTTTCCCTTGTGTGAAGAGTTGCCCTGACATAGTGCAGAGAAGATGGACACCTCAGTGAAACAGGATGTTCTGAAGGTTGGATGCAGTTCTACCTAAGGAACCTCAGAATAATTACCCAGATGTTTTAAGAGTCTTAGAATCTTTCTGAAAGCAAAGCCTGAGTAAAGGACTTAGTTCCCACTGTGGATGGAGCTGAATCCTACAGATGGCTTCTGAAGTAGCATGTAGAAAGCATCACTTTGAAGGATAAGAGATAGGAGACATTTGTTTATCATTTCCATTCTCCATTGGTAGAAGCGGCCACTAGGTATGTCAATTCCCTTACATGTTTGTGCTGTTCAATAAATCAGCTAAGCAAGCTCCTGAGCATTTGCAAAAAGATCTGAAGTAGAAAATCTGAGAGATATGGCAGAAATTTCAGATGCAGCACTCTTGGAATGCATGGGAACTGCCTGCCCTGGCTGCAGCTGATACCAAAGATTGATCTGCGAGATTTGGTATAGGTCACTAAGTGTGGGTACTACAGAATATCTTATTATACTCATTGTAAATATGGTGAGAAAACCTATATCACTATAAGAATTATAAATGTTTGTTGTCAAATGCTTCACACAATGAAACGGAGGTTGCTCAGTAAAACAAACTTGTTAATGTGCTAAGGTTGAAATTTTGAGCATGACATTTAAATTCCTCTGCTGGCTAACATTAGTTGCTTTTCATCCCTTATCTCTTGCTAGTCTCTTTAATATCATCTTTGTTCTAGCCAAATTAATCTATTAAAAGCCCAGGGTTTTTCTCCTTGACAATATTCATGGGTAAAGTCTCTTTCTAATCTAAAAGCTCTGAAAATCATGGAACTCCTGTGAGGGGAAGACAGAGTGGACAGTTACAAATAGCTTTATTTCATAAAGTGATACTCAGAATTTCTGTCTATTCTATAATCTCATTTTTGTTCCAAACACTTAGAAATCTCATTCTGTTAACATCAAACTATTTACATAGTACCCATCAAGGTTGGCAATATGCTAATGCTTGAGAAGCTGAATGATTATTTTTCAGTCTCTGCTTATAAGAATAGTTAGCTGAATTTGATACAGTTCGTTACACTTATTTCTTTAAACATCCCAGTCTTCACTTCATTTTCTGTCAGTCTTTTTATTTCTATCTTACTACTCTGTTTTCTTTTAGATCTCTCTCCCTTGCCTTAAATATTAGTGTTACCTGGGTTTTTAGCCTTGGCTTTCTGATCTTTGCTGGAAGTCATTTCGTAGATACAAAGGGAAAGATAATCTGGCCAGCAGAATATTAGCAGATTTTATTTTAAATGGCCACATGCTCACAACAATGCATCGAGTGCTCAAACTTGTCATCTACAAGCTGAATTAACTGAGAAGTATGTTTTATTTCATTGATACATGTTTCTAGAGACAATGAAATATATCACTAAATAATCCAAATTTTCTGTTTCTCATGAAACATTAGACAACTTGGCAAAACTAGGACACCACCCCTGCATACAAATGGTTGTGTCTGAGTGACAGCCTTCTATGGCTACACTAGCGAGCTCCTAAAATACCTACACGTATTCACTTTTCCACCCACTTATGCTTTCCTCCTGTCCATTGCCACCCTCTCCAAACTTTAAATGGGATGGTAAAGAGTAGAAAGCAAGACAACCTTCTATTAAATATATCTTCAGTGCATTATCCTATCTATCATTTTCTTCACTTTCAAAGTGGAGACTGTTAATTAGCCCTTCTTCTTAAGGTTATGAATATCTTTAGATGCCTTGACTTCATATTTTCTTCCTCATTTTCCATTTAACAACGAAAATACTTCTTCTTAATCATCTTCCCTTGCTTCTACCCTGATTCAACATCCTTAAATGTTGACAGTTTTGTTTCCGTTTTTCATGAAAGCCTTTCTCTTACTCTGTATCTCTCTTCCTCATTTGTAGCTAACATTTGAAGAGAAAGCATGGGTGAATGTAGCTGTGGATTTGGCTGATAAATGATGTGTCCTAATATTTTTTGTGCTAAGAAATAAAATCTTTGGAAATCACTTTACTCTTTTGAGCCTTTGCAAATGTCAAACTTCGGCGTTGAACTAGATTGTCAGGAAGGGCAATTTTGGATATATAGTCCTAATTATTCTGTCTTAATAACTGGCAGAGGCAAAGTTCTCAATGTAAGAAGGTCTTCCAAGTAAAGTCTAACCAAACTTACTGTTCACTTTATAGTGCTTCTGACAACCATCTGTAACTTTACAGTTAGGTTCCTTATAGCCATCTTTTAGAGTAAATTGACAGTTCAGTTAATTTTGAAAAATACTTCCACTCTAGGAAATATGAATGGGCTGATATGCTTTTTCAAAAATTTCTTTTCCTCCCATGTATGCCTGAGGTAAATTATCTTAGAAGTGAAATAGAGGTCTCCAAGGAATCAGAGCTAAATCCTAAATGTTGAACTGTAGCAAGCATTTTTTAACAGAGCTAACAACCGCCTGTTTCTTCTTGGCTGCCCTAAGGGGTCAATCCCAATATCTGTGCCTGGATCCAAAAACACTGACCCTCCCTGACTTTCAACTGTCATTTTAGAATACTCTAATGCTTCTGAGAGGATGGCAGTAGAAATGGCCCTCCGGAGGTTAACATAATGCTTACAACATACTTGATACAATATTGAACACCAATAAAAAACCAGGTACATGTACTTTGACTGTTTATTCATCTGCACTCCCATCAATACCTATGAGGTTTGTATCTTTAGTCTTGTTGTAGCCAATGACTGTTTAGGTCTGTTGGCAAGTTGCATAACTTTGGTTCCCAGAGTTTAATGATATTTGCCCTCCAGTGTTGGTGAGGACCCAGTGCAAGTATTGGCCCAGGTTTAACGACATATATCAACTGTGGAACCTGGGTAACTTATCTAAGTTATTTGGGGCTTAGGTTCTTTAGGAGACAAAATTAAGTATTTGGAAAAGATGATCTTTCATACTACTCTAGTCTTTCTTTTAGCATTCTATGATTTTTAGCATATTATTTCAGGAGGTTCTCTCCTGGAATGTAAGGAAGATTCATGCCTGCGTTCCCTACTAATCCTGAAGTTCTGTGATTTATTCCCTCAAGTTTTATGAAGTAATTACTTGCAAGAGCTCTTTCTTGTATGAACTGTAATAAAAATGACTTAAGAAAAACGGTTAGTCTTTGCATAAAATTAAGCAGAAATTAAATTAAAAGGCAGGACATCTGTTCATTTCACATCAAGCCTTTGAGCACGTTCCCAGGGAGCTGCAGATATTGTAATGATAAGAAAAATATGGAAAAATTTGATTTCAATAATCCACCTTTTCTGTCTTAATGCCACAGATCTCCCCATTCTCTATTTTCTGCATGTTCTGAGCCAAAACTTTGCCAACTGGGACCTAGGACGTTCCATTGGCTGATGAATCAATTGGTTCAAGAGGCATTTTTTTTTCTCCCTCAAAAGAGACTTATCCAAAAAAATAGAGAGACATGGGTGTCTATGTAATATAAATATAATAAATACTATTTGATTATTAAGAATTGTCGTGCCTGGCCAACATGGTGAAACCCTGTCTCTACTAAAAATACAAAAATTAGCTGGGCATGGTGGCTCACGCCTGTAATCCCAGCTACTCAGGAGGCTGAGGCGGGAGGATCACTTGAACCCAAGAGGCAGAGGTTGCAGTGAGCCAAGATCACATCACTGCACTCCCTGGGTGACAGAGTGAGACCCTGTCTAAAAAAAAAAATAAAAAATAATTGTAAGGATTTGGTATTATCATTTATATTCATTATTTTAGTAAATCCTGAGAAGAAACCAAAACATACTGAAACAAAGTCAGAGGGTTGGCTTGAATAGTGGAGTAGATCTTTATAGAAGGGTATCAAAAGACTGTGTAAGAAATATGAGGCAAGAGAATCTAAAGCTTATTAATTACCCATCATACAGCAAGTGACGTACCAAGTGTCTTTGACCTAAGTTTTCTATCTAAGTCTCTGACATTCTTATATGAGGTGTAGTATTATGTATCCCTCTTTTATATATTAGAAATATAAAATTTAGAGAAGTTAGTTAATTAGCTCAAGATCACATACTAATGTAGCTCAAATGGGGTTAAGAGGCTAGGCTTGGTGACTCACGCCTATAATTCCAGCATTTTGTGAGGCTGAGGCAGGAGGATTACTTGAGGCCAAGAGTTCAAGACCAGCCTGGGCAACATAGGGAGACCTCATCTTTACAAAAAAAGGAAAAAACAAAAACTTAGCTAGAAATGGTGGCACACTTGTGGTATCAGCTACTCCAGAGGCTGGGGTGGGAGGATTGCTTCAGCCCAGGAGTTTGAGGCTGCAGTGAGCTGTGATTGCACCACTGCATTCCAGCCTGGGTGACAGAAAGAGACCCTGTCTCTAAAATAGAAGAAAAATGAATAAAACAAAAGGGATTAAGAGGTGATAATTAACTATATCTCTTGCCTTTTCAGCTTCAGAAACAATAGATAATACACATAGAAATCACATTGTTTTCCATGGGGTTGGGAATGAATGAATATTCCTTCATGGGGACATGAGGGCATTAGGAGAGTTATCTTTAATAAGCTGGATACAGAAACACTTGCCCTCATGACCACACTGTATAATTTCTAAGACAGACAAAAAAGGGATAGTGATCGGAGAATATTCTTGAAACTGATGTAATTTGGAAGGAAGTGAAGATAAATGCAAAACTGACATTATATTTTAAATAAGTAATTTGATGTGACATATTATAAAGCAGTTTAGTTTTCTTATAGCTTTCTTTGTCAGACTATTTTCCTCTGGGTCAGGAAACCAATCACAGAGAAGGAGGCAGTGTTTCTGAAGAGAACATAAGCCAATTTTAGAGATTAACAAAGATTTGATAATTTCATTCCCTTCCACTAATGTACTCTGAAAAATAAAGATGAGTACACCAAGGAACTAAAATGGCAAAGAGAAAACAAGAAAGAAAGAAAGGGAGAGGGGGGAGAGAGAGAGATAGAGAGACAGAGACAGAGACAGTGAGAGAGAGAGAGAGAGAGAAAGAGAAAAGAACGGCTTCAGGAAACAGAAGTTTTCCTGCTAAGAACCACGAGAATTCAGGTAATGAGTTGGCAATGGACACTGTTAAAGGATTAATAAAAAAGCATCTGCTGGGGACAGGTGGCAGCCCAGCAGAAAGGGAAATAAATGCTTTTGGTGTCAGAAAAATAAAATGTAACTGAAAACACTCTTCATTTCTCTCTTTCATTTTTTAAAAACAACTTGGTGTATATGAACTATAATACTCCCGTTTTCTGCAAGAATTGGAAATATGCAAGGCTTTAACTAAACTCCATGCATTATCCTCACATAAAATTTTGTTAACAAAAGAGATGTAATCATAAGCATAGATACATAACCTGATTCTATATATAGCAGGCATTCCTAAAAGTTTAGGGAGGAGAAATGTCACATTAAATAGAGGTTTGCAGAAAACATGACCAGAAGTAATTGAACAAAATGTGCTGGGAGAAGTTTCACCTCATCGGTGAACTATGAGATGAGGTGAACCATGAGAGAGAAATTTCCTTTAAGGAAACACACTGTCCATTGAGACTCTAATGTCAACAGTATTTCTGCCATTCGCCA
This sequence comes from Symphalangus syndactylus, assembly GCF_028878055.3. Taxonomy (NCBI): domain Eukaryota; kingdom Metazoa; phylum Chordata; class Mammalia; order Primates; family Hylobatidae; genus Symphalangus; species Symphalangus syndactylus. Next base: position 32,334,235 of record NC_072433.2, read on the forward strand.
GCACGGAGGTGAGCTCTATCTGTTCTCATAGTTCCACTGGCTTCATCGTTGCCAAAGGGAAGTGTCCATTAGGATCTTCTCATTCACTTTTCCTCATAATATCCTCTTCAAGTAAAATTTTTATTAGAAATTTAACAATTACATTACTTTATTAGTTCATTTATTTTTTATTATTTTAATTATTTTATTATTTTAATGTTTTTTTCATGAGGTGTACAAGATGATAAATGTTTATATAAACGAATAAATGGAAACCTTTTGAACTGTAAAGATGGGGGTTCTCTGTATAGGGACATTGACAATGTAAATTGTAAATTTTTACATTAGCATCTATGCCCCGAAAGATAGGGGGTTCTATTGCCACAGGTCATGCTGTTATGAAAAATCCCACAGATGCTGAGCTCTGTGAGCAGCAGTCTTGGACTCCAGCTCCATTGAAGTGGCAGCAAAAGGAATTGATTTCATTCATCTTGTGGCTGCATAGTATTTTGCAGCATATATATGCCACATTTTCTCAATGTGCTCATGTCCCCGTGAAAGAATATTCACTCCCTCAACCCCATTGAAGACAATGTGATTTCTATGCCTACTCTCTATTGTTTCTGAAGCTAAAAGGCAAATGTAAAAACCAAAACCAAATGCAAAACAATGGCAGTCCTGGGATTAAGTGGGAGCTACCTTGAGGGGGTTAAGCGATCGCTATCTTGAGGGTCTTGTAGCTTTGGTAAATTTTGGTTTGCTGATGTTTGCCCTACCTTTTAATGTTGGCCCAAGATAAATGTGTCCAAGCTCCTAAGTAACTCTGGGAGATCCTAGGAGCACTTTCCAATGTGCTTTCTGTTTACTTTTCTCTTCTATTTTTCATTACCCTCTTGTATCTGACTATAACAATGGACAGGAAAAGATAACCAAACAGACTTATTTACAGTTGCTATTGGGGCATCTGCACTTGTGGCATTGTTGCTGCTTCCACCCGAAGTTCTCTCACATGCACTGGGGGTCTTGCATGTGGTCAAGACACCCTTAGACTCTAGAACAAATCTGTGGGAGTGGCAGACCTTCATGGATAAAATTGAAATAGCTTTGATTTAGTTAAGCTGTTAGGTCTAAGAAATTATACTTTTGAGAGCCCATTAACAGATTGTAAAAGAAGAGGTTCCCCAAGTTTGTCACAGAGCATCTTAAGGCCTTGATATCCAGAGCAACGTGATTACTCATTCTGCGTGAGAACAGCGTGGCATCTAAAAACCAAGGCTACCTATTCTAAGTTAATCTTGCCTTATTTGATTTCTATTTATAATTTTTTATATTATTTTGGATTCAAGGGGTACATGTTTGTGACATGGTTATATTGCATACTGGTGGGGATTGAGCTTCTAGTGCACTCTTTACCCAAACAGTGAACATTGTACCCAGTGGGTAATTTTTGAACCCTCTACCATCCCCCCTTTGAATGTCCCTAGTGTCTATTGTTTCCATCTTTACATCCATGTGTACCCATTTATTACTCCCACTTATAAATGAGAACATGTGGTATTCGGTTTCCTGTTTCTGAGTTAGTCACCTTAGGTTAAGGGACTCCAGCTCCATCAAAGTTGAAGGAAAGAAGATGATTTCATTCTTTTTATGGGTGCATAGTATTTCACAATGTATATATACCACATTTTCTTTATCCATTCAACCGTTGATGGACACTCAGGTTGGGTCCATGTCTTTGTGATTCTAAATAACACTGTTATAAACATACAAGTACAGGTTTCTTTTTTATATAATGCTTTCTTTTCCTTTGGGATTGCTGGGTTGAATGTTTGTTTTCTTAGTTACTTAAGAAATCTCTATACTGCTTTCCATAGAGGTTGAACTAATTTCCATTCCCACTAACAATGAATAAGTTTTCCCTTTTTTCCACATCCATGCCAACATCTGTTGTTTTTCGACTTTTTAGTAATAGCCATTCTAACTGGTGTGAGATGATATTTCATTACAGTTTTAATTTGCATTTCTGATGAATATTGATGAACATTTTTTCCTGTGTTTGTTTGCTACTTACATTTCGTCTTTTGAGAAATGTCTGCTCATGTTCTTTGCCCAGTTTTTAATGGGGTTGTTTGTTGCTTTGCTTAGAATAATGAGTTCAGTCTCTGGAAGCAACTTGATCCATTATGTAAATTAAAAGGTGGGCAGGTCTATCATACCTCTGTCTCATTCAGGTTTATAAAATATTCAAAAATGTCTAGGCACTGTGACAGCTCAAACAATCACATGTTTCCAGATTCTCTCTCAAGAGATATAGTATAAATAAATGGAGGAAGAGATACATGGTGGTTAGTAACGGAGATTCTGTAGTAGATAGATCAGTGTTTCCAGCATTATCTATGGAGAGGACACCTGGATATGGGCTCAAACATACCTGCCTGCTTGACCAACATGAAGATGAAAATGCAATGCTCACATATCTATAGCAACACCAAATGGTGACATCTCTGAGATAATGCCTTTGTTCTGATTTCACTCTTGCCAAGCTATTCTCTAGTGACTATTTACAACCCTACTCTATCCACAAACACACACATGCACACCAGATATAGATGATTATAATGACCAGGAAAATAGCAATTAGCATTTTAATTAGAAACATAAGTACCAAACAGATTATAAAATACACATTTGGTTTAATACATATTTGCATATACATATATTCATATACTCTATAAAGAAATTTTAAAAAGTGTTATACCTGTCGTTTATACACATATTCACCAAGAAAGAGAGACAGAGTGAGGGCAAGAGAGAGTGAGAGTGAGAGACAGAAACTTGAAAGTATAGAAAGTCACAGAAAAGTAAAAAATATATCATCCCACTATCCAGAGATAAGCAATACAAATTGTTGGTTTATATTATTTGTGCTTACATAGTCTTATTATTTCTTGCTTTTATTTCCAATTGGTAACATATTAGAAGCATTTCCTATCTTAAAAGATTCTTCTAAAATATAATATAAAGAAACTATTGAAAATCTTGCTACAGCATAAGATATTTAACTCATTTCATCTCGACAAACTTGTACCAGAAAATAAATTTGTTTCTTTGGGTTTAATAACTGTGAATTTTGAAGATTGGCTGTTAAACTATTTCTAGTCCTACTATGCTGAAGAACAGATTTTTGGTGGTAGCACTGGAATGCACCCCCTACAGAAGATCCCAGGAGCAACCAGTCAACCACCCTCTGTATTCCTTTTACTTTTGAAATCACTGTATTGATTAACTAATTCAAAACATAATTTTTGTCAGCCAGTTATGTGCTAAGTGATCCTCTAGGTATAACGGATGCAACAACAAATAAAACAGACTTTGGAGTCTCTACCTTCTTGGAACTTGTACATTAGTGGGAGGATTGGCTTTTATAAGAAGTAAAATAGTTTGAGTTAACCGGAGAGAGTGCAGACCTACATGGAAGCCCATGCATTGAAATGTATAAACATGACAGTTTCTCCACATGGAAGTCATTTTTGTGTTTTCTTGATAAACTAGGAAGCAAATCATTAGCTGATAATAAAGATTAGGGAGATCAGACTCACTTTGATGCACTTGGTTTCTTTCTTCCAATCCTCTTCTTTTGTTCAAGCTCTCTCAAGCCACACTGAGTGGGATGCACAACAGGCCTTACCTGTCCTATTCTTGTTGGAGCTATAAGAGATATGAATTCCTCAACAGTTTGGAAGCCACACACAAATTTGCTCAGGAAAAGTTGATGGCACTTATACTGCAGTCAACTATGAAACTTTTAACATGAACTCATATTTTTTTTTCCAGCCAGAATTGCCTAATCCTTTTTAAATGTTCTTCACAGAAGCAATCAGATCTAGAATTCATATCTTTAGAAAAGCAAGATCCTCTCTCTCTTTCTTTTCTTTTCTCAAAGCGAACCAGGCACCTAAGAAGCATTCTTGCAATAGCCAGCCCGCTAAGCCATATAAAACTGAATCATTATTACTCGTGTTTTTGTATGTATTTTAACCTTTAAATGGTGATACTATCGTTTTAATTAAAGACGACGTTTCTTCAGCATTCAATTCAAAAAGAGACTGCAAAGTCCCATTCTACAATACAAACTAAATCCTTAGTCCAAAAGTAAAACGAAGTGTATGCATGAAGGTAGGCAGGGTTGGGAAGATTTCAAAATTTGATGGTGGGAGATTGGTGATATTGATGGGTATAAAAATGAGATACCTCCAGAGCTATGAAAGTTATACTAGCAAAACTTCCTTTACGATGCAAAAAATAAGACATAGAAAAAGCTAAAATTTCAAAGCTATGTGAGGAGTAACACATACCAGGCAGAGAATCTTGGTCTGCTTTTTCTTTTTCAAATGTCTGTGCAGTATGAGTAACTTAATATGCCCATTTTACAGACACCATGTGTAGATACTGAGATCCTCCATCCACACAATCACACAGTATTGGAAAATTATATCATATCATGTATTTATACATATTATATATGATAGGTTTCACAATGTTAGCACTATTAACATTTAGAGCTGGATAATTATTTGTTGTGGGAGGCTATCCTGTGTATCATAGTAAGTTTAGCTGCATCCCTGGCCTTTATATACAGGATGTCAGTAGTAGCACCATCCTCCAAATTGTATCTAACAAAAATGTCTTCAGACATTGGCAAATCTCCTACATCCTGGTGCCTGGTGCCTACTTCTTGTCGTACCAAGAGTATTTCATAGAAAGAGCCAGACCTTTCCCCACTTTGCAATAAAATGTATGTGTGACTACATACAAAGCCGTACTAGCAAAATTCTTCCCCTTTTACCCTCGTTCATTTTACTTACTGTGTGGCCCATCTTCTATGGACACATTGAGTTCATTGGCTCTACTGAGGAAAGCAACTGACGTATCTCATTCCTCTTTCAAAAAAAATCCTAAGATTAAAGTGGATCTATCATATATAGATGTCACACATTACTTAATGAACCTAGGCTCTAAAATTGTACAGTACATTTCCTGTGGTATCTGAATGCTATTGTATTCAAATAACTTAGTGTTTTTTCATAGATTGCCCTTAGCGAAAGGGTGGGTTGAAATTGAACATTCCAGTGTTTGATAATTCTATTGACATGGATAGGTTTTGTTTGTTTGGTTTTGGTTTATGTTTTTTTGAGACAGGGTCTTGCTCTGTTGCCCAGGCTCCAGTGCAGTGAGACCATCAGTGCTCATTACAGCCTCCAACCTCAGCCTCACTGTTCTTGAGTAGCTGGGACTGTGGGTGAACACCACCATGCTCAAATAATTTTTTTGTATTTTTAGTAGAGACAGGGTTTTGCCATGTTGTCCACACTGGTCTGAACTCCTGGGCTCAGGTGATCCTCCTACCTTGGCCTCCCAAAGTGTTAGAATTACAGGCATGAGCCACCGCATCTGGCTGACATGGGGAAGTTTTGAAATTGGTGTATTATATCATGTACCAATCTTCTGGCTGATTATTTAATGTAAATCTCTCCCTCCAAGTTTCACTAGCTATTGGACACAATGTTGCCTTAGGGCCCACAGGCAGGCCCTGTATATGGAGCATTGTGTCTTCATGCTTTAAAGGAATTTCTTGAAAAATTTTTAAAATCCCCTCTGTTGCATGGGAGCCTCCAGGCCTAACAATGAAATCACCATTAATTTGATTAATTAATTCAAAATATAATGGGTGGATTGCCTTGAGGCTGAACCAGAACCCGTATTGAGTCCAGTGCTCAGGGTCTCATATACTTCAGAGAAGGCCCTATCTGAATACGTAATGCAACTGAATATAGACATCTTCAAGTATTTGCCTCCATTTCTCCTATGACTCTTGTGGAATACAAACATTAGCTAGAGAGGAAAATTATTGACCTAAAAACATGTTAACTGATGTATGCAATCATGAACATGTATTAGCTGATAAATAAACCAGTTGTTCTTTATCTAAGGAACATTGTAAGTTTCAAGGAGTTTTTGATGCTCCCTAAACTAATTAGTGTATGTGTCCATATGTGACTTATTCTTGAGAAAGTATCAATAATTTTCGTCAGATTCTGAATGAATAACACAATTTCCATAATAGCCTTAGGAAAAAATTGGATTTGGGACATGTGGACCCACCTTGAGCATCTATATACACTTACGTGCTGTCCTTACAAAGGTATTTATCTTCCAGGAATTTTTGGTGGCTGCCAAATTTCTCTGCAAAAGTTTTTAAGTTTTGTGGATAATTTTGAATCACATGAGGGCTCTGCATGTTCAAGGAAAGTCAAGACATTTTAGGGTTACAATGATATATTTTTTATCTTGTTTAAACCTTAAAAAATATTAGTCTGACCTCTCCTTCAGAACATCCCTGGTCTCCTTGTCTGTTTCTGAAAATATCTCACTTTGCTATAGGTGGCCTTATAGAAAGCAACAGATTCCCTGGCATATCTTTTTGTAACCTATTGCATTTTGTGCATCATTTTTGCTATACATATGAAAGATCTTACTAGGTCAGTTAATGTTTGCTTTCTTAGACATCAAATGTTAACACATCATTAAGGGAGGTCAAATTAAAGTTTTCTATTCCAGGCCCGGTTCAATGGCTCACTCCTGTAATCCAGCACTTTGAGAGGCCAAGGCAGGCGGATCACCTGAGGTCAGGAGTTCGAGACCAGCTTGGCCAACATGGTGAAATCCCATCTCTACTAAAAATACAAAAAATTAGCCAAGTGTGGTGGCACACACCTGTAATCCTAGCTACTTGGGAGGCTGAGGCAGGAGAATCGCTTGAACCTGGGAGGTGAAAGTTGCAGTGAGCTGAAATTGTGCCATTGCACTCCAGCATAGGGGACAAGAGTGAAACTCTGTCTGAAAAAAAAAAAAAGTTTTCTGTTTCAGACATTTTGTGGCAATTGAGTATTTATACTACTGAATCCATGTTTTTTTTCAGTATCTTTGTAAAAGATATGGCTTATAGAGAATTTATAATATACATTTCATATTCCATTAGTGTTACATTACTAAATCTAAGATTTTATGAACCCATTTTTACTAAAGCAGAATTCTCTTTCTAATCCTATAGACTACCTGTGGTCTTACATTATTTGTAATACATTATAGTTAAGGTAGAAACCTGATTTTAAAAATGTGAATCTGAATAGAAAACTAATGTTTATAAAACATTAACAACAGGACAAACAAAATTCTGATTTGTACTTAATAGTAATTCTGTGCTGGAGGTACATGCAATCCCATTTTAAAGGTGATAAAACTAAAGTTCAGAGAAACACTCAACTGGTTAATTCTAAGCATAGAAGCAAAACCCCAATCAGTATGTCACCAAAGCACATACTCTTTCCTAGGATATTTTGAAATATTTCAAAAGGGGGAAGAAAATAATAAAAAGGGTCTTGTTAGGGAAATAAAGGTCAGGAACCACAGGACCATCTGGCTGTGGTCTTCCAAACCCATGGAGTTTATTAAATAATAATTGACTACAAATTTATTATTAATCAAAGGCATATATAGCCCAGAAGTCATAACCCTTTTTGTTTCCATGAGTAGACCAAAGTTACCAAGCTGAGTTCAAGTAAGACCATGCATATTAACAAAAATAGGAGGATGCTTTGGTTTGGGCAGGAGTTTCCCCATTACATCTAAGATTTTTAAGAGATATTTGTAATTTAAGTTTTAAAATAGACTAAGTCTCTCATTGTTATTTTTGTACACTTTTTAGAAATTCAAGAATTTAATTTAAAACCAATACTTGGTTTGTTTTCTACATTTGACTAAATGCATTTTATTTTCACTAAATACCACAAGACAAATTAAAGGCAGAGGTAGGAATAGAACCTGTGTCTATTGTCCTTCAGACTAGTATTCTCATGATTACTTTCTCCTTTTCATAAACCAAGTACTAACCAACATTAAATTTATTTTATTCCTTTTGTCTCACTTTTATTACATATATATGAATGTATGTATTTTCACAGTAAGTCACAGTAAGTGTAAAATCTAAGGGAAGAAGACAGAGTGATAAAGAAAAGAGGAAACTAGCAAAACAACTTAGATATTTGTTTTGACCCATTTTGTTTAAGACAGTTTGAGTTAGATGTTCTTCTCTAATGAATTCAGAGAAGGTTCTTTACTAATCCCAGAAAGTTATGGAAGAATAAAATAGAAAGGAAGAGAGGGTGAGAGACTTATTGGCTTATATAACACAACAGCTAAGAAACAGTTTACTGCTGACATCGCTGGATCCCTGTTCTCCTATACCACTTTCAGAGTTCTGCACCTCCATCTGTTTCTTGATGCTGCTTTCTTCTGTGCAGACTTTATTCTCAAGCAGGACTTACTCATGCATTTTGAAAGATAACAAAAGTATTATCAGGTTTAAGTGAGTCACGAAAATTGCCATGCACGATTTACTAGCTTGAGTACTTTGAAATGACTGTGATGAGTAGTAATGTTTAAACTAATAGTTGTGGAAAGAGAGGGTACTCTATTGATTCAAGCCAAGTCACTGATTTACACCTGCAACCAGGAAACCAGGTGATACTATGATTTGCAGTCTCTCTCTCTCTCTCTCTGTATATATACATATATATATATATATATATATATATATGTATATATACATACATACATACATACGCATGGAGAAGAGGTAATTCATTAAAGTTGGGGAAACAGGTCAAATATCTTTCCCTTACAATGTTCCATAGTAAAAACCATTGAGATTATATAGGGCCATTTGACAAAAATCTCCACTATAATAGTGTCTTTCTATAGTTACCCATATTTTACGTAAGGTTAACACTGCCCGCTAAACGTGAAGGCTGCATATTTTATATTCTTAAGCATTTGGAACTTATCATGCATGTCTGCCCCGCCCCACCCCGCCCCGCCCCGCCCCGCCCCGCCTCGCCTCGCCTCGCCTCTTTTCTTGCTGTGTCGCCCAGGCTGGAGTGCAGTGGTGTGATCTCGGCTCACTGAAACCTCCACCTCCCGGGGTTCAAGCGATTCTTCTGCTTCAGCCTCCCAGGTAGCTGGGACTACAGTTCATGCCACCACGCCCAGCTAATTTTTGTATTTTTAGTAGAGATGGGGTTTTGCTATGTTGCCAGGATGGTCTCCAACTCTTGACCTCAGTTGATCTGCCCACCTCGACCTTCCAAAATGCTGGGATTATAGGTGTGAGCCACCATGCCCAGCCCCTTTTTTTAATGCAGTAAATGGAAAATTGTTTGGACCTGTTCTTTCAGGTAGTAATGATCACATTGATGATACCCATAATATCATTCCACAAGAGCAGCCTCCGTAAGTCTTGTGTTTACTTTCCAGATTTTCCTTTTCTTATTATAATGTGTAGTTTAAAGCATGGAAAATCCACTTGTCTAGGTCAAAATCAATCTTCTACATATGGTTTCTGCAGTACTTGCTTTAAATTCTCTTCAATTAATAGGTAATAAATAGAGTGTAACTCCCTATCCCTAAATCCCTGTAAGAGAAGGGGGTAATAATTTGCATTTTAACAAGTACCACTTTGTACTAAGCATCTGGAATGGGAGATAATAAAACCCAGATGATTAATGTACTGATTGCCTTTCCTCAACTTTTCACTATGTCATTATGTTTACTCACCTGCATCCATTCAACTCTGTGTCCCCACGCATCCAGAGAACATCAGGCTCTTATAGCAGTTCAGTAAGATGTAGTTTCTTCCCTTAAGGAAAGAGAGACCAATAAGAAAATCAATGATTATAATGCAAAATGTTAAGTGCTTGGATGGAAGAAGTAGAACAAAGGAGAAGGACCTAATCAAGCCACAGGAAGAGCCACACAGTTTCTACAGAAGATACTGGGAGGCCATCCACCATGAACCTCTTGTACTCCCACACATCTTTCTGCAAACGTCAAAATTACAAGATCTTGATGGTTCTTTCACTCAGGCCACTTCTCAGGATAGTTTACGCAGTTGGAAATTCTGAAAATGATAAAACATATTGGAGGAATATACTATGAGATTCTACAAGGGACCTAGTCTTATTCTATACAGCTAACATGCTTTATATGTTTATTAAATGTGGAAGAAATTTACTCTAAAGATAACATCCAACAATACAAAAATATATGAGCTGTGGGAAAGTGAATGATACTTCTCTGAATATAACTTTTGGAAGCATATGAATGTTTTTCACGCTCAACAATAGCAGTTTTTTGAAAAAAAAAAATTATACTGGGTAAACACCCTAAATCCATTATAAAAGAATCAAATCATGTTTCAACTGAATGACAGACAGCTTTGTTGAAGAGAGAAAGACAAAAAGTAACTTTTGAACATAATATTTACAGAAATGTAAACAAATATTGAACTCTACTTCATGGGTTTGCTTTTCACAGTGGTATAGGTTACTGCCATGGTTTGAATGTTTGCATCCCTCCAAAATTCATATTGAAACCTAATCTCCATTGTGGCGATATTAAGAGGTAAGGACCTTAGGGAAGCATGTAAGTCATGAACACTCTGCTGTCACAAATGGAATTAATGCCTTTATAGAAGAGGCTTCAGAGAGCTGCCTGGCTCTTACACTCAACATCTTCTGCTAAGTGAGGACACAGCATTTATCCCTATTGCCCGCCTGCCCTTCCACCATGTGAGAATCCGCAAGAGGCACCATCTATGCAGCAAAGACAGAGCTTTCACCAGACACAGAATCTGCCAGTACCTGGATCTTGGACTTCCCAGCCTCTGGAACTGTGATAAATAAATTTCTGTTATTTATAAATTACCCAATCTATGGCATGTTGTGATAGCAGCTCAAAGGGAAAAAGAAGGTACCAATTCTGACACAACTTTATATATATTCTAAAATTAAACAAATTAGTAAATATATCATAGATGTCTGCAACTTTCAAATTATTCAGTATAAAAATCATAATTATGTGTATGCATGTGTGTATTATATGTGCATGAATGTGTGTATTCAGAATAAAAATTATAATTGTGTGTGTGCATGCATATGTGTATTAGAAGGGCAAATACAAATTTATTTAAAAAGAATAATTTTCTTGGTTAAAATTAAAGGAAGATACTCCCTCCCTCCCTTTTCTTATGAGTATTTACTTAAGAAAATGTGTAAGTTTCTTCTTGTTTCTTTGAAATGTACATAAATCTTTTAAAAGGTAAATACACCTCTTGCCAGCTTTATGATCTATGAATATCTTTCTTAAGGATCTGGAAAGCATTTTTAAAAAATGTAATCATCAAGAAAGATAGTGTTTTTATTTCCTAATTTCTGCAGTGGAGTAGGAACCTAACTTTAGTGGTCCTTTCCCTCCCAGTTGTAAAATTATCTCTTATATGGGAAGTTTATTTTTTCTTTGGGTAAAGCTAATTAGTTAATACAGATAGTCACCCCAATTACTAAGTGAATTTAGGATGAACTATATGCAACAATCAGTGCTGTCAAGCTCTTGTTTGAAGACCAGGTATTGTTTACCTTGAGAACAAGTAAGCAATGACTTGTGTCTGCTTGGGTACATAAAAGGATGGGATTTCTTTCAGTCTAGGCAGTCTTTTAGTAGATTTCTGTGATGCACAGCATATTCTAGTTAAACACTTATTCAACAATACAGTTGTTTTCTTTCTTTTAAAGAAAAATGTGGAGGATTATTTATGTTACGGGTCCCTCTCTGTGGCATACCCTACTGTGTGTCCAGATTCCATCTGACCATTCACATCAACCTGTGGTAATTGGAGCTTGAGTAATCAGCATGAATAGACAGCCATTAGGAAGATTGTTTTATTGGACAAAACCAGATTGCATCAATTGGTGTTATTAATACATATGTTAAAAAAGAGTTGTGAGAAAGCAGGTGCAAGGAGTGAGGTAAAACCTCTCTTAGTAAAGCAGAAACAATGAGAGAGAGAGAATGAGAAAGTTGGATTTTCTTGACCTACATCATGTTCCAGTGTAAACTTGGAACAGTATGATGTCAGTTACTAGACACTAGACCTGCAATCAACACTTGGTTCTAGTAGAGACTGGTATCTGTGATGCGTTCTGTATGATGAATCAAGCACACTTGGTTAGGCAGAACAGTAAGATCAAGTTGTTATAATACTGCGAATCATATCAGATAACCTTATTTTATCTTTCCTATTTTATCTTATTGTACTTTAAGTTCTGTGATACATGTGCTGAATGTGCAGGTTTGTTACATAGGTATACATGTGCCATGGTGGTTTGCTGCACCTATCAACCCATCATCTAGGGTTTTTTTTTTTTTTTTTTTTTTTTTTTTTTGAGATGGAGTCTCGCTCTGTCACCAGGCTGGAGTGCAGTAGCACGATCTCTGCTCACTGCAACCTCTGATTCCCTGGTTCAAGCGATTCTCCTGCCTCAGCCTCCCGAGTAGCTGGGATTACAGGCATGTGCCACCACTCCCAGCTAATTTTTGTATTTTTAGTAGAGATGGGTTTCACCATGTTGGCTAGGATGGTCTCGATCTCCTGACCTCAGGATCTACCCGCCTCAGCCTCCCAAAGTGCTGGGATTGCAGGCATGAGCCACTGCGCCCGGCCACATCAACTAGGTTTTAAGCCCCACATGCATTAGATATTTGTCCTAATGCTCTCCCTCCCCTTTCCCCCCACCCCACAACAAACCCCAGTGTGTGATGTTCCCCTCCCTGTGTTCATGTGTTCTCATTGTTCAACTCCCACTTATGAGTGAGAATGTGCAGTGTTTATTTTTCTGTTCCTTTGTTAGTTTGCTGAGGATGATGGTCCAGCTTCATCCATGTCTCTGCAAAAGGACATAAACTCATTCTTTTTTTTAATGGCTGGATAGTATTCCATGGTGTATATGTGCCACATTTTCTTTATCCAGTCTATCACTGATGGGTATTTTGGTTGGTTCCAAGTCTTTGCTATTGTAAATAGGGCTGCAATAAACATAACCTTATTTTAAATTTTGGCTTCAGCTGTATGCAGTTACCTCATGCAGTCCTGACATGTAAGCACATTACAGAAGAGCAAACAATATGAAAAGTAAGTAAGTGAATGAAGTCCAGTATATCTTGTACTATGCTTGGTTCATAAATAATATTAATATTTTATTATATAGCTAATTAGGACAATAAAGCAGAAAATGATATCGATGATTATATAATTATGTATGTAAGAAACAGTACAGACACTAGCAAAATATTGCTAAACCGCTTAAGGTTTCCACAAGATGGTGATACAAAAAATACGTATGTTTTAGATTAGGAAGCAAACTCAGAAGTGCTAAGTGACTTGCATAAGATTATATACAAATGATGGATGAAGTTGGATTTAAATTTGGATCTGTTTCAATAAAAGACAATGTCTTAATGGCATTTCATATATCCATATTGGACTCTGTCACCATTTCTGTGTCATGGGGGTTTATGAGTTCTATGCAGCCTGGATAGAGTCCCTCCTCCTTTTCAAGTGGTTAACCAGAATAGCCTTGATGTTTTTGATTGCCATACGTAATCGTCCTTTTATTAAAGTAGAATTTTGCTCTTTAAATAAGATGAATGTACTTTCTAATCTCACAAATATATCTGTGAAAGACACTCACAGATAGCCGTGGCATCTGTTATTAATTTGTAATGTTAGGTCTTAGAAGGCTTTAGAATGCATGAAGCTTGATGAGAGGTGTTTATATGAGGAAGCTGAGAATAAGTAGATTTGACCCTGGGTATCCACAAGAGATTGGATCCAGGACTCCTGCAGATATCAAAACCTATGGATCCTCAAGTCCTTTATATAAAATGGCATATTATTTGCATATCATATATACATATCTTCCTGAGTACTTTAAATCATCTCTAAATTATTTATAAATACCTAATGGAATGTAAATGCTTTGTAAGTAGTTCTTATACTTTATTTTTCTTTGTATTGTTTTTATTGTTATAGCTATTTTTATTGTTTTTTTAATGTTTTTGGTCTGCATTTGGTTGATCCAATGGACGTGGAACTCACAGATAGCACAAGCTAGCTGTAGTTCATTTTTAAAAAATTACATTTAGAATCTAATATTTAATAAATAATTGATATATACCAGTCCCCAATAATGTGTTGTACCCATTTTATCTCACAATGTTTTAAAAATACCTTCTGACTGGGTTATTTTAACATTATAACAACCATTTTACATGTAATGCCAGCATTATACTATTACTAGTGGAAGGCCAAATGTTATGTTCAGTAATCACTGTGTGCACACACTCATGTACACACATATACATGCTGATAAACATGAGAGTGCAGAAGAATATAGCATGCTGCATTTTCACATAGATTTGAGAAATGTCGTGAGAAGGAAAGAGAATGGGAATTGTCCTTCTAATATTCAACTGATCCTTATGTTCTCTGAAGACATGGGAAATTTGACATATACTTTGGGCCACTCTCCATGCCCTCCATCAATGATTGATTGTGAACAGAACTACATCTCTTTGAAATAAGATTTTAGTCCTCCTCTTTCCACATCGGAACAATTTTTCTTCTATTTTTTCGATTCATCTTAGTTCCATTAAGTGCAACAATGGTCGAATGGGCAGAATGTGTTAATAAAGAATTGATTCTTCTTATAATGCCCATCAGTGATAGACTGGATAAAGAAAATGTGGTACATATGCACCAAGGAATACTAAGCAGCCATAAAAAAGAATGAGATCATGTCCTTCTTAGGGACATGGGTGGAGTTACAGGCCATTATCCTTAACAAACTAACCCTGGAACAGAAAAGCAAATACTGCAGGTTCTCACTAATAAGTGGGAGCTCAAAGTTGAAGACACATGGACACTTAGAGGGGAACAACACATGCTGGGACCTATCAGAGCATGAAGGTTTGGAGAAGGGAGTGAATCAGCAAAAATAATGAATCAGTACTAGGCTTAATACCTGGGTGATTAAATAATCTGTACAACAAACCCCTCATGACACACGTTTACCTATGTAACAAACTTGCACATGTACCCCGAACTTAAAATAGAAGTTTTTAAACTATTTGATCAAAAAAAGAAAGAATTGATAAGATACTTGTTGAAACTTCAACAAAACAAATCTGGATCTTTCTAATCAGGGCTCATAATCACAGTTGTGCTGAGAAAGGTCACTAATAATACAACTCAAAGATAGGAACAACACTTTTTTTTCATTTGTATTACTCTAGCTTGTTATGTGTATCCCTGAAAATCGAGTGCGGATGACCTGGGTGGGGGTGGAAATTGTTGTCTTCCTGAATGCATGTAAGGAATATTAAATCTTATGTATTTACATATCTTGCTCCATGTGTTGGATCTCATCCTTTCAGCCCTCCAGTTCCAGAAACACTCTTCACTCATCTTTTCCTTGTTGTATGCCCCTGAAGGCTAACTTCAGTGCAGTGCATCAATGAGTTCTCCCATGCTGTAGGTTGTGGTTGAGTTAGATCAATGGGAGCTGTGGGAACAAATTCCGTATGAAAATGGAGGGTAATAGGAGAGTGGAGTTTTGTATTTATTCCCCAGATGGCTTTTCTGCTATAATACCTTAATTTGGCTATTTCCTTCTGCTGATGGCCATAACTTGAATGACCTTCTCCAATCTGTTTCTCTCAGCATTCTGATAATTATTCCCTCCGCCCGCTCCATCAACCCTAGAGGAGATAGTATCTTTCCAATGTTACGTGCTCTAAAGCGTGGTACCATCCCTTATTTTTTTTAAAATGCTACTTGGAGCCTTTAAAAATAGCCTCTTATGTTCTTCTCATGTTATCTAATTTGAATGTGCCATCTTTTTATATCAAGACCATGCCTGATAGACTCAAACTCATTGACACAAATACAAAATCCAAAAGTCCTTCTTGGGGAGATTGCAGTCTAATGATGGTGTAACTGCGAATGAATTTAATTTCCTGCTCTTTCTGCAGCAATTAGCCCAGTGCCAACCAGGCACCAATTACATGTTAAATACATACTGAATAAGTAAATGAATCATGAATGAGTAAATGGATTAATAAATTAATAAATAAATAGAATCATCTATATATTCCACTTCTGTTAATGAAGGCACTGTTCTGCTGATATTTCTTGTAATTTATAAACCCAACTGCCTGTAAAATATAGGTCCTAGAAAATGTGCCTCCTAATCTATGCTGTTTTTACTATTTTTCCTTCCTAGTAGTTAAGGAACACATCCTTTTCATTGAGCTTCTGAATAATTTGCTTTATTGTCTTCAGACACTTGTTGCAGACGAAAATCTTTCAATATAATTAAAATTAGGTTGCCTTCAATTACTGCTATAAACTTGCAACTGGGTAATAAAAGTTTTTTTTCTTTTTTTGATATTTGCATATTCTAGCAAGTAAAATTTGTTGTTGATGTTAGACTAATTATTTGTTATTATTAATATTCTTATAGTTGGTTACATGAATATGATTTTAGTATTGGTTTATAGGTCAAACTGAGATACAAAGTGACGTTATGATACTTCCTTAGGAATCAAATGTTGTAACATATGGGTCTATGTACAAATATAACTCTTTCTGAAATAATACGTACAGTCATTTAAATACAATAAGCTATTAGGGTAAGAAAACTGCTGTGAGGCTCTACAATATAGCAGTTAAAGTAGGGAAGATCTGAATTTAGTATCTCTGCATGTGGCTACTTATATTTGTGTGACTTAATATCTCCTCACCCCAGATTTCATATGCATAAAATGGGAATAGCAACAGCTGCTCCTAAGTTATTGTTGTAAAGGCTAAATGAGTGAAGTTACTCAGCTAACATTTATTGAGAAGTTTCCTAGTCATAAACACTGTATCATCATTAGTATTGTTGGCATTTTTGTCATTGTTTAAAATTAACAATGTCCCTTCTTTAAATTTTTACTTTTCTTGACATTTGAAATCTGTAATTTTAATGTATTCTTTCAAATCCATGAAAAAAGTTTGTACTCGTTTAATCTCATCCATTGAATGGGGTGGGAACCCAGTATATTTAACAAAAATGCAGTAAGTTCTTTTTTCTTTTCTTTTTTCTTTTATTTATTATTTATTTATTTTAGACAAAATCTTGCTCTGTCACCCAGGCTGGGATTATAGGTGCCTGCAACCACACCTGGCTAATTTTTGTATTTTTAGTAGAGATGGAGTTTTATCATGTTGGCCAGACTGCCCTTGAACTCCTGACCTCAAGTGATCTGCCTACCTTGGCTTCCCAAAGCTCTAGGATGACAGACATGAGACACTGTGCCCAGCAAACAAGAAGTTCTTAACTGAACAAAAGGATCTGGTGAGAGCATTATAGTTAGTATCCTCAGCATTAAACACAGTGCTTGGAATGTGGAGTGTACATGTTTCAAACTATTAGAAATATGGTTTATATATTAATTAATTAAATATCACTGTATAATAATTGTTGTGTAATGTACCTTTTGTAAATTTTGTTTTGAATATTATAAACATAATCTTGCAATTCAGAAATACTTAATTTTAACATTTTAATTATTATATAAGAAGAAAGATAATTACCCTTCATATTCTCTTCCTATTTTTCACTATTAAATCTTCTAAGTTATGGCTGGGCGCGGTGGCTCACGCCTGTAATCCCAGCACTTTGGGAGGCCGAGGTGGGCAGATCACGAGGTCAGGAGATCGAGACCATCCTGGCTAACACGGTGATGTTAGTAAATGGAATCAGACATTTAGCCCAAATAATTTAATTTATCAGGGTGCTTTTTTAGACATCATTGTATACAAGGTTTTTTTTTTAGGTTTTATATGTATGAAATTATCTTTGTCAGTGCATCTAGATATATATTATTTTTATAGGCCATTTAGTGCACTATTGTTTAATGTACCATATTTTATTTAAATAGTAGAAAACTTAAAAACAAACTAAATGTTCATCAATAGATAAAATTACAAACAATTTTGCAATAAATATTCATATACATTTAGTGTCACAGATGAACAAATATGTCTATAAAACAGATACATTTCTGCAGTATTGCTAATATAAATGTTGTGTGCATTTAAAACTTGGCAAATACTCCTCAACTGCTCTCTGAAAAGGTTGTGTAAAGATGTATTATCAGCAATGATATATTAGTATTTATATTTCAGCTTGTCTGCTTTAATAGTAGGTATTAAATTACCGTTTTCTAACGTGTTAGTTGGTCTTATTTGTATTCATAAATTTATTTAAAAATCCCATTGAAATACTGATTTAGTAATTTCATCAATATGGTATGGTTCACAACAGAAAGAAAGTCTTGTTATTTATCAAGAAAAATAGAATTTGAGAACTATTTTCAAATAAAAAAATTTGGAACTATTTCTTAGGAAGAAAATCTTTTACAGCTTCCACTGATCTGTTTATAGTCTGTAATTTTTCTTACTAGTAGAGCAAGAAGCAAGCAAATATCACTTAAACACCTCTTTTCAAATAAAATAGCATAAAGTGGAAACAAATGAAGTTCCCTTTCAGACAGATGCAAGCTGTCCGCCCAGAATATGACCTTTCCTCTGAACTTTCTTCTCATGCTACCTCAGAGGGTGACATATGAAAGAATAAGGATTCTGAACAAGAGTGGCGGGGAGCAGGGGTCAGATTCACATATCTAAGCCAGAAAGACACTAGACAGCCTCTTTACAACTAGAAAATGCCAGCTTCTAGCCATACATTTAAATTGCAATTATGAAAAATAAAACCTGGAAGCCACATTGATATCTAACTATGTCACAAAACTCCCTTATGCTTTATGCCAAAGATGTACCTTATGAAGTGTGGGGACAATTTATAAGTGAAGAGAGCAGTTGTCGCACATTGATTTGCTGAGGAGTTGATTTGACTATATTGACTCTTTGAATTACCTAAGACTGCCTGCTGAATTACATTATCTACCTAGCTTTGAAAAAGAGGAAAAATGCATCTAATAAAATGGAATATCACCATCTGCTACAACCAGTTATGTTTCCTTTCTAATTTATTTTAAACTTCTCCAAATTTGGAAAGAAAAACATACAGATGTGCTTTAGGGTTATTTTGTTTGTTTGTTTTCCTTTGGCAGGGTTGTAGAAAAATAAACAATTTCTGGTTGAGTGCAATGCTGCAAGACATTCATCATCAAACCAAGTAACATGTAAAAATGAAGACGGAAATCTGACTTTTGTGCACTGGCTCTGAAGTAGGACATAGAAAAATCAAAATTGGACACCTGTTGTGGGCTAATACTAGAGGAGTAGAAGCCAAAATGCCCTTTTATGTTGGACTGACTTTGACAGGTCTTGAATCTCACTTTGCCCTTCAACTCTCTTAGTTTCAGATTGAAACAATTTCAAGAACTGAAGTGTGGTAAGTAGCTGGGTCAAAGTCAAGAACAAGGGACAAAATCAAGCACAGAGGGAAAGTCCTACATTTTTCCACTTTATGAAACCAAACCACCAATGAGGCAAATGATCATAAGACAGGTTTAAAGCAACAGATCCGCCTCACTGATCTGATGTCCAGCACAGCTTCTTCAGCTTTAACATCTCTGATAAAACTGAAATCAGAGATTAAACTATTGTCAGACCCCAGCCACTTGGTATAAATACCTTGTCTGCTGGGTCTCCATCTCCTTTGTACTCTTGTTTTGCCTTCCCACGTGGTCTGACACACTGTTATAAAAGGCAGGAGTCAAAAGAGAGAAAAAGACACACATTGAAGCAACAAAAATATTGATGCTATTTTACTGTTTTTGAAGTTGCTATAAAGACATACATTGAAGCAATAAAAATATTGATGCTATTTTACTGTTTTTGTCAGGCACTGTGCTAAGTAGCTAACTATGACAATATGTCATCTCCCAGATAATGACACTTTTTAAAATCCAGCCCCAAATACCTATTGACTGTGTATCCATGGGCCAAATTCAGTTCTCCTTCTCTACAAAATGGAAATGTAAGTCTACTCCATTGGAAATCATTGTGTGAGCTTTATAAGGTAATAATGCTACAAAAAGTTGATACAGAAGGAGCTGCCAATGTTCTAGGCAATGAGCTAAACTCTAAATTGGCGTTTTTAATTGTAATAATTAGTCAGTGAGACAGATGTTAGCATCTGTCTTATTTTGTAAGAAATAGAAGTTCAAGGAGTTTCAAGTTACAATGAAAATAAATGATTAGGCCAGGTGCTGCGGCTCACGCCTGTAATCCCAGCCCTTTGGGAGGCCGAGGTGGGTGGATCACAAGCTCAGGAGATCGAGACCATCCTGGCTAACACGGTGAAACCCCGTCTCTACTAAAAATACTAAAAATTAGCCGGGCGTGGTGGCGGGCGCCTGTAGTACCAGCTACTGGGGAGGCTGAGGCAGGAGAATGGTGTGAACCTGGGAGGCGGAGCTTGCAGTGAGCCGAGATCCTGCCACTGCACTCCAGCCTGGGCGACGGAGCGAGTCTCATAAAAAAAAAAAAAAAGAAAAAAGATTAAGATGGCAAGGAAACCCAACCCAAACAATCTGAAAACTGCAACCCTAATCTTGGACAGTATGTTTATCAGCTCAACTTTCAGGATATTTCATTGATTGTGCAAACAATAATTATATGCATCTTTGGGATGGTAGTCGCTGGCCAATGTCTTGTTATTGCCATTGGACAAGAAGAGATGGAGAAAATACCATGCTTATTCTCAAAAACACTCTTCTTAAATTTTTTTGCAAGTTTCAAGATATTGAATGTTTTCCATATTATCACTAATTATATTAATAGACATGTGGAAACAGAGTATTAATAGATATATGGAAACAATGTAATGGCTTCATGTAGTATTAATGTACTAATGGATGTGCCAAGCTATTATTGTCTTTCAAGTCGATAGGGTATTTTGTCTTTAGTGGCTTTGAGTGTTCATCTCCTTGAGAAGTTTTAAAGTCTATGCTGGTGTTTTACTATAAGCCCTTCCTGTTGACTTGATATTTCACAATTAAAGGGAAAATGCTCTGTGACTAATGTGTTTAAAAGGTGGTGATCACTGTTTTGTTGAAGATAATCAGTCACAAGTTTAAGGCATCTGTGTTTGCTGACTTGCAGTTGTCAAAGTCAATTAGTATTTAATTAGAGGGTATGTCTTGATCTGTGATATGGAAATGCCTTAGCTATGTTGGAGGAGTTGAGGAACTATAATTGTTGAAGCTAATAGTCTATTTTTACTTTTTAGGTGAAACAAGTATTGCAGAAGTTTTGGGAGAATAGAAAGGGACAAACAGAAGCAGAGAAAGACAAAGACAAAAAGAGAGAAATCATTACTAAATTGGTTCAATGTGGTCTCATTTTGCCGTATCTATCAGCTAATCCTGCAAGTATAAGAATGTTTCCCTAAGGCTATCCTCTATCAAAATATGCCCATGGATTTATTTTGCTTGCATTGACCCTATCAGCCATATTGAATATTAATAATTATAAATATATATTGGATAAATCTAATGTAATATTAACCATAATAAATTGATGAATATATTATCTCCCTTTCTCTCCACTTCTGTCTCTCTCTGCCTCTTTTCTGTCTCTCTCCCTCTCTCAATTGAGTTCTGTCTTCAAGAAGAAATTATTTCAGAAGGAAAAATTTGCACTTGAGCATGTTTTATAAACCAAAATTTCTTTTAAAAATATATACAAGCACCATCTATGTTGTTTTAGAATATTGATATCAAATATTTATACACAGCTTGAAATAATGTTTGGATAAACTAGATCCAAGTTTGATACATATAAACTATAGAAAGTATCCAAAAAATGAAAGCCAAAAGCATGTTGGAAATAAGTCTCTCTAAACCATCTATAACTTGCTGTAAAACAATTTTCTATTATAGTTAACTTTCAATAATTCTCTCATGAAACTAGCAAGATTATAAAATATTGTGGGCTGAATATCTAATAGACACATAGCTATTAACATTATGTTTAGCATGTAACATATTTTTTAAGGGTAGTAGATATAAAATATTTTTCCCAACTGGTAGCAGATGTTAAAATTAGTTTTATTATCATCACAGATGTTTAAAACACTCTCCATGAACCGTAGAAGCACCTACCTCTCCTTGCATTGCCAGTTCAGATCTATCTGCACTGTTGATCATTGTGATATTCTTTCCAACAATTTAAGCTTAACCAAAATATTTTAAGGTATAGCACTGTGTCCAAATCAAATTTTAGAGAATCTTAGTTTGGGGATGCTATAACAAAAACACCATACATTGGGTCACTTAAACAACAGACATTTATTTCTCACAGTTCAGGATGTTGGATCATTCAATACTAAGATCTTGGTAGATTCAGTTCTTGGTTATAGTCAGCTTCCTGGCTTATAGATGGCTAAGTTCTCACTGGATCCTCACATGGGAGAAAGGAAGCTCTGGTATTTCTCCATCTTCTTTTAAGAGTACTAATCTCATCATAGGGGCTTCACCTTCATCATCTCATCTGAGCCTAATTATCTCCCAAAGGCTCCATCTGCTAATACCGTCACACTGGCATTTAGGACTTCAACATATGGATTTCGAAGGGACACATTTAATTCATCAACAGAAGTATTAACATTTGGTACTTCCTTGTATTCCTGTATTCAATAGGTGTGTGATTTGCAACAATGGGGAATGGAGGAGTTTAATATATTAAATGACACACAACAATTGAGTCTCTGGACTCGGAACTTTGTTCAAAGTAGCAAGTAATCAGACTTCCCATTGGGGTCGAGGAAGAGAACTTCTATGTCTTTGTCTGATATAGACAGACATTTGGCAAGGGCTTCATGTTATCAGGAACAGTTTCAAAAGTAGATGGCTATACCAGACATCTAGTCTAATAATTGGAAATTCTTGGGTGTCACAATATGACAAGTCATTCAATTATTAATATCTGGTTGTTTAATGGCACTTAGTTAGGTTCTAGGGACACAGAGATAGATACTTAAAAGTATGTTTCTGGAGACCTAAAACTCTGGTTGAGGAAATAAATGAGAAAACCAACAATTTGTAAACACTGCTGTCACCAAGTTAATAGTAAATTAAGAGCAAAAACTCCAAAAGTATGTTGTAGATTCTAAAGAAAATAAGTTTTTACTATCTTCATGTTTACTTGCCTTGACCACGAGCCATGAAACAGTCAGGAAAGATAATCTACAGTAGATCAAAAGAGAGTATTTAATATTCAATCCTCTCTACAAAGGAATTAGAAAGGTGGAAAGCATAAAATGAATCAATGAGACAACCAAGGGATTAATACCAACAGGAAGCCACTATTATCTTTACAGCTTGTGGGGACAAAAAGAGAAGGTGAAGTGACCACAGTTGAGTAGCAGAAGACATTCGGCATCAATGGGACAATGGAGAAAGGGGCTGGTCTGTAGGCAATTGAAGGATTGCAGCCACTTCTGAAGGATATTCTATTCAGTATAGAGGAAGAGAGGAGCTATGCAGGCTTTTCGCCTTGCCTGACACTCCAAACACCTGCCAGTGCCTTCCACTGTGCAGAACTAATTGGAAATCAATTGACAAGGGCATCTAGAAAATGTAGTTCTCAAGGCACCCTCTCCCAACACCCCAGGACAGAAAGTGCAAGACAAGTATCAGAGAGCAAATATAAAAAATGACTATAACTTGTGTAAGTAAATTATTTTAGATTTTGAATTATGCTAAAAGTCATCCAATGGCTTTTCACGACATCTACACTAAAATATAAACCCTTTCCTTGACCAAGAACAATTCTATGTATTTCATGTTGCATGTATTTCCCCAGTATCTTCTCAGTACTCTTCCCTACACTTACTGGGCTTCAGACTTTATTCTCTTGTTAACTCATTTTGCTGAAGACCTATTAGCTCTTCCTTCCTCCTGGAATGGAATTTTCCCTAACACTGCTTGGTTGATGTCTTCTTGTCATTAAGATCTTGGTTTAAATTATATCCCCTATAGAATTATTCTTGGGCCACCTGGTATAGAGTAGGCCTCTATTCACTCAGTCACTGTCACTTCAACATATTTCAATTATATGAATAGCTCTTTTACCACTTGACATCAAACACCTAATTATGAAGTGATATTTAAAAAATGTAAAAACAAGAAAGCCTGTCTGTTCCTAATAAAATATAAATTCCAAGCAGGCAGGGACCTCACTTTTCTTAGTATGAAAATAATGTCTCTCCCATAGTTGCTCCTCAAAATCTATTTTTAAATAACTGAAAGAATCGATGCAGCTATGAGAAATATCAACCTTGCTTTGCAGATGAAGAAACTGATGTTCAGAGAATTTAAATACAATGAAATATGCAGACTTGTATAGTAGGTACTTTTTAAGTGCAGATCCTAAAATAAAGAATTATGCAGTCAGAAGAAATTTTATTCTCTCTTCATGCCAAGGAAAAAGAGAAAAATAGATACATATGTATAAATCTGTCATGCTTTCCAGAGGGATTGTGGAGAAACACATCTTTAAGGGCTTGAAAAATCCCTCAATAAAAATATATTATATAAGAGTACTTCAGAGGAGGATTCTATTATTTAATTATAGATTTATTAATCAGAGACACTTATTTGATTCATTTTATTGTTAAGATTTACTAGAATCATGCTGATCATTATGATTTATTCATGATAGGGATTTATTTATTTATGTTTGGTATTTATATTGTAAGTGGATGTGCAGCATGATGCATGGCTACTTTTGAATATTTACCAACTGCGAGGTTGAAAAAGTTCTCGTAGTTCTTTGAATATGGAATCCCATTATTCTTTTACATTGCCACTTTTTATCTTTGACTTTCCTTCTTTCACGAGTCTCCTCAGTGTTTTACACAGAAAAGATCTGTATTCATTTGATTTTTGCATGAAAGTGCATATTCTTTTCATTTGACAAGAAATATTTATACTTTCATATTAGAGATTACAGGTAACATGATAGAACACTGCTGTTAAAAATTAGGACTCTGCAGGGTTGCACCACTGCACTCCAGCCTGGGTGACAGAGCGAGACCCTGTGTCAAAGAAAAAAAAAAATTAGGGCTGTGGCGTCAGATGAACTGAGTTAGAAATCTAGCTTTTAGCCTTCTTAGAATTACAGCTTTGGGAACTGTACATAGTCTTCCTAAGTTTAATTTTCTCATCTCTACTTTTGTCTTAGTGCTGATGTGAGGATTAGCTGAGAAAAAGGTATTTAAATCTCTTCAAAGAGAACCTGTCACTTAACAACAAAAACCATAACAGCAACACAAAAATAACTATACTATCTTGCTTTTTAATTTTGCTAAAAAACACATATCTACCAGCCTAACAAATTTTTAAGTGTACATTAGAGTATACATTAGAGTATTGTTTTATTAAGTGCGAGGCTATACAGAATACCCCCAGAACATTTTCATCCTTCATGACTGAATCTTTCTGTATCTTGAACAGCAACCCCCCATTTTTTCCTCCCCTCAACCCCTGGCAACCAACATTATGCTTTCTGTTTCTATGAGTCTGACTACTTTAGATACTTTATGTAAATAAAATTACACAGTATTTGTCCTTCTGTGACTATCTTTTCTCACTTAGCCTAATGTCCTCAAGATTCATCCATGCTGTGGCATCTAACAGGATTTCCTTCATTATACAGGCTGAATGATATCTTATTTTTTCTTAATCTATCTAAAAGTTTGTCAATTTTGTTGATCTTTGAAAACAACTTATCTTCTTTGATACGTTCTATTATTTTTCTGTTCTCTATTTTGCTTATGTCTGCTCTAATTTTATTTCCTTCTTTCTGCTAACTTTGGGCTTACATTGTTCTTTGCTTATTTTTTGGAATGCAAGGTAATTTCTTTTTTTAAAAAATTATACTTTAAGTTCTGGGGTACATATACAGAACGTGGAGGTTTGTTATATAGGTATACACATGCCATGGTGGTTTGCTGCACCCATCAACCCATCACCTACATTAGGTTTTTCTCCTAATGCTATCCTTCCCCTAGCCCCCCATCCCCCGACATGCCCCGGTGTGTGATTTCCCCTCCCTGTGTCCATGTGTTCTTATTGTTCAACTCCCACTTATGAGTGAGAACATGTGGTGTTTGGTTTTCTGTTCTTGTGTTAATTTGCTGAGAATGATGGTTTCCAAATTCGTCCATTTCCCTGCAAAGGAGATGAACTCATCTTTTTTTATGGCTGCAGAGTATTCCATGATGTGTATGTGCCACATTTTCTTTATCCAGTCTATCACCAATGGGCATTTGGGTTGGTTCCAAGTCTCTGCCATTGTTAATAATGCTGCAATAAACATACGTGTGGATGTGTCTTTATAGTAGAATGATTTATAACCCTTTGGGTATATACCCAGTAATGGGATTGCTGGGTCAAATGGCATTTCCGGTTATAGATCCTGGAGGAATCACCACACTGTCTTCCACAATAGTTGAACTAATTTATGCACCCACCAAGAGTGTAAAAGCGTTCCTATTTCTCCACATCCTCTCCAGCATCTATTGTTTCCCGACTTTTTAATGATCGTAGTTTTAACTGGCGTGAGATGGTATTGTGGTTTTCATTTGCATTTCTCTAATGACCAGTGCTGATGACGTTTTTATCATATGTTTGTTTTCTAGTTCCTTGAGATGTAAAGTTTGGTTATTTCAGTTTTTCAAAAATATAAGTAAAAATTTTCTCACTGTAAACTTCCCCCTCAGTTATAATTTTGTCTCATGCCTGAAGTTTTAATATGTTGTGTGTTTATTTTCATTGGTCTCAAGATAGTTTCTAATTTCTAAACTCTCTTTTCATTTCTATTACCGATTGGCTGTTCAAGAGTGCATTGTTTAATTTCCACGTTTGTTAATTTTTCAGATTTCCTCCTGTCATTAATTTCTATTTTCATGCCATTGCATTTGAAAAATATAAAGGTTGTGATTTCAACCTTCTTAAATTTCTTAAGATTTGTTGTGTGACCTAACATGCAAAGACTATTCAATGTGCATTTGAGAAGAAAGTGTATTCTGCTGCTGTTGGGTAGAACGTTCTATATTTGTCTGTTAGGTCTATTTGGTCTAGAGTGTTGTCCAAAGATTCTATTTCCTTATTATTGATCTTCTTTTTTGATGCTCTATCTTGCATTTTATTTAGTCTTCATTTGAAATTTTTTTTACACGGAAACATGAAAATTTTTTTTTCACTTTTTTTTATTTTTTTATTTTATTATTATTATACTTGAAGTTTTAGGGTACATGTGCACAATGTGCAGGTTTGTTACATAGGTATACATGTGCCATGTTGGTGTGCTGTACCCATTAACTTGTCATTTAGCATTAGGTATATCCCCTAATGCTATTCCTCCCCCCTTCCCCCACCCCACAACAGTCCCCGGTGTGTGATGTTCCCCTTCCTGTGTCCATGTGTTCTCATTCTTCAATTCCCACATCGCCAAGTCAATCCTAAGCCAAAAGAACAAAGCTGGAGGCATCACGCTACCTGACTTCAAACTATACTACAAGGCTACAGTAACCAAAACAGCATGGTACTGCTACCAAAACAGAGATATAGACCAATGGAACAGAACAGAGCCCTCGGAAATAACGCTGCATATCTACAACTATCTGATCTTTGACAAACCTGACAAAAACAAGCAATGGGGAAAGGATTCCCTATTTAATAAATGGTGCTGGAAAAACTGGCTAGCCATATGCACAAAACAGAAACTTGACTCCTTCTTTATGTTTTATACAAAATTAACTCAAGATGGATTAAAGACTTACGTGTTAGACCTAAAACCATAAAAACCCTAGAAGAAAACCTAGGCATTACCATTCAGGACATAGGCATGGGCAAGGGCTTCATGTCTAAAACACCAAAAGCAATGGCAACAAAAGCCAAAATTGACAAATGGGATCTAATTAAACTAAAGAGCTTCTGCACAGCAAAAGAAACTACCATCAGAGTGAACACGAAACCTACAAAATGGGAGGAAATTTTCGCAACCTACTCATCTGACAAAGGGCTAATATCCAGAATCTACAATGAACTTGAACAAATTTACAAGAAAAAAACAAACAACCCCATCAAAAAGTGGGCGAAGGACATGAACAGACACTTCTCAAAAGAAGACATTTATGCAGCCAAAAAACACATGAAAAAATGCTCATCATCACTGGCCATCAGAGAAATGCAAATCAAAACCATAATGAGATACCATCTCACACCAGTTAGAATGGCGATCATTAAAAAGTCAGGAAACAACAGGTGCTGGAGAGGATGTGGAGAAATAGGAACACTTTTACACTGTTGGTGGGACTGTAAACTAGTTCAACCATTGTGGAAGTCAGTGTGGTGATTCCTCAGGGATCTCGAACTAGAAATACCATTTGACCCAGCCATCCCATTACTGGGTATATACCCAGAGGACTATAAATCATGCTACTATAAAGACACATGCACACGTATGTTTATTGCGGCACTATTCACAATAGCAAAGACTTGGAACCAACCCAAATATCCAACAACGATAGACTGGATTAAGAAAATGTGGCACATATACACCATGGAATACTATGCAGCCATAAAAAATGATGAGTTCATTCCTTTGTAGGGACATGGATGAAACTGGAAATCATCATTCTCAGTAAACTATCGCAAGGACAAAAACCCAAACACCGCATGTTCTCACTCATAGGTGGGAATTGAACAATGAGAACACATGGACACAGGAAGGGGAAAGTCACACTCTGGGGACTGTTTTGGGGTGGATGGAGGGGGGAGGGATAGCATTAGGAGATAAACCTAATGCTAAATGACGAGTTAATGAGTGCAGCACACCAACATGGCACATGGATACATATGTAACAAACCTGCACATTGTGCACATGTACCCTAAAACTTAAAATATAATAATAATAAAATAAAAAAGTAACAAATTTGAAGCAAGAATTTTAAGCTTATTCAATGCATACATGTGAAGTACAACAGATAACTTTTTGAAAACTATTGTCTCATTTGGTCCTTACAACAATAATACATTTTTACAACTTTCATAATACATCTGATGACACAAAATTTCGGACAGGTTACAATAAAACTAAACTACTTAAACCCACATTCTTAACTCCAAATACTAGAGTCTCCATTGTATCCAGTTTTGTTGTAGAATGCAGTTCACATAATGGCACAATGTGGAATTTCAGCAAAAGAGGTTGATGATTGGTAGAAGTAATGTGGATTTCAGAACAGTATTGGGGCAGAAAGATTGGAATTCAGAGTCAAGACCATTGCATATTAAGGTTGTGATGCAAGAACACTTGGAAATCAGAAAGGCCAGCACTACAAAATTTACATTTGCAAAGCTTTAGTCAAACTTCAAGTTCTCTGACTCTTAGTTTTTAAGAGTTAGACTTGCTTGCTTGATTGATTGATTTTGGTGAAAAAGGGGAAAGATGTTTCAAAATGGCAGCCTTCAAAATTCTCTTGAAGAATTAGAAGATTTGGAAACAAATTCTAGGTCTACTTACCTCATGGAAACAATTGGATATAGCCAATTCCATTATGTGGACCAAGACTGCCCTAGCTAAAACAGTATCCATGATTCACACCATTAATCCATATAAACATAAACCCAGTTCACTTTTCTTCTTCTCATGACCTTCTGGCTCCTGTAGACATCTGAGTTTGTGTTCCCTATGTTCGACCTCATTTCCCTCATACCCTTCCATTCCTTCAGAGACCCAGGAAAAACACCTTCACATTGTCATTGACTCTTTGCATAATCTCACTATTGCTACTGCTGATTCAATGCATCATCAAATCCTGCTGACTCTAACTACAAAATATAACTATGATCTAACCAATGCTCATTATGTCCTCTGGTTACCACTAGTCAAACTCATCACTCTCTATGGCCTGAGTTACTGCAATAGTCTTCTAATTGGCCTACCTGCCTCCATACTATCTCTCTTAGAATTTATTCTCAATACAGAAAGCAGAGTAACACTTTTATTTTTATTTTTTTGTTTGTGATGACTGATTATTTTTTAATTAATTTTTAATTTTAATTTTTGTGGGTATACAATAGATGTATATATTTATGGGGTATATGAGATGTTTTGATATAAGTTTGCAATGTGAAATAAGCACATCATGGAGAATGGGGTGTCCATTCCCTCAAGCATTTATCCTTTGTGTTGCAAACAACCCAATTATACTCTTTTAGTTATTTTTAAATGTACAATTAAGTTATTATTGACTATAATCATCCTGTTGTGTTATCAACTAATAGGTCTTATTCATTTTTTTCTATTTTTTTGTATCCATTAACCATCCCTACCTCCCTTCCTGGACTTTGGTAATCATCCTTCTACTCTCTATGTTCGTGAGTTCAATTGTTTTTATTTCTAAACCCCACACACAAGTGAGAACATGTGATATTTGCCTTTCTGTGTCTGGCTTATTTCACTTAACAGAGTGATCTCCAGTTCCATCCATGTTGTTGCAAATGACATGATCTCATTCTTTTTTATAGCTGAATAGTACCCCATTGTGTGTATATATATATATACACACATATATACGTATATATATGTGTATATATATGTATACATATGTGTATATATGTATATATATGTATACATATGTGTATATATGTATATATATGTGTGTATATATATGTATATATGTGTGTGTGTATAGATATATATACACTACATTTTCTTTATCCATTCATCTGTTGATAGATATTAAAGTTGCTCCCAAATCTTAGCTATTGTGAACAGTGCTGCAATAAACATGGAAGTGCAGATATGTCTTCAATAAACCTTTTGGGTATAGATGCAGAAGAGGGATTGCTTGATCATACGGTAGCTCTATTTTCAGTTTTTTGAGGAACCTCAAACTGTCCTCCATAGTGGTTGTAGTAATTTACATTCCCATTAACAGTGTAAGAGGGTTCCCTTTTTTCTACATCCTCACCAGCATTTGTTGTTGTCTGTCTTTTGGATATAAGCAATTTTAACCAAGGTGAGACGATATCTGATTATAGTTTTGATTTGCATATCTCTGATGATCAATGATGTTGATCACCTTTTCTGATTCCTGCTGGTCATTTGTATGTCTTCTTTCAAGAAATGTCTATTCAAATCTTTTGCCCAGTTTTTGAACAGCTTATTAGATTTTTTCCTATACAGTTGTTTGAGCTCCTTATATATTATTATTAATCCCTTGTCAGATGGGAAGTTTGCAAATATTTTCTTCCATTCTGTGAGTTGTCTCTTCACTTTGCTGATTGTATCCTTTGCTTTGCAGAAGTTTTTTAAATATATATTATACTTAAAGTTCTGGGATACTTGTGCAGAACATGCAGGTGTGTTACATAGGTATACATGTGCCATGGTGGTTTGCTGCACCTATCAGCCCCTCATCTACATTAGTTATTTCTCCTAAAGCTACCCCTACCCTAGTCTCCCACCCCTAAACAGGCCCCCATGTGTGATGTTCCCCTCCCTATGTCCATGTGTTCTCATTGTTCAACTCCCACTTTTGAGTGAGGACATGCAGTATTTGGTTTTCTATTCTTGTGACAGTTTTTCAGAAGCTTTTTAACTTAATGTGATCCAATTTGTCCATTTTTACTTTTGTTGCCTGTGCTTGTGAGGTATTGCTGAAGAAACTTTTGCCCCGGCTGATATCCTGAGGAGTTTTTGTGATGTTTTCTTGTAATAATTTCATAATTTGAGGGCTTAGATTTAAGTCTTCAGTCCATTTTGATTTTCTTTTTGTATATAGCAAGGTATAGGGGGTCTAGATTCATTTTTCTGCATATGGTTATCTGGTTTCCCCAGCACAACTTATTGAAAAGACTGCCTTTTCCGCAGTGTACGTTCTTGGCATCTTTGTCCAAAACAAGTTCACTGTACCTGTGTGGATTTGTTTCTGGGTTCTCTATTCTGTTCCATTGGTCTATGTCTTTGTTTTTATGCCGGTACCATGCTGTTTTGGTTACTACAGTTCTATAGTATTATTTAAAGTCAAGTAATGTGATTCCTTCAATTTTGTTCTCTTTTCTTAAAATAGATGTGCCTATTCTGGGTCTTTTGAGGATTCATATACATTTTAGGGTCTTTTTCTATTCCTGTGAAGAATGTCATTGGTATTTTGATAGGAATTGCATTGAAGCTGTAGATTGCTTTGGGTAGAACGATATTAACAATATCGGTTCTTCCTATCTATGAACATAGAATATTCTTCCATATTTTGGTGTCCTCTTTAATTCCTTTCAGCAGCATTTTATAATTTTCATTATAGAGATATTTCACTTCTTTGGTTCATTTCTAAGTATTTAATTTTATTTTTGGCTATTGTAAATGGGATTACTTTTTAATTTCTTTTTCAGATTCCTCACTATTGACAAATAGAAATGCTAATGATTTTTATTTGTTGCTTTTGTATCCAGCAACTTCACTGAATTTGTATAACAATTCTGATAGTTTTCTTCCGGAGAGGTAGGTTTTTCCAAGTACATGATCATATCATCTGCAAACAAGAATAAATTGATTTCCTCTTTTTCAATATGGATGCCTTTCATTTCTTTCTCTTATCTGATTTACTTAGCTAGGACTTCCAGTACTATGTTGAAAAGCACTGGTGAAAGTGGGCATCCTGGCCGGGCAAAGTGGTACATGCCTATAATCCCATCACTTTGGGAGGCTGAGGCAGGTGTATCACTTGAGCTCAGGAGTTCAAGACCAGCCTGGGTAACATGAGGCTTGTAAATACTATCATGAGGATTGTGAATACTACTTTATAACCTATTATTTTAATCTTATAACTACTGACAACCACCCCATCTCTACCAAAAATATAAAAAAATTAGTCAGGTGAGTACCTGTGGTCCCAGCTACTTGGGAGGCTGAGGTGGGAGGATTGCTTGAGCCCAAGAGGCGAAGGTTGCAGTAAGCCAAGTTGGTGCCACTGCACTCCAGCCTGGGTGACAGAGAATCCTTCTAAAAAAAAAAAAATCCTTGTTGTGTTCCAGATCTTAGAGGAAAGGCTTTCGTTTTTTCCCCATTTAATATAATACTAGCTGTGGTTCTGTTGTATATGGCTTTTATTATGTTGATATATGTTCATTCTATACACAGTTTATTGAGGGTTTTTATCATGAAGGGATATTAAATTTTATTAAGTGTTTTTTCCAGCATCAATTGAAAAATTCATACAGTTTTTATCCTTTATTCTGTTGACATTATGTATCACACTGTCAATTTGCATATTTTGAAGGATATTTGCATCCTAGGGATGATAAATCTTACTTGGTCATGACAAATGATCTTTCTAATGTATTGCTGAATTCGGTTTGCTAGTATTTTGTTGAAGATTTTTGCATCAATATTCATTAGAGATAATGGTCTTTAGTTTACTTTTTTTGATGTGTCTGTATGATTTTGTTATCAAGGCAATACTGACCTCACAGAATGAGTACAGAAGTTTCCCCCCTCCTCTATTCTTCAGAGTAGTTTTAGTGGGATGGGTATTAACTTTCTTTAAATATTTGGTAGAATTCAGCAGTGAAGCCATTGGGTCTTGGCCTTTTCTTTACTGAGAGACTTTTTGTTATGGCCTTGATCTCATCATTTGTTATTGTCTGTTCATGTGTTTTGAACTTCTTCCTGATTCAATCTTAGTAGGTTTTATGTGTCTACAAATTTGTCCACTTCTTTCAGGTTTTCCAATATATTGGCATAAAGGTGTTTACAGTATCCTGTAGTGATCCTTTGAATTGCTGGAGTATCAGTTGTAATGTCTACTTTTTCATTTACAGTTTTATTTATTTGTATCTTCTCTCTTTTTCTTTGTCTGGCTGAAGGTTTGTCAGTTGCGTTTAACTTTTCAAAAAACCAACTTTTTGTTTCATTGATCTTTTGTATTGTTTCCTTCATTCCTATTTCATTTATTTCTGCTCTGATCTTTATTATTTCTTTTCATAGTTATTTAAGATGCATCATTAGATTGTTTTTCAAAGTTTTTTCTGTTTTTGATGTAGACACTTATAGCTACGAACTTCCTTCTGAGTACTGCTTTTGCTGTATCCCATAGTATAGTATGCTGTTTTTCCATTATTATTTGTTTCAAGACATTTTTCAATTTTCTCTTTAATTTCTTTATTTACTCACTGGTCATTGAAGAGCGTATTGTTTTATTTCCATGTATTTGTATAGCTATTAAAATTCCTCTTGTTATTAATTTCCAGTTGTATTTCACTGTGGTCTGAGCAGATGCTTAATATTATTTCAGGCCGGGTGCGGTGGCTCACATCTGTAATCCTAGCACTTTGGGAGACTAAGGCAGGCAGATCATGAGCTCAGGAGATCGAGACCATCCTGGCTAACAAGGTGAAACCCCATCTCTACTAAAAAATACAAAAAATTAGCCGGGTGTGGTGGCAGGTGCCTGTAGTCCCAGCTACTCAGGAGAATGAGGCAGGAGAATGGCGTGAACCCGGGAGGCAGAGCTTGCAGTGAGCCGAGATTGCGCCACTGCACTCCAATCTGGGCAACAGAGCGAGACTCCGTCTCAAAAAAAAAAAAAAAAATCATCAGGTGGCAAAGCCAGCCAAGTCTGTGTCCTGCCTTTCAGGGCGGTAAGTTCCTCCAGGCCCTGGGTCAGTCCAGAGGTATTGTCTGGGAGTCACAGACTAGGGTAAAAAACCTTAGAAGTCTACCTGCTACCTGGCATTCTATTGTACTGTGGTTGAGCTGGCACTCATACAACAAGACACTGTCTTTCCCACTCTTTCTTCACCTTTCCAAAGGTGGAGTGCCTCACCTCATGGCCACTGCCACCACAGGCCACAGGGTGTACTGCCAGACTGTCGTTGATATTCTCTTAGGGCCTAAGATCTCTTCAGACAGCTTGGGGTGAATGTTGCCTGGCCTGGGACTCACTTTTCAGGGCAATGGGTTGCCTTCTGGCCCAGGGCAGGTCTAGAGATGCTGTCCAAGAAACAAGTCCTGGAATCAGGGACCCCAAGAGCCTTTTTGGTACTCTACCCACCTGTGGCTGTGCTGGTACCTAAGGTTCAAGACAAAGTCTCCTTTACTTTTTCCTCTGCTTCTCTCAAGCAGAAGAAGTTTTGCCCTGTAGCCACCCAGCTGGTACTGTGCAGAGTCTAACCTGAAGTCAGCAATTCTCGGAGGCTCATGCAAGGCCCTTGGTATAGTACCTTGATATTGCTGCTGGTCATTCAGGGCCCAAGGGCTCTTTAGTTAGGAGATTATGAATGGGTTCTTTCAAGACTGGGTCCTTTCCTTCAAAGCAGCTTGTTTCCCTTGGCCCAGAGTGTGTCAAGAAATGTCTGGGAGCTAGGGACTAGAATAGGGAGGTTGGAGGGGAGTCCCTCTGCCCTGTGCTGCTGTGGCTAAGGTGGTATCCAAGATAGAAGAAAAAGTCTTCCCCGCTCTTCCCTCCCCTCTCTTCAAGTGGAAAGAAGAGGTCTCTTCTGGAGTCCTGAGCTGTGCAGCCCGAATTAGAGAAGAGGTGATGTCAGCCCTTCCTTAGCTGCCTTAGCTGGTGTCAGAGTAGGTCACATGCTCCACTCAGTCTGTCTCTGGGACCAGTAGGACTTGCCTCTAAGTTACAGTCCTTAGGGCCTAGAATGTCTTTTAAGTTTATTTAGAGCATAAAGCACTTAATCCCAACTTAAGTTCCAACTGCTGGGATTGGTGATTAACTTTCTGGCTATGGCTAGTTTAAATGCTACCTCCGTGCGTGTGTATGAGCTGAGTTTCGTCTGGTTTTCCTTTCTGCTCTAATGGGACAGCTGTGAGTTCAATGCCTCACAATTGCTGTGATCTCCCCTTCCCAGCACCCAGAAACACTCTCCGCATAGCACCACCACTGCCAGAGGATGGGGAAGGGATGGCTTTGGCGATCCAAGACTGTTTTTTTCTAGCTCTTCCATGTTTCTTTCAATGATATGAAGTTTAAACCAGTAACTATGACAGCTTGCCTGATTTCTGGTTCTTATGAAGGCGTTTTTTTCTGTGTAGATGGTTGTTAAATTGGTGTCCTTGCAAGGGGGACAATTGGTGGAGCCTTCTATTCTGCCATCTTGCCCCCCACTCCCAGAGTAATACTTTTAAATTGTAAACCCTAGCATGTTAGTTATATATTCAGAACTCTCTAATGGGTGTTTATTTTGTCACAATAAAATCCAAAATTAACTACGAGGTCAACCGGTTTTGTCCCTAGTTTCCTGGATAACCGCATTTCTTATGACACTGCATTAATGCTCTGTATTAATCTTATGGCTCTTCTCAGTATTCTTCTTAGCATTGAGTGTGATTCTGACTCAGAAAACATGTACTTGCTGTTTATACTTTTAAAAGAATTATTTCTTGCTCATATATTCACATATCGTATTTTGTCACTTTCTTAAGATTTCAGCTAAAATTTCATCTTACCGACCAGTTAAATAGCTTGTGAAACATTTGTGTCATGGTACTCTATGTATTTCTTGAAAAGAGCAAAGCATATCTCTGTATATCCAAGGGTAAAAAAGAGTGTATCGTTTTATATTATAACCTTTATTTATTCTGTAAAAAGGTGAAGTGACAAATTTTATTAGCTTGTACAGATATACAAATAACTCTGGAGAAATTAATCTTAAAAATGACAGTATTTTTATCATATTTCAGGAAAAGGGTAGGCATCAGACAGAGGGGGGTAATGGTGAGATAAAAGCATTTGGCTTCATTAATTTTGAAAAATCAAACTATA
Organism: Symphalangus syndactylus; assembly: GCF_028878055.3. Classification (NCBI taxonomy): domain Eukaryota; kingdom Metazoa; phylum Chordata; class Mammalia; order Primates; family Hylobatidae; genus Symphalangus; species Symphalangus syndactylus. The sequence continues at coordinate 32,371,033 of NC_072433.2, forward strand.
ATCAAATATCACCTCATCAAATATCTTTTATGTTCATCAGGAATAATGTACAATGTAATCATCTCGAATAATGTGAAATCCTGTAGGATTTGTTCAATGCATACATTTTCTTTACAATATTGAGTGCCAATTAACAGACAATGAGCAAACATTAAAATAATTCTTACTCTTCACTTGTATGTGGGCTTTGGGAGGATTGAATCTTTGTCTATTTTGTTATCTGCCATATTTTTATGCCCAAAATAATGCTTAGAATATAATAAACTCTGAATTATAAAAAATAATTGAACGAATAAATGGAGTATACCGATACTTACTTCATTAGGTTATCATGAATATTAAATAAGCTAAATTGTGTGACACAAAACATTTGATCAATAAATGTTAAAAAATTTATTCTTCACCTTGTGAAGTACAAATACTTGAACTATCTTGTGATGACAAGCATAGTCATAAGTCCTAATAGTAGCAAAAAAAGGATTAGGCTGAACATATTCAATACATTTTCTGACTCATATATATCAAGGTATAATAGGCCAGATAATTTCAAGTCAGGCATATCTTCCAGGTATCATCTTTGAATCTCTCTAATAAGTCATATTACTTTAATCACAAAAATGTTCTGCCCTGGACTGCATGATATCTTGTTCTTTTGCCAAAAGTATTTCTATTTCTCAACTTATGAGTTGTATTTAAACCTTACCCTTTGCTTAGATTTGAAATTTTGGCCAGGATAGGAATGGAAGATTGTCTCCAAAGATGGCCAACCACAATCCTCCCATCCATACGTGGGCATGGCTCTCCTCCCTTCAAGAGATGAGTTTATGTCTGGCCTCAGAACTTGTTTGGTCAATAGAATGTGACCAAAGTAACATCGTGCCAGTTCTGGGATTAGGCCATAAGAACTGAGTTTTTGCTGTCTTGGAACCCAGCCACCATAAAGAAACTAAGCTTTCTCTATTGAATGATGAGAAGCCATGTGGAAACAGAAGTCACATAAACAAAAAGTCATGGCTCCCCAGCTGGCTACCAGCAACCGTGTCCCAGACAAGTGAGTAAAGCCACCTCAAATGTCACAGCCCAGCAGAGCTCACCATTGAGTGAAGCCACAGGTCATTCCAAATAGAGTGTCAGTTAGTGAAGGACTGCCCAGCTAAATCCAGCCAACCTATAGAATTGTGAGAAACAATAAAACATCATTATTTAAAATCATTAAATATGGTTTATTACACAGCAATATTTCACTTAACATAGTGGGGCTGTTTGCATTCTCAGGATGCAGCTGGGTCAGACACAGGATAGAGGCGAGATTGAGGGTAGAAGCTTTTTACATATGGAAGCATAGGCCCTGACTGCCATGTTCTTCATCTGAGCTCCTGCTTGTTGGGGGAAATAATCCTCATATTTTGTATAATATAGAGAATATTTACCAAAATGCATTGTGGCAGTTCAACTGATATAATTCATGGTGTCATCTTCTCTTTTTCAAAATACACACTTTATTAAGCAGGTTTTATTTGACATCTGCATTATGAAAATTAAAAGATTAAATCTGAATGACCTTTATTATTTTGCATGGAGCTGCTCTCATCAGCTTATCTCGGGTTTTCAAAAGGTCATCACCAGTTGTACTATGGGTTCGGTTAATAATGTATTAATATTTTCTTTGTAGGCCAAGAAATTATCCACAAATCAAAACACATAAACATTATAAAAATAGAATGTACAACTGTTTGAAACAACTCCAGTGGGATGGGTGTGCTATTTTATTTATTTATTTATTTATTTATTTATTTATTTATTTATTGCTTAACAGTAACTACATAAGATTAACGTAATGAGTATAAAATGCTACCTCTTTTGATGCACAAGCCATGTTTAATAATGTAGTATGGTGTGTGGTTGTGGTTAGGGTAGAAGCACTGGACTAAAGCTTAGGCAGCCTGGATTTGAGTGCAGCTTCTAGCATTGATCGTATGACTGGAAACAAACCCCTGGGCCTTTTTGAGTTGAAGTTCCTTGTCTACAAATGGAAATAAAACTCCTTTCTTAACTTGACAATTGTGTTGCTGTGAAAATCAATTGCAATACTGTTCCAAATGTTTGTGAACTGTAAAGTTCTTTACTCCAAAACTTTCTCAAACCCAATGAATATTTTCTGTCCAATTGAAGTTTCTCCAATCCCTTTTAATCTTTTAAATAGAAACATTGTATGGGGCTGTGGGAGTGTATGTGTGGTGATGAGATTGAACAGAGCTGTGACTGAGCCCATCACTACCAATTACTAGTTCGCTGATCTTGGCTGTCACTCTTCTACTCTGAGTCAAGATGCTTTTCAACTGTAGCACAGGGCGATCTTATGAGTGTGGTAGGATTTAACTGGCATGAAGCATCATGCAGGTTATTCTCCATTTCCCCTGAATACATACAGTCAATTCTCTGCCCTTCCTGTCACTACTCCATGTCCCAGCAGACTGACCTGTACAATTGCATAGTATGTCCCTCCTGTGCCCTTTACTTCTTGTTGAGTCCAGTAATGGAAAGCACCTACAGGAGATGGTAGAGAAGGAGGAAAGGGAGGTCAGGTTATTTTTCACTGGCAGTGTTTGAGTTCATCTGAGCCTAAGACTCCTGAAGGACAGCTTCTATTCATCACTCTAGCTCGCATTGGTCCCCAATACCTACAACTTTTGTTCTCCAGTCTCAGGGGGGTTAAAGACTTCTCACCATGATAGATGGGCACGGTGGCTCACGCCTGTAATCCCAGCACTTTGGGAGGCCGAGGTGGGTGGATCACAAGGTCAGGAGATCAAGACCATCCTGGCTAACACAGTGAAACTCCGTCTCTACTAAAAAATACAAAAAAGAATTAGCCGGGCATGGTGGCGGGTGCCTGTAGTCCCAGCTGCTCTGGAGGCTGAGGCAGGAGAATGGCATGAACCTGGGATACGGAGCTTGCCATGAGCCAAGATCGCACCACTGCACTCCAGCCTGGGTAACAGAGCGAGACTCCATCTCAAAAAAAAAAAAAAAAAAAAAAAAAAAAAAAGACTTCTCACCATGGCAGCCCCTTCATGTCTTACCATCCCTTGTTCATTCCTCCAAATGTTTAAATTCCTTCAGCTTTTGTAAACAGTTCTTGCTTTATTTTTAGATAAACTCTTTTGAGTGTTCCATCTGTTTTCTTAATAGGACGTTTAAAGCTTCCAATGTTAGCCTGGTGCCTATCACATATTATTCTCTAAAAGTGGTACTATTCACAATAGCAAAGACTTGGAACCAACCCAAATGTCCAACAACGATAGACTGGATTAAGAAAATGTGGCACATATACACCACGGAATACTATGCAGCCATAAAAAATGATGAGTTCATGTCCTTTGTAGGGACATGGATGAAACTGGAAATCATTATTCTCAGTAAACGATCGCAAGGACAAAAAACCAAACACCGCATGTTCTCACTCATAGGTGGGAATTGAACAATGAGAACACATGGACACAGGAAGGGGAACATCACAGTCCGGGGACTGTTGTGGGGTGGGGGGAGGGGGGAGGGATAGCATTAGGAGATATACCTAATGCTAAATGACGAGTTAATGGGTGCAGCACACCAACATGGCACATGGATACATATGTAACAAACCTGCACATTGTGCACATGTACCCTAAAACTTAAAGTATAATAATAATAAAATAAAAAAATTTTAAAAAGTGATTAACATATATAATTATCATTGTAATAAATTCAGTTAAATAATTTTGTGACCCTATGAACCTGCCTTTGTATGTCTTTTTTTTTTTTTTAACATGTCTTTTGTTTACTTTTTGGGGACACTCAGATATCTTAAATAATTTAGAAAAAGAAAAACCAAATTTGTGGAACACAACTGTGCAAGGAAGAACTCAAAGGAGAGTGTCTGTATTCAAGGAAAAAGATGGAGCTGTTGACTCTGTGACATCCCAAATTATTGGTGCGAAAGATTTGTAAACACGTATTGCTTTTTTAAAAAATGCACTATTAAAATAGTTTCATCAAAACCCAACTTCCTCATGCATCCATATAAACTCTAGATTGGTGATCCGAGCAGACACATGTCATGAGCCTAACTCTGTCTACTCATACTCAGATCCAATGTGCATGTTTGGTGAGGATTACTACTCATGTTTCTCTTTGGCTCTATAGCTATATTAAAGTGCCTTAGAATTCTTTGCACGTTTTAAAAAATTGCCCTAAATTATCCCAATGTTTCTTTAAAATAGTAACTGTCTTTCTAATGCCCCATATTTATTAGGCAGATATAAGATACATAATATATAGGTGATGAAGTGATATAAATCTGGTTATCCAGGTAAGGTGGTTTATTTTCTCTCTGAATATTTTAAAGCTATTTCAATTCAAATGGCTTTCTATCATAACTCTATTAAGAAAGAAATAAACCTCTTATCTCTGTTAAGTTTTTTTCCAGGCTACCATACTGCTGTTGCCATGGGTAATTCAGTCAATGTTTTCTTTAGAGGATGTAATTTTTAGTATCTTCACCGCCCACCCTACCCCCCAATCTTACCCCAAATGCCCCTTAAACATTATCCAAAACATTTTTATTTGACCACCCCTCCAGCCCATATCTTGGCTTTTTTCTTTTTGTTTGCATCTGAAATGGAGCAGACATCTTGTTTACCAGAGACTGTAGAAAAGTGAATTCACTTATTGATTGACATTATCAAGCAAGCAGACAGACACTGTAGCAGGTAAAATTGCTTTTTTTGTGTTGTTGTCTGCCAGACTTTAACAGAGAAAGTGATGTGCTTTTGCCAGGCAGGGCTACTATACAATCAGGTATTTCGTCTTAAAAACGCTGCTAACGTTAATGGTGTAAGATCAATAATATTACTACCACAGGTAAAATGCTATTACATATATTATTAAGACATTGCTCAAAATGGAGCGACTCAAAAGACTTTGAGAATGCATGAGTAATTGCTGTACCATTGGAACAATAAAACGCTAATGGAAGTTTTGTCATACAACGTACTGTGTGTATTTTTCTGCAAGATTTCAGAGTGGTTTTGCATTAATGCATGATACAGACCCCCAACTGCTCATCACAGTCTTATCTTCCTCCAAAATATGAGCTAATTCAGAAGGCAGAAAGTGCTATTATTTCTCTACTCATGCATTCGTTTTTTTCCAAAATAGCTCATGAAATGGAAGCCGAACAATGTAAGTACTCCTTATCATTCTTCAGTTGTCTAAAAATTTACCATATCAATTAAATAATGCTGATCTTGATACCTTCTTTTTATCAGGGCATAATATGAAGTGTTAGTTCTAGATAGTACTGCTAATTGCCACAAGAATACCTTTATTTACTAATTGATTCCAAAGAGATATGATCACCTTTTTTTCAGGGAGATTAGTAAAACATGAGCTAAACTACTTCAGTGTATTAAAAGAATGTGAAGAATGTAATTTAAAGGCTATTAATTAGATTAACTTGGTCCCTACATATTTTATTTAGAAAGCATAGATATATTGCTTATAGATATAAGTAAAAAACTAGATAGATGGTTAGAGAGCTGGAAAGGTCTAAGGAAATATCCATGAATTCAAGTCATGTAGTTCTCTTTCTCTACCTCTTTATATATCTCCTTGTTCATTTTTCCTGCTTTAAATACTAGCATTTTTTTGTCAATTAAAAATTTGTCTTATTTAAGGAAAAGGTAAAAGCAAAGAAGAAAAGGAAGAAGAAAAGAAGAAAGAAAGCAAAAAAGAAGAGGGAAAAAAGGAAGAAAGAAGGAAAAAAGGAAGAAAGAAAGAAAGAAAAAGAAATAAAGAAGGAAGAAGGAAGGGAAAGAGAAAGAAAGAAAAAGAAAGAGAAAGAAAGAAGGAAAGAAAGAAAGAAGGAAAGAAAGAAAGAAGGAAGGAAGGAAAGAAAAAGAAAGAAAGAAAGAAAGAAAGAAAGAAAGAAAGAAAGAAAGAAAGAGAAAAAAGAAAGAAAACAAAGCCAGACAAGCAGTTTACAATAAAGGGAAAAAATTCACTTAGCCATGAATATAGAAACATGGGCCAGATATGGGTGAGAGGGTCTTATGGGCATTCAGGAAGAATCTTTTCACCCTAACTTGTATTCATTCTATTTCTGGCTCAAGCAACTTGAGCACAGTATTCCTGGTATCAATTTTAGCTTATGCAAAATACAGCTGTCTAATTGCTAACTGAGAGAAGAAAATATATTTTTTTCTTCAAATTTCTGATGATTTCTATTGGTTTCTAATCTTGTCACATCTTTATTTAAAAAGTGCATCCCTTTTGTCTTTCCTAATAACTGGATGAATTTGTTATTGAAATAGATTCCTATTATTTGAATATTCTAAATTATGGAGCTTACAATACAAAATAATACACTGCTGGTTGGTAGAAACGGAAAATAATTTTTCATTTTTTTTGAAGATCTCATTTTATTAAAGATCAAGGAAGATGTGTGTCTGTTCTGACTAAAAGTCAGACAAAAGCATGAAAAGATGTATTACTCTTTGCAACAGGCATAGCCAGCTTCTTAATTTGATGGGGGCTCCTTCAGGACTTGGCTTCAGAATTGATGGGTTGCCCCAGGCAACCCAACCGTATGTAAGGTACACTTCAATCTTATGTAAGGTAAACTTGAGTAAATTACAGAAGGCCCAACCCAAAGAAGTGGAAACACATAGTGTCAGGTGCAAAGAGGTAAACCAGATTACAAAGTTACCAGATTTGGGGACAGGACAGTGAGAAATGATGGGTAAGGCCAGAGAGGGAGAAATGGTCAATCAATAAGCTTGGGAGAAGAGATGACCAGCTCAAGTCACAATAGCTGTCAGGATGTCATATGCCCATTTATGTGAATTTTGTGGCTGCTGACGTAGATCATCCTTGGAGGCATTTAGAGATAGAGATGAGGATTAGGCACTCTATTCTCATGTCTGTTTGCATTTATATTTGTTTCTGTATTTATACACATGGTCTTAGTCCACATAAAATTCTTTCTGGAAATAGATAAAAAAAACACAACCAAAATGAGAATAATCTATGTAACTTAGTCATTATCAAAGATGGAGGGAGAATTCACATAGTAGAAAAAAACAGTTAAGAATGGTGGCTTGGATTTAGAAGCTATTACCTTGAAGCCACTGGCTGGCAAAGCCAAAAGGAACACAAGGTGGTACACAAGGCTTTTGTCATAAAATAAAGGAAATAGATCAGTTCACCAAGACAAACTTTTACAATATGAATTATGTTAAAACATGGGTTAAGGGATGAAAAATATCTTCTCAAACTATATATGGTTAACAGTTTTAAAATACCATGCATGAGTATTGGGATGTGCTCAATATATTAATAATTAATATTAATGATTTTTATGGTCTAGATTCTTTGTGTAAACTGTTCCATTTAATTTTCAAAGTAAGTCTATGACGTAGTTTTAAATAAGTACCCATTTTTAAGTGAGGCAAAGCACTTTAACTTCTGTCATCTTCTGCCTAAGGGTGCAGAGTTGAAATGTGAAACTAGCATGGTTGACACCAACACACAATGACTTTAGACCGCACTTTACATGTTCAATATAAAAAGTATTTCTCTTTACTGGTATATAGAAAGCTGATTTAAATTGCTGGACATTATTTAGCCAATTCAATGAGTAGATTCAGTTGGATCAGTTCAAAGACCAAGAAATCACCTATACTTGTTTTAAAAACACAATAGTGCTTTTATGTTTTAAAATAATAACTTTATATGCATGATTCAACTTTAATGTATTGTATAAATTAATACACATAGCTTATTTCTGGAAAACAATTCAGGCCACTATCTGGAGAATGGATATCCTTTCTTTTCTGTACTCCGCATGGGGCCATTTTGGAACCAATAATGCATTTAAGTGTTTGTAATTATTAAGTGTGTCCAGGGACAATTGCTATTTCACACAATTGCTGTCTTTATACTATCTTCTAAATGCTGCTAGTCTCATTCCTTTCATTATTTTTGAAATTGGTTCCTAAATTTTACTATTAGGTAATTTAATTAATGATTCTATTGATAACTTTATAGTTGTTAAACATTTTTAAAGCAGCCTTTCAGTTTTGGTAGCTGGACCCTGGATTTGAACATTTTTGTTAACAATTATGAAATTTATACCCAGAGACGCTTGGGAGATTTCCTGTTATTGTAAAGTAAATAACATTGAAAGAAATCTAAGGATTGATCAAGTGAAACAGTTCTCCAGTGATTAAAGCATCAATGAAGATAATTCTCAATTCCTTCTCTGATGGGTAAAAAGGAGAGCAAAAATAATTACATTAAAAAGAGTGATTCCAACCACTAATTACTTTCCACATCTAAGTAGGTTTATATCTGACGGGGAGGAGACTATCAGCCATCGTTTTCTTTTTAAAGCAGGAATCTGATCATGTAACTCCTTTGCTCAAAATCTTTTAATGACTTGCCTTTTCACCAAAAATAATGTTGAAAATACTTACTTACCTTATAAAACTCAGCCTATTCGAACCTCTGCATACCTCTGTACGCTGATGCTCTCTCTGCTTTCTAGTTGCAGATTCCTTCAGGACCTATTCACAAGCACACTTCTTCCAGGGAAAGTATTTGTACTCATATTGCCTCTGCCTGGAAAGCACTGGCCTTCTGTTCTCAACAAATTAGTTTATTTATCTTCTCACAGGGAAACCAAACCATTCTTGACCATTCACATAATGCCAGAATTCCTTATTGTAAATCTCAGAGCACTATGCATACCACATGTGTAGTAATTAGAGCTACAACTTTACATTTATATGTGTGACTATTTGATTAAAGTATGCCTCTGCCAACAGATTGTGAGCTTAAGTGAAACAAAGATCATGTCTATTTGCACCCACCAGTGTGTTCCAGTAATTATAAAATGGAACACGGTGTGTTGTTTTTATTCTAAGGATTAATATGTATGTATGAATGAATGAACACATAGTAAGCTTTGGAACATTCCAAGAATATTGTATAATGAATATAATCTGTTTTAATTGAAGGTTGATGCAACGTGTATGCTTTTGGGACATAAGCAATTTTGTTAAGGTTAGCCCTCTCCAATTAAACTGGTCTCATTTATATAGTGTGCATAAGAACATATGGGACAATTTTTATGATTAAATGAGCTAATTTTGTCATAGTACTTCAATCAAATTTAGCTAATTAATGAAGTGCTGTGAACCAGTAATTTAATGATTCATTAATCTAACAAATATTTATTGAGCACATATTATAGCATAACAGGATCTCTGATATGGGTTTGAAAGCTGAACTCGTCAGAAGAAGTATTCCCTCACTTTGCAAATGTTTGGATCATATATGAACTGTAATATCACCACTTGCCACTAAAAGACTTAATAAATCCACAATAAGCCACATTGATATCATAATGCAAATGGTAACACTTTAGATTAATATATATAAAGGGATGTTGCATATTCTGCTTGTGTTTAATGTTAAAACTATTGTCATATTCTAAGTTTTGGCATTCTGAGCCTTTTTAACTTAAAATACACAAATTTGAGTGTGTTACTCTGACTCTAAAATTTCATGTTTGAATGACTCCTATTAGAAATTTATTTAGAAAGAACAGTGCTTTTCTTTTTTTAAATTTTACTTTAAGTTCTGGGACACGTGCAGAAGAACGTGCAGTTTTGTTACATAGGTATACATATGCCATGGTAGTTTGAGGCACCTATCAACCCATCATCTAGGTTTTAAGCCACACATACATTAGGTATTTGTCCTAATGCTCTCCTGCCCCTTGTCCCAAGGACACGAATGAAGTTGGAAGCCATCATTCTCAGCAAACTAAAACAGGAACAGAAAACCAAACACTGCATGTTCTCACTCATAGGTGGGAGCTGAACAATGAGAACACATGGGCACAGGGAGGAGAACAGCGCTTTTCTTACCGTTTCTCTTGATTGAGAAACTGTACCTTGATTCAGTGATCATTTACTAAAAGAACTGAAAGACTGATGAATAACATGAATGATTTTCAACAGGCTACTGAAAAATAGAGTGACCGAGATTTAGAGTACACAAATGGCAAACGACACATAGATTGGCAAATGTTCAGCTTGGAATCTAAAGTGGTTTATTTGCCTATAAGATGCTTTGGATAGTAGGAGAGAGAGTCTATATGCTGAGAGGGTCACTTAATTAGTAACCCATTATGCAAGCTAAACATTGTCCCTTTAGATGCAGATTAATTAAATGATTAATCCTTCTCATTTCATTTTTGTAGATGTAAAATGATTGTGCCATGAATCTTACACTATACTTTTGGAACAATATATATCTATATCTAGATCTATATCAAATCTATATCATCTGTATCTATATCTAATCAGGCAAAGTACAAAGTGATATCTTGAGTGTTTGAACATAGCATTTAAAATGAGATCAAGAAAAGGAAATACTGGCTATTGAATTAATTGTTCCAGACACTTGATGTATGCAGACCCATCAACAAACATTATAAATGCATATATTTTTATTTTATTGTTAAGGAAATTAAGACTCAAATATAATAAGTAACTTGCATAAATAGCATGGTTATTAAACTGTAAAACTAATAATTTGTTTATAATCTGCTCCTTTGTATTAGAGTGACATTTCCATGGAGGCAGAAACCCTGTTTAAAACACTAGTAAATTGAGGAGGACATCAGTGAGATGTTCTAGTCCTCATTCTCTCACAGAAACTTTTTTTAAATAATTATATGTGGACCAAAATGCCTTTATGAAATATCCATAATCCAGTTAAAAAGTTTCAACATCCCATATGAGTATAAAACTGAAAACAGCAGCATTGATATGAATAAGAATAATAATTTCACTTTACCTGCTTCAGCTCATTCCCTGAGCTGGCAAAACTGAGAGCTGAGAGAGATCACCTTGACCTATGAATTCTCCCCCAGGGGAAAAACAGTTTAGAGCATGTGTGCAACATCCGCAGCTTTTTGGTGCACCGGATTCTGTCTTGACTCACATGGAGCACTGATGGAGCTGCCAAGTTCCAATTCCTGGGGATAGCTAAGAACAAAGAAGAGAGACAGGTGGCTTGTTCAGGCCTGCATGACTTGATGAGATTGGGAGAAGGTGCACAACTCAAGGCTTTTTTCTGGAAGGAGTGGTGGGGGAAAGGTGCTCTGCAGTGCAATAGACCAATAGTAAGCAAGAAATTATGGGCTCCTGGAAAAAAAAAGAAAGAAATCAATAAATATTTCTAACTAGGAATCTACACAGACAAGTTCAGGTAAGACACACCTATAGAAAAGAGATGAGAGGCTCTGAAAATTTCTAGATTGATTGGTGAAGGTCTTTTCTGGACAAAGTCAGTTAGTAAAGATTGACAGAAAATTTGTTTAAGAAAAAAATGCACAGATACTGACATGAAGCTACAGAAACACAAAGAATCAGGGAGACATGACTAAATCAAATAAACAAAATGAATTTCGAGTATCTGACCCTAAAGAAAGAGAAATCTATAATTCAACTGATGAAAAGACTTAAACCTGATGAATCACAAGAGAACTCAGTTAGACAACTAAACCAAATTAGGAACACTATTCATGAACAAAATGAGAATATCAGCAAAGATATAGAAACTATAGATAAAGAGCCAGGCTGGGAATGGTTTCTCATGCCTGTAATCCCAGCATTTTTGGGAAGTCAAGGCCAGAGGATTTGTTAAGGCCAGAACTTTGCAACCAGCCAGGGAAACACAGTGAGACCTCTGTACCAAAAAAATAAAAAATACATATATATATATAAACATATACACACATATACATATGTAATACATATGTATAGTATGTATATTATACAAAATATATGTATAGTATGTGTATTTTATATATTACATATTATATTATGTATATTACATATTATATTGTGTATATTATATATTATATAATGTTATATATGATATATTTGTGTATCATATATAATATATATGTTTTAAGAGCCAAACAAATTCTGGAGCTAAAGAATGCAATAACTGAACTCTAAAATTTGCTAGAGGATTTCAAAAGTACACATGATCATGAAGAAACAATTAGTGAAGTCAAAGAAAGGCCATTTAAAATTATTCAGTTGGGGATGCAAAAAGAAAAAAATTTTAAAAAGTAAAAGAAACCTAAGTGATTATGAGATACCACCAAATTAAAAGAAATATGCATTATGGATGTTTCAAAAGGAAAGGATAGAGAAAGATGTAGAAAACCTTTTTATTTTTTTTTTTTATTTTTTTTATTTTTTTTTTTTTGAGACGGAGTCTCGCTCTGTCGCCCAGGCTGGAGTGCAGTGGCGCGATCTCGGCTCACTGCAAGCTCCGCCTCCCGGGTTCACGCCATTCTCCTGCCTCAGCCTCTCCGAGTAGCTGGGACTACAGGCGCCCGACATCACGCCCGGCTAATTTTTTTTTGTATTTTTAGTAGAGACGGGGTTTCACCATGTTAGCCAGGATGGTCTCGATCTCCTGACCTCGTGATCCGCCCGCCTCGGCCTCCCAAAGTGCTGGGATTACAAGCGTGAGCCACCGCGCCCGGCCGAAAACCTTTTTAAATGATGACTGAAAACTTCTGAAATCTGGAAGGAAAATGGACAGTCAGATGCATGAAGCATAAGGGACCCTAAATGGGATGAAGACAAATAAATATACACTGAGAAACATTATAATCAAATTGTCAAATACAAAGACAAAAAGAGAAAAGAAACAACTTGTCATGTACAACAGAGCCCCTACAAAACTCTCAGCTTTCTTCTCAGCACAAACCTTGCAGGACAGAAGAGAGAGGGATGACATATTCAAAGTATAGGAATAAAAAGAAACCATCAACCAAGAATACTACACCTGACAAATCTGTCCTTCAAAAATGAAGGAGAGAGAAAGACTTTTTTCTGAAGATGTAGCTCTGTTGTTGGTTGGGTAGGGCACTTTGGCTTTGATTCTAGGTGTGTGCAGTAGTGTAGTCTCTGTCTGATTTCTTCTGCTGTGAACAGTATCAGTGGTGTCTGTGGTTTCCTCTGTAGCTTAGGGTGCAGTTTTTAGTGGAGCCTGCAGTAAAATTTTGCTGGGGACAGGGATTTCAGTTGAGACAGCCCTTAGGCTACAGTGGTAGCAGAAGTGGGCTGAGAATGCCTGTCTTTGTGTCCCATGCAGTATATGCTGGCATCAGTGTTAGTGGGTCCAGGTGGGCCAATTCTTGGGCCTCCAGGCATCTTGCTAGTGCCAGCAGTGGCAGCAGTAGGTTTGGTGAGTTGCTGACTCCTCAGATGACTTGGCAGCTGGTGTGGAGTGGGTGATCATAGTAGCAGTGGTTGAACAATCACCTGGCTCCCAAGCAGTCTACACTGGTGTTGATGGTGTTTGCAATGGGCTGAACAGGCTCATCCCCAGGTCTGCAGGTAGTACATACAGGTGGGTACCAGCTGTCTTGGGAGCTGCAGGTTGGATGAGCTGGTATTTAGGCTCCTGAATAAGTGCTCAAATGCCAATTGTGGTGAATAGTTCAAGGCAATCCCCTAACCCTGGGATCGCATACCCAGGCACTGAAGCGGATATGGAGCTGGACCCCCTATTGTTGTATGCAGGTGCTGGCTGTGGTAGGCAGAGGAAGGTGAATCCCCAAGAAAGCTCCAGTGGAAGCAGAAATGGTTGCCCCACAGCACTGCTGCAGGGAGGACAGGAATATTTTCAGTGACAGAAACCATATACAAGCAGTTGAAGAGCAAGTGCTTTAGCCCCAGGTGGTGATTGCAAATGGGGGAGCATTTCCTCAGGGCTCCTATATATGTGTGGCAGTCCTGTTACTGGGGGCAGTGTAGTGGGTAACTGCCAATGTCTCATGCTTTGACCCTGGTGTCAGCAGCCAGCAATGGCACCTAGTTGGGGGTGAATAAGGTCACTGAGCTCCAGGGATGTGGATATGCAAAGGTTGTTAGGCTCCAGGGCAAGATATAATCTGGTGGCCAACTGGGATCTCAAAATGACATCTTACTATAGCTGCTTATGATGGGGTAGGGGGACCCATTGTGTTTCCTCTCTGCAGCAGTGCCATCATGTAGTCCCCAGACAGCTGCCTATGCTCATCTCAGGGCCCATGTTGACCAACACATTCACCAGTGGCTAGGATTTCAAGAGTTTACAGTGGGAATGTAAACTGCTGAGGGTCATTCACTTATCCTTATCCCACGTTAGGGAGTATCTCAAGGTTCCCAGCCAATTTCAGCTCCTTGAGCAGTCGGCCTGGCTTCCTTCCTTGTCTTAGGTGTTTCCTATCACTTCTCTGTTAAATTACAGCATTCTCTCTTCGGTGATCAGTTTGAATGGTAATTATTTATTCACTACTTCTGTTCTCTTTTGGAGGAGGTACCAGTTGCCTGTAGTCAGCCATCTTGGCTACCTTCTGTTTTTCTTTTTCTGTATTTTTAAAAATCAATATATGTCAGTTAAACCAAAGTTGTTTTTCTAATTTCATAATTTGCAACTGTGTGAGCCTACCTGGAAAACAAAACTGGTCTGTATACCTCTTCCTTATGTTTTTACTTTCTTCCACCTATAGATCTCATTATACTTATGCCAGAGTCACATTGATTTAAAAAATCCAGAAAAAAAGACAAATCTCACTGTGCCTTTCCCAGTGTTCAAGCAATGTTATGTGATAGTGGTTTCTTCCTACTTTCTAAATAGGTCTTTTGAGCATCAGAGTTATAATTATCTGTTCTGTAATGGGCCCTATTGCTGGTCTTTAGACCTATTATTTTCATGTGTAATTTGTTTTGCAAGTCAGAAATTTAATAACAAAAAAGTTAACCTAGATCAGGAAAGTAGGCTGGAGGAGATATAATCAGAAGCAAATCAAGCTAAGGTCCTTTAATAATTAGAGAGCATTTTTAAATAGTAAGACTATGCAATTAATAGTGGATATCAATATAAACCAACATGGGTACACTAAGTGAAAGTCACTTTATACTAATTTTGTTAAATCATTTTCTACAGCATTTCTCTAATTAGCTCCTATAAGGATATCACTGGATATTATCAGGTAAGTCAGCTTGTTAAACCCAGGAACAAAGACGATTTGTGAGCTTGACATGTGCTGTGTTTGACAGAGTTGGATTAATATGCTTAAGGCAGACAGCAGTCATTTAGTGAATATGGTGAAGGATTATTTGAAACACTATAGGAGTGTATCACTTATCTTTTCGTGTTAATACTGTTTAAATAACATGTGGTGTGCTTGCTTCAGCAGCACATGTAGTAAAACTGAATAACTTGTTGAATTTAGATTGTCTTATGTGCCAGGCACTGTACTAGCCATTGGTTGAATGCATGGGCTCAGAATAACGGAAGATACAGATTCGCTTAATCAGTGGCATGATTCACGTTCTGTTCCCAGATCTTTAAGGTTTTTATAGCAATGCCTTAGCTCTCATGGGAGTCAAGACTGAGACCCCGAGGCAGGGCTCCCAATTCCACATTCTTCAGCTTTCCAGGGCACTTAATTTTATCTATTTCATATAAAACTTGAAGTTAAATTAGGTGGCCTTAAAATGTTTTAAAAAAAAACTGCACGAATCATCAAACTAATTTAGATGTGAAATGTTAATGGTGTGAACCCTGGAGGATAAATCGCAATGATGGTTTGATGCATAAAGCAATTTCCCTCCAAATGTTTGTTAAGGTAAGTATTTCCATTGTTTTAGATGGAAATTTGGAGGCTCAGAGCCAGTTAATGACTTGACTGAGGGCACAAGTTATACGGCACAGAGAGCCTCAGGGCCCTTCCTACTCACTAGGGGAATTTGAAAATTACTAAAAAAATCTCTCTTTTGAGATCTGCAAGCCTGAACGCCTTTAACAACAACGTAGGCTGAGATCAGATGGTCTTGATGAAAAGTGATTTAAAAGGGCATTTATGCCAATCCGTTTTTCAAGTGAATAGTGTGAAGATTAATATAACTTAGAACACCTGCAACAAACGTCTGACGTGATGCTTAATAACATGTGCTTCTGAGTCAGAAGAGCTTGAATTTTGATTTTATTGTTTATAAATTTCATTAATGAAAAAAATTACTTCCCTTCCGGAGCCTCAATCTCCTCACCTATAATATCTAAGTCATAACTACCTTATAAGGCTGTTGCTAATGTTAAAACTTAATTAATAGGTAGCAGATTACTAGACTAGATGTCAGTTTTGTGATATCTACCTCAACTTTTGCTAACAGTTGATAATTTAGAAGCAATGTAGGAGTCTAACAGTACAGAAACATTTATGCATGTCATTATTCATTTTCCATATCTTTAAGATCTATCATGTCATTGTAATAGATATTCTATATCAAAAAATAATTTCAAAAACACAGTTTTATATCCATAATATAAAAAAATAGGCAAAAATTAACCTTGGATCTATGGCCTCTGTTAGAGTCCAGTAACATCAATCTGAGGTGGCTCAGATTTTTTTTTTATTATACTTTAAGTTCTGGGATACATGTGCAGAACGTGCAGGTTTGTTACATAGGTATACACGTGCTATGGTGGTTTGCGACACCCATCAGTCCATCATCTACATTAGATATTTCACCTAATGCTATTCCTCCTCTAGCCCCCTGCCCTCTGACAGGCCCTGGTGTGCGATGTTCCCCTCCCTGTGTCCCTGTGTTCTCATTGTTCAACTCCCACTTATGAGTGAGAACATGTGGTGTTTGGTTTTCTGTTCCCATGTTAGTTTGCTGAGAGTGATGGTTTCCAGCATCATCCATGTCCCTGCAAAGGACATGAACTCATCCTTTTTTATGGCTGCATAGTATTCGATGGTTCATATGTGCCATATTTTCTTTATCCAGTCTGTTATTGATGGGCATTTGGGTTGATTCCAAGTCTTTGCTATTGTGAATAGTGCTGCCATAAACACACATGTGCATGTGTGTTCACTGTCTTCATAGTAGAATGATTTATAATTTTTTGGGTATATACTCAGTAATGGGATGGCTGGGTCAAATGGTATTTCTGGTTCTAGAACCTTGAGGAATTGCCACACTGTCTTCCACAATGGCTGAACTAATTTACACTCCCACCAATGGTGTAAAAATATTCCTATTTCTCCACATCCTCGCCAGCATCAGTTGTTTCCTGACATTTTAATGATTGCCATTCTAAATGGTGTGAGATGGTATCTCATTGTGGCTTTTATTTGCATTTCTCTAATGACCAGTGATTATGAACTTTTTTTCATATGTTTGTTGGCTGCAAAAATGTCTTCTTTTGAAAAGTGTCTGTTCATATCCTTCACCCACTTTTTGATGAGGTTGTTTTTTTCCTGTAAATTTGTTAAGTTCTTTGTAGGTTCTGGATATTAGCCCTTTATTAGATGGATAGATTGCAAAAATTTTCTCCTATTCTGTAGGTTGCCTGTTCACTCTGATAATAGTTTCTTTTGATGTGCAGAAGCTCTTTAGTTTAATTAGATCCCATTTGTCAATTTTGGCTTTTGTTGCCATTGTTTTTGATGTTTTAGTCATGAAGTCTTTGCCCATGCCTATGTCCTGAACGGTATTACCTAGGTTTTCTTCTAGGGTTTTTATGGTTTTAGGTTTAAGTTTAAGTCTTTAATCCATCTTGAGTTAATTTTGTATAAGGTATAAGGAAGGGATCCAGTTTCAGTTTTTGGCATATGGCTAGCCAGTTTTCCCAACACCATTTATTAAATAGGGAATCCTTTCCCCATTGCTTGTTTTTGTCAGGTTTGTCAAAGATCAGATTGTTGTAGATGTGTGGTGCTATTTCTGAGGCCTCTGTTCTGTTCCACTGGTCTATAGATCTGTTTTGGTACCAGTACCATGCTGTTTTGGTTACTGCAGCCTTGCAGTGTAGTTTGAAGTCAGGTAGCGTGATGTCTCCAGCTTTGTTCCTTTTTCTTAGGATTGTCTTGGCTATACAGGCCCTTTTTTTGGATCCATATGAAATTTAAAGTAGTTTTCTTGGCCAGAGCAAGTAACAGGATCAAGTCCAGAATCTGCATAGGAAGGCACAATACCAAAATGTGGCTGCACAGAGGATACAATGAGAGGATTTGTGACCATATTTGCAAACAAACCTTCAGTTAGAAAAGTTAATAATAATATTTATTTTATAGAGATTTGAGGATTAAGCAAAATAAATTCATAAAATGATGACAAGGGCAGGACATAATTTGGGGCTAACATTTATTAAACCCTTTTACTTAAGCTAATGTTGATAATGAGGCACTGAAAATATCTTAATGAAAAAGAGAAGACAAGTAGGATAGAATTACCTTAGCATGTTTAAATAATCACTCGTGGCCGGGCGCAGTGTCTCACCCCTGTAATCCCAGCACTTTAGGAGGCCAAGGTGGGTGGATCACAAGGTCAGGAGTTTGAGACCAGCTTGTCCAACATAGTGAAACCTTGTCTCTACTAAAAATACAAAAATTAGCCAGTCATGGTGGCATGCGCCTGTAGTCCCAGTTACTCGGGAGGCTAAGGCAGGAGAATAACTTGAACCTAGGAGGCAGAGGTTGTGGTGAGATGAGATCACGCCACTGCACTCCGGCCTGGGCAACAGAGCAAGACTCTGTCTCAAAATAAATAAATAAATAAATAAATAAATATAAAATCACTTGTAAATGTCATAACCTTCCAATTTTCTAGTTTTGACACCTGAGAGTATTCAAAATAAAGAAGTGAATTTTCAATCAACATCACAAAATAAAGGCTATATGTATGGAAACATATGTGCTTGCTTTAATATGAATTATCTTATTGTTAAGACTATGGCGAAGGTCTAGAATGGAGACTGAGAATGTATTTAAAAACTCTAGAACTTATTTTCCCTGCTTGGATGTAACTTTAAGACAAATTAGAAAGTGACTTCGT